>NW_027137550.1:5563333-6954166 GCF_004000055.1 Arthrobotrys flagrans | reverse complement strand
GAAGGAAGTCGAGGTAGTCGGTGCTGTGGAAGTCGGCGAGTTCTTCTTCGGAGGCTCGGCGGGGAACATAGACGTCCATGAGATGGTGCATGCCATACCCTAGGACCAGCTGGTTTGTGAGGGTTAGACGCCATGGTTTCATGGGATGGGTAGCGCCGAAGTGGTGTTCATCCGCGGCGGGGTTGTGGTGGTAGGAGACTCTGGTTCTGGCGCTGTCTTTGACGGTGAAGAGCTGGCGATAACCCAGAGTCCTTTCATCAACGGTCAAGGTCGGAGAACCGCTTGGCGGCGGCTCATCGCGAGGGTCGGAGGGGAAGGTATCGTAGGTCTTCACGACCATCGTGATGAATTAACGGATCTATCAGGTGGGAGGTTGGAGGATGTCTGGATGTCTGTCAAGCTGTTGGATGGAGTAGCTGCTACCGGGGCATATCGTCGAGGGCGAATAATTGCGACCTTCGAGTAACTACCTACATATCATCATCCTCATGATTAATAACCCATTACCAACAATTTCATGAAGTTATACATTCGACTTACCTTTGATGCCAAAGCAAGTTGGCGATGGCGATAGTATTGGATGAGAGACGGTGGTGATGGAGAATAGAAAGAAGACAGGCTGCTTAGCTAAACAGTTCTGAAGAAGGATTCGCTTGTTCAACTTTCGCCAAACCTCATCCCATCGCCACTTAACTTCAACCTCGAACGTCACCAACCATTAGCTATCAACATCACCAACCGCAGCGCCACCAGAGACCCGAGTAACCCATCATTCTCCTGTCGCAATCAAATCTACAGCTTTCTGGGATCACGACAATATAACATACTCGCCGGATCCAAAGCGAAGAAGGGACGAAGGAAGGGAAGAAAGAAAAGAGAATGGCAGCCTTCGGCCCAATCGAAGACGTCCAATCCGTCCTTGAACAATTCATCGAAAACGTCTCCAACCTCCCCGCCGAACTCACCCATCTCTACGAAGAACTCGCAAACAAAGATAAACGCGTCCATGCTCTAAAACAGTCAATCTCCCAAAAGGACGCTTCGATCCAACGTTTCATTCGTCAGAACGGTTCCCAAGTGCCCTACCCGAAGGAAGCAGCTTACAACAAAGCCATCGGCGAAGCTTTCAAGGAGATAAGCGTCATCCAGGAAGAGAAATGCAAACTGGCAAAAAGAGCGACCGAGTTGATTGAAAAACATGTAAAACGGTTGGATATGAAGATTAGGGATTTACAGAGGGAGGGTCTTATCAGCGAAGACTTCATAACCCCACAAATGCTATCCCAATACGCTCCGCCAAACCTCTCCGGACCATCATCATCCGGCCCTAACGGCAACAACATCAGTAACTCAAGTGGAAACAGCATAACCGTCAATCCTCACCCCGGCCGCCACCCACCATCCCATTCAGGTTCCTCCAGAGCAGGCGGGAACAGCTCAGCCGGCGGAGGAATGAGCACAGCATCCACACTGGAAGGCGTATCGAGAACTCTAGCAGCATCAGCCGAAGACCAGCTGCTCCACACCTTAAAGGGCATCCTCCCCTCGGGAGCTCCGGACCCCAAACGTAGACGTCTAAACACCGGCGGTCCAGCCCCCGTCGGTCCATCCCCATTAGCAAACGCCTCAAACGCGAACTCCGGCGTAAACACCCCAACCCGTGGACTTTCATCGCTATCCCAAGGTCAAACATCAGCCAGACGAAGCGGTCCACCACCCAAACCAGCCAGACGTCCAACAGCCAGCGCAGCTCCCAAAAAGCAAAAGAACGAAGACGACATGGATGAAGACCATAGCGATAGCGACAATGACGAAGAAGAAGAAGATACCGGCGAAGATCAGAAGCCGTACTGCGTCTGCCAGCAAGTCAGTTTTGGAAACATGGTCGCATGCGACAATAAGAGTTGTCCGTTTGAGTGGTTCCACTGGGGTACGTCAGATCTCTCCTACCTATCAAGTTATCTATCTGTCCTCAAAATACTGATGTGATGAATTACACAGGTTGCGTAGGCCTCACCAAAGAGCCGGCAGGCAGCTGGTTCTGCGACCACTGCACAAAACTAAGGAACCAAAAGGGCGTCAAGAAGGAATAGGATCCCGTCTATCAGGTTCCTCCCTAAGATACCTTCTTCGACAAAGTCTTGAAGGGAAAAAAAAACATACTCTCGGCTACCTTATTTTATTGATGCTTGTAATCTAATCAGAAGGAGGATTCCCTTTCCGATCCTTCCTCTTCGCTCCCAAAAAGCAATATTTTTGCATTGCATTGCATGGTGTTCGGTCTATTTTAGCGGGCATTGTCTTCAACCCCTCTTAACATTTGGGTGGGCGTATTGGGCTGGCGTTTTCTTAAACTTTTGTGCAGATACGAGAGAAGTCATCATTGTTGAGCTAGTGTAAATAAAATTAACCCTGAAATACGCTCGATAATAGAAATTCGAAAACCGCTTCGATTTTCATTCTAGATCTATCCTCGTAATATACATAAGCTTCGTTCTGTCTGCATTTTCCCTAATAACAATGCATATTGAAATCTTTTTTTTTTTCGCTTCTGTTGTCTTTTATTGCTTTCCTTTCTGTTTTTTGTGAATTCATGGAGTACAAAACATGGGGAATTGTGCCCCATTCGGAGAGTAAAAAGGAGTAGTATGGGTGTGAGTAAGGATGGGTTAGGAAGGGAAGGGAAGGGGATCAGCTTTACTTAAGCTGTCACCCGTCTCATATGCCTGGTCTCGTACCCAGACGTCATAACAAAGAATATCCCTTAGTGGAAACGAAAAATATTTGAGTAGTAGCAAAAAGGAGGTCTTTAGGATGTCCATCAATTATCTGATTGTGACACCAGACCTCTTGCTGTACATTCTCGCGGCAATGTTCATGGCCGTTAGCTCCTGGAACAGCAGCTTGGCAGCATACGGCAGATGGATCTGTGAAATCTTCGTCTTGTTGCGACATGGGCGACATTCGAAGAGGTTCTTCTTCAAGTTGCTATATTACCCGGTTCGTTAGATACTTCGTCCCCGATTTTATATAGAAAGGAAGGAGAACTTACGCAATCGGTGTCATAAGACCACAAATGTCGCAAACGTGGACTCTGAAAGCATCCGAAACCTCGAACAGACTGTGCCATCCCCATGTCAGCAAATTCTCAAGTGATAAGGGAAAGGGAAGGTACATACCGTTCCTTCAAGAACGCACTCGCGCCGTGGGAAATCATACAATCGCGCTCCATCTCTCCGAAACGCAATCCACCATCTCTAGCACGACCCTCCACAGGCTGTCTCGTCAAGATCTGAACCGGTCCTCTTGCTCTTGCGTGAATCTTATCGTCCACCATATGCCTCAATCGCTGGTAATACGTTGGCCCAAGGAAAACTTGACAAACCAATTTCTTCCCCGTATGACCGTTATACATGACCTCGAACCCTCGAGATTGGTACCCATGCTCCCGCAACAATCTCGACACATTCTCGACCGTAACTTCGGTAAACGGTGTCGCATCACCTTCAAACCCTCTCAGAGATGACACTTTACTTAATTGGCACTCGATTAAATGTGCAATTGTCATACGAGAAGGAATGGCGTGCGGGTTGATGATGAGATCCGGAACGATACCCTCGGCAGTAAACGGCATATCCTCATGTCGGTACGTAATACCAATTGTACCCTTCTGTCCGTGTCTGGAAGCGAACTTGTCACCGATCTGCGGAACTTTCGTGGTCCTCATACGGACCTTGACGAACCGCATGCCCTCGGCGTTCGTGGTAAGCATGACTTGGTCTACTATACCATTCTCAGTGCTACGAAGCGGTGTGGAAACGTCACGTTTAGTATGGTTCTTCGTTCGCTGTCCCAACTCTTCCGTATCCGCTGGGATAGGCGCAGTTTTTCCAATAATGATGTCCTCGCCCGAGACTCTAACTCCCGGAGCAACAAGGCCATCATCGTCGAGCTTGTCGTAAGTTCCGTGCTTCAGTCGGAGAGTGTTACTTCTCATCGGCTTTTCGAACTCTTCGATAGTTGTCATGCCGATTCGCTTTTCGGAGTCCATATACGCTCTGTAGAACAAACTTCGAAAGAGTCCGCGATCGATACTACTCTGGTTCATAATCACGGAGTCTTCTTGGTTATATCCACTGTAACACATAATACCCACGATAGCGTTCTGTCCGGCTGGAAGCTCTCTGAATTTCAGGAATTCCATAGATCGGGTAGTGGCGAGTGGCTTCTGGGGGTAGTAAAGAATGTTTGCCATAGTGTCCATTCTTTCGTTGAAGTTGGTCAAGAAGATACCCATAGCTTGCTTACCCATGGCTGATTGGTAGGTGTTACGAGGAGACTATTAAAAGTCAGAGAAACGCGGGCGGGTCTGATGGATTCATCGGGTGTACGTACCTGGTTGTGATCCGGGAAGGGAATAATGCTGGCACAGATACCCAAGATCATACTTGGATGAATTTCACAATGAGTCCACGTGTGGGCGTAAGGGTTGACTTTCGCCTTGACCCTCTTCGCCATATCTCCGCTGTCATCCACCGGGATCTCGTAGCCCGCTTGGACCTGACGGGAAATCTCAAGATCTTCAGGACTCATCGAAATCATAATTGTCTCCTCTTCCTCGGCATCCACGTATTCAACACAGCCGTCGTTCAAAAGCCCGTTCCAACCATATTTCTCCTCCCCGGGTGCAAGATCTTCGGCGGTCTGGAATTTTGCATTTTCGAGCTTCTCAATGTGGTATTTCTGCAGAACCAGCTCGCCCTTACGTAAACTCCCCGGATCATTGTCAATAACATAGAGCGGGCGGGTCACACGTCCGGCATCGCTGAAAATCTTGAACTCTCGATCACGGATATCGCGAATGACGCTGACCTCGTGACTTATGACGTTGGTTCGGCGCAAACTAAGGACTGTTCGGTAGAGAGATGCTGCATCACGGTGAACACCAACCCAAGAACCGTTGATGAAGACCTTGGTGACGTTGGGGGATCTGCCGGGTTCAAATGTTTCCAACGGTTCCAAATTCCTCTGTTCCATAAACGCCTGGATAGGCTCCGTAGGAGATCCGACAGTGATGTATGACATGAGAGACAAGTTTTTGACCAAACCACAGGCTTGACCTTCGGGTGTTTCGGCAGGACAGACCAACCCCCAGTGGGTATTGTGAAGTTGACGGGGCTTTGCTATCTTCCCGTCCCGTCCAATAGGTGTGTTCGTTCTGCGCAAATGGGACAGTGTCGAGGCAAAGGTATACCTGTTCAGCACCTGAGAGACACCGGCCTTTGCGGAAGCCGGTTTCTTCTGGTCACCCCAGTTACCTGTGGCCAACGAGTATTTCAGACCGTTTGTTATCGTGTTCGATTTTATCGCCAACGTAACGTTGAAATCTCGTCCGCTCTCGACGCACTTTTGCAAATACTTGAAGACATCCTTCACAAGCTTTTTGAAAAGCATGCGGAACAGGTTCGCAAGAAGCGGACCAGCAAGATCGAGGCGTTTCCTTCCAAAATGATCTCGATCGTCGGTTTCTCTTCTTTCCAAGGCGCACTGCAACATTTTGTGAACCATATAACCCAAGAAGAATGCCTTTCTGGTTTCGTGGCCTTCGGCCTGAGAAATGTGAGGTAAAAGTTCCTTCTGCATGATTTCCTTGGCATACTTGATACGCTTGTCGCGATTTATGCCTTGAGCGGATCCACGCTTGCCAATGAAATCAAGAGCCACTTCTCGGTCCTGAATGACGAAGGCTTCCTCGATACAAGGTTTCAACATCTCCAACATGGCGGTGTCGTTGCGATCGTAGCAGACTCGATTGAGGATATCCTCGTCGGAAACGACACCGAGGGCACGGAAGACCACGGCGATGGGAACATCGGTTTTGATGTATGGGAGCGTAGACCTTATGGTTCTACCAAACCCCGTCCTCCCCTCACCCTTGGCCATCAGCTTGATTGTTAAACTGCTGATCAAACGAGATCCCTTCTCTAAGGCACTTCGGATTTCGGCAATGTAGCTGATAGGTGATGGGGCCGCTTTTTTGAAGCACTGGACAATGTTGGCAGCGCTTCGCTCCTGGGCGATCAGGACCTTCTCGGAGCCGTTGATGACAAAGTAACCTCCCTGATCATAAGGACATTCATTAAGACCGTAAAGGCCATCCTCATTGAACTCCTTCAAAACGCAGTACTGCGATTTCAACATAATCGGGATCTTGCCGATGAACACCCTGGTATGATTCGAAGTATCGATGTCGTCGTCGTCGTCACCAACTTCCTCAGTTGTGTCACCGATGACCTGCCAGTGGAAATCCTGCTTCTCCTTCTTCTCGCCTTCCTCCGCATCGTCCATATCCTCATCCTCGTCTTCCTCCTTCTCAGCCATAGACTTCTCGCGTGCAACCATGACCTTCTGTGACATTTGAAGGTACAGCGGTGATGCATATGTCAAATTTCGTAACCGGGCCTCCTGGGGCTGCATGACTTGGGTAGATCCGTCTCCTTCGGTGAAGGTCGGCCGCGATAATAGGACGTTTCCAAATTTGATCTCGAAACGACGAAGAGCAATACCTTCATCGTTACTCGGGGTGTTATGGTCGAGAACGAGTTGGTTGTCCTCATCGATCAATTCCTGCATGGTCGTGCTGACGAATTCGTCGAAGGAATCGATCTGTTGCGAGACCAAACCTTTGGCATCGAAGAAGGACGAGATGACCGTCCAGCAGTCCTCGGCTGTGATGTTGGACTCCTCCTCATACTCGTATTCCTCTTCCATGTCGGACATCTTGGATGGTGTGCACCGAAGTCGGTCTTCGGACGGTGGTTATCGAGAGGTAATAGTGAAGCTGGAGCTTGGACGCGAGGGAGGCTAGGTGGCCACGCTGTCGCGTTTCAACGTGGACGAAGAAGTGGTTTACGGGTCGGAACCAATGGAAAAATATCGTGAATCGTAATCGTCCGAACTGAAGCAGTGGATGCAAGGGTCCCGAGGACGAATAGCGTGATGGTGGATGGAGGTTGATGGGGGGAGACGTTGTCGCTTGTGGCGAGTTCCAGCAGGTTGAGCAAAAGTGTGTGGTTCGGGCGACGGTGCTCAGCTAAGCGACCAATTTTGCGCCAGTCGAACGGAACAGAACAGAAACAGAGCAGGATTGGGCTACAGTTAGTTCCAAACTCAAGCACGGACGGATAGCTCTATAATTTGGACTCCCAGGTACCTAATGTAGGTGTATACTTAAGTGGATACCTAGGTCAATAGGTGGATGCATATATTATCAGTGGCAGGGGGCATTATAAAATAGGTATGGCGGGATTCTAAGATCTAGCCAGAACTCGGAGGGATCCTCATAAACCTGATATCATATTTTACATTTCAGCATTTTGAAAAAAAAAAAATTTACGTTCAGCCGCACTCGCGCTAAGAGCCATGTCCAGCTCTGATGGGGTCGAGATGGCATTGGCATACACAGCGGAGAAAAAGACAATAAGAATGATAGAGAGCTGGGAAGAACCGAAGACTTGAAATTCACAAAAGAAAAGAAAAAGACAGGGAACGACAACGTTAACGTCAACAGTTCAAAGAATATAAAAATCGTCAAATCTGGTCCACCGTCCAGAGAGAGGGAGGCGCCTCCCTCCTATCAGCTAGGATCCAAAAAGTAACCTGGAGTCCAAAGGCCCAGTTGATGACATTTCAAAGATTCAGAATATCCAAAGAATTTTTAATCCCAAAAGCATAGTATAACATATAACACCCATGCTCCCATTTTTCATCCGCTAGAATTGCTTGATGATGCCTATATGGTAAAAGAAAATAGGAAAGAATACACAAATGACAGGGTGAGGAATGCCGTTTGATTTTGTTTGTTATTTAATTTTTTTGGTCTTTTCTAAGCGGTTTTGAAGAGCAGTATCGCGACGTGTCCGAGGTAGAAGTAAATGAAGTGCTTGGTTTCTACAAGGGCACGGAGCATTAGTATGAGTCTTCGGGTCTCCAGAATTTGGCAATGAGGGATAGGAAAGATTAAAAAGGAACAAAAACGGTGCATACCATGGGTAACGAAGCTACCAAAATTCCTACCCACGATGCAATGCCAGGTCGACCCGAATCGGTTGTCAAACTATTCCCATGCAGAAAATCGCGTTAGTCACGTTTTTGTTCCAGTAGGATTCATAGCCGCGGCTGATATATGAGGTTATAAGGAATACACCACATACCTCCTTCTTGATATGCTGTGCGATGTCCTGCAGAAGATTAATTGGAGAGGTTGTTAGCCACTTCGGACCAGCCAAGCGCTTGTGCTCCGCGGACGAATGCCGCTGGAGCTTCGCCCTTTTACCCTTTTGCCCCTTTGGTTCATACCTTCTCTATGTTCCACTTCTCCATAGCTTCCTGTGCTATAAAACAAAAAAGGTCAGTTTCCGCCAACAAAAAAGGATGTTTATCCCGGAAAAAAATAAAAAATAACTTGCAACAACTCACCAACTTTAATGGCATCCTCTTGCATAGGCTCGGCCTGAAAGGAATGAATAACGGCACGGTTAGAGGTTGAGAAGCTCTATCGAAAGAGTAGGAGAGCAGTAGGTGGAGGGGAGAAAGCCTCGTCTCACCATGTCGGCCGACTTGATCACGGCTATAGAGCAGAGCAAAAACAAACAAACAGTCAGCACGTCCGTCCACACAACATCATGCACGCATGCACGTATCGAAACCATCATATATCCTCGGTTATGGGAGACCTAAACATACCCTTCATCTCAGAACTGGTGCTGTCGTTGTTGACCATTGCTTCGAAGCTACGTGTTGGGGGATCCGAAGAGACCTTGATTGATATGACTATGAGTATCGGAAGGCTTCGTCAGTCGGGTGCTATAGCTCTAAAAGATACGGTCGAGCGAAGCAGAAGGAAGTAAAGAGATATGAGAGAAGGGATGGCAGCTCGATGAAGCTTACCAGAGGCACAAACGATGGATGGTTTATATGGAGAGATGTGAGAACGAGATGGGTTCTTCGATGGGGAAAAGATAAGACTTAAGTAAAGAGAGAGCAGCAAGTGGTCAGGATGAAATTGGAGGGAGACAGTGTAACATGTGTCTGTCTGTGGTCTCAGGCCGGAGCAAGCATGGAACATTCTTGGGAGCGCGAAATTCCATGCTGTGCCAAGACTCAAGACGTGCCCAAGCCTCGGCGCCGTGTTTGCCCACCCTGGGCAGTCGCCCTGGGCACGTGAGGGGCTCCTCAGGGCTCTGGGGCACTCGACTTCCCTTCCCCGTTACTGTGTCCTGGCCCGGTAGCTGCCAAGACTCCACCTTAAAGTCTGTCGCAAAATTTTTTTCTCTCTTCTTAATCTTCGTCTTCTTTCTTCTCAAACCATTCCGCATGATAAAATGACAACCGAGGAATCCTCTCCTGCCGGCACGTATGGTATCTCTCCTCCTTCCCCCTCCCCTCCTTTCTTCGCCATTGCATTGTACTGTCGGTGACATCTGCTAACATGTTGAGTGCACAGCTGCCAGCCAGTGTCCTCCCGCATTTTCATCAGGAACCTCCCTCCCACAAACTTCACCACTGCCCTTCTGAAATCCCACTTTCAGTCTCTCCCCTCCACCACAATCACAGACTGCCGCTACCTCCCAGAGCGCAGAATAGCCTTCATTGGCTACAAGACCCCCGAACAGGCTAATGCCGCCGTCAAGTACTTTGACCGGTCTTACATCAAGACCTCAAGACTTTCCGTCGAACTAGCCAAGTCTACGAAGGATGGCAGTCTTTCTCGTCCGTGGAGTGCTAACACTCCGAGCTCCTCCGCTTACGCGAAGAAACATAGCTTAGACGAACCTGCTGCCAAGGCCAGAAGTCTCAAACGGAAACGTGATGAGGTTGTTGAAGCCAAGAAGTCTGAAGGCACCAAGGGAAATTCCTTTGATGAGAATGACCCGAAGTATAAAGAGTACATGCAATTGATGAAAGGCCGAGCGAATACCAAGATCTGGGAAAACGAGACCGCTATCATCAATGAGGAACAGCCCGTAATCGCTCGGCCTCCTGAGGATGAGAGCGAAGGGGAGTACGAGGACCTCTCCAGGACAAGGCTTGAAAAGAAGAAGTCCAAAAAGGACACTTCAGAGCCTGCGCCTGTGCATATAATCGAAGAGACAATGCCAGAGCCTACAGAACCCGCTGTCGAAGTAGAAGCCGGGGCGGACTCTGAGGTTCTTCCAGATGTAGCCGTTGACACCGGTCTATCTGATGCGGACTGGCTAAAAGCCATGACCAGCAACAAACTAGAAACAACAGAACCCCCAGCTGATGAGAAAGCCAATAAAGAGGGCTCCTCAGACGAATGGGGCGGTATAGATGACGACGCTGAAATGGAAGATGCTCCTGAAACCGAAGAGGCTGAAGTGGAGGCTCCGAAATCCGAAGCCGAGCTAGCCATTGAAAAGATTGAAGAAACAGGACGTCTCTTTGTCCGCAATCTGTCATACTCTATAACTGAATCTGAGCTTGAAGAACTATTCAGTCCATTTGGAGAACTTGAGGAGGTAAGATATTCCGCTTTTGCATTCGCATTCATACCCACATCACATGCCCGAACACCTTTCACACAACAGTCTCCGCGACTACCCTTTATATGATGACATCCTCCTTAGATAGGGACAACTGCGATGCATCAAAAAGATGTCATCGATGATGATCCCAATTCATAGATAGTAAACCAGTCTGATAAAGCACCTTCCCTCACTTCGCTTCATATACCATACCATACCGATCCTTCACTCCTTGAGACTCTTACTAACAATCATCCCAAAGGTTCACCTCCCCGTGGACTCAAAATCACACACTCCAAAAGGCTTCGCCTACATCCAATTCACCTCCCCATCTTCCGCCATATCTGCCTTTAAAACCTTAGACACCTCAATCTTCCAAGGTCGCTCCCTCCACATCCTCCCCGGAACCGCCAAACGCACTACTCAATTAGATTCCTTCGCCCTCTCCAAGCTGCCTCTGAAAAAGCAGCGGGAAATTCTCAAAAAACGCAACGCCTCAAAGGCAGACTTTGAATGGAACTCCCTGTACATGAACATCAATGCCGTAATGTCATCAATGGCAGACCGCCTCGGTGTCTCCAAAGCAGATATTCTAGATCCCACATCAACAGACGCAGCTGTAAAACAAGCACACGCGGAAACAAGGGTAATCCAAGAAACAAAACAATACTTTGAAAAACACGGCATAAACCTCGCTGCCTTTGCGAAGAAGAAACGTGGGGATAAAGTCGTATTGATCAAAAATTTTACATACGGAACAACTGTTGATGAATTACGCGCTCTATGCAATGAGTTTGGTGAGACGAAAAGAGTTTTGATGCCGCCGACGGGTACTATCGCCATCGTTGAATTCTTAGACGAACCGAGCGGTCGAGCTGCTTTTACCCGTCTATATGGCAGGAAATTCAAAGACTCGATGCTCAAGGTCGAAAAGGGACCTGAAGATCTCTTCACAACACCCATAGACCCATCAAAACAGACAGAAGTCGCACCCACCACGGGTAATATAGCTAGGCCTTCGATCAAGGATATAATCTCCACAGACGACACTGAAGCTGTACCCGGTGAAACCTTCTCCCTATTTATAAAGAATCTGAGTTTCGCAACTCCACAGGAGAAGCTTAAAGATTTATTCTCGCCACTCGAAGGCTTTTGGCGGCGAGGATAAAGATGAAACCAGATCCTAAAAATGTAGGGAAGCATTTGAGCATGGGCTACGGGTTTGTGGAGTTTAAATCCAAGGTAGCCGCAGACGCTGCAGCAGCGGCTATGAATGGCTACTTCTTGGACGGGCATAAGCTCGAAGTCAGAGGGTCACGTAAAGGTGACGATGCAGCCGCGGAACGCAAAAAGGCAGATCTTAGAAAAAATGCAGCCAGCACGAAGATCATCATCAAGAATCTTGCCTTTGAAGTTTCTGAAAAGCAGATTAGGAGTCTATTCGGTCAGTACGGAAAACTTAGGAGCGTTAGAGTGCCCAAGAAGTTCAATAGAACATCTAGAGGCTTTGGGTTTGCGCAGTTTGTGAGCGTACGAGAAGCGGAGAATGCGATGGAGGCGTTGAGGCATACGCATTTACACGGCCGTCCATTGGTGTTGGAGTGGGCTAAGGAGGAAGCGAAGGATGCAGAGGAGGAGATTCAGAGGCTTACGAAGAAGGTGGGCAGACAGGTTGAGAGCGTCAAGTTCGCCAAGTTGAGTGGCGCCGCTGGGAGGAAGAAGTTCGATATCGAAGAAATGGCTAGGGAGCAAGGTTCTCAAAGAAGAGGTGGTGGTGATGATGGCGATGATGGCGATGAGTAGGTTTAGATCAACACGAGATTTGATAGTAATTCTTAGGGTGAAGATGCTCGACATTTGAATCCATTTCTGTCCCACAACTTGAAACGCTCCGTAGTCTCATCCATCGTGCCTGTGCCTTTCGTTATCCTACAGGAGCCTCCCGTCAAATACACGCTAGCCAGTAGGCTCGATTCATAGACCCAAATCCAAATTTTGATTACATCATATGCATCTCTGCCGTATCTTACATTTCGTCCATGTGCATAATTCCCAACAGCATTGATTTCTTATCCACCAAACGCACATCAAAAAACAACCAGATACATACCATAAGTACCCAAAAGAAGAGAAGAAAAAAAAGAAAAAGAAAAACCCGCTGTTTTCATGAACATCCTGCAATCGATAAACCGTGCATGTCGTACAATGAAGAAAGTAGAAAGGCAAAGAAAGGTATTTTCACTGTTCCCAGACAAGAATGCCAATATATAACAATGGAAAAGAGCGCCCGCTTTTGTGAACTGGTTGAGAAAGAAGTAATATAGCATCAATCATCAAGAAGAAAGGCCCCAAAACACCGATGGTAAGCTAGAAGGAAGACAACAACGAAAGGAAACTAATAGGTATGCTTTTTCCCACAAAAAAGGGTAATCTGGTGTCCAACGAAAGAAAAGGGGAAAGGAAAAAAAAGAAAAAGAGGGGAATAGGAAAAATGGAGCTTCGCAAGGTGGAACCAAACAAGATATTATGATAGCTAGATCACGAGAGGAAGGTACGGACTTCAACTAGAAAAAAGCTTCCTCAGAGTCGTTTTGCCACGGAGAGATTTCTTAATACGGCCATGCATCGTTGATAACGAATGGCTAGAAATCCCAAAGTCGGCTCCAAAGGTCATCTTGTCGGAAAACGAAGAGGCGTGAGTAACAGGTGAAACCGGAGCGGTTGAGCCTGGCGTCGAGGGCTCCGTAGAGCTTGTTGAATGGGTACTATACTTCTCAGGTGAAAGAGGTTGTAGCAAACTTCGTCCACGATTTGGTGGCTTGGTCCGAAAAATCCAATTCTCCGTGTCGTCTTCCTCTCGAATCCGAGGGACCGTATTATGCGAACGGGATCGCCCAAAATACCGACCCAAGGCTTGCGGCCCTCCAAAGCGATCCGACTTGCTCCTCTTCGGTCTAAGGGTCCCCGAGCGCCTAGGAATGATAAGCCGAGATGGGCGGCCCTTCTGGCCCGAACCCTCAAAATTCGTAGGCGTATAGCTTCTTCTCCTAGATTGCCAAATTCTCGTGAGAGATAATCTCCTCATCAAACCCTTCTCCTCGATATAGGAGGTCGACATAGACCTTGCGGACAAAGTGTTTGGCCGCCGCGGAGGACCCTTATTGGAGATAGGTCCTGATAGCATATCGGTTGAGATAACATGTGAATATAGATTTTCGAGAGTATTCCGTTGCTCAGGCCAGAATCTAGAAACGGCCTCTTCCCTCTTATCTGTCAACAGTCTCTCCAGGTCTGTATTCTTTCGCAACTTTTTCTCCAGAGATTTGTTATAAACTGGTTGTACTAGAGGCTTTGTGGATTCTAGGTCTTCTTTATGCCCCAAAGAAAGCATCCCAAGTGGCTGGGATTTTGAACGCGGGGTGCCGACTTGACTTTTGGCCTGTGAGAATTGTCCCTTTGGATCTATAACTGACGGCTTATCATCGTTTTCTCTGGCGCGAATGTCACCTGGAAGATAACTGAGATGATTCGTTGAGGAGTTTCCATCTGTTGTAATTCTGTCAATGCAATTGGATAAACTAGACCGCCAGACCTCAGCGTCCTCAACTGTCTTTGCCGAGATGCGGATTCTGTACAAGCGATTGGCTTTCCTGAAGTTGATCTTCCAAGAGAATTTGGCGTCCGGTAGAGATCGGTCTATAAACAATTAGCTCCCATCCAAGCGCGTATCTCGCATCGAAACATACCTTGAATATCATCCGATTTTAGCGTGGCCAGTGGGACCATAAACAATGTCGAACAGACGGTTTTCTGTGTCGCAGGGTCAACGGTAGGCCGAGCAAGTAAAAGATGTGTCCTAAATAGTGAACCGATAGTATATCGAGCAGTCGGGCCGTTATTCGTAGAGTATGCAACTTGCAAAACACCGCACAATAGAACCTGCCCGAGGTGTCGGAGGATACTTTTGCGACGGTCGACTGTGATACGATTCGAAAGGCAATCGATTTCCTGCACACTATACTCAGTCAAAATATTTTAACGAAACCAAGCCGGGTTTTGAACATACCTTAGGTAGACTTATCATCTCACGCAAAAGCCATGTTTTTTCAAGTTGATCCCTAGCGCCAGATGTATTACATTGGACATTGTTAAGCTCGCCTCCTAAATCTTTGATTGCCTTGATGATTCTTTGAAGAGATTCATTGGCTTCGGGAGCGTCTATGGTCGGTGTGATCTCTAAAAGCCGGTTAAGAAGCAGTGGATATCGACAAATATGATGAATTGGCTATAAAGAATCAGTATAACAAATCCACCCGTCGACAGCCGCCAGATGCATACCTTTATAATGAGATCCGAAAGAGTCGCCGCCTTCTTGCCAGGATAATTCCCCTTGTTGCATTCTGCGGAAACCGCGTTGGCCAACATCTCGAATCCAGATTCCCAAGTTTTTGACCGGAACGGAGAAGAAGGATTGCTGTTTATGAGTTCCTGCAGTGTCTCAAAGTTTGCACCATACTCAACGTGCGCAAAGAAGGATCCCATCTACAAAATTTAATTAACACGGTTCAAACGGTTGGAAGGTTCAGGAACCCCTACCCTTGACTCGAAGACATCTGCCAAAGATTTAACGAGTGATGGATCCGCCAGATTATCATGAGATGACAATGGAACCTCAGAAGTGCTGCCATTGATAAGCATGGGCCTTGTTGGAAGTGCGATAGATGCCGGTAGCCTGGTGAACAACTCTGATAAAAAGTTTTCCTGATACTCTAGAAGATCTGTCATGTTATCGACGATTCTCCGCTTGATTCGTGCGTCAGCCGATGGCGCAACGGCATCTTTTAGGGAGGTGAAAGCCTTCGATTATATTTAGTACACGCGCTATGCATGTAAATGGATGTCCCCATTCCTTACCGAAATCATGGTCTTCAGATCCATTATGTACTCCTCCTCTGACAAAACAATTTCGGCCAAGATCTTCCACCTTTGCTGCGCTCTTTCTATCGTAGCAGTGTCCAGAGTATCATCTAGGGAATCTTCTGTCCTTAGATCTAGATCCAACTGGTCAACAGCACCCCGGCCTGAGAAGCCTGCAACGCTACCATAGAATGATAATGATATCCTAGATGCTGTAGCAGTACCGACTCTTTGTAAGAAATTCGTTGATCCGGTGAGTTTTGTGGCGCTCGTCATAGCGGAAGGTGCAATTGAAAGATTTCCATGAACCGAATTCCTAGCTGTCTGGCTTTTGTAGATGTCGTAGTGCATGTGCGGGAGCTTTGACTTCCTACGAAGACTCTTCATCCATCGGAGCATGACCCCATGTCCATCTCCTCCACGACCCGAGGAGCGGGACCTGAGAGTATTGAACTTGGGTGTTGGGAGACTGTTGAATTGTAGATCGCCACTATCCTCTGTAGAAAAGGATAGCCTCCGAATGGATTCTGATGCATCAAAGAAGTTGTCTTCATCCTTTGACACAAGAATTTGAGGGGCAAGCTGGTCTGCAACGATGCTGTCAACTAGTGTAATCGGTTCCATTGCTGTCATCATAGACTCGCAGTCGCTCTGGAGGACACAGTCCCCGGTGTCTAGAACCAGATGCTCTGACGATTCCCCCATGGTGGGTGATGACGATGACGATGATATATGTAGAACCATATGTATCTAGAATCCCCGCCCAAATAGCTACTCAAAAAAGGAATCTGCCGACTGAGCGGCTATGGTCGACGAAATTGAAACCCAAGACTAACGATATCGATTCAAGGCTGACATGAAAAAAAAAATATCGAGTGGGATGATAAATAAGTAGATACTATATAAGTTATTGGCGAAGCGGGTGTTTCATCAATTGGCGTAGGGATATAGACCCTTCTCGAGGGGGAAGATATGGGAGCGAGAGGAAGAGTAAGAGAAAAAGAGGAATGGGAATTTTTCGTCCCTATGCGTTCGTGGCCGTAATGTTTTGGAAACCCGAGTGTTTTTCTAGAACTGAATCTATGGTGTTTGAGCTGCAGCATGCATGTAAGTACGGTCAACCGTGCAGTAGCGCCCAGACGCTGGCTCGTAGCCACAACTGAGGTCGACCCTCCTCTGTTATAGATATTATATACTATAGAGTATATCAAAATATACTTTATACCACCTCCAGGTATCTCCTACACCCCTTGGATTTCCCTGTCAGCTGGGGTAAATATATAATAGATATATAGTTAGGTGAACATATGATGGGGCTGCCAATAACAATAATAACATAAGAGATTAAAAGCAATAAGATGGAGGAAGTAGGGAAGGGAGGAGGAGGGGGGTGTTACATACCCTGCAGCTTCCAGTACCCAGTACCCAGCACCCAGCATCCAGTGTATGCAACCAAACCGAACCCGTAGAGGCGATTAATGTTTACTGTTTATCACAATCCCAATGCGAACTGAGTGAAATGAAGATGGCGGCGAACGGAGGTGAGGATTCAAAAAGGTCAGCAATTAATTCAGCTAGTAAGAAGTATGATAAGTCCCAGGCTTGTCATTCTTATCGGGTCGACTGACTGCTTTTTGAAGAGCGACCAAGCAGGCATATTTTTTTTCTCTTCTGAACGCAGGAGTGAAAGAACGTGGCCGTCAACGTCAGTCAGCGTATGTAAAATAAGCATGTTACTTCTTAGTGTCTGTAACGCTTGCATTTGAGAAATCCGGAATCCCCCCAAATAGACGAACGGACCAGATACTAACTGCTCTGGGATCAATTGATTGAAGATGAATTGAAACTGCCCCCAACAATAATAGTACATTCATCGTCACTAAAACACGCGCTAGGGTGAGAGTATAAACAGAACATGCAATCGACAATGCAGTGTTCCACTAGGCTGCAAAGGTGGCTGTTAAACTGTTCGCAACACATTCCTACCACCAAATGACGTCGCCAATAGCAGAACCTGACCGAAATGGACTAGGGCTAACTGGCCTGCTATCGATTAAAATAAAATGCACACGCCACTGTCCATTGGCCCGAACATTTGCTTTCTCCCGTTCCGTACCATCTGTCTTAGGACAGTCGCAATGTAGCATAGTTTTATCGTTGAAGTCAAATGCCATGATATCGATAGTATCGAACTAGCGGAGATGTTGGAAAATGGGATGGTGTTTGTCGTTTTCGCGTTGCCGACGTTGGCAGACTTTCGTAAGCTTTCTCTCTCCAACCAAATCTCTCTCTCTCTCCAAATCCTCCCTCGCTTTCGATCTCTCTCCCCCTCATCAAACATCAACTTCTTGGTATACGATATCTGATAATTAAAAATCAAAAGAGAGCTATCCACTCAGCTTCATACTTCTAAGATACATAACATAGCATAACATAGCATTAGCATTACATATCATGGGCAGACCGATGGAGGCGAATATTCACAACCCTTCCGTTGGCGGCCAGGCTGCAAACACCTCCTCTGCTTCTGCTTCAAACGGTAGCTCGTCGCGAGATCGCATTCTGGCTCTCATGAAAAGAAAGGACGCTCTCGAGGCAGAAATAAGTTCTCTCAGCGCTGTTCTAGACACTGTACGGGGGGGTCCCTTCCTTCGCTTTCCATTTTCATCACAGAATAATTCTGCCAGGTCTCTGGAATGTTACAGCTAATTGATTTTTGCTTTCCCTTCTGGGATTTTTAATATACTTGTCCTAGCATGGAGTCAATATGCAAACGCCTTTGACAACATTTGATGGATATCCTAGAGATGACATCGATGTCGCACAAAGTTAGTCCCCGTCAGACCGGACCGTTGGCTTTCCAGGCGAGGAATGCTGACTGGATGTCTTCTGATATGTTAAAGTCCGAACCACGAGAGCGCGTATAATTCCGCTAGTTAACGACATGAAGGCCTTGATGGTAGAGATCGAGAAGGCTCTTCATGTCCACCATGTCGAACAAACTGGAACATCGACCAGCACGGACTCGTCTTCGACTTCAGCTCCTCCACCTGCAACGGTATCCCAAGCAGAGACCCCTGTGATCGAAGCAGTATTCGCAGTTGTGGACCAGGTTTCTCCATCATCACCGGCAGAGCAAGCTGGTGTTAAAGTGGGTGACAAGGTTAAGAGGTTTGGATCGGTGGGAGCTTTGAATCATGAAAAACTAGCAAAAGTTGCCACCGAGGTTCAACAGAATGAAAATGTGAGACCTTCATCCTTCCCCCGGCTGCATGCAGCTTGCAGGCTTGTTGGGAGCGTTTTTAAACTGACGACGACGACTCATACGTATTACTCAGCGAGCCATCTCAGTTCTAGTGTGCCGTGCGATTGGCGATGTAGAGCAGGATCTGGAGTTGCAGTTGACGCCTCGAAGGGATTGGGGCGGTCGAGGGATGCTGGGATGTCATTTGCTGCCATTATAATGGCATCCCTTCTCCTTTGCGGTCGCCTCATTTGGATGCAATGCACTGTTTTTTTCGTTTGGGCTGGCCTGGCATGAATACTTACTTAACGTAGCATTGATCCTGGCGTTAATTCATCTGCCTTCTTCTTCTTCTTCCTTGCGCTGCCTCTTTCCGTTTCTCTCTCTCTCTCTCTCTCTCTCTCTCTCTCTCTCTCTCTCTCTCTCTCTCTCTCTCTCTGCATGATTAAGTAATACTACTATGGCCTCCGGGACTATATAAAAGGATAACGGAGGCTCGGAGCTTTCAGATTAGGTAGACATATGTATAAGGATCGCGGTCATAAGTCATGATGAGAAAGAAATGACGCCGAGCGAGGGTCTTAGTCAGCAGCCCGTGGCCCGGAGTCGACTGCCTGGATCCTTCGCCGGGCGCTTTTATACGGGAAAATTCCCTCTTTATAATTCCGTTCTCTTCTTGAAATCCAGATCAAAACACTACCGCCATCTAACCATCCCCTTCAGTTTTATACATCTCCGTCATCATCACCAAACCCAAGTAAAATATATTTCTCTCATCGTGAATGTACGTTCTGCCCCTCTCGTCGCGTGTCTACTCCATCGTTCTTTCCCCGAGATGCTGCCCTGCGTCGGGGGCAAGGATGAGACCTCCCCGAGCTTCCCAAAGCGAACCTCCAAAATTTTTTAAACTTCTTCTCCAGCAAAATCAACAAACCAAAACCATCTCCCATCCTCTTCACCCCCTTCTCATCAGTTCACTCTTAGTTTCTTCCAGCCACAGTTCTAAACCTCCTCCTTTTTTTCAACTGCAACAGACACATCTTCAACTACAATGGCTACTACTGCCACACCCACCTTCAAGCTCGTCCTCGTCGGAGACGGTGGTACCGGAAAGACCACCTTCGTCAAGCGTCACTTGACTGGTGAATTCGAAAAGAAGTACATCGCCACCCTTGGTGTCGAAGTCCACCCTCTAGGCAAGTTTCTCCCCAGTCCATCTGGTATTATACCAGCCTTCACAAAAAAGCACGACCGTCTGCCGTCTGTCCGACCCTCTCACTACCGCTCGAGCACCCACTCGACCCGTGTCACGGTCGCCCGGATGTCTAGCTAGCAAGAGTCAGACTAGCCAAGCTCCTCTCGCGACGTCAGATTTTTTTTTTTTTTTCTCGTCTCTCGCTCGTTGGGGTGGTGCTCGCTGCTTTTTGGGTTGGCAAACCAACACATACACCACCATATTTTACCCCTCCAGTCGCTCTTCCGCCCTATGGTGCCCCACCGGCGTGACAAGGTCCCTCTAACCTCCGAAAACAACAACAGGCTTCAGCACAAACTTTGGACAAATCCAGTTCGATGTCTGGGATACTGCCGGTCAGGAGAAGTTCGGTGGTCTCCGTGATGGATACTATATCAACGGCCAGTGCGGTATCATTATGTTCGATGTCACCTCCAGAATCACCTACAAGAACGTCCCGAATTGGCACCGTACGTATTTTACACCTGTTAGCATCTCGATTTTAAAGGGAGGGAGAAAAAACTAAATCAACATATCTCATCCAGGTGACCTCGTCCGTGTCTGTGAGAACATCCCAATCGTACTCTGCGGTAACAAGGTCGACGTAAAGGAGAGAAAGGTCAAGGCGAAGACCATCACTTTCCATAGGAAGAAGAATCTTCAAGTATACCACATATCTCCGACTGAAGCTTGTGGCAGAATCTCTAACATGCCGGAATAGTATTACGATATCTCCGCGAAGTCCAACTACAACTTCGAGAAGCCATTCTTGTGGCTCGCAAGGAAGCTCTCCGGCGAAACCAACCTTGAGTGTACGATTCCCTCAAATCCACCTAAAATATATCTCACAGATTCACTAACACACTAACAAAATGAACAGTCGTCGCTGAAATCGCTCTTGCCGCACCAGAGGTCGTCATTGGCCAGGAACAACTTCTCGCAATGAACCAGGAGTTGAAGGAGGCCGAAGCCGCCCCTCTCCCAGACGAAGATGATACGTAAGACTCCCAAACATTTTCTCTAGTATAAATCCATATACGCTAACAAAAACACATAGCGACTTGTAAACATCTTCTGCCTCCCTCTTGCGAGATAGACGGTGCATCCTCAACCTTCTATCCGTCTTTTTTTCGCCTCCCTGTTTTCCTTGGCTCCCCTTTTTATTTGGGAAGATACTAGAAGAGCGAAAAGAAAGAGAAGGAATCAAAAGAACCAAACCTCCACAAATGTCAAACACTTGAAGAATATGGAATCTAGAGAACTACCCTGTGCTTCCTGTTTTTCCCTTTTATTTTGTTTTTTTTCTTCTTCTTCAAGCTGGGAAGGGAAACGATAAGGAGGCATAGAAAAATGACATGATATTTTACGATCGAAAGAGAAAAATGGGAAAGAGGAGGTTATTATCGCTTTCTCACGGTTCCTTTTTTCTTCTTCTTTATGTTGGACGTTCCCTACTTTTGATATTCGAATAGCTAGTAGACTCTGCTGGGTTCTTATACCTGGCCATCCAGGTGTTTTCATCTCCCACATCTTGTCAATTGTTTTTTCCTTTTCTGGGCTTTTAAGATTGAAAGGCAAGGTCGTCGGAGAAAGGAAGCGTGAAAAGAAAAGGGAAATCCTATTTTGATAACATGAACCTTTTCTTCTTCTCGTGTGGTTTTTCCTTTATTATTCCTTTTTACTATTGTGTTTTAGTCTAGACCAAGCTTATGATATCACGAAGGTTCCCGTTTCATATGATATTCGAGATGGCTGGATCTATAAATGTAGATGTGACCTTCGGAGCCTCGAATTGTGTTACCGTTCAAGTCGCTCGCACGCGCATATGTGCGTCATCGGAACGACATGAAAGTGCGCCATCTGCACGGCTTTCGTCCGTTTACTACAATGATTCCAATTCCGTAGACACAAAGCCCGATCGTTATTTACTGCAACAGATTTGCTTGTCCGTATCACCAGCGATTCTATGAATGGACACATTTGATATCAAAATTTAATGTTAATTTTTTTTTATATATAAATTTTTTCCTTAGTAAGATGTCGAAATGCCAGAATTTCAACTTAAAACCCTTCGAACTAGCAAAAGACGACCATGATGTTGAAGATGTAATGCCCCTACAAAAAACAGAGAAGAATTCCACAAACCGCTAGAGCATAGGACTAATAAGACAGATTTGTTGAAATTTGGTCCAGATAAAAAGCACATTCAATCGTATACAAGATATTAGAATTGAAAAAAAAAAATATATGTTGAAAGGGCATAATCGTAGATGATAGCCAAATTATGTTGAATGAAAAGAATTTGCATTTTATACAATGAAAGATGCATTACCGCGTAAAAATCAGAGATAAGGAAAAGAAAGAGAGACAAGGAGCTTTCGGGGTATCAAATCGTTATCGTATCAATCCTTGCTTCGCTCCCCCCAAAGCCCGAGAAAAACACGACCTAGAACACCAACTCGCAAAAGAAAGAGAGAAACAACCCTTCTTGCAAGAAAAAACAGCCTAGGAAAAGAACCTATAAAAGAACAAACGAACGAATAAAAAGTTAGATGCTTATCGTGTTTATGTGACGTTCAACATCCTGACGGGGTGAATCCCGTACCCCGGTGGTGGTGCCATGTTGGCGTTGTTCGACATCATGTGAGCAGGTAGCTGTCCTGCTTCTTCTGCAAAGCTTGGAAGTCGCATTCCCGCTGGAGGGGCGATGGACCGAGGAGTGAAGAACTCTTCGAAGGCGGGGAGTTCCTCTGCTTCGAATTGCGCCGAGAGATTGTATTCACCAGATGACGTTACCTGTAGTGGCAACTTGAGGTTGAATGAACTTTTCAACCGTGAGCTAATGTCTACTGATAGGCTGATATCGAGCTCGTACTGGCGGCCTACATGGCAGGACTGGAAGGTTGGTGGAAGAGCCTTGTTTTGCGGTTGAGAGACTGGGACGAGGATTTCGGCGTAGAAGTGGTTTGGAGACTCGGTTGAGAAGGAGCTGGTGCTGCCGCTGTCGGACATGTCAGAACCTCGGCGGGAACCGTAGGTAGAGTCGTTCTCTTCTGCAATACGGCCGCGACGCCATTTGATGCCGTTGAGGGCCCTGGAGGAAAGAGTGATTGTTTCTTGGTATTGGCCCATATATGGATCGATTAGGTGGGATTTCCGCTGCGGGATTATGTTGATTGACTTGGTGGAATAGAAGGTCCGATACTTGAGCTTCGTGGTAACGCTACCAAGCTTTGGAGGTTCGGTAGCGTCATCTGCGGGGATGAAGGTGAGGTTTAGAGTAGCGGTGGTGCTAGCTCGATGCTTAGAGTCGTAGGATTTGTTTTCCATCGGGCGAGGAGGGTCGGCTTGGACGATGAGACGACCAAGCTTGCCCTTGAAGAGACCCTTGCGGATTTCCTTCTCCTTCTTCAAGACGAATGTATTATCATCCATCGGTGGAGGAGCCTCGACGTAGTGTGGGGTAATGTGAAGGTATCGCTGGTCTTCAGCAATGACGGCTTGCTTGCCGTCCACCTCTCGTCGTCGAGTCACTCGGACCTTGATGCCGTATCGGATCTTTGCCATGTCGGGTGTGACATCATCGAGCTCGAGGCTACCGTCTTGGTTGATAGCCTTGCCTGTCCCTATGGTAGGAGGAAGCTGGAGATGGGCCTGACGGACGACATCGTTTTGAAGGATGTGACCGCAATGGCTGTCCAAAAGCTGATCAGGAACGACGAAGCTGAATGGAAATGTGTATTGCATGCCTTTGAGAGCAATCCGCGGAACGGGCAACATGGTTTCGTCAACCGGCTGGTTCATTTTGAGGAAAACCCGGCGGACCTCGCTCCTGGCGGTGCCCATGGTTGGGCCTGTATTTTCGGTCCATACTCGAACGACACCTTTAAGAAAAGTTCGACGGAGACGATTAGTTGCCAGACCCTTATTTTAATCGATCCAAGTTATGGGGACGTCTGCAGAAAATAAAAATGGAGAAGACTGGGAGTTTGACAGGGCAAAAGACTGCTGCCTAGCTGTAGCGAGGATTCGACGGGTAGACTAAAAACCCATCCAGGGTTTTAAAACGATAGACGAGAAACATACCTTCGAAACTGATGTAAATGTCATCGAATCGGACATCGTGCTGGGGTACGATTGTGACATCGCCTTCAATTTTATCGCGGGTAGTGAAAGAGGAGGGGACCTTTTGGCCCTCCCGTTCGCCCTTGAGGGTGATGGTGATGTGTGGTTTCTGGGTGAGGAGGCCTACCCGAACAGAGTTGAGGGTGTGCTGCGCCGTCGAAATAGACGAAGGGTAGCGGATGGAATTGTGGTCGCTCATGATGACTGATTTGATATTAAAAATAAAATAAAAAGAACGGTGAAGCTGATGAAAATGAGGAGGAAGAGGAGATGACTATGATATTATTATTATTAAGGAAGAGGAGACAGATGGATCGGATCGTCTTTTATGTAGACGTCAGCCGTAAGTAATGAGATATGCCCAAGAGCCTGCACCCAATACTAGTCCCAGGCCCAAGCTGGCTTGGCCAAACAGTCGATGCTTTATACAAAGGAAAGCTATCAAGATGGCGACGAAGAAGTGTCACACGCCGCAGTCCCAATATCTGGCTCCTTTGAGGTCTTGGGGGCTCCGGGATACGTCGATGCAGTGCAGTAACAAACCCTTGGTGCAGGGGGAACTGCTTTACTCCACCCTTTCTTCTCACAGGAGCTGCAGCGTTCAAGATCCAGGCTTGATAGTGGGACCCTCCACTTGATCCGTCCCAACGGAGGGGGAAAAAAGAGATGGGTCCGGTAACGTTAGGAGCTAGTAGCTAGTGGGCTCCCCCAGATGGGCTATTCGGTTGGTCAAACGGTGCGTTTGGTTGGATATCGGCACGGCAGGTTGTAGGTCCGGCGACGGTACTTTGTATGTATGTATGTATGTACGCTATGCTTCCGGGTCAATTCTCTCCCTCTCTCCTTGAAACTAGCTATTTTGATAATTGTGGTGCCGAATGTGCGTTATTTATTCGTATATGAATGCTGTCTTTTCAAAAGACTTTTTGTAGATGTTTCTTATGGTGGTTGCGTAGATAGATACAATGTCGCAGTTCGGGTAATCGAATATATACGTATACGAAGCTGCTGCATGCAATTGCTGAATATAATAGCCTGGATGGATTAAATGGATAAAAAAAAAATCCTGGGAATCGAAATGTCTTCTAGAAGGTAAGATGTATTAATCAAAAGAAGCAATCAATCAATTACTTGCTTTGATCTTGAGATCTTTGTGTGATGCTATGATGGGGCTTATTGGGACGTTCGGGATGTCCCCAGGCTTTTATACAAACCTGCGATTAAATTGCAATCCGACTCATGATTCACACTCATGTTGACAACCCGAGGACGTCGGATATCACATAATCAGTAGTGTTACTAATACACTATTCTACGGAGAAGTTCGTTAGCCCCCGCAGAGCTGTCGCAATGGAGGCTTAATCCCAATGGGGTTGCGCGGGGACAATGTGGTGAAGGATCTATGCAAGCATTAAAGGTGTGAAACTAAAAGGTAAAGAAGCAAATCCTCTTACCGTGTCCCAAATTCTCTAAAAAGCATCAAAGGCTAAGTTAGGGCCCGATACGGTGGACGGCAAAAAAAAAAAAAAGCATGGTGGTCATGTCATCCGGCTAAGGTTTTGTTTGTTCATGAAAACCCAAAGGAACAGCGTCGACAAAAAAGCTAACATCATGAAACTAACGAAGCTAATGCGAAGAGAGCTCTCGTCCTGATTACAAAGATTCGTCTTGACTCATCAAAGGGAAAGAGGGAAAGATGGATGTTCCCTCCTTGATTAATGTGGAGAACAGTTAATACTGCGTAGTAAGATCGATATCACAAGCTTTGACCTTGCTATGTATGCATGCTAACTCATGACACCACCACCAATCGTTTAGATCTATAACGTTAAAGGACAGAAGAGTGCCTCTTCTCAAAATCGTCGCCAGATATAATCAAACAATCGCAATTAACCATACTCTGTATTGAAAAGGCGCTTGATTTATCAGCATTCATGCAGAGCCGTGCTGGCTTGGCCTTTGGACAAGAGCGACAGGGAAGGGAATTCATATCCCTTTCTAGTAATCAGCCCTAGCACGTTAGTCCGTAGCCATTCGGTTCCCACGACGCCGCTGCTAATGCAGCTGGGAAGCTGGCCCAGTTTCTGAGGCCTTGTTGGTCAATTTGCTGTCGCATGTTCATTTTCTTGTTTAAAAAAAATTAGGGCGCATTTTGACATTTTAACCAAAAAAATTAGTGTCTTTTCGCATTCAAACCGGGATACTCATGACTCGAAATTCCTAAGCTTAGATTTCTCGATCGAATTTGCGACGACCCTCTTTTTGGCACTGTTGAATTTGGCATATTAACAACCAGCCGTGCTTACGAAAGCATACTGCCGAACGCAATCGTCCCTGCGGATTTCGAGTGAATATCATTAAAACCTGGCATCATAGAACGTGTTCCCACGGGATGAACCTTGGCCGGATTCGAACCGCAGATAACTGCCAGCGAATGACATAATATGATTGAGTTTCGCGAATAGAACGGCACTTGCATGTAGCTGTTTAGCTTAATCGAACATCTGATAGAGATGCCGTTAGGGGATCATTTGTACGTAATCGCATAGCCATTTGTAATCAGATCCGACAAACTGTAACAGCTTGTTATCTTTTGGTCTGTGATCGGGTCTCAAATGTGAATTTGTGTTGGCATGTCGTTCATTTGATTCCGCCTGCCATCTGATCCTTCGCCAATAATCCATCACCGGCTCCAATTCAGAAGCCCAAAGAATATAAAATACCAAAAATCAGAAATCAAAAAACTCGCTCCTGGCGCCCCGCATTACCGCGGTTCTACTAGTTTCCAGACCCATCTCATGCAATTCGAATCCACATCGACGGATTCCCTAGTTACCGGAACATACATTGGCGCCGTCGGCATGATTGCGGAGTGCGATTTTAACGTTCAAGAATTTTCACTGTTTAAACATCGCCTAGACATCGAAACGGGAACAAACCGCCAACGAAGACCCACTTGGCAGAAATTTTTCCATGATTCCGCTTCGATTTTTTTTTAAAGATTTGGTCGCATTAGCTCGGAAATCGTATATAAAAAGATTTCCGTGACTCAAGGGAGTAAAGATAGTTATTCAAAATTTCATGAAATTTTTCCCAGGAAGGAATTCCTATCTTTCTCGCACAAGTCCGAGTGAAATTCCGTCAAGCCTGTCCAGTGAATATCGTTGCCTGCAGACACATGGTCACCTCGATTGTGAACCCCGGCTTGGGCGGAAAGCACAAACCACCCCCGGTCCGATATCGCCATGCGCCCAGCTAGCTTTGGACCTTTCTACCACCACTTGCCTCTAAAGATCTAATCCTTCACGCAAAAAGACCCACTATCTCGGCTCTTAGGTATACTTCGTCTCAGAAATTCAAGCCACGACGGAGATGTTTGGTGGAGTGAGAATTTTATATTAACGAGAAGGCCATTTCCAAGGGGCGGCTGTATGCACGCCTTACCTCTTGTTAACACGCGGATGTGGGTATTCTCCATGCGGAATTTTTATTATATAAAAACCACGAATTTTGAGACCACTAGTTTTTCCGACGGGGAGCGCTGGCGTCAATGCATTTGCCTTTGCTCCCATGATCCAGCTATATTAATATTTATTTCCAGGGATTTTTCTTTCGCGCAAGAAATTTTAAGGAACTCGTACGATATTTAACCTAACTTTTGAAAGACACCAGGAAATTTTTTTTGGGCAACGGCAAGGAGACACGGGAATACGAGAGGAAAGGAGGCGATGATAACGAACAATTCATTTGACACATCCGGAGCCCGACAGTTTGGATTTACTATGATGCTCTCCCGAGCTTGATTCAGAATCTCGAAAACATGGAGTTCATGGATTGATAATTAAGTCACCAAAAGTCAACCTTTTTAATTACTCTATCTAGGCAATTTATCTTACTACCATCATATCATACGCATATATCCTTCCGTCAAATCCATTAGCCTTCTTTATTCTAAGAACACCACGGCATTTCCGTCGCACTCCTGAAATTCTTAAGCATCGATGGCCGGTGATGGAATTAAAACAACCAAACATTCATGCGATAGTTGTGGTAACAGGATAAAGATCTACCTCCGTTCCGCAAACTCTTCCAACCGCGCAATTGCGGCCTTAGTACCACATTCGAAATCCATGATATATTCCATGGCCCCTCTAATTAGTTAAGTTAGGCATGGTATCGACTCGTAGAGTTCGATATGGAGGCATCTAGACGGCCATAATCGTCAACATTAATTTGAGCTAGATACTCGTTATATTAATGTGTCGGCATAGAATATTTTGAACAAGGCTCGGGGGGGGGACGTTGCCAGATCCATCAAATATATCTTCGAGCGGTGTCTTAAGCTCTTTTAAAGCTTATTTTAACCGAAACTCGGTTTATCATTGCCCTTGATGTTCATCCGTGCCATTGGCAAACTTAGAAAATCGGAGGGGGAAGAGTGCATATAGATCACGAGGAGGGTGAGACGGGTCTGCCCGTCTGGCGACGAGAGAACTGGACATACATATGAAGTGTTTCTCCAATCTTCGATAGTGAGATCGTCGTATCAATTGAGGTTCATAATAGTTCTGTTGGCCGAGTAGAATATATAATAGGTCTTTAATAGGTAATATCCAGGAGAGTTTGGTGTCAATTTATATTAATTTATCTTCCGATTTAGTCGTGGATTAGACATAGCTTCTCTCCAAGCCCGCCCTTTGGAGAACAGCAAAATATAGTTATGAAATACTCAGGTAAACTGATATCGGTTGTTAACCTAGACCTCATGCTCTCGCCGGATACCCCAATACCAATCCCTTGTAATTTTAAACCCAGATATTAAAATACGATTAGGTATATTTATATAGTATGTAGTTATATAAGTGATGTGGTTATATTGACCAATTGATATCTTAAGTCTTTTCGGTGTAGTTTGAGCGTCAATTTGTTACCCAAGGACGAAATACATGATATAAAAGCCGAGTTGTCTTTCTTCTGCTTGGTACAAAGCTTAATAAATTCCGAGGTTTCCTTAACATTTAGATGGACTGTTACTAAGCCCCTCATCAACCCAGGTTTGCGCTAGTCCCTAGTACGGTACTAGGTATATAAGCCTGATAACTTTGCCTTATTGTGAAACCCCTTTTTCGATCCCTAGCAGAAAGTTCTTATGGAATGAGCTAGATGCTCCATGGAACATCGATGCATCCCAATCATTTTCTTGTCAGTTTCTAGATGTTTTTCGAGATTTCATCTCGTAAGCGTCTTTAAACCTGGTCTAAACATATTTGAGCGAAATGCTTAAATGTGTTCCAGGTAAATTATATATTGAAAATGGAATAGATGAAGGCCTAGTCTGGCAGCCACAAAAACCTTGTAGCAAGCGAAAACTAGTCTTAGATTTAATCGACTGCCCTGATATGGCTGGTATATGTGCGTGATTAATTATAATTCAACTTCGGAGCTCGACGTTCAACTTCGATTTGTTGGGAGAATATATTCTTTTCTATGATATATGTTTATGATATCGCAGGACTCGACGATGTTATAATATCGCGTCATGTTGAATTCGGCTATGCATTCAAGTAAATTGATGCATTTTTGAGGTGGGATTTTACTCGCCCCCTTGATATATTAATACAATATACTTAGGTAGTATTGTATGTAAAGATAATGATTGTGGTTTAATAATGTCTCGCCCCTTATCTCCCTGACCCGATTCGGAACTGATTAATCTCGTCCGTTTATAAGATTCAGGACCAAATAGTTTTGTAAAATATATTTGTACATAAAGTCCGGCCGAGCCGTTCTTGTAACAAAAACATACTTGATGTGAGTGGGTACCTCTTCTTGGTATCGAATATTATCTTGAGGGTCATGGGTAGCCGGTTTATATGAGATATAGCGAAGGCGAGACAAGTAACTGATCCCACGTTTCTCATCATTGCATGTTCGTGTTGCAGGCGTTGTACTTACGCCTAGTATTGTGTTTTCCGGGTGGAGTAGTGGTATATATGGTAAGTTAGATATGGTTATTAATATTTGAAGGAATAGAATCATAGCCAGAAGGCTGCTCCGAGGTTAACTAGATCGGGGTAGCGGTAATCCGTAGGTAGATAAGTAGTAGATAAATAAATAAATCCACACCAGATCTTGTGGGGCCAAAGGGGTGTTGTAATCTTTATAGCTGCAACTTCTTCAATATATATAATCATGGATTATGAAGGGCTCGTGTACGCGAGGAATATCCGCGTCTCTACATCCACGGGGCGCGCGAATTATGTGTTAGCGGCTGAAGGAGCGCCCTCCGTCATCGCACCGGAGGGCTGAACCTTACCCTATAAACGAATATATCCGAAAACCCGAAGAGACCGGAGGTATATTAATTGAGTAGTTGTCATTTGCAAGGACCTCTTTTAAGGGTCCCAACACGTCTTTTTGAACATTCGCTCTCGAGCTGAGTCGCCTTTCATGGCATCAGATCGGTAAACCCACGAACTGACTATTTATACATTTTTCGCTTGTGGGTGGGCGAATACTAATTAATATATGTATAATAGAATAAGTTCGGATCCTAGCAGGATAGGACACGATACGGCCGTTCATATCATATTGACCGTCGTAATTATGAAGAGGTATATAAATAGGTGTATGATCGTGGATCTCGACGTTATTAGCTTCGAGTAGTGTTATATATATACTTCTTGAAAGAGGAGTATTTGGGGTAGTTTCGTGTATCTAGACAGAAAGCCTGGATAAAAAGGTTGAGAATATCAAGTAGTATAGAAAGATACGTGAATCGGTAACCCATCAGACAACGGAGGAAGGTTGTCGTATTGCGCAAGTGACATCATTGATTTATCTGAGTATTAAATCGTGATGGTGGCGATAAATTGTAGTATAATGATGTCGGCCCAAGTTCATATATGTATATCATAAGTGGACCGCTGCCGTGAAGCCCAATAAGCAGAGTGAGGGATGGAGGATGAAGTGAAGAAGTGTTCAAGAGGGGAAGCCGGAGGTGTTTAAATAGACCCAACTTCAGAGGAGGGAAAGCATTATCACCGTCATTGCCGACTACCTGAAAAGGCTTAGATTTCATAGCTAACGTGCATTTACAATACGGTTTGAACCCTTTGATGCCAGGATGCTATCAAGAACGTGGAGTATCTCGTCTGAGCTCCGTGCAAAAAACGTGTTGTGTGGTGGAAATACAACATTACACAAAGCTCCTTGTGTAGGCTTGCCTGTGTAACATAGGAATGACAGGGTTCTGCTGACCTCGGATTCCTCCCCCCAGCCTGGGCCCTGTAACCAGGTCCAGAAGAATTCTCAATGGTAGGTTTATCTCAATCGAGATAATAATATTCCCTTGTTCCGGGCTAATGGGTTTTCTGTAACACTTCACAGAACGGAAATCGACACTAGGTTTTATCGATATATCGATATCGAGTCAAATGCTTCGTTGTAAGGTTACACGGGTCTATAGTTTCTAGTATATATATCGAAGATGATTCGCACCGCAGTAATAGCTCTTGTAGGGGGTATCCAAATTAATATTCTAAATTTCTTTAGTATCCATCACAAACCTGATGGGAAATAATCATCGGATATCATAAAAGACAGATAGTGCTATACTGCACTTTATAAACCCCTTCCACATAATACGCCAGAGAAATGACAGACTGGTTGGGACGAGCAAAAGAAGGAAGGAAGTGGGGTGGATACACTAAACGAATAATCATAATTACGCGTCGGGAATCTAAGAATCCCCAAATCCAAATAAGTCAAGGAAATGATATAATGCGATCGAAAGGATGAAACTCCTCTGACAAAAAATAACGCCGTTCAAAATGCTCTAGCGGTGAAAATAAATTAATAAAAGAAAGGCAAGGGAGAAGTTAGTAAGGAAGCAAGAGCGAATGAAAGTATCAAATAAACACTGTTCCATTTATGCCCATCAAATATTCTTGTGCATTCCGAGGAAACCCCGAACAAATATGACATCTAATCGTCGAGTAGGCTAATTACCTCAGGCATCTCCTTCTTGATCTTCGTTTTCGTAACCTCGGGGGGGTCATGAGGCCTCCACATCCCATCGGAGCGGATAATAACGCTCTTAGCGTTCAAATATTGCCCGTCTGCTTGGACCTCCTTCAACTTGGAAACGGTATCCTTCATGAACCCGTCGATAATGAGTGTAACAGGGGTACACTCGCAACTGCATATTGGGCACTTCCATGAGTCCGGCACCGAAAACCCGGATGGGAATTTAGTTCGGCTAGTGAGGTATCCCTTGAGATCGAAGCAGTCAAGATGCTGACAGTCTTTGCCTCGCACAGGGACATCAATGATTTGCTGAGACATAGGGCAGGTGACTGACACGGTCACGGTGTCCTCCTCGACGACAGATATGTCATCGTCATTTGCGATTGCGGCGGCAGACCTCTTCAGACGCCTGATGATGAGTTCTTTGGCCTCGCTGGAGGACAAGCTTTGGGTTTGCGTGATCAGTTGGAACAGTGTATTGTAGTCTGCCACCTCGACTTCTTCAACGGCGGCGTAATACGAAGTCCCGTCAGCCGTCGGATTATCCATCATCATGATTTGGATAATGTTCTCTCCGTGTTCAAGTCGGTCCGTGAGATCAGTGGTGCAATCTTTACCCCAATTTCTCTTCCGTCGAAAATGTAGCCTCCGCTTTTTTGCCAACTCCCTTTCCTGGGGTGTAGTGTTTGGAAAACCTGGGGCCGATTTGTCATCTAGCTCGGCAAAGATAGATACAGGCCAACAGGTCTCTTGACTCCTCCAAGCCGAAAAGTTTTCAGGCTTGGTGAGCTGTGTAAGGTCTCGTTTTGAAGCTACACAACGTAGGCGGTAGAGTTTGGACCAGTTTCGAACCGGGCGGATGTTGGGTGCAGTTCCCTCTACGCGGTTAACTCTAGGGTATGATTTGCTTAACGCGCTTTCGATCAGGAAAGAGAGTTGCTGCACCTTGGTAGAGACTTTGACCACTGGGGTAACGCATCTCCTAAAATAGGTAAAATATTCTGAAGTGTCCCCTTCAGGCTTCTGAAGGTCTGCAGGTATATATCTCCATTCTTGGATCAACTTCCAACCAGGGACTTTGCCGCCCCAGTCTGTTGTAAAAACTTGGAGCTGTGTGCGCTGCGCGGGTCCGGCATCACCACCGGAAGATGTCTTTCTTGGAGTCATACTTTGGGGGGTTCTCCGCATAGATTGAACATGTGGTTGTTGTGGCTGTCTGGGAGCTGATGTTACTTGGTTTTGTTGCGGTTGGGGTTGGGCGGATTTAGCATGTTGCATCAACATTTGTGACAATGATACACTAATAGTTCTTTGTAGAGACGGCGAAAGAATCCCTGCAGACGCAATTAAACTTTGCGATGGGCACGAGAGCTTGTTGGAGTCGCAATAGTTGTACAACGTGTCGAATATCGGCCGAATATCCTGGAGCAGTTTGAACGCTGCCACCATATCATCGTTGAATCCCTGAATCTTCGCTCTTGCCATGCCAAGGTCCATAGGGACTTGAACGAAAATATCCAAGGCCCGAGTCGAAAGACTCGAATTTGCAAACAAGAGCTGGGAAAGCAGCTCCAGACCAAGCTTGCTGCGGGGATCATTCCAAATGAAAGGATACCTGTTTTTCATCATCGGGTGGTCCGCGTGACAGAATAAGAGATGCAAGGCAACAAACAAATCATCACCCTGCTTGAGAGCGCCTTCAAGCAGGCTCGCTCTGAGGCTATCATTCGGTTTCCATGGTTCTGTACCCGGTCGTGCCATGAGAAAGTGAAGCTTTTCAACAAATGCGTAGCTCCACGGAGCTTTTGTGCGGCTATTTACAGAAGCTGAAACGGCTAGCGATTGCTGCTGGGTTTGTGGTCGGGTTTGTGGGGCCGGTGCCACAGAGCTTTGGGGTGGCAGGAATTGGGATGCAGCCTGTTGTGTTTGAGGTGCGGGATAGTTTGTGGCAACAGGGGGGAATTGAGGCCGAGACTGAGTATGGGGTGAAGGGCCTGCAGGCGTTGGGTTCTGTGCATAAAAATCCGCATCTTGAGAGGTTTGAGATGATGGGTTACGGAAATGGCCAATCGATGGCAATGATTGGGGTTGGTTGTGCGGCTGGGGTGGCGGAAGCATTGTGCTAGCTGGAACAGCTCCATGCTGTGACTGTGCAGCGTGTTGCCTTTCCGGTTGAGATATTGACACACGGTGGTGGATTGGTGAGCAGGGAGCCGACGAGACTGGGGATTGAGGGGGGTAGTTAGGCACTGAAGGAGTGCGCCGACGCAATATGTCAGAAACCAACTCGTGGGTTGATTGTACGGAACTTTGGTTAATCTGGCGTCGGATCGAGTCCAAAGCACGGCTGAGCTTCGAATATCGCATCACCAGAGTTTTCTCTGGAGCCGACAATTGCGAGTCTTTGATTTGCTGGCCCAACCTCTGAAGCTCACCTAGTAACAGATTATGATCTTCAATGGTAGGCTTCCGTAGGTCCACCTTGTGCATTTTGCAAGAGCCATCAGGAAAATATTTCGGCAAATCGATAGTGGTAAGTTCTGGCGTCTGCGGCGAGGCAACCGGAGACGGCATGGCCGAGCTTGGGTGCGCCGACCTGAACCCGAGGTTATCAACCCCGTTAAGAACTGTGGCACTGACCGGTGAGGTTGATGGTGGGGGTGTAATATTCTGCATGTAGGTGGTAGTGATGGCCGTCTGCAGCGTTGGTCGCATGCGAGGCGCCGGTGCTAGTCGCTCTACACTTGGTGCCGTCCTAACAATTCCTCCAGCTGGTGCTCTTGTCTCAATTGCAGGGCTTGCCCTCCTCTCAGTTGCGCTGATCGGAGAGTTTGTGAGAATTGATTGTCCAACTGTTATTGGAGCAGAGACCGGAGAAGGATGGGGGGGCGGGGTGGAATTGACTGTGACCAGTGGCCGCTGTACTAAATTGATAGACGGTGTGTTTTCTGGGGTAGAGCGTGCAGTCGTCGGCAGACTTATTATTGATATAGGATTTGAAGGCGGATTGATAAGAGGCTGCTGCTCGGCCTCCATAACCGAAGTCTGCGGCGTAGCATCATCAGGCTGAGTATCGGGAATAGTTATGACAACCGGGTCAGCTGTAGGTTGTTTCGGCGCAGGAGATGGCCGTGGGACGGGTGGCGACGCAGCAGCGTGGGGTACCTCTGCTTGGGGTTTTCGGTCCAAGCTTGGTATTTTTGAAGGCATAGTCTTGACTCTCTTTGGCGGAAAGACCCGCGGTGCGTATGAAGAGTTTCCTTCGGTCCCTTGTTGCATCCATGAGTGTCGTCTGCCTCCCATGAACATTGAAACAGTATTGTTAACATTTGCAAGGCTTAAAACGGTTCAGATTTGTATGTCAGCAACAAAACTCCAGTTAAAGAGCGTGCAGTTATGATTCATTGGTGAGGGTGGCTACATACTCGATATCCGCTCTTGAGCTCGAGATTGAACTCTTACGTTTTAAAGATGGAGAGGTAAGGGAAGGACGACTGGGGCCCGCTGATACAGATGTGTCAATTCGCACCCCTTGGCCGGTACTTGTAGATTCATCGTCTTTGCTTATACCATGAGGCGGCCGATCCGATTCAATTGTTGCCATAGATTCTTCAGGCATGAGGAGAGCCTTATTGCAGCGAGTAATCTGGCAAATGTAGTGATATAAAATTTCTCAATCTGGACGGTAGAATCTAGTTGTTCGTCTGCATTGAGGGAGCAGAAAAACAAGCTTTCTTCCAGAGGAAAATGGATCAAATTAATGCAGTGAGAGGGCTCCTACTGGGAGGAGGAATGGTCGCGAGTCTTTGATATATGGGAGACGGTATTTCCAGCTGCCCTCCATCAATTCGCAGAGATTATTCGCAGAGATAAAATTAATTAGGGCGCCCTTAAGCCCGACCTGGAGTTTGCCTGGAAGGAAATATATTAGCATCGGGGTTCCAAACGTCAAAGCCTCAAATATTATTAGAAGAACGTCGTCTCGATTGCCAACAAGGACTCCACCAGCGAAAGGAGAGCGTTCATTTAGCTGTCAAAACAACTTTTGGGCCTTCGGTTTTCTTCCCTTCGAGAAAAAAGGTTAAGTGGTGTTTTATAGGGCTTAGAGCACGCCGTTATAGTCCGGAGACGACAGGCTCTTCTCGCATGCACACCAGAGACAGCCAATTGCGAGATGGTAAAGCGTGCTGTGCATGATATTATGACGTGCACGTGTGGATAACACTAACTCGAGCTGGCAAGCAAAAAAAGCTATCACATATAAATAGTGTGGGAATACTTGCAAAGTACTTTATGTATGTACAGAGCCTTATGTATGGTGAAGGGAACGGATTTTTCTTGGTAGTATCCGAACACTGGCGACTGTGGAAAGCCACGAAAGCTTGCAGCTCAAAAGTAATGCTATAGGTATGAATCCGACGATATATATACCGAACAACGACGCTCCGAGAACAGGAAACAGAAGGACTTACAGTTTGGTGATCCGCCTTTGGCGGATTTTTTTATGAAGTCTCCGCCAGGTTTCGGGGTCGATAGCCTCTAGGAATATGAACCTAGTGGAGATGCAGGATCTCGTACCGAGATATATCTAGGATACTAACAAAATAAAGGCCGATGAGCGAAATGGAAATTAACAATTAAAGATCGGAATAAAATGCGATTTCATGAAACGCAAGAACGATTAAGAGAACATTGTGGGGTAAAGGGATCCATACGGAAAGCCCAATATAGAATAGACGGTTATTCCACCGGTTGAAGGAGGAGGCTAACGTCGCTGTGATGTTTGTCAATATAGTAGAGTTCTGATATAGAACTAATATAATATGATAAGTGAAGAAGCGGTATTGATGTTATCGAAATTGAAAAGGCCCAAGGATTATATGCACTAGTAGGCGTTGGGTTTTATAGACTCTTCAGTGCGCGCGCAAGAGAGAATTCAATTTTTGGGAGCCTCGTTCGACTTGCTTAAGCGAGTAAGAGCAGCTAAACGAATTATTATAGGGAGTCAAGTCAAGACTAACCAGAATGGTGACGACGGACAGCAACAACGACGGTGACGATGACGGTTTAATTCCTTAGTAAGAAGTAATAAGGAATAAGTAACGGGCAATTTGTATTGTCTCGGAAAAAAAAAAAAAAAAAGGACCCAGATGATATATATTGGTATCCGATACCTACTATTGTACTTAGCAGGTAAGTCAATAAGCCAGCTCGTCAGTAACGTATGGAACGTATGTAAGTATAAGTAGCTTTCCGTAATGACATGAATACAGTGGCGGTTGACAACTTTAAATATTTTCAGGTGTCTTTTTTTTTGTCTTTCTATTTTTCCTTTTTCCTTCGTCTGTTCACCACCTTTTGATACCTCGTACCTTTCTTCCACTTTTTCTTCGCTCTCTATTATGTAGTATCTAGCTCACCCACTAGCAAGTACATAAGTTGGTTTGAGATGAAATAAACAAAAAAAAAAAAAAACCTTTCCAATGTCCATTTTATTTACTACTCATCAAAGCAGTTAGCTGTTGTTCGTGCTTCAAAGCTAGTTGTTGGATGGGCATAAATCGAGTTGGGACAAGTCAAGCTGCACCAAAGTCGCCAACCTTCATATCCAACTAATGCTTCGATCCTTGTCCGCCAACATTTCGATCCGTCCACAGACGCTTCTTTGTCTATGTGCGTCTGTCACTCGACCAAAATCCGAGAAAACCAAATTTATTAATGGATCGGTACAGATCCCATCCATGCTGGCCTTCCCGCCCCCTGCCAGAGACTTGTTTGCTTTTGCGGCGAAAATCCCTCATACAAAAACTAATTTTTGCTGCTGTTCTTGTCTAGTCTGTCGAGGTTCACATGACGGACCTACAGCGTGCATGAATGTCGCGAGCAGTAGTTCTAGGAAACCTTTAAAAGGCCCAAATCCCCCACTGTTTTCTTGTGTGTATGCAAAATGAAAGCTGCACAACAGTCTAAATCCGACCTATCAGAACCCTCCTTATACAAAGGTTCCCGAACCTCTCAAGCCTCAGGGCTTACCTCATTCCCACAAACAGTGCCTGTATTCGTCCGTATTGGCGAAAAAAACGTCATCAGCTGCCTGTAATCTTCGTTAGCCTTGAATACATCGTAATTTATATAGGAGCACACATACTTGTATATACATATGTGCACTTTCGAGAGAGACATAATCAGTAACAGGGCGTTCGGGGAGACGGGCTGGCCTATTAAACGCCCCATAGCATAGATCTGCATTCTGCATACATTCCGTATATGCATCGCGACGTCTTTCATGCCATTTTACAAAGAAACCCCATTATATGACTTTTTTTTTTGTCTCTAGAAATATCAGACCACCTTGCCTCGAATATCTACACTGAGCATGTATATGGAGATACATCGTCAAAAATTTGGAGTGGATATAGTTGTCACGGGGTTGGATGCACATTTGCTGTGGCGATCGCAAATATTCCTATTCGGCAACAGATGTCGAAGGAGCTCTGTAGACGTTTCCGCGCCACCGCCGCTAACCATGCAAATCCTGTAGATTCGGGTAAGTACCAGGGTTGTGATAAGATACCGGTAGCCTTCCTGTTCAGTCAAAGCTTCCAGAAGAAATGATGCGTTTAGAGGGTACCTCCACAAATTCAATCTGCCTGCATTTCGCAACAGGAGGGGCAAGTTATATCGATAATAGGCATGCGGAGCCATACATCGCGACGTTGGTATATGTTTCCATTCTCTTGAATTTGTCGGATAAGTAAGTATCTTTCGGATCAAGGTTAGTTAGATCGTATAGTTCGAGGCATAGCGCTGCGCGCTACCTTCGAAATGGAGGCGGCTGGCTGGAAAAGAAGCTTCATTGTGGACCCTTAGAGAATGCTTCGATGTAGCTTCTACAATCGACCGTACCCACAGCTGTCCAGAACCTACCTGACCGTTAGTCTAGGAATGTTCAAAGATTAGAGGATACCCAGAACTACTTCAGCCTGGAACAAAAGCCAAATCTTCCGTGACAATAAAGTTTTCGCGATGTTCCCATGTCATCGAAAACTAACTTTGTCGATTTGCTCGTTGTTGCCGTAGTATCGAAGCCTCGAATACATAGATCTGACTTGACATTTTCCAATCGACCATCTTGATGCCAATATCACATGTTCGAGCCTGAGGCTTTTATCACTTTAGCCTCTTGGTTTAGTGAGGGGCCTAGTCTGCCAACACTGTGTTCTTTGTTAGTACATGTTCCGCCACCGTATAGCACTACGATGAATCCATCCTTAATAAGGTTTCCGAGTCAAGAGCCATCAAGCTCATGCCATGATCGGAGCCACGGCGACGCAACTTCCAAGACTCAAAGACCCTCATCGATTTTTCCCACCGAGTCGCATCGGCATAGAAACCTCCCGCAACGGCGCCATAGTCCCGCTTTACCCACCCAAGCGAGATTGGACTTGGTTGTTTCTATCAAACTCGCTTCGCATCCATAAGCCCAAAACAGCTGGCTCTCCGCTCCGCAATCCTTACAGATTAACAACATTGTATCGGGCGAAAACCAACAGTAACAGCTTTCTTCCTTGTGTCGATACGCGCGCTCTTCGTCGTCCCAAGAGGTCCCGCTTCTCGCGTTTTGTCGACGGATAGGAATAGGACCAGACCACCTAGCCCGTGGTCGCCTGCCGCTGGCAATTTGTGCGCGATCTGGATTGAATCCAAAAGACATTCTGGAAGGGCACCTCCCTCTCCCTTGCTAGATAATGGCCGATCACCAAGTTATCGACTATCTACGGGTCCTGCACGATTTCGATGCTCGGTCGCCGGATGAGCTGACGCTTAAGAAGAATTCCAAGATAGAATTGTTGGAGCGAGATGAGGAGTACAACGATGGGTGGTATTTGGTATGTCGCCTCCGTATATCAAAATGGTTCCCCCGAATTGGGGTATCCCCCACCAACAACATTGCCCATTGAGGCCACTCTCGTTGGTTTGCGATGCCTTGGCTGCAACCGCCGTTGGGTTGCGATTTCCCTAGAACATCGCAGAAGCATTCAGCCGGATGTCCTGAGTGAAATATCGGATTTGCTGATCGGTGTTAATAACAGGGGCGTGATCCGGAGAGTGGAAAGGTTGGATTGTTCCCACAAGGTGTGTTCATTCGACGCTTCTTCTAATCACTCGAGAGAAAATCCGACAGAACATTTTGTTTGGCGCTAACATTAGGCGTTCGTCTGCAGTCTACACGACACAATGGCCACCAGAGTCAGCGTTTTCGCAACCAACGATCATAGGTACGCCTGTCTTGCGCCTGGCCCTAGTATTAATTTATTCCGTAACCAGGGCTGACATGCTAGCAGAGAACCAGGTAGCGACTGATAATGATATCGCTCCCCCGCCAGCATACTCGTCGGCGCCCTCAGAACCGAAGCAGGATATCCCGAAGAGGCTTTCGGTCACACCAAGCGAGTTGACTTTGGATGAGGCGGGAAAATATGGCGGATCTGCAAAGGATGTCACAGCCGAAACCCCACCGTTAGCTTTGGAGAACAATATGGACAAACGACGCGTTTCGGATGATTTCAAGAAAGAACATCCGCAGATACAGAAGTTGAGTCGCAGCCCGGTAGTTGAAGACACATTAAGCGACATCGAAGAGGCACTATCAGAAATTCGTACGGCGCCCCGTTCCGTGGGGACACACGCTCAGAAGAACAAGCAGCCACCACCGATCATGGAGACCCCGGAAGCTCACGCGCCAGCAGAGCAAGATTTCGACGATTCTGCGTCGGATTATTCAAGAAGCGCCTTTGATAATGAAAGCTCTTTGTCTCTAGCGATTGCGAACCAGCCATCTATTAGTGGCTATCTCGAACCTTCCAGCCGGGCAAATTATGCCGGGCGATCTAGGGAGTCGATACAACGGCAAAGTGACCATCCGCTGCAGTATTCCCAGCAATTTGAACCGGAGTCTTCGTCGGATGAGGATGGTGACATAATAGATCCAGTATATTCAGCGGAGGAAATCCGATTATGGACACCGGCCCAAGTTTCTGCATACTTCCAGGAGCAGCACTTACCGCTGAGTATTTGCGATAAGTTCGAGGAGCAGGAGATTAGTGGGGCCATTGTCCTTCAGCTAGAAATGGCTCACCTCAAAGAGCTTGAACTTGGTAGCTTTGGGAAGCGGTTTGAAGTTTGGAAGGAGATTGAGAAGCTTCAGTCAATAGTGAAGAATGCGGGAGGATCAATTGATGAAGCTGCTAAAGAAAAGAAGGCTCGCCATAGGAGTAGTAGTACGCCGGCTGGTGTCCTTCCTAGGCTACCCAGCCTCCATAATCGTCCACCTGCCCGAGGAGGCTCGTTAGCAGTACCATCGACGCACATAGAAGAGGCGATCTTTGATCCGATGAATCCCATAAGAGGTGAGATCCTTACACTGTTTCATCTTCTCTTCCTTCCCATCAATGCGTCCAAGTCGGCATTGTCATCTGGACAGGCCGTGGAAGCGAAGTTTGGAGCGGCAGGACGCTAACCACCTCGCAGAGAGCCCCACAACAATGAGCCCATCTAGCCCTGGGCCAGTACCCCCGTCGAAGTCTGATGTTGGATCCGGTAAGTTAGCGATTGTCAATGTGCTCATGAATCTGGGGGTTCATGTTATACTAACTTTGATATAGCCATCCACAGCGACGGACGGTCCATCTCGACGGCCTCTATGGAACGGGCCTCGAGCAGCGGAGGGCAGCAGCCCCAACGGGTACCCGGAGTTCATGGACGAGACCCGTCGTTCGACCGGTCCTGGACATTGAAAGGCCACAAGGCCAACGAGAGCGCTGCCAGCGGCAGGAGCAGATATACAGGTGATAGTGGCTTCGCATCGCAATCGTCGTCGAGTGTATTTGCCAACGAGAGTCGTTCTTATCATAATGCAGGTGCCAGTGAAGATGGAGGCAAGCGAGACCGTAATGTGCTGCACAAGAGAGCCGGCAGCTCCGGCAGCCACGGCCATCACGTCGTCCATGGCAAGAAGTCCAGCTACACCGAGGAGCAGCGCAGCCGCTCAGGTAACAACACTCCAACGTCCACTCCGTCCTCACCTCTGCCGTATCCTCCCAATCCACCTCCACCTCATCCACCATCACCATCACCGTCTTTGCGAGGTGTCGTATCCAAGCAGACCTTCCCTGTTTCCGAGAGGTCGTACGAGACGGTACATCTCGCGAACGCTTATCCATACGCCCAAGCACCTAGACCATTTTCCCGAGAAAGCATTAACCAATCCTTCGTTCCTTCAGGATATTCTTCGCCATCACCGGCCTCGATTGCCTATCATAACACCGTCAAGGGACGGAAACGGAGCACTAGCGAAACCCAGATTGCCTCGTTAGACAGTCGGGCCAGAGAAAGCCTTGCTGCATCTGCTATGCCGGGTGGCAAGCCTCTCAGTGTCGAACGACCTCCACCTGTCGAGGAGAAGCACGTCCCTCCAAACATCCAAACAAAAGCTGGATACCCCCATAGATCCATCTCCGACGGGGCGGAGAAAGCAATGTCGATGTCTCCGATGTCTCAGGACACGAATTCAACTTTGATGTCGCCGAATGGTAGCGAACATTCGGCCTCCATAAAGATCACAATCGACGCCCCTGAGAGGAAATCGGACGAATCAAAGCAACGAAACGGCAGCAGTGGAAAGGACAAGAAGCTTCGAAGCGTTGCTTCTGCTTCTGGAATCAGGCAGAAGTCCAAGAAGCAGCTGACGAGTGCCTACCTTGAAGGCCTCAAGGAAACCACACCCACTGATGCTGCCAAGGATGCCGATTTCAGCGGATGGATGAAGAAGCGCGGCAGCAGCGCTGTTGTTGCCTCGTGGAAGACTAGATTCTTCGTCCTCAAAGGCCGGCGCCTATCATACTTCTACTCAATGGATGATACGAAAGAACGAGGTTTGATAGACATAACTTCTCACCGTGTTCTTCCGGCTTCCGACGACAGATTCGTCTCCCTCCATGCCTCAGTTGCAGCGATAACATCGTCACCCTCCCATGCTTCCTCAGCGACCCCTGGTAACGGCCAATCTGGTCACAATCTTCCACCGACGCCACCATCCAAGGGCGGTTGGTTCACCTTCAAGCTCGTCCCCCCACAACCAGGGGCAGCTAAAGGAGTCATGTTTACTCCTCCCAAGCTCCACTACTTTGCCACCGATACAAAACAAATAGGGCGAGAATGGATGGCTGCATTCATGAAGGCAACTATTGATAGAGATGAAACTGCGCCGGTCATTAGCACCTTCTCGGCCAATACCATCAGTTTGGCGAAGGCACGGGCCATGCGGGCTCGGCCTCCCGGCTTTGGAGACAATAGCACAGACCTTGCACCTTCCCCGGGCCTTGGCCTTCCGATTATGAGCTCCCAAGGTAGTTTTAACGATTCTATCGAATCGGCTCTCGCGGAACGACACCTAATCGATGACGATGCGGCGAATGCTGCTGATGATGAGCGATAGTCGCCATTTTAATCTGGATGCTCGGGACGCGCTCCCCTTTATTGTCACTTACTTTCTTTCTTATTTCGATTCATGGTCCATACTTCAGTCTCTACTATGACCTTTAATGCTTTTCACTTTCTTTTGTCTTCTCAGCTTAGCCTTTTATTACCTACCCCGTTTTATTGACTTTGAACCCCTAACCCTGGGCATTTCCCGCGTAGCAATTGTCCTGATCCTCTACATTACATTGCATTCTGATTGTTTGCACAAACACCGTTACTGCAATTCATTTTGCTCCCTTTTACTCTTCTTCACAGCAACCACTTGTTTCTGTCCCCCCTCTCTCTTCCTAGCCCTTCTTCGGCCCCCTTTCTGCGACAATCTAAAGTCGTCTAAAGAACATTTTGGCTTTTTTTCTGCGGGGGAATTTTGAACTTTGCCTTTCTTACCACAACATAAATTACGGGAGATGTACGATAGCTTGATACGAGAAGGGGATGATATTCACACAGACATACAATTCATGATTCAGAATCCCATAACTTTAGGTGATTTGAGTAGATATTGGGAGTGATAAAACGCCTCGGAGGTTACTAATACATCGCACTTTGGCTTCGGAAATGATGTCTTGGTTTCACCAAAGACCATGGGCATGAGGTTCACCGTGACTAGCCACAAAAGTATTCTCTAACCCATTAACATATCTCATTTTCTCCGGCCTAACCACTTCCTTCAAATCCTTCCCTAAACTCTTCAAATCCAATGCCAAAATATTCACACTCAAGATTTCACCGATATTGTTGAACGGAATGTTCCCAACGATAAAGAGGTTAATACTGCATGTTTTGCAGAAGAAGTGACGGCCCCACTCTTCGCCCTTCTTACACTCACCGCGGTGGTAAGCCGGGGAGTAGTAGGTTAGCTCCGGGGGAAAGAGGGAGGTGTCGGTAGTGTTTGCATAGGTGATGACTACTGGTTCGCTAGAGGGGGTGTTGATGACCGAGATGTCACCAGGTTTAAGCATTATGCCGAGCCTGGGGTGGTTAGGAGGGTACAATTGAGGTAATAGATAATGGCGAGGTACTCACTTCCCAGTAGCAGTACAGATTGTGCCTACGTTCAGCGAAATTAGAAGCTATTGGTTTGAGAGAGTTTACGTGTAGCTATAGACGGGCAAGCTTGAACTAAACATACAGTTGCACCTTCCAACGTTGCCTAGATCAACATTATTGGCCTTAAATTTGATAGCTCCACAGTGGCAAGAGCCATTGATATCGTACTTCTCAGTTGGGGTTTCAGGAGTGGTAGACATTTTTGTAATTGAGAGATCTTAATAAGCTCGGATCGTAATAAGAGTTAAGTCGAAGAATACGATAGTTTTATAGTGTGAAGATGTTGGAGGTGTTGGATATTGTGTAATTGTGCGTTGTATGGGGGAAACACAGAAGAACTTCTAAGATGCTTGGATGCCATGGTTTATATACTTGAACCGTGGCACCCGAAGAGGGCCCCGTAAAGTTCGATACAGTGAATCACTGGGGCCACATACATATCCAAGAAAGACCCCTCGCTTGGGGCGGAGCGAATGAAACTTCGACCTCAAAGCAGGTGGAGAAATCCTAATGTAGGGCATCGCTATGGGTTTAGGAGACAACGTTATGGACCTGCATCGATATTACTTGGTACAGATAGGCTAGCACAAGAGTAGATATGGGCTGGCGGAACTTACAGTTTTCCTCGAGCTAGCACGAGGGTTTCCGGCATATCCAGCTATCGTACGGGTCATAAACCCGAGTCAGGCCGCGTACTAGAAACACGAAGTCCAGTGACTCGGGTCCGTGTCCACCTGGAGTTTTCCCAAACCTCCTATCAGCACCAAGTATGTGGCAGGCCCAAGTGGATGGCCTTAATTAATTGTTGGGCGTCTGTTAGTGTCATCTCATCTCAGCCTGTTCAGGGGTCTGCGGACGATGTCCCACAAATTGATCCTGCGATGGTTCCTCGGAGTTCCGAGACCTGCCTGTTTTTAGTCAATGTGACTAATTTGGCGGACTACTGCAGACGGCAAAGACCTTCCATGGGTACAACCTGTTGTAATCTTTCCCCCAACACGGTTTTGTAGCCAACCGTCCGTTTCACGTTTGTAAAAGGCAAGGTTTTTTGTTCAGGGCATCATCGAACTTGAAGTCGCACCGTCTCCAGAGCTCTGGTCAGCATCTAAGACCTTTCGCCACGAGTGCTGTGTTTGCTTTAATCGACGTTTAAAAGCTGGTTGTTTGTCCGGCAAGGCTCAAAGTTGAGCCCTCGCGTTGATTAGCGCTGCAAGCGCGAATTAGATCCTCCTGTATGCCTCTTTTTTTTTGACTAGCCCGCTGATCTAGATCTCGCTGGACCTCGCCGCATATCTGCATAAGCCTAGCCAATCGAATCGTGGCCCTAACTTGTCCGACATCATCTACGGCCAGCTGCAGCTGAGAGGTGTCTCGAGTCCACTTCGTTTGCCTTCCGAGCCCACTTCCATACCCTTCCCTCCCGAACCGACCAGCACCAACAGCCGACAGAATACCTTCCGTCTGGTTAGGTAGTAGAATATTCTGTGCGAATTCTAGTTAGCCTCCTATAGGCTGGCCGACGGGCGGCGTGGGTTTACTAGCTTTTGCGAGGCTTTCGGTGTAACATTCCTGGCTCTTAAACAGTAGCCCCTCCCAGGCAAGATGAGCCAGGCGCGAGAGTTTAAGATGCCGGGACAATACCCAAGACTATCGCCAGACGACGGCGAGGTTTTTTATAGCGGAGAGAGCGACAGCCCGAGTTTTCGCACGCTGGAAGTGGTTCAGATGGAACTAAGGTAAGATATCAATCATATCAGCCTTGTCTTCTCGGTTTGACATCACAGGATAGAGAGAATTTGTGGAAGAGGGAAGGAGTAGTGTATACCTATGGCTATTCCTGGTTGTAGGACGTAGCTAGCCCTATGGCCTGGGATAGATCAGTGGATGTTGTGAGGCAGGACAAGGACATGGAGGAGGGCTTAAGGCTGGCGTCACGACAGCACTAGAACGTCCCCATCTCCATCCAACGATAGCTGGCCTCATAACCCCTCCACCTACCACACACAACCCAGAAGAACCTACCCCCCACTTCCATCTTCACCATTTATCTTCACTCTCATCACATTCCTCACACCCATCAATCTCACTCATCCCAACATCAACTGTCTTCGTCCAAACCATCACTAATAACCTTTCTTCATCTAGTCAGAAAAGAGCATTGCTCGAGTGTCTACCACAGGAGGATACACACCCCGACGATTTCGAGATTCTTCAGGCCCAAATCTTCAGTTTGCAGGAAGAGTTCAAGAAGCTCACCATGGATCAACACGAAACTGAAATGGCCGAGCTCCTCCAGGCCTACAATTCTAGCAATGGAAGACTCCCCACGCTAGATGCTCCTCCTGAATTAGGTTTGCATCTGTTCAATCCAATCCTACCTCAGCAGGATCACACGAGGAAGCGACCATATTCCCAACTCGATCAGTCAACTCAAGATAATCAGCTTGAGAACCTCAGGCGCCTCGCAGGGCCATCTCATACTGCTCCCCATCCACAACTTCTTTACGCGCCTTCCGCCCCATTTGTGCTGACGGATTTGACTAGCTTGGGTGGCATTCAAAACATAGATGCCATTAACAATGGGATGTATCTGCCTGTAACTCAAATTTCCGCCCCTAGTAGTCACGAAGAAGTATCCCGGCAGCAACAGATATCCAGGTATGATTACCTTCGTTTCCCTGAAATACTCACTTCATCTAGTCGTCCTTACTAACCTGTGCTGTATAGTGACGAGGGAATCGCTCGAGCTCTCCAAAAACAAGAAGTTATTGACCTTACTGGTGATGATGACGACGATTACGATCCGGCTGCCCTATCAGCAGCCTATCAGCGATTCGTTCCTAACCAGTACGCAAGAGCAGGCCCGAGTTCAGAAAACGCACCAACTCTCGAAAACCCGCAACTTAACAATTCTATTCCGAGAGTTGAGCCCGAACTACGAAACTTTAGCTCCGGGGCCCTTGCGGACTGGTCCTTTTATAACGAAGACCGCAACCTCATGATCCAAAACCAACACATTCCACTACTTAACGTCCCCAGACTAGGGGTATCTGATAACCCTATCGTCCTCAATGATGATGACGATGATAATTACGGAACCCTAAACGAGTTCACGTCCCCGCTTTACGGATTTGCACATTCAAGCATACAACAGTTTGGTCGACCATTCCCTCAGAGCCAATTTCCCTACCCTTCATATCTAAATAACACCACTCGCAATGTTGACCCTAACACGCTCTATAATGATATAAGACATCGAGCGAAGGATGAACAAGAGGATGTCAAAAAGCTTCTTGAGCACTTGTCAGATGACACCGAGAATAAACATCCGAGCGACCGCCTGCAAACTCCTCTAGAATTAACAATAAAACTGATGGAGCATCAGAAAATCGGCTTAACATGGCTTGTCAAGCAAGAGGAGAGCGGCAACAAGGGCGGTATTCTCGCCGATGACATGGGTCTTGGGAAAACAATACAAGCAATCGCATTGATTGTTCATCGAAAAAGCAGCAACCCACACCATAAGACCACCCTAATCGTGTGTCCCGTCGCTCTGATGGCTCAATGGCAACGAGAAATCCAGGTCAAAGTTAAAGCTCAACATACTCTCTCCACGCATATCTACCATGGTACCCAGCCAAAAAGATTAAAAAATTTCAACGCTTTAAAGGATTTCGACGGTAAGCTACATCGGATATGAAAAAGTATCAGGACTGTTAGCTAACTATAGGCATCACAAAAAATAGTCGTCCTGACTTCCTACGGAACGATCGCTGGAGAATTCAAGAAAAAAATGGCGTGGATAGCTGAGAAAAGAACCAGATTCCCTGCCAATGAATTTCCTTTCTTGTCAAGCGAAAGCACTTGGTACCGGTAAGGACGCGGCATCGCTATTTCACGAAGTTGATATTTATACTGATTTACAAATTCTCATAGTGTTATACTTGACGAGAGCCAACGTAAGCACGAACCCAACATCCTCCAAGGTGCACGAGAGCTAATTGAGATCAATTAGATGTTAAAAACCACAGGACCCTAGCCAGTCGAGCATGTACGGACTTGATGGCATCATACCGATTATGTCTCAGCGGAACCCCCATGCAGAATAACATTGATGACCTCTTTGGTGCGGTTCGATTTCTCCATCTAGCTAGGTATCGCGAATTCCGAACTTGGAATGCGGACTTCGGATCGAAGATTAAGCTTGGAAAAGGCTTTGCAACAGATGCTATGCAGCGGTTGCGGGCACTCATCAAAGCAATCATGCTGAGACGGAAGAAGGATTCTTTGATTGATGGGGCGCCTTTGCTTATCCTTCCACCAAAAAACATTGAACTGATCCATCCGGTCTTCGGCGATGACGAACAAGAAATATACAACGCCGTCGAGCAGAAAGTGCAACTGCGCTTCAATAAATACATTGAAAACGGCTCGGTCCTCCGAAATTACACATACGTCCTCTTGCTCTTACTTCGGCTTCGCCAAGTCTGTTGCCACCCAAAGATGATCAAGGACCTTTCTGTTAAAATCACGGATGAGGAGAAGGAACTACAAATCAATCTAATCAACCAACTGGACCCCGGTGCCGTTGAAAGATTGAAGGCGGACCCGGCTGCCGGCTGCCCGATCTGCTTAGACAGTTCCGAGAAAATGAAGATAATATCCCCCTGCGGACATTGTTTCTGTGAAGATTGTTTGACAAACCAAATCAACCAAGCAATGGCGAACGGCGATGAAGGTAATCAATTAAGTTGTCCAGTTTGCCGTGGGCCTCTCAACCCATCTAGTTTGATTGATTGGCATGTATTCAGAGAAATACATATACCAGAGGATAGTGGACTGCAACAAGAACTTGAAGGTATAGGAAACCAGCTCGATAATGTTCTTGGAGGCCAACTGTCGAGTAAAGACTCGGACTCGGACTCGGACTCGGATTCGGATGCAAGCTCGGGATCCGATTCTGACGATGAGGGGTCTGATCTCGGAGGGTTTATTGTTTCCGACGATGAGGTTGAATCGGATACGGATGGCGATTTCTCAAACCATGTCAGAAAAACTAGGTCGCGCTTTAGCCCAATGCCTCCGGCGGGAGCCAGGCGGGAGCCTAGGCCTTCTCGCCAGAACGGCGTTAAAAAAGAAGAGGAAACAGAGGACGACTTCGCTGTAACTCAAAACTCCACGGCGTCTTCTAGCTCGGGGCTTAAATCCGAAGACGACCTTCCGGATGATATTTGGGAGGAATTCAAGGTAAAAAGACAGGCAAAGGAAGAACATAGTAGAAATAGCTCCCAATCCGTCGAAGACGAATCTGCAGATGTTAAACCGAAGGCTAAAAAAGAAGGCAAAAAAAAGAAGGCATCTGGAAACCGCAAAGAAAAGAGAAAGAAACCTACAAAATCGAAAAAGGCGAAGGGGAAGCAGAAGAAGGAAAAGCGAGTACTAAACCTCAGTGATAAACGAGCATTGGCAGTCCGGAACAAAAAGGCTCGCAAGAAGTACTTCCGCGAGCTTGCGAAGGATTGGCATTCAAGCGCCAAAATTGAAAAAGTCAGAGAGATCCTGAGACGCATTCGAGAGTAAGTCCCATAACCCTATTAACCTTGTGATATCAGCAGCCCTAACATGTCTACCAGGAACGATCCATCAGAAAAAACAATTATCTTCTCATCTTTTACCTCCTTCCTTGATTTGCTTTCCATCCCATTAACTGGGGAGGATAAGTTCGACTGCGAGAGATACGACGGATCCATGACTGCCAAAGATCGCAACAATGCCGTTCTCAATTTCACGGAAAATCCCGATGTCACAGTAATGCTTGTTTCGCTAAAGGCCGGAAACTCTGGTCTTAACCTTACAATCGCCTCACATGTCATCATCATCGAGTGAGTGGCTCTAAATTCCTATATCCTACGCAAACCCACCCTAATTTGTACCGCTTTTTTAGTCCGTGGTGGAACCCATACGTAGAAGAGCAAGCAATTGATCGCGCCCACCGAATCGGTCAAGAGCGCCCTGTCTTTGTCCACCGATTGATCATCGTAAATACTGTCGAAGACAGAATCCTCAAGCTTCAGGAGCAGAAACGGGAGATAATATCTGCCGCAATGGATGAAGATGCAATCAAGGGACTCAACAGGCTTAGTGTGAACGACCTCATGTATTTGTTTACTGGATCTCGCGACCAGTAAATGTTCGAGGCACGATGATACTTTGGATTTCGATCTCTACGCCCCAACCAGACGAATCCCCTTAACAAAATTTTTTACCTCTTTTCTTTTCCATTTTTCTTCCTTTCCAGCCCCCCGAACCTAGAATTTGGTGTCATTTTTATCAACCATTGCCCCCCTGTAACTTTTCTTAAAACACCTGGATCCTGTACCCGACATTATTTTTCTCATCGGACATTCCGCGGCGTTGATGGATTTTATTCTTTTATTTCTTAACCTTTACATCGGAAACCTATACCCATGCGTTCGGGGTTTACGGGGGCGTTAAAGACGATACAAAGATATGTTTTTCTCAAACTATTTTCATTATTTTATGATCCACTATTCCGAAAAGCATGGTATTATAAAGGTTAATGTATTATTGGTTGCCGCTCATTTCTTTCGGCATCTTTTTAAAACTTCCCTTTGCTATCGTTAGACTTAGAGCTGCTTGATTGAAATATAAACGCTACGAGGCCCCGTGGAGTGAGTTTGGGGGATCATGGTGTCTGTAACTACTAGGCTTGTTGTATTCAAGTAAACTTAGATCTTCTAACAGAATTTAAAGTGTACATCAACTTGGTTCTATCATGACCATGATCGATAGACACCCCAAAAAGATACCAAGCCTAGGTATCACTCCGAAAACGCCAGTATCAATGTAAACTGGATTCAGGCATACCCCGTATACACAATATACTAACATACCATATAAGAGGGGTCAGTTCGAAGGCTAGTTCCCTATGCTATCGACAGAGATACGTAACAATAGCGGGATCAATCCTGACCCGAGAGTCTCCTAGCACTTAAGCATCCATAGCCTAGATCTATAGACCGATCTCTATGCATTGGGCCTCAAACCTCCAGAAGTGACATTCTCCAACTACCTAGCCGCTGGATCAGAGAATCCATAGCATGACATAACATTGGATAGATCACGCATTATTTGATGAAACCTTCCCAAGGTTGGAGAATATAAATGATTATAACTCATGGAGATTGAAACTAGTTTCACAAGAAAAGAGGAAACAAGTTTCGGGGCAGTATATTGTAGACATCTTTTGAGCACCCGTAGTTCTGAACTACCTCGGTAGCATTGACATGTTTCTTCTTGGAAATAACATACATGTACGTCAATACTGGGCATGAAGCAGTAGTTGCCAGATTATCTTCCTTTAAACAAGAATGACTCTAGGATATCAGATAATCTGGCATTTTCTCCCTTGGCACTAGATACTCCTGGGTTCAGATGTCTTAACTCCCACCAACTACTCTGTCGTGAATTGGACTCGTATAGCGGCTGCTCTTACCTCCATAGATGTTTCAGATATTGTTTTTACGTACGTTGTAAAAGTACTGCGATTACGTACACCTAGTTTGTAGACAAGCATTTCTTATGGAATAAAAGCTTGCTTGGCGGGAAAAGTTACAACATAAACAACCCCTCCGACCGGTGTACACCTACATTATATAATGACGCAGTTGGTAAAATGACAATAACAATGTCAATGCCAGTGTCAAGATTCTAGTTCGTAGCCCTAACAGAGATACATACTAGCTTAGATAGGAACTTTGCAGCATTGGTTTACCCGTCTTTTAGCCTCAGCATGCGTCTAGGAGGCCGTTACATGGCAATGTTAATGTGTTTTATTCCAGATAGAGTACACTGGCATGTTGGTGGTCTCGCGTTGATATTGTATGGCCATGTTGGTGATTCGAGAATTCATACGAGCGTAGAAGTCTAGCCGGACAAAACTCCGCAAACTCTATCGGATCGTACCCAGATGTTAGTTGGAAAAAGGAAAGATTGCGGCGATACACACCATGGTACTGGGCCATAGAGAGCTCTTCGGGAAGAAATCGGTTGGTCTCCTTTCGGATTGGCGCCCGTAAAGGGTCTGAGGTTGCGCAGTAGTCCTGATGGTGTGTGAATTTCACTCTGTTAACGTGCTGTTGATGTGTAGTATGTTGGATTTTGTCCCGCAATTTGTGTTGTTGAGGTTTCAGTCCAACCAAGGACACCTTGTCGATAGTTATGTAGGAAAGACCTCTGCAGAACATTGCGTATGGACCCTTGATCTGCTAGGTCCCTTCCTTTTCATTCATTTCCTCCGACTTGTCCGCTTTTCTTCCTTGAATGGTGAGATATAACCCAACGGCATAAGCAACCAATCCCAATTCCCACTTTTATGCACCATTGGCATTTCACATTGCATTGTTCGATTGCATGCACTCGGATTTCTAATAAATTAGTATCATTCGAGAATGAACTCATACGGGCGAACTTCAGTTTTGTGCTACCGTCTTGGCCCCAAACGAGGGACTTTTCCTATTGGTTCGATCGCACGTTTACTAACATGTGCTGCCGCACGAGGCAGAAGTGACAGCTGCATGGTAACCGCCTGTTGTGGGTCGCACACTTGAGTTACACAGAGCTCTTATGATAAGAGAAGTTTACTGGGATGAAACCCGCGGCCGAGGCCTTTGTTTCTCACCCGGCGGGGAGTTCTAACTTATGTCAGAAATCTTAGGATTTTTGAGACAATGGATGCATGTGTTATATGAGGTTGTAGTATATACTGAATTTGAAAATTTTATCACCAGTTTTTTGTGTCTCTTCTGATACGCAAAACTGGACAAATATCTCTCCCACACACACCTAACGTTGATTAAATACATGGCGCTTCTAATATAGTAAGGGATGAACCCAAAGTAGGGGTATAATAAAAAAGGAAGAAAAGAAAACGGGGGCAGTAAAAATGTGGAGTTGTCAAATTTCGTCCGCCGTGAGGATTGATAGAAACGTATAGCTGCAAAAAGAACAAAGCCCAAGATAGAAGAATTTCGCTTATAACACCGTGATATGATCGAAGATATAGACATGACCGTGGAATAGCAAGTAATGAACACAAAGATCACTAAACAGATATCAAAGGGAATACGTAACATAAATCCCAAAGATTATTTTTATTTTTTTTTTCCTAGAAGTGTTCTTTCCAGAAGGAGAACTGAACGGTCTCGGTAGAGACGGATCTGCAAGCCAACTTGACAGACCGAGCTGCTACGTTTGGACCGCAGAAGTAGACTCCGACCTTGGTCTTGAGGCTGTGATCTAGACCGCCGATATAACTCTGGTCGAGGATTCCGTCCCTCATAGCACCAAATAGGCGCTTGAAATCTGGACGACCGAAATTTGTTCGAGAGCGGAGTTCGGTCAATGGATCGAGTTCAGCACCAACGGAGTTGAGGACGATATTCTGGGCAGTGTCGATGTCGAGCTTAGCGGTGAGGTAGATATGGATGCGCAAGAAGTCGGCATCGGCGGAGAAACCGGCAGTTTGTGATTGGCGTTCAAGGGAGGAAAGGAGAGTGTGGAACCACTCGAAAGAGGAAACTTCCTTGCAGACCCAGATGAATTCGACACGACGGAGACGGGTTGGTGGGTTTGGACCTTGACGTTTATGCCAGATACTCTTGAGGATGGAGGCCCATGGAGTGACACCAATACCAGTACCGATGAGAACAGCGATTTCGTTTTCGAAGACATCTTCTGCTGGTGCTCCGTATGGTCCGTCGATGCGGAGAGCTGGCATTTGAGCACCATTTCTGAGAGCGATCTCGAACATTGCGGTGGGATCCATATTGGCGAGTTCCATAGTCTTGGAGTTCTTACCAGCGCCGAGAGCCTCACCGAGATCAGTAGTGAAGTCACCAACTTGACGGACGTGAACTGAAATATATGGATCGGATGGGCAAGAAGTAATGGTGAAAGGATGCCATTGGAAGCGGGAAATGGATGGAACGTTGAGGAAGAGCCATTGGCCAGCCTTGTACTTCATCGATGGCTTCTTGAACTGGATTTCAATAGCATTGTATGGATGTCTGATAACCTTGGTGATCTGGGTCTCCCTACGAGCTCTGATCATGCGATAGACACGTTCGATGAAGTAGATGACACCAGGAGCCAAGGTGAATCTCCAAGATTGATAACCGATGCAGTGGTCCCAGAAGGGCTTGCCAGCGAATGGAGAAATTGGCTCTTTGGTGTCGGTATCTCGCACGAAACACCCAGTCGCGTGAGTGTACAATCCAAGGAAGAAGATGAAGGCCAAATGATGAGTGTACCAGAAGACTTCGAAAGATTGGTTACGGATTTTGTGGTGGGCGGTGGTGTACATCAAGAGCATGCACAACAGCATAATATGACCAGTGACACCACCGGCGTCAGAGTAGTGAATTTGCAGAGCGGTGAGAGGCCTGGCTTGAAGTTTCTCGACATTGAAGAAGCTATTAATAATATTGGTCAGCTATTGCATATAGTTAATTCATACGATTACGGATTTTTCACACTTACTTGACATAGTGTCCGGTGGTATGGACAATGCTGAAGAAGAGCAGGCTGTATGCACACTGTCTATGGAACCATTGCGATTCGTCCAGCGGCAGCCATCTAATCTTGGGTCTCACAACACGCAGGATGGTCCTGCACATGGGAAGCAATATCAGACCGCAATCATAGGCGAGGACCAAACCAGCACCACGAGAAATCCAGACAGAGTACTTGAGACCGTTGAGAAGAGACAGACGAGGGTCCTGCGCTTGCTTGATCCTGCAAATTGACGTCCAAGGTTAGTATCTCACGTTACTCAGATTGGAATTAGAATTGTATTGCTTACCATCCGTATGCAAAGAGGCCCCAGTGCGAAGCATACCAGAATATCCAAAAGAACACCCTTCTACTCAGGAATTCCCGGTGGAATCTCGACTCTTGTTTATCTGCTGCCATCTTGGCGGTATATCCCAGATGGCGACTGTGTATAAAATATTAAAGTGTATCTGAGGACGTCAATTCCGTTGACCAGCAACAGATATCATATACCCTCGCGAATTGTTTCAAAAGGGAAAAAAAGGAAATGGCGGGGATTCGAGAGATTCAGGCAAAGGGAGGTGAAAAGGATTGCAAGATCTCCAGCTCCTCGAGAGTGTATAGTGGATTCTTGATATATTAAATCCAAAAGGAACACGACGCATACAACAGAAGACGTCCACAAACTTCCTTAACTACTCTAGAAAAGAAAGGACAAAAAACCCGACGTGCCGGGGGGGAGGGTGCTTGTTAAAGCTAGAGGTTGGCTGGATGGTGGGGAAAAAGGAAGATAGCTGTCCTGGTCGGCCCAAAATAACGCCAAGGAAGGAACGGATTAGACAAGAAGACGATGGGATATTTGCTCCGAAGGCAAAGAGGCCTAGAGAGAGAATTGAATGGAAAGGAACGTGGAAGGCACAGCCCGGGCCCTTGTAAGCTAACTAGCAGACAGCTGCAGAGCGTTTGCAACTCGTCGAATCGAAAGTTGGCCAGTGTGGGAGGGAAAGAGAGAAAAAAAGAGCCACGAGCTCGGCTTCTCTTGTGGAGACAGCCTGGAAGATAAGTGAATTGCAGCCAGCCAGCAGCCCGCCAGCGCTAAATGGCGGGATGCCATTTGGTGTGTTTGGTTGGCCCAAGTCACGGACCCACTGGGGCGGTTCGAAACCTTGGCCAGACGCTCTGTGCATGAGGACTACCCCGAGCGAGACACCGATTTTTTAACACAGAGGCTCCTTTGACCCAATATGGCAAGTCCGTCCATGATTCTGCGCTGCTTTAGGTATGATGATGGCATTTTACGATCTTGCTCTCTGATAAGTTTGTAGGGGTCGCTCAATGATGTTCGCTTAGGGGGGGAACCGACTTCGAAGCTTCAAAGTTTGGCATCGGAAACATGTTTGGCACAAATTTGTTTCTTGTCTCTCGATCTTCAAACGAAACACTGCCTGAAAGAACTCTTGAATGCTGAATCCTGTTCTTCGGCTTAATCCTCTCTGCGTATTTGTCAGCGAGCTGTCAGCCGTAGGTTGCTTGATACCAAGCTCTCTCGAAAACGAAACGTTTTCTGATAGAAAATACACATCTCGATCAATCGATCCTGTATTCTGGAATAGTAGCCGCTGGCTCGGTCTCCCGCTCGTGAAAGATTGATTGCATTTCGATGCTTCCGGTAAGCGCTCGAGTTGTACACGCACATGCCTTACGGTTATCGATTCAGATGTCTGTGTGTAGTCGAAAACTAAGAAAACCTTGTATTTTTTCCTTTTGGGCTGCGAGATGTTTAAACTCAGGAAACGTGATTTGTAGAAGCTATTGACATACGGCACAGCGCAGCAAATGGGCACTTGCCAGATGGGTCCTTCAAGAAAGGTTCATCACGGGATGCCAACGCGATCCCGCTCGACGTAACTCGACCTGCATATCCCGGGTGGATGACGAAGTAATAATAACAGTTTGCTAATCTTTGCGATCCCATCTCAACTTTGATTCGATTGGACTTCAACGAAAATATCCTCGATCGAACTCAACTGGTCATCTGTCTTTAGCGAGTTCCCCTGTGGATCCCCTTGCACGAGCAATCACAAAATCTCCTCGGAGCGGGCAACCAAGGTGTGGCAATCGAAGACCAAGAAGGTTCTATTTTAAGCGCTGCGGCTTGCATATATCTCGCATGCAACCAATCAAATGATCGCAAAGCCTGTCCATCGACAGTCTTCCAACCCGGGAACCAAGATTCACCCACAGGAACATCCCGTTTTTTCAACAAATAACGTTGCCAACAAAGCCGAGTGGGCTAGCAAACCTCTATCGAAGTTTGTAATTTGCAAGATCGAATTGGTCCTGTAAGGCTCTGCTCGGGCGGACAAACTCAACCGAGCTCCTTTGATCTGGATCTTTTCACGGCGACAAGGGCGCCCGAACCTTTCGAATGGTTGTGCAAGGGAGCGATCCCCAACCTTGAATCACTTTTTTGAGAAATCGCGATCTTTATTCTCCTAAAGCAAATAAAGTGCGAACTAAGCATTTTGAGAGGACGCATACATTGCGCATATATACCGTCCTTGCAGCTGTTGGGTTTACATGATTGCTTCTTTTTCTCCATGCTGGGCGCGAATGGTGGAGGAGAGTTATTAAATATCAAAGGAAAAAAAAAAAGGGAGAATATCAATTCATGCGAACCCGGGGTGCAGATTGGTTGAAATATATTAATAACATCGAGACATTTTCATCGACCTCTAGCGAACGCAACAAGTGTCCGGACGACGAAATAGAGCAATCTGATGAGAGTCATGCTAATATCAAATGATTGGGGATCGAAATGCAATGATTGTCAGCCCACTACCTCGACCCCTCTGGCGGGCGGGATAGACGCCGTTGAAGACGAAGGCTGTTAATATTTCCGACTGATATAGGTCATATAGGGCTCGTTTAGACGGCTGAACACTCCCTTGACCAACATCCGCACAAAATTGTGGGTCTTAAGGTCGTAAATCTCGGCTTTGTGCAAATTTTTTCAGAAAAAGATTGTTATCAAATTTATCACAGCCCAGGTCGACGAGATCCGGGCGTCGATAGCCACTAATGCTTGGAAGGATTGGCATTCTTGAGGGCGATTTCGTTTCTTGCGATATTTTGGGATGGCCATCTTCGACAGTCCCCGTTTCTGATAGAGGGAAGCTTCCCCGGCCAATTATGGAGAGCCGTTAACCGTATTACTATTTCACAATAGTCGATACATCAAGGGGAAGGGAATGATGTCAAGCGGATCCAGCGTGAGGAGGCGAGTGCATATTTATGTGGAACAGCGGGTTCAGTATGATGCTTTTTGCTCTTGTGATAAACTGAAGTGGGCTGTGAATGTTTTCCGCCCCGTGAAACGACGTACCTGCTCCAAACAATTCTTGCACCAGATCACGTTTCGCCAAAGCACAAAAAGACAAAAGAAGAACGACGGCCGCGAGCGAAAAAACGCAGAGCGAGACGATGCATTATTGTTTCCACGACCCGACAAAGAGTACCGAACACATGGCAATAGCATGAGGGCAGCAATTAACGAGAAGAAACAAAACTGACACTGCATGGTGAAGATGATATCTGCACGAGTAATGGCATGCAGTGATATTTCCAGGGTGATTGCAATGATTTCTCGGCAGCGTCAAAGCCGAAGAACCGTCCGGACCGGTCTGTCGCCCACAATTCCTTTGCTATAAACATCGGCATTATCACCATGCAGGTCGCAACAGCGGAGCCCATATGGCTCAACGAGGCTGCCCTCGATAAAACACCAATGGAAACAACAGGAAACTCCAGCTGTCTCTGAGAAGAGGGCGAACCCTTGCAGACACACCGATCTCTGTTCAGGGAATGGCTGGACGGTAGCCCCTCCCCACGATCCATGTCTTGGCCCCTGCTCCAGCCAATGAGACCGGGCCAAAGCCCCAAGAGGATGTCGCAGGCCTGTCAAGCGCCTAAACGTGCACTACCACTGGCAGAAGCATTCTGCAAGCCATCATGAGAATATAACTAATATCACATTTCTCCACCTTTCAATCCGTCTTTCTTTCTGCTCAACGCTGGACCGGTTATTTCTTTCTTTTAGCCAATTCCTTTCATAGTCTTGTCTGGCACAGACGGATCGGGTAGAAGAGCTTGCTCTCCCTGACATTCTTTCACTCTTTTTCGACGTTGTTTTTATCACACCTTTTTTTTTATTTACCTTCGTTCCCACTTGCATTGCATATCTTCTCGTGTGCCTTGCTTCTCCAAGACCTTGGTGGCGCAAAAGTCTCTCATCGTTTGCTCAACAGGTTAGTGTCTACCACACGTGCATGCCGCTTTTTTTTTTTTTAGTTTACCAGCTCTGCACCCACGAAATGTATCCCACCAAGCGCCGGGTGATTGGAAACTGGAGGCATCGAGATTGGTTGACCTTTCTTGGCCCGGGTGGTTCCTCCCCACCCAAAGCGGATTAACGTCGGCGGCTGCTCGACGGTCACGATTGATGCCCAGGCCCCACTCCAGCGCGCCCATCGGTCCAATTTCTCAAAGCTGTGTCTTTTACCATTCGCTTCGTACCCGCACCGTGCAAATTCTTGGCGACTAGGACCGATGCTTTTCCTTTATTTTATTTTATTTTTTTCGCTCCCCTTCTCTTTTGACTTTTTCTTTATTTTGGGAGCACTTACATATAACCGTCCAACTTCCTGCAAGTTGATCTTTCTTATGTCGTTTCTTGTTCCTTGTGACATGCTTCCCTCAAGTTGAGCATCAGTTAAAGTTGTTGTTCAACCTCACACATACATTTTCTATCCAACAATTATAACCGGACCCAACTGTCATTTAAAGCTGTTTGGGGTTTCCGATCATTATTCTAAAGCTTTTCTATTTTGTTGGAACAGGTATTTTCTATATTTCGTCCGGAACGATATAGAGCTAGGACCACCGTTCGAGTCATTTTTCCCTTGTCAACATCTTACGACTATCTCGACCTGGGAGGCATATTTCCACGGCCAAGTGCACATACGAAAATAAAGACCCTCGAATCAAATTTATCCTTCCGAAGAATATTAGAAAGAAATAAAGAAAAATATTCAAAATGGGCAAGCTCATTAAGAACCATCTCGCTCGATTGATCGTTATGACCGCTGCTACCTGTGAGTCGTACAAAACTTTCAATTGGTTAACAAAAGCTTTACTGATAATTGCAAATTATAGACCAAATCGCAGCTGGCGTCCACGGCTACTTCTGGCCCAAGATTTTCTGGGACATGTGGACAACGACATTGAACCCGCTGGTTACACCCGCACCGATTTTGCAGACCCTCAACGTTCTTGCGGGTCTTTTCATGCTAGCATGGGAATATCCTTTCCCATTACTCGTCCCGGGAACTGCCTTTCACCGCAGCATCGTCGCTCGTCTTGTCGCCTTGCCAATTGTTACCTTGATCGCTGTGCTATTATATCAAGGAACGAATCCAGCACTATACTATATCGTCGGAGCTGTTGTCTACCTATGGGCATTGAATGAAGGAGAGGTGAGCTGAAATCCTTCTTTTGGTAGTTTGATTTTGAGTAAAATGCTAATCCGGATACACACAGGTCGTCTGCATGCCATGGAAAGTACCCACAAAAGGGAAGAACCAAGGAGGCAGCAGAGCATAGGCTCTTGACGCTTCGCACACTTTTCGACACGAATTCGCTTCTTCACTTTCGTTCAAATATCTCTATAATCCTTGGGACTTTGCTTTTACCAACGGCGTACCTGGAGACCGGGCGGTTTCTATAAAATACTGGGCAGCGATATTGCATTTTGTTTTCCGACTATATGACGATTTCTTTTATTTTTTCGATACACTTCTTTCGCAGCATCTCTACTACAGTTACGGGTGCGGCATTCATTTCGAAGCGATTAGAGGGAGTGTGATTCCTGTTTTACTCTCCGTCTTGGATTGCAGACGAACCCCACCATTGCGCATTTGGTGGCGTAATCTTCCCTAGCATATCTTGCACTTCAGACCAGATCATTCGGATTGGAATTATTTTTGTATAGGGCCTTTTTGCTGTTGCATGATACCACATTTTCTTTTTGATATTCTCTTTCCTACACCGAGAGTTCACAGGTCTACCAGATCTTTGATTTTCTTACGTGTGTGTTCTATTTTCTTTGTTGGTTCTTTGATGCTTAGCGGTTTATGCTTTTCCTACATTTACTTTTCGATCTCCTTATTCCCACGGGGCCATATCTGTTCTGGCCATTCCCTTTCCCCACTCCAACCACTCCTACTCACATTATGTGTATAATCCTCCTTCCCCGCTGCTTACCGGGTACACTCCTACCCGGAAGTCGAAAATGAGAATGACAAATGTCTGGCTGGCTGCCGAAGGGCGTATCCCGAGGCAAGCCACGGATTTGAACAAGACAAAAAATGATTTTTCCAATCCTATCGTAACCCTGGCATAAGCTGTAACATATTAGGTGACAAGTACAGTAACTTCATACTTCTTAAGAGACACCTATCGTTGACATGTATAAAAGCAGGTACATATAGTTTAGACGGAGTCTTTTTTGTACCGTAACAGGGACGGTTTCAAAGTCGTTCACGGGTATTTTGAATAGAACGAATGACTTGGCGGGCAAGGCTACGCTATCGATGGGACAGTGTTTGTATGACATTGAAACTATCGTTTCGAAACTTAGAGTCTCTGGGAAAAAAAAAAAAAAAGTATGTATCTTGCATAATGGAATTCAAAAGCAGTGATCATGATTTGGCGTTGGAGGGGAGGTTTGACTGTGCCACCTTCCAGTGCTTCGCCACAATCTGTATAATGAACATGAGCCTGCGCTTGTCTTTCACCGCATCTCATTCGTTCATCATCGACTTCATCGAGTTCGCCGCCAAAGCTGCTTGTTCCTTCTGGCGCCAAGTATCATACCTCCACCCTTCCCGATCGCGTCTTTCGATACTCCTCCTTGCTGGTTCAGTAGCACTAACCTCCGTTCTATTTCTAGCTATCACGCAACGTTCTGAACATACCATAACATGTCCTCGGAAACCCCAAAGGATGCTCCTCCCCCGGAGCAGTCAGCTCCCGCCGAATCCTCATCATCCGCGGCTGCTGCCGATGAATCTAAGGACGAAGAAATATCATTTACTGTCAAGTCTATTGCCGACAATAAAATTCCCATAACCGTAAACCGCTTCATCTCTGTCGCGGACCTGAAACAGAAGCTCGCAGAACCATCTTCCATCCCCGCCGACCGCCAGAGACTAATCTACTCCGGCCGTGTACTGAAAGACGACCAAACCGTTGATAGCTATAAGATCCAAAATGGCCATACCGTTCACCTTGTTAAAGGTGCCGCTTCTACAGCCTCGGCAGCTCGAGGGGCTGTAGGCGGTAGCAGCGCGTCTACCAGTGGCGCCGGGGCAGCAGGAGGATCAACCGGAACTGGTGGAGCTGCGAGTCCACCTCAGCAACTGCCTAACATGGCAGCGGGAACAGGAATGAACCCGCTTTCTAGATTCGCAAACCATATACCATTGCCTTCTGCCGATCTGTTTGGACCCGATGGTGGGGTGAGTGGGGTTCCCGTCATATTGCCGCCCAAATATCCTTTCACATACATTTGCATCTGCGTCTGCATTGCATATCATGGTCGTATTGTTTATAGAAATCATTTTATGCTAACTTTGTCTGTTTTCGTCTATAGATGGGACCACCGCCGAACCCCGAAGTAAGCATCTATTCCTGTCGCACAGACGTGTACCCATGCGGCACAGGCGGGTTCTCCGCTCACACCTAAAATTAACAACCCCGACTAACCACGAAATTTCAAATTCAGCAAATGCTCTCTATGATGGAACAACCCGAAGTTCGCGCCTCCATGAATGCTCTACTCCAAAACCCAGCCCTCCTAGAATCCCTAATACAGTCAAATCCAATGCTACAAGCCATGGGTCCCGATGCAAGACGCATGATGCAATCCGAAGAGTTTAGACGGATGATGACCGATCCTACTATCTTTAGACAAATGACGCAGATGCAGCGTGCGCTTGGGGTGGGTCCATTTGGAAGAGGATTTGGAGGCGCTGGTGGCGCCAGTGCGTTTCCGGCGCCTGGGGTGACGGATCAGACACCGGCCGAACAGCAGGATCAGCAGCAGCAGACGGGTAATGGAGCAGCAGGATCGGGTGCAGGTGCAGCGGGTGCTCCACCAGTTAATCCCTTCGCCGCGCTCTTCAACCCCTTCGGCGCTGCTACACAAACACCCCCAGCCCCATCAGGAAGTAGATCGCCAGGAGGCCTTCCACCAAACCCATTCATGCTTTTCAACCCTGCAATGTTCGGTCAACAGCAGCCGCCGGCTGGTCAGACACAAACGCAAACACCGGGGTCGGGTGGTGAGCAGACTGGCGCCGCACCGACAGGTGGAGCAGCAGCAGGACAACAACAACCGCCAAGCCCATTTAATCCATTCCTACCACCTGGTGGGGGTGTGGATCTGAATCAACTACAAAACATGATGCAGATTCTGGGTATGGGTCCCGGAGGTGCTGGTGGCCTCGGTGGTTTTGGAGCTCCACCTACGCCTGCTGATAACAGGCCGCCGGAGGAGAGGTATGCGGAGCAGTTGAGACAGGTTTGTTCTTCTCCAATAGCATAATGACTTATCGAGAGAATGGCAATGCTGATATACGTATTTTCGACGTATAGTTAAACGACATGGGATTCTTTGATTTCGACAGAAACGTTGCAGCACTCAGAAGGAGCGGTGGCAGTGTCCAGGGCGCTATTGAGTACTTGCTTTCGGGACCGTAGCTGCCTGGTAGGAAGTTGTACTAGCGCCTTTTGACCTTATTATTATCATCGTATCTAAAAAATTTTTGATGGGCTGCCGAGCTACTTGTTACTGGGATATCATATCACATTCCTTTCCCCCCTCTTTTTGGGGTGGGGTTTCTTACATCCCTTTTTATTCCAAGGTCGTGGAATTCCGGGGGTTTGCTTGGTGGGAACAGGCAGAAAGAACATTGTGTATCATCATCGCTATCATCAATAGTGACATTTAGTGGTATTGTTTTCGCCGCTTTAGGTGTGCGTTTCGATTGGGATATGAGAATATTTTTGAACATGATTTTTTATTTTTAAGGTTTTCCGTAGTTTTGTTTCCAGGGTTTTCAACATGACTGTGTCAAATTCGAAGGTCAGCTGGTACTTTTATAATTATGGATGTCGATATCCGGGGGAAAGTTTTCGGTGTTTAAAGATTTCAAGTTGAAAATAGTAAAAACATAGACCTAGCGTGCTCCAGGGATATCGATGTCAACCTTGGGAGCTTGAGCGCAAGCTAGGTGCGATGACATCAGGTGCCTACTTGGTAAGTACCCAAGTACCTATACCTGGGTACCTGCGTAAGTAAGTATACAGTAGTCTCGTTCCCAGGGTCTCGAGTAGATGCGATAGATCAAAAATATTGTCCTCTGATGTACGATTTGCATTTCACCCCTCCCTTCAGAAAAGAACCTTCATAAAAATGTTATCTTTAGCTGCCTCATTACAATAAAACTATAACTCCCCTCCTTCTATCCCCAAAGTATACGTGTACAAGTACAAATTGATATATAAGAGAGAAAACACCTCTGAATATAATAATGTGAAAGTGAGTCTAAACCGGCTCTTAAAACCTGTAAATGGTTATCGAATGAAAGTAGAAAAAAAGAGAAGAAGAAAAAGGAAACCATCAGTCTATGTAGGATATCGTTTTTGACAATGGAGAAACGTAGCTAATAGGATGGGGTGTGTAGGTTAACTAAGCTAGCTGGTGGGAAGCTAGCTAGCTAGAGCTCTGGAGCTATAGCTGCATGTTAAACTATAGCCAGGATCGAGACGAGGTTTTAGTCTCGGCACTAGGAAAGGGAAGGGGGAAAAAATGGAACTTCAAGATTGAAGGGAAAAAGAAAATAAGAAGAAAGAGAACAGATAAGATGATGTACAGTCGAAAAGTACTAGTAATGGGTAGTAGGCAAAGGAAGAAGGAAGTGAAAAAAAAGATATGGGGTATTATCCGTCTTTGACCGGTCCAAGCCAGCGAAAAATCTTTGTAAAAAAATCCAATTCTGAGGACCCACAGATACAAAACGCCCAGTAAACGCCGCAGGAAAAAATGACTTGGGCAATACGTAAGTGGAACCACCGCACCGATTCAGAAGACCGAAAAAAGACAAATAAATGAACGCTGGGGGATATTATTACAAAGGAAATTGATAGACTTTATCACATGTCTGGTGTCTGCGTGGTAGATAGGAATGGGGAATATACTTTAAACAAGCATAAAATTATGAGTGAGAGGAAGAAAGAGGAAGAGAACTGCGACGCTAATTAAGCCGAGATAGTCGCAAGTCGTAGGGGTTTGGGGAACTGCCCATGTGCTCAACCTGAGGGGTAGGGTTGGTTGGGGTGGACGGTTGCCGTCGATGTTCAGTCCTTCGCCGGCGGGAGAAGTTCAATGGGCGTATATTCGTAGCCATGAGACGTGTAGGGTCCAGAATGGCAAGGGCCTCCAAAGAGCGTCTTTTGGAAACGGGTTTCGACGGTGTAAAGGCACGACGTAAAGAACGACGAATCGCCCTCGTCGTCTGATAGTGCCTGAGTCAAAACCTCACGATCAACCGGACTCTCCACCACGATCTTCGGCGGCTTCGCCATTATTAAACTATTTCTTGACTTCCGATCCTTTGCTGGGAAAAGAATACTGGTTCGACTTCTCTTCCGTTTTTTGTACCGACCTGGCGGAAAGAATGGCGGGGCCTACTCGGCCAATACTTCTGCCAAAGATTCTTCATCGACGGGAGTTGCAAGGACGATGGGTGCTGATTTTCTAGGCATCAAACCGGTTGGTGGTTTAAGAAGCTTCTTGGATGGAGAAACGGAAATGTTTTTGATGGAGCTAGCGGCAGATTTGGTAGATCCTTCCGCGCCATTGTCGCTAACGGTAGTGATGCTGCTATCATCTGTCACCTCGACGTGACGAGCCAGGCTCGACGATGCGGATTCCGGGGCTTTGGATCCGGACCCGAATTTGTTCCAGAACCAAGAGCCGACTCCACGCTGTGGCTTTGGTGGTGGAGTTTTGGGCGTATTTGAAGAAAGAAGAAGGCGCGTATACGTTTGCGAGCTGTATCTAGCCGGTGTATTCTGCGCTGTTGCAGGAGTTATAACTGCCTGCAGCGCATTGAATGCATTGGAGGTTGAGGTAATGGAGATTGGGGCCTTTTCGCCCTTCGGTGTACCAAATATGTCAATGGGTGCTGTTTCAGGAGCGAGAAGAGATTCGTGTGAAGCCGAACGGACAAGTCTTCTACCGGGGATAGTGGTAGCGAGGAACGGAGAAGGCGTGCTAAGTTCGAAAGCATCAGGGACGTCTCCTTCCTCCTCTCCTTCCTCCTCCTCCTCTTCTTCCTCGTTTTGCGGCGTAGAATCAATCTCAAATTGGGGCAAGTCTCCAGATTCTTGCAAAGCGGATTCGCTTTCTTCAGCGGGAGAAATGTCACCGACTGAATCGCCTATTGACTCAACAGGCGGCTGAGCATCTGGGAATTCCTCTTCGCTGAGAACAGAGAAAGGCGGGGTGTTGAAGCTTGAATGGTTTCTCCCATGCCCTCGCCTCTTTTCGACATTGATCGGGCTGATTGGCATTCCCGGTCCCATAGACCCAGCACTAGTGGGCCTTGACTCGTCGACATTAAAGCTAGGATCAAAAATTGAAGAGTCCCGAAATGTTGACGGAGCGGTTTCCGAGATAACCGTGTTCGGGACCGACGAATTTCGTGTATGACCACCAAAAGCACTCGTCTGAACGGACGATCGTTTCGATGGAGTGGTTTGCTCAAAGGCGGCCCAAGCAGGAGGCAAAGGACTCGAAGACGGTGGATTCCTCGATTGCGGGGCCTTGACCCTCCTCTTGACCTTACGTATGCTTCCTTTTTCCTTTGGCGTTAGCACGTGATGGTGGTGGTGAACGTGCAGTTCCTGCGAAAGCTTCCTATAGCCATCAAATTCATACGAAAGTGGCGACCTTCCAAGTTCGTTTGGTTCCGGCCTCTGTGTGAGCAGAACTTGTTCTCTCAAAGCACCAATCTCGTCCTGGGCAATCATCAACATTTGGCGTAATTCTGCCGTCCCAGCTTGTAACTGTTGGTTATCCTGAAGAATCTCTTTCATAAAATTAGATATAGCGGCACCCTCCATCTTATCCGCTGGGAAGTGAAGGCCCTTTATCGACTTCCTGGAAGCTATCTTGTTGGCCAACTTCTGGGTTTTAATCTTCTCTTGCATATACTCGGCTTCCAGTTTATTGTATTCATCCTGCAGGTCCTCGACCTGTCGCTCAGCCTTCTGCCACCTCGCAGCAGCATTTCGTTCATCTTCTAGAGTTATGGAGAGATTTCTCCTAAGGTCGTCCTGCTCGGTCTCAAGAACAGTGAGTTGGGCTTCAAGGATTTCGGCACGAGCAGCCCTGGCGCTAACACGGTCAAGTTCCGCCCTGGTATCGTCAAGGTCGGCCGTAAGTTCCCTAAGCCTGGAGTCGGCTTGTGTGACGGATTCGTTCAAGGTCTCTAATGACTGTTGGGTTTGTATGACAACACATTTCGAGGGGTCAGCCCATTTCTGCACGATAGTATCACACAACAGGTGTCTTTGAAGCCGTTGAAAGTGGGAAAGGGAGAGAGTGGGATAGAACACTTACACTTAAAAGATCCCGGTTCTTGTCTATGCTCAACGTATTCTGTACTTCTAACTCCTTGTTCAATTCTTCGAGTCTGGTGATTTTCGAAGCCATGTCGGACCGAATCTTTTCGGCGTCATCAGCTTGGCGCAGGAGAGCCTGGAAAATAGGTGAAGGCAAGGTTAGTGCCGCCGGTCCTGTTTAAGCTTGCATCTCGCAGTCGCATCCCAGCGAACTCATCGCGAAGTCATGATCATAGCGAAAGAGTTTCTCTATTGCGACCTCCTTCTAAAGGGTTGAAGAAATTTTTTTACAGATAAGAAAATACTAATGAATATACCCCGCGGCCCACGGCCAATCCATGGTAGAAGTTAATTTCAGAGGGCGGACTGAAAAAAAGGCGTCAAGTTTAGCCTGGGATGGCGAAGTAAACAAGGAGGGACAACGGCAAATTAGTTTGCCAAAATAGCGGAAGGTGGGCTGAACAGCGGAGCAAGCGGGTTGATGGGCCAAAAAACGATATCAAAAGGCCAATTGCGACCGCGCACCGTTGGAGAATTTTTTGACAGTCAATTGGAAAGGAGGGAGGGTTCGACGTCAGAGGAAATTTGGTTTCAAGACTAAGCTTGACAGATTGTCATTGTAAAATTGGTGAAGGTTTGGAGGAAGCTGTGCGAGATATTCAGGAACCGGGGCCGCATGCGGCCTAGCGACCAGCCTGGAGCTGGCCAAGCTGGTACAGAAAATATGTGATGGGACGAGGCGACCTGCATTTGCAGATGCTCTCAAACATGCATGGTCCTATTGCTCTCTTTCCTCTCAAGCCGATCGATATCCCCGTCGATAGCCATGTTCATTGGTAGAACGGTGCAGGGCGTCGTCCAATCGAACCCCCTTTAAGGCTGCTTCGAATCTTCTGCCGCCGTCGACTTGGGCTAGTCCCGTCGGACAAACGAAAACCCCAACAAACATCACGCCGGCCGGAAAGCTGGGTTGGTTGATTGAGCTCGTCATTGCTGCGGCAATGCACAGGAAATTAAACAAGCCCTTCGGCCTGCCACAAATAGGGCAGGACATTCGCACAGCAATTTTTCTCCTGCCAAGGGGACGAGTTCAAAGGAAAAAATTTCCAATTGGAACAACATGTGAAGTAAAAACAAAATAACAGGAATTATCGATGGGAAAGCTTCGCCGAAGCCTTCGGGTACTGGAATGTTGTTTGTCCAAATTGATGCAAAACTCACCTGTCCAAGCTGTGCAGCGGTCTGCAAGTTCTCCTCTAATTCGGACAGCACCGAGATGTTCTTGACCCTAGCTTCGCAGGTCTTCTGGCCGCAACAACAGTGAACTTCGTGCGCCGGACTATGGCTCCTTCCACCACCGTCTGCCGTGGAAGCAGGACCGCTACCCCGACCGTCAAAAGATGAAGCTGCTGTCGGTGTATTATACGTCGATGGGTATTGCCTTTCGCGGTCCAAGAGTTTGTTCCTGGTGTATTCGGTAATAGCGTCCAGACTGGTTCGGTCGTTAAAGGTGCGAGAGTGTAAGATTCTCCGAGGACCGATGGGTGATGACATGACGGTTTCAAAGTTGAATCCTTATATTCGTCGTTCCGGTGAATTCGAGATCGCCTCCCGTACAACCACTCGGTCGTCCGTCCGTAGGGACAAGATTTCCTCGATGTTGGACAAGAGGATTTTATTGTTTCTCGTGGGTATACGCCGATGGTAACTCGGTAGCACCTAAGGTCTGCCGGGTGGTGGGTTTATAGGGATCGATCTGATCTCCGAGCATGTAGCGTGGGAGGTTATAGTTTAAGTGCGGAGCTATATAATAGCTCGACTTTGGATCGATAGCTATCTCTTCTTAGACCGAGCTGGGTTCAAGCTACAACAAACCTAGCGATGTGGTCTTGCGACGGTGTCGTGAGCTAAATTCTTAGCTAAGTAAGTACAGTACTTGTCGTTCCGAAGTCAGTTTGGAGATGCCGTAATCTCGCAGGAGAATCCACGCGTGTTTGTCGACGGGCTTTGAGGAGTTCGCCGACAGCAAATGTTAAACTGTCTACGGAATGTCAAGAAAAATAAATAAATAAACGATGAGGTAGAGGTTTAAGTTTTTTTTTTTTCTTTTACCCTTTGTGAAGCTCAAGCTCTAGAGTGTGAAAGTCGAGTAACCCTGGAGCTTCTGATGTTTTTCCAGAATGGCTGGTGGACCAGGCTGGCTAGGATCAAGCGGGAATAGCTCCAGCGGAAAGACAGACCGATGATTTGGCGCGTTCGGCAACAGGAAGCTAAAACCGACCGGTACTTTTACATGTTCAGGTATAGCACTCTCGGACATTTAAACAGCGAGACATACTTGTACTCCTTATTTCCCTTATTACTTAATACTCATTTGAAATAGTCATTATGTGCTTAAGTCAGGAAGCAAGGGAAGAGCGATGGGGTTCACGATGGTTCCGGTGCACTGAATGCACTGCAGGCTGCGTCATCTAACCATCGACGGCTGCCATTGGATGGGATGTGTATATCGATGTGATGGTTCACATGCACTGCGTCCGACCCAAAGCTGGCCACTTGCAGACGACCGTTCGAACTAGTCTCAGAAGGGTCTTTCATGCACGATCGAATTCAGACGAAACACCCTACTGGCTGTCTCACTGTCCTGCTGGCCGGTGGAGGTGAAATCTAACTGGCTGGCTTGCCACGTTGGTTTGCTACACTTTCTGAACAAATGTGTTGTCTGGTGTTGATGCGGTGCATGATATCACATGTGGCTGTCGACAAGAACGAAAGGCGCGGCGGCCTCGACTCCACCCCTCTGTTTTAGCCTCATTTGTTAATTCAGGGTCCTGGAGAAAACCTATACATACTACGTATGTACTAGTACATGTAAATGTACAGCACAGCGTACCTACCTAAGAAGCTGGGGAACTCGTGATTGCATCAAGTATAGCTAGCCCCATAGTAAGAATTGTTTTGAGTTTCTTCACAGCCTCGTAAAACTTCACTATCACCTCCAAATAGCTCCCGAATCAGATCACAAGCAGCCACGCAGGACACCACTTTTTCCCCCTTCGTCACATTCGCGGTCCAAGATCAAATTCTGGTTCCAACAACAGCCGAACAATAATCCGAACGGTTAAAAAACTTGCACTTTGTGAGGCCTAATGGGTTTGTGGCTGCTGTGAAACGAAAATTGGCCAACAACGGGCCAAAAAAGATTGCGGCATTCCCCGACTCCCAAGCCTTTGAGCATGTTTATCGGGTCCAGAAGCGGGTCCATGCTACGCCTAGGGCGTCGGGCATCCTCGAGCTCCTTTTTATGTAAAATAGCTTCTCCTTTTTTTTCCTTTGTTTTTTTCAGCCCTACAATTCCGACAAGCATTGATATCGAACCTATGCTGGTATTCCAACGTCCAGCAACTCGAGCCCAGATACTTACTTACCTATATTCACCATCATGCCAGGCCGTTGGTGAAGGCTTGTATATCTTTACAAGCCAGAGCTATAATGCACTTTTGGAGCTAGAAATATGACATAGGTAAACCTAAAGTACTTACATGACTTGTGAACATGTATGTATCTACCTTGTTTGTATGGAGGGCGGTGACACAAATGGCATTAAGCTTAAATGTGGACCCCAGTCATATACAAGTTAGACTAATTAATAGCTGACAGACCCTCGAGATGGAGGCCAAAACCGCAAAAATGCCTTCCCAGTCGCCTGTCCTTAATTTCGCTTGATGAAGACTTCCCAGTCCCTTTTCCCTTTTAGAGTTCATGATCGATGTCTGAGGCTTATACCGCGCACGGTCTTGGCTGGATTGCGCTCATGATTGATCCTGCGATAACGTGATGCCAACCCTACAAAATCCATAGCGTTCCCCTGGGCTGGGTTTTGATCGCTGCGGAATCTTGTTTTTTTGGTAAGGCAGCACAGCATCGGCGCTGACGAGAATAAGCCGACAGACACTCGTTTTACTTCCAATTGCCAGCTCATCGACCAGGAAGATATAGTAACATTGCAACAAATACGATTTACCGGGGGTGTCGGCAATAAGATTACTACCTTCGCTCTTCAGTTCTCGACCCTCTTTGCAAACATTCCATTGAATTTGACTCGATCTCATACCTTCCTTATTTTTCTTTCACTCTTTCGCTCTCCGCCAATCCATTCAATTCACATTTTTTGCTCAGCCCCGTTAGCGACATTTCTTGGGACTTTCAGATCCGGTAGACGATTAGAAATAGGATCCTTTGAAGAGAGAAACTTTCCCGAAAAAACACCGCTTTCCCTGATTTTATAACGCCGACACTGGACCCCGTGAGCGTTCCACTTTGTTAGTATAAGGTTTCCTTTTAATTCAGCCCTGCGGTGAGTACCAGGCCCAGGGAGTATGTGCTGTCCCACGAAAAAAGCATCGCCACTACGCTCCGTACCGAAGTGCACATCTCTTCACCCTTTTCGCCCCCCGAGCTGAGCTCATGACTTCATCGGTGGTTTATCAGCTCTGCCTTGCCCAGTTTATGCATGCTTCCTAAATATAAGGCTGCATCTGTCTCTTCCCACGTTTCTTCCATTCCCTTCAGCCTTCTCCGCGCGATATCTTTGTTTCGATCGATCTAATTTGTCGAAAAATCAATTCCCAACACATCACGTTGACACTTTGTTCGCCTAGCATACATATTTGCATAGTATAATAATCATCGACTTCTACAACCAAACGGTTTCACCGTACGACTATCGGCTGTCACCAGCAGCAGCTTTCAGTAGTAACTCAAAATGAAGTACACAACAGTATTCCAAGCAGCTGCAACAACAGTTCTTTTCACAGCCGGTGTTTCCGCCGTCAATCCTGTTGCGAGGGCGATCGCTCACCTCCAGCCTCTCAAGGACGCTGAAGATGTTGCTAACAGAATACATTTCAAGGAGAGGAGGGCGATAAAACACGTCAAACCGCTCGAGAACGCCAAGGATGTCGCCCAAAGGCTTACATTCGACAAGCGATCCATCCTGGAGGGTGCTATCAAACACACCGAGCCTCCTGCTGATGCCGAAGATGTCTCGCAAAGGATAACATTCGAGAAGAGAGAAGGTGTCTCAAGGGTGATCGAAGCCTTCAAACACCTGGAAAAGAGGAAGGGCGGCGGTGGTGGTGGAAAGGGCGGTGGCGGTAGCAGTGGCGGAAAGTCTTCTTCTGGAGGCAAGAGCTCTTCCGGAGGGAAATCTACAACATCCGGTGGTAAGTCGTCTGGCGGCTCGTCCCGGTATAAGTCGTCAGGATCAGGTAGTAAAACCTCAAAAGGTACCAAATCTAGTTCTTCAGGAAGTAAAAGCAGCGGGAACAATAAAGGCTACAAGACCTATGGTGGCCGATACAGCGGTGGTGCCGCTACAGGGTATGTTCTTCATTTCACGTACACTATCAATATTTCATCAATTCTCACAAAAATTTATAGATACAAGGCCGGCGCGAAATCCCCACTAGGATTGGCTCCATTCCTCCTCCCGATCGCTGCAGTCGCTTTGATCTTCCCGGGTCTCTGGCTTTACGCTGTTTACAGCTACCACTACAATACCCTCTACCAGTATTACAACAACTCCCTGAATGCAATCCAGTCCGTCCCAGTCCAGTGCCTGTGCATGCAGTACTCCGACTGCGCTTGCGATGACAACGGCAACACCACTTTCATCGACGAACTCGTCGCACTCAACCAATCGAACACCACAGTATTTGCGGTCGTCGACGGTGTCTGGACTCTGCTCATCAACGGTACCGTCGAAAATGGAACCGGCCCTGCAGCTGGAGAGACAATAAGCGCGGGTTCCAATCTCAATGCCCTCGGTTACATCTGGATGGTCGCCTTCACTTTCTATATGGTCTATACTATGTAACGACTCCATAGGTATTTCCGACCTTGTTCGGTTCCTATCACAAGAAACTATTGCCACTCTTTTCAAGGGGTTAATAGGTCGGTGCGCACTTTTCTTTTTCATTCTTAGCTGCTTCGATTTCAATACCTTTCTTTCGGGTATTGTCGTTGCCGTTCTTTTTTATCTTTCAATTCTCTCAGCTGTTCAGCGTGACACCTTTCCCCCCCGCATTACACTTTTATTATTCACCCGGTGGGGTTCCTTCCTCGAGTACTTCGCTTCTTTTTTTGACAGCGTGGATGATATTATTCGGCTTGGATGTCTTTCTTTTCTTTATTTTTTACGAATCACAAAAAATATTCTGGAGGGACGGGCGTTTTGGGTTTCTTTCTTTCTTTCTTTCTTTCTTTCTTTCTTTCTTTCTTTCTTTCTTTCTTTCTTTCTTTCAGCACTACATCACCACTTTATTTAGATCCACTACATTCTTACTTCTCCTTTGTATCTACCTATTGAGAGACATGGAGCGGAAATATAATTTTTTATTTGTAATTACAAAACCCGACAATGTCCCGCCTTCATACCAATGTTATGCTACTTTTCTTAGGCGTGAAGCTAGAATTGAGCCAAAATATCAATCCAAAAAAGCCCGAGCCTCTACCACCTCCAGCCCCAGACTAAATATCAGACAAAACACAGTCCATATTAGACAAAACATCATGATATCATCAACTATCTCGGATTAGCTCGTTAGAGACCCATTTTAGCCCCCCTGTGCATGGTGTCGCAGAATTTAAGCTTAAATCAATGAGATTCCACGCAAGTTAAACCCAGCCTTGTGTTATCGTCGCCCCCGGTCCAGCAAGCGATATCGCTAAGGTTAGGCAGGTTGATGACGACGACTTTTTTTCTCGTTGTGCCTCCTCTGTGCATAAAAGGTGGGTCCGTGTTACACATCTAGAAGCTTCGAGGAAGCACTTTTTCTTTTTTTTAGCCGCATGCAAGGGATTTGATGTGTTTTGGATCTGGCCAGCTGCAGGCTTTGATGTTTTGAGCGTGAGGCTGCGAGGTTTTGAAGCTGTTGGATTTGTTGAAGCCAACGCAGGCCTGAGCACTCAACTTTCGTCCACCACACACTGCCCAGCTTCATACTATATTCATGGTGTGATATATATATCTTGCGTAAGGGCCGGGCTCAATCGGATATAATTTGGATGCCGTCTACCTAACATTGGGAGTTACTCCCTCTCATGCATGTACGTTGATATTTTATGGAAATTAGTAATCACGCGCAAGAGAACAGCGTCAGAGGGACAGATGCAGACCGGGCCTGGGGTATGAGTCCGTGAAAAAAGAATACAGTTCTCTTCTCGGGTTAGAACATGCAAGCCTCCAGAAAACCACCCGGGTTCCTAGCAGGCCTTTGCAGCCTCCGAGCAGTACTAGCTTCACCAAGAGGCAACTGCAAGTTAATTATTGTTTATTGTCATTCTATCATTTCCAGTACCTATAAGAACCGTATTACAATTTTACTAGAATATATACAAGTATCGTAATAATACATATCTTTCTCCACTCTGACATGTTGTTTTTGGGCGGTTTGAGTTCTATAGGGACTGGTACAAATGTCAACATTCGAACAAGAATAGCTATAAAAAATTTAAGCGTGTTAACGAACCTTCATGTTACACGAAACTGATCGAGTTAATATAGGCTATCCGAGGCTCTGCCACCTTTGCTCCGGTCATAAACATGTTGATAGAACTTCCTAATAAGTATCTTCGCGGTAGGCTGCGGAGGAGACGATTGCAGAGTATTTTTGTTTAATTTGCGAGGATACCCCAAGTCTTGGAAATCCCGGCCACTAAGGGTTGTTTATCTACTAAGTGGAGCGAAAGCGGGTGCCGGTTCTGCCCCGTACCGTCAGGTGTCGGTTTGGAATACCGTATTTAAATATCGGTACGCATCAACCCTTGTAGGACGATGCACGCCAGAAACCCGTGATGAAAGGCAGTTTGTGACATTTTAACGAACAACGCCTAATTGCACCAAGTATCGTTCTTATGCATATGCCTGTTGGTAAAGAATATTTAGCTACCTCGTGTTTAACAGGTTGGTAATTAATCTCGTCTTTTGGTCTGAAAATTGGCAAAACGGAAAGGATACTTTCGCTAAAAGCATATAAGCATACGAGAATGACACTGTAGTTTGATTTGCTCGGTTCCCTCCGTGACGTCTGGGTACGAGACCAGGTTGACTACAAATATTAAATGTGCACTTGGGTCGCAAGGGAAAACGGATGCCCCGAATTTTGACACCAATGGGAATCCCGGTTTGAATTCTAGTAAAAACAGAGCTGGATTTCAAAAATACACTGCGGCTGTTCGCTTTCCTTTTCGGCTCGCGTGTGGCGTGCAGCTGCAGATATGCATGTTTACTCGGTACTTCTGGAATCCCAGTAGGAATTTCCATATGCTTTTCTGAGCACGGATACCTAGTCCTAGAGCCTAGGACCCAGACTCTAGATTCTAGATACCTAACAATTCGATGAATGTATTACCAAACTTGATCAATCCGAGGTTCAAAGTTCCACTTTTGGCAACAGCGTTATAACGTTATAGTTACACCGATAATGTACACATAAGTCACCAAGGAATACGTGCAAATAATCAAATATATATTTTTATGAAATCGCGAGTTTACTAGCCTACAATTTCCTGAAGATGGAAAACAGGTCTCCAAGTTGCCTCTGGATACTAGATTGAGGAATCCATCTACTGTCATCTGCTCTTTTACCGAGAAGACCAATCGATTCTTCGGTTTAGTTAATCGGCTAGTAGGCTCATCGACCTCACGATACCAAAAAGGTACTCCTGAAATATCTATTTAAGGACGGTGAATCCCCCAAGATGATTTTTTTTCCCCATCCCCACCGCCAACATCGCGCCCAAGATCCTCAGCAGTTCTCCGGAACAGCAGCCTCTCCTTTATTCCTCTAGTGCTAGACCATAGTCTTTCATTTACCACAACTTAGGGCTTAGCCTTCCGGGCAACTTGCGACTTTCATTGCCCCACGATCGTTTGTCAAATATATCGCATTCTTCTCAACCATGTACTTGGTCATAAACACCCCGATCCTCTTGGCTCTATTCCAAGCGGTACTCGCACTCCCCGGTGCCGCCACAGCCGGAACATGCAACATCAAATCCACGGCTTCCGGTGACATCCCAAATGGTACCGAAGGCGGTAGCCTTACCCTCGAGGTTCGCGCTGGTAATGGCGCCTACAAATGCTCACTCGATGAAACCGGTAGCGGAAATAGCTGGACAAAGCGATTGACCGCCGCCCGTATCAACGGTAGCCTGACCGTTAGTCTCCCCAAAGGCCTCGATTGCGACGGTAGCTTGAAAGGTTCCGACAATCTTTGCATTATCAGATGTGAGAACAGCAGCGATCCTAAGGATACTATATGTAGTATCTTTGAGCAAGTTGACCTTGATGATCAAGATGACGAGAATGATGGCAATGGTGAGGCGGAGACGAAGATTAAGAAGCGTGAGCCAGAGCCAGAACCAAAGAAAAAGAAGAAGAAGAAGGGAGGCAGTAGGAATGGAAACAATAGGAACAACAACAGCATGAATTTCTCAATGGATGGCCTAAAGCTTTCCGAAGATAAGGGAAACGGAGCGGCTGTTCCAAAAAGCGGCCGTAGGAATGGCAATAACAGGAGTAACAACGGGATGAACTTCGCCATGGACGATATGGAGGTCGGAGAGGCGGGTGAAGACTTCAAGAAGCTCGCCAAGCGTGATGATGAAAGTGATATTGATCATACAGAAGACTCTCCCGGACTCGAAAAGCGTGGAGCTGGGAAGAAAAAGGAAGGGAAGAAAGCTGTGAAGAAAGCCGGTAAGAAGAAGAAGGGGAAGAAGACTGGCAAAGCGGTAAAAAATGGAGGACGCAAAAACGGCAACAACAAGAATAACAACGAGTTAAATTTCGCTATGGATGATCTGGATGTGGAGGATGAGGAAGGTGAGGAAGAAGAAGGAGAAGGAGAAGAAGATGTCGGCGATGGGGACGAAGATACTGAACTCAAGAGACTTGCAAAGCGTTTCCCACAAGATTCTAAAGACCCGGAGGCTCTCAACAAACGTTCCCTGGATCTTGAACCACGAGATCCGAAGAAAAAGAAAAAGGGCGGTAGAAGGCCTCGGGGTCGCAGAATTAACAAGAAGAAGAATACTGCGAATGGTGCCAAAACAGGCAGTCAGAACATCAGCCTGAGCATCACTCCAGCCGAAGCTCCCTCTGCAGAAGAGGCTCCTGTTGACGAAGGCGAAGAACCAGAGGAGCCCGAAGAAGAAGAAGATTTGAAAAAGCGTTCCATCGACCTTGAGCCTAGGGACCCAAAGAGGAAGAGACGTAGAGTTCGTAAGAACAAAAAGGTGAACACCGCCAATGGCGCAAAAACAGGAAGCCAGACGATTAGTTTGAACATTGGACCCGCCTCAGAAGAAGCGGCTGATGTTGAAAAGCGTTCCGTCGAGCCAAGGGACCCGAAGAAGAAGAAGAAGAAGGGCCCGGGCGGGGCTAGAGTCCGCAAGAATAAAAAGGTGAACAAGGTGAACGCAGCGAAGGCCGGAAGCCAGACCATCGATATCAAGGTGACTTCGCCAGCGCCAGTAACCAAAAAGACATCAACTACCAATACCACAGCAAAGAAGACTCCATACACTCCTTCTAAACCACCTACTTCCGACCCGAAGAGTGAGGAGGAAGAGGATGAGGAGGAAGAGGTCGATGAACCAAAGACTCAGCCAAAACCTTCAAATCCAACCACTCCGAAGACGAACCCTGTAAAGGAAGAACCCCGACAGGAAGAACCCGAGGAGGAAGAACCCAAGGAAGAAACCCCAGCACCAGAGAGCCCTACTGACCCGGCGTATAGGCTTCGATTCCACAGAAACTAAACACCGGCCAGTCCTGGTATCGCGCGTGGATTCCAGAAGCACTCGAAATCTGACAATCTCTCAACCACGCCTGACATTCTTAAAAGAGCATTAGTGTTTCTCAACAAGACTATCCAAATGGATATGCCTACACGAGCCCAACGACTTTACGAATTTTCTACCCTTGATTACTATATGGCAAAGTTGATATAGACTAGACCGTTGTTAGAATTTGATTATAGTTTTTTGAGTTTTGGTACACAGTATATTTAGCATCAAATTGAAGAAAGCTCAGTTCGAATCGTCAAGGGATTTATAATTACCAGTGTTTGTAATTGTGGTCAATTGATACCGATATAATTGTCTGTAGAAGTACCGCCCCAAGATTGCGCCTTGCAATTGAAGTTGGCCCACCAACCAAACGCAAGAGGTTAACTTAATCCGGGTCAATAGTCTATATACAAGACGGCCACTTGCTTGAAAGAAGACTCTTTACGGTCGAAGGCCCGCCTGAGGCAATTATCCTAGTCCCTGCAACGTTGCACAGCATTTGCTTATGTCATTACGCAACACTTCACAACGCATCTCTAGATCTCTGGGCTTCAATATAAATTAAACTTAGCAGTTTCTTCGACCTGGCATCGGTGAAACCAAGCACTACTACTGGTACAGGGACCTGGATGCATATAAGCCTTTTTTATATACGCATGGCCGGGTGTCACAGACGCTTGGCTTGCTGGTTTGTGGTGCCTGCTTTCCAATTTCCACGCCTATATATATGTTCGATTTTCGGTACAATAATACCTATGACGATAGTTCAGCGCAGCCGCGCCACGCAAGATCTAGATTTGTTTTCTGGAAATTTTTAAAAAATAGCACCAGTTCGATCCCTGGATTGTTATGGATTTTTTAACAGCAAAAACCTAAGAGTTTTTCAGACCCAATGGTGGTCTCTTTTTGCCAAAACAATCTTTTGTTTTTGCTATCTATCTGGGTGGGGCCTCGCCGGTATTGTCGTGCTAGCTTATGATCTAAACAGGGCTAAAAGAGATGGGGGTTGTCAAGCAGCAATTATGGTTGCATTCGGCAGTGGGTTGAAGCTCTCCACTATACTTCGATGCAAAGCACACAAATCGATAGTATCCTCCGGGGACCAATCCGCAGAGAGGGGAGTGAAAGAAGCCAAAATTGCGAATGTTCCTTATTAATATCAATCCCTACGCTATTAACTAGTCCCGCGAGAGAGTAAATACATTTACACCATAACCATATCTGAGTACCTTTTCAAATTATAAGATAACAAAGCCATCTTCGGGAACATATTGGAGGATTTTCTGCCACCTTTTCTCCAAGCGTCCACAGCCTAGTACTCCAATGTACAGCCGACACTGGGGGGCGTAGAATTACCCTAAAGGCATTAAGTCTCTTCCAATCATTAACACCCAATTGATGGTCGGTAGCTCTCAACACTGCAACATACGCGTAAACCACTTGGCAATTTCAGCCGTACTCCAAACACATCCCGTTCTTAATCATGTTGGCGTTTTCCAATTCCGTCTCTGCCTCGGGGATTCCCATGCAACACGGATCCGAAATACAACGTGGCTTTTGTGTTGCCACTGTTTCCCAGAACACCGATCGCGAGAGGAATCGGACGACACAAGCTTAAGCAAACTCATATGATTCATCATGAATTCAAACAATTCGAAGCAATGTTTGGAGAAGAAAAAAACCTGTAGTCCCAGTCAGGCGTGACGCTTTAAACACAGAACAGCCATGCAATGCTGTGACGTCAGTGTCTACGTTCCGGGATTTGATCTAGCCTCTTCCAGGAACAGGCCCCGATCGAGATGGGACAGCTGAGAACATACGACATCATTGTTACTCCGCGCCTGGGTGTGGGGACCTTTTAAATACACCTCCAGCTCCCCTCTTGGGTTTCTTTCCTGTCTACCACTTCCTTACTCTTCACCACTGAACACGCAAGTACCCTCATACTCACACTCATATTCATACTCTCGAATCTATTCGAATCAACTTCATCAACTTTAGTAATAATAAAAAACACATACTTCCAAAATGCGTGGGGTCGGGGAAGTCAGCAAGGTCTACCTCCAAAAGAACAACGAGGACTTCGTCGTTCTCGTTGAAGACCAAGAATCCCTGAAGAAGTGGAAGAATGACGCCAGTGTCCCATTGATGGATGTTATGAATGGGTTCAAGATCTTTACCACTCACCGGTATGTACCTCTATCTGGGCGGGGGTTTCCGTTTTTACCGGCAATCAAATGTTATGGCGTGGATGCTAATCATTTACATATTTTGAATAACTTGTAGACAAGGGTCCCAGGGTGTTCTAGACTCTGCTTCGAATGCCATCCTTGACGCTTCATTCGGAACACACAAAGTCGACGACATCATTCCTATCATCCTAAGGGAAGGGCAGTTGCAAGTCTCCAATGTATGTGCCATTTTATAATTCTTTGCATTACATCATTTAGAAGCTAATATCGTTTCTCTTACAGAGCCAAGACCATGGTTCCTCCACAAACGATTCGATGGGCAGCATGGCGATTCGTAGATAAACACATGATCTATATGCTGTTTCTTTCCTTTGACTTTGAGCAAGCAAGGGTTTTTTTCTTTTCTGTTTTCGATGATAGGAAAATTGGATATTAGGAAACAAGAAACGGAGCATTGGTTGTCTTTTTAACCTTCGAAGGGTTTGTATTGCAAATAACGACACAATACTTTCGCTCGCTATACCATTTTTATGGAATAGTAACCTTTACAGTTTCTTGCAAGACCAATCCTTACGGATTCGAGCTAAATACCGTAGTACTAACGTGCAACCGTGATCGTATACCGCCTCGTATTTGCCTATCCTGCCTAGTATACATGCATAAAAAGAGTCCTCGCGTCACGCCTTCACTCAAAATTGGATGGATCAAAATAATAGTAAAAAACAAAGTAAAGCTTGCATATTGCCGCAGAATACGAGAGCATCCAACTTCTCTATCTAGCGCCCTATCTTCCACCTCTGAAAGCCTGCGAGGCAAAAAAGTCGTTAATGTCCTGCCCTCCGAGACCGTTGTTTGACATACTAGCGTCTCGCGTGGTTCGTGCTGCGTCGATCTTGCCTTGCTATAGAATTATTAGAAGCCGTAGACCAAGTATTCATGTCGGAGAGCGAAAACACTTACCAAGGTATTCGAACGGACATCAATTTCTTGAAGAGCTCCAAGGTGATTATTCAGAATTTTAACAATCGTGGCAAGCTACGGTCACGCAAATTAGCGATATTCAATCTAACACGCAACTAAAAGGAAAAGCGTCTACTCACGGGATCCTCGGCACCACTGGTCTTGTTGATCGTGCTTGTCGCGTTGTTTATGTCTGTAATAATATTTCCCAAACCCTTGCTCATAATATCAAGCTGCTTATCCAACTTCTCCGCTAGCAAGTACGACTTCTCCCGCTCTTGATCAGCAGGTTGCATTCCTTCGGGCCCGCCGATTTGTGTCTGGAAGATATCGTCAACCTGCTTCTCGTACAACTCGAGGGCGGCGGCGAGCTCCTCTTGTTGCCCGACAACATAGTCGAGTGCCTTGTTGATGTCCTCTTGCTTCTTGGTGGCTTTGAGGGTCTCGGTATGCAGTTCCACGAGCTTGTCACCGTTTACCACAAGCATGCGGTCCCAACCTGCAATCTCAGCGGCCTGCTTGTTGAACTCCGTCGTGTATTTGTCAAGATCTGAAGTCCAACGGGTGATAAGTTCGTCCAAAGACTTGTTCTTCAGACGGGAAGCTGGCTGAACCGAAGTGGACCCGGTAGGCTGGGTCGAAGATGCCGTAGTTGCGGGAGCAGTGGCAGTTTTGCTTGCATCTGCCGCTGGGGTAGTTGCAGTAGTCGCACCTGGCTTCGTTCCGAACAACCCGGATGCAGCTGTAGCGGTAGCGGATACGGGAGTGGCGGTTGTGGTCGATGTTGGGGCGGTCGAAGCCGCCGTACCGGATGGGCCCGTTCCAAATAGACCACCGCCAGCTGCTGGAGTGGTGGTTGACGGTGTAGCCGGCTTGTCAGCAGGTTTAGAGCCAAACAATGAAGAAGCTGGGGCAGTTGTGGTTGACGGTGTGGTAGCAGAACCAGTTGTCGCGGTTGTAGTCGCTGGTGCTGTGGTCCCAAACAACGAGCCAGGCTGAGCAGATGTCGAGGCAGGAGCCGCGGTCCCTCCGAAGAGGCTTGGGGTTGAGGGTTTTGTGACAGGAGCCGCACTGGATCCTCCAAATAGACCACCAGCACCTGTTTGCCCGGTTGCACCGGCTCCGGTGCTGAATAGGCTATTCGCACCAGGTTTAGGAGTAGATGATGTCCCAGAGCCGAATAAAGTAGCACCCGAAGCGGCTGGCTTTTGGGCATCACTAGTTGTCGTCGCTGAAGTGGCCGCTGCTTGTGTAGTAGAAGTCGCTGTATTGCCAAACAGGCTAGTCTTCGGTGCTTCCGTCGTATTAGTGGCTCCAAACAACCCGCCAGGTTTCGTCTCCGTGGTGGGTGTACCTGCGGCAGGAGTGGGCGCAGATTTAGCAGAATCTAGACTGAAAAGCCCCCCGCTGCTCGCTGGTTTCGTTGTCTCTGTCGGTTTAGAACCGAAAAGGGCGTTAGGAGTAGCAGTTCCCGATGCGGCAGCGGGCTGTGATCCAAACAAACCACCGGCCGAGTTACCGCTAAATAGATTTGTAGCTGCTGGGGTAGCAGTACCGGATGCAGCTGGAGTACTAGGTTTCGCGCTACCGAATGTCGTGGGGCCTGCGGATCCGAATATGGAAGGTTTTGAAGCATCACCAGTCGTAGCAGCGGTTGCCTGTGGCCCAAATAGTGCGCTACCCCCTGGTGTAGCAGTCCCAGATGATCCGGTGCTAAACAAATTGCTCGCAGTGGATGTAGCTGGATTTTGTTTTTGCCCCGCGCCGAAGAGACTTGTGCTTGAGGTATTTCCAAAGATACCTGATGCTGCCGGTTTGGTCGAGTCGGTAGGAGCAGCTCCAGTAGAGGCTCCGAACACACTGCCACCTAGATTCGCCGGCGGAGGGGCAGCGGGGGTTGTTGATGCTCCGAACATACCGCTTTGCGCTCCTCCAAACAACCTATTCGGGGCTGGTGTCGTAGATCCGAAGATATTCGAAGGAGCCGTGCTCGGTTGCGTCGGAGTAGCAGAGCCCGGGGGCGTGGCGACTTGCGTAGATCCAAAACTGAAGCTAGGAGCCGTAGTGGGCTTCTGTGCAGTGCCAGACGTGCCACCAAATAGTGACGAGGCGCCTCCGGTTGGTGTACTGGCACCAGGAGTATTGGTCGATGCCCCTAATGTAGTATTTGTAGACTTTCCAAAGATGCTACCGGTTCCGATAGTAGGTGCTCCACTCCCAAAGAGATTGCCTCCGCCCGTTGTATTTTGGCCAAAAAGACCGGCACCTGATTGACCGCCGTTCGCGGATGTGCCAAAGAGATTGCCTCCCGAGGAGGTTCCAGTATTAGTGTTGCCGAAGAGGCCCCCTGAGCCAGCACCACCACCAAATATGCTGCCTGAACCTTGATTGCCGGACATTCTGTTGGAATTACGGAACGCGTAGATCAACGTACAAAGGAATTTGAATCGCGGCGGGCTGGGCAGCTAGAGGTGCTGCGCGTATCCGAGAGCGGCAGTGTCACGGGTTAAAGGTTGGTGTTCTTGGTTGGCTGTTGAATGTCCTGGATTCTGTCAACAGCAGCGCAGCTGGTAGAAGAATGATGGGAATGAGGGGGCGGAGTCGGTGATCGGTTTGCGATGAGGTTGGAGTTGAGGTTGAAGTTGACTAGGATCTGAGAGCGCCTGAACGCGACTCCAAAATGTCACACAGCAACACCATAGAATTAGTTAGCGTCTACTGATGTAAATAAGTACTTCGATACAAGATTATGCAGATGCGACCAAATACGTGTACCGGTATATGAGCTTTAACCCAGATACTGAAAAGATAAATATATTAGGGAGGTTTTTAATATTATTCTGATGAATATGTTCTTTGGCTTATACACTAGAAATTACGCTGTATCTACCGCTACAGTGTCGCATGACCAATGCAACTGAAACTCCCGAATTAATATTGGAATTCTTAAGTATGCTGTTTATTTAGAACCAACAGGTCTGTCTTTCCTTCTCTTTGGCAGTACCCTTCCAAGAGCATCCCTCATTTCAGGTTCGGACTCTATCCTTCGTTCTACCAACCAGTCCGCCATCTGCATCTTCAGATCTCGGTCTATACTTCCATCTTGTCTAACAAACGGTGCGACTTCCATATCAGAAGCAGCCTTGGCCTCACCCTTAATGGCTGCCGCCTGTGCCATTAATCTGTCTAGATAATCCGAGTACATAGTCTCTGACCACTTCGTCTTCCTCTCTTGAAACAGTGGTGCCAGTTGAGATATTCCAATGATAGCTGACAACAGAATTTGCTGTGCCAGTGCAACTTGTTCAAAAGGTAGAAGAGTTCGTCTAGTGAAGAAATAGATGATTCGAGTAGACACTAGAAAATATGGACGTGTTACTGAGGCGTAGTCAAAGAAAAACATACACGCCAAAGATAGAAACCGCCACTGTAGCACACAAAGGTTGTTAGATATCACTACCATGTAGAATTTGAAGTTGCCTTTTAGGAATCCATACATATTTCCCGAACTCCAGTACACCCAAGGTCCCGAGAACCACGAGCACGATAAGACTACCGGTGTAGTTCGGCAGCTTGGCCCATGCGGCATGGGCAACAAAGTCGTACCGAGTTTTGCATAGAGCCCAGTCCGGAAGCGTCATCGCGGGGCCCAGTCTCTCATACGCAAATCTCTTAACCGGGTCTAATAGAATGTCGTACGCGATTTTGTACTGTACGAAGAGGTGTTCTGCACCCGATCCGGCCTTGTCGGGGTGATACTTGACCGTTCTAAGAATACTATCAGTTTCACAGCCTTCTATATAGAAACACTATAGAATATAGCATACGCCTTCCTAAAACCCCTTTTAATCAATTTCTCATCCGCATCTACCGGCACACCCAACATTTCATAAAATGTCGGGTGCCCTGCAATTCCGACCCAGCATTCGTAGATGGTGAACGTCAAGTAACTTGCAATGACGAAGCAGTAGATGTATTTGCGATCTCGCATATAGCGCGGGCTACCGGCTTGTGGCATAGGATCACCGGCGCGGGTGAAGAGGCGGTAGAGGAAGGACTGGATCCAGCCAGTTACTAACTACTTTGAAGGCATGCATGTTAGGCCTCAGATTCTAAAACAATAGATATAATATGTGGAGTTTACGCACGTTAGGAAGGAAGGCCCATCCTATGAAGGAGCCGACGGGCCCGATATTATATGACGACGCTCCTGCCGCAGCCGTCATGGTCGAATGGATTGAAATGCTGTAGAGCGCGAACCGAATCGAACGAACGAGCGAAAGTGGATAGTGGATACGGTATGCCAGTGTTGGCCTGACGTAGGCTTGGTTGAGCTATGCGTTGTTTACATCAACACCTGTTTGATTATCTCAAACCTTCTCTATTTGATCACAATCTTATCTCTGCCCTTATCAATCACGTGATAGTGAGCTATTCCAAAAGAAAAAAGCAGTCCCTTCTGTGCGGCTTGCCTGGTAATTCGAGGTTTCTTGGCGCTTTGAAGCCGCCCCAGCAAATTTGTTGAACCAGAGACGCAAAGAGAATATTGGTCATTCGACATCCAACCTTCAGCGAACCCCATCGACATTTACCTCCTCCCTTTCCGACAAATCCACGACGAGCATCACTCTCATCGTCCTCTTAATCCAACATGGCTGATTCCGTGACAGTATGTCGTTTTCCTACTCCCACGGATGCTTTTCGACGGCGCGAGATAGACGTAGAGACGGTGCTATGAAGTTAGATTTCTGACGATGGATGAACGATTAGGTCCGAACCCGCAAGTTCTTGCGAAACCCTCTCCTCCAGAGGAAGCAGATGGTTGTGTAGGTTATTCTCTTTGTTTTTTCTTTATCTCTCGATATCTACGGATGTATCTCTTCAAGGAAACATGGGCACACGGCTGGTCGACGGAAGTTTGGACGGGATAGATGGGAGGGACTGTGCTCGAAAAAGGACACGACTTGAAACGTCATGAAGTACTCGGAGGGCAATTCGACACGACCTAACCGTTATGCTGCCAAAATCCTATGAAGAACCGAATATCCGATAAAACGATGGAGAATCCCGAGAACAACGGCCGCTAATATCTTAACCTCTTTTCCTTCAGTGATATTCTGCACCCTGGTCTCCCAAACATCTCCAAGTCCGAACTCCGCGAAAGGCTCGGCAAGCTCTACAAGGCTGACGCTGGCACCGTCTCCGTCTTCGGTTTGCGAACACAGTATGGTGGTGGCAAGACTACCGGCTTCGCCCTCATCTACGACTCGCTAGATGCCTTGAAGAAGTTCGAGCCACACTACAGACTTGTCCGATACGAATATGCCACCAAGATTGAAAAGGCTAGCAGGCAGCAACGTAAGCCCGCATCTCAAATCTATAATATCGCTGTACGAGCTTTCAGTATTGACAAACTTATAGGCAAACAGCGAAAGAACAGAATGAAGGAGGTCCGAGGAACAGCAAAGACCAAGGCTGCCACCAAGGACAAGAAGAAGAAATAAACCTTTCATTTTCTCTTGTTCTTTCGTTCGCATTATTGTTGCTTTCTGCATTTTTATATACACCTTTTTATTACGGCGAATTGATCTGGACTCTTTTTTCCTCACTTCGGGGTTCCTTTTTATCAACGGGGCGGAATGAAAAAACGTCGGTTTTTCTCGAATTGTGTTATATAATATGTCACGATAACGTCCCTCTCATAATTACGACGAAGCAGAGTTTCCTTTGTTTCCTCGTCATTTCCCTCATCGGTTACCAACCCTCCCGTCATCCTCATTCATCCTCTGAAGGGCGGATTCCTTCATCCTATCACCCGATGCTTCACCTATGACCATCCCCATCCTTCACGTCCTGTGTATATCATCTTACGATCAAAACCTCTTACGAATGAGGGTTTCAAAATAATGCCGATATGAGGCTGCGTAGATTCCTTTTCGTTATTATATATACAATGGGTACTGTGGGTTTTATATTCAACCAATAGTGTATATACGTATTGGGGTATCGCTCCCATAATACCAAAGCTGTCTACCAGGTTCGCCAACGTCTTGCACTTTGAAGTTGAGCCCCGCAGCAGATAGCTCCGTATCAAATTCATGGAGCGTGTTTTCATTCCGTACCGTAGCCGATATGATAGCCTTGGCGCCGGTTTCCCTATTCCTCACGAGCAGCCTCTCGAGGGTGAAGACCAGACCTGAGATATCTCTGGTATCGTATGTGATGTCGCCACCAATGATCAAATCCCAAGGTTCCGTGTATACGGTGCTATCCTCTTGGGAGGCACCCCAGAGCAACTGAGAGACCGAGATATTGTTTCGGTGGCCATTGAGATTTATGTTCCTCTTAATGGCTTCACAAACCCTTTCGTCACCATCTGTCGCCAGTACACGTTTGGCACCCAACTTGGAGAGTAGGATAGATGTAAAAGCTGTTCCCGCACCGAGTTCCAAGATCCTAGACTGTGAGATAGGCTTTGAGGTCGGCAATGGTGTAGAGAGGAAGAATTCACCGAGTGCTAGAGCAGCTTCCCAAGTCCTCGAGCCGGTGTGACCGTCAGTTGAAAGCACCGACTTTCGTTCGGAGATGACGATTTGTATATCCTCCTCTCCTTTATGTCTTTCCTCCCCTTCTCCCCCCTTCTCCTCCTCGTGAGATAGAGATTGATTTGGAGGGAGAAGGTATGTTATGAAAGCAGGCTTTGTAGCATCAGAAGGCGAGTCAGACTTTGAGATGAGATTGGAGTAGAGGGTCAGAATGGAATTGTGAAGTTCCTTAATATTCAAACCCCCATCGGATATCAGCAATCGGTCACTATAATCACCCGTTATAAGATGGGATATTATAAAATATACCACATACTTCATCCTCTGCCAGATTCCTTTCCAAACAGGCAATAAGAAACTTGAGGAACCGTCTGGTATACGCATCGGCGGGCTGGTATGCTGTTGCATCTTTACTGAGGATTGTGTTGTAAAGGCGGTCCTGGAAGCCCCAGTCCACTTGCCCCACAGGCACAAGACCATCGAATGCGATGCTTCCTGCAGGCACGGATTGGAGATACAGCCGCTTCAGCTCGACGAGGCTATCATGATCCGAAGAGATACCATTTTGCTGTACACCCATCCTTTCCTCTCAATGTTTCTCCGGTTAACTGCCAGCGAATTCATGCGGAGTCTGCTGTGGGGTAATCCTGGTGCGGCGACCGAGTATTTGGTGCCTGAAGTTTAGTTTCTGGCTGGGATTCAGGGCTGTTAATTTTTAATTTGTTTATATCAACGGCCCAACGCGACCCATCTCGCGCCGATTCTGCTCCACCAGGCCTTCCTCTTCTCTTCCTCTTCGCATAACCTTCTTGTCTCTCTCTTCCTAGCTCCTTCTTACCTCTCCTCCTGCTTACCCAGAAATTCTCCTATCGTTCCTTCCTCCCTTACCTTGTCTACCTAATACGAATACCTCATCGACTCATCGACCCATCTCTCTTGGCCCCGCCACTTCTCCACAATGCGCCGGGCACGCCTAACCATCAACCGGGAAGGCCTCGCCCAGGTTCGTATAATATGGCCCTTACAACCTGCAATTGAACAGAACCCTCGATATTCCGTCTACGATCTTCTCAGGGATGTCAACACAGCCTTCCCGCTCGACGATGGTGCTTTTGGCCTTGAAGACTATACTGTCGAGATTGCTGGATGTGATTTAGTTCACTACATGCCTGTTGCCCACTTGGTCGGTGACCAAGATCAGATTACGTAGGCCACCTTCTCTAAAACTAAAGGGCATATAAATGTACTAACATCAGCTAGAATCCGCCCATTAACTGGTACCGAAATACGCGAGCGTCGCAAAGGTGGCCGACGACAAATTAGCGAGAGTGGAAGGACGCTAGTCGACGGCGTCGCACCTGGCAGGCTCTTCGTGGAGCCTGCGCGAGACCGCCCAAAGATCACAGGAAGCGATCGTCCTGTGAAGCGACGTAAAATTTCTAATACTTCCACAAACGACGATGACGACAGTAGCGGTCGAGATATCGGCACATGGAGGCCTATTGTTGCATCTGGGAGACGAAGGGCACTAAGGTCGGCTTCCGGTACTAAGAGTGTTCACTTCGAGGACGGTGAAGAAGACCAAGAGGAGGAGATTGATCACTCTTCGGCTCTGGTCCTGGCACCTGGGGCTTACGAAGGGGAAGACGACGATGACGATGAAGATGAAGATGACGAAGATTTTGATCCAAATGGAGGAGATGATGATGATGATGATGATGATGATGATGATGATGATGATGATGATGATGAAGACGAAGACGAAGACGAAAGCGAGGATGAGGGCGAGGACGGAAAGGAAGAAGCCGGCGCTGGTTTTGATGATGATGAGGATGCCGAATCTGATTCTGAAGATTCCGAAGAGGAAGACGAGGAAGAGTCTGCTGCGACGGTTGACCTTGACCAGGTGCTTAAGAGACTCTCAGGAGTAGACAAGGAATCCCGGGAAGAAGAGGAGGAGGAAGAAGATGAAGGAGGAACTGATTCCAGCGATGAAGAGGAAGAGGATAGAGGCAGCAGCTCAGATTCATCGAGTTCTTCCGACGATTCTGACGACTCTGACGGAGAAGAAGAAAGGGTCGAAGCTGCCAAAGCTGCCAACACCAATTTGAATAGTGATGTTAAGGCAAAGGAGCTTTCGGATAGCTCTTCAGAAAGTTCTAGCGGCTCTGACGACTCCGAAGACGAGTCTTTTCAGGGCACGGATGCTGAAAGCTCATCTGACTCGAGTTCTGACTCTAGCTCGGATGATGACGATGACGATGATGAAAAACAAGAGGAAGAAGAAACTACAAAGGAGATCGACTCCGATAAGCTCAAGGAAAAGAAAGAGTCTACAGACGCTGAAAAACCAGATGAAGTTTCTTCGAAAATCATCACAAGTTCTCCTAAACACCCCCGAGGCCTACCACCAATGGTTACGATTACAAAACCCCCCGCTACCCCACAGCTGCTAGCAACGACCACGAGATCCCCGCTACCACCCACGGTGACAACTAACCCCCCTTTTAAAGGAAGCTCTAGCACGAGATCCCGAAATCAGAGGAGAAAAGACAGCAAACGTTTGGAACAGCTTATCCGGGAGGGCCATTTACCCGTTGGGTCGACAAAAGAGGATTTGTATAGATACCGGGAACGGGAAAACGGGAATAATGGGGAAACATCGGACATCAGCTCTAAGCTTGTGAGCGATGCAGATGCTGCTCGTCTGACCAACGGCAATACTGGTCACCCAAACGGGCTCCAAGATAACAGAGACTTGTCTCCGAAATATACACCAATGGAGCCCCTAGGCGTCATTGTTGAGGAAGTGAATGTTTCACTTGATGTCCCAACTACTTCAGAGCAGGAGCCGGAGGCTTCGAAGCCTTCTCAAGCCGATGAACCCTCGTCGTCACTAGTCGGTGCCAACAGACGTCGTCCAAGTGTGTCAGACGCAACGAAGAGAACGTTGCTAGGTAGCCTTGGTTTGAAACTACCGCGAAACAAAGCTGAAGACGAAAAGCAAAGAGAGGATTGGAAACAAAAGCACGCCAAGTTCGTTGGAAACAAAAGCAAAGGTTTCCTCGATGCAATGGCGGGTAAAGAGGGAGTTCACTCGCGATTCGACGAGGATGGCGAGGTTGCTACGGAGGTTCCAGCCCCACAGCCAGATCAGGACGAAGACGCATGGAAGGAAAAGATTCAGCTCTCCGCAGTGGAATGTGATGAAGAGTACATTCATGAAGAGGGTAGAAGAACACTTGTACCGTCCTTTCCATTCGACCCAAGGCAGCTCAGGGGAAGTGGAGATGAACCGAACTTTGGCAAGAAATCGAAAAACAAGAAGAAAAAGAAGAATAAGAAGAATAAGCGCAAGCAGGGTGAAGAGGAAGCCTACCAGGAGGAGGAGTGGAACGCAAATTTCTACGACGATTCCTCTATGCAAGTCGACTCCGCGCAACGGCCAGGACAAGTCGAGCGAAGCACACAGGGCGCCGATGAGGAGGCCGATGATATGCCACCTATCCCCGATAACCTCTCTGACTATCCCGCGATCAGGCAGCCGGTTTCGCTGGAGTCTATTCTGGTTTTCAGAAAGCTTGTCTTTGACGCCAATAACAACTATGCGACTAGCTACAAACAGGTTACGGCTAAAGTTCTGGCGATCGAGGGCTCCAACATCATATATCAGCTCGCGAAAAGAGATTGTCCAAAAGCAGTCTATGATAAAGAAACAGGCGAGAGAATTTTCGGTCGGTTCCATATGCCAGGGACGGAGGATACCGAAGGCATTGAAGAACTCGATATTGGGTTGATGTATGAAGGGAGGGTTATTAAGGAAGGTGTCGTAGCGGCTGAGGATCCCGAGGCTTTGACAGTGGGAAATGAAATCGATCGGGTTCCAGGGACAATTCTGGAAGGGGTAAATATGGACAAGGTATGATTTCAATAAGAAATGAAAGATGTACTTTTCCTCGTTACCTCTTACAGCGTGTTCTTTTGTTCTAATCAAATCAAAAATTCTTCTTTTCTTGTACCTAGGATAATGTCAAGGTCCAAACTATTTCTCAAATTGAAGACGAGGATATCCCGATGCCGGAAGCTGAGGGCGTTCCAGTCCTCGCTGTCCCCAACGATTCCATCCAGTCTTCAAGTTTTCTCGAACCACCGTTCCAAACGAATGGTTCCGACGGTAATATCGACACCGATGACGATATGGACGATATCCAGGAGGAGAAAGAACGTCGTGAGGGCGATAGTACACTTGACCGGGCTTCACAACCCCGCTCTATCGTCAGGGTCGAGGACGAGCATCTAGATTCTAGTGCGGAAGCTCATCGCTATGAGGACGCCCCTTCCCAGGACTTTATATTACCGGACGATCTCGTTCTAAGGAAAGTCTCTACCGCAGCTGCGCCAGAAACGGAACTCCCAAGCCCGGCAGCAGAATTCGAGGAGCCAGTCGTTCAAGTACCCGGGACACCAATCTCAGATGCACTTGAGTCCCCAGTGCAAGACACGAGTATCCAACATTGGGACCTATCGGTTGACATCTCAGCATTAGACCCTGGTGATGCTGCGATTGTTGAAAAGATGATAAAGGTAAAGGAGGAGTGCCCTGAGGACCCTGATCTGCTTAGGGAAGCCTTAAAGCCTTTCCATCACCCGCCAGAAACCCAAGACGAAGTCAACGTTAGCGTTGATATTTCGCCACCTATTTCGCCGATTATCAAAAAAGAACGTCTGAGTACACAGGAAGCCTTGGGATCTCCGATCACCCCTCTTAAGGATATCACCGGACGTTCGGCAAGTGGCGATAACGTTGAACACAGCGAAGAGCCTCTGGGCGAAGTTGATGGCGATACCAAAGATAATCCCACTCTCGGATCTGGATCTGGAAACCTTGGTAACGAAACATCACCTCCCATTGCCGGCGACTTTGCTCCATTGAAGTCTGACAATGCGTTTAAGCGGCAGCCAAAAGTCGGTGCTCTATATCATAGGAAGCCGCCAAGTCTGGAGCGCAAGGAGGCTAAGGAGGCCATTATCATTCAAGACGGCGATGTCAATGACGATTTCGCTATTCCTTCTACCATGCCGGTGCGATCTCTCACCAGTGGTCGAACAGCTTTCAGCGGAAGAGCCAGCAGCACCAGGACTACCTCCTCAAGAGAAACATCCAAAAATAAGGAGCCTGAGTACATCACAATCCTAAGCGACGAAGAAGAAATGTCTAGCCCAAGGGCAAGTCTCGGGATCATGGGGGGAACTATATCCACAAAGCGTGGGAAAGTTAAGCTCAAGCCCACGCTGTTAAAAAGACCAGGATCAAACGGGGACTCCCAGGGATTTAGTTCCCAGGGGTTCAGTTCCCAGCGGTCTGCGTCTTCGCAACTCTGAAGTCGCCATCGTCTACTTTCAATCCCCTTCGGTCTTTCCCTTTTCGACCCCTATGTATATTTTAATACTATCTGCTTTACCTTTCTCGTGTACCTTTCTTCTTTATGTGTTCCTATTATCCGGCTTCTCTTGTTTTTACAAACCTGACTTTCTTAGCCTCAATGTTTTGTATTGGGACGGCTGGCGTTCTAATTTTTTCTTTTCTCTTGTTTTACAAGCATTAAGCTTTTGGTATCAGGGCAAGCTCGGCGTATTGATACAAGTCTGTGTATTCTACGTATGAACAGTGGGGTATATAGCATGGTAATAATATACAAGTGGGATATCCTACTTTAGTCCCAATGGGTTTTATACAGAAAATTTTGGGATACCCAATCCTTTGTCTACGATTCTAAAGGTGCTCAGATGAATCCACAAACCCAGACGCCCTGATCAATTGACACTCACAAAAGGGCTTCTCTCCTGTGCTTCCCACATATGAAACCTCTTCGCTATCTCTTCGGTTTATCCTCACTACTACTAACCGGCTGCACCTTCTCGTACTCCTCCCTCAATTTCGCTGACATTTCAAAATCCAATGCTCGTTCCCGTTTCAGACGTTGACGTTCCTCATCGCGGACTACGCCCTGGTGCATCGCCTCGCGCTCGGTGACTTGTGTGTTATGGACGGCGACGACGATGAGACCCGTGATTGCGGTGACGAGACCGAGTGTTACTTTCGAGGCTCGCGACATGGTTTGTTAGGGGGGTTGTAGAAAGAAGAAATGTGTAGTTTTCTCGAACAAAAATTTCGAAGATTTTGTTTTTTTATAAGTTTCTGGGCATATCTTCAAAATCCAAAGCCATATTAGTGATACTGTTCTTATATAGAGAAGACGGAGAAGACAATGGCATACTATAAACTCATCTCCGCTACCTGGGGTTCGAAGCTAGGAATATATATGTCCTCGGGTGTCGTTCAAGAGAAATTTCGCGGCGAGAAGCAAGGATCAAACGTTTTTGGTCGGGATTGCTTAGCGTGGGGACTCTGCCGCATGACGACGAGGGGCAGCTGGACTTGTACCCGTCAAACCATTCTCCAGAGCTTCCCTCGCTTTCCCACCCCCAAAAGATCCCGAAACCGCCGGGCGATTACCACGTCAACCTAAACCTCGACCTCCCTCGCAAGCAAAGATGGTAGGATAACAGCCCTCATTCTGAATCCCACCGATTGAACGGAACGGAATAGCTAATGACGGTTGATAATAAATCCATAGTCGGCGCAAAACTCCCAGGGCAAGTCTTGAACGGTCCACATATGATGACGTCGACAAAGGGTTCGGATTTAGTTTCTAACGGTGGTGTGTTTTAATCGGTATTAAATAGGGATCCAAACCCTCCTGAATGCTGAACAGGAGGCTCAGAAGATCGTGCAGAAGGGTGAGTTGGCCTTTGATATCCTAGATTACATGGGAAAGTGTGCTGATATATCATCAACTTTGTGACGGATAGCTCGAGCTTGTACGTATACTTTTTTTGGACCGGGATACCTCCGAATTATCTACTCTAGTTACCGTTCCTAACACCATGCCTGGCGTTTCCATAGACCGAGTCCAACGCGTCAAGGATGCCCGCGCGGAAGCTCAGAAGGAAATAGAAGAATACCGCCAAAAGAAGGAAGAAGAATTTAAAAAGTTTGAGGCGGAGGTATAAACCCCCCCAGTTTCCGTTTCGATAAAAAAAAGTACAAAATCCAAAATCCTAATCCCCAAATTTCTTAAAACTCAGCACTCCGGAATAAACGCCCAAGCCGAAAAGGACGCGGAGAAAGAAATCGAAGGCAAGCTGAAAGAAATCGACGAGGCAGGAAAGAAGAACAGAGCACAGGTTATAGAAGATTTGATCAAGGCGGTTACAACGGTGGACCCCAAACCACATATCAACAGCAAGCACAAATAAACGAGGGTAGTGGGCCTTGATTTTCAAGATATATCTATCTAGACCGGGGTACAGTTCCTCTCGGGTTAGACTTAAGTTAGGGGGCTTTTCTTTTTTATGACTTTGCTATCTGTTTTAGCGGAATGCATTCTATCCATTTTCTTTCTTCTAAAGGATTTTACCGACTGTCGATACCTAGGTATGTTCTACACATGAAATTTAGCACAGCTAGCTAAGCATGAACGAATATATTAAAGGGGTCTATGAAAGGTCTAAATATATACATCGAAAAAGTGGTGATCGTTGATAGATATGTTGTAACTTATCTACTCATAATAGGCATGTATCATTTGCCATCTACATCTAACAGGATATTCGGATTTAAGTCGTCTTCGCATCAGCAGCCTTGATGGAATCGATTTCAACAGGCTCCGACAAGCCAGTCTTTGTAATCGACTCCGACTGAGTAGGCTCAACACTTTCACCCGCCTCCGAGGTGGAAGGCTTCTCCTCGCCAGAGCCGGAGCTAGAGTCGGGGAGGGCATCTTCTGGCTTAACCCGGTCCGAAGGCTTTACATAACTCCATGGCAAGTCGTCCGTCGTAATCTTTCCACCCGTATACCAGACCTACGATAGATAATTAGCACCCCGCACCCCAATACTACGGAGAACAAAGAGATAATTCGAAAAGACCACTCACCGTCACAAACGACGTCAAGAGACATAAAACCCCAAACAGCAGCACCATGTCATTCCACCCGATGGCCTTATTCAAAAACCCACCTAACAACGGCCCTACCACGGACCCAAGCGACCATGCGATGTTGAATAATGCATAAGCCTGTGCAAACGCTCCTTTATCCCCAAAGATGCCCGGCGACTCCTTCTCAAACTCCACGACACTGATACTAATCTCGCTCATAGCACCGGGCATCGACGCCGAGATAACCAATCCGATGCAGAAGAGAAGAACACAGAGTAAAGCTATATGTCCGGCTTCTGGTCTTTGTGGCAGACGGAGAAGAATGAAGAGCGGGAGACAGACGAAGAATGCGGTAACGACGAGCCATCGTGGGCCGTATTTGTCTGATATTTTGCCGGCCAACGGGGCCACCAGCGTTGGAATAATGATCGCAAGGAAGATCAAACCAGCAGCGGTGGAATTAAAGTGGAAGACGTATTTTACCCGAAGAGGTAGAACTGCGTCGAAAGCCGTGAAGATGGAACCAAGCATAACGGTGATGAAAAGAGAATTAAGGGTGCGAGGCGACTTGAGCAAGAGAATAACAGCAGGAACACGAGACTCCTTGCGAAGCACGGTGTTGGCATCTCGACTGTTCAACATCGCATCGCGGATGTTTTCTGCTGGCTTAGCCCTTGTAGCTTCGGATCTCTGGTCTTCGAGGTTGGCGCCATCCGCACCTGACACTGCAGGTTCAGATATCCACTGCTTCGCGGCGGCTTTCTCAATAACCAGCAGTCGCATGATGACATCGAATCCAATCTACATGGATCGATCAGTTATAATGCAAGATCCAAACTGCGAGCCACTTCGAAAAGGAACATACCACACAGAATGCCAGAATAAAGACCGCAGTATATCCGGCCTTGTCATAAATAATACCACCCAGCAGCGGCCCCAAACTGGATCCCGCAGTCATGCCAATAGATACAAAGCCCAAGGATTGGGCTTGCTCCTTAGCGGGAACCGTATCAATTACGAGCGCAAGACCGACGACCCAAATGCATCCTCCCGACATGCCCCTGTTTGGATTAAATGCATCAATATAACCATTTTATATTATGATGTATTGCTATAGATAAGAGGGGCACATACTGAATCAATCGAGCTACGACTAGGACCGGGATACTGTTCCCGACGAGGAACATAGCCGTCGAGGCAGCGAGGAGTATCAAGCCCCATAACTAAGATTTTCGCTTTTTCAGCACAAATCTCCGAAATGCTGAATATATAGTCTCAAAAAGAGGAGACATAAGTACTTACGAATGGCGACCTACGATACTTTGTATGATCTATCATTCAAAGTTAATGCTCAGCATCTATATCTACTAACGAACTGTATCTCTGTGCGTTGGTCACATCGGATATCGTCACCAACCTGCGATATACCCAAAGATGGCTGTTTACAATTAAACCGATTAGCCTCAATCGAATTTTGAATTATAATACGACGGTATTCCTGGAAATTCGAAAGTGATATGGATACTCACGAGAAGCAACTAGCAATCCAGCGCCATAAACCGCCAACATGATCGAAATCCATCCTTGTACCGAATCTTCTGTCACCTTCGCCCGTGAAACTAGCGCGAACGGTCTGACATTAAAAACCGCATCGGTTAGCCTCACATCCCATAAAAAGGTTCATTGGGACAGTGTACAGAAGACCCCCAAAATAAATCGAGAATCTTTCTAAAAGGAATTAAAGTTGAAGAAGATAAATTCAGGGTCCAAGGCAACACTAACAGCACTGGCACAACAATTGAGTATAGAAGAAGGTCAACGAAGATACCGAAAGCGACTGTCGCGATTATAAACTCCTTGCTCGACCGCCAGCCCAGCCACATCGGCTGACTCGTGGTAAAAAAGCCTACGATCCGAGACGCTGGCATGTTGATTTAATACCGACTAGTAACGAAAGGGGGGTATGTATAAAAAACAGCCTTCTGGGTGAAGTATGGTAGGGATATTTTGTTTATAAAAATCCCGAATCCATGATCAAAGGATTGGAAATTTTGGCCGGGAAACTGTGAAAATTTATATATTTTCGTTCTTACGGAAGGAACGAGAAGGAAAAAAAACGGAATTACATATAGGAGAAGGAAAAAAAGAAAAAGAGAAAAAAGCTAAAGAGGCTCTCAAAGCTTGTGAAGCTTGATGTTCTTTTTGGAGGAGGATTTCCGAGTCATTCACACTCGGGTGGGTGCGAGGGTAGCCACGACCCAATGCAGGGATTGCATTAGAGTTTTTGTGTTCGCGCTAGTTTCTGGGCGTTAACTTGCCGGGTCCGCGGGTTACACGCGAAATTCTTCGATGCCGAATTATTAATTGTTTATTAGTAATAACTCTTAAGTACTTCAAGACTTCATGGCTGCATGGATCCGCTTCTTGATTCCCAAGTTTAGTCTCGTAGCCTTTTCCGTTGATAGAAAATCGATTTTCACGCATGAAATGGACATATATAGAGGTTGTTATAGCGGATTTATTATAACTCGAAAGCCTCTCTCGTCGACGTCGTATATAAGGATAAAATTTAAACTGGGTACCTGTGATGGCATGTTTCCTCCGCTACACCAGCAAAAACACCTACACACCTACTTAAGCTCAAGCACTCACCTGGTAAAACCATGAGCGCAAGAAGCTGTAGCACTCTAGTTGACTCGGAATCTCCGGTTTTCAGGGTTTCCGCGACGACTATGCGTACCATCGACGCTGTCCGGTCTCGAAAGGCTGTCTCGGAGGTAAGCTTATCAGATTACCTAATTAGACAGGTTTTAATATCAACATAATGCTGATTATCGATAATAATAATGCATTGTCTCGTAGACCAGACTCACTGAGCACATGTGTTGGCACACTGTGATGCCTAATTGATGTCAAAAGGCCACGAACAGCCGATCGTCTCGTTCGAAAAAGCGAAACCCCGCCTCTGCAGAATCCAAACGATTTTAAAAATCATTCCCACTTTTACGTTCCTTATTCCCATTAGTTGTACAGTTGGTATTAAGCAATTTTCTAAAAATTCTAAAGAATGGCAGGTTTTTCGATGATTTACTGTTGCGTGGGGTGCAGGCATCAGGGAATTCGTTGCATCCCATACCATACATCTAGACATCCAACCTCATCAGCATCCATGCAAGCTGAGCAAAGGTTCATTAATTCGTAACATCGTATCACACTGCAATGCAAAATGGTGGAACGTAAGCAACCTGCATAATCGCCATAAAAACGACCACCCTCGGATCCGGCCCGCCGCTCAGTGACACCTTCTTCATCGGGGTTTTATAGCCTCAGAAACGGGCCCGAATTCTCGCCCTGTAGTAGCTGCCACTCCCTTCCACCTTCTGGAACCTGGATAATTCTAACCCCCCTGTCGCTTGCAAACCTGATGAGATCACTAGAGACCCTGTCGACGCCGTTCATGATGACTTCCTTGAGGCTTTCGCGGCTCTTGCCGTTCGATATCAGCTGGTATACCCCAGATCCGTTGACGGAAGTTGATGAGAAGTTCAGCTTCTTCAGGCAAGGTAAATCGTACAACGCCTGCACGGACCTATTGGTGTATTCGTAATCTCCTTCGACGGAGAGTTCTTCGAGTCCTTCCAGTGATTTACTCCCCAAATAGTTCTCGAGCACATCTTCGAATCTAATGTTATTCGCCCAGCCGATTCGGAGATGGGTTAATTGATTTTCGAATGGCGGAACGAGGTCAAGCAAAATCTCTTTTGGCAAATTCGACCTGGTCACGTTGAGCATCTTCAAGCTTGGCAGCGTCTCTTGGTTTTCAGCTGTATTTTGGCCCGCAAATTTCGTACCTGCGACATCTAGGACTTTGAGTGATGACGGATAGCGTATGTCCCTTGCCATGATGTTCGAATTCCGGCAGACGAATGTCTCCAACTTCTCTATGGCCGTCATGTCTAGCTTTTCCCCGTTGAATTGTATCTTGTTCAGTTGAAGTTCTTGCAAATTCGGCAGAAATGCCACTAGGCTCCCCTACACCGTCCAAAAGTATGAGCATACGATTCCTCTACCAAGACGTAAGATCCATCCGAATAGTCCCAAGAAACAGAACCTACCAAATCTACCACTCTCTTCACCGATGCAGACTCCAGATCCGCAAAGTTCACCAATAACCTCTTCAAAAACGTGCACGGTTCCTTCTTTCCAAAGCTCAACCCCTGCGCCCTCTTGGTAGGCCCTAAATTCAAACATTCTAGATGTTCCAACGGTACCTCGGGGTGAATGATCCCTTCTAGCGTCGTAAACGGAATTTGGCAATGCAATATCAAAGTCTTCAAACTCCTCGTTAATTGCATCGCCCTCGTTAACGTACTTCCCATAAGTCCATCCATGACCTTCATATACTCTAAATCCTTACAAATGCTAACCATATCTATCAATGTCGTATCGGCGTAGTTGTGTATTCGATTCAAAATCGCTTTTGTAAGTGTATACTTCGACTTGTTGATACAACTTTTAAGCGCAGTTTTGCTGATAGGTTTCCGTGCACGGGAGAAATCAAGCGTGGTCCAGAATCGAGCATTACTCGATATTACTCTTTGCCAGGTCTTCGAGACTCTTTGCATTGCGACAATATTTTGGAAAGGAAGATGACCGAGAACCATTTCTAGAAGTTCAAGCGGAAGAACGTGCATCGGGTCGTAGACCTTCTTAGCAGCAGCTTTGATGGCCCTATTCTGTTTTTCGTTCGCCTTTTCGAGGATTTCCTTCAGACGGGGGAGCTGTGGATCGGATGGTTCGGCGTGCTTGATCCCAAGTTTGTAGATTTCGATAGCAAGGTCCGCTTTGTCAAGACGGTGGAGCACTTTTCCGGCCCGAAGGTAACCCTGTGTTTCGCCGGTATTCCTTAGTCTCCATTCGATCGTAGCCGACTGCCTTACGGCATACTACCATGTACCTTCGGATTTGTCTTCTCATGTCCCATCATGGTCTTTGCATCTTTCAGTGCCAGCTTCAGTTTCTCGGTCTTATCGTACAGCGCTGCTCGTGTATCCAAGAGTCCCATAAGTATCGGCGGGTGCATGTTGATAGCCTATAACGGACGGATTATTAGACTTCGTAGCTATGATGTCACTCAGTTTAGAATTATAACATACCTCCGTCAATTTCTCAATCGCAGCATTGTAGTTGCCCTTTCGGATAGCTACCGTTGCTTCCGCCTGCAGCTTTTCAGCAGCGGCGAGCTGGACGTTTGAAGATTCGAATCGCATGGGCAAAGGACAGGTTTGGTATCTTGTTTCAAAGGCGTTTATGGCTTAGGCGGCTTGGTGATATGATCCTGGATTCGGGATTCCTGTTTGACGTTGAGACTGGAAGCAGAAGGAGAGGGATGTGCTCCGTGTTTGTGTTTAGTTGAGGTCAGCAAGACGTGACGGATGGGCATCTTTCTCGCGCGATTGTTTCAAAATACCACAACTGCCACCAGCTCTTGGCAGCATAGAACTCCAACTTTTTGAATCTTCAATTATCTTCGATGCGGCTACCGTTTTGGACAGCTACGATGGCAGAAATCTCATATTTCTCTTGTATTTGACATTCGAACCATTTTCTTTCGTATGATAACAAACTTCTAGAGAAGATACATCCATAGGTAGAAATCGCTTGACCAATTGGACTGTTTCAGGATTAAAAAACGGTTTCGCTAGACCGCAACAACTGTAGTAAGTCTTCTAACTACCTATAACAATACCTATTTATACAGTTTTTAGAGATGTGTAGAGATGCATATAGCTTATTAAAACATCTTACTGGACTTGTAAATCAAATGTTTGATGGGTTTATGGTAATTGTTATCGCGACGCTTACGTAGAACGGTCTCTACTACTGAGGGTATACGGTCTCTCTCCTGGGTATATGAACTGACGGTTCAATTGTCTATGTAGAGGTCTCTCTATGAGGAAAAGTATATTGTAGAGGAGTCTTAGGCCTTGGCACACCCCACCTATAGGAGTGCATGACCACTGATACTGTCTCCGGTAATGGCTGCTCTAGCACAGCAACAACAATTATAGAACTGACGTTAAAAAGCTATGTTTTCCGCAGTTTTGATCCTTAATGCGGTACAGGCGGCTGGAGGATAAAATTACGTGATGGGCTGGCCGTAAACTACTCGTCGTGTATCCCACTAAACTATAGCCATTTCAGACAGGCTATTTTTATGCTGTGTTTGGATATTTCCCAACATTTTGTGTTTGAATGTGTTAGTCTCAAGATAAAGGAGATTTTTGGATCTAAATAGTTAAACTAGCTGCAAGTGTCTGTGTAACTAAATATCCAATGTAAAATCTTTGCCGCCAGTACCAGAGATGGCGTCTTACACCGCACATTCACCCAACTGCGTCGAACGAATATAAACACTACAAAACCATCTCCAGTTTTCATAAAACATTTCCTCAAGAAGTGAAATCTTTCTAATATGGATAATTTTTGTCAACCAGCAGTGGAGAACTGTTCTACCACACATCCGCGATTTCTAAGCCGGGCATACAAGACCAAATGCAACACCAAAAAATATTAACACAAAATCAACAAAAACACTAAACCCATGCAGACCCATAAATTCGTAAACGTGATAAGCGACTAATAGACATCAAGAAGAGGTCTTTGAGGCTACTCTAGAGGATACAAAGTCAGAAGTCGAAAGGATGTGGCTTTATTGCTACTCGTGAATATCGATGTGATGATCTCAACCGGAATAACTTCCAGACATGAATACTTCTACGTCCCGGAGCAGGGGAAGTTGTTAACAGAAGCCACTTGCAGATTTTTGAAATTTTAGTCGAGTTCCCAATATTTTGGATGCATTGCGAGACTCCAGGCTACATAGAGTGGTATCTTATCTGGTATCCGAGATTCCGAGACTGAATTCAGAAACGCCTAGAAAAAGCGGCTGGATGTGGCCCCACGTAATGATAAGCTAAAGTTGCCCGCTGTTGCATGTATCAAGGCCCTATTTAACTCTTCCGGCTTTGGTTATATCTACGAGATCGAGATGTGTCGTTCTTGAGTCTTATATGAAGCAAAAATTGAATTGAATCCAATTAAAAGGTTATCCGCATGTATAAAGCATATGTTCGGGTTTTTGCCCGACTGTTTACAGGAGGGTGAAGTTTTATCCCCCGCAAGGAACCTGCTCGTGGTGGAAATGCAACGGTGTCAATACCGTTGTATTCTAGTTATACCGCAGACAGAATATGTAGGAAGTGGCTGTCCACGATGCACCGCTCGATAACGTGGAATTTGACGAGACGATGAAAATGGCCTTAGTAAAACTCCACTTCGGAGTGCATTTATGTGCTTTTCACCATACTCAAGTTGTACTCCTCACGGGTTGCTTAAAGAGGGTCCCGAATCAACACGGCTTGGCCGGTTCGAGACTGCGAGCGGAGTAGAAGAAATTGGGCTTGCTACGGTATCATTTTGTGATAACTTTTGCAAACTCTATTCTCTCCTTCTCGATGATTCGCTTAGTATCCCGAAGCCGTCTCCACATGGCTTTAAAGTCATCACCAATATGTCGATCTCTCCGGAGGGGTATATGCAGCGTGAGTTAATTTATAATTTATATTGGTGCAAAAACTCAGGTTGTGCCGCTCAAGTCGGACCTGATTAGTCCGGAAGTCGATACGCTAATGTAGATGGTGATTATGCGAATTCCGTTCACAAAGTGGAGCACTTCGTAGATTCGCATACACTTGAACGTGCGAGAATATGGCGCCTCCGGCTAACTCTCGTTTGATTCCGCCCGGCGGCGGCGAGCTAGCCAACCGAAGTATAGGCAGCGAAATTTGATTTGCTTCTTGTGGGACTGGCGATCCGGTTCGCGGGTAGTCCCGTGCCGATGGAAGTCTATATATACCCTGGTTTCTAGCTCGAACGAATCATTCATCCAAACGCCAAACTCAAAGCTCCCAGACAACGGTATTGGCATAGGATAAGTTTTTGACAATATGTTGTCCTACGCATTGATTTTGCTATGCCCCAACTTGGTCCTCCAAGCCCAAGCATGGATACTTCAGTTTACCAATCCAACGGCTTGTGTAAGTTCTCTCTAGCCAGCCACTTTGGACATAACTGCTTTTGTGACTGACAGGTTTGCTAATGTAACACCTCATGGCATATCAGTGCTCCTTGCTGGACTCAAAATTCCCTGGACAGTCAAAAGTTTATTCCTCGTCGGCGCCAGAGTACGAAGAGCTGACCTTCTATTGGAGTACGTATTTGAAGTGACCCGCTTGCATATATTCTGGCCTTTACTAACGTCTTTACGTTTAAACTAGCCCCGACAGCGCAGCAGCTTCCTAGATGTGTCTTCACCCCTTATAATACACAAGATGTGTCTACAGCGGTGAAGTTATTCACCCGCAAGAATTGTCAATTCGCGATCCGAAGCGGCGGCCACAGTTATAATCCTGGCTGGGCAGGTATTGAGAATGGCGTTCTGATATCACTGGGTTACCTGAACCAAACTACCTATGATCCTCAGACAAAACTTGCAACTGTCGGAGGAGGCAGCCGCTGGACCGACGTCTATGGGGCTCTTCTGCCGTACAATGTCACCGTTCTGGGCGGTAGAAATTCCGACCTCGGAGTCGGCGGGTACCTCACCGGCGGCGGTATTAGCTTTTACGCCAATGAAAAGGGTTGGGCGGCTGATAATATTGGGAGCGTCGAAATAGTTCTTGCCGACGGAAAGATCATTAACGCAAGCAGGCAACGACACTCTGATCTATTCCGCTCTCTTAAGGGGGGCTCGAATAACTTTGGGGTTATTACGAAATTCAGATTGGAGACTGTTGATGCTACTGGGCTTTTTAACGGGTGGTATATGCGCTATCCATTTGCGTCTACTGACGCCTACTTGGCTGCTGCGAATAGCTATTGTAACGGTGGATCGGATGCGGACACCAAAAGTCATATAATCTTCTCCGCTTCTATCGTGGGAACGGATGAGATGACAAATGTCGCCCTTATGTCATACAACGGTGCTCTGGATCCTACAAATCCTCCGAGCGTTCTAGGTTCATTTTTCGATGGCACCGTCCCTGATCCTACTTTTCAATGGCTCGCGCCGAATGGGACCATTAAGTCTGCGACGGATGGATTGAGGGACGCTCAGGGTTCCGGGAACCGGTATACCATGACGACCGTCTCGGTTCATGTCGAACTCGAATTATTAAAAACACTAAGACAGGCTTGGCTAAATATGACCACTACAGATCTTAGGGTAACTCCTGGATTTCTCGTGCAATTCGCATTCCAACCAATCGGGCAGACGTGGATCGCGGCTAGCGAAGCGAAGGGCGGGAACTCCATGGGGATCACTTCTCCACTGGCTGTCATGTGGATTCAGCTACGCTGGGATCTGGCCAGCGATGATGCTGCGATGTTGGATTATTCGAGGAGGTTGATAAGCCGGTTCGAGAAAATCGCTAAAGATGCCGGAAAGCTGGCGAGATTTAGGTACTTGAACTATGGTGACCGCTTCCACGATATCATTCCACACTATGGGATACAGAGTGTGCGGAGGCTGCAGCGTAGCAAGAGAATTTATGACCCAACTAACGTCTTTGGAAGGTTGGTACCGGGCGGGTTTAAGATCCCGGGATATTAATCGGTTTCCAGGCAGTAATTGGTAGTCCTGGTCGATGAACTTGTATTAAAGAAGATGTACGATTAATATTTTCCCCACAAGAGAAATACCCTATCACGATAATTTACCCAATGTATATCACCGAGCTCTGATGAAGCGGTGGAGACTATTTTCGCGCTTGTAGGACGTGTATCGGTGGGACTGCACAGTGGGCCGTTTCGTCAGGTGGCTCTGAATTTGACCACCAACCGATCGCGTCCTCCAAAGCAGACTGGCAACAGAAACCGTTTATTGTGACGCCCTCCACTCACAATAAATAACCGTGGCTAAACTTAGCAGTTTGTCTATCCACTCTTTCCAATATTAATATAGAATAGTATCTTCTTTATACTAAGATATTGTGTTGGATTCTTTGTGTTGGAATCTGAACTGTAAAAAATTGCTGGTTTCGCGGCAGGATGCATTGTTCTATCGACTATTTATATTTAGGCAGACCAAGGTAAAATGAAATTGTATGTTCTGTCATATTACTTTATAAATTTACGTAGAGTAGTCTGATAAAAATGTCAAATTGCTGCAAACTGCCCCCACCCTTGCTAAAGGAAATGCAATGTGATGACGCTGTGCCGAAGCAAAAGGTTAACGTATTCCATAAGGAATAAGATACTAATTTGAGATGATTTTTTTTAGGTTACAGCTTCAAGTTGTTTAAGCTTTTCTAGAACCATTAGTGGTATAATCTTTAAACAACCTTCATGAAGTGACTCACTCTGGATTGTTGGTTATCATGGGTAGCAAACCTCTAACTTATATTACATCAAGCTTAATATTCGATTGGGAGTACGCAGCAGAAGGAACTTGGTTATATATTAAGGTTGGAGTGTTTAGACCAGCTGATAGTTTTCATCCACAGCCTTTTACCCAAATGGATAGCTTTGGCTTGGTTTATTCTTTTCTCAAAATTTCTAAGAGTTCTGCTTGTTTGTACTAAATAATAACTACACGTAGCTATACGATTAGTGTACATGAATTCTCGCACACACAGCCACAAGCGTTATTTCCTTTATATATAAAATTTAATGCGGTAATGGATTTCCCAACACCTTTTTAGTCTTATAGACACGGCTTCGAAGTCCCTTTCTCAGCAATTGGGTATTATTAATGAAAAAGGTTAGGTCGTGAGACTGGGTCATCGAGTGACAATGTTACTGGGAGTGCTCGCTCGAAAACCCACAACACATCGTGTTAAGTATATATAAGTATATGTTAATCTCGTACCCAGAGAAGGCCTGGTATAAGCATATATCGTATAGATGCTTCATGCACCCCGCGCTTAGTTTGTCATGATACCGTCTGATTTTAATAAAAATATACTGTGCGACAGATTTACGGGCTTGTGCTTACACATAGTATACAATTTAGACAGCCTCCCCTCCCCCTTTTTATATGCAGCCAAAACCCGTATACGCCCGTGTAGAAAAGCACCCTTTTGTAGAAAAACATCCCGTATAGAAAAGCGCCCTTTGTAGAAAAACATCTTTTGTAGAAAAGAGCCCTTTGTAGAAAGACACCCCGTGTAAAAAAAACAGCCACAACAACACAAAAAAAATAAAACCAAGGCTCCGTATACACCCTTAAGCCGGTCAAAGTTTACCATCAACCGCGTTGTTGATCAACTTTCAATGCCTCTAGCAATACCTTGATCTCCGACATCTCCTTCTGTGACGATGTCTTCAAGTCCGAAGCCTCCTGCTTTAGTTCCTTCGTAAACTTCCACATTTCCTCTTGGACCGTATCAATCTTCCCGTTCAAATACCAGAATGCTTGAGACGCAAGCTAGCATGAAGAAAAAAATCAGCGTTTGACTATCAGATACCTAAGCATTAAATTAATATAGGTTTACTAGAGCTACATCTCCAAAGAAAATATATTTGTCCTATTTAGAATAAAATAAGGATAAGTGTGTAAAAATTGAATTTGGAGAATCTGGAATTATTACCCATACATTCCAGTCACCCGACGAGGGTCCAGACGAGGCATTAGGGGAGGGGCCAGACGGGGGGCCGGAGGGGCCGGACGAGACGGCGCGGGAGAACGGTGGAGAGCGGCGCGGGAGGCGGCATGGGAGACGGCGAAGGGGGGGAGATCAAAGTGAATCGTGGAAAAAGCTTAAAAGTGTATGTTAGTTGGTTTCAATTACACGAAGTGAAGCCTGAAATTCGGCGCTCGGGACTTACTGAAGCCATGATGTTTTTATGTTGATGTTGTAAGGAAGTGAACATGTAGGCAGAGAAAGACCTGAGAGACTGAGAATAATAATATATATATAAATGACAAGGCAGAGATGCGATCTTAGAATAAGTAACAAAGGAAATTGGTTGGACAAAGGAAAGTTTTGTAGAAAGAACGTCAGTAACATGATTTATAGAACAAAAATGCAACAGAACACTGCGACCACCTATTTCCACCACAATGTTGGTGTGATGTAGATGAGATTGTTTTGGAAAGTTCAAGCAGCTACCTGAGCTCTTTTTTTATCTTTCTTTCTTTACAACGACATACTATTTACGGATTTATTTCTATTTATTTCCTGGTTTACATAATATCTAACCGCGTCTCTATCGAACCGGGTAGCCTGCAGCACAGATCAACAAAGATCAAAGAAAGGTATTACGGGACTACTTATATATACTCAAGTACTTGCATCCTCACAAACGCCCCGGAATGACCATTCTGGAAAGATGACTTTTTAAAAAAGGAGGTAGATGGGAAATACGGGAGAGAAAGGTGAACCGTCGTAGCGAAAGGCGTCACTCGTGGACATGAAATAACCACGATACTTCAAATGAAAGAACACCAGTTCTTGCGATTCAAAACTTGATAAAGGTTGGAAGATCATAAAATATAGAAACTCGGAAGATAGCTGCGTTTGATCAATAGATTGCAGGGGAGCTAGATGTACGTATGCAATATAAGACCCTTTCATACCGAAAAAGGATTACGACGGTTATACAGAAGAAGAGATAACGACACCTCCGTGACGGCATAAATGTACGGTGTGACCACTATGGAAGGAGAAGAAGAAGAACAGGTGAGAGGGGAAAAGAAGAAGCAATGGTGAAACGGGGTATGGAGAGAAAGGACAACCAAGAAAGACCGAACGTCCTCCCATGCATCGAAACAAGGAATGTTAAAAAATGAGGGTTAACGATATTAACAGGTTCAAACATCATATATCGGTAAAAAGAAAGAACACAGTGAACTCCGGGAGCAGGGAGAATAGAAGCCCATACATCAAACCATAAACACCATACGGTAAATTTTAAAGTCTCGAAGAATAGCAACATGCACCATTAAGGATGTTCGAAAAGGGAATGAAATGGGAGGAGAAGAAGAAGAAGGAGAAGAAGAAGCATTTACTGAGCATAGACACTCAAGAATGGGCGTCCGTCGGCTTCCATTCGATCAGCAACAGAGGCATCATTGGCGGCAGACATCTGGTTCAATTTGTCCACTCCAAGGATTTCAGCCGGAGGGACGATGTTATGGATGGCACCGGGCATTCCTGGCGCAGCTGCACCTTCAACGCCTTCGGGCTTCTCGGAATGGACGGGGTACGCATTGGGACTACATTATCATAAGGATTCCGCGGTTAGCTTTCCATGTCCAGACAGATACAAGGGAAGGGTGTTCCGGCTACGTGGGTTTTCGAGTTCAACGGTGTGGAGAGAGACATAGATATCCATCAAATCGCGCAGTTTGTCACAAAGCCCTCCATGTGGATCCAGTGGGGTTTAAGAAAAAGATACGGTTAAATCGTAAAAATAGAGATAGAGAGCGAAGAAGTTTCCATTCTGATATACCTTTTCATGTAACAGGTGGATATCTTTGATATATGCCAAGATTGGGAGAAAAGAAAGGGAGTTTTTTTTGGAAAAGGTTGGAGACAGAAAGATAGGACAAAAAAGGGAAAGGCAACAGAAATCCCGGAAAAACTAGCAAAGGGGCAAAATTGTAACAGAGGAAACAGTATCATAAGCACCCATAATTTTTGTAGAGCACCCCGTTTATAAAAAAAACGAATCAGACAAGAAGCGGTCGTCTTTGGTATAGAAACTGCATGCATCGATCGACCACCCAATCCAAGAGCCCGATAACGGAAAAGCAGAAAGCTTTTGGTCGCAGAGACAAAACAACAGAAAGAGACTCGAACCACCAGTGGATATTAGGAGTGTATCAGCAGCAGCGTCCTGTCTGCGGGTCCTCTTTCAAAGAAAGAACCGAGTTGTCCGTAGGAAACAGTAAGTGACTTTTGGGAACTTGTTCCCGGTTGCATCATAATCGAAGGATTTCATAATCGACCCGTAAAAGAGATGAAAGTGAATTTTTGTGGTGCCATAACATTTGAACTCCGTTGATTTTGCATAAAACAGTGCACAAGGAAAGGAGCAAAGCAACATCCACAGCGAAGAAAGAATAAAGTGAGGGGGGAAATATCGGAGAGGGGGGAAAGGGGAAAAATCCATCAGGGCATGAGGGAAGAAGGATAAAAGCGCGAAGTGAGTAACAAAGGAAACACGATAAAAGGAAAGGAAAGGAAAAGGAAAGAGAAAACACCGTGAACGCAGAAAACGAATTTGGAAACCCACGTAGCCTGTAGTTGGGATTTTTTGTTAACGAAACAAGACGGAGAGGGCGTTTACTTTAGCGGAGCGTACGGTCCGAATGGGTGCTGAGGAGCCATTCCCATGGATGGGTAGACGGGTGGTGGGGGAGCTGGGCGGTATGGAGTGCCGGCGGGTCCAGAGTTGTTTTGGCTGCGGCCCCAGGAGAGCCTGACACGAGAGTTGCCGATTGGGTATCCCTGCATTTGGTTGATGGCCATTTCCGCCGCATGTCGTTGGACGAACTGAACGAAGCCGCATCCCTTGCCTGGTGGAATCTTGACGTAGGTGATCTCGCCGAATCCCTGGAAGAATGAGCGGAGCTCATCCTCGGTGACATAGCCGGAAAGTCCACCGACGAAGACAGTAGTGTTGTTGGGATCTGTGAATTGGTTCATTGGCTGAGGAGCGCCGTAGTACCCCATGGTTGGGGCACCCATGGTGTACATTCCCATTTGGGGAGCCATACCTCCCATGCCCTGCTGCATCATGCCCTGATTTCCACCCTTGTTCTTCGGGGTTGCGGTAGAGATACGCATAGGTCGGTTTCCGCAATAGACGCCTTGCATCTCAGTGAGAGCGCGCTGCTGGTCCATCTCATCGGCGAATCGAACAAATCCGTAACCGCGGGACATGCCGCTGATAGGATCGGTCATAATCTTGGCAGACTTGCAAGATTGGAATCGGCCCTGGAAGAGAGAAACGAGAACGAACTCGTTAACCTCTGGGCCGAGATCGCCGACGAAAATTGAGTATTCAGGACCACGGTCATCTCTGCTTTATTTTCTGTTAGAATGTGTACGATCGGAGAGGGGAAGGGAAAGAAAAAGTTTGCGGTGTGGGGAGGGGAAAGTATACCTCCTGTCGGCGAGGCCGCCGCCGGAAGCCCAGTTGAGCTTGAATGGGCGGTTGCTGTTGGGAATCTGAGTACCGTTCAAAGCCAAAGCCTTAGCAGCGGCCTGCGGGCTGGTGAAATCAACGAAACAGTACCCGGCGCTACTATACAAAATTGGTTAGATCGTAGGTCGTCAATCGGATTTCCGTCGAAGTATATATGGTAGTCTCACCCGTTGAACTTGTCACGAATCATCTTGACATTGACTTGCTCACCGAGGCTGTACCAGACACTTCGGATGAAGTTCTCATCAATCCATGGCTCAAGTTCACCCATCCTATATACCGAAGAAAGAAAGGGAAAAAAAGTAGGTCCTAATTTAGCATCCGTTCCTGAATATAGAAAATGTTATAGATGTTGGCGACTATACGCACCAGAGGGTGGTCTTGGCGTCATTGCCGTTGGCACCGTTAGCGGACCCATTGCCGTTGAATGGAGCTGGGGACTGGCTTGGGGGCTGTCCGGGGTTGGTGGCTTGATTTTGGCCTTGCTGGTTGGTGCCTCCGGGAGAGGTGGAACCTCCTTGTTGTTCGTATCCTTGATATGGGAAAGACATGATGATAGCGACGGTTGCTGAAAGACTACTTTTCTACGAAAACGAAAAGAGTGGAAGAGTAAACCGTGTCGGAAAGTCCGTTTCTAAAACGTTGCAAGAGAGGATGACTAGATGTGAGAAAAAAAGAAAAAAAGAAGGAAAGAAAAAAGTAAAAGTGTTAGGATCCGCAGAGTTTTCCGAAAAAATTTCCATTGTGGGAGGAGGGCTAAAATCTTTTTTCTGTCATACCGGGAGAAGAGCAGGCGGACAGAACAAAGAATCAAGAAAGCAGAACAAAAATAGAAGGGAAAATAAAAACAGCGGGAGTCGACGGGACTTACAGTTTTTAATACTGGAAAACGGAAAGAGACGGGAATCCGAAGAACAGCAAGATAACTCCGTGGAAATGATGTCGAGAGAGAAGAAAGAATTCAATCCTAAGGACTCGACGCCAAGTTGCAGCAGAAACAACAAGAGACGGAAGGATGAACTTTTGTCTATTATCGGGGTTCCTACGACGAGACTGGACTGACGACGACGACGATGGCGGAAAAAAGCTGACGATGGTTAGAAACCGAAGAAGCCGATCGGAAGAAATACGTGCGAACAGAAATGCGACGAACGATAAACGACGAAGCAGGAAAGCAGAACGGGAAGCAAAGAAGGAGAAAAAAGGCTTGGATGGTTGACGGAGAGTCTATTAGAGTCGGTGGCGGGGAAGAAGGAAGAGGACGAAGGTGGGATGTGGGCGGGTGGGAATTTAAAGGTGGGCAAAGGTGCGCGGGTTTGTTTGGTGGGAAGCGATAAGCCCCCGGCGAACGGGTTTTAAGGGAAGAAGGGCATGGAAAGAAATAAGAAATAAAAAATAAAAAATAAAAATAAAAATAAAAATATTCTTTGAGGCACAAGAACCGTTTATTTGCAGCAGCCAGCATCGATGATATCCACCGCGTTCAGGCACACAGAACACCCGCAGAAGAAGGTGTTTCAAAGAATGCAAAGGCAACAAGAATAACACCAAGAAGGAATGAAGGTGGTAGCAGCAGACATGGGATACGATACGATGGGATGGGATGGAACAATACAGGATACGAGATGGGATGAGATGGGATGGTACGTACGATGACGGACACACAGCAACAGCGATGATGAGGAAGAAGAATGAGAACAAAAGGAAGATGTGGTGAGTGGTGAGTGATGGGTACTGACGGCGATGGGAGGGAACAGAGGAAGAAAGAAAAAAAAAAACTCGACAGCAACGATGGTGTTAGAAGGAAGGAAGGGAAGGAGAAGGCTCAACCAGCTCTTAACGTCGAACCGGACGAGGGGAATAGTTGGGAATAGTAGAATAGTGTATAAAGAGGTAAGTATGTAGTACGTACTATAGTAAGCAGTGCACCCCAGACGAAGAAGGAAGCAATAAAACTGGAAGTATTTATTCGAAAGGAAGAAAGGGAAGAAGACGAAGAAGAAGAAGGAGAAGGAGAATCAATTCGTGATACTACCGATTAAAAAAAAAAAGCAGCAGGACGTCGAAGCGAACTTGTCTTTCGTTCTTGGATATAGGTGTTTAAAACAGGTGAGAGGAAGAGGAAGAGGAAGAAAAGGAGGGAAGGAAGAGACGAGGATAAAAAAGGGAGCCCCGTCTTTCTCTCCAAGTCTGTCCGTCTGTCGTCAATTCGATTGTCGGTCTGCCTGTCTATCGACGGTGCTCTTCCTCAACCACACCTGAATTAAAAACTTAAGAAAAAAAAGAAAAAAAAGAAAAACTTCCCCTCTACCATTGCTGTGCACTGCGGTACGCACACCGCAGTATAGTCCGGTATGACATGGTAGGTATGGTATCCTAATTTAGTTTGAACAAGATCAGGTCAGTTTTTTGTTGTATATTCGACCCGATCTACGGGAAATCTACTGCGACTGCTTCGATAAACCGGTATCTCCCTCGTACCTCACATGTTTATCTCCCATTGCAGGCACACACACACCGCCAAGTACCTACTCATACCTATGGAACGATCCCAGCCTGGACATCGGCTTTCAATCATCCATTTTGTTCATTCATATACTAAAAGTAATGTAGTCCTATGCATCCTGCAACCTCACGCAGATGGCTCCAAAACTTCCCCTGTTATCTCCTCCGCCCTACCGGAAGGACCTGTTATTCTTGTCAATCCTTTCATGCTTCCAAACTCCCCCCTCTTCCACTTAACAATTCGCCTTTTCACTTTCGCGCCTTTCCAAGAAAAAAACTTATCGATAGGCGTCATAGCGGGGATGTATTTCTGGGAAATTAAGCCCTATGAGCACCCACCACAAAAAAAAAAAAAATTTTTTTCAAGTTTATTTTTTTATATATTTTTTTGCCGCTGACGAGCTCGACTTCACTAGCGTCCTTGCTAGTTTAATCGAGCCAAGCAAACTAAACGATTCCCTCTGTTAACTGACGGGCTGTGGGGCCTTCTCAAGGTGGGTGTGATGGCCTCGCAGATGCCTCAGGCCGTGGACCTCGACGTTTTGCTGCCGCGATGTAATTAACATCGGGATCTCTTGCGCGTGCAGCATGCCATGCCGGCCCCGTGGCCATCAATCACAATATCAAGCTTTTGATATTGAAACATGCCTAATGGGCAAAATGTTTTTTGAGCCTCTTTCTCACTTTCCGTGATAAACAAAATCCCTCGAATTATCACCCGCCTTCCGTGAAAAGGCCAGCGTGACGAAATGTTACTCCAGTTACTCGGGAAGGGAAAACGTGGGTATTTTTTTTCGCCCCCTTCAGGATTCGCATGAGGATGAGGTTCGAAAAAAAAAAAAAAAAAAAAACAACCCCACTGCAAAAACGCGAAACGCGAAGTAGTTTATATTTGATGACACTCGATCATATGTTGATGCCGAAAACAATACCCAACGAGGCAGAGGGGATGGGAGACAATCGGCGGCAGGAACGCAACAATGTTAGGATTGACCTTTTAGGACCGTGCCCACTTTACGAACAGGGAACAGGGCTGTCAGCAAATCCACCGTGTCGACCGCTCTCTACCCTGGCCTTGGACCATTACAGCCGATGACCAGAATAGTAAGCGGAGCTTTTATGGTTCCGCGACACTTCATATATGAAACTTAACCGGACAGCTGCGTTTTCATATACGAATCCGTGGAGAAACAGCGCATTCCCGAAATTTCAACTATAACGTGGGAATGCGTTCCTGAAGAGAAATCGCAACACGGAGTTCGTTATTAATATTAGAGGATCTGCCTGTTGGAATTCCTGAGAACGTCGATAATGTAATTTTGATTCTTTGCTAGTTCCATGATTAGTACTACACGAGTGCTCAATAACGAGAAGGTTGACGCCGAAAACTATCGATGAGTTCCTCGAGTAACACACCATATGCATTATAAGATCTGAGATGAGCGAGGGAGAATATTTCAAGGGAAAAAGCATCACGAAGTCTGAACGGATCCGACACTGCTTCGCGGCTCTCCACTAGTAGGCGGCAACTCTACAATGCCGCTTCGTAATTCTCTAGTCTTGGGATTCTCTATCGGAATTATGTCAGTACGCCGTCTCCGGCCGTCCTATAATCATTTACCTGACTGAAACTTACCAACGAGGTATTGAATACGACACAAATCTTGGTAAGGCACAAATTCGCGGTAGTATTCCCGCGCAGTTTTGTACGGAAACGCTCCAAAAGTGACATTAAACAACGAGGGTTGCTGAGGATCACCCTTATGAACGGTGTTGGTCAGAAGAAGCCTTCTTGTAGAGCGGTGAAAAGATGACTTTGATCTAGGGGTTTGTGTCTTCGCAGAGGAGGATGGAGTTGTCGGTTGTTGATTGGATGGATATTGTGCATTGTTGGTTGGAGAGGATGAAACCGGCGAGCTGTAGGCAACGGCTGACAGCATGAATGTCAGCATCCGAGTTTGAGATCGAGACGGTTCGAAATTAGCTTAGTTTTGGGTACTTACTCGAGATGTCGGAGGCGCTACTCCTTCGGGCGCGCCGGAAAGAGTACGGACCGCCTCTCCCTTTGGGGGTCTCCCCGACAGGGACCTACGAGGACGATCATTAGCGCATGACTTTACAATCTCTTCGTGGGTTGGTCATACCCCTACCGGCAACGTAGCTGGGGAAGACGCTATGGAGCCATCGGCACCGACATGGACGCGCTTCATCTTTTTACTCGGATAGATTGTCTCAACTTCCTCCGTAATATCGATAGAACTCTCGTTGACCGCTGCAGCTTTGGTAGCTTTAGCCTCTCTTTCTGCCTCTTTCCGATCTCTCTGACACTTTTCGTACGCCCGACGCACCACTCCCAACCTATAGACATCATTTTCCATCCACTTTCTCTTCCAAGCATACAACTTCGTCTTCGGATTAACCCCCCTATCCGGTTTGATCAAATTCTGATGTTCTTTTCTCCAAACGTACCCCGTAAAGCCCTTCCCACGCAAGGTACTGCTCTCGTACTTCCCGTGATAAGGACCCACCCTCACCATCTTCGACATAGCCCTCGAGGGGTCGTAGTGAAAGAACCCACCGATTCTCCCAACGGTGACCAGGATATTCAACGTAGACTCCCTCAATTCCTCAGCTGAATTCGCAGGAACAGTGAAGAATAGAGGGATTTCTCTGGCATCGCCACATCTTTGGCCCGCAAATTCGATCCCGGAGGGAAGACCGTTAGGTTTGATGCTTGCACGGTTGATATACCCGATATCAACGATTTGGCCGTTACACGACAGTTCGACACGGAGGTCCAGGAATTCGTCTTCGCCTTCGGGTGGGTCCATATCGTGGATTACTTGTTGGGACCAGACCATGAAGTGAACTTGCAATGGTTCGCCCGGTTTGGCGACGATCTTCGAGTATTCGGTGTGGATATGGTTGGAATCGTAAGCAGGTAGCATCAGGCCATCTGCCATGTATTCGTGCATTTCCGGTCTGATTTCTTCAGGAAGGGCGATCGCAGGGGCATCCCGAGGGTTCTGGCTTGGGTCCCCATTGTCGAATTCAGGGAGGGCCGGAAGGGGATAGGACGTGATGTAGGCTCGCAGACCATCTCCATGGAATTCTGGCATTTTCTTCTCTCTTTTTGGAAGGCTCCACCATAAAGGAGTGTGAGTTTCCAAGTCGGTAGACGATTAAAGAAGTTCCAGAGTGAATTACGGTGTCTTTCTTGATTGATGATGATCAGCAGAGCTATGTCGAGGCTCGTCGAGGGTAGGTCTGTCAAAGCAATCGAAAAGGATGATGTAGATTTGTATTGGTTAATTAACAAGAAGAAGAGAAGAGAAGAGTGGAAGAGTGGGATGACTGTATAATAGTTCACGATCAAGAATATTAGGAAGGTGACGATGTGGAGATGAAGACGACAATCGAAGCTTCACCTTAACGTCTCGACACACACCGCCATCATACCGGTGTTGTTTTTGTGGTAATCTCCCATCCCAAACAACGACACACCAACGCAATCTAGCTTCACGGCATCCTGCGGGCTTCAGAACTCGATGAGCTTGCTCCGAACCCTGTTCCGTATCTTTATCCCCCCACCGGATCCTATATCGATCCTTAGGCCCTGACCTCCATCATTCATAGCGATGACCCAACCAGGTGGTTTCATCCCGCCATCAACTTATCTCCCCTCCCCCGCCCCCTCCAACTACTCTTCAACTGCATCTCGTAGTTCCAACGTGCTCCCAAACCAGCGCTCCACGCCCCTAAAATCTGGTTCTAAACGTGAATCGGCGCTTATGAACTACCTTGATGATGCATTATTACAAATATCTCGGAAATTTACCAAAAAGTTCCCCACCGAGGAAGAAAAATCCGAAGTTGCAAAGGCAAAGAGTGAGATGAGCACGACCGGGGGCGAAGGACTTATATTGGGATATAGCGATGTAGAACCTCTTATTGAAGATTTAGAAAAATTGATAGGATTAGTATGGGTCAGTGGGACAGGTATGTGGCTCCCATCCCCAAAGAATCCTCGAGGTTTTTTGATTTAGCAGACCTATCAAGTTCTCAAATGCGTGACCGTAACTTATTCTTTTCGAAAATTCTCCAAAGCATCACTTCAAATTCCCTATCTGTTACAAATCGCCGGGAGTTTATTAGATTACCTTCCCCAATTCCCACCACGCCCGACACCCACATTTCGTGTCTTCGATAAACTCGACCTAGCCTTCCATACGCTATTGTCGGAGTACCGTATGTCGGTCACTGAAAAAGTACGCCTCGGCAGCATTGTCAAAGTATCAAGAGCAATGGTGGTACGATTAATGGAAGGACGTGATTTTCTGGACGAAACCGAAGAGAATGATGGGACTAAGGAAGAACAGGATGCAGACGAGGACGGGGGTGATTCGGATTCTGACCTAGATTTAGACAAAGGAAGCCTCGATTCCGACGAAGGTATGGAAGTTGACGAGGAAACCGAGGGTGACGCTTCGAGGTTACAAAGGAGCTATGGTCGTCAAAGAAAGAAGGAGGTTGACCGAACAGAACGAGCCCTGGAAGAAGAAAAGGAAGACGAGGAATGGGAAATCGAAGTCGCTAGGGTATATAGTAGAGTCTTGGAAGGTCTTGGGGAGGAAATAGGAGGTGACCCGATAGGAATAGTCGTCGATGACTGAGTCTATAAAATCCGCATTTATTCGTGCTCGATTTATAATTACATTGGGAATGTAGGGTCAAGGAATTCTATTTTTTCCCTATTTATTTCTAAAAAAAGTAGACACTGAATTAATCCAGCCTCCGGCCTCGTTGCAATATGCTGACCCATGGGGACAGACTAATACGACAGTTCTACCCGAACAATGAAATGCTTTTTACATATCAAAATGCAAAAAATCTCGAAAGGGGGAATTGCGATATGAATTTCTTTTGGCGCCTGCTATGAGTTCTGAACAATGCCAAGAGGAAGTATGTCATATCGTACACCGGGGCGAGGAGAGTGTCAGGAATCATGGTTTAATGTATTGAAAGGCGGTCTGGAATCACCTAAAACGCCACATTATTGCTTAATAAGCCGCCTAGCAAGGATGCGATGGGGGAGAGGTTCCTTGCCGTACAATATTTAGAAAAGAAGTAGTATGGTATCAAGCTGTCAATCAAGCGTGTAGTTCAATGTCACCATCCCCAATTAGTTCCAGCTTGATGCCATATTGCTTCTCTGCCAAATGTTGTACGGTAAGGAAGGTCGCCCTCATCGCCTCCTTGCTCGCGGCTTTCTGGCCGAATATATTCTTTAGTGGTCCGACGTTGGTTTCTTGGTTGCCATGATCAAGAGTTACCCAGACATTATACATCCCGATTTTCCCTTCTACCGGCTCTAGTATTTTCTGGGGCGCCTTGAACCCTAAGAGAGCACATGCTTCTATACTCACACCAAAAAAATAAACTGTTAGCAATCGAAGTGGACTAGACGCCAGCGCCCAAATCAAAGCGCCACTTACCGGTAGCTATCTCCCCAATGGTCTTATCGGTTACATCAATCTGAACAATGGAGCCAGGCGCTAGGACACGGCCTGACTTCCCGGACTTCCCTTTCATTTTAATAATTTTGGGATTCTCCTTCGCGATCCAATCCAATGCTATTTCAGCTGCCTTATTACGGGCGGTCGTCTTGTTCGGATACTGAGGGTTAGGGTTACCGAATTTATGCTCGCCATTGATATCAATGGTGATCTCACAGCCAAAATAATATGGCGGTTTACTATTACTGGTCTCTAGAACATGGGGTCTAGAAAGTGCATTTTGGGAGCAATATCCTGCCAAGCCGAAGAGAGTCAGCAAATGACGCATAATGGGAAACAAGGGGGCATGGTCATACTGTTAAGTTCACCCATAGGGCTCTCCCCTTTCGTCTTGCCCGGCCCAACAATGATATGTTCAGGCTGAGGGGGGATTCCTTTGAGTTTCTCGAGTGCAATACGTGCAACAAATTCCTTCGCAGCCTTTTTGGAGGGGAACAGTTTTGGGGTATCTACTCGGTCATCTCCTTTTCGATCATATGGCGGTTCAATAGGAGGGAAATCTTTCAGATGGAGGGATACAGTGAACTGCTGTTGGTGTGGTTCATCAAACGAAAAGCTTTCAACGGGGTGTCTGGGACAATGACCCTGTATGTATTCGTATAGATCGGAGACATAGCTCGTCGTAGCTCGTTCTCCAACAACTCTTGTAGGGTCTCTTGGGTCTTGTATGACCGAAGCAGGCACACTGCTGAAAGTTGGTAGAGGAATATTTCTAGCCGGAGGTTTTGGATTCTTGGGAGGCACGATAGGGTCATTTTCTAGATATTGGTCGACGGGTTTCAAATGCACCGTGAAGGGAATACCTCCAATATCTGTGAAAAAGTCGGCTTTCAAGTGTGACGGCGACGGGGCCCCCATCATGTGCGGCGACTTTAAATGCTCTTGCAGAGACATGTGCGGATAAGCGGGAGGGAAGTCAATGGCCATTTCGTAGTCATTTATTTCTTGCTTTATCGTTACATGGTTCTCCATCGTTGTTTTTTGTGGTTTTATTTTGCTGATCGAATCAGCAAGCTCCCTAGATGATGTGCCCCTTCTGCGGGGCGTTTCAGGGATCTCTTGATGGGTGTATCCGATGTCTGCCAGATGAATGGGCTAGAGATACGCGAGAGCGAAAGGTTAGGTGGCTACGTGGAAGGGCCAAGCTTCAAGGTGATATTTTGATGGTGAGGCCAAAGGTGATGTCAGAAGGACTCTCGGAGCTGGTTTGGGTGTTAGTAAATGTTGCATTTTCAATATGGATGGACAAGATTTGGAGAACCCTAGCACAAGACCGACCAACAAACTGTGCATACGGAAGAACAAACTAAAGGACGGTGTTCTCCTCGGGTCTTAAATCCTAGCTTACCTATTTTTGAAAGTGACGACCTCTCTTTCGAAAGCGACCAAGCTACCGTCTCGTAGCAGCTAAACCATAAGCGACAAGGGGCCGATTATGGATCGATCTTGAATACAGCGGGCAGGTACAGGTTGAGGGTCACAAGTCAGCCCAAGAGGAAGAGGCACGGTCCGAGCTAAAGTATTAGTGTGAGGCGGGTAGGCTTCGAAATATGAGGGCGCTTTGGAAGGATATGGAAGACCGCGGATCTGATATATAGCAAATGAATTCAGCTGTGCCGTGCCATCAGGTCGGGTTCTGCCAACGTCCTTTTTAACGTCAACTTTCCCTCAAATCGATGTCGCCGGAACCAGGCTATTATATGTTGCCTGTTGTGTCTTCCCGTGGTGTCAAACACCCACAACGGGTGCCCACCTCAATTTATGCAGCTCTGGGAACCAGCAAAGGATTCCCAGGCTGTGGCAACTGAGACACCGTGATGACTACGAGGCTGCGATTCAGGGCCGCTTTCGAGAGGGTTTTTTTTTTTTCTATTCTGCCTCTTTCGATTTCACCACGCCCCACGTGTTCATTCGCTGCTTATGATATCCTCTTAACAGGAGTGCCGCTTTGATGATTCGGACGTTGACCCCAGACTGCCTATGCCTGTAGGTTTACACCCCAGGCCTAGACTTCTCGATGCCGTCGGGATCACAAAGGGCTCACATATATACGTGCGTACATATACTGCCCACGTAAGCTAATTAAAAGGGGAAAGAAGTTTGGGCTGCTGGATACTACGTGTATACAAACGCCCAACAACAATGCACAAGAGAATCAAAGTAAACCAAAAAGTTCTAGCAGATCGTGGACCAAAAGAAGGCCTCAATAGCTAGCTCAAGACCCCTCAGGATCAGCGATTCCTCCGTTGCTAATGATGTATGTCGCCTCGCGTTCCGGACAGTCGGGACTGTCCTGAATCTGTCCAAAAAACCTCCTAATTAGTATAACTCAGGCCCACCCTAGCGCTTTCGTCTGCGCCTACCTTAGCGACTCGCTCTTCTCCACGGCCTTTACGCTATAAATTAAATTAAATGACCGATATCAGCAATCGTATCGTATTTATTTTTTGCAACATTTCCAACACTTGGAGTTTTTTGACCGTTGTTGACATACCAGCAAAACTCGGGTAGCGCTGGCGTGAGCGAGAACGTGTCCGCCTAACCACATTGTTAGTCACGACCGAAAGGAGATGCAGGGTTGTACTTGCCAACTAGTATTTCGGGTGAGTTTTTATAGAATCAGTTCCCAACCCGTTATCGAGTAATGTTGCCTGAAAACATTTTCGAATCCAACTTACCCGGCTTGCGTCTGCACGGTGAATATTCGAGTTAGATTCAGTACCACCTATTCATATTGGTATCAGTGCAATACAAACTTACCCATCTGCACCCGCAAACAATGCGCTAGCACCGGGGTCGCTCTGGACTTGGTTGGTCTATAAAAGGTCTATTAATGCCTGAAGTTCAACCTGCCATGTTGCCTCACCGATTTACCATATAAACCGCGATGTTGAACTCTTCTGCCATAGTGGTCAAGCGAGCTAGCATCTGTCCAAGCTTTTGTTGACGCTCAGAGAGCTCACCGCGCCCGCTGTAATCAACACGGAAACAGGCCATGATGGAATCAATGACCAGGAGACGGTATTCACCCGAAGCAAACGGCTCCGCAAGTTTTTGGATGAGCTCCATTTGGACCTCACTATTGACCGCACGAGCGTAAAGAATGTTTTCAAGACAAGCGTCACCATCGACACCGAATCGTTCAGCAATTGCTCGGATCCTATCAACCGAGTTAGTAACAGGGAAGATTTGTTTGCTTGAAAATACTTCCTTGCCTCTCAGGACGAAACGTTCCCTCGGTGTCCACGTATGCCGCCTAGAACCTAATCAGCATCACACAAGCCCAAGTCACATATTAAAATCAATCATGTTGGAAGTGTTACCTTTCCAGCAGCCCCACCCATATCCTAACGGTCATCTTGTCAATGAAATTGCACCCTACCAAACCACATGGGAGAACACCTCACCTTTGGTAGTTGGCAGGTAACACAGAGTGTATGCCCCATCTGAGTCTTCCCGCAGCGGAATTCTCCAAAAACCTGTGTAATAAAATATATTAGCCACATACGCCGTAAGCTACGTTGCATGATATTACAAAACTTCGAACCTCAGAGATACTCATGGTGGTAAAACCACCTCCAAGGATGCCATCGAGATTCTTACTACCCGTGGAAATACGAATGACACGCTTGCGTTGTTGGCCGTATTCAGAGGCAGTGACGAAAGTAGACCCGGAGGGGTTGATTTTTGCAACAGCGTCCTTGATCTTGTCGACTTTGATCTATGTTTTCAGATATTAGTACGGAGAAGCCGAGCTGTTTTTAAATTAAAACAACGGTACCTCACTGAGACCTTTGATCTTTCCAAGGGTCTTTCTCATAGCAGAATGGACGGACTAGTCGAAGTTTAGCCTCTTTTTATCAGGATTCGGAAACCGGATGTAGGGCTTTACAGCAACAGTCCAATAGCCGGCGGCCCTCAGTTTTGCGATATCCGCAGCTCCAATCCCTGCATAGCAAATGTTAGCTTAAAATTGCGTATTTGAAATCACAAGCTAGCTCATACGGACCATGGTTTTGGAGTTGGTCTATGTCGATGATCATAGACTCCTGTTCGTGCCCCGGTTGGTCAACCGTAACCTGAGGATTGCATCACATGGACCATACCTCGTCGGAATCGGAACCGTCTCCGTGAGTCGATGCCGGCATATTGAAATTATTCACTGTCTATTAGCTTAATAGTCATGTAAATCGAAACAGACCAGCGGCCGATGCTGGCTTTCAACCTCCAATAGAGCCATATCGACGACTTGGGTGAAAACTCACAAGGATTTAAGAAACGGCTTGAGGTAGAAGGTCAATCTATATAGAAAACCAGACCTAGGACATAAGTACAGAAAATTTATAGGGATGGCCGGGAACAAGAAAGACGAGAAATATGGATGCGATGGAGGTGGTCGTGGAGCTGTGATTCAACGAATCAAGCCTCGAATTTAGAGTGTACCGGTCCAGATCCCATTTCACAACACGAATTTGTGTTGTTTTCACATCTTCAAGGTTCAATAAACCTCAGTCTTGAACCGCCCTACAGAACGGCATTCGCTTGTTTACATATTATATAAAAAAAATTTCGATTCAAAAGGGATGCATCTCATTCTTGTTCTAAAATTCACTATCGTTGTTTGTGATTCATTTGGGGTATATCCTGCCCTGTGTTACCAATTTGATCCAAGGAGCAAAAAAAAGACATGATGGGGCTTGGTCGACCGAAGCATAAGGTCTTCGTAGTAAGTTCTAAGAAGAAACAATATTATAGAGAGCCCTCGGCCCCCGAACTAGCATACTTTTAATATTCTTGAAAAAGAAACGTACCGAAGGAGAACGTTGCTCGAATGTCGGGAAGGCAAAGAGAGAAGGAGTTCATTAAACTAAAGAAATAAAAGAAATTTGTATGAACAATGGATTCTGGTAGCTGAGGGTGCGAGGTTGCATCTAAGTAAAGTAGCAAGGAAAGGGGCCATGGAGAAGGGTCGTTAAGTTAATGGCGTTTATTCGTATAGAGGTAATTGATAATGAACCGTCAGGAACTGGATCATCAAGCCATTTGCAACAAAATGCAACCAGGCGAAGTCTAGTCGACAAGGACTATAAGAACAATACTATCGACGTGCAACCAAACTACAAATCTATCTCAGCGCTCTAACCTAGTAGTCAGCTACTCTAAGCAGTTTGAGCCGGAGCAGCGGGAGTCGCGGTTGCATCTGTGGTGGTGGCGGCGGTGGTAGTGGTGGCGGCGGCGGTGGTGGTACCGGTGTTGTCATTGCTGGCAGTCGCATTCTGGGGGCAGTCTCGGCTCTGGAGAGGGTTAGACTTGAGAACACCGTCGATGTTTTAACTGTCTTCTCGGCGGTGTAACTTACGATGTGCCCAGCCTCACCGCAACGATAGCAAGTTTTCCCAGCGGTGTTCAATGGTCCACCGTTAGGGGCAGTGCAATCGCGGCTAATGTGGCCCAACTTCCCGCAGGCATAGCACTTCATAGCTTGAGCCTGGCAATCCCGAGCGTAGTGGTTCGGTCCACCGCACTTGTAGCAAGTAGCCGGTCTTGGTGCAGACGCGTACCCTCGAATGCTGTTGCGTCCGTTGAACCCACCGCCTTGGAACCTTTGGTTTCCAGGGCAGTTACGGGCGAGATGGCCAGGTTGGCCGCAAGAGTAACATCGGCCGCTTGTAGCTCCACCGTTGATACGAAGAGTTGGGCAGTCCGCCTGAACGTGACCGAGTCCCTGGCAATGGTAGCACTGCTTGGCTGTGAAAGAGGCAGCGTCAGTATTTGGTTATTTTCGTTGGTCTGTTGATAAATTTCGACAGGAGGCCGGGGCCATACTCTCAGTAGTTCTTGGGTGTGGGCAAGCGTTAGACTCGTGTCCTGAATAATCGAGTTAGTTCCAAGTCGTGGGATTGGTCGGTTGAATGGAGATATCCAAGTACCCGGTTGCTTGCCTTGAGTAGGGCAAAATAGTTAGCAAATATGACAGAGGAGCCTAGAAATTCTTGGGGATTGTACTCACAGTTATAACAGAGCCTCTCTGCAGAGGAGCAGACCTATGGAAAATAATAGTTAATAAGCAATTCTCTCACCGTTTACCCATCCTCCAGGTCCGGCAACGGAGGTGGGTGGCTCCCGGAAACTCACTTCAGCGAAATGCCCAATGGACCCGCATCTACGACACGACACTCAACATCAGAATTCAACTACCCCCTCACACTTTGGCGTAACTTGATCTGACCAGATTACACATGGCAAAGAGACGCATGATAATCGAAGGATAGATCGAACGAGAAAGACGGATTGTCCTAGGCTCACTTGTAGCATGCTTTTCGCGATAGGGACGTCATAGTGTCGTTGCGATATTGCGATAAGGAATTGCTGGTAATGAAATTCCTACTTAGGAGAACTGGAGAGGGGTGTCTTGGAGAAACTAGAGGAGGCGTTAGGTCTTGAAGCCAAAAGTTGTTCGACATCTCCCATTCAACGAGGCCCGAAGGCGGTAGAGGTAATGGGCATATAGGGAAAGCAGCCGATGGTTCACTCTGAGAAGGGACTGTAATGGGGCCCCAAACAGGTCGTGAATGCAAGCTAGCAGACGGGAGTCGATGGGCTTTGACACTTACCAAAAGGCCTGATCAGCGAAGAAAAGGATACGCCTAAATTACCAACATGAGTCTGTTAGCAAGATGGCTCTGGCCCATCAAACAAACCGATGAAGAGGACGACCAACAGGTAACGAAGGGAACGTATATACTGCTAGCTATAGATAGTATTGCCGCAAGCCCGGAGTGTCTCGGCTGGGAGGTGTTAGGGAATTGCAGCAGAGAATGAGGGTTGTTTTGTGGGCAGTATGTGAATATAAAGTTCCCTCAACGAAGCCAGCGACGCATTACGGAAAATGAGAAAGGGAAAAAAAGGACAACTTTCAGAGCACCCCAGACAGACAGGTTAAGCAGGACTACCAGCAGAACGACGACGACGACGAAGACGACAATAATGATGATTGATAATACGATTCTCCAGCCAGCCAGGCTGCTAGCCTTTTGGTCTGCTAGAGATTATTCAGCAGTTTGGCGTACAGCTACCAAGAAGTTATGAAGAGTTCTTCCATACTTGCTTGATGGTCTGCTTTATTCATAAAAACCCCAAACATCACTCCGGGTCGTACGAAGTCGTCATTCGTTCTGCAGGTACCGTTTTTATACGAGATCCGAGTCCCAACATGAACGTTGAGACAACCCAAGGGGAACGAGTCCTCTGTTGTGGAATGGCGGGAGCCAGCCGCGAGCCGGAATGTCTCGAAACGTACCTCGAAGCGATGCAATTCTAGTACCGACTGCGACGACGACGTTGCAATTGGTCATGCAATGATGACCGTGGTGAACTTCAGTAAACCTGCTCCTCCCACGGATCTTCCGATTTCGACTTTCCCCAAGATAACACTGCGACTGCTTCTTCTTCTTTTCGACTTCGGCTTCAACAACGACTTCGACGACTTCAACAGCTCAGCTTCAACTACCAACCCGCTCCCGAACACTCGAAAGGAAGGGAAGAGAGAAAAGAAAAGAAGAATAAGGAAAGAAACCCGTGCCTATTCGATCGGATACCCAACGGAATAAAAGAAGAGAAAGGGAAGAAAGGAAGTTCAACCTGGGTGCGACAGACAACCCTTTTAGCACCTTTTTTTTCCCTGCTAGCCACTAGGGCGATTTTTTTATTCGAACGAACCAACTTCCCGAAAGATTTTGGAGCACGTTGATTTAAACAAAAGCTAAAATTCCCAAGAGGCAAAAAGGAAAAAAAAAAACAAAAAAGTTACTTTGAAAACGTGGACTGGAGAAAAAAATGTCTGGTGGACACGCTATTATGAACCTCGCTCGAAACTGTACATATCACCAATCTTCAAAAACGGTGCGTTCGAAGTGTCCCGCTTTTCCTTGTCTGGACATCTTGCTCTTAAACCTGCCTGGGAACGACCCGGATGATGGGACCCAAATACGACATGCCGAAAGGAACAAGTCTCTTTTCGAAAAAAAAAAAATCATTGATCTGTATGTGTATGGTACACGTGCGTACATGACATACATACATACATACATGACATACTTCGAGTATGCAAGCTGGTACTGGCATATCTTGTTATTCCGTTCGTGTAGCAGTTACTTGCTTACATCGTGTTCGTTTCCCCTTGTTCAAGAGAGGGGCAATGCCTACGATACGTGCCCAGCAATGAGGCAATGGGGGCCAGTCAGAAATCCCGTAACCGTTCAGATATGTAGGGGAAACAATGGTCGTATCGGGGTGGTGCCCCCCATTCTCTCTGGGTCCTGAACAGCGAGACAAATCGCTGCTGGCAAGATGGACGAGGGGACAGGACACGAACCATACTATGTACGGCCAAACTCGGTGCTTGCATGGGCCATGGTAATAGTGGCCCCCGCTCCTCATCGACATCATGCTTAACCTGGCCTGCAAAATCATCATGTGCCTTTAATATAACCTGGCCGTGATATTCGGGCTAGCGACAATTGGCAAGGTCCAAGGAGAAAAGAAAAAAAGGTCTCGAAAAAGAGAAGAACCCATCGTGATCGGATCAATCTGTCCGTTTCGAACTCGAGTGTGATCTGAGATATCGTCATCCTGCCTCCAATCTCTTCCCGATTGATAATTTTATATGCAGGGAAGGAAAAAAAAAGGCGATTGAGGTTGCCCCATCTTCGCAATTGATGTGAGATATATATTGTAGAACCGCTTATATTTGTGTCTTACTGTTGACAACCCCCAGTCCTCTTTCCAAGCGTATGCAACGCGCTGGGCCATGGGAAAGGATAAGGTGTTTAGCCATGAGGCTGTAGCGGTAGCATCCCAAAAAAAAAAGAAGAAGAAAAGGTTGTCGGTTCAATCCCGACCTATCTTGTCATTCCCTTCTCGGTTAAAACGTTTGGGAGAGATTGGGAAGAAAAGAAAATATACCTTGACCGAGGGAGGGGAAGGGATCCAGTGGAGGACTTCGTTCGCGAAGACGCCCCATGCGAGCTCTTCCTGTCGAAAACGGTTTCTGCTAATAGTAGTCTTCAGTAACTAGGTGGGCATCTCGGATCAACTCAAAGCGGGTCATGGCAAGAGTAGTCGTGCAGCTGCATATGAACAAGCGCCTGAGCAAAACGAGACGAACAAGGGCCAAACGTCCGGAGCCAGGCCACGACACGCCCGAACGTTTAACATCAGCCCTCTCGATTGCAATCCCGAAGACCCCCCTTCTGCTCGAAGTCATTCTGCATATGGCTACATTGGTTATATGTCCGTTCATACGCAAGACTCCAAATTGCAATCCAGCCTGCACACTTGAGCTCGTTCGCATCAAGCTGGCCGGCATGCAGCCTCAAGCGCCAGAGGAGAAAGAGCACATGATTATTCAATCTCCAATGAAGAATCAAAATGCACCCCTTGAGACCGGCATTTCATACTTCGTAATGATATTTCAATCTCTCGTCAATCAAAAGCTAGGGAAAACACCATAAACCAAGTATCCACCAAGGGCACAGAAAATGTGCAATGTGCATTAGTAGGTGCATACCATCGGCACCTTTCGTCTGAACTTGAACAGCTAATAATATTGAGGAAACTCACTATTCCTTACCCCTCGCCTGCCGGTTTCTTTTTTCTATGATATCAAAAAACACATCGTGCAGTCGCTTACCCTTGTCCCACCGTCCAGTCCCCAACCAACGACGACTCTGAGCTCCAGGTTAATGTTCCCCTTCGCCCCCGACTGGTATGATGCAGGAAAGGTTAAGATTTAAGAAGCCTTGTGGCTTCAATGGGAATCACTTGCATTTCTCGTTTGATACAAACTATTATATGCGTAGGGTGTGGGAAAAGTGTGGGGTGGTGGTAGGCGACTACCCAACCAATGATTCAACCACGAATTGTTGTATGGCAAAAAAAAAAAAAGGGACAGCGAGACCATGTCGAAAGCTGCATGCAGCTGGTGGTTTTAAGGTTAAATATCAAAAACAGGCGAGTTGTGCCGAACTTGACCACAATGGTCCGACTCGAGTCGGGGCTGGGGAGGATCTGGGCAGGCTCGATCGTGAAGGGCAAAGCCCTTGCTCCGCTGGCTATAGATCTATGAGATGGTCGAATTCCTGCTTCTTACCCGACTACACAAGTCGTCCGACTTCCTTGTGAGGTTTGATATGGATCTATTCGCTGGCAGTTTAGGTTGCAGGTGGGGTAACCGTCGACGTTTGTCGAGCCACTACCAGGCCAGGTGCTGTGCATAGGAATATCGAAGAAGGCGGGGTCTTTCGGCTCAATATTTTAGGCGTAGAAGCAAGCTTATCTACGAGCTCCTGGGCGAACCGGGGCCGGGGCAGCCCGAAACCTCACCGAGTCTAAATCAGGAATACCTGGCTGGATACTCATGCTAAGAGGAGACAAATATAAACGGCGTTATCGCATGCCCAAGGCCGACTCGCTTGAGCGATTCTTATAACCAGGTTTATATGGCCGTCGTGCCAATCAACTTCGCATTGTATCCTTGGGTATCTCTTCAGAACGGAGGTGGACCGTTAATATAAATATAGGGATCCGAGTGACGAAACCCCGCACCCGGCCGGTTGTTCGTCGCCTATATATATGTCCTACGGCCTCTCGAAGCTAGAGGCCTACCGCGGCTACTTCGTAAACATCGGATTAAACGTCAACCGCGTTGACACACTCACCGGACTACGGCTGATGAACAGATCCTACGGAGAAACCGTGGAGAAGTTCTACTTGTCTAACATAGGGGTGGCGAACCTAATGCTTTTTCCCTTTGAAATTTTTTTTTTTTTTTTTTTTTTCTTTCGGGATATCTGTGTAACTTCTTTAGGCCGAAGATTGATTCTCACTTTATAAGCCGCATTGCGTAAAGTGATAAAAAAAAAAAAGGGGCGGGAAGGTTTGGATGGAGGTCGTGGAGTAAAGCAGAGCCACTACTATATAAGAGAAGAAAGATAAAAACTTGAGGAAACAAGTATCAATTCCAGGGGCTAGGGGAGCTATAAAAATCGAGTGGAGACAAAAGGAAAAAAGAATCTGTTCGACAGGAAGAATATACGATAAAAGCACTTCCATAGTTCTCAAGTTCTTGCTTGTCAACTTTTGGTTCCCGTTTGAAGACTAGTAGAAATCTTTATTTTTCGGTCTTTCGCCGTTTTTCATTGCTCGGTAAACCAACGTGAACAAGCCAGATCGATGAACCTTACGCTATCGAGGTGTCTTTCTATAACCAAACAAAAAAAGTATTATATTGTGCTTCTAATCCTTGCCAGCGGTCTCCGTCTCAGCCGGTGGGGCATCGGCCATCGTTGTCTCCTTTCCTTCGGCCGGGGCCTGGTCGGCTTCTGCTTCGGAGGAGGTCCAGAGGGTCTGTTTCGGATGACGGGTCAGGTTCTGATAACGATACGCTCCGATTTCTTAAAGGAGGGATGCCTTACCAAATTGTCACGGAGAAGCTGCATGATCAATGTGGAATCCTTGTAGCTCTCCTCGCTAAGGGTGTCAAGTTCTATCGTCGATATCTCGGGTCAGCGGCTGTTAAAAATACCGAACGGTGAAGGATGGAATACGTACCCGCAATAGCATCATCAAAGGCCTGCTTCGCAAGATGGCAAGCTTGATCCGGGGAGTTCAGGATCTCGTAATAGAAGACAGAGAAGTTCAGGGCAAGACCGAGTCGGATCGGGTGGGTCGGAGCCAAATCGCTCTGGGCAACCTCAGTAGCATTCTTGTAAGCCTCGAGAGACTTATCGGCAGACTCCTTGCGCTTGTCACCGAGGGCAAACTCGGCGAGGTAACGGTGGTAGTCACCCTTCCTGTTAAGCCGGTGTGGTTAGAGAAATCGATTCATACGAACTGCCAAGCTTCCGTTCTTCCGTTCTTTTTTTTTTTTTTTTTTCAAGGAGAACATACATCTTGTGGTAGAAGACCTTGCTCTCACCGCTCTGGGCACTGGGAATAAGGTGCTTATCGAGAACCTCCAAGATGTCCTCACAGATCTTGGCGAGCTCGGCCTCGATCTTGACACGGTACTCCTTGATGAGCTTGACTTGGGCCTCATTGCCCTTCGAGTCCTCCTTTTGTTCGATGGAGGTGACGATTCTCCACGAGGCTCGGCGGGCGCCAATGACGTTCTTGTAGGCGACGGAGAGAAGATTTCGCTCTTCGACAGTCAACTCGGTATTGGAGGAGGCGACCGTCTTCATGTTCTCAACCATCTCTAGACGATAGGGTCAGCGGCTGAACCCGAGATTTTGTACAACCCGCCATTTTCGTGCCCTGTTTCCATCAGGAGCACGGGTTGGGTTGAAAGCAAATTGGGAGGGAATGAAATATACCTTCATAGCGCTCAGCTTGTTCGGCAAGCTTGGCCAAATAGACAGCATCTTCGTGACCCATTTTTGATTATTTGTTATGGAAAGTTTATGAAAAGGCGGCTTCTGTACGAATGATAAGGTCTATATTAGCCATGCTCTCGAAAGTGTAAAATATATCGCCTCGGGCGTATGTGTTGATATGGTGAATCAAGCACGCAAGAGTCCGGCCGTCTCCAACCAGCTGCCCCGGGGGAGCCGTAGGGGGCCCCATCGGATGATAAGTGGGCGTTTCGCGGCCTTGGAGCTTCCCAAGACCCCAAATTGGCAAAAGGCATCACCGGAGCATAGAAACAACGGTTGCCAGGAAGTTGAAACGATGGCAGAATGGCTAAACGAGCATCGGTATCGATAGAAGCTTTGAGCTACCCCGTGTCGCGAGCCTTGGTAGACAGCACCAACAAATCCTCTGAAGGGACAAACAACTCGATATTCAGCCGTGAAATACCTGATTTTGACGAGAGAAGCCGATATTTACTCGTATCTGACGTTGTTTCTGATTGTTTTTTTTTTTTTTTTTGGATGAAAGAGCGAGGAGACGAGCAGAAAGGAGGGGTAGCAGCGGAGCAGGGAAAAACTCGACGACCCTCGCTTGAGTTGCTCGCTCGTGTAAAATGATGTAACCAGGCAGTTGGACTCTCACCTTTAAATGGATTTGATGGAAGCTTGTTCGTCGAGACGAAAGGTAGTTGAGATGGTCGGGTTGGTTTCCTGGATGATGTTTGAAGGAGAATGAATGCGGTTAGCGATGGCGATTTTGGGAGGGAGGGAGAAGAGGTGAAAGTTCAAGAAGGGGATTTGGATTGGGATTTTGGCTTTGCTCTGCTGGACGCTACCAAGAAAAGGCGATTTGCACAGCAGAAAAGCGGAGCAGCGCCAGGAAACTGGGGAAATGTGAAGGAGAAAGAGAAGAGGGAGAAAGAAAAAAAGGGAGTAGGGGATAGATAGAGTACGGGTTTAGGTAGTTACCTGAGGAAGCTATTAGATATCAGAGGGAGACAGGATTTTGTAAGAGAAATTAGAGAAGGAGAGGGAGAAAGGAGGAGCAGGAGGTAAGAGGTTTAGTTTAGATCGTTTACCTAAGGTACTTACTTTTTTTTAGTGAGGTGAAGTGATAGTGAAGGAAGGGGTTAACAAGTATGCTGGCGGCTGGCTGGCATGACACGAGAGAGAGAGAGAGAGAGAGAGAGAGAGAGAGAGAGAGAGGAGAGAGAGCAAGCTAACAACACTCAGGGCAGGGCCAGGCGGGGCGGCACAAAGTGGGGGATTTGATATGTTTTTAACTACACTATCATCATTACACAAACCACAAAGATTATAAAAGTATACTTATGCCCTTACGGGGACTACTTGGATACTTGGGTACTTGGGTGCTATTATTTTCGCAGTCGATGGGTATATCTGCCGTGTAACCGACGTCCGTTTCGAGATAATATTCCTAACCGCTGCCATGCAGAGAAGCAGGACGACGACTGGCTGACCGTGCATGCACGAATCCATCAGCCTGCTCTCGAAGACGCCCAATATCAGATGTTCTAATTACTGCCTACCCGAGTAGATATCCGACTTAGGAAGTAACATGACCCTGGAGACGGATCCTGATAAGCTATAGCCCCGTATATCTGTGCGTGCCTGCGTTTATACATTTGAGCACTCAAGAAGTATATAGTCCAGGACAGATCCTCTCTGGTTTCTCCACCAGTCCTTCAGATGGATCTAGACGTATGAATATGTAACTTGGCAAGGAGGATACCAGCGTTCGTCATCGTACGTACTCTCCAGCCTCTGATTGGTCCCACCGTAGGATGTCCTCATCACCAGGACTAGGAACGAAGATGCCTCTCCGAATGACGATATCCTGATTGTTTTTTTTCCTGCCAGGCAAATCCAAGTATTCTCCGTGGGCGGTTCCCCGGCCGGCCACGTGAGCCCGCCTGGAAGTCAATGCTGCAAGGCCGGACACCGACGGTGAGCGGATGTGACTGCGTGAAAAGCTCCCAGCCCAGAAACGAAAGTGGCGTTATCATCCCACCATACGGACGGTTTTGTGTTGCCCCACCCTGTGTGGCGTCTGACGTCTTCCAGCTTTCTCTTCGGACGTCCGGTACGACCAAACCACCACACACACACACACACACACATATTGTATATAAAACCCCGGATATCTCTCCAATCACCTTTCAATCGATCCAGACCCCACTGCAAACAACCATCCAAAATGACTCTACGAACTGCTCTCACCAGGACTGTCGTCAGACTTCCACGAGTTACCGCTCCCCGTCCCTCGGCTTCTCTAATAATGAACCGACCCTACAGCGAGGGAGATACCGGCGGTATCAGGTACGGAGGTAGGTACCTTCGCCCGGATTACCATTCAACCTCTTACGGTCGGTCGCTAACTATACTCCCTCCGATTGATAGGCGAGCAAGCTGGGTAAGCATTTTTCTCTCTCTTTCTTTCTTTCTTCCGGAAGAAAGATCTATATCGATTCTCCGATTCCTAACAAGTGATCACAGAGACTCCTTCACACGCCGTGAGAAGGCCCAGGAGGATTTCTACATCAAGCAACGCGAAAAGGAACGCCTCTCCAAGCTCAGAGAAAAATTGGCCGCCCAGAGGAAGCACTTGGACGACCTCGAGGAAGATATGTGAGTTCCCCACCCAAACCTCCCCGGGCTATCACATGTCAGGCACCGAGATGAGTAGCTGATTTTATCATTCTGAAAATTTAGCAAGGAACTGGAGAAGCACGCTGGTGGCGAGCACAACTAGGCTCCTCTCCCGAAGCCCTAAACTTGTGGATTCGTTGCATTTCAATCCTCGAGAAGGGTGCAGGCGGGGACGTTTTTGCTAGCGTGACTGGGCATTCTTTTATGTATTAAAACGAAAATCGGAACTGTCGAATTGTGCATATTTAAGAGCTATTTCACCAGAATGAAAGAAAGAAAGAGGGACGGATAATCTCCGCTTATAGGATACTCTACTTTGATCGGTTGAATCTACAAATATATTTTTTCTTTACTTATATTTACATCTAAATTGACACCATTCCTAAAGTTTAGACACCGTGGGTTCGTTGTATTCTTTGTGTCTCCAAGGATACTGCGCGTCGCCTAGCCGGGAAACAAAATGTAACTAAATCATTGCTGGTATACATCGACTTAATAGCTACCTTCCGGCTTCGCCTGGTACCCCGATATGTTAGCATAAGAGTAGGATAAGGACGCAGGAAAGGACATACCAGAAGAGCACCCTTCCCTCCCAAGGCTTTCTCCAGCCCGTTATGTGGGAATTCTCTCGGAACCGCTGGCTTGTCTGGGTAGAACGAATAGATTGCACCGCAGAGCCCAAAGGCTGCTAGCACGAAGCTGGAGAACGAGATGGCAGCCTGCTTCGGTGTGGCGACGGTGTACTCGTAGAGTGTGAAGATACCGAGAGTGTCTTCGTCTTCGTGGACCTATTTTGGATATAGCATGAGCCTCCGTATCGATCCATCTTGCTATTTCGAGAGCACGCAGATCGTACCGGTTCGCCAAAGTTCCTCCTCTCCTGTGGATCCCACCACTTCTCGTATGGATCTCTGAACTGACGTTTCAGCGGAGGTGGTTGGGTGAGAGAGTAACCGCCGTTCTGTTGAATGCATCGGTGCCCAATTAGTACGGTCCTGTAGACGTATATAATATTTCGGGGGAGGTCGTGTCGGGTAGGATGGTCGGGAGGATGAGGACGAGGAGAATTGGTACCATTCCCGGATCATCGATTTCGGGATCGCCTGTTAGAAGTCTCGGAACAGGCTCTGGCTGTGGTGTGGCGGCAGAGGCATAGCATCTCTGGCGGGGAATCTGGGAGAGGATCGGTCGGGCGAGCCGCAGTCGCGAAGCACCGGCGGCAATGGATCTGACGGGAAGCATGGTGAACGGGTGACACTGGCAACGTTAGCATGCCAATTAAAACAGATGCGAGGGGATTCTAGATGTACTTGCGTACCTGGGTACCGACTTCCCTGGGATGATGTCGATGTTTCTGATACGGATGGTGTTGGGGTGAGGTCAGAAGCAGGCCAAGACTGGGCTTCCTCCTCCGCCGCCGCCGAGAAGCGCTGTGTTGTTTGCGAGACCACTCCGTAAGTAAATTTTATATCGTTTTATTCCTTCTCGGCAAAACCCCCCCAAAACACTAAACTCTAACCTCAACCGTTGGACCCGAATCACACCGCCTCCTACCTTCACCGGCCGATATCTCACCAACTACGCGGTTCCAGCGGACGCGAATAAGCTAGCTTGGAATCTTGGGATCTCAGCTTCAACCCGACCGACTCTCAGAAGGTTCTCGGATAATTTGGGTGGTCTGGGACGGGTAAACCGCAGAGGCCACCCCAGCAACCAGTCTGCTGTTATGACGCCTGACGACTCCAATCCCGATCCCGAAACCCCTCAAAATGACCGTACGTCTTCCAAACGGCCCGGAGCGACTTGTTGAATCCTCCGTGATCAATTGGTGCCATGCTGAGCAATAGTCTTTCCAGGAAACGGCCACCTGCCCGCCACCCGCAGCAGCTCGAGGACCACCAAGCCCCTGCAGGTCGATACCGAGACCGCCCAAAATCTTAATTCGGATTCTACCTTGAGCAACGAAGTCCTCCAGCTTCTGAACCCCTCCAAGAAACGAAAGTTGAGCGGACCTCCTTCGCCACCATGGAAGTCGGCTGCCGCCCAAACACCCTCCAGTTTCATCGACGACACGGGCAGGAAGAGATCGATGAGAACCATGCCGCCACCGCCTGCTCCTGTCACTCCGGCAAAGGGGGGTCGACTTACAAGGTCCGCTGCAGCACAAATTTCACCAGATCCTTCCACTACGAGCAGCCGCACTAAAACTAAAGAATACAGACCTGGGACCCGGACGTCACCTAGGTCGAAGCAACAGCAGACGCCCACCGCCACCGCTCCGAAATCTCAGATTCGGGGTGGCGCTAAATCCGCTACCGCCGCATCCTCGTCTCGCAGCCCGGCAGTCACAAAATCCAACCAAATCCGACAAACTATCCAAGTTCGAGCCCCTCCAAAGCGATCCCCTCAGAACTCATCGAGTCCGAAAAAGATCCGAAATGCCATTCATCTTTCGACGGCCCCTAGGAGACGAAGTGGGAGACTCGCGATGGCCGAGGAGCATGTTGGAGATGAAGGTGAGGAAGTTGAAATGGAGGATGAACCCCAAGACTTTTCCGAGGAGGCTTTCGATGATTCTAAGAGGATATCGTGGCGACTCAAGTTTAGCCGTAAGGTTAAACCACCTCTCTTCTGCAACATTCTCAACATGCCCCATCCTCGCAAGTTCCCGTCCCTCAGGGAGTATCTTGATGCCGAAGACAACGACCCGGACTACCTCAAACAGATGCAGGACGGAGCCATCGCCGAGGCTGCCAAACGTGCCAAGCTCGAAGAAGTCTATGAAAACGGCTCGCTGCGTCCGGAGAATTTACAATTTGCTTTGCCCCAGGTTGTACCATTGCCGGAGCGTTTGAAACCGCAATGGGGGCATCAAGACCACTTTGTTAATCATGCCCTCCGCTTCAGTAAGCTCTTAAAGAGGGAGCGCATGCAACACATCAAGGATGCCAAAGCTATCGCCAAGGATGCTGCTGAAGCTGCACGAAAACGACGCCCAAAAACCCGTGAAGAAGTTGAACGTGAGCAGAGGGATCTTAGCATTAAGAGATACAAGGAAGTTGTGGCTAGTTTCAAAATCAAGTTGAAGATCACGGAGAAGGTATGTGGTGCGTTAACGTGCTATTGGTCTTAATAGTGCTAACTCTGCGTCCGTAGGCTGCCCAGGATATCAGAAGGGAACAATATCTCGAAGCAACCCGCCTTGCCGGCCGAGAGACTCTGAAAAAGATGCTTCAGCACTCCAGCAAGCTCTTAGATGCACGTATCAAAACCCGTGACGGCATTCCTGAAGAGCTTGATGGGGTCGATGGCGAACCGAATGTCGATGAGACGGAGGACTTGGGGCCTAGTGACGAAGTTGCAAGTGAAAATGAGAGTGAGGTATCAGAGGACGCTTCCAATATGTCTGATTCGGAATCATCGGACGGAGGGGGTGGTGGAGACGATGATGGTGACGACAAGCTCAGCCCGGAAGAGTTGCGACGAAAATATGCCGGTTTGGCTGAAATCGAAAGCGAAAACATTTCCGGGGAGGAGGATACGGATGCATCGATGTCCGTGGACGACATGGGGGCGGGCGATGGTCTCGAAGACGATAATATACATTGGCTGGAGAACCAAGAGATGGATGAAAGCGACGAGGATGTTCCGATGGATAGCGAGGAGGAGGAGGAAATGTCCGATAGCGAGGAAGGGGGGAGCGGCCAAGACGAAGAAGACTATGATGGGGAAGATGATGACGATGAGGAAGACGATGATGCTGATGACGGTCTCTTTGGTTTCTTTTCAAAGGATGAAGTTGATAGGATGCGACACGGGGGTGTCATGGCTCCGAAACGCTCTCAAGGGCTCGATAGTGTGAATGATGAAGATGAAGACCTCGAAGAAGTCGACATGGTGCCGGTTAATGCGGAAGGAGATGAGGACATGGACGGCCTTTCTGATACCATCAACGGCGCCCATCTGGCCGAAGCCGAACATTCGACAAGCAAACACCACCTCCATTCCAGTGATGATTCTAGTGTCGCCAAAACCGGCGTATCCGAAGTTAGCAGCGTCACTACTCCAGCATCTGTTGGCAACGTCGGGGATCACAAAGAACCCAAGACCCCAATTTCGAGTCTACTCAGGGGTACCTTGCGCGAGTATCAACACTTCGGCTTGGACTGGCTCGTCAACCTTTACAATAATGGCACAAATGGGATCCTGGCTGATGAGATGGGCCTCGGTAAAACAATTCAAACGATTGCTCTTCTATCCCATTTAGCTACCGATCGCGGGGTGTGGGGACCGCATCTTGTGGTCGTACCGACCAGTGTTATTCTCAACTGGGAAATGGAGTTCAAGAAATGGGCACCGGGGTTTAAGATCATGACCTATTACGGCAGTCGTGAGGAACGACAGGAAAAACGTAAAGGGTGGATGAACCTGAATGCCTGGGACGTATGCATTACTTCCTATCAACTCGTTGTTCAGGACGTCCAAACGTTCAAGCGAAGACCATGGCACTATCTCATCCTCGACGAAGCGCATAATATCAAAAACTTCCGATCTCAAAGATGGCAGACCCTTCTGAACTTCAAAGCACAAGCCCGCCTCCTATTAACTGGTACCCCGCTTCAGAACAACCTGATTGAATTGTGGTCTCTTTTATACTTCCTCATGCCCTCCGGTAACAACATGTCTGCCGCCATGCCTGCCGGGTTCACAGATCTCAGAGAGTTCCAACAGTGGTTTTCTCGCCCCGTCGATCAACTCATCGAAGGAGGACGGGAAGGTATGGATGAGGAATCAAAGGACAGTATCAGGAAGCTGCACACGATCTTACGACCGTTCCTTTTGAGGCGTCTGAAGAAAGATGTCGAGAAGCAAATGCCTGAGAAGCATGAGCATATTGTCTGGTGTCGGCTCTCCAAACGCCAAAGGTTCTTGTACGACGATTTCATGTCTCGGGCGCAAACCCGGGAGACGCTCACGAATGGCAACTATCTCTCGATTATTAATTGTTTGATGCAGCTACGGAAGGTGTGCAATCACCCTGATCTGTTTGAGACTCGCCCCATCATCACATCGTTTGCAATGGGTCGCTCGGTCGTTGCCGATTTTGAAATCAACGAACTCTTTGTGCGTCGCAAGTTCCTCCGCGATGGTACTTTTGATACAGTTAGCCTTGACACCCTTAACCTCAACCTCGTTAATGCCGAATCGAAATCGCGCATTTTTACAGACACCGCTAGCAAACTCATTGCGCAGAAGGTGATCAAGGATCGTCTTTACGATCTTGAGCAAGAAATCATACCTGATCTCCAGCCCGACTTCTCATCTTCGAAAGCCCTCAACAATTACATTTCGAATCGCAACAAAATCTACCAATTCGAAAAGGTGAAGCAGACGGCCTACCTCAATACCTTACGATGCCGCAGAAGACCAGTTTATGGAACCGATCTACGCCAGGCCTGTAATATCGGAGCGCATCCTCGATTCACCTCCCAGATCCCGGAGAATCGTAAAGGGCGCCTGGATTGGCTGTCGGGTGAGGTCGGGGTTTTGAGGAATCTCACGGCTACCGTAGGCCGTCGTGCGGATGAGTTCGATACGATCATTCAGAAATTCGGTTGTGTCACACCGGCTGTCGTTGCGTCCGACATGCCCTCGATCACGGTAACACCTGTCGGTCAAGAAATCATCCGTCTCGTCAAGGCTAGGAAACTGGAAGATCCTTTCCACAGGGCTCGCAACCGCCTCTCCATTGCCTTCCCCGACAAACGTCTTTTACAGTATGATTGCGGCAAGCTCCAGAAGTTAGATGCTTTGCTCCGACATCTACAGGATGGTGGGCATCGGGCGTTGATTTTCACGCAGATGACAAAGGTCTTGGATATTCTCGAGGAGTTTTTGAACATCCACGGCCATAGGTATCTCAGGTTGGACGGTGCCACTAAGGTTGAGCAACGTCAGATCCTAACGGAGAGGTTCAATAACGATAATCGTATCCTGGTCTTCATCCTATCGTCCCGTTCCGGTGGATTGGGGCTCAATTTGACGGGAGCCGACTCGGTTATTTTCTACGATCTCGACTGGAATCCTGCCATGGACAAGCAATGCCAGGACCGATGCCACAGAATCGGGCAAACTCGTGATGTTCACATTTACCGCTTCGTTTCCGAGTTTACCATCGAGTCGAATATTTTGCGCAAATCAAACCAAAAGCAAATGCTCGACGACGTCGTCATCCAAGAAGGGGAATTCACGGTCGACAAGTTTAACCGGCTGACAGTCGCGGATTTGTTCGGTGATGATGCGAAGAAATTCGGACTGGAGTCGATTGGCGGGAAGACAATCGGATCGACGACGGGCAATATGAACAAGGCACTGGAGGAAGTTGAAGACGCGGATGACGTTGTAGCTGCCAAGGCAGCATCGAAAGAAGCAGTTGAAAATCTCGATAGGGACGACTTTGGACGGGAAGACGGGCAGAAGCCCGGAGCGGGAGCGGGAGCTGCCACCGATGATATGCCGAACAATGTTGGAACGCCACGAAACTCGGAGCATGCAAGCACACCGGCAGCGGCCGCAACCCCAGTCGGAAACGAGGATAACGAGGAGATCCAGAATGAAGGAGAAGACAACTCTAGCACGGTTGACGACTACCTTGTCCGACTCTGGGTCTGGGAATTGCGCGATACACCCGTCCTCATCCCAGACAAGAACAAGAAGAGAAAGGCGAAGAAGGCGAAGCCACCATAAGGAGCAGTTTTTCGTTGGAAGCCTTTCGACCTTTCGTGTTCATACCCTTTCCATATATTTACCTCTCGGCGTTACAACGGTCCTCTCGGAGCTCTTCACTTGGTATCGTTTTCTTCCCTTCCACATTCACTCCACTCAACCGATCAAACATATATGAGCCAGTGCTGCTGATAGCATGCATACACATCACACGCGGCTTCCGGAGGCGCTTTCGTTTTTATCAGGTTCAATCGGAACAAGCTATGGATTACTCCTTTTCTATTTTCTGTTTTCCCTTTTTTTTTTTTTTTTTTTTTTCCTGTCTTGTACCTTCAAACAAGTGTATTACTAGCACATATTTATTTTTATTTTCGGCGTAGACAAAAAAAAAGGAACCAAAATTGTTTGATTTTTAAAGCTCTTCTCCATAGACATTTTCACCATGCGTACAGAAGAGATCGAATGCAGCAGCACCTATCGTGTCCTTTGCGGAAAGGTTGACGAGTTTATCAATACCGGTGTGTTTGTCGAGTTGTCTGAGTTGGGTCGCAGGTGCAGCACAATGACGTAGATGGCTCTTCTGGGCTGCGCTCTCGCTTCGGTGACAGCCCTTCACATTGCACATTCCAGTGCACCTCAAACAAAATCTCAGAGATCCAGGCTCGGGGGAGTGTTTCGAGAGCAAAGGAACTTGCCAGACCGCGAGTAGCTTCTCTCTCTCTCTTTTTTTTTTTTTTACCTCTTTGAACGAAACGATATGACAAGTAATATGTACGTACCTATCAAGCTTCCTTGAATGTGGAATCGACACGGGAGGCTGAGACCATGTTCGAGGATTGGGAAAGAGAAGGAGGGGAAAATATTGCCTTGGTCTTGAGCGGCATCTTTTCCGGGTAGGTTTGCATGGCGATCCACATCAGCTGGCACACCGTCTGAGCTCAAGGGATGGCACAGCACTCGTACCGGTGCTCAACCGGAGACCCCGATTGACGGGCTTCTCCCTCTGTCCAATTGCCGCCGGATAGATGTTCGAAGGGGAGGCAATTGTCAATCGATTGGGTCCGGTTTTACCCCGAACTGGGAGATGTCTCTGCGGAGGGGCCAGGAGGACGACAACGTTTGAGAAGAAATCTACAGTAGGGTTGGCGGGTGAAAAAAAAAAGTCTGCGCGGGGATGCATATCTTTGCTCATGCATGTGGTTTTGGTGGTATTCCATGTGGATTACCAATCTGTGGATGAGGTTAGGTCCGTATCGAACGTTTTGATCCCGTCCGTACATGAAAGATCCCGTTGAGATCCTGGCAGGTTGTGATTTCGATCCAAGAACAGCCCGAATATGTCGCATCTTTGATCGAGATAGAACAGAGGGTCACGGTACGATACGGTGCCCTACGAAATCCAAAGCTGCCCGGCATCGTTTCATCCGATACCAAACCGGAGTCCAAGCTAGCTATCTGGGGAGGGTAAGTGTGTGGTACGTTAACTAGCTGTTGGTCGGGCGCCACCAGATCTAATTCTAACGACCAAGGGTTTCAAAGAGCTTATTTCGTGTGTTCGAAGCTCTATTCTTGCACACACCAACTTTCCGGCTAGACCCAGTCCGATTCACGAACAAAGGGTACGAAGTATATGTACGGTAGTAAGGGTAAAGGTTAGGGCGAAAGGTGTGTGGTTGCAGCTATGCTCCGCTAAGCTCATACCCCTGGACTTCTTTTTTGATAGCAGACCCCCTCCTATCCCTCCTCCTGCTGCTGCTACTGCTCCTCCTCGTCCTCCTCTTCCCCCTTCAACCCGAGACTCTTCTTTCTCTTTTAGATAGTTTTTTTTTTTTACTGTTATACTGCTGAACAGCTACTGTTGTACGTATACGTCGTCAGCCTTTCACCATTTATATTTGGTATTATATCCCGATCTGCCAATTCCTCGAGCATACGTAAACTACGGTACAACCGTCCTTGGAATATATTGTCGAGACAGCACAGCTGCAGCTGCATGACAGCAATCCGATAGCACGAAAGAGCTTTACTTTTCCATATCCTCTGCTCAAAACAGGGCGACGCACCTAACGATCAGGGAATATCTCCACTGCATCCAAGCCGAACCGACGATATTTTTTATACCTCAGGCGATATTTATATTATCCGAGGGAGAAAGGTCCCCAAGGAAAGCTACTTTTGGACTTCAAGAGAGCCCTTTTTTTTTAAACAAAAAAAATTTAAGGTAAAACACCGACCCTCTATTTTTACCCGTTTGGATTTCTGCATACAGAGCACTTGTCAATTCCTTCCTTTTCCGCCTTGTGATATCAATTTCTAGCGTCAGTTGGATCCCAGTTGGCCCCCTTGCTTTTGGGCCCAGAGCTCTAGTCTCGTTCTACGGACCCTTCTTTGCTTGAAAAACCACAAAGCACATCACACATATCACACATTACATTACATATCACCCAGCCTAAAACTGTCCCGACCAATCCTTTTCGTTTTCCCTCTTCGTTTTCCCTCCTCCTCATCCTTCCGTGGACCAAGCATTAAAATATCCCGAAGGAGCCAAAATCGAAGAGTCGACGAAGTTGGGGAACAGCTCTTCACGATTTCCTTTTTTTTTTTTTTTTTTTTTTTTTTTTTTTTTTGTCCCGGCTTCCTTCGTTTTTCCCTTCCTCGAGCTCTCTCCTCCTTCGAAGGCGGTGTGATCGGCTGTGCTTCCTTTCACATCTGGAGTAAGTGGCACTTTTATATTATTTTCCTGTTCACCAGGCGTGTTTGGAGTACATCTGCCTCAGCCGGGCGGAGATCACGGGAACTAACTGGGGAAGTCGAAGGGAGGTTGAATTGCGGAGTCCCCGTCAGCATCTTCGCTGTTGCGGCTGCTGGAGCTGACCCGCCTCTTCTTTCCCTCCTTCGGTTCTCTGTCTCTCTCTCCCTCTCCTCGACGTCATTCTGAAACTTGAGGGAAAAGGCTATTTTCACGTATTGACCCAAGGACTCCGATCCGCATTGGATCTCTACATGGCGTTTGACGGAATCTTCCCTTCTCGCTTGAGGAAGATAGTTGCGATTTAGTTATCTACACGGTTGCGCTTTTTTTGGTAATTTTTCTGGGATAAATTTCTTTCCCTCTATCCGTTAACTCCTCGCTTGATAAACGGAGGGGTGACTCGACCTTGCCCTGCAAACCGGATCATTCGTTTCATGATAGCACATGAACCCACTCTTTGTCGCCTTATCCAATAACCCGGTTCGTCTTCAATTTCTGTCTCGACGGTAGCTCTTTTTCTTCTTGACTCTTCTTTTCTTTTCTTTTCTTTTCTTTTCTTTTTTTTCTTTTTTTTTTAAAAAGAAAAGAAAACTATTATATTGCTTGAAGAACAGATCGCTGCGCTCTGTGATTAATACAATATTCAATACTAACGGTTACAACACCAGATCCCAGATTCAACGTCCGGCCTCCATTTGAGGACCTTTTATCATTCTACTCTTCCTTCTCTTCCTCCTCCACCCCTCCACCCCCTCATCTCCCTTCTTACGTACTTCCGTCTCCAACTTTCCTCCCATATCCCAGAAGGGTTCCCTATATTTACACAACCTTCGAAGCAACCGTATCAGCCATTCTGCAAATAAAAGTGTCACAGGACGTAACAGAGGCATTTACCTCCACTCCCCCCCACCCGGCATCCGCTCTGGAGGAACCGCCCCCAAAAAGACTTAAGATGTCGGTTTCTCCGGATACCGTCGCCGCGACCACGAGGCTGCTGGCATCTCTCGCTGCGGGAGGTGCCCTGGCACCGCTGGCCAAGGCAAAGCTTCCGGGCGAGGATACCGAAGAGAAAAGAGCTCTCGAGAAGGAAATATTCGCCCTAGCAAACCGGATACGATTGCTCGAGCTCAAGGCTTCGGCCGTGAATCCAAAAACATTCCCGGAGACACCAAATGATGGCCCACCGCCTGTGCCGGCACCTCCTGAGAATAACGATACCGCCACGACCGCAGCTACCAACAATTCTCTCAACGATGGAATACCATCTACCGCTCCAGCCCCGCCTAGCAGTAATGCCAAACCTATCGATATCGAGCCCGATTTGGAGGTGCTTAAACAACACGTCAAGGCCCAGGAAGGTGAAATTCAGAGCCACGGGAAGAATGTGGAAGTTTTGGTGGAAGAGATCAACCAGCACCAACATGCTTTGCAGAACGTGAACCAGGAATACGGCAGGGTTGAGATGTTGGAGAAAGAGCTCAGAAAGAGCCAGAGGGCAAATCTGGCTTTCCAGAAGGCATTGAGGGAGATTGGTGAAATCGTGACAGCTGGTAGGATCCTTCGAGTCCCCACTGTCCTGGTACGCAGCTAATATTAGAGCATACGTGAATAGTCGCCAGAGGTGACCTCACAAAGAAGGTTACCGTTCACGATGTGGAAATGGACAAGGAAATCGAGATTTTCAAGGGCACCATCAACAACATGACGGACCAGCTGCAGACATTCGCCAGCGAGGTGTCTCGCGTCGCTAGAGAAGTCGGAACGGAGGGCCGATTAGGAGGTCAAGCCAGTGTCAATGGCGTCGAAGGCACCTGGCGTGAATTGACCGATAACGGTTCGTTCCCAATACTCCCCGGCCATTCCCCGATATTAATTGATTAATGAACCGTATAGTCAACACCATGGCTTCCAACCTTACCTCGCAGGTGCGAGAAATCGCCGAGGTCACCTCCGCAGTCGCCAACGGCGATCTGTCGAGGAAGATCCATGTTCACGCCCAAGGTGAAATCTTGATGCTCCAACAAACGATAAATACCATGGTGGAGCAACTCGGAAGATTCGCGCTGGAAGTTACAAGAGTGTCGAGAGAAGTCGGTATCGAAGGAAGGTTAGGCGGTCAGGCAGAAATCGAAGGGGTCAAGGGTACATGGAGAGAGTTGACGGATAACGTCAATGCTATGGCCGCAAATCTTACCGAACAAGTCCGAAACATCGGTAAGGCGAACACTGAAGAGGCTCTCCGGCTATGCGAGAACTAATTTGATCTAGCTACCGTCACAACCGCTGTCGCAAAGGGAGACCTTAGCCGAAAGGTCAGTGCCAGCTGCAGAGGCGAAATATTACAACTCAAGGAGACTATCAACAAGATGGTGGATCGTCTTCAGAACTTTGCTAGCGAAGTCACGAAGGTCGCTCGTGAAGTCGGAACCGAAGGTCAGCTCGGCGGTCAAGCGAACGTGGACGATGTTGAGGGAACTTGGAAGTCTCTCACCGAAAGTGTCAACGGCATGGCTACCAATCTTACACTCCAAGTCAGAAATATTGCATCCGTTACAACCGCCGTCGCCGAAGGTAACCTCAGTCTTAAGATTGACGTGCCTGCTGAGGGTGAAATCCTACAGCTAAAAAATACCATCAACAAGATGGTGGAGAGACTGCAAAACTTTGCAACCCAGGTCACGAAGGTGGCTCGCGAGGTCGGGACCGATGGTATACTCGGCGGCCAAGCCAGGGTGCAAGATGTGGAGGGTGTTTGGAAGGATCTCACCGATAACGTGAACGTCATGGCTAACAACCTTACGACTCAAGTGAGAAGTATTGCGGATGTCACAACCGCTGTGGCACAGGGTGACCTTAGCAGGAAGATTACGGTCCACGCACAGGGTGAAGTGCTGGCCCTCAAGTCTACTATCAACAAGATGGTGGATCGTCTTGAAGTGTTCTCTCGAGAAGTGAAGCGAGTTGCTCGTGATGTAAGCTGGCAAAAGGATCCGCGAACCATCTTCGTCAAAAGCTAACGGAGTTGCTTAGGTCGGTATCGATGGCAAACTCGGCGTGCAAGCCGAGGTCAACGACGTCGATGGGTTGTGGAAAGAAATTACCACAAATGTGAACATCATGGCGACCAACCTGACCTCCCAAGTACGAGCCTTCGCTCAGATTACCGCCGCTGCCACGGATGGCGACTTTACAAGATTCATCACGGTCGAGGCCTCCGGGGAAATGGATGCCCTTAAGACCAAGATCAACCAGATGGTGTTCAATCTCAGAGATAGTATCCAGAAGAACACTGCCGCCAGGGAAGCCGCCGAGTTGGCGAACAGAACCAAGTCCGAATTCCTTGCCAACATGTCGCACGAAATCCGAACGCCTATGAATGGTATCATCGGCATGACCCAACTTACCCTCGACACCGATCTTACTCAGTTCCAACGAGAAATGCTGAACATCGTCCATAACCTTGCCAACAGTTTGTTGACAATCATTGATGATATTTTGGATATCTCGAAAATCGAAGCCAACCGTATGGTCATGGAGGAAATTCCGTTCTCCCTCCGAGGAACCGTATTCAACGCGCTCAAGACTTTGGCTGTTAAGGCCAACGAACGATTCCTGGATCTTGTGTACAACGTCGATAATGTGGTTCCGGATCACGTCGTCGGTGACTCCTTCCGCCTTCGTCAAGTTATCCTCAATCTCGTCGGAAACGCAATCAAATTCACCGAAAGCGGAGAAATCACTTTGAGCATCAAACCCTCTGATCAAGGCCGCTGCAAAGAAAACGAGTACTGCTTCGAGTTCTCCGTGGCAGATACCGGCATTGGTATCCAAGCCGACAAGCTGGATCTTATCTTCGATACATTCTGCCAGGCCGATGGATCCACAACAAGAAAATTCGGTGGTACTGGTCTCGGTCTTTCGATCTCTAAGCGTCTCGTTAATCTCATGGGTGGAGACGTATGGGTCAAGAGCCAGTACGGCGTCGGAAGCACGTTCTACTTCACCGTCGTCGTCAAATTAGCAGAGACCGATCTCACTCTCATCCGACCGCAGTTGGCACCTTACAAAGGACACCAAGTCCTCTTCATCGATGATGTGTGTGATCAATCCGGCGTTGCCATTGCCGACATGCTCAAACAACTCGAGCTCGTGCCTATTGTGGTCAAGAGTGCGGAAGAAGCCCCGAGAGCGGATCACCCACTGTATCCTGCCAAGAACGGCATTGCATACGACGTCATCATTGTGGACTCGATGTCGATGGCCCTTAAGCTTCGAACCTTCGACCACTTCAAGTACATCCCATTGGTTTTGCTGTCTCCGGTGATACATGTCAGTCTGAAATCGACACTGGACCTCGGTATCACGTCCTACATGACCGTCCCGTGCCTCCCGATCGACCTGGGCAATGGAATGATACCTGCCCTGGAAGGACGGGCTGCACCTTCGATATCCGAAAACTCCAAATCGTTGAACTTGCTGCTGGCTGAGGATAATGTGGTGAATCAGAAACTCGCCGTCAAGATTCTCGAGAAATACCATCACACCGTCGAAGTTGTCGAGAACGGTCTGCAAGCTGTAGACGCGGTTCAAAAGAAGCGATACGACTGCGTGTTGATGGATGTGCAGATGCCGGTGATGGGTGGTTTCGAAGCAACCGCTAAGATCCGTGAATATGAACGGGACTTCGGCCTACCCCGAACTCCAATCGTCGCTCTCACCGCACACGCCATGTTGGGTGACAGGGAGAAGTGTATCCAAGCGCAGATGGACGAGTATCTATCGAAGCCACTCAAGCAGAACCAACTCATTCAAACGATATCAAAGTGTGCAGCTTTGGGCGGTACCCTGCTAGAACGTGGTGTTTCCAAGCCGGACGATAGAAGGGCGGTCACTAGCCTTACCCGGCCGGCGTACGATAGCAGATCGATGACTTCGAGTGCGTCTGTTATGAGGCCGGAGGCGAGTGCCAGCTCGAGTGTCATGTCGCCGACAACACTGACCCCTGAAGAAGCACTGGAGAACAGGGTAAGTCGACTTCCGGCCGTGAAGAAGACCGGACTGAATAATCTATCGAGGCGCTAACATGCAGGCGGAACCGATCCATCAGCCGATATTTAGATCTAACAGTTCTTGAAACAGAAGCTAAGGCAAAAGCAGAAGAGGAAAAAGAATTTTTAAAAAAAGAATGACTTGTAATTCTTAGACCTTGCCTTCTTTTTCTTCTTCTCTTTCTTCTTCTCTCTCTCTCTCTTTTTTTGATCATTTTGGTTTTACGCAGGGGAAGTAACAGCTCATGCGGCGTGTTTCCGGGTATTCTTTCTATTGTGCGCAGGATGAAGGATTGGAGCTTGACGGAACAACATTGACAGGTCTTCTAGTCGCTTGCGTATCAGGGTGGCCTAGGCATATTTCGATTCATGAGGAGCGCATGTTTTAGAAACCCATTTTTGTACACTTCGCTTCTTAATGTTTCTCTACTTTTTTTTTTCTTTCTTTTCCCTTTGCTGTTGGGTTTCTGGGTTTTCGGATGGGGTTTGAACAGAGAGAGCTGGGTGGCATACAGATACTGGCAGCACTACTACATTCTTATTCTCGTTTTCTTTTCTTTTGTGGTCGTTGTTTTATTGTGTGTACCATGGACTATATTACTCTTTTTGTTTGAACTCCCAGGCAGTGTGCGTTCCTTTTATATTTTCTTACGACGATACGGATTTTTGGTTATCGATTGAGGCTTTAAACTATTATCATTACTCTATTCTTCCTATGCGCAAAAAAGAACGAACGAACGAAGACGAAGGAAAGAGGCGAGATGCAATTGCCAAAAGACAGCGATGCAATTAAAAAGTGCTACAACCACAGCTTCTTGAATTCTGCGTATTTGACTCGGACAAATGTTTTTACTTTCAATACCCCCCGTCTAGAACTGCCGGTTTGGGGCGTGACAACGATCAAGACCCTCTCGACTCTATTTTCCAAGCTCTCGTCAGAATGCAATAGTGCAAGGGAGCAGACCAATCCCTTTCGGTGGCAGGCACACGCCTCTGCCGCTAACAAGTAGCTTCCGTTCTTACCTATTAAGTACGAGCTGCCACTCCTCCTGTCGTACATAAAGGGAACCCCGCAGGAGAGCCCGAATTCGAAGAAACCGTTTTCATTCACCTCATCAGCTATCGAGAGCAGATATAAATACTTACCGTTGAAGGTACACATAACTTGAACTTCAATTGATCGTAATTGTTGAGGTAAACCCCTCCACTTACGTCATACCAGACTATCACGGCTTCAGATTCTAGCCGCATTGACACGCCCATCCATAGAAACCCGATCGAGTACACGTACTGAATTTGTACGGATATTCCTTCACTTCGTTTTACATTTCTCCATCACCTTCTTTTTCACACAATGGCGGGAATCATCGATTCAACTCTCGAAGCCCTCCACCTCAAAGACTCTACCGTTCCACCCTCCGACGAGGCTGTCTCCGATCTTAAAGGCAAATACTCCGCCGCCGGCCAAGCCCACGTCTTCAACTTTTACGACTCTCTCACCAATTCTAACAAACTCGCGTTATTCAACCAATTGTCCGACATAAACCCAGCACGCACCTCCGAACTCGCAGAGAAGGCCCTAAACCCCGTCAAAACCTCTGCAGACGATGCAAAGCCCGAGATCGAACCTCTACCTGCCCAAGCTCGAGCTTCGACATTGGACTCTTCCAAGGCAGATCTGGATAAGTGGTACGATGAAGGTCTCGAGTTGATTGCCAGCAACAAGGTCGGTGTGATCTTGATGGCTGGAGGGCAAGGAACCCGTTTGGGCTCGAGTGATCCCAAAGGCTGCTATGATATCGGCCTCCCATCCAAGAAGAGCCTTTTCCAAATCCAGGCCGAAAGGATCTCAAAAATCCAAAGCCTGGCAGACGAATACAAGGGCGTGAAGAAAGGTGTCAAGATCGCACAGATTCCATGGTACATCATGACTTCCGGACCTACTAGGAAACCAACGGAGGAATACTTTGTAAAGAACGACTACTTCGGATTGGATCGGAGCCAGGTTGTCTTTTTCGAACAGGGCGTGCTGCCTTGTATTTCCAACGACGGGAAGGTCATTCTGGAGTCCAAGTCGAAGGTTGCGGTTGCACCCGATGGCAACGGAGGCATCTACGCCGCACTGGATAAATCCGGTATCCTCGAGGACCTCAAGACCCGAGGCATCGAGCACGTACATGCGTACTGCGTCGATAACTGCCTTGTCAAGGTTGCCGACCCGGTGTTCATTGGCTTCAGCGCCCTCAAGAGCGTCTCGATCGCTACCAAGGTTGTAAGAAAACGTAATGCGAAGGAGTCGGTCGGCCTCATCATCCTGAAGAATGGCAAGCCGGATGTTGTCGAATACTCCGAAATCGACAAGGGGATGACGGAGGAGTTGGACCCTGAGAACAAGGAGCTGCTCAAGTTCCGAGCCGCAAATATCGTAAACCACTACTACTCCACCGAGTTCCTCAATACGATCCCGGAGTGGTCCGACAACCTCCCGCATCACATCGCCCGCAAGAAGATCCCCTACTTGGATACCGAAACCGGCGAGCAGGTTAAGCCTGAGAAACCGAACGGGATCAAGCTTGAACAGTTTGTGTTTGACGTTTTCCCCATGCTTGATTTGGAGAAGTTTGCATGTTTGGAGGTGGCCAGGGAGGATGAATTTTCGCCGTTGAAGAACGCGAGGGGCGCCGGTGAGGATGACCCGGATACCAGCAAGAGGGATATCATGGCTCAAGGAAAGAAGTGGGTCCAAGCTGCCGGTGGACAGATCTTGAGTGAGGATGCAGACAATGATGGAATCGAAGTTTCCCCATTGTTGAGTTACGTAAGTCGATATTCCTGGTTTCCCACAAGTCACCACCTAGATGCTAACGAAGATTCACTACAGGGCGGAGAGGGTCTGGAGTTCCTGGGCGGTAAGACCATCAATGGACCCGCATTGATCGTTCAACCGGGTGAAGTTTAAAAACGAAGTGCGACTTGTGGAATATCGCTGCAGCTATTGGTCAAGCACTGGTTTATGAGTTTTGTGGAATCTCAAGGGAAAACCTTCGCTTTGAAAACTATAAAACATATATATATTACAAGATAGAAGGTGGAAGAAATGCTAGTAAAAATCTACCCATCAGGGTCCCATCAAGGTCCCGTTGAAATATAGTAGAAATGGCGGTGGGAGATCACTCAGCCTTTCCTTCTCGTTTCCGTTTCTTCTTCTCTTTCTTCTCCTTCCGCCGTCTTTTCGACTCCTCGTCATCCGAATCTTTGCCGTGAAGCTGTGTAATCTGCCTTTCCGAAGCCCCGGCAGCAGTTACCGCATGCTCAGGCTCGCTCTCGGTGATATCCGGGACGTCGTCATCCTTAAAGCTACCTTCCAACGACAACATGCTTCCTTCAGCCTTCACAGCTGTGACCACGAATTTCCGAAGCCCCTCCACCTCATTCCCTTCCGAATCAAACCATCTCCCCATAGCCTTGGTCAAACCCTCGATTGGATCTGTCCCGCCAACCGGCTTTTGCTTCTCCCTCCTCTTTCTTCCGTCACTCGTATAAGCCTCGTCCTCCACCTCACCGGTCACGCTCGCATCGTCTTCTTTCGCCACCACGAACTTCCAATCTTTCGGAATCCCTGCCTGGGTCACGGAAACGCTGAAAACATTCCCATATAGCATCCCCAGATGACTGGGCGACACGTTGTTCACGTACCCTTCGAGCACCATACCCACTGTCGGCTTCCACACCATGAACTCCACAAGGCACCATACGAAGGCAAAGGGTGATTCGCCTAGGATTTTCGCAGCGGGGGATTGGAACCGTAGGTTCTGGTGAAGGAGGACGACACCGTCAAGAGTGCTGTCGTATTTGAATACTAGAGGGTCAAGGTGGTCGCGTTGTATACCGATTTGTGGGGTTGCGGAGTATGCCGGTGAGATGGAGAGGTAGCGGGAAGCGGTGGTGAGGGCGTATGGGGAGGATATTCCTGCGGACTTGAGAGATCGTGAAGAACGATTCGCTGTTGATTTTGAGGACGACATTGCGGAATCTATATCGTTGGTTCGAGGGGACGGTTGTTCCGCCGGAGGAGCTTCGGATGGGTCTCCGAGCTTGCGCTTTTTATTGGTTCGTTCCGATTTACTCGTCGGGTCGGCGTCTTTTATCTTGTGCTTCTTGTGCGATTTTTCGGTTGATGGAGGAGCGACTTCAGCCATTGCTCTTCCTCGACGGCCCGCAGGAATTTTCTCAGAGGTTGTTGACGATGAATACAGCTCAACGAAGGGATGTCAATTTGATTTGTTAATTTGGTGGAACCCTTTGCGGTCTAAGTGGCGTCTTCTATAATGAGCGACAGGTTGAGGTTAATGTCGAAGTCGAAGTTTGAAATTGGAATTGCTTGGTGATGCTGCAGCAAAAAAAAAATAAAAAAATTAAGCGACCTGGCGACACAGTATCGTCCCTGGTATCCAACAGGCTTCCCGCATGTCACGTGACTTTTATTCGATCCGGGCCGGTTTGGACACCATCTGCGGAGTTCATGAAATTTATCTAGAAATGTGCATTTAGGCATTCCGAAATCAAGTCGTCTGGTGCGGAAATGGGCGTCGCGGGGCCGATTTCATGCGACAGGAGATATCATGATATCGACGTGGGGTTGCGGGCATCTCAAGTGGGTGCTTGGTATTGATTGCGACATGCAAATTACTTATGACTAGCGGGATAATAACGGAAGAGGCTTAAAAAATATATTATAAAAAAAAACTACATCAACAGGCTGATCGTGGTCGTGGTATGATTATGCGTAATGTAAAATCGAACGAGCGCGAACATGTACACTTGGTTTTCATCAGAAAAGAAAACGAAGCCCGATGGCAAAAAAAAAGCTCCCATAGCCCCTCCCAAACGCCGCCAGTAAGTACCTCGAGTATCCTTTCATTCCTCAGAGTCAGGGCTGTTCTGGAGCAATGCTCATCAATATATGAGATCCAAAAAGAAAGAAAAAATTGTGTAGACATGCATGCCGCGTAAAACATATCGTGTGATGAGGTAGGAATGAAACAACCGAAACCGTAACCCACATTAAGTAGAATGGAAATAAATAAGTATCTTGGCACAAGGATGGCTTCCCATTCTATCTCCTCCCGAGGCCGCCCATCCCGCCGGCCGTCATTCTCCCGGCGCCAGCATTGATGCTCTGGGCTACGATGGCTTCTGCTGCTCGTTGCGCTGCAATCCTCTCCTTTTGCTGGGATCTTGCTCGCAAGTACCCTGCAGCATCGGGCCTCATTCGTAATATTCTCAGAATCATATCGTCGCTGGCTTCCGCTTGCGCCTCCTTCCTCTTCTCTTCCTTTGCTTTCCGCATCGTCCCCAAGTTTCGATTCATCAGTACAGACTTTGACCGTTTTGCCATCGGAACGCCTAGGAGCAGAGCGCCAGACCCCGGAAGTCCTAAGTTTAAGCTCTTCTGCTTCTCAGCGGCCCTTGCGGCATTTTGCGCAGCGATACGCTCAGAAGTACGTATCAAATTCTCAGAAGAGTCAAAGTAGAAAAATCCAAGGGACTGCAGATCGTGGTACTTTGGTGATTTCAAGACATCGACGGGAACACCGGTTGATTGGCCTTGTTCATCCGGGGCGTTGAAGAATTCAAACAAAAACTAAAATATGTTAGCATCCTTCTTTATTCGTTGACAGGGTAGCCGCATACCTTCAGCCATTTGAACACAACATCGAGCTCCTGGTTAGAGAGTGGCTTTTGGTTTGATGGCTTGTCGGACAAGGGTGGCACCATCAGGGTCTCGATCGTAGCAAGAACTTCTTTCCAAAGTTTGGCCATAACATTAATCAAGGCTTCGTGGGTCAGAGTCTTGTCTAAGATTTCGAAGTTTTCGTTGAAATATGTGAACAATGGCGTCAGGGCGTTAGCGACATCGTCGTCGGTTGGTCCCGCCTTGATAACAGACTGCGGGCGATTCGATCCAAACCCTGTTCGACTAAAATAGCTTGACACCGAAGCTATGGAAATACCCGGGTTTAAGATGGATTTGAGTGATTGTTTCGATAAGCAGTGTTTAATGAATGGTGCGCACTGCGTAGCGTTAGTAAATATCACGGGGTTCAGATGATGTAAATGCTAGTTTTACCTTGTCTGTGATTTGCCTGGCCATATCTCGTTCTGTGCGCTTAAGTGTCCTGAAAGCTCGGCCAAAATAAAATTGAATGTCATCTCGTTCCCCTTCCATGCTAATCTTGAGCAAAAGCCGGCCTTGTGTATCAAGGTCCAACCAATATTCCTAACCATAACGCATTAGCCCTCCGAAACTGCCTTATATATTGGTTTAAGAATTACCCTTGGCTCATAATCCCCAAAATACGAAGGGTCGAGCTTAATCGGTGCCCTCCCAACATAATCATGTTCCCCGACAGTATCATGGTCCCAGATAGTCGCGGTGAGCAGCACCGGTCCGCCCGTAGTGATTTCGACAGTTTCATCGAACCTGGGGTTAAGAGTGGAGTACATAACTCTCGTCTTTGCTAATCGTTTGTGGTACTCATCTCCTAGGACAACATATGGATCACTCAATCCATTAATATCGCAGGCCTTGAGGTCTTCGGCTTCGACGATCTTGATGGTGAAGAGATACTTGTTGGACGATTGTTTCTTCGGTTGGTAGACGGGTGTGTTTTTAGCAATAATTGCAGCACACCGGTCGGCATTTATTGACTTTTCGATCAAATCGAGCTGGTGGATTGCGTATTCGACGTTGTTGAATTTTACGCAGGTCTAGATAGCGCTGTGAGACTTGGCACTGGAAAAAAAATATATATAAAAAAAAAAAAAAATAAAAAAGTAACACAAAGATATCTTACCTCAGGCAAGAAGTTAAACGGCTCAACTTTCTCCTTGCTATTGAAGTAAGCGAGCAGTTTTTCCTTTTGAGTTTTATTCCTAGCCGCCTCCTGCTCCGGCGTCACGCGGTCCATCTCTTGGGTGAACAAGGTCTCGACTTTCTCGCAATAGTACATCAACCCTGTGCCTATTGACTTGGAAAGTGCAGTGAAGAACTTGGCTTCTTGGTATTCGTCAGCCCAGTTCAGATCTTTGAGTGCTTTGATGTTCTGTATAAAAGACCGGAAAATATCTTCAACCGATACCGAGTGCCGGTCGTTTGCCATTGTCCCGTTCTCCGACTTGACTTTAAACTCATCCCCTTTCAAAGCATTGTCGACCCACTCAAGAATCTTGACGTCTATGTTACTTAGCCATCTCCAGACAAAATCCTGAATCATCTGTTCAATGTCGAACGGGAACGGGTTCCTAGAGGAGGATTCGACAGATTAGTAAAGATAGGAACCTCCCTTAATTGGCTTAGGTGGATTAAAAGGCGCCTAACTTGATAACTTGACTGTAGATATCCCTAACTTCGATTAGACCTTGGTACATGTCAAAAGCATCTTGGATATCGAGTTCTTCTCCCTTTTCTTGTGACGAACGGAATATCCCTTTGATAATATTCTCTGCATCTTCTGCAAACGCTGGGAATATACCTTCAATCGTAAGGAAATCGATTTTTACTTTCCTAAATAAAGAGTCGGTAATCAGCAATAGTATACCCATCAGACTACACGGTGCATTCGTACCCAAGGATAGGCTCCGGAAACTTCTTAGAAAGCCGTTTTATCAGGCCAATAAGCTTCTTTCCAAGCTCAACAATGTGGTACATATCCCATTCTTCTCTATTCTCGGGGATATCCTTCGTGAATCCTGAATACACTTCTTCTGCGCGAACTTTGAGACCATCCTTCACGGAACCGATGAAGGTATCCAAGTCCTTCCCTGCCGAGAAGAGCGGGTTCGGGTAGAGATGATTCGTCAAGATGTACATGTATTCGTCAAGAGAAGGCGGCTTGAGATCGAAACACTGCATAACAGCATGGTACAGCTCCCTTAAGATATTATCGTAGAAGGAAGATAAGTTTTTCCGTTGAAGTGTTTGCTATGGCAACTGTTAACACGCGTCATCAACCTTTGCAAGGGTAAGCTTACATCTGGAATTGTCCATTGCTCCCAAGGAGTCGCAACGGCTCCTTTAATGTATTCGAAGGCCTTATCTACCGTGTCAAGATCTGCCCTTGATTCGGCATACATTTCTCGAACGAGCCCGAGAACCATAATGCCCTTGGTGAAAGCAGGTATCCGCCAACGAACAGAGCAGGCGTCTATCAGTGAAATCTCTTCGAAAGACAGCACCGGTGGTAAAAGCTCGTCACTTTCGCCCTCCGCAGCGGACCCTGCGTGGTTATCAAAGCACATCTTTAGGAGAACGCGGAAGTACTCCTTGGGGTTCGGTGGGATGAATGTGAATATTCCTTCTGCGCCATCCGTATGCGATTGAAACCCATTTACCTGGTCCCCATTGATATCGATGCTAGCTAGGCCGGGATTGGCCGTTACCATGGCCTCTTGCATCAATGGAATATACTCCAATTCTCCAGCCTTCCAGGCTTCGTAACCTTCGTCAGTATCGAAGTCATCAGCCGTTAGCGTGGCTTTGGCACCAGCATGAATTCTAGCCCCGTAGAGTTTGAGCTCCTTCATAGCAATGGTATCACTCCAGGCCTGACGGTTCCTGTTGATGTCATTTTGAGCCTGGGTTAAAGAAATGCGGAATATTCTCGCAACGGTTTGCACGTAGGGCATTTCTCGAACATCGTATGATAAAGGAACTTCTTCGGTAATCTCGGCTGGCTGTTGGGCTGTGTTTTGCGCGTCCACCAGGTTTTTGTCATGCGCGAGCATTCTTGACTCGAGGGTCGATAGTTTATTTACGAGTTCGGAGTGCCCAGACGCCCATCCATTATCCTTTAGACACAATACTATCAACCGAATGAACAGTGCAACATGGCGATCAACCAGCAGGCCGACGTTTTCCTTCGTTACGCCCACCAGGCCACCGGAATGCACAGCTAGCTGAAGTTCATTCGTGGCACGAGAGATGAAGAGCAAAATCATATCCTCTGCTCTCCGACTCTTATGCAAGACCTTTCTTCTTTCTGGGTCGATAAGTTGGTTTAGGAACACGGCAAAAGTACGCTTTACGAGTGGATCCTTGTATTCTTTCCCCGGCTCTCTACCAATGATCGTCCCTTCTAGCCTTCGCTGGAAGACGGTGACGAAATCGACTTTTGGTAACTTTGCAGACTTGGATCCACTTGAAAATTCCGCCAGAAGGGCACCTGCGGAACTAGAGTAGGCGGAGGTGGGTTTGGGAGTCGGCTGGGTGACAGCCACTCGCTTGCGCGGCTGGAGGAGATAATTAAGGAAGCCGATCCGCAGAGCATGGCTGTAAACGTGTTCGGGAGCGGCCTGGTGGCCGGCCACACGACGAGCACTCACGATGGAGGCATGGCTGTTCTGCCGGTTTTGGGGGTAATAAGCGGCATTTTCGGGTTGGGCATAGTACCCCGCAGCATCATGGGTCGACCATCGCTGCGCCATGGTGACCGAAATCGCCTTATGGCAGGCTGATGGCGGCCGGTGAGGAGCGTTCGGATCTGGAGAAGAGGTCGCCGTCGTTGGTTAGTATTTTGGTTATCAAAAAAAAAAAACGGAGTAATCGTTATGACGGGTTGGTGGTAGATTCGCATGGACAATCTTACATCGTTAAACGAGCTGGCCAGTAACAGAGATGATGAAAACACGAAAACCGAAGATGCAAGACGGTAAAACGACAGGTGCTTGCGAGCGTTGATAGAATAGCAAACGGGGTAAATGGCAGACGTCAATATCAGGTTGGGCCGCACCAGAAGTCGGCTGTGGTGTCGGGGAAGCCAGCAAGCCAGAAAGGAATGTTGTTTGTTGTTCAGCTGCCAAATTGGAAGCAGATGCCAATTCCCACTCCGAAAGTTCTCCTTTAGATGGATACCATACGGCCTAACGACGGACACCGTACTTACACCGCGGGAGTTATTACTATTATCGCTACAAGCGACGGGTATTACATTACACGCAGCGAGACGGGCTGGATCGGATTCGTTCGTGATGGGAATAGGATATCTAGGATATTGGAATCGATTGATTAGGGTGATGTTGGAGTCGACAAGCTGACATAAAGACCAGTACTTACATCAAATACACAAGTGTTTACTAATTAGTACACCCTGAGGCTTCCAGCCCTGTCCCAAGCTGTTGAACAAATGGGTGAGCTAAGGGTCGGCTAACTTGGCTGGGATACTTTTTCCCAAGCTTCTTTTGGCTCCTGGGCCGTCGACTGTACTTCTGCCACGATGCTGACACGACCGTACAAATGCTTGAGTACCTCTTGGAGTAGGTATTTATGTACATGAGGTGTTTACCTAGGTACCTAAGTAGTTGACACAATAAAAACTTAAGAAGTCGAGCCCTCGCTGGCGTCAGTAGGTAGCACAAGATAAGATTGATATCCGCCATCTATAGTACAGTACAGCTTACCACGGAAATCTTCCACGCGTCAAATTAAAATTAAAACCAATATAGGATATCGATATCGGATATCGATATCGGGTATCCTAGGCATAAGAAGTGCTCTACGGGCCTTTCCTCGATCCAGCTCAGATGCATCGTTAACGTCTTGGAGCCGACTTGCGTACCTAGCTAGTAGTCTCGGCCCTGCATGCTGCCTAAAATATGAATGCCAGCAGTCAGCATGCTTTGCACATTTCTGGCCCTGAAGGCCTTATCGGCGTTGTGCATATGCTGTAGGGGTGTGGAAGTATGTAGATGAACCAGTACTGCATCGAAGGCAGTTCTGCGGTTCTTAAAGGGGTTCATCATACTAAGTAAGTATTTACTTATGCTCCGGGAACCACGTGCAGGCACAGCGCTGCCCTACACCAGTTAAACACAGGGTTGACTATCGATGACCGCGTATTTATATCAAGGATGCGTTAACGCTCACTATTTTTACAATACATACTGCATGCGTCTGTCTGTAAAATCGTGAGTTGCACGTCTCGCAATACCAATCGCTAGTCTATATGACCATCGCTTCATAAATAATTGATCGACTAGGTAACTTGAGTACTGAAGCATGTAAGCGTATAAGTACTTAACCAAAAAGTAGGGCTGTAAATGCATCGACAGCGATGCCGCCCAATCGTATTCCTACCCCTTATCCAATTCCAACCGACTGCCTTTAAACATCTCATCGTGATATATCCACTTGATCCTAGACTAAGCTAATTAATAGTTAGTAACATCAACACTTAGCTTTCGCAAACCCGATTAGACTCATTTCGGTATGACGAAAAGGTAAATAATGCATGTGAACCTTGTATAAGGAAATCTTAAAGAAACAAAACCTTATATATACCTCAAGGTCAGAACACGTATACCTTTATCCGAGTATTACGACAGCTAACAGGCGGATATCGAGCGGGTTCGCTGGAAAATACCGAATTGCGACAACCTGAGATATCAGAGATCACCATGCAATGACGACAAAAAAAAAAGGTATTACTGCCTAGAAGTGGAGAGCTCTGCCGAATGCTCAGCTCCTATTCTCCTTGAATGTATATACAAAACTGACATGCATAGCTCAGCTAGCGCTTTGGAGTTCGCCACCGCCAGAGACAATCAACAGAATATTTGTCAATTATATCGGGACCATGTGGTTAAACTAACTCTTCACCCGTCTTAATCATCCGTCGATGGAAGGATATCTTCTTTTTCTAGGTTTGATAGTGGCTGAGCAGATCGGTCTTCCCAGGGGTTTAAATAGAGATAACAAGCAGTATCACAAGACTTCTTCCCCCAAATTTGCAAATTAGAGTAAGTCTGGAGAATTCCCGTCGGTCTTGACAGCAAGTCAGAACCTCAGGGGTTGCAATACCCTGAACGGTATGTAGACTCGCAACTACTCCCATTTTTGCGCCCAATTTTGCGCCCTGAGGAACCTGGTCTGTTGCGGTTGCTTGACGTCATGGCGCCGCATTTTCAGGGACAGGCTGAGTGCTGTTGTGTCACTCGAAACAAACTCTTCTCATCCCCGACCATAATTATAATACTGGCCACATCCTCTTCTACATGCTCAAGAATGTTCCATGGGTCATATACGCACAGAATGCCCTTATTCGTTACCCGAGGCGACTATGAGGCCTGGAGATGGCGTGATTGATGTCTGGCGATTAAATTTAAAAAAAAAGTTTTGCAGTTTTAAAAAAGGATGATGATGATGACGGCTGAGGCGTCAATGCGTCGCATCGCCCGACCGTATGATTGCCTTTGTGGTCGCCAGTGCCCTCGGAATTGCGAGAGACGTAGGAGACAATCGGTTGACCGACATGGGGGAAAATCTGGATGGCTACTATATGGTTAATTTAGATAGGACGTACTCGTTGATCAATATGATGCACACATACTCCGGTTTGTGTCTGACGGGGTAACTAATGAGACTCGTCATTCGAAATTACCCGTTGCTGGCTTCCCAGCGCTCCAAGGTTCCCGAGGGCATTTTATCGAGATTTCGGGGACAGCCTATGGGTGTACAGATACTTGGTGACCTCTTTCGGTTATAAACCAAGTTTCCTATATCATTCAAACTTTCCACGTGTGTCCGCCGACACTTAGGTGTGCACGGTGCGAGAAAACTATTCTGGTATTTGTACATATTTGTGGCATCGAATTCGCAGACCTCTATGCCCAGCCGGGAACCTCCTGTCGGTATAGTGCCATATCAATCGATACATCGCCCAAGGGGTCAGAATACCTGAGGGTGGAAAAAAAAAAAATCGGAACTAGGTCCCCGTTTGATGGGCGGGTGTGCGAGCATAACGAGTAACGGTGTGGAGCCTTCCTCTGGTAAACCACAGACCAGGCTGGGTAGATCCTTTCAAGCCTTCACCAAGTTCTCCCTTCCACACCAGACCTTTAATCGATGGTATTGGAGAATTTCAATCTTGCGAACATCTGGAGATGGATTTGGCATCTTCTTTTCTTAGGGTGGTTTTCAGACCCTTTGGGCGGACCGAACCGGAATTAGGAAGCTGTCACCGTTGTCGCCATTTATCGGGAAGCATCATCTGGGAATAGGTTGGATTGCCAGCTCCGAATCTGATGGACCTACATGCAAGAATGCTGGCAGAGGGGGAATACCAGACTGTGAGTGCCGGGATTCGGGTGGACAAACCTGCATGAGTTTGACCTTGCCAGCTGCATGTCGTGCGAAGGACGCGGTCCGATTCGTGCATTTGGGGGAGCTATGAAATCATAGTTGTCTGGGCACGAGACTAACAAAACCCAAAGCCCCATCCATCTGTGAGGAAAAAAAAAAAAACCGTTTTTTCAATGAAATGGCCAAAGTGCTATGCCTTCGGGGGACTTCCCCTTCAGAACGCCTAACATCAGGCTGCTCGATCAAGCCTCGTGACCCTTAGGTACAAGTACCATGATTCTGGTAGTCCGACTGGATGGAAACTTTGCGACTTGTTTAGTCATTTTTGAAGAAGATATATGCGGCTGTATGTCCTTATGCACAGAAATTCAAATCAAGTATCATCGATCGGGCGAGACGGAAATAGATATGGGAATGGAAAACCTTGAGGGTGCAAGAAAAAGAAGTTGGCCATCGACATCCGATATGACAATTCGAAACGTTGAAAGCCCCTAGTGCTAGGAGAACCAACAAACACGCTTCATCTTCAGTAGTGGCATAGATCATCCCCCAAAACGGAAATCGGTCAAAAGGACAAGAGCGAAGATCCTTCTTGGGGGCCAGGAGAAGGAACAATATATATTAGGAGCGGTAGCCCGTCGTCGTTAGCAGTCCTTTCCCCCAGAACGTGTAGCCTGGTACAAGCCGTTGTACATGTACCCTGACCCGTAGCACATGTATCTAATGACGGTTCGTCAATGAGATTTGATTGACTGAAGATTGGCGCATCATTCGGGCTTCTCGAAACCAAATCCAGTAAGCAAGAAACGGGCCCTACTGGCCGTGAGGGGTGGGGTCTTGTGAACAGGCGGGCTCTTAAAATGGACCAGCGGTGAAGTAATGGTCTGGAAAGAAATAGAAGAAAAAGAAACTTGCCAATGATCAGAAGAGAAAGGTTTTAGTTGGGTTGGGTATGTTGGTTTAGTGCGTCTCTCCGGCCTCTAAGAATGCTGGCGGGTTGCAGCCAAAATATTTCCAAGTCGTCACCCAACTACGGTCAGTGAACCAAGCCCATCTAAAGAAGTTTCCTTTGCCAGCTAAAACCAAGTGACGACCCGGAGGAGTGGAGCGGAGTTTCTTTCCTACCATCATCCCATCCCATCCACACACACTGCGCTTGCACTCTGCATACTTTTAACTAGAGTAAAAGTAAAAGTAAAAGTAAAATCCTTTTTTTTTTTCTTTTACTCCTTATTAACTATCGTCTTCTGGGTGTAGTTTAGGCACTACACTTGCATATACATACTTTTTTTTTTCCCTCTCTCTTCTTGACAGAGACATACAGACACACCGAACAATTTAATCCCACCCTCTCCCATTTTAACCTTTTCCCGGGCTATTGCATGTACTCTTTGCTGTCTTGACTCTGACTAAAAAACACAACAACAACAACCTGCGCCTCGCTCCTGGTTTTCATATATTCTACTCCGACATTGCTCTGAAGGGAAGGAAAGGAAATCGCAGATCAAACCCGACACTTCTTCTATCGCTGCTGTCTTGCCTTCGAACCCAACTAGCTTAACTCGAAGGAACTCGGGGGACTATGATGTCGCTGTAATAGATAGCTAAGAGGGAAGAAGGCATCCAACCGAACGCAACGTCGTCAGTCACTGGAACGAACGTGGAGAAACATTATTCATCAGCAAGGCACCTCTCTATAACCATATTCTGTCGCCGACCAACCATTGCATCCGATCTTATTTAAGTATATATTGACGTCGGCTGGTGCATATTACTCGCCATCACATTTCGACTTCCATCTTTTCCGACCACGTTTTGTAGGATCTATAAGAAAAGTACACCACAGCCGCAACACACCCGCACTTGCTGGCTCGGTCACTCACTCAGCACTCGCTCACACTTTGTCATATCCCTCTCGAATTAGTGAGAAAACACAATCAACACTCGAACCTGAAGGAGCGTTCGGTATTCGACGACCACGTTATCCTTCTCGGTGAATAGTACCATCAGCCTCGAGTGTTGTTCTTTATGCATAGGTTTTCTTTGCGCAGGATTTCAGCGGTATCTAGTTCTGGAATGGACACAGCTGAACGATCCCCCGACTCTGTTACCTCACCTGTTCATGCAGGCGATGATGTCAACGTCCTGGACCTAGAGGATGAGGAGGTAGATGCTAGGACGATGAGCCCGAGGAGGAATAGCGAAGAGATGGAAAGATTTGCCTCTGAGGCAAAAGAGCGGCTAGAAAAGTAGGCACATCATCTGCTCATCGCATGATACCTCCGCATGACTAACACGTTATCTCCAACACCAGGCAAGCCAAACTTCTACAAGAATCTCTCCTCGCTCTTCTCGATCGTGTCGACAAAGTCCGGGAAGAGCATGACAAACTAGAAGGAGAAAACAAGTTCCTCCAGGACTACATCGGCCACCTGATGCAAACCAGCAAGATAACAGGTTCTGGTGGCTTGAAATCGTCAAGTAACAGAGGCAAATAAACGCTTGCTGCCTCTTTATCCTTGCCACAAATTATCACGACCTCTTCTCGCTCCTTCCCCCCCGTGTGGATGCAATCCAGAGCCTCAGCACTCTTCTCACTACCACCATCATAATCATCAAACCGGAGTTACAACGCAAAAGGCATCTTTCTTGATTTACGGGTGTCATTTGAACCTTTTCGACCGGGAATGGTCGTTTCCTCGATTCTGCTTGTGTATTATTATTACGCCCCTCACCTACCGCCTCTCTTCCTCAAAAAAAATTAGACGGATCCCTCTATTAGACGACCATCAAACATCCATCCTCACCCCCATCCCACCCCCCAAAACCGATGAAGGTCCACGACAATTTGTCACCATAGGAACCCACCCACGAAGTTACGACTGATCCAAAGGCTTTTCTTAATTGTTTTTGGCCGCCATAGTCAGGAGTTTAATTGGCTTTTTGATATATCATTTGTTTTTTGATTCCTTTATATCCGTTTGGTCCTGTTCACTTTGCCTCTAACTTTGCTGCTTTTGCATACCTCACAAACTGGGCCCTCGATATCTACTATCCCCAAGGACGCCCGCACCCCGGGAGTCCTATCTCACCCCATATACCTACCACCTACCGAAGCGTTTGGGCACCTTTCCTTCTCGATCTCTGATAAAAAATTTTAAAATTTATCATGTCGTTATCCTCCTCCCTTCTTTTCCCTCCCTCCTTTTTTGTTTCCTTCGTTTATCATCGGCGCTACCATAGGAAATAGTAATTCAAGGAAACAACCACCTTTGCTCTATGTATATTTACAACTTTTCTCGTTTCCTTTTCCGATACACGCCAGACCCATTTTTGTCGAGGACGCTCGACGGTCAGGCTGTTTGAGAAAATTGAAATTCAAAATCTCGAAACAAACCCCCGGTTTCCACCACAAGTTACGGAATCTACCATCTTTTCGCAGTGCAGATTCATCAGGAATGTCCATCTTGACTACCATTTTGACCGTTTGACTGAATATGATGAAAAAAATACGTTAACAAACCAACCCCCGTCTCTGCGTATTCGCGAGAATGTAAAAAGCAGAATTAAATGTCCTCTTCCAACCGTTGCTGACATCATTGATTTTTTTCATACCCCCACCCGTTCAATTTGCTATTCCCACACCGATGGCACCGCCTTGGTCCCGATACATACGTATGTACCCAGCTCTTTGAATTACCTTGTCGAGCAATGCATTATCGTCCGTCTTACCACGGAGTACGGCCGTTTGGCATTGCATCATTAAATGCAGGGTGCAGACTTGAAGGAAGCTATCGTTCCACCGTAGTTCGAGGGGACCTTTTGATCTTTCGAAATCTGCTACGTATATTTCATCCAAAATTCAGATGTTTGATAAATTAAAAAAAAAATTAAAAAAAAATTAAAAAAAAAAATTTCCAAAGTTTTTTTGGTTGGACGGTAGAACGATGGGTAGCATGGATTACAAGCCTGCGATAGGTTTCCGTCTGTGCCTAACTTTATCCGCCGAAGGTCCAGGATATAAGAACCACACGTCGAGGTTTAGCTTCCCTGCATCCAATTGCTGACATTCCATCATGACATCATATCGTGAAACAAAAAAATCCAAAGGGCCCAATCACATTGCTCCTTTCCATACCACCGGCCTATCCGAGCCAATGTATTGCCTGAGCAAGCATTTCATATAAACTTACTTATACTTATAACAGCCCAGGAAATACAAGCGGGAAAGGGAAAAAAAAGTAACAGGAACCCTAAAATATTTCAAAATCCCATGACGTGCTTGCATAAATGTCCAGAAATGCCGGGACGACGCTTTGATATTGCGGTTCGGCGGGGTTCAGCTAATGATCAAGAATACTCAAGTTGAATGCATATTGCTCCGGTTCAAGCCGGCCGAGCGAAAGTCGGATATATCATCGGAAACAGCAAACTCCCTACGAGAACATAGCACGCATTCAATCGTTCGCTGGCAAGTAATTGCGTCATTTCAAATGTAGAAATATCCATTGGAATTCCTTGATGCCTTCGCTAACGAAACACTAGAGATATAGTACATGGAAACAGTGGAGGATCGATTATCCTGGATCCTTCAAGAATCTGACCGTCCTTAGAAATACAGTTCTTCCTCAATGAAAACTGCCCAGGAATATCGATAGAAAACAGATTGGAATCGATAAATGGCGGTTGGGTATCGAAATAGTCTTTTGTTGGAGAATATAATTGTGTAAGGAGCCCAAGGGTATTAATTAATTATATCAACTGTACTCCGATCCACAGAATAGCAGCGCAGAAATGAAATATAAGACGCGAAAACGTGGTTGGATTGCTACCTAGCTCGCCCATTCGCCGAGAAAAGTAGAGAACACAGTCGCAAAGCTTTTTGGGTATCGTTTGGTCGTAATTTGAGGACAAAGGAAATTTTCTAGATGAAGATAGCCTAGCGCAACGGCAGACGGGCCGTAAGTGGAGTTGCTGTTGATCGGGGAAGGTCTGTTGGCTGTGGCAATTGTACAACTGGAGACACCGGGGAGTAAGATATTTGGATCGGTGAAGTGACTGTGAGTTGGGGGATCAAGACAGGTTGATCTGCGACGGGTCGTGACAAGCGCACGTTCATCGAGGGCCCCTGTTGTGACATCCGCCTAGAGGCGTAAGACGGTGGGCGTGTCGCCGTGCTCCCAACCGACGTCCTATTCGATGGGGGTTCATTGTTTCCTTGCGAGTAAACACCATCTGCCTGGCTCCGCCGGACCCAATAGAACTGTGCAGGATTTACTCTGACGGTCTGTCTCCAGATACCATACGCAGGTGGAGGAGGAGGTATTTCCTTTGGTGCTCCGTCGTCGTCTACAGATGCGCCGCTTTGACCAGGCATGGCGTAAACTTGGATTGGTCTTTCCGGTTGTGCATACCCCCATGGCCCTGGCCCTGCCGTCATGCCTCCAAACATCGGGTTAACGTAAGCCGCCTGTGGCTGCTCTTCGTCTGGATAAGAAAACGGACGAGCGACAGCCAGGCATACTCTGATAAGTGAGTGGAAGAAGAAAAAAGCAGCCATGAGGGTGACCAATATCAGGGCAATCTGCAAAGGAGGTGCCGTTAATTTATTACCCATGAAGAGACCAAGATCTGTTGCCGTTCATGTTAGCGGTGCCATCAGTTTTACAGAATCGGTTACTATCTTTTACTTACAGATAGATAAGACGACAATAAACACGACGGACCAAATCAGTAGAATTGCGACTCTCGTTTTCAATTCTGGCTTAACCAGCCACGATTTTGCAAATTCCCTGAAAGACATCCCTGTACTACTCGACGCAGAGTTTGCATTTGAGTCTCTCCGAGGCATCGCATTTGCAGGCGGGGTAGTCGGCTGCATATCCTGTGCCATTATTGATTGGGATGGGTGTGTCTCTATCCTGGGGAGGTCGTTAATTGCGGGCTGAGGGAGTTGGTGGCTAGGCCCTTGCGTCGCAGCCGTCGGTGAATCTACAATCTCTGCGATAGATGGCATGGGCGGTGGCATGTTTGGGGATTTTGGGCTTGCCGGCGTGCTGGAACGGCTCGACGCCACCGACGCCGCCGATGATCTTCTCGAATGTGACCCATGGTTATCCTGATATGGCGTTGGAGGGGTCGGTATCTCGTTCAGACGCCACGAAAGCCGGAATGATGGTATGTTGGGGAGTGCAAATGTCATTCTGGTTTAATATTGCACAAATGGTGGGTTGATATCTAATGACGCCGCAATCAATGCTTTGTCAAAGAGTATATATCATTCGATATCCTGTGGTGGGTCAAGTCCTAGATTAAAAGCGAGAGAATGTACTGAAGTGACGGTCGATCAATTGAAGACGATGTATTGTTGGATATGATTGGTAAACGATGGTATGTAATGTTGAGTTGAACGTGTACGTGTCTACCACAGCGGTCGGTAGGTTGCTAAAATGTATAGTATCGAATAAATCTTTGAAAGAGTGGACGTCTACGGACCGGCAGCAGACGATAATATTGTGAGTTTGGTTGTTATTCGATATCCTGTGGCATCTGGTAACTGGTGTCCTCCCGTCATCCAATCAGCAGCATGAGCTGGGTGTAGAAAATTCAAGCCGGATCTTGAATTATCGAATTTCTAGACTCTTCAAAGTTCGATTAGGCTTGGAAGTATTGAATTGATTGATAATTTGGCTTTCGAATTTGATAATATAAAAAACAAGTGTCATTGAAATGATAGGATTCTAGTGATGCGACGCGGGGCCACTTGGATGATTCGTATCGAAGCCTCAATGTCTGTGTCAGAACGAACGACGGGGTAATAGCTGAGGGAGTGGGCTGCGACACCGAAACTAGAAACGGGAAAGCATCCAGGTATAAGTTCGAGAAGGGGCGCGCTGGATAAAAGTAGATTATTATCTAAGAGAAACTGCTTTTTGGTGAAAATGAATGTGGTAACCCAACTGGCTCGACAAACCAAACCGACAGGTCAAAATAAGAGGTGACGACGAGGCAGTGAAAAGGAGTCTTCAGGAAAAATCTCATTCCTCTTGCTCTATACCATCCCCTCTGTGACGGACCTCTTCGCTGGATTTGTGGGAGAAGGGGGTGGGAAAGACATATCGCTCAGCCCGTCCTGTAATAACGGGGGGAACATTGCATGACCGTTTCACCTTGCTTGAGGCTGTCCACACACGGGCAATTTGCGACCCCTGGAAACGTTGAGCACTCATCAGAATCCGTCAGGGTGCGGGCCACAGGGCTTAGGTACACACCCGCCTTGGCGTGGTTCGAAATTGCTAGCTGCGATTTGATTGGGTAGTCGGCAATTTAGGGATCTCGCGTATTTGTCCAAGCAATTTTGGCGATCTGGTTAACAAGTATTTTACAGAGTTCTTTCGCAAATGATGGTAGGGTATCTAATGCTTTTGAATAGAGATAGGAGGGATAAGTAATGCGACGTGGGGTAATATCATGACCGGATAAACCGCTTGCAGGATGTGCGGAAAGGTATCCCACATTCTTAGGCAGGAACATGGAATGTGCTGTTTAAGCTACTTCCCAAGTTCCCCAAGGAGAAGGTTTCGATCAGAAGAGCCAGAAACAACTAAAATTATACTAGATTAAGTCCCTGTTTTATATCTAGAGAGTGAACGTAGACAGATTGTTACTTACTGATAGGCTCATTTCCAGGCATGAATCGAACGTCGTTGACCGTTCCTTTGTGCCCAGGAAGCTTATACAAAAGCTTCTTAGAGTCGGAATCCCAGACGCTCTATCGGGAAAAAAAAAACAAGGTGAAAAACGACCTTGTTAGTCTCAGATTCATACATGCGGGTGGGGAGATCACTTACGACGGTGCGGTCTCCGCTTCCAGCTGCAATCTTATCACCCTTAGGCGACCAACTAGCCCGAACGAGATTTTTCTCCAGCCCAAAAGGAGCACCTTCGAATACCTTTAAAAGACGATCGGGGGTTGCGAATGGCCGTATGTCCCACGTCCGCACTGTAGAATCCATCGAATTCGACAATAACGATTGTCCATCTGGCGACACACTTAGGGAAGTTATTGTGTCCGTGTGTCCCCGTAAATTGTTGACGACAGCTTTCTTTCTCAAATCCCAAACCTAATCAAAGTTAGTGACAGAAAAAAGTATTTTTCAGTTTGTGGATGTACCTTTATGTCGTTTTCAATACCTCCACTAAATATTTCCACCCCCGAATCCCCAATAGCGACTGACGTTATTGGGAAGTTTGTTTCCAAGTAGTCGATGGCTTCCTTTGCTCTGGGATCCCAGATTCCTATTGTACCATCGTCGCTACCGCTAAGAATTATCTCGAGGCCCTTCCGTGATATGTCGATAGCGTTTACAATATCCTCGTGGCCAATGTGTCTTCGGATCCTCTGACCCGTTTCAACATCCCAGTCTACTACCAACGAGTCCGTCGTTGCTGTGTAGATACTCCGCCCATCTCGGGACCACTGCAGATCGAGAATCGCGCCTTTGTGCCCGCTTATTTCCCCGTAGTTAATGCAGTCACCGTAAGTGTTCCACAGCACTAGGTAAACTAGTCAGCGACAGCAGTTTCGAATCAAATATGGAGGATGGTTTGCATTGCACATACGAACTGTCCGGTCGAAAGACCCAGATGCTATGTGCTCCCCAGTTGGGTCGAATCTCACTGCGAAAACTTCCCCCTATATATTACCGATTAGATACCTTTTAGTCTTAACCATATAACACAATTGCCATACCGAATGTCCTGTAAGCTCCATTATTGGTGCTTGTAACGCGCTCGTTCGGGGGACCTGAGATCGGAAGTTGTTAGCAGGGGTCTTAATGTAGGTTTCCAAATAGGTCAAAGGCGTCTTACTGCTTTTATCAGAGCCCCGCTCGAGGATGTAGACGACGAGATAGCGACAGCATTTCCTGCATCTCTAGGGACAGACTTTTGTCTCTTGACAAGTTGATTCGAGCTCGAAAGGTAGGCATCGTCGTTCGGCGCTTTCCTCTTATCCGTTGACATTGTATTGGGATGTTGATATAACCGGAAGGCGTTTGGGATCTGTCGCGATTGGTCTTTCTCGAGTTCCTGATGCTAGAAATAAGTCCGTGGATGATGTTGTTGGAAGATTCACGCGTGTGCAACGATGCTGTGGCTTTCACCAGCCGAAAAAGTTACTAACGCCACACATCTGCGCCAAAGTTATGCCAAGAAGCCGACTCAAGCACCTGCCAGCAGCTTCGCATCCCAGTCAGAGCTACATAACCCAGAACTCATCCGATCACCCCAAACCACGACGAACATCACGCAGTCCGGCGAAGAAAAGGGTACCCAGCTGAAATCAATCGTATCTTAGAGAAGCATAACCAAATTGGTGTCTGAATCTTTGGTGGGCGTTTACAACCTCGTTGGACAACCGGGTAGCCACAGGATCGCTGTGGCCCTGATACACCAGAGACAGCATGTCTTCCACAAGCCGAGCCCGGCTCGGTGAAGAGTAAGCTGCGCTCCTCTATATGTGTAACTAGATGTGCTTGAAATTGCTAATTCTTGGTGTGAATTAGAGTCTGGAAACTGAGAACGGATAAAATTGTTCGTGAAACCCCTCCAACAACTTGAGACTTGCATGCCCAATGGCTACTGCGGGGCTGACGTATCCCGGGTGTTTTTTATGCAGAATGCCGAACTTGTCACTTTAACATATGGATCTGTCGTCGCCCAGCTGTGTAAAGACCTCGATGGGGACTATGCCGAAGTCAACAAACAGCTCGATAAAATGGGTTACAACATTGGGCTGCGTCTGATAGAAGACTTCTTGGCCAAGAGCAACATGCAACAGAAATGTGCAAATTTTAGAGACACCGCTGATGTGATCTCAAAGGTTCGTATCTTCTTCCACAAGCTCCACCTATGCCACACTAATGTTGTCCATGTGACAGGTCGGCTTCAAGATGTTCTTAAATATCACACCGACGATAGTGAATTGGAGCTCGGATAACAAGCAATTCTCCCTACTGTTTGATGAGAATCCGCTGGCGGATTTTGTGGAGCTACCGGACGATGGGAAGGCTCAGAGCGACCTATGGTATTCAAATATGCTGTGCGGGGTCATCCGAGGCGCCCTGGAGATGGTTTGTAGACCAATATCCCCTTCACCAGTGGCTACGGCTAATAGATGTAATAGGTTCAGATGTCAGTCGACGCACACTTTGTCAGTGACGTTCTTCGAGGTAACGATACAACCGAGATGCGGATAAACTTGATTAGATATATTGAAGACGAAATGCCCCAAGATGATGAATAATGGCAAGGAGTATTTCAGTTACCTATAGGATGAAAGACCACCCGGTGATCAGAGACGGCACCTGAAACCTTGTGGGGGCATAATTTCGACCAGAAGCCTTCGCTTAGATGGACTTTTGACACCTGGAGTTAAGGAGTCTATATTTCCTTTTTGGAGAGGTGTTTTTCGAATGCAATCAACCCATCATGTAATAATATACCATGAAAACTCTGCATATCAATACAACAGAGCTGGATCCTTTTGAATCACGTGATCCAACCTATATGTATGTCAAACTGGATGTAGTGAAGGTGGGCTTATGCATTGAATTTATGTAAAGATCATGATTAAGTATCTCTATTCTTCGGGCGTCAGCTAGGTTTTAGCAGCCGGATGTCGCCAACTATGATTCTCATCTCGACGACATGCAACCTCCATTGCGTTCACGGGCTTGGCTAAGCTATCATTACGTACCAAGTATTCTTTTTTTTAACATAGGGATAAATAGAATGGAGGTTAGCCTAGATTTCAATTTGATGCTTGTACGGGATATTGGCTGAAATATTACGGATTCTATAGATCTGATACCATAAGTACTCAGCTAGAGGCGTCGATTTTGTAGTGTTTGTCCAAGCAAGATCCACCCATATGTGCATACCGAAGTATGCACATATGCACATCCAACAAACCAGCTTTGGGGTTTCGCGGCTGTCATGATCCAAATTAGGGGTCTGGGCACCGATGTACCTCTCCGACGAACCGAATTGACATCTTAGTAGGAGCCTGACAAAGACAATATCGACGTTGAAGGGCTGAAATTTTGCAATACTGTAGATATTCGGTGTAACAGGGGACGTTGTATTTCCTAAACCCCATCTCTCTATCAGCAGGTACCTTATAATATCAAATCCGTGAACATCTATTCGAGCAATTAAATCGAGCTGCCGCTAGTCCATCAAAGAACACAAACGTATGTGCATTCGAAACCTATAACCAAGGTAGCTCTGTAGATACTTAATGTACTTAATTGTTGTTAAGAGTGCGCTGTTGGGTTCTCTTAATTTAATCCCTGGACCCTGAGACCTTACCTCCACCGACAAACGGCCAGCAGGTGATGCGTGATACTCGGAAGGAAATCCCAGGTATTGTTTGCCATGCACACCCAGGCCTGCTCTTCTCTGTAGGTCGCCAGCAGATCCAGATTCGTATTGAGGAAGTATTATATTCGGGACATAGAATATGTTGAATTCCCGAGGCCTTCCCTTTTCCTCACGGCAATATTAAACCGCTCAATGGAAGACATGATATTTTAAAAGGGCAGGTTAGTCGTCTATTATAGAGGTTTCTACTAGTTCTTCTTGCGTAGAAATTTTTTTTTAGTTCGGTTGGTCTGGATCCTTACTGTCGATGGATTGTTGTGTGCAAATAAAATATTAGCAGCAGGATGTCCTGACCGTACCATCGAGGTTCGTTGCTGCTTAAGTACCTTAATTCCTAGGCAAGTATAAAAGCAGCCCCATTTCCAGGTGCCAGACCTCTTTCCATCCTCCTTCCACTCTTCAAATATCATGGTGGCAACTTTCCCTTTTCCGTCCCTAGGCGTATACCCGTCGACGATTCTTTAGGTTCTGCGGTATTTATAATAATTAGAATTTCTTGTCAATGCTTCTATTGGGATTAATTTCGGAATCACATCCACAACGAAGCTGCGAGTTTGAAACACCTTGCAAGATCCAGGAAATCGGTTTACAGCAAGCATATAACGGTTACTTGGTCCACACACCACACCCACACACCCTTGCCACACGAAGACATCCTCGAGTATTTCTCTCGACGCATCTCTCCTTTGACGAATGTAGGTTTTCTTTGATTCTGGTTATTTGATTCAATCCAAGATTTCCTTCCTGGTGGCTGTATCTTTTTTTCCTTTTTTTCCTTCGTCTTTATAAACTACGGATCCCGAATACTAGCCGTCGCTTTCTTCCTATTATGATATTGTCCGGCGGTCCCCATACAAGTACACAGTAATACCGTTTTCTGTTTGAATCCTCTGTGTCTTTTACATAGGAGCGACTCCGTATATTCATAGCCTGGTGGATCGGACGGCGTGTCTATTAGGCTGGAGTGGACCAGGGACCATTATGCATCTATACACTTTTAGACTTGCCTGAAGTTTGTTAGTACTTTTATCTGCACATTTCCCCTTGCAAGCGTCGCTGTCGTCGCCAACCTCACGGTAGAATCAACATTAAGGCTGGAGTGGACGCCTCCTCCTCTTCTTTCTTTTTTATATTTTATATATATTGTTCATTCCATCGCGGGAGCCACAGGTCTTAGCACGGGCGGGTCTCGCTTTAGCTTTGGTTGATTGATTGATTGATTGGAGGTGTTTGTTTGCCCGTGCCATCGAACATAAAAATCTGAATCTCGTTCTGATTCTTATTTCGATTCAATCTTTTCCTTCCTCTCTGCTAAGAAGTAGTTACTATAGATATCTCCATCTCCCCCCCCCTCTCTCTTTCTCTCTCTCTTCCTTTTCATTCCAACCCTCAGCTACAATATATCGCTGTTCGTTCGATCAAGTATACGTTATAAACAACTTGGTTTAGAAGTGCTTGCCTTTTTTTTGTAAGTACCTCGTCTGCTTAAGAAGCACTGCATCTCTCTGCACACCCAAAAACCACAACCTCTCTCTCCTCCGCCATCGCCGCCGAGGGAACACCAAACCCGCAAGGGCCAGCGCTGCACCCCAACAGTTAAACGTCCCAAGCGTGGCGTCTCCACCGAGAACCCACATTCTTCGTCGTTTAACATCCTACCATCCATCCCTCAATTTCACGTATACTCCCCCATATTAATTACCCAAATCTCTCGTCGGCACCTGGCTACGTCGCCTGCATCGCCTGTTTTTTTTTTTTGCGATTTTATTTGTTACTTCGAGTATACGTACTCGGTAGGTAAGTAGGTCCCCTACCTTGATCAAGCTGGCCTGACTGTTCTTCCCGTCATAATATCACCATATATTCCTTTCTCTCTTTCTCTTTTTCAATTCATCTATTTTACTTGCCTTGGCTTGATTTTATTTTTGGGTTATATCTTCATCGTCGTCTTCCATTTCCATTTAATTCTTCATGATATCCTATTGCAGCTTCCATTCACTGTTCGTTTCGGATCTTTAAATCTTTCTATCCTTCCCGCTTTCCTTTTTGTTCTAGCTCTGTCGCGCATCCCTACCCGACCTCTGAAGTCCGAACATAGGTATATCGCCACTCACGGTATCTGTCTTGTCCATAGCGCGGTGCAGTGTAGTGTCGGTCTTCAATCCATCTGTTCCCGATCCTCATTTTCATCCTTTTGATTGCCTTTTTACTTTTATTTTCAATACTGTATTGTCTTTCCGAGCGACCGTGGGACGCCATTATTGATAGGGAAGCGAAAGAGCCTTGTCTCTATTTCGCCGTGATCTCCTCATCCCCTTCCCTCATCTTCCCCCCCCCCCGGCCTCATCGGCCTCACGCTCTTAGCCTGGCCACCGTCTTCACCTGCTTGCGGGCCGGCTGTTGCCTCTTTCTGTTGTTTTGGCCTGTTGGTGCGGTCCAAGTTGATCACGAACAACCACAAAGTCACAACACTAGCACAAAAAAGAATTTCTAATTTCCCGCGCCACCTGCTTTTCCTCCCAAATTCCCAAAGACTCCCCCGTTCATCCTCATCTTCATATCCATCTCTTTAGGCTCCGTTCGCGATTCTATAAATTTCATTCGTATGAAAAACTAAATTCTATCTCTAATACGGAAAGGCTGACGCATCTGGTATCCGTTGCAGTCTCTCATCGTGCGTCCTTTGCGGCTATCCGTCTGTTAACCCGGCCAATCCGATCGCGTTGGAGACCAGTTCCGCCGGCAAAGAAGTAGCTCTCTAGAACGATTCGCTTCGTAATCTAGATAGAGAAACCCGGAATAACGTCTTTGCCCAACTCAACATTAATATCCGATTCTGCGATTGTCCTTCCTCGCACTATCCTTGTTCCATTATACGAACCTGCAATTCTCACGTCTGTAGACGCGCCTTCCCCCCCTTTATCCCTCTTCACACGTTCTGCCACGCAAGCCTGAAGTCCTACCTTAAGAAACACAGTGCGGTCCTGCTTTGATCTGGACTTGAATACCGGTCGCTGATCGCTGATCATGAGCCAGGGCGAAGGTGGTACGCCCAATATCAACATGAATAATCTAAATCAGATGACAAATTTGGCGGTTGGCGGTGTGCAAGTGGCAGGAGGAATGCCAAACATGGCACAGGCGCCGCAGAACCCAAACATGAGCAATGGTTCCGGTTCAAAAGGCCTGGAGAGATCGCTGCTTAACACATATATATACGACTACTTCATCCGTCATGATATGTTCGATAGCGCTCGAGCCATTCTGCAGGAAGCCGAGGTCTCCACCGAACCTGGGACATCCGTTAGACGTGGATCTCCTTCGCGGCGCTCCCAAAAACATGATCAAGACGGCAATCTCATCAACGGGATAGATGATTCCATGGACCCTGACCGGAAGGATGACGAGGGCAGTGAACGCGGTGCCGATTTGCCCTTACCTAAAGTTCCCCAGGACTCCTCCGGCGGGTCTTTCTTGTACGATTGGTGGTCGTTATTCTGGGATATATTTGGTGCTCGCACTGGAAAAGCCGTCTCGGGCCCCGCTATGACTTACGTGAATCAAGTTCAAGTTCAGGTAAGTCGCTATCTCCCTCCTTTGTGTGGCTCCCTTTCGTGAAAAAAAAAAAAAAAAACTCCCAACATAAAAATGCACTTGTATGAGTGTGCGTTTCCCCGGAAGCATCTATGTAGATTAACAAACCTGTGTTTCAGGCAAAATCTAGGGAGCAACAGCAGAGGCTCCTCCAGATAACGCAAGCTGGTGGCCTCATGGGCGGTCAACTCCCCCAGCAATTTATGGGTCCATACCCAACGAATCAGATGCTAAGGGTTCCCAACGGGGTCATTCACGCCGACGATCTTCAAAAAAATAACCTCGCGCGACAGGCAATGGTTAACAACCAACGAAACAAGCCCCAGTTTCCTCAAAACCCGTAAGTTCTACCCTCGGCCCTTTCGGGGTGAACACTGAGCCTAGTGACTATGCGATGTCTTGCCTTTTTGTCATGACACAAAGTTACTGAAATCTGTTGATATTGCGCTCTGCAGAAACCAGCAACAGCTCCAACAGCAGCTCAAAACCCAACAGCAACAGCAACAAGCGATGATACAGCAGCAGCAGCAGATGCAGCGAGATCAGTCAGTTGATGGCGAGCGACCACAATCTCCAGCCCCTGGTCAGAACGGATCGTCGCCCTCGAAACGTGCGCGCCTAGAAGGAGAATTCCAACCCGGAGCCGGACGAGGTCAACTACAGAATATGCCTACTGGTCAAGCCAACGCTCAGGCGATGCTCATGCACCATGGAATAAATCAACTTACCCCCGGCCAGTTTGCGCAATTTAACAATGCGAATCCGGCCGTCCAAGCCAAGTTGACAGCTGCCTATGCACAGAATCTCAGAATAGCGCAACAACAGCAACAGAACGCCGCAGTCAACGCCGCCGTTATGGGCAATCCGGCTCTCGCCAAAGGCGTAATGCCGAATGGCCAGATGGCCGGAGTTTCCGCCGCGCACGGGGCCCCCATGGTGCACCAGACTTCGGCTGATGGAGGACAGGGCATAAATGAATATTATAACGGAGGGATGGGTCGCGGAGGAATGAATGCAACCGGTAACCACGCCTTGCAGGATTATCAGATGCAGTTGATGCTGCTCGAACAGCAGAACAAGAAGCGATTGATGATGGCCCGTGCAGAACAAGACCAGATCCATATGCGTGGTAACGAGCCTCGACCCGATGGCTCCGTGCCCTTCCAAAGCCAAAGCGTGTCGCCTTCCGGTACTCGAGCAGCACCTTCCCCGCAACCTTCAGCAGACATTAAGCGAGGCACGCCAAAAATGGGCGCGCAACCCGGCCCCGGCTCGCCCCTTCCGAGCGACAGCAACATTCAAATCCAACGAGGATCTCCTGCTGCGTCAATAGCAGCTTTTAATGGCCAGGTCACTCAAGCCCCCTCCTCAATACTGTTGATCTTCATCAAGCTGACCCCTTTTCTTGTTCTTTCATTTAGCCCACCATTCAGAATGCCGCTATGATGAGGCCTCCGAGCTCACACCCTAGCTTCCCAGGAGTTGGGCCTCACATGAACGAACAAGCTATGAACCCTGCTTTGAGGCAGCAAGCTCAGGCGGGTAGAGGTCAGCCGATGTGGGCTGGCCCGATGGCAGGAAACCAAAGCGCACAGGCTGCACAGGCCCAAATGGCCCAACTGCAAGCCCAAGCACAGGGTCAAGGCCAACCTCAAGGACAGGCCCCACAAGTGGCGCCGTCTCCGGCGGCTTCTGCCGGACAACCACAAAATATTGGTACTCCCGGGCAGGCTAGACCCGGTGGGCCGCACCAAGCTATGCCACCACCCTCCGCACCAGCAAATCAAAACCCCGGTCGTACGTCGCCTCAAGTTAGTGCTATGCCTCACACACCTACCAATAAAGCTGGGGGTGCCGCGAAGAAAAAGGATGCGAAAGGTGATCGTAAACAAAGCGTAAGTGTAAATCCCCCAGCGCCTAGGTATTTTTGTGCAGGCACTGATCATGAATTGTGGTTCTAGCGGCCAAATAAAAGGGCGGCGGCTAATGCGACGGCTAATGCGGCTGCGGCTGGAGCGCCTACCCCATCGGAAGCGGAAACTCCTGCACCGGACACCCCAATGACACCCCAGAATCCAAACTCGTTCAATGCTCCAGGAAATGTTGCCAAGGTGCAAGGTGGTTTTCAGAACCCTGCGGCCCCAGTTGCTGGCGGTGCAGCCTCAGAAGCGGTCCCAAATCCTGCAGCAGCGGTAGCTCCTCCAATGACGGCAACTGAATCCTCCGAAAATCCCAATTTCAGTATGATGACCAATATGGATGGTTTTGGGGGTATGGGCAATGAGAACGAACTGATGGAATTCGATTTCGAGAGTTTCTTAAACCCAGAAGCAACAACGGCCGCCGATTTGAATTTCGATTTCTCAGCCTTTGGGTCTGGCATGGATGACGTTACCCTGGATGGCGGTCCTTGAAGTTCCTATTGGATATTGGCTTCTATTCCAACTGCTTCGTCATAGACTTCCCTTCCATTCACATGGCTCTTCGTCTTTGTTTGTGTTCGTGAGGAGCTTCTAATTCGGCCTTGGCTTTATTCTCCTTTGATATATCTGCCTTTTTTTCATTTTGATTTTTTTTGGAGTTCCAGGGCGTCGGGTTTATAGTTGGGCTTCTTCTTATGCCTCTCCTTCCCTTCCTCTATAGCGGGATCTGCTATGATGGTTTCAATGTTGTCAAGAACAAGGACCTACTTATCTCGTTGAGCAATGTCTTGGAAAATTGTGGCGTGCTTCTAAGATCATTATCGATTTGCGGCCGCCAAAAATTTGGCACGGCCGTTTCACTTTCCTCTGCTTTCGCTTCATTTATTTCTTCGTCTCATATTCGTCAATTTTGGGTGGATATCAGGATTCTGTCAACGAGAGCAAAAGCACTTAGTCCTTTGGTTCATACTCCAAAAATTTCTGCTTCACTCTGGATTTTACCTAACTCTCTAATACCCAAACATCTATCCATTTGGCGATGGAAATTCTTTAACGATTTTTCTTCAACTACTTAGCTATATCGATCTTGGGGGTTATTCTTGAGTACCTTTCAATTTGCCTTTCTCTCGATGATTACGCGTGGAAACGCACTACTCCACTTATGACTTCTTTTCTATTTCTTTCTGGCCCGATGCCCTCCTTGCGACAAAAATTTTCATCTTTCTCTTTCACCTTTGAACACTTCATTTTCGTGTATATGATGTTACTTTCACTTCAGCAAGGTGCCTTTTGGGATCAGCTGAATGTAATCTTACTGGTTCTATGAATTCACCTGCCACGAAGGCCCGTAAGCCGTATATAGTTGCCACATCAGGTTCGGCTGCTCCATTGCCCTGTGAGGCTTGCGAGTAGCCTTATACCCCACATGTTACCCATAAAGTATTAAGTATCTACAAAGAGCACTCAAAATATATACAAAGAAGGGCTGCTTGGTTTGGCCTCCCATGGATTATCTGTAGTGATCACCTATAACGCCACAATTGCGAGTATCGAGAAAATATGCTTGAGTATGCTCCCTAAGCCATGTCCAGCTGGCATTCTATCCTTACCCGTCGTAAGATACTCCGGGGATTGGATGTGACCCTACTAGCCTCTACACAGGGATGTGTGGGCCCCGAGAGCGGATAGACCTTAACGGAGTAACTTCACCGATGGCATCGAACTAATTGATTCCATTTAGTTCCTTCCACTTTTCGAGGTAGGCTTCTCCGCACATGGGACCGCCTTTGCCAAATTTCCCTCTCGTAAGTTCGAGTTTCTTTGTGACGAATGGTGTCAACTGTGAGAGAAAATATTCAGCATCGATTGCCTTTCAGGTTGTACGATCTTGTAAAACCCTTACCTTAAAGTCTGTCATGTCGGGGACAACATAGTTTCTCAGCTTCTTCGGATCGAGAATATAGCCACCATACTTTGTGTGCGAACCCATGGAGCCAGTACCAGTCCCTTTGTAATAACCCCCATTAACCTGCTTGGTAGTGAGTTTGAGGCGCTTGATGCCACCTCTCGTGCCGCCCAGGAAGAGGGCTCGGGTTGGGGCGACCATCGTCGGTTGACGGTGTAGGTGAGGAGATTCTGGGCTCCGTGTGGAAGACTCTAGTAATCCGGGGTCGGGTTTGGACACCTTCTTCCTCTATCGTACCTGTTTTTTTTTTTTTTGTTTCTCATGCGATGGAAGTGGAGGAGAAGTTTTGAAAGCTTTAGTTTCGTCGCAAACTGGTGAGAAGGTCAAAGTTTCCCGATTTAGTTTTTAAGAGGTAATACAACAAGCCAACACAGCCCTAAGCTCGTCTGGCCAAATAACTCCTGACGTCGAGCGCTTGGTAATTCTTTTTTTAGCACTTCGACAAAGATAATAACACACGGTAAGCGCGTTAAAATTAAAGTAGATAGAAAGATGGAGAATGAAAGAATGGATTTTTGCTCTATTTCTGAGCCTCGAAATCTTCATAGGCATGCAGAAAATATATCAAGCGTGTAAAACATAACCGAGACCCGCCTTTTGGTATCAAGAATAAATAGAAAAACCCAAGCACCGCAATTAGAGAGCCTTTTGTGAGCCTTTGAAAAGCCAGCGCATTATTTGTGGAGGCAAGGAGGAGACGTTTTCGAACAATAAAGGACAACCCTAAGCAACATACAAAAGCTTTATATAAACACCACGAAACAAGAGGACTAGTTGAATAAACCCCGTGGAAAGAAGCCCGAGATATGTATTGGTACAATCAACAACAGACAGTGAATGATGTGTATACTCAGGTATACATGGGAAAAGACAAAAATGAAAAAACGAAAATAAAAAAGACAAGCTAGGATGACGGTAAAGAGAGAACTGTGTCGGCTCCTCCCATTCCGAATCGAAGGTTCGCCATCTAATGACTAGCTTTATAGAACGTGCGAAACCAGGGTCCGCGTAGTTGATTGGGCCATGGGTGTATTTTGGACTACCCACAGCTGGCAGAGCTCGGACGATTCGTCGGGGTTCGCATCATTGTCGCTTGCGCCGGAATCGGTCTAGAAATTGGTGCCGTAGGCGGCGACATAAGATCATGTCTTTCGATTATGTGGGCGGGATTTGTTACCCGGGAAATGTTTTCCTGTGGGGAACTTAGGGCTGAAGCACCCCGTATGGCCTTGGTCATGACAACCAAGTTAGAGGGTATCTTGCCAAAAGAACTCTGGGACTGCCTTGAGTCCCTCGCCTCAGGCATAGATTTGGATAAAGACATGATGTCTAAATCCAGATGTGGTTTATAGCTACCTCCGGATGACGAACCGGAAACACTATATGTGTCAACCGGTGATGATAAGGCTTGCGCCCCGACTCGAGAGAACCGTGTCTCTCCTTCGCTGTGGTCCGCAAATCCTATGGCGTACGGGGCGTCAACTGTCGTATTTACCTCGCATTTATCGTTCGGCAGACATTGGGTTGTTTGAGCATTTTTTCCATTTTGTAATGCTAGAGTCATGTGGCTGACACCGCTCGCAATATTCGCCAAATGGTTATACTCGTATCCACTAGGGAGACTGTTGGCTCTAACATTGGATGTAGGGATCAGTCCCATATTCGAGGCCACCTGTGGGGCAGGGTTTTGTGTATATGGCGTATCGAAATACACGTTGGTAGAAAGACCGTTGGGTACGGTGTAATTTTTCGTTGTGGCGATATCACCAGAAATGTTCCGAAGGTTTACCGAATTACTATCGGCGGCAGCACGCAAGCCCTCTACCATCGGCGAAGAGCTCCAATGTGCAAATGCCGGGGTGGCTACTGCGGCCAAAGTTTCCATAGCTGCACCTGTGGCTAATGAATAGCTGACGGCCGTCGGGAGACTTGAAACTGCCTCCGCGTTCCTAGCCAGTAGGGCTAGCCCACTTTCTTCTGGTGATCGTGATACGGTCTGCCCATGTTGGGAATTTCGCTTCGCTATATTTGGCATACTTCTACTCGAGTGGAGGGGCGGCGTCGAAGCGTATGAAGGCTCGACTGCTCTTTGTATTTGCAACTGGCTCTCGAACCCAGTATCACCATTTGCTACTGGAGGCGCCGAAAGGCAAGCATAGTGAGGTGCTAGGCTTCCAACATACATTTGTTGTCCGAACCGGTCATAGGGCCCGATCTGATTATATTCGTTGAGAGCAAGTTGCTCGCATTGAACCCTTAAAAATTGGCATTGCCCTTGAACAATACCTGCCAACTTGCAATTCTGGCAGCCGGTACTATCGCCCGGGTCTCCACTACAACGTATCTTTCGTTTGCGGCATCTAGCGCACTTGTTGCAAAACATGTTAGCATAAATAGACATCCTTGTACACCTTTGTAGTTTCAGGTGCTAGAAAAACGAAAAGTGAAATTATAAACTTACAGCCACGTTGACTCTTTTCCTCGGGGTAGATGGACCCTGGCTTCCCAATTCTATGGAATTACCACTGATGCTGTCCCCTCGAAGCTGAGGATTCCAGTATGGGTTTTTCCTTGCGGGGTAGTTCGCTGTGAACACCCCTTGCCTCTGCGACGATGGTAACGAACCATATCCAGGGTATGAGTGCCTGTTGGTATTCATATTTTGATTCTTTTTCGAGGATTGGTGCCACTGGTAGAAAATTATCGATAAGATTGATTAAACACTCTCCTGAGCAGAAGGTGCTGCCGAATACTAGAGGGATTGTCGTCGAAACGAAGTTCAATGATCGTGAGTAGTTTGTGGAATAAATTCCACCTGTTGACTATATATAGAGAGAGGGGAGGGGGGTTGGGGGTTGGGAGTTGGGAGTATTTGTACAATGGAGGAGAAACCGGAGCTGAGTGTGGAAAAATAAAATAAAATAAAAATAAAAAAACAAGATTTTAAACTTGAGAGGGAGAACGAAGAGTGAAAGAGCTCGAGGGGTAATGCCTCAGAGAGAGGGGAAGGGAATTTAGGGCAAAATACTGGCAACAAGTATAACTCCTCTACATGTATGGACAATGAACTGCGAATAGCCAGTTTAATCGTGCTTGAACAAGCTGGTATGCGCATATGCGTTCACGTACATAGATAGAATCTATTGTTACAGCGCAGCAAGGTTGATCCTACCTGTGGATCGATGCCAAACCCGGTTCAATCGGAATGGTGTATAGAAGTTAAGTACATATATATCTTAAAACGTGATATATTAGAGAAAAGAACTCTATTTGAATAGATCGTAGTAGGTTCAGGGGGGCTGTCAAAGATGGCCTGTTGGTAGCTCTGAAATTGTGGGCGGGAAGCATGAGAATTTATTGCGATTCCATTATTTCCGCCTTATATGGCGGTCCTGGTGTTCTAGAACTTAAATTGATAATATCTGTACCTTATTTTAAATTTTTATTGGGCATTATAGAGAGCATAAGCAAATATGAATCGAATCGCGGGTATTTCTTAGAAGTCTGGACCACGAAGGGTAATAGTGGTTTCTTTTCTTTCCACGGAAAACGTAGCCACCTGGATTCCGTTAGGTAGCTATATTACGGACGCTGGCTGGCTGGCTGCTGAAGCTGAGATAATAACAACATACTTACGCAATCTGAGCAATACCAAATAGTCTACTCCATAAATATTTTCTTCTCTCAGCTCAAGAAATACAAACGGTGAAATTCACGGAAGAGGATTTATCTAACCCCAACCCAACCACAAAGATCAAGCAAACGGAAGGCTGAAAACGTGGAACTATGTTTTGGAGGCCGTTGTGATAACGTCTAACGATTGAACGAGCTAACAGCTGAAAAGAAACCATTTACATTCGGGAAGCCACCTTTGAACATATGCGTCTATGTAAAGAGGGGTTCAGTCAAGCTTTTTATGAAAAAGGAACAACCCCGAACGAAATTAAATTATTATTCGACCCTAGATGGAATTCGGCTTATACGGTTAGCCGGTGTGTGTTACAAGCCTTGCCTTCCTTGATGCATCTACATTCTGGAAGGTTTCATCTGTCTATGCGGACTCCCGCCTTATATTCGGAGTAGTCTGCAGCGGATTCTTCCGAATAGACACTTGGCCGTGTCGGACTACTAAATATACTTAAAAGCTGGTTTGGTAATGGGGTCATTGTTTTTTGGTTTCGAATTCAAAAACCCGGGATGTGTTCTTATTGGCGGTTATCGATTTTCTCTTTGTGTCCCCCAGTAAAGTCCTGCAGGAACACGCAAGCGGTGTATATACTCGCACAAACTTCATGAATCGAGACTAGCCCCCTGGACGGATTAAAATCTTGAATCTTGACTAGAAAGACGGGTGTCCCAAAATGCCCCAACTATGCGTTCCTATCTCCCCATAGCCAACTGCTCAAGGAGCCTGCAGTGCTCCGTTGAGGAAACAAAGAGGCGTGACAATTTTGGTCTTGGGCCGTCGGATCTAGGCAATCCTGACCCCATTTTAAAGTTAAAAGTTTGGTTTACATCGCCAACTGTCAAGGTGAGACAAAGAAAAGGAGGCAATACAGTAGGCGGGGTAGTTTGCCGTTTGTATGGTGATGAAGACAGGTCTCCTCACAAAACAGGGGAGAACCCACATCATGAATTCATACCCGAATGCGCCTCCCGGGATCCTATCCTTTTACTTCTTGTCTAAAGGCTGCAAGGAGGAATTTGTGGTTCCATGGAGACAGAAAGACCGGGACATTGGCCTGCTCGTCCGCCAGGGATCGGGGCTAGGAGAGGTATACGTGGGAGAAAATTCAATGACCTACCTAGGTACAAGGTGTACGAGGAAATTGATGGGTTTGTGGACCGGAAGAACGCCCTTGCCTTCTAATTTCTAGGAAATCTTTATAATGAAACAGTTAGGGCTGACGAGCTTTTCCTGTGCCAACTAGCCTGGTTGGACTGGGCCAAATATACAATTCAGACGAGCAATATAATATTGAATCGTACCGGCCGAGCTCAACCCTTGTTGTTAGAGTTTCCCGCATCCGGAGTCTGCATATGCCGGTTCCCAGTACAATGAAACAATTCACCGAGGTGGCGTTTATTTGGTCGCATAGTAAGAATGTCGTTCTCAGGAGCTAGTTGGGTTTGAGGTGGTGGCCCAATTTGGCTTTGGGTAGCTGCGTAAGTGTCACCATGCTCGCCGCTCAGTACCTCTTAATACCTTGCAACGGCTGGTCTGAACAGCATAAGTGATCTCACTACAATGGGAAATTCTTCTCCTTGATTGTCAATTGTGTTACCACCAGCACCATGAGGGAACACTGGCGGCTTTCAGGTTTCTGCAGGATCCCGTTAACAGGCCTCTTGCCCCAAGTAGGGTGGGAGACAACAGAGTTTTCACAAAGAACTCAAGAAAATCGATTCAGTAGCCTCGATTTCGCAATTCAGTTCGCTATGAACCGAGAGAGCCCCTCAGTCTGGCGCTCTGATGACTAGTCTGGGCTCTCGTAGCTTGTGCGCTATAAGGGAAAATTGGAAATCTCCTCGAGGCGTTTGAGTTTGAGTTGTCGCTGTTTGCTTGTGGCATTTCTTTTTTGGGGGAACGTTTTAAGCCGCATTCCATACTGCAAAGCGGCGAGGTTAGTCTCGAAGTTAGCGAACCCTTGCAGCGCCACTCGATTAGTGTACCGCAGAAAAGTCACAAACACTAACATCATGCAATCACGAAACTACGCCATTCAATTGCATCCTGACATCCTGTGATCCAAGGATACGCGTCTACGGAAACTATCACGCGTCCGAGCTGCTGCTTGTAGCAATCACACCGTTATGTCCGTCCTCCTAGAGACTAGTGCCGGGGACATAGTCATCGACTTGCTCGTCGATGATGCCCCACAGACATGTCTCAATTTCTTGAAGCTATGCAAGGTCAAATATTACAACTTTTCGCCCGTTTATAATATCCAAAAAGACTTCAGTTTCCAAACCGGCGACCCTATAGGGCCCGGCCAAAGCGGCAGCGATGGCGGCACTTCCATCTGGGGCAAGCTTCAAGGAGCCTCTAAAAAGTATTTTGAGAGCGAGTTTTCCCCCAAGCTCAAACATTCCGAACGAGGAACTGTCAGTATGGCCACTGCCCCAGCTGGAGGCGACGATGACGCAAAGCGGATAAGTGGCTCTCAATTTTTGATCACTCTTGGGGATAGCCTTGACTATTTGGATGGCAAAGGTTCTATTTTTGGCCGCGTGGTTGAAGGGTTCGATACTCTAGAAGCGATCAATTCTGCCTTTTGCGATGATAAAGGATGGCCACTAAAAGATATCAGAATCCGCCATACAATCGTCCTTGACGACCCTTTTGACGACCCCCCTGGACTCGTAGAGCCACCCGAGAGCCCCGTGCCCACAAAAGAACAACTGGCTACTGTTCGAATCGGCGAAGACGAAGATCTCAATGAAGAAATTGATGAAGAAACAGCAGAAATGCAACGGAGAGAACGTGAGGCGCGTGCCCAAGCACTGACTCTCGAGATGGTGGGGGATCTACCCTTCGCAGACGTCAAACCGCCAGAAAACGTCCTTTTCATTTGCAAACTTAATCCAGTAACACAGGATGAAGATCTTGAACTGATATTCTCTCGATTTGGAAAAATCTTGTCCTGCGAAGTCATTCGGGATAAACGTACGGGAGATAGTCTGCAGTACGCTTTCATCGAGTTCGAGAACCAAAAAGATTGCGAACAGGCATACTTCAAAATGGATGGTGTTCTTATTGATGACCATAGAATTCACGTTGACTTTTCCCAGAGCGTTTCGAAGTTGTCTGACTCGTGGAGAATGGATACGAATGCTAAACGCAGGGCTCACGCTGATTCAAAGGGATTCGGGGGGTCCTCCCAACTTCAAAGAAAACAACAGTATAAAAGTGGGGATGGTGGAGGCTATTCAGGGAAGAAGTACGATATGGTGTTTGACTCCAGCGAGCAAAGTCGAAGTTCGAAAGAATGGGGCGACCCGAGAAGGCGTGAAGGAGACGGGAAGGACCATAGAGGTCGTGATAGGGACAAAGACCGGCATCGAGACAAACACACCGGTGGTCGAAGCCATAAATACCGGAGATCAAGATCCCGTAGCACCAGCCCGAGGAGACGAGATCGGGAGAGACGGGAGAGACACCATGATCGAGATAGAGACTGGAACTCGGGTAGAGATCGCAGAGACCGATACGAAAGACGATAGCTCTGAGGAGTGCTCCTTTGTGTTACGATACTTGACACCTCCTAATTCTCACACCACTGTAATAAAAATGCCCAGGACCCAATTGAGTATCACTCGAGACTTGGTTCGACCCGTCAAGAATTTTCCGAATCCACAGCAGAGAATCTCCAACCCAGTAGAAATCAACCTAGTAAAACGACTGGGGCTGGTGTTATTGAGATCTCAGTGTAGTACAATGATACGGTTGCCTTCCTAGAAATGCCTTTCTACTCGGACATGAAACCGTTCCCTCTCATGGTTACCCACGTATATATCCAGGCTACCATGCTCGCCATGGATCCCGAGTTCCATGATGATTTCTAGAACCATGATCGTCACATTTGTGGCGAAGGCGCCGCATGACCAAACATTATGACGGACGACCCGTCTAGGCAGGGGATCGCTCTAACAACCAATACCCCTGGGATGTTTGCGAAAGGCTTCGAGAAGCCTCCTAGTAGTATTTGGCACAATGTAACCGGCGAGCATATGGGACAAAATGCAATGCAACATTGGTCTAGATTTGGCATGAATAAACTAATGGTTTTGAGATGCTAATTCTACATCCGCCTTTCCCCAACGCCAAAAAAAAACCAACAGAGACGTACCATTCGTGCAGCGAATTGTCATTACCTTTAATTACTTAGTTATCCTTTGGCTCCCTTGGGCCTTCTACCGTTTTTTCTTCGCAAACTCGACAAGATTTTCAATCACCCTCTCAAATGCCTCCTTGTCGCCCAGCGCCGCTTCTCTTTTTCCGAGCCAATATGTCAGAGTCTCGCTAGCTTCTCTGGTGACTTCTTCGAGCTTCTTGACATGTTCCTCCAGTTCGCTCGCGGTAAATGCTCGTAACCTGACGTCACTTGTAGAACAAAGTATCCTCGCAGACGGTATATCTACCAGTTTAGACTGTGCTTCTTTTTCTTTTCTCCTCCGGGAAGACGAGCGGTTAGACCGGTCGCCGTCCCCCCGGCCGGCATCTGAAGACTTTCGAGTATGTGATGATGATGGCAACACTAGTTTCTTTTGCTTGGTGTCTGCGGGTAGGATTTCGTCGAGATCAACCGGAACCCCTAGAGAAACCAAAAAAAGGCGGCGGATCCGTGACAGCTTCCAGTTGGGGGGCTGTAGGGGTGGCGGTGTACACAACTGCGTCCACAGCGATTGGCTACGAGAATCAATATCATTCGTTGAAAGGAGTCTTGAATTATATTGCTCCTGGGGATTGCAAAGCAACGGGGCAGGTCACCTTCGCTCTGTAAGAAATGCGCTATTCGTAGATGGTATGGGAGGGGGTACCGCATCTGCATTCCTATTATCTTGCGGGTACAGTGAAGAGATTATGCTGTCGATTTGAGACCTCATTTCGCCTGTAGACACTTTCGTAAAATCAAGTAAAGGCTGAACCGCGTCCCACGAAACCCGGAAGCAAGGCCACTCATGTTAGCAATTTGGCCTTGAATCCATGTTTTGCGGTTAAAGAAAATATTGCGTTTTCTACAACAGATTGCAGAAAGTAGGGCTTAATGATTGAAGTTGAAGAATTCATAAAAGCACAGAAGGAATGAATCAAAAACAGTAGCAAGCACTAAGGACGTTGTTCTCTTCCACATACCGATCTTGGAGGATCTTGGACACTTTCAATAGGTGTGTTTTCTACCTCGGCGGTTGGCGTCGCACTGTCGAAATCACCGAAATCATCAAAGCCATCGCCATCCTCAACCGTTTCTCCAAAATCATCGAAGTCATCATCGAAATCATTATCGTTAACCTCGTCGACAGGGCCTTCAAAAATGGCATTGGCGTTTTCACCACTCGTCTCCGGAACCGCGGCCGTCGATGAGAGGGGTGGTATGCCGATATCACCTTCGGACGGGCCTGGAGCTGGTAGGCCAGACCAACTCGTGGGCGATGTGGGAAGGGTAGCATTGGGATTCGGGTGGCCATTCGTTAGTGTCGTGTCTTCGTATTCTTGCAAAACATCGGGCTGCGCATCCATTGACTGATTTTCATACGCCTGCGACCCAGGAACGGAGCCGTGTACTGCGTGATCGTCCGAAGTCTTTTCTACAATCTGACTGTTTAATTAGTACGTCGGGATTATCTATGTATCCAATGTGGCTTGCCCTTACCAGCAGAGGTGCGTCGGTGGACTTTTGGGGTTCTGGGATGACCTGCACACGACTTTCAGGGATCGTCGTACCCGCCAAAGGCGCTTCAATGGTCTGGCCGGTGTCTGAAGACATGCTGCGGTTTTATCTGGCAGGAGCTTTCCACATGTGTAAACACGATCTGCTTTATCTTCAAAGCTGTCGATATCGATAGATGGACTGCGGGCTGGTTGTTGGTTTGCAGTCGGTGGCTTGTCTGAACGAATGAAGGTTAGTTTGTATATCTTGGCGTATCGGCTTGGCATCCCGCCAAACAAGATCGCCAAACTTACAACCACAAAATTTCTTCCTCGGATTCGACACAATCTCCAAAATGCCGGCGGAACCTTCATCGCTCGACTCTGTCGACTTGTCCGCGTTTAAGATCTTAGACCCACTGACAATCGCTTCCATAAACCTTCCGCCGTCGAAAGTCGCAAAGGTTCACAAAGGATTGACAACCCTCCCCGTTCGTTCGAATTCTCTGGCGGTGTTCTCTCCAGAACCAATTTTCCATTATCTCTTCGTCAAACCTCACGATCCCAAGTACACACCGATTATCAATGCACACCCAAATATCAACGGCCGGTCGCTTTATATTTCCTCTATCCCTTTCGATTCGACAGTCCATCACTTGAGGGCGCTTTTCACTGCGATCGGAGGCGGAAGAATCGAGACCGTTATATTTAGTGACGAGCCACTCCCACCTCGCCCATCTACGGTGGATGAAAAAAACCCAATCAAGAACAAGAAGAGGAAGAGGTCAAATCCGGCCGCAACCAACAAACAAACAGCCGAAACCGCACCATGGCCGTCTCTCTGGAACCGAAAGTTGCATCTCCCGGGCACAACGGCGGTGGCTGTTTTCGTTGACAAAGCGGCTTGCGATTTAGCCATGAAAGCCGTAACCGAAAATTCAACGGATAACCCAAATCTAGACTACTTCTGGGGTAGCGGAATAGGGAAAGGCAATCTAATTCCCGAGCTCGGAAAGACACGTTGGTCCCTCCGGCTCCCGCTTCATTTGACCGGTCTATTTCTAACATACATTGAGATGATAGGCTACGAGGATCATATGGAAAGAATGTTTCCTGACCCGGAATGGGCACAGAAGTTTGTGGACGATTCACTGGAAGCCTACGACAATCGCCTCAAAGCCGAAGAGGAAGAAAGACGCCGGAAAGCCAATGAGCCCGACGAAGACGGGTTCATCACTGTCGTCCGTTCTAGTAGGCCCCGCCCTCCACCCTCCGCAGAGGAGATCGCAGAACGTCTCAAGAAGGAGGAGAAGAGAGCAAAGAAAGGATTCTATCCCGATTTCTACAGATTTCAACTGCGCGAACTCAAAAAAGAGCAAACAAAACAGCTCCTGTCTCAGTTCGAAGATGCAAAACGACAGGTTCGGGAGCGCAAAGATGCCCGAAAACACAAGTCTTGAGGCCGCAATAGCCGAGATGGCTTTGGACGCTCCCTTGGGGGCATGCCGGCATAAAATATATACGAACAAACCCCGACCCTAATATTAATCCAATCTATCAGCTTCGCCAAGAGAGACCTGCCACTGGCTAACTACAGATCCAATCCATTACAACCTGGCCAAACCCGGCCGAGATCCGACAAAACCCGCTCCCCAGCGCAAGCGATTCTCGCGAATATGCCGGCCCCCCGAGGTCCTGAGTTTTTTTTATAGTAGATGCGGCGGCCAAAGGAGAGAGTCGGTTCACAGAGTCGAATTTTGCATCAGATTACTCATTTCATTCACATTTCCGGCATCTGCGGCATCCGAATCTTGGAGCCGGTTGGGCAAAAAGTCCAGCCTGAACTCTAAATCGAGCTCATCGAGAACCATTTTTGATAAGCTTTGGTCAGAACAGCTCCATTTCGGATAATGCTTAATGGGCAAATCCACCGATATTTTGGTGCAGTCGTGTGTGTGGTTGATAGCTAGACGCTTCCTGTCTTCGTCCTTCAAGCGTGCAACCTTGATTGTTTCGACAGTCATGTCCAGCCCGTTGATTCGATAGGTGATATGGAAAATTTTTCTGGTTGACCATTCAGCAAATAAGAATAGAACGTGTGAAGTCGAGTACCAGTTTGCGTGGTCCCTCGAGTTTTTAAACCTGAGAGCTTGCTGGCGGTCCAAAACACACAAATCAATGGCTCTGATATCAATATTAGTATCTTCGATGTACATTTCCATCTCTTGCTTTGTTCGAGCGGACAAATCCAGATAAATAAAAGGGGTGCCACCCTTATATTCGTTACGGATGTAGCGGAAATGTGGCGTATTCTACGATATCCGATTAGCACTGAAACCACGTATCGTATTTGAAGCATGCCATCGTAACTTTACCTTGGGAATCGTCTTCTTTTCATAAGGGAACCAGAAAAGCATGCCACTTTTGAGAAAGATCTTGACATGCACATCTTCCTTCACTCCCAAGCCACACCCACAAAAGCACACATATGCCTCTAACTCTTTTAGTATTTCCAAACTTCCGACCTCGTCCCCGTAACGTAATTCAAAAACTCGGTTTTCAAGCCCGGTTGAATTACACCACACCACCGTCTGTACAAGTTGGTCCCTTTGTATGTCCCAGGCGCTGTGAATGCGCATGAGATCCAAGTCAATGGTAGGCCGGGTAGAAGCTACCGGTTGCTGCGGCTCAACTGGAAGCCGTGGTTTTAGAAGCTGCGTATCCACATCTAAATCCCAATAGAGGATACTCGCCGGGTTTGTTGGGTATGGTGGCTCCGGAAAGTCATACTGCCATGGATCGAATGGATTATACCGGACCTGACGAAGAAACGTAATAAGGGCGAAAGGGTACGTTGGTCGAGAACCTAAGATCTAAAAATTCATTCATACGACTATTTAGTATTAGACTTATCTCAACAGTGGTATTCTATCCATGGCCAGTTTCGCCATACAATGTAATTTCTTAGAGAGCCAGCTTCCTTCACCTGATCTTGCCTATTGAAGTTCAGGAAAAACGGCTTCGGGGTTTTATTCCCTTTCGATTGGACCAGCGGCTTGTCTGGAAGTGTACCCATAGACCGTTGTAACAAAGATACACATTGGCTCGGGTAGAAATGGTTGAGTGTCAAATGATATATCTCTTCGATTGGTTCATCCAGATCCGCAGTGGTATCGTGGTGGTCGTCGTGATCTGTATCACCTTGCGGATCGCGGACTCTCCTCTTGGTTTGGAAGAGGTTTTTCGATGGAGAAACATCCATGAGGCTGCTACATGCTATTCACAACTGAGAACAAGACGGAAATAAAACCAGCCTCATGGATACACGTTTTGCAACTGCGAAGGTTAGGTATTGTGTGGATGCAAGGTACATGTCCCTGCTTTGTGGCCGTACGACACACGCTGTGCATTGCCTGTCAGGCTGAAACGAAAACCACGCAAACAACACAAGTATCAATTTCTACCGATCCCAGCGTAAACAGGAAGCCACCATGGAATCCAAGTCACGCATCAAATAAAGCCACCTTAGAGCTAAGTAATGACTAAGGAGCAAAGGCATTTCTGGAGGCTCTCATTTATAAGAAAAGGCACCTTTATCATCTGTCGGCTTCCTTCTTCTTCTCTTCCTTCCTTCCTTTCTTTTTTTATTTATTTTTTTGCTTAGACTCCTCCTCTTCTTTCTAACCTTAAGCTGGAACCTCAATCTTCATAAGGTCGGCTCCGTTTTGAATGTCGGTTTTGCTGTAAGCCCAATGTCAATTAGGAATAAAAGATATAAAAGTTTTCATTCAAGGAGGTATGGAATTACTGACCTTGGCATGGCATGCCTTCTCATGAGCTCCGAGCATTGCGTTACCTATAACATATTAACCACCAAACAAGATGGAAGAAGGCCCAAAACTTACAATAGGATCCCTCTGCATGGATGCGACGGCGACGACCGTCTCCCCTTGAGTGTAGTAGCTGCATTCCCAGCTGTTATTATATAAACTGGTACCTGGAGGAGAAGGGGGAGAAGTTACTACTTACGCTACAAACTTGTTCTCTTCAAGATTACCGTCGATGACTACATCATCATAGCCGCCGATAGTATTCCCACAATATCTTAGTTGCAAGCCAAGAGCACTCCAGAATATAGGTGTGAAGAAGTCCGCCGTTTCACCCGTCGCAATGTGCTCTAGAAATTTCGGAAGAAGAGTCATCCCGTCAGTTGTTTGACGCGATCATAAAACCACATTGCTTATGCATACTCGCCACAACTCGACCGGAGTTCTGCGCTACGTTCCAATGCTCGATGCGAACGACCGAATCTGAGAGGCTACCGGGGCCCCTATATGGATACGTAGCAATGTCTCCAATCGCGTAAGCGTCCTTCACGCTGTTAACCCGGAAGTTTTCATCCACACGGAGAGAGCCATCTTTTTCCAACGGAACATGCTTGATATATTCTGTCGCAGGAGCGACGCCGACTCCGAGAATAACGGCATCTGCTTCGAAAGAAGTCCCGTCTTTCAAGACAACAGATCCAACGAGAGAAGAATTCGAACCTAAAATCAAATGGTCGGGTCAGATTTATCCAGGGTACCGAAGCTGTGTTTCAATTTCGATTCGATAACTTACCAGATGGCTCAGCGGCCTCGACGCTTGCTTTCATGTAAAACTTAACCCCTTTCTTCTCTAGTATCGACTGGAAGGAGGCGCCAACAAGTTTACCCATGACTCGCTCCCTAATCTCGCTCCGTTAGTTCTATTTTCTGGAAAAATCACTCCCGTGGGTCCCTGTTTTGCTTGCATACATTGGGACTTCTTCCATTCCGACAACCTGTAAGGCGAGTTCTAGTTAACTCGGTCAAGCCATTGCATTTCAATGCATAGGTGTGCATACCGTAACTTCATGCTTTTTCCCGACGAGGAAATTGGCGACCTCCATGCCAATGAATGAGCTTCCGATGACAACTATCTTCTTGCCACCATCTAACCCAATAGCGTCGACTATAGCCTTAGCGGTTTCGATGGTTCGAATCGTAAAGATATTGCCGAGATCTTTGAAGCCCTTCAACGGTAAATTCTTTGGAGTAGCTCCGGTCGCGAGGATGACTTTATTGTAGTGGAAAGTCTGCCCGTCCTCTGTTTCTACCGAGTGCTTCTCAAAATCGACACCCTTGACGATCGTGGAAGTATGAAAATCTACATCCAGACCCTTTAAGAATTCAATAGTGCGCCAAGCAATCTTATTAGGATCGGTGATAAGGGCTTTGCTGAGTTTTGTCCTGTCGATCGGGGGGTATGATTCCTTCGAAAGAACGATAATCTTTCCTTGGTAGCCATATTCGCGTAACGCCTCGAGGGCCCCGATGGCACCGGAACCCCCCCCAACTATGAGAACGGTGTCGTCCGATACGGCTTGCTTGCAGGCGTAAGTTGGGACCCGGCCGAATTCCTTGATCTTAGATTCCTCCGCTTCAATAGTTAAATCGTCCCCGTTGAGGAGGACAGGGAAACTATTGAGAGAATCTAGAGCAGGAGCATCCTCGATATCACCAGTTATTGCATTGAAACAAGCCCCATGCCTTTACGGCAAAAGTGCATTTTGTGGAAGTGATTTCCAATCAGCTACTATATTTCTATCCTTAGGGAACCCCGAATACGAGCAGTTACTACATACCAAGGGCACTTGAGTCTTCCGGACGGTGTAAGAGTCCCCTTGACAAGCGGGGCACCATAGTGACTAAATGTTTGAATTTATGAGCATATAGGCCTTCTGGGTATGCGTCGAAGGGACCAGAGTTGAAAAGCGATGTAAAGCATCTCAAATTAGACGTACGTGCATCGGGGGCTGAGTGCAGTGACATTTTGCCCCACTTGGACCAGCAAGAGTTTTGTATCACCGAGGCCTTCAACAGTGACTTCTCGCTTGAAAGTTGGCTTCAAATCCGACTTGTCGACTCCGATAAGCTTGTACTGGGGCATTTTGAAAGACGTGGTGGTATGGAAGTCACAGCGAACGAGGGGCTCGGAAGCCTGGAAGCGATGGGTGATGGTTTGAAATACCGCGCTGGCTCTTCTGGGAATTGTAGGTTTGATGGTCTTTAGTTTCGATGGTGAACCAAATGCGAGAATAATTGGATTCATTCGTCAGGCTGGAAAGTAATGTTCGAAACAGGTAGTTAATAGTACGTGAGATGCCGTTAACTTCATAGACATGTAGCCGTCCCTCATATCATGAATCTAGAGCTGAGAGTCGACGTCTACCATGAAAAAGTATACCAGAATCTTAATATTAACATATTCCTGTGCCGTGGACCTATAATATACGTCTGCTATTCAATGCATCGCATATCATTTTCCATTAAACCAAGTAGTATTCCTAGGAAACGGTATCAGACCGCATTTGGTTTTGTATGCTCTCATCCTGGAAATATAAGTAGCCTGGTAATCTATAATCTGTAATGGCTGACAAAATACGGCCGTAGACGGCCGCACGCATGTCGTCATAAGATAATGTTGGAAAGCTCCAACGGCCAATCGCCTTCGTCCCGAATGTCAGCTTTCGGCAAGCCGAACTAAATGATGTGTTAAGACAAGCACCCGACCGAGTTCGGGAGGCCGACTCGGGAGGGTTTGGCAGCCGAGGAAGGCAGACCGGGGTGTCATTCCATTTGTCTAAAAATAGGAAACCCACTTCACTCTCCGGACCTGTCGACATTGTCGGTCATGGCAGCCTACTGTGCAAGTAAGTACTTATGCATGCTCACGATTCCTTGCTCAATGCGTACGCGTACTCGTAGATTTATCTGATATCGCCAGCCTATCAACGATGTTTCCTCCGTTGTAGTCCCGGTGTCAGATTCAGAGGCGCCTCATCTCCATGTCGCAGAACTTAACCGTTGACGGGAGAAGGGCCGCGACATCATTGCGGCGCGGTCATCCCCATTAATTTCAGCTCCCCGCGCTCTCAGTCGGACCCCACATACATTTACTTGCGTTCATGATGATACACACAAACTTCCGTAATCATGCTGTCCTTTGTCTCTCTCTCTCCCCCATGCCTCTCTCTCAAAGTCGAACGGGGCGTTTTCCGCAGCCGGTTTCATCGGAGCGCCTTGCCAGCGAACTGCCCCTGGAAATCCGACAGCCTTATTATGATTGCTGGAATGCTTAATTTCTATCTTAACGAACGATGGTGCGGTGCAGGGAGCAGGTGGTATCTCTACACACCGCAAAGAGGACCTTTGTTTACCTATATATAATCAATCGATGAAACCAAAGCAAATAGAATTCTCGCGATGTGGCCGTTAAATTATATTCGGCAGACGGGAAGTCTTACTTACTTCCTTAAGTACTTAAGTACCTGGTGTTTGAACGGTGTTTGTTCCCCTCAGTCATTGCATCGATCGTCATCATCATTGCATTGCTCACCCCTCCAAGCTTAAACCCAAGCTCGTCCTTCGTACCTTGGCGTCCGTCCGTCGCCTGCCGGGCTCATATCTTCTCACCGCCCACCATCACCATCACCATTGCCATCATCAACGTCACCATAGCATACACACGCCTGAGGCACTTGGTTGCTCCATAGCCTGCAGCCACGATCACGACCGAGGCCGGCCTCATTCTTTAATAATATACCGTCGTTGCAACATCCAAGCCTTGGGCCGAGTCAACTAGCGACGGACAATGTCGCTCTGCATTCATTTGGACAAACCCGCAGGACATGCTTATACAAACCTCGATATTCTATCCGGCTATGTTTCTTTGGAGCTTCCTAGCGATGAAACTATAACTTCAATTGTTGTAAAACTAGAAGGACTCGTGCAAACTAAGCTCAAGGAACCTAAGCGGCACGAAGATGACAAGGACAGCAAAAGATGGGAATCCGAACTACACAAGGTACGTACGCTATGGCTATTAGTTTACTCTTCCTCTGATCCAAATAAAATACCTAAGGACTTGCCTTCTAATATTCTAATTATATATCCTCCTTCTTCCCTCCTAGGTCCTGTATCTCACCAAAACTGTCTTTCCAGCAGACGAAGTCCTAAAGCAATCCACCTCAACCGCCGGATTCAAACTCAAGAAGGGAGAATATGAATATCCATTCGAGTTTAGAATACCAATAAATAACGTCTGTATCCCGCAAACCGGTATTCTCAAGACGTTGAGCGAGCTAGGCCAAGGATTCGACCCAGTAAAGGAAACACAGAAGCAAGAGCAGCATGTCAAGACAACCCTTCCGCCCTCCCTTAGCGGTATACCTCACGACATGGCATGGTGTCGATACTTCGTTAAGGTCACCCTCAGTCGTCCTCAGTTTTACCGAACGAATACCCGGAAGCACGAGCTCATTGTCCTTCTACCGATCGAACCACCAAGGCCACCTCCAACTTCAAGAGAAACCTTTGCCAAACGTGAACATCTCCAAAATTATCAACAGGGCCCTCCGAGGAAAAAGCGTGGCCTTTTCGATTCGTGGAAGGGTAGGCCGGACTCTCTGCCTCCTCCGATAAACCAATCCCGGTTCTTCGTCGAAGCCCGTCTACCTTCACCTCCTATCATAACACCAAAAGAGCCGTAAGTCCGCATTGAGTTCATTGGCAAAGTTGCCTTGAGCGGCTTCCCGCTTTTTTTTTCGTACGTCTAACCTTTACTTCAGTATCCCTTTACGAATTCTATTTACGAAGCTTACGCCCTTCACGGCTCCGATTATTCTGCGCTCGCTCCAAATCCGCCTCATAAGCACGACACATATCCGCGTTCATGATATCACACACGATCTCATATCATCGAGCCATGCTCATAGCAGTACCCAGCTAGCAATCCCCGTTGGCCACCCCAACTCACCTGTCGGGGAAGAGTTAGAAGCGGAAAGTTCGGCATGGAGTCAGTGGTCGTTCCCCAGTTCGGTTCAGCCGAGTTTCGTAACCTGCAACATCCGTCGCAAGTACGATCTTGAGATCTCCGTGGGTGTCAGTCTTGGTTTACAACCACAGTTCGAGGTAGCGCCTTCCCCCCATGCAACTGAATCAACAACAAGTATTCAGCTAACATTCCATACGCATAGGTTGTCAGTCTAATAATGCCCGTTGAAGTTTTCTCTGGCATTCGTCCCCCGCCCCAGCTTCAACTTTTGACTTCTCAGCGTAGAAGGCCGTCGAATACCTTACCCCCGAAGGAATTGAAGAGACCGCAAACCGCAACCAAACCAACACTATCAGCCGCACCATCCATTTCACCTGTTTCCCCAGCATCTCCATCGTCAGCAAAGCTTCCACCCCTCCAAACAAACACAAACGCCAATACCGCACCCCCAGTCGAATATCCTTTCAGTCCTATCCAGGTCGCCGATGGGACACCTCCGGGAACTTTTGTTGCGGCAAGCTCGCCCGCTAGTGCTATCGATGATCTACCCCCGACTTACGATGAAGCGACAGCCGTGAATGTGGAACCCGTTAGTGGCCCACGTCGGGAGTTTCAACTAGAGCCGGGCTACTTCACGCGGCCTGCTGAAATGGAATTGCAAATGTCTAGAAAGAGATAGACGCTCAAAGTTTTCGATGGTTACGTTCTTCATATTCCTCGTTCACATTTACATCCTTCGTGTTCATATCTTTTCATACGGGTTTCAAACTCATTTCTCTCAATATTCCTTGCATGGCGTTTTTGTGCTTTTGTCCCCTCTGTGATATTCTTTACGCGGCGTCCTGCTTAACACCTACTGTTGTTTTGTGATTATATTTTTCGATACCGACGGCAAAAACGACAGAGTCCCCCGCAATGGGCATACGGGCTAGTTTGGGTGTTCGGATTTCTATTCTATTGTGTCTTGGCAGCGTTTGTCTCCGAAATAGATACCAGGTCTCGATCCTGGATAATTCTTAATTAATTTAATGAGCAACTATGAGGGGAACCCAATATTGGAAAGTTATGACCACCATATAGCTCAAGTACTTAATGCAAAGAGGGTATCATGAATAAAGAGCCCAACTGCTTCAACGCCAGATGACTCCCGAGCAGCCAATCAAGAACTTGCAAAGAGCACGTTGATGCCATAGAAACCTACTTTCGTTCCCTCCTCTTTGGCGGCGTATCGATGAACCGTGTACGTTTGGTGGGATGCGGGCTTGGTGACGTTGTATCGAATAGTCGGCGTTTCTTTGACGAGTGTTAGTCTCAAGCGTTACGAGCATAGAGCGGAGCTTACCTTTGTGTAAATTGAAGGCTTTATCGGCGACATGATTTCCATCGAACTATCATCATCTTCAACGGGAAATGGGACAAGGTCAATAGATCCTTTCGTGTTTTCTGCTGGCTCCTCTCCCTCCTCGTCTCCTTCCATCACTTCTTCCACGCATTCGCCGAACGATTGATCTCCAGGCAAGTACTCTTCTTCATTCTCTCCCTCCTCCTCCTCCTCCTCCTCCTCCTCCTCCTCCTCCTCCTCCTCCTCCTCCTCCTCCGCACCATGCAAACACTTTTGCCCTTCCGCAAATCTCCCTTCTTCTGCTTCCTCCACTTCATCCACCTGAAAGGTTAACTTTTTGGTTGGCCGATTCAACTTCTCTTCAACTTCCACTTGCCATATATCCACGTCTTCAGCCTGGTTGGCGGTAGGCTCGGGTGGCATTCCTGCCGGAGGGATGGTCTGAAAATTGATATCAAGCTCCTCCAAGACAGCACGCCTTTCCCTCTCGACCGCATCCTCCAGTGCTTTGATTTTTTTCGAATTCGCTTTATCCGGCTGTTTGTTCACTAGATCCACCAAAGCGATGGCGTTTTTCCAGGCTTCCAGCGTGCCTTGCAGCTGCAGCCTAAGCCTCTCTATTTCCCGATCCCGGGCATCCAAGTCCTCGAGTGGCACATAATTCGGTTGGTTCAACATTTCCTTGAGATGTTCAAGTACTTCATCCACTTCGTTTGAGAGAGATGCATACGATACATCGTTGGCTATGACATTCCGTTCTCCCTCTTCAAGTTCGGCTTCCTGATCCACTTCGGTATCCATCCCGGATATCGCTTTTAGCGTGGTTACGGTTGACTTGACCATGGATACCAACGTATCGTTCTCGTCGGCCAAATTTTGCGACAAAGTCGTAAGAATCGCAGTCGTGTCGTCTGTTAGAGCCACATCTATTCCTCCCGGAACCGAGCCCTCACTCCCGACGGATCCCCCGAGATGCGTAGTTGACGAAGTTCCAGACAAGGTAACTCCAGGAAAGGAAATCGGTTGCTTGTTGCCTCTCCCACCTCGAGATTTTTCCAGTAACCTTTCTTTCATCTTGGATATCTGATGATCCCGCTTTCGGATTTCGTTGGCATGCTGCGTTCGGACCTGTTGTACCATGGTCTTCAGGCGTGCTGTCTCATCTTTAAGGGCTTTGGCTGTGATCTCAGCGGAGCGAACGTTCGCATTGAGGACCCTCTCTTGGCCTTGGAGGGTTGCGCAACGGCGTTCGAGTTCTTCGCATCGAGATTTGTAACGTTCCTTCACTAAGAGTGAGCCCGTCGTCCTTTATCGTATGTGTGACGCATAGTCAATCCCGAAGACATACCGAAGAGCTGTTCGCTTTGCTCTCGCTCTCTTTAAGAGTCTTCATCCCCATTGCAAGCGTCTCCTTTTGTTCGCCATCTCTCTAAATGCGACCGTCACGTTAACTCCGTAAAAAAGCATGGTGGTAAACGTACAATTACCTCGGATCGTGTAAACTCACATCTCGACGCCTTACTAGGTCGTGAACAAGATTAATTATTCGAGTCGGGGTCGTTTCGTCTTCGGCCGGATTGTCGAAAGCAATCTTATGGCCGCCCTTCAGTAGCCCTCTCGCGGCAAGGAGGTTGTTGAGATACTTGGATGCCGTAGCGATGTCTTTGTCCATGTTGGTAAGCTTTTTTCGAAGATGGATGTAGAGAATCGGTTCGAGGAAGCGTGCGACCGGGCTCAACTTGAAGGGGCTGTGGTGCGCGTGTGTTGATAAACAAACCGAAGCGGGCGACCCCGTGCCGCCGCGGGTCTTCTTAGATTACATGTACAACACCAATAATATCATCATGTGACCGTGCTTCTAAAACGACGATACCACACTACGTAACACACACTTAAGCTTAAGGTTAACACATTCCATACTTGTACTACTTAGATCGATCAATCCGGTATGAAGATTTGACCCCAACTTCCAGGATACGATGCGATCTAGATCTAGACGGCCAGTGTATTGTTATTATACGCTTTCCCGTGGGTATTCGTGGTTCCGCGGCCTCCACACCAGTAGACGAATATGTCAAAGTTATGATCCAAGGATTGCAGACCTTGGAAGGATCATTGAGGATGACTTTATGAAATTGAAGGAATATTACAGTAAGTGGCGATATAAATTCACGAATTCCCAGAAACGGAATGCCCAAAACAGTCATACCAAACCTAGATGATTCACCTAGAGACACCTAAGAACCCCATTGTCCTAAGCCACGGTCTATTCGGTAGGTTGGTGACTGCCCTAACTCTACAAACTTTTCGATGATATCTAATCTTACTCGTTGTGCTCCAGGATTTGATACATTACAACTTTTTCCATGGTCATTCATCCCCCCTCTTCAGTATTGGAGGGGAATCAATGAAGCCTTACAAGCCAATAGTTGCAAGGTCATCGTTACCGCCGGTATGAGAATCATAAATACTTACAACGCATGTACCTAAGCATTCGTGCCAATGCTAAAGGCTTTCTTACGCAGTGCCCCCTTCTGCGTCTATTGAAAAGAGAGCAGAAGCCCTCGCACGTAGTATTGAACAGCGAGCTGGAGGCCAATCGGTGAATATCGTAGGGTGAGTTTATCGTAAATAAATCACGGGAATACTTGCTGAGTCTCATCTTGCCGATAGACATAGCATGGTACGTTTTAATCACAGTTTTTCGAAGACCGGTTCCAGCCCATCGTACTAACTCAGGCGGATCCATACTCTCCAGGGGTGAGACAGATCATGATTTCAACACTACGGCGTCATTACAGGATTTAACGCAGGTTTCGATTCTGCCAAAGTGGGATTGACGCAAGATACATGATTTCTAGATTGAGGCCTACAGGGTTCAAAGTCCTCAGCTTGACAACCGTGAGCTCCCCGCATCAAGGTATGGTGGGTCGTTCGTACTTCGTTCGATCGTTGTTCTTCTTCAGCGTTCTACTGATAAATCGTGGTCGCCGTAGGATCCCCTTTCGCCGACTACGTCATTCGATTCGTCGGAGGTGAGTCTGCAACGACGGAAGAGTTTCGAAAGTGCCCATCTAACCTTGGAGCTTTAGAAAAACGACTTCCAAAGCTCTACCGCATTCTCGAAAGGATGGGATTAGAAACCGGGTGGGTATCCTCTCAGACCTGCCTCTATCTCGAGACCAGTTGTTGACGATGGCAAACAACCGTAGTGCCTTTGAGCAATTAACTACAGAATTTATGCGAAATAATTTTAACCCGAAGACACCTGATGTAGAAGGGGTTAAGTATTTTAGCTACGGTGCTTCGGCGTACCCTGGGCTCCTATCTCCTTTCCGCACGTCACACAGGATAATACAGCACGTGGAAGGCGACAACGATGGGTTGGTTTCCATCAAATCGGCGTCACACGGTAGGGATTATTTCCATGGAAATATATTGATGTCTGCTCTCTATCTATTCCATGAACTTATTTCTGATGAAGAGTATAAAAAGGCATCTACAAAGGAACTCTTATCGGACCTTCGCATCTCGATATAATCAACTGGACAAACAGACTAAAATGGATCATCAAGGGCATCTTGGGGCAGCAGAACAAGTCGGTTACCCAGAGTCCTCTTCCACTTCTATGAACCAAAACTAACCATGGTTCCTCTCAAGGTTCAATGCAATCGCTTTTTATTTGGCTTTATCAGGTAGTTTCATTCATCTCGATCGATCGAGACCAGGAAACCATAAGCTAATTAATTTGTTGAGTTTCAAGATATGCTCGCAGAAGAAGGATTGTAGGGTTACAATGTTATTTCCCAAGGAAAACAAATTTAACTCTACCGAACGGTATGAAGGAATAAGATATAGATATCGAAGACATGCTTTTCCTGAGAAACGTGCAAGCGCTCGCATAATACGAAAACATTCCGGACAAACACATGTTTTAAATAAACACGGAAAAGAAGGGGGGGAAACCGATATATAGCCCTTTTTATCAAACCACCCAGAACAAGATTAATACGGAATAGGACAGCAAAATCCATCAACACCACGTGTGGAAGTTACGGTTCGGATAGTATCGAAGCAGCATCGGAGGGATAGGTATCGAGCCAAAAAACCAATAGCGAAAAACTCCGTGAACGCCCTAACACGCCGTGCTCCACAAAAACTACAAAGTTCTGTTAGATATTGCGAAAAAATCGATAGGCTTTCTGCACGCGCAGAGGTTCCTTACCAAGAAAAAAATGACATGTCTTCCCACCGGTCGTAAAATAATATATCAAAATCCAGGACGAAATGAGGAAAACCGAAAGCAATTCGCTCGCTAAAGGACCAAATAACGTGCACCCATTGCCTCATCTGCAAAGCCGGGCTGGGAAACGGCAGTGTTCGGGCCGTGTTGTGTGTTTGTACTCCCCGGATGCATCAGCAACGGCTCAACCCAGTTTTATGTCAAGGCTGTATTGCTATGCGCGGGAAGGATGCGGTTGGGGTGACTCGACTCGACCACAGGAGAGTTTCTTATACTTGGGCGCTTTCCGCGGGAGCTCAAAGGTAGGGCATGGCGCCACTGATTTTTCATAGCAGTCAGAGGTCATATTTCCTTCTGTATCAGCTTGGATTATAGGGAGTCGTACCCTCCGGTCAAGGTCTGGGGCTCGTCCCCATCCCACTCTGGAATATAAGGCTTGGGAGCTTGGCGGCCGTCGCCAGCTGGGAGCATCCCGTAGATGGAAATCATCGCGTGAAGTTCTACGGGGCGGTTATGTAAAATGGGGTAAAAATGTTCCTGACGTTATGTTTCGCCCTCAAATGGATCCCAAAGGTCCTTGGTGGAAGGAAAGAAAAGCAGTTTGGTATAAATATCGGTGAAGAACGGTTTTCAGGAAGAGCGAGGAAGAGCGGGATCCTTATAGTCTCGGCCAGAAGGCTCTTGTGAATCATATCAACGAGTGGGACACCTGATATGCGTCAACATGCAGGAAGCCCACTAATTTGTGACACACCGACCAAGGTGCGCCCGATGGTGTTTGGAATATTTACGAGAACAATTATCTTCAATATCCTTCGCTAGTCCGTTTTCCGAGTGGGGGTGGCCGTCTTACTCGGATTCAACGAATGAGAGGGCATGTTCAGTGTGACTCCCGCCGCTAGCCCGTGAAAAGATGCAGGATCTAATTCCCGGTTCGCTTGGGAAACCACCGTTTGATCAATCCCATGCCAACACGTCCTCGACGCTTCGACAACCGAAAAATACTCACTTTACCTGTGAAAGTTCTCAAGTACAATATTATACAATTTCTTCTCGGTATGCGAGCCAAATAAGTTACAATGGTATCTGCCTTTTGGCCATAATCAGTCGGTTTTAACGGCCCTAGATCACGTTAGCAGAACAATTCTAGAACGGTGTAGAATATACTCGAAGATACGAAGCACATACCCATATATCCTTCTGACGAACATATAGGCGGATAAGAACCCGACAGTCCCTCCCAAAACGCCATATACGGCAGAGCCAAGCAACGAATAGCCGAAAAACAAAAGACTATTTACTAGTCCCTGGATGTGGAGTTTTGTAAAATAATACCAAACAGAATAAAGAAAAATATACACGGATGAAGCAGCTCCGACTCTGAATGCATGCCACCACCAATGATAATTCTAATGGAGAAAGATTAGCCATTATCGTTGCATTTTCTCTGGTGGTACCCGGGTTCTTACCTCTGCACAGAGCTGAAAATAAGTCATCACGACGGTGATTTCCACAATAATGACCAAGAGTATGGTTATTATCAAAGCCAAAAACCCAAACATATAGTAGTACCCGCTTTTGTCTTGCCATATGCTTTTGAATACGAAGAGAAGCTCTATGAAGATAACAGCGAATGGCACAATCCCCCCTAGCAGTATGCTTGGCACGAGTTTCACGTACCATGGCTGTAGTGGTATTTGCCGCGGGATCTGGGTGGTTTTAGTAGGCTGTTCGTACGCTGGCTTTTTGTATCCGAACCAAGCTCCAAGAAGAACGAGCGGAACGGATATAAGGAGCCACATCGAAACCAATGCCACCAGGGTGGGAAATGGGATAGCGCTAGAAGATGCCTGTGCCCATACGAAGAGATTCAGTACAAGCACCGCCAGGAAGATAAGGCCTGGGACAAGGAGTGCTGTCTTGGACCGTGAGTTAGCAACAGCCGTTCTTGATAATTCTCGCGACAGTGACGACTCACCAAAGCCGCATTTTTAACCCAGTTGTCTCCCCCGAATGCCTTATAGACCCTGCTCGAAAAGTATCCTGAGAACAGCCCGGCGAATACAAAAAGGAAAAGCCCAAAGCTAACAAAGCCTCCCCGATAGCTCGGATTCAACACGCCGATTAATGAAAACACAAGCAATGAGAATACCGTGACGAGGATCTGGACACCGCTACCCACAAGAGGGGATAACAAGCCGCCAAATGCCGGTGGGCGAAACACGTCCCCATGGACCAGCTTCCATCCTGCCGTATCATCGAGCAAATCGTCATCTTCATCGCCATCAGCGGGGCTTCTTTGGGCCAGGCTATCGATTGATGCGATAGAAAGCCGTTTATGTCTCTTTCCACCTTCACCGCTGATTTTAGCATTGTAACTTTGGATGTCTCTGTTGAGAGTCCGCAGCAAAACAACACCGACCATACCGCTCAATAGAAAAGCGATGACGAGGGAATTGATGATGGCGAGGACGTGGATATTCGATGACTGTTCCTGGTTGGCAAAGTATAGATCCCATCGGTTATTCCAATCTATGGTTTCGTCTTCTTCCCAATAAACGGAGTAAGTGTACGTTATTCTCAGCTTGGAGTTCGGATCATATTCGGACTTTGACTCGGTCGACTCCGACGGAACCGACGGAAGGGTGAGTTCCAAGCGTGGCTGGGCCGAATCAGATATGGACGAGGGACATTTGCCCTTTGGGCCATCTATACTTGAGTTTGGGAAGTAGGTTTAGTGGTTTTCTCAGCAACATCGTCTGAGACCAATACTTACGACTTTGGGTAGACTTCAAAGCCAACGATAAGCTTCTTGTTTGGGTTTTTAGTACTCTTTCGATACCGGAAAATGAGAGTGACATGATTGTGGATGTAAACTTTCTCGTCTTCAAAATTGCCTAGCTTGAAGCCATTCTGGTAAAACTTTCTCGTTTTATCGGCAGATTTGAAAGAGGTTGCACCGGGGAGGTTATCAACTATCCTATATATTAGAATTAAATTAACATGGATTCTCCCTTGGATGCCATAGCGAGTTGGGGTTAACCTACCATTCGACAACGTAGTTGTGTCGAATGAGCCTCTGGGCTTCGATAAGGCTACCCCTTCCTATCTCGACATCACAGAGGAATTTGCATGCTTCCGTCTTTCCCATAACGAGCTCGTAGTCACTCTCGACGATCCGATCCCCCCGCAGGACCTCCCCGAGGTTCAGGCCAACATTCTTCGCGCCTCGCTTGGTGGGTTTGCATATGAACGGCAGCGCCGAGTAACTGTACGGTAGCTCTGTGGCATCGCTCGTGATTTTATTGAACTGTAAAGGGATGACCGATCCGTCGGCGTAACCTCTTTCCGACCAACCTATAAACCAAAATTAGGAATCGATCTTATAAATCGAAGGGGGACATTGCAGGATTGTAAGAGTCGACAAGCGAGCTGAATGTATAAGTACCCGGTATGTAGAAGGCGTGTAGGGGAGACGCGGCTACAAGCACTAGAAGTAGCTCGGGAAAGACCATCTTCAAATAGCATCTCATTAGGATGTGTACGACCGCGGCAGGAACAAGGTGATCCTAGCGTGCATAGATATACGGTTCGCTGATGCTGGACTCTTGCGGTGAACAGCCACCAGAGACGAAGTAGTTTGCTTGCGAGGTAACATCGGTCAGTTGTGGTGGAGTATGGATCGGCTTGGCCGACGCCAAACAACCCACGTGACAAACAAAAAACAAGCATCATGACGAGCTGGTTTGATTGGTGGATGCGGCGCTGGTGTAGAATGCCCGAGGAGTCTTCCGTTCGGCTTAAAATCCAGACCACAGGCCCAACCAGAGGAGGCCGGAGGCCAAGTTGCTGCCTCCACGACCGAGGCCCCCAAGGCCAAGAAGGTCAGCTATATAGTATATAAAAGGGAACAGAACTCGGCCAAACGGTCCCTATATCGAACCGCAATATTTTGGACACGACAGCACTTACCTACTTTAACTTTACTATAGCTACGGTGGAGGAGATTATTTGTTCTTAGCACTGGACGGAATCTTAAGCCTGATTATAATCTAGATGACAATGAGAGGAATCCAAATCTCAAAATATCTCGAGGTTCGTATGATGTATATTGAAGATTATGCATTATGCTTATGGGCATGCATCCTTAGCCGGTAGCACCTGGCTGATATTGAATTACTCCAGAGCCCGGATCATGTAGACCGACTCTCTCCAGTACAGCTCCCGGACCCATCCCCAAAAGAAGACGAATATCTTATAGCTATCCGGGCCTCAGCAACCAATTTTTTCGACATTCTACAAGTCCAAGGGAAATACCAAGTGAGTAACGTGCATATATGCATGCATTCGATAGTTTACAAGGAATCCAACTAATACCGTCCATGATATCTTGAAGCATCAACCCCCTCTACCCTGGGTATCAGGCAGCGAATTCAGTGGCTATGTACTCAGGACCCCCTCGAAAGGGGCACCCAAGTACAAGGTTGGTGATCGGGTGTTTGGAGCCTCCCAAGGCTCTTATGCCACCAAGATATGCGCATCGGAGAACCGGTTGCACAAGGTACCGGATGGTTGGAGCTATGAGGATGCAGCTGGTCTTTACGTCACAGGTATTTAGTGTTTGGGCCCAATGCACCTGTACCTACGAAGCGAACTAATACGGTGTCGGGGGAAAGTTCCTACATCATATGCAGCGCTGACCGTAAGAGCAAACTTGAAGGAAGGGGAGTGGGTTCTAGTACATGCGGGAGCTGGCGGTGTGGGATTGGCTGCAATCCAGGTGGCCAAAGCTTTGGGTGCAAAGGTGATCGCAACAGCAGGATCCGAGGATAAGCTGAAGATTTGTAAATCGTTTGGCGCGGACCATGGGATTATCTATCGTGAGAAATCGTGGACGCAGGAAGTGTTAAAACTTACGGGTGGACGCGGGGTCGATGTGGTTTACGACCCTGTCGGATTGGTCGATTTAAGCATGAAGTGCATCAACTGGAATGGCAGGATCTTGGTTGTAGGGTTTGCTGCTGGAACCATCGAAAAAGTAGCCCTCAATAGGGTGCTACTAAAGAATATCAGGTATGAGAGTGGCCCATGTCATACTGGAGGTTACGCTGGGGTTATACTAATACTCGACTGTGTTTTAGCCTAGTCGGGATTCATTGGGGCGCGTATAGCAAATTCGAGCCGGAGAAGATCGATGGGGTCTGGCAAGGAATCTTCAATCTTATCGAGCAAGGGAAGTTTAAGCCGACGGTTTATGACAAGAAATTCAATGGGCTCGAGAATGTGGGGGTAGCCCTGAAAGCCTTGGGACAAAGAGAAACTGTGAGTATTCAAATTTGTGATGTTCGTTCTTAGATCTTATAGTGTCACTGGAAACAAAGGCTGACCAAACTTATGGAATACTAGTGGGGTAAAGTCGTCGTTTCAGTCCCAGAAGAGGAGGGGCGATCGAAACTATAAGATAGGGTGTATCTTAGAATTCTAGAATATCGATATAATGGAGATTGTTAAGTAGGTAATACCTAAGAAGTACTTGGCTTAGTGGCGCACTGGATCAGTATTAATTTTGGTCAAGTCGTTTTTTTACTACGACACTAGTCAGCTTCAAAATTTCACCGCTCTAGAGTAGCATATGGCGTTTACAGATTTCTCGGTGTCCGAACGACTTAAGTAGGCACAACTTCGTACCCAAGCGGTACCCTGTACGCAGAGATGTATAAAATTCCACGGAGATAGTACGCCAAGGACTTGAGTGCGGCCATAGCCTAGCCAAATGCAGTCCAGATGCTCCTGGCATGCCTGCAGATGGCCAGACGAATCCAATCGGCAATCCTGATCCTTGCTTGTTGTGGGTTCCAACAGTTTTACTTTTTTTTCCCGGCCCTCCTTGGTCACAAAGGAAAAGGGATCACCAGGCTCGGTCCCAGCTCTCCGGTTTTGGTGCATGGCCATGAGAGAGAGAGCGCAAGAAAGAGCACGAAGCTCAGCATTTCAATTTCAACTGCAAGACAACAACGTTGCAAGTGCAACTGAAACGTGGTATAGATCTGCCGTACTCTACGTATCTACCTAAAAGTAGCACGCTTTCATGGGAAACCGTTGGTGGCATGTGGAGTTTAGCCACCACCGTTTCTCAACGGCCAACCGGATTGCTCTTTTTATTCAGTGTTGCTCTGTGCTGACGAAGCCTCGGTAATCCTTTTTTTTTTTGTCTTTTGCGTATTTCCCCTTTCTTTTCGAAATATCAGCAATGTCAGACAGCGGGTGCATTTATATTTTGTGATACATACAATACGTACACAAGGGGCGTAAATATTGTCTGGGGATAGAAGCCTCTTTGATCCCGGAATGGTGAAGGCCGGAGAGGGCTTGCACTAGTCAAACGAAGAGCCAAATCAAAAGAAAAGAAAAGAAACCAGCAAAGTGGAAGGGAAAAGGGCTGCTTCCGCTTATTTCCTGGAGTTCAACCCCCGTATTTGACTCGAAGAAAAATTGAGAAACAGAGACCTTCCCCCAACATCTTGCCGACTTGCCTAGAATTCCGACACTGATCGATAGCCTACCCAAATAGCAACATCGTTGGAGGCGATTCGAGCTGGAGATAGATCTTAAGAATTAAAGGGAAGGGAGAAAGAGAAAGAGAGAAAGAGAGAGAGGGAGAGCATGGATGCCTTGGCCCGAGCCTGATCGACCCGGCCATTCCAACCGCAACGCGCCGCGAAATCGACCGCTTCCAGTTCCCTGACTTGCAACTTTTCTCTCGGAGCACGCTTCCGCCTCGGTCGGCTTCGACGTCCCTTCCGTTAGTAATATGTGATAAGGCGGACCGTAACTGTCTAGGCGTGATCATGTCCGAAAGTCGGTCTCGAATAGTGGACGGGGTTTCGTCGTCGCTGGACTCTTCAGCTGAAGAGAAGGCACACCAGCATGGACCATCCGCCGTCTCTGCTCACGAGACCAAACTTCCACCTGCGTCGAGAAATCCCATATCGAGATGGTATATCAACCGTTTTGGGAAGCCCTTACACCTGAGAGTTAAGATTCGAAACCAATTGAGTGTATGTCGGTCCGTTTATCGTTCTTCTTCCGTCGGGTCTTACTTGGAATATCGAAGGGCTAACGTAGGGCGCTTCTTAATATCTGTCAGTTTTTGGTTGCGAGTAAGTCCGAACCTGGATCAATTGTCCCTGCTTCAACGGTTTAACTGATCGTCCTCTCTAGTTTTCACGTTGACTGCCGTTGGGGCCCTAGCGGGTATCTCATGGCGTAACAACCTTGGTTTTATAAAAGACTCTGCAACTACTAGGTGGGTCTCCTATATCTGCTTTGGACCCCACGTACATCTTTCTTGTTACTTGTTCTAACTAATTTATCACTTGCAGGCTTAGTATGACTGCCGACCTTAAACGTGCCCAGATGGTGCAGGCGATTGAAACGTTAGAGGGCCTTGCGTCGTCCATCGCTACTCGAAGTGCTCCGATATCCCTTCTAAGCCGGTGGCTTAACGGAACCATGACACAAACCTACTGGGGGTACGCTGCTTCTGAGTAAGATCCACCATCCCGCCTAGCCTTGCCTTTATTGCGCAGAATTTGCTAACCCAAACCCGTCAAAAAACAGTACTGCCTCAGCTTTGTCCGCTCAGCGGTTCTGTATGAGATACTACCTTCGTCCCTGGAAGGCTGCATGGGCTCTTTGCTAAGTTTTGTTTTCGTTGTAGATGTGGCCGCAACCCTCTATAATGCCAATCTCACTCAAGCGTAGGATAAAGCCGCGTATTTCCATTTAACAATCATATTTTGCTAACTCCTTGCGCATAGTCTACTCAATATCACAGCCAACCCCCCTGGCGATCGCGGTTTTAACGATGCCAAAAACAAAAAGGATGCACTCGGTGTGTTTACGGATGAATCCGGAGAAACGCAATCTGCCAACTGGGATGGCCACGAAGGATTTCCCGACGAATTGTAAGTAAGCATTCGGGGTTGCATCCGTTCTGAAGCCCTGCGCTTCGTCCGTGCAACTACTTATCTAATGGCCATTAATCGTAGATATCCCCGAGCCTCGGTAATATCAAATACGTCCGCCGAAAAATTAATGCTTTTCAACCAGGAATTCATCGAGAGCCACCAAAGCCTTCTGTTAGGACCTGTTCAGGTCAACAGCTCGTATTATATGATATCCTTCACCGTTCCGGTCCACAATTCAACTCGTAACTTGATAGGCTTTTGGACAATCTTGCTTGATGCCCAACTCCTGGTTGATATTGTAAATACAACCCAAGGCATGGGGAACACCGGGCAGACTTTACTTGTAACACATTACCTCTTTCCTATCCCTTTGGAGACCTCTATTTTGTGGAGTATATGTGCTAACGGTTAGGTATTATCTAGATCGGCCCCAACACTATCACTAACATATATGAACCGCGGGATCGAGAGCTCACGGATGATACAGAGTTCCGCTACCTGCTTCCCCCTGTGCGGACCCCTGAGCTCTACAGAACCGTTGATAAAATGGGAAACTTCCAGGCTGCCAAGAAGGCATATTTCAATACCAATGGCAGCGATGTAGCTGTTGCCGAACTCGACACTCGAAATACCCAGGGTCAGCGCGTGAGCGTTGGATATGGTATCATCGGCTCTGTAAACAAGTTTGCCGACTGGGCACTGATAGTTGAAATGAAAAATTCTGAAATCTACGCCCCGATTTCAAAAATACAGCAGCTTTTGATTGCGACGGTTTTCGGCGTGGTTGGGGGAATCCTTCTCTTCATATATCCCCTTGCGCAGTGGGCTGTCTCTCCCATCACACGACTTCGAACTGCTACGGAACGAACTACTCAACCGCCCTCCTACGATGACGTGCGAGAAGGCCGCGACGGTGACCCTGAAGACGGACGCCGTAATTCAAGCCAAAGAGGGTTCAGGATTCCGCTCAAAATTCCGGAACGCTCTTATTTCATACACGACGAACTTACGGATCTAACTCACACGTATAACTTGATGACCGAGGAGTTGACTAGGCATTATGACGAGTTGGAAGATCGGGTATTTCAGAGAACTCGCGAAATTGAAGCCCAGAGGAAGGTTGCTGAAGAAGCCAACGAATCCAAGACCATTTTCATCGCGAACATAAGCCACGAACTAAGGACACCTCTGAATGGGATTCTTGGGATGTGTTCGGTGCTGATGGGCGAAAAGGATCCAAATCAAGTTCAGCACAGCCTCCGAATTATAGAAAAGTCAGGCGAACTACTTTTGGCTCTGTTGACGGATCTCTTGACATTCAGCAAGAACCAATACGGTAATCAAGTGATTCTCGAAGAACGAAATTTTCGACTCAGCGATGTTACGAGTCAACTCAATGCCATATTCAAAAAACAAGCAACTGAAAAGCACATCGACCTTACGGTCGCAGTCACGCCGATCCATTTCTTAGAATCAGCCGTGTTCTTCGGTGACAGCAATCGATTGATGCAGATTCTGATCAATCTCATAGGGAACAGCCTCAAATTCACGGAGGTCGGCTCTGTTAATGTTAAGGTTGTAGTAAAAGAAAATCACGGGAAAGATGACGGCTTGGGTCGCGCAAATTCCGAAGGCTCGAGAAACTCAAAAATGGCCTTTACTCGGGGAAGTTTGAGGGGTGGCTCAACACCCCAGAAACCACCATCCCGAAATGCGTCATTAAACGGGCCACAGGCTGGAAAGAGTGATGGTCTTGCGGAGAAGATATCCAACGTCCTTACGAGAACTGCTACGGGAGGGCCGTATGACGGAAACGCATCGCGTGAGGAAATATTTACCGAAAAAGAGGCTATTATTCCCGGAGTCGACAGCGCTTATATCGGCGAATTCTGGGTTGAGGATACAGGGCCGGGAATACCAGCTGACCTCCACGAGAAGGTATTTGAGCCGTTCACTCAGGGAGATAGAAGCCTCAGTCGGAAACATGGAGGGACGGGATTAGGGTTGAGTATCTGCCGCCAGTTAGCTGCGTTACTAAAGGGGACCGTCGTTCTGAAGCAATCGGATAGTAATGGTAGCCGATTCTGCCTCACTATCCCTCTAAAGCTTGCCAGGGAGGGTGCTTCGGCCAGAGACAGCGTCGCTTCAAGCCTTGATGGTGGTCATCAAGAAAACACCGTTGCGGCCGTTCTCGGTGGAACAAACGCTCTTGTTCTGGAAAAGGACCTCGGACGCGTCTTACCGACCCCGGTAGGCTGGAACTTGGCCAAAAAGTCCCGAGACAATATCTCTATCCCAGAGATAGGTCGTGGAGGGGACCCGTGTACCGCTGCCAACACGGAACACAAGACAATACCGATAACGAAAAATGCCGGAAAACTTCTTGACCTTCCGGCAAACCCTCTTACTCAAATGGAGAGAATAAGAGTTCTCGTGGCGGAAGACAATCCTGTAAACCAGGAGGTTGTATCGCGAATGCTGCGTTTAGAATCGGTGTACGACATCGTTATCGCCAAAGACGGCCAAGAAGCGGTGAATCGTGTGAAAGAAGCACTGGCGGAAGGAAAACATTTTCACATCATCCTCATGGACGTTCAGATGCCCACCCTAGATGGCATCCAAGCCACGAGTGCCATTAGGTCGCTGGGATATCGGGCGCCCATAGTAGCCTTGAGTGCTTACAGCACGGAAAACAACATCAAGGAATGTTACGACTCTGGCATGGATTATTTCATCAGCAAACCGGTTAAGAAAAGTCAACTACGAACCGTCTTGAAACGATACTGTTCGACAATACCGGAGGAAAACACCCCATCCTCGGAAGTCGAGTCGCCCTTGTCCACGTCACCAGTTCAGACGCCCTCGATAGAGGCGACACTCCTGACCCGACCCCCCGGCACATCAGAATCTGCATCGCCGCTGCCGTAAGACTTTCTATTTAGCTCGGGCCCATTTGTTATCAGTTCTGATCGGTTTACCGTCGCGCCGTTTGCTTAAAAGTTTTATTTTTCGATATTCCGGAGGCGTCCAGTCTTTGTTTTTATTTTTATGTTTTCCCCCTTGCATACACACTAATGATACCAAAATAAACATGGCTACATCATAAACTTGAGTGGTGCCACGTTTCTTTCTTCCTTGCGCTTTTCGGACCCAAAATTGCCTTTGTTTCGGGTTTTTTTTTCCTTTTTTTATTATCACGGGGCATTATCCTACAACTGGTGCATTTTTATTATCTATTATTTTATTTTTGAGGAGAGGTTCGGGTTGTGTTGGAGTGCTAAAGCAAAAAGCACCCTGAGGTCTGGTGGTGTTTATTCGGTTCGCGAATTCAACTTTAAATTACCTGCTTGCCCACCTCGTCCCTGGAACGCCTTGATTTTAATCTTATTGGTTCTTAGTATTATAGAATAAGGAGCCGGGGGCTCCGGTTTGTTAGATGAATTCGGTGGCGTTTCCCACTTTTGTATATAATTACTGTACGAGTAATACAATCGACTTGCTTGAGGTGACCTCGAAGGTGTTTTGAGCGAAGATATCGTGTGCGAGAGAGCCGGAACGTTCGTTGGCTCGCGTTGCCGCGGACCTCGTGGACAGCGAACAGGGATGATCCCGCTGACCAAACGCAGTCTCGGCAACCTTGTGCGACCATGAAAGAAAAATACCACACGCTAACGTCTCGGCAACACTATTTATGGTCGGTTACAACACACATGATTCTGTTGGAAACCATAAGGATAAATTCTTGTTGATATTCATTTATCATTAAATTACAAATCGACTAACTGGCGTTTTTGGCTGCCGTCGGGGCGATGCGAAGCTATTACTAAAGCTATCGTGGCGTATCGTAAAAAATAAAATAAAACAAATAGGGAAAGAAGTATGCTCTTTAAAAAAAAATTACGTGCCTTTTACCTTTATGCCGTGAAAATGTATATCTTCCATTGAAAACAAAAAAAAAAAAAAGAACGGGAACAATATGCTTCATGTCATCGTTTACATCGTGACTCGGCTAATAGTAGCCAGGGATGGTGGTTGGTAGACAGTTATTTTCGGTGACGGTATGGGTCACAGCAGGTTGCGTTACATAGACGGTCTTGACGGTCTCGGAGTATACTGTTGTGGTAGTAGGAACCGGGCAAGCAGAGACTAGAACAAGCTTTGTTTCGGTATGTGGCGGGTTGGATGGTGGGGTATAGGCCGGAGGAGTGTACACAGGTGGGGTATATACGGGTGGATTGTTCACCGGTGGTGTGTATGCAGGTGGAGTGTCAACCGGTGGGGTGTACGCTGGTGGGGTGTACGCTGGAGGTTGGGTGTGGTGGGAGGTGATATATTTGGTAGTAGTGGTGGTGTAGGTGGTAATCGTGGAGGTTGTATAAGTGGAAGTGGTTCCGCCGACGGTTGTGGTGAGAGTACAAGGAACATATTCCGTCTTTGTTTCGGTCTCATATATAGTTGTGGCGGTGTAAGGAGGCGATGTCTCTGTGCTGGTGGGAGGCACGTAGATGTCGCTGGAGGTGGGAGGGACGTAGATGTTACTAGAGGTGGGAGGCACGTAGATGTCGCTGGAGGTGGGAGGCACGTAAATGTCGCTGGAGGTGGGAGGGACGTAGATGTCGCTTGAGGTAGTATTCGCCGGTGGAACGTAGTAAGAAGTCGGTGGCTCATAAGTCGGTGTGGTCTCTGGCGGATTATAGTAGCTCGACGTTGGGGGTTCGTAGACGGGCGTACTGGTAGTCTCGGGAGGGTTATAGTAGCTCGACGGAGGAACGTACTCATCACTCGACGTAGTAGGCTCGGGCCCGTACGTGGTGGGAGGTTCATAAACTGGGACGCTGCTACTGGTGGTGTCTGGAGGATTGTAATAGTCATCGCTCGATGTAGTCGGCTCGGGCCCGTAGGTCACCTCGGTAGTAGAAGTAGTCGAAGGCTCATATACATCGCTCGACGTAGTTGGTTCGGACCCATAGTCCACCTCGGTCGTCGAGGTGGTGGGTTCGTATGCATCGCTCGATGTAGTTGGCTCGGACCCGTAGTCCACCTCGGTCGTCGAGGTGGTTGGTTCGTATTCATCGCTCGATGTAGTTGGCTCGGGCTCGTAGCTCACCTCGGTCGTCGAGGTGGTGGGTTCGTATTCATCGCTCGATGTAGTTGGCTCGGGCTCGTAGTCCACCTCGGTCGTGGAGGTGGTGGGCTCCGGTGGCACGTAGTACGCCGGAGGCTCCGTGTAACCGTACTCGGATGCGGTGGAGACCGCTTCGGAGGGCTCGTAATACGCAGGCGCGGCCACGGTCATCTGGAGGTTGGCCAGCAGCGTCACCGCGAGGGCGGACCACTTCAGGGTCGACACCAACATGATTGCGGTTTTTGATTATATGTACCGAAAAGTGATATTAACGAAAGTCGTGATAGCGAGCGACTCGAAGGTAACAAACGATGGATACCCGGCGTGAGATACCAGATGTCAAACGAACGATTGCTGCGGTGGGCGGATGATCGAGATCAAACCTTCGAGGGCACCCGTCATTTATACGTTTGCGTGAGCTCCAAACCTCGGATACTTTTTCGTTCGTGATGATGCCTCAGCAGTTGGCATTGCGCAATGCACACCGAGAACCATGCCATGCTACCTCGCCTGCGCCATCGATGAATCAGGACGGGGTTTGCAAAATCGCAGCTTGTTTTTTTCGTTCCCGTCGACTGGGCGGAGAGCCATTGCAACGTCGGTTCAGTCGGATGGATCAGGATTGGTCCGATCTCGAGCATCATATCATGCCGTGAAGTGGAGGCCATCATGGATTTTCCGGGATGTCTTTCTTGAATGTTGCATTTGCTCCAGAATTTCGTCTTTTGTTTCTATATTTACATCGGCCCCCCGGTCTGGAGGGAAAAAACACAGGGTATCGAAGCTGCTAGTCGAAAGCGAGGCCCAAGTCAGCCCTATTGGTACGTTTGATTCAGGAATCGAATGATATTTCAAAAGTGGGCGAGCTTGGTTGTTAACTCGGTCGGGAAACATTTGCCATACTCGCAGTCCAGGGTTACATCGGCATGCAGGCGTCCGTTTTGAGGATAGATACTTGGCGAAAGTGTTTTGTTGTTTACCAGTGTGCTAGTTCAAGTGCTAAAATTCTAAAAGTCGAGTACTTCTGACTTAGGCTCCTTCCAACTAAAGCTATTGCTAGTGCCGCGTATTAAATCACAATAGTTGGGGTTTGTGGGAGAGCTCACGCTTGCGTATAATATCTAAATCCGAGGGGGCCAAAAATGAACAACCAAGTGCATGCCTGAAATTAGAAATTCGCACACAAAGGAGCGGAGAAAAGGTATTAACGTTATGATTTTCTTGTGGTAAGCGATAGAGGGAAGCAAGAGGAGGAGAGGGAATAAAAACGTTACGCCATCCAACATTATACGTTCATGGAAAAAACAAAAAGGAAACAGAACAAAAAAAAAAGAACTGACGAAATAATACAAGGCAAGCCAATTTAAAAACGCGTTTCTGTGCTGTAGTTATCACGCGATTAGAGCGTAATCGGTCATCTCGAGAGCGAATGGTGAAATGGGCTCGAGAACATCACTGCCGAATTCGATCGAGCCGTGTTCCGAACCGGGCGGCGGGTCGTTATCTTCATTTCTTCTCTTCCAGGGTTTTCCGGAGTTTTTGTGCGAGTTCGACAGTCCCGACTTTCATGACCCAGACCCGCGATTTACCCTCAGGAAGGAACTCGATGACCTTGACTACTTTCCCTTTCGCCTCGGATTCGCTCACTTTCGTGTAGTCGAGCTCCTTCCGGAGCCCAACGTTCATGAGAACCTTTCCGGTCTCGACCTTGACCACGATTCTCGCCCTCCCGTTGATTCTATTCTTCAAAACCCGCAATCTCCCGATGCCAATCTTGACGTACGCTCCACTGTTGAGGTTGTAGATGGACGACCGGGTCTCGAACACTTCGTCTTCATCTTCTTCGCCGGGTCCCTTGCCCGATAGATCCTTCGTGTTACCCCCCTGCTGCCCAGCCTCGTCGGAAGGATCGTTCTCATCTTCGCCTCCTTCTTTGTTCGATGTCTCCCCTGGCGTGTTGATGTCCGAGGGGGCGGGGGACGGCCCTCCGAATGTCGTGGTGGCCGGTGGAGCCAATCCTCCACCTGTGGGTCCGCCGAATAGCACCGAGGGTACGGCGGGTTTCGACGGAGGATTCGAGAATATGCTCTTACCGTTGGTGGGTTGGGCGAAGTTAAAGGTAGGAATGCTGCTACCGGTGGTACCGCCGAACAGGCCCCCCGGGGCGGGAGCTTGGTTTTGCAACCCGAACAAACTCGGAGCCGGGACGGAGCCGGGGGCGGCACCGCCTTTGCCATCCGTTCGGTCCCCGAACTTTATACCTTTGTCCGGAGTCCAGGTTTGTTTGTCACCCGTGCCGGTCGTGCTTCCGAACAGGCCGACGGCTCCCGTTTTGGGGGCCGCGGTCTGCCCAAAGTTGAAAGTTGGGGTGGAAGTCACGCGTCCGAACAAGGAATTGGAGCTCGACGGTTGGGCTCCAAAGATGGAGGTGGGCTCGGGTTTTGTGGCGGCCGATGGCTCCGGGGCGTTGCCTTCGGATCCGTTGCTCTCGCGAACGTCGTCCTCTTCTCCTTCGCCGTCGTCACCGTCATCGTCGTCATCGTCTTCCCCCCGGGAAGAAACAGGGGGTTTTCTTGGGTGAAGGGATTGGACCAACCCCCGGCGTCGGAGTCTTTCATTCCTGCCGTACCACCCGCCAAGATACTACCCGGCGATGACGCATTGGATGCAACGGCGGAGCTCGGCTTGCTGTTCCACAAGGAATTGGGTGCGAAAGGCTTCGGAGCGACGTTGTCGGATTCTTTCGAAGGGGCGGAGTCGAACATATTGACCGGGGCTTTGGTTTGAGATCCGAATTGAAAGAGAGAGGTAGGTTTGGTATCATTGCTGGCGCTGGGAACAGCGCCGAAAAGGCCCGATGGCTTCGTGGTCGCTCCCGAGAAGATCGATTCGGCGGAAGGACTCGGAGCGCCCGTAGCGGGGGGAGGTTGATTGAACAGTCCCGTCGACGGTTTCGGTTGGAACGCCGGACCTGGGAAGGGACGGGCATCACCGCCAGGGTTCGTGTCGTTTTGAAATTTGCCTGCCGGCGGAGCAAGCGCCGATTCGAACAACTTGGAAGCTTTCGACGGAGTGACCGAGTCATGTTTATCTAGAGCTGCTTAGTAAAATATCGAACGGAGCACATTTCGGGTGACATTAACTTCTTACCTGTCGTTTCGTGAACGTCCTCCATCTGGTTATCTGCTTTCCCGTCAAGCTGGTGTTCCTGAGATAGCTTTACGGAATCGATGTGGGATAACCTGTCTTGGTAATAATCGATGAAACTCGTGAGGTTGGCGAATGGGTCCTTGGATAACGCCTCTCGGATCCGGTCTTGAAATTGAAGATTGAGACTTTTTACTTGGTACAACCAATTGAACGTCGGCATGTCCTGTTTCGTGACACCGACGCCGGGAGGGGGTACCAGGGATTCGGGGTCGTGTTCGGACCGCTCGTTCGTCGTTACGTTTCCCGAGGCGTCCTTCGTTTCGGAAGGGCCCGTCGTCGTCGTCGCCGACGGTTTGAATGGATTCGATGCCGGTGCCGGCGCCGGCGCGAATTGTGTATTCGCTGCCTTGGGGACCGAAAATAGAGAATCGGAGTTCGTTTGCGCACCGTTCAGCGCAAAGAGCCCGTTCCCCGCGCCGAGCGTTGATTTCTTCTCATTTTCATCCTTTTCCTTCGGTTTAAAGATCGAGGTTTGGGCGTTCGGAGGTGTACCGAAGAGCGATTCCGTCCCGTCTGAAGGCGGCAATCCGGTGCTATCACCGAAGCGGCCGAACAGGGACGGCTTCGCCGGCGTCACAGCGGGGGTGGTCGTACCGGAGGACGGAGCGGCGTCGGCTGGCTCTTGGGGTTTGTGTGCGGGAAATCCAAAGAAACCCTTTTGAGATTCTGCAACGGTGCCGTTCGGCCCTTGGGCCGGGGCGAATACGCTCGGGCCGGGTTTTGCGGCTTGGGAAGACGGTGCGCCAAATGTAAACGTAGACGGTTTGGGATCGGTGGCTGCCGGTTGGGAGGCAGATGCGCCGAAAAGGTCGGATCCAGCGAGCGCGGGCTTGACCGCGATGGCTTCCGAAGAAGGTGCCGGCGTTCCGAAGAGATTGGGGAAGAGCGGCTTCTGCGATTGGGTCGAGGTGCCGAAGGGGTTGCCGGCGGGTGTCGAAGACAACGGGGCGGATTGACCGAAGAGGCTTTTGGAAGGGGTGGTCTGAGCCAGCTGGCCGAACAGCGACGTGCCCGTGGCAGAGCTGGATGCCGGTTGGCCGAAATTGAACAAACCGGAGGAGGCGGGACCGGGACCGGGCGATCCTGCAGGTGCACCACCTACTCGGGACCTGGGTTTCAATATTCTAGGGGAGCGATAGGTTAGCTGGGAAGTCAAGATGGAAGCACACATGCGGAGGAAGACGGCGGACACACTTTCTTTTCGCCAAAACGGCCTGGCTGGCAACCTCGGCGGGTTCCTCCGAACGGTCCCTACCTCCATCGTCCTCGTCTCTTTCCCAGGTATCCTTCGTGATCTGCTCCGTCGCACCGCGCTTGGCCATTGCGAGTCGGGATGTTATGGCGACCGACGGTGGCCAACCACGCGCAGTTTGATACGCGGTAGCGATAGATGGAAGGAAGGGAGAGCAATGCCTGCGAACTTGCGAAAAGGGGTGGAGGATAAGTTGGTGATGATGATATAGGAGGAGATTGGAAGCGATATGGATATATCAGGGGGGGTAGGGGGAGTTGTTTATATCGAGAGAGCCCCCCGAATCGTGATGACCAGGAGAGTGTATGTCGAATGAAAGGGCGCGAACCGAGGCGAGTACGAAGGGGAAGAATATGGCGATGACGGTGATGGTGATGGTGATGATGATGGGGGGAGGAGCAAAAAGTGCGCGCGCGTGTATTCTGTTTGTCAAAAAATTTCCAGAAAATAAAAATCATAACATTCAAAGACAACACAAGTCAGGTTTTTGCCGAGCTGATGCACCCGCAGGCATCCGATTCAGCACGCACGTACTCGGTACTTGGATCTTTTATTCGATTCGGTTTGCGATATACAAGTAATTAGGTTGGAATGGTACGTAATAACATGTGGAAGGAAAATTATATAAAATTACAGCCATGCTACCGCCGGTCGAGTCCGACCTACAACTTGGCCTTCTTCGCTTGGGCCTTCTTCAAGACCACCTCTGCCCTCGTGGCCTTCATCATGTCACCCTTAACCTTTAGCCCTCCGCTCATGAACAGCTTCTGCGCATTAGCCTTGCCCTCAACCAGCTTGCCAAAGTTTTCCTCGCTCAGCGAGAGGGTAACTGTCCGCGATCACATGTTAATTTGTGGATTTTCGATATTCAGAAGGTAGGGACTACGAACTGTCTGCTTTCCCACCGGCCGGGGCCTCGCCCTTGCCGACGGCTCCGGTCTGCTTGAGATCGATGAACCAAGAGTCGGTCTGACCCGCAGCGTTCTTCAAAGTGAAACAGAAGACGGCACCACCCTATAAAAAGATAAGAGATGAGATGACACCCTAGCAGCATTCGTAGGTACGCGCGTGGGGACGTACCTTCTTGATGGCGTCCTTCTTCTCGGTCTCGTCCTGGAGGGCGGCGGCGATGAAATCGAAGGCAGCAGAGGCTGGGAAAGCGTCGTTCTTGAGAGCCATTGCGATGGTTTACGATGTATGGAATTCGACGGCAAATTTAAATAGCCAGGCAGAGTGCGCGAGTACTTATCAGGGGAGCGAGGTGAGTGAGATATAGCAGGTAGAGTTCGGCGGAGAGACCGTCAAAGGATCGGAGTATTTTATATACAAGCCGACCCGGGTAATGAAGGCTGGCATATGCCTTAGCTTTCGAGGCTAGAAATCGAACATGTGAATTTCAAAGTTCGCATCTTATCTTCACACGCTACTTACTCACTCGAGCAGGTGTACTTCCAAAGTATCGCCGTCCGCATCAAGCATGTGATTCCGGACTTCCAACGGAGGATGATTTGTGTTGTTGCCGTGCCCCTGGCTAACTTGGTCCCTAAAATCCTGCGCCGTGATGTCATCCCGCGCCGTTGGGAAGCGGCATCCTCATCTCCACCATTCGTAAGCAGTCAGCCCACTCTGCTCCATCTCGCCACCTCCTCCTCCTCCTCCTCCTCCTCCTCCCCTTCTTCTTCTTCTTCTTCCCTCCGACTGGATCATCTCCCTCGTGCGCCAACTACATCATCACCGCTGTTGCACTTCTTCATCGTCTGTAACATGGAAAATGCGGTGCCTGCAGATGCTGCATCCGGATCTCCACCCCTGCTCCGTCTCCCCGCCTTTTCCTTGCCCGAGCATCTCCGCCATCCGTGCAACCCCCCTCCGACCGGTCCGCTGCCTCGTCCGCCTTCCATTTTAGAAAACCGAGGAATCGCTGCGAGGCTTTCTGCAGCTTCTCCACCGCTTAGCCCTTCCGACTCCTTGCCAAATAATTCCCATAACCCTTCGCCCGTAGGTCGCCAGCCTTCCGACCATACCCAAGCATCATCGGACGCCCTTGGAGAAAACTACCTACCATCCCGTCCCCTCGCCCTTCCAACCTCGGACCGAAACAGTCGGAAATCGAGTGCCATCGACACGGATTGCTCCGGGTGTTCCGGTTCTAGTTTGCTCGCCTCCGATGAAGAGACCGATCCCCTCTCGAAACCAGCTCGTACCTCCCATTTCGACCGGAGTGTAGCATCGCTCGAAGGACTTCAGCACGACTCTCGCAGCCTGGGTAGGCTTTCACGGCTTAGCTACATCAGCGGGGGTGCCGCCTTTGTGGTATCCGAGGAAAGCGAGGACCTGCGAACAACAAACGGCACGGGCCGTTCGTACAGAATAAACAATGTCCTGCCGGAATTTGAAGAGCGGCAAGGCCCACGCCGGGTGGGACCCGTTCCTCGCGATCGATGCGACCTTCGTATGAACGGTACCCTGGGTAACCCGGGAGATTCGAGGCTGAGAATACACCCCGCCGACAACCGTTTCGAACAGTACGTACCGCCCCCCCCCACTACACGTCATCGACGTTGTCGAATTAACTAACCGATCTCTCAAAAGTACCTATCGGATGCGGAAGGCGAGTGAAACGGAAGAACCCATATACGTGCCGGTATATAGCTTCGAGCCACCGGGGAAATTCCCTGACCGATCCAGATTGACAGCCCCCTTGGCCACTCCGAAGTTTCTAAACCACACGCCGCGAAACTTCTCGTTACCCGGGAGATCGGATGGGAATCCGGCAGCCCGTTCCAGCAGCGACAGTGCCGAAATGCTTCTTGGGGACACTGGCAAATTCGACGGCATCGAACGGGAAATCAAAGTACCCCCGCGAGCTTACGACGCCCGAAGACGCACCCTGCGTCCCTTCGGGAACCCGCTATCTATGAAATCGAGCCCACCTGTTAGAGATAAGATGAAAAATGGTGGTCAACTTTTTGGTAAAGAAACAGCTCATCGGAGATTTGAAAGGGAACGCGGCCACCGTTTTCACGACCTGAACCATCTCGAAGAGTCGCATTGGCCCGCAGCCCTCATACCACCGCGGATTCAAACCCACGGCCTCGAGCATCCCTTTTCTAAATATGGCATTCCGACCCTCGGGCGGCCCGAAGACTCTTATGCGGGCAAGGAAATAAACGAAGGCCGTTGGCCGGAACGGTATAAGCGACAAAAGCGCATAGGGCGATCGCTATTGTGCGTGTGCATCGCCATGCCCCCTCTGTGGCTCATCATGGCAGCCGGTCTGCTGGATAACCTTGTGGCCGAAATGACCGGTGGCGAGATCTGGGGCGTTGGACGGTCGGAGAAGGTCCTTGCGGCCTGGTTCGGAGGCACCTTTTGCTTTGCTCTGATCGTCGCCATCATCGTGGCCGGGATCACCGTTTTATAAGATCCGTACTCCTCGACCCGCTTCCCGGAAGGATCGCACTCTTCGGTTTTCCCACCCCTCCTTCGAAACATGTATTCTTCCGGGGCCGGGCGTTTGAACGCTTTCGGATTTCGAATCAATATCTGCTTGTTTTTGTTTTCTCTTCTGCTGTTTCCATGTCATCGCGATCGGCGTTTTTAGGGAATGTTTTATTTGTACTTCTATGCAGCGTTTCGGATCGGTTCTTGCGAACGCACTCCTTCATGTTAAAGAGCATCCAAGCTGGCGTTTCTTCTTCTTCTTCTTCTTCTTCGGCGGTAAATAGGCAATTCGCCGGTAATGGCAATGAAATGGAACGAGTCTGTTGCATCTTTTGAACAAAAGTTACAAATTCCCGTTTGCAAAAAACGGAAAGCATAACCCAAACCATCTAATAATTTGTCTGCAAACATGCCGAGATATTACAACGGGAAACAAAGCAAGAGACGACGATCCTCTAACCGTTACACCCAAAAATAACCGAGAAACCCGCCTTCCAAATTGACGCCGGGGAAATGCGAGGAACCAAACATGCAGAATGCGGACAGCCCAAGGAATAACAACTAGGTAAGAACAAAGTCCGGCCGGGGTATCGAGATCTTGACATCGACAGACTAGGAGGACCTCTTCTTGTATTTCTATATTTGCTGGTTAGCCGGTTCCTGGATGGGTCTACGCTCGGAAAAAAAACTCACATCTCGAATCTTCTCTCTCTTATCTTTATCGATAGTATTATCGATTCCGTGTAATGTTTTATGAACGGCTTCCGTCACACCGATCATTGGCCGGATAACAGCTGTCGGCGCTGCGCGGAAGACTGCAGCAGCGGCGCCCTATCAGATTTGGAGACCGTATTAGCGCGGATGGAGTCGATAGGCTAGATATCCGTCTCTCTCACCTTGGCGCTGCCCTCCTGAGCAGCCTCCGATGGAACTCTCATGATAGCCTCCTTTGCTTCGTTTAGATTTCTTGTCAACCCTCGTCTGGCTTGTACGAGCCCGTTATAAACCCCGAGAGGTTGATCGGCATAAGGGCTGAAAGCCGCAGCGCCACCCTCCCCGTCCTCCTCTCCGGAGAGGCCCTCGCGCAGGTGAGAATACTGCCTCTGCTGCGCCGAGTCCCCCACCAGGAATTCTTCCGTTCTCTCTAAAAATGTCTGCGTTCCGATGGCTAATTTTGCGCCAAGACGCGCTACCTCTGACCCGCTCGTCTTAACGAAATGCTGTGTCCCTTTCTTGATGCTACGCACCAACCGGCCGTCTTTTCTGTACTCCATGATCGGAACCTTGACAAGGTCTCTGACGCCGGTACCGATGTTGACGAGTGAACGGAAAGGTGCCACGCCAGCGACAACTCCGCCTAATTGATTCTGCTTGATATCCGGCATCCATATATCGTTGAGATCCTTTCCGAGCCTTTCGAACCCCGATACGCCATTCAAAGCAACATGGCGAAGTTCCATATCGGCTTCTTCGAGGATAAAGAAGTTCATGAATTCGGTAGTCCGTCCGGATCTAAGGCCTGCATAATCAACACGTTTCGGTTTGAAATCCAACTTCACCCTAACGGTGTCGATTTCGCAACGTTGAATGAACGGTTCCTCTTGCTTGGCCCCGGCTTTTAGGGTATCCGGATCCTTGAACTCGAAAAACCGTGTGAGGAACTCAAGGGCGTCCTGGTCAACATAGAGTCGGAGAGGAAGTAATTTCACCTATCGAGAATTTCATTAATACATTGATTCCAATTTTCCGGAGAAAAGGAGAGATAGAACCTTGATGGACAACTCTGTTGCCGCAAGTTCGGGGATCGGTCGGAGAGTATCGACATGGATATGCGCCATGGGGAGGCCACGTTCACGAACCCCAGCCTCCCGCATGTAAGTCAAGAACATTCTCCAAGTCGAGGTTCTAACGTTTTCGGTCACCTGGACTTCGTTGATCCTTACGTCCAAGGATGTTTGAATTTCCAATCCATCGGGTTCAAAAATTGTAAAATCCACATCGACACCCTTTAGTTCGAATTGCATTGCATTACGCTTCGATCTTTGGTATCTTTGATCCCGTCTTCGGGTTAGTGGGTTTTTTGATCCCGGGGGGTAAGGGGAATCAACTGTCGTTACAGTCGGTGCATAGCTCCCTGTTTCGCTCTGTAGGTCGTAGTTCCCCTTGATCTGGTTTTGGATATCCTTGGAAAGATCTTTGGGGTCACGGTGCTGCGGAAGAGTTATATAAATCGAGTTGAAGAGAACATCGTATGTCGCACTTTCCTCATCACCTTCATCCTCGTCCTCATCCTCCTCTTCTTCTAGCCCTCGTTGCATGTCGACATGTCGTCTACGCCGTCGAAAGGCGCGTTCCTCAACTTTCTTTACAGCTTTTGAAATTGTATCTCTTGTCTTCTGCCAATCATACCCGTCGTGGAGGTTCCAAATGAGCTGGGTATTTCTTATACAGGCCTTTAATGCGACCTTCCTGGACCTAAAATAGCTAGAATTTAGCATTTTGACTAAAATATAGAGAATACCATATCTTACACTGTTTTTATTTGGGTTTCCTGGGGTTCCTTAGATGGGGCTTGGATATACTGATCGTCAAACGTCAACGGCTCCTCGGCAACGACGCAGACCTGTTCGTGGAAATTGTTGGGTGCCGATCGGGAGGGGGTTGATGCTGTAGATATGAATCGCGGATTCGCATTTGGTAAATCGGAATATGGGTAGTAACTTTCAATGAGTTGGCTGTTGAAGGGGATCTCGTCTTCAAGCAGGTCTTCGGGCATCTCCTCGAGTGACCTCAGGTCGCGCGGCTGGCCACCGATAAAGGTAGCATCCACAGGCATGAACGCATTTTCGTCAAGGTTAGCAAAAACGTCAACTGGCATGATCTGTGTCATGTATTTTATTTCTTCGCTTTCTGGGAGTGGAGGTTTCATCCCGTTCAGAATTTCGATGACTGTTTGCGTAGAGTCCGCACAACTTTCGATGAAAACAAATATGTCTTCCACGTTTACCAGCATCGTCGTCTCTCCTTCTGCGTCGTTGCTGTCAATTTTTAGATTCACCTTCGCAGACGTTGCTGTGAGGACTGAGACGTATCCTTGTGATGTATAGTGGTATAGCTCTTCTACTAGCTGGTGCTTTTGTTTTCTGCCATCCAGGGACTGTATCTGCGGGCTTGCCAAATTGTTTCGATTATCAATTGCAACAAGGTTCGCCTTAAGAAGGACCAAGGAGGCGGAAAACGGTTGACCGCTGGACAGTTCGCAGACGAAATTACCATCATGAATGATGAACAGGGCCTTTGATGTGCTGCTTAGAGGGTTCAAGGCAACGGAAACACCGCTAAGCCCGATATTCAGTCGTAACGGCGGTGGGTCTGGCGATGGGAGCTTATCTCGCGATGAATTCTGGGCCATAAATTGACCGAGCGCTTCCCTGTCAGTGAGATTTGCAACTGAATTAACCATTGATGTGGCGACGACATCCGGTGTATCCTTTGTAGTAATGGAAAGAAGCTCGAATAACGATTCGACGTGGTATTCAAAGCGAGTATTCCAGATTTTAATCTTTATTTCTGGCTCTGGCTCGTCCCCAATCATGCGAACCTTTACCATCGACCGGTTTTTGTGCTTGTGATTGGAAACTGCAAGTGAATGTGGGAGGGACTCCCCGATCCATACTTCATTTGCCCTTCCGGGCTGTCTTATTAAATCGACCTTTCGGATACTCAGAGCGAACAATGATGGAGCAGCAACATGGCATATATCAGTGTTTTTCAATCCTGCGGTAAAACTGTGGGGTTCATTCTCCGGGAAAATAGTGAGTGAAACATTGTCCGCTGATAGAAGTGTTAGCATGCCCGGCCTCTCGTCCTGGGGGATATATTTCGCGACCGTAGCCATCTTCGCGAGTTCCTCGGCAACCGCTTTGAACCGCGAGATATCATGCAGGTCAGACAGGTTACCCTTCGTCTCACCAATATCGACCCTGAGGACAGAACCTCGACGGCGCTGACGAAGCAATATGTCAACCATGACGTTGTCGTCGTCGTCGTAACCGTCCGTGGATGGCATGATCATTTTGAGAAGCCGTTCTAAATCTTCCTCGGTTGGCGAACCATCAAAGGTTACATTGATCGATTTGGATTCGAGGATTGGCGTCGCTGATCCAAAATCACCGCTTTCCCCGACATTTGGTCCAAAAATTGCAAGCTGGCTTAGCTTGGCCGCCATGCCCCCGGTATCATTCGTCGTGATCTTAATAGGAGAAGTCGATAACCCGACTCCTCCAGCAACCGAAGAAACGAAGACTTCGATATTGATTCCGCTGACATTCGCTGTAATGGAGGTTTGTTGTTCGATAGGACTTTCGCCCCGAGACTCGATGGCACGCACGGCACTTGACCTTTGCAAACTTTGTCCTTTCGAGGAAAAACTGGAAGTTGGTGTTATGTTGAGCATCCTTTCCAATCCGCCAAAACATGCCAGTGTCGCTTCAAGGTCCTGGACGGGAAAATAGAAGTTTACGACAGCACTTTGAACATAGATGCGTCGTTCTTCTTGATTGTCTTCCATACGGAAGATAAAGACTGGCTCAACAACCATAACCTTTTGTTTTCCGGAAGTTGTGATCTTTTGATTTGGAATAAATTTCATAACATCCTGACCCCCAACACCGACCGAGCAAGATCCGAGGGAAACTTCAGAGAAAGAACCCGACGCACCCGTTTTTTCGCTAATACGGTGTCCAAGTTTAATCGTTTTCATGGAGAGTACCAAGATATCCAAGGGCTTGAAAGAGCCCGAGTTAGTCTGTGAACCTTGGTGCATCGGGGGCTCTGGGTTTCCCGATTCAGATTTCCGGGGCTCCGGCGGTGCTATGAACTCGGGCATTCGATCTACCAAAGTAACCTTCAAAGATGCCACAGATAAAGCAATGTCCGCACTATTAACTTTGGGCGGATCATCAACTTTGACAGGTTCTTGAACCCCACTAGTGCCCCCAGTTCCTCCGATCATCCCCGTCGTACTAACAACAGTGGCAATTTTTCTCCCGACGATGAGATCGATTGAGATATCTATGTTCCCTATTTCCAACTCCATGCGATTCCCGGACGTAGATGCCCGCGGTTTGGATGACGGTTGTTGGCGGTGTGGGTTAAAGGAGCCTCCCTCAGCTAGCTTGAATGAAACACCAGATTTGGAATTCAAGCGGGTTGAATGCGATGCTGTCGGCGAGTTGCTTGTCTTCTTTCTTTCTGATCTGCTAGCAGCATAAACCGAAAAGGCGCCAGGCATGGTAGGGTATGTACTTTCGGACATAGAATCGTAGGTAGGCGTGGTTTCTAGTTCTTGGTCCTCCATAGCATCATCGGTTGGCTGCGCAATCCCAGGAACGAATATATCCATATAATCAATTTGAAAAACACGCTTTTGGATCCTCGTTCTTGGTATACTTGTGCCTAGCAGCGGAGTCGAAGGAGCGGTCTCATTCTGTTCAACCAAGACAGGAAGAGACGGGCCAAATGATTGAGAGCCTCCCAGAGCAGATAGGTAGAGGCTCCCGGCTTCCTCATGGGTAAATATCATGCTCTCTGCTAACACGGACTCTGATCCTTCCGAGCCTGATTCCTCAACTGCTTGTGTGTGGGTATCTGCCTCTTCTGTTTGCGAGGCGAATATCTGGGAACAAACCAAAGGCGACGACAGAATCTGACTTTGAATTAAGACGGCCGTATCTCTTGGGACTTTCTGCTGATCGCTATCGGCTCTTGTTTGAACCTGAATGTGCGTGCCCGGGTTAGGTTCGTGAGCGCCAGAACCCGCAGATTCCGCCGGCTGGGTAGTCACCTGGTCCTCGGTCTCCTTTAACAGGGGAGGAGGATCTGAATTGTCTTCCGAGCTTGGTTGGTCTAACGGGAGAGTGCCTGAGATGAAGCTAGGAATATCGTCCGCTTCGCTAGGTGGATAACTCTCGTAGACGCTGCCACTCTCTGAGTACGCTCCTTTATCACTCAGAGCATATATTACCCTCGGCTCCATGTGCGATAGAGAGACATCACCGATTGCATTGCTGGCCTCTGGTGATTCGGGGTCCACCTGTTGTTGGGTTTCATCATTGCTGGTCGATGATGCGGTCGAATGTATGGACTGGGAGAGATATAGCAGATTGGGATTAGAATATTCAATTGGATCCAAGGGTTCCTCGTAGTAAGTGTATTCGTCGATCGGCTCTGGACTAGCATCGACTGGTTCTAGGTTTGTTAAAGTCTGTGATATTGTCATTGCCGGTGCGGGCCGAGGAACTGGCTCAGCGATACGCGGGTACGGCCGTTCGGACGGATTCTGTTCTGGGGACGGAGAACGGATTCGTAAGTCTGGGCCCGGGCCAGTTATCCGTGATGGGAGCGTAGCGGTAACGCCGAGGAATTTAGTATTAGGTTCTTGGAACAAATCAAAGTGCCGTGGTTCGTTCTCTAAGCTATCGGCATCGGTCTCGTCTTCATAACTACGAGGGGGCATGCTTTCTTGAAGCGATTCGATATTCTGTGAATAATCTAGACTATGTCTGTCATCTTCTGTATTAGACGCGCCCAAGTTTCGGCTCGTCTGGGATAAACTGGTATTGCTTTCTGGATTCAAAAAGCTTTGGGATAAGATTCCAGAGGCGATTTCTTCGGGCCCTATTGAACCATGGAACGATGAGATTGGAGAAAATAATACGTGCTGAGAAGTGTCTATGGGAGGCGAAGGGGGTGTCTGGGCGTAGCTTCGGTCAGGTTCTTGCATCTGCGCAAAGAATGGGCGGTTGACTACTCTGGGGTCCTCAGAATCTCCGACATGCGGATGGGGGGTATTCAAGTCAGAAACGCCCGGAGGTAGCAATTCAGTCGGGTCTATCCCTTGTGATCCTTCCCCACCTGCGTCCTTCACGGCGACAGATCTGACCGGAATCGCGACAGACGGCAACACCGTACTACCTGATGTCACAGTATCCGTATCTCCAAGGTTTGGCGGGGCGGGAGACGAAAGGTCTTCAAAAAATTCGTGATATCCAGAAAGCGATAAAACAATCCCGTCGATTCGGACAGCCCGCATACCAGGCTTTGTCGTCCGCGAGACTTTTGCGCTCCGTTTCGCATCATCAGCACTCCCGGAGACGCCTTCGATTTCGATCGAGCCAATGCTGAATGTCACAGTCAGAGAATCGACGTCAGGGCCTAGGGACTCCGGGGGACACGAGAGTTTGATCCTCAAAGAAATATCCTCAATTACTATTTCTACCCTATCTACGAGCCTCTGGAAAAATGAAGGAACGAAGTTCCAGAAGCTCAAGGGTGTGCCGAGTCCCGAGTCTTCTTCGTCGGAGTCATTATCTTCTGTTGGCGCACGGCTCTCAAACTTGGACTGAAGGACCGCATCCACTTCCCTGGCCTCGGTTGGGCGCTCTTGTAGAAATGACGATGTTAGATCAATCCCAGAAGGGATTTTAAACCCATCCCTGATGTCAAGATCCTGCGCTGGATTTGATGCGGGAAACCCATCCGATTTTAGTTCGCAAGCTGGGTCCTCAGTTCTAGTATCGCTAAGCACCTCCCCGTCAACTATCACAGCGGATATGGACACTCTAACTGGGGCTCTGTGGAAGTCTGTTGGGATGCGAATATGTAAGGTCGACACCCGAGCATCATGCAAGCGTATGTTCGATGGCAGATTTAGTGTAGTTGAGAGTTTCTGGATATTTGCGGGTTAATCACGGGATACTCAGCATTCGGAAGGGGCGAAAAGGGCCTACTGTGACGTTGAGACCTAGGTTTTTCATCTCAAGTTCATTCCTTAGTCCCAAGGAGAGATTGAAATCCCGTTCCACATCATATGTAGAGTGGTCCAGGAAATCCAGTTTAGATAACGCATATCGAAAAAGCTTCAGTTGAACTGCACGGGGTATATAGCCAAGCATGATGATGATGATGATGATGATGGACTTTACTGGGAAGTCTTAGGGAAATACAGACGTCTGTTGGTTGTGGGTAACCGTAGTCTCGTACCCAGACGCCGGTTGGCCACAAATGTTGAATGCTGCACCCAGATCCTTTGAGAAGCTAGACTACCTAAGTAACGCCTCAAGGCAGCGAAAGATAGAATAGAGTGTAAACTCGTGGAGCAGTTCCGATCCGAGGAATGCTCCCTCAAAAGCGGAGTAGATGTGTACGTACGTGCACATGCACAGAGTACGCACAAAGTTCTTTTGCCTCGCAGATTCCAGTTGCGTCAGCTACGTGCAAGCTGTGAAGAGCTGCATCGCTAAGCCGACGCCCTTGAGGATGGTTTTATGAAGTCGGATCAAGTCGTAAAGGCCCAAGGGAGGGGATACCGCAGAGATGGGTGGGCGAGATGGAGAAAGGTTTTGGGATGGGGTACTGTGGATACTATGCATGCAATCATGAATCAGTTGGCGCTGTGAATGTTGATGGAAGTAGGCAGGCATGGTCACCCACTTGCAGCACATGCATCACAGCAAACAACAGGGGAAGCTTCCGCTTAGGTAATCAATCGCCAAGCCGCCCTTTGGCACAAACGCGACCAACAACGCGCATCTCTTGAACTTTTAGTCTATACTTCGAGGTCATCAACCTGGCCCTTTCTCACCGATATCGTACACTGCCTGCCTGCCAACATGTTCAATTCGATATCCGGTTCCAAAGATTTCTCAAATCTTTCCCGGTCATCCTATGGCCATCTAGACGACGATGATGCCTACGCTGGTCAGCATGATCGCTCTGACTTCGACGAAGACGACGAAGCTGCAGATCTTGAGGAAGGATACCATGATGACGGTGGCGACGACCATGGTGACAGCTATGAAGACTACGAGGATGACCAAAGCGATAGTGTGGATGACTTTGACGACGTCGGCCTAGACGACACCGTGGAGGAACCTGGCGATGCCAATAACTCACCTTCTCGCGGTGATTTCAACCATGGTCTTCCCAATATCACCGAGCCATCAGAGGTGCATTAAAACCCCCCACTGCCGTTTTGACTTGTCATATCTTATGGTATCTTGTTAACCCCTGTTTATTTTATATTTTTTACAGTTCATCTTAACCCTTTCAGACCTCCTTGAGGATGCCCACAGAGTTTTAGAACCACTAGAAGACACCGACGAACACCCCCAGAACGAAGCTGCCCCAATCGGTCGGCATATCCTCTCTGAAATTCAACGACGCCTTTATCTCCAAAGGTTATCCTTCCGAATTCTAAATTCCATAGCCAACTGTTCAGCTGGAGCTAAAAACGACCGGCTCGATGGCGCGCTACGTCTGACATCTCTGATGCTTCCGCTTTACTTCCCCCCGCCCTTAGATCTCACCACCATTGACCTCAAATCGAATGCTCCACTCCTAAGGGAACTATCGCCTCCTCGCCCAGCTCCACTCATTCTCATCCAGTGGTTGAATCAGAACGACCAGAATTTGGACCCCAGCTCGTTTTTAGACGTACTGGATCACAAGCCTAACCGGGCCTTGCATTATCACTTTTGGCCCCTCTTGCAAAAACTGGCCCTGCGCTGTCGACTGGGCGATCTGAGGTTGCTGATAGGAAGTACGCGTTGGGATGCTATAGAGTCTCCCCAACCAGGAGCGCAGACTTACCCCCGCCTCGCCGTGAACAACTTGCAAAAAGCTAGCAAAATCATCCAAGATATAATTTCCCAATGCCCTTCTCTAAGATTTTTCCCAAGCTCAAAAAATGACACAGCAGCACACAAGGTCAACCGACGGGGTGGGGATAGCACCGGAGAGGAGAATTGGGACACCAGCTCGCTTCCTTGGAGAATGTGGAGGTCAAAAATTGCCCGGGCTGTTGACGAGATAGCACGGATCTCACAGCAAGATCCACATCCCGTAAGACGAAACAACCCGCAGGATACCTTGAATGACCCGAGCCGGTTATTCAGATCTAAAAATAGCATCCAATCGAACACCGAAGCATCTCACTTAATACCCTACGAAATCGCCCAGGAACTACGTGTTATTCTTCAAATCTTCCTGGGCGACAGGGAAACCATTCTGAAAACCTCAGGCGGGTGGCTAGAGGCTGTCGCGGGATTGGCCGCCTATCACGACGAGACGGGCTCCTCTGGGGATGGCATGGAGTGGGATAAATATGGGCCAGGAATGATAAATCGAGCTACTAATGCGTATCACGAAGATGCCGCTAAAAAGTTGGCCAGATCATTTCACCTCGCTACCGATAAGGCATTTTCGCTCCCTGCAGTCCGGAACCTACAGTCAGCGATCGCCGACGTCCTCGCAGGCAGGGTTCCTAAGGCTTTAAAATTCCTTGCCAAGTTGAGCCTCCCGGTTGCTAGTGCCGCCGCAGAGATTCTTGCGTGGGGCGGATATTTTCGGCTCGAACTTACAGATAATTTGCAATCTTCAACATATCTCCACCCCGACTCCTTGGGACTTCTGGGATCTGAAATAGAGAAAGATAACGTAAAGGAAAAGATTGTCTCCATGTATGCACTAGCACTAGGCTCTCTTGGCATATTGCACAAAACCAAGACGGAGACCGTCGAAGGCTGGGAAATTGGACTCGCAACTTTGAGGAGGACCATCACGGCAGGGACAAGAAAGGCGGCATCCAAGTTAATCAAATCCGTCAAGCTAGACGTAGACAACACAGCTAGGGTGGAACGGCTTGTTGATACATGCGCGAAACATGGCCTTATGGACGAGCAAAAGTATGTATCGGAATCTTTTGCGCAGAAGCTTCTGTCGGCGGGGTTTGTCGGGTCCTCATTACTTTACTTTTCGAAAGCTGGATGCAACCCTCGTATTCACGATGTCATGGCCGGATATGTTTGCTCATCCTTGAGAAAGGGCGAACCGATACCATCCGACGGAGATCTTGATGACATTCTGCGAGGGTTGCTCACATCACCTATCTCGTTAGTGGAAGATGACATTCTGCGAAGGGAGATCGCAGGGTTCGCTGCCCTACGAGGGTTTTATGCGTCGAAGCGAGAAGGTCGGTTCGAAGATGCTGCTCAGGCTTTAGTAGTCCTCCTCTTGAGCGCGGGTGAGAAACTGGATGGCGGAATATTACATGCGGACTGGGAAAGCGTTCTGACTCCGGACAATATTGCTGGGCTCGTTCACGAGCTCCTACATGTCTCCGAGAACGACAAATCCGGAAAAGACTTCTCGGGGTATCTCAGTAACGCCGACATTTTCAACGTGTTAAATGTTGTGGAGTCTTTATTTCTTATTGGGGGTGAAACTCTCGAATCGGTTCAAGAGGAGTTCTACCAGGTGCAGCAGGCTAGAAACATCCCTCTTGAACTAGATTTTGTCGATGCTGTCTCAACCCTCCGGTCCACCCTAGCTGTGGGCATTGGAAATAATTGGTTGAAGGAAGAGAGTGGGAAACGTCTTGTATTCTGAACATCTAGAATGGATCCGGGTTTTTGTCGCCACGGCTATCTCTATTTCCTTACCTAAATACCTAAGTACTTAATTGCGAATATTTTTCGTCCTCAGCGTGTGTTTAATTGGTATCCGGAGATCTAGAATACCACCCACACTGTCCGCGAGATCGTGCCGGCTTGCTTGCTAGTGTGTTGAGGCGCCCTTTAAAAGTGCTAGGCATCAGATATTAAACAAAACTTCATCTCGAAGTCTAGAACAAAACATCGATGAGTTTAGGGTATGTGCACATGTACTGAACGTTAAACTGTCAACAAGACCAAAAAGGCTTTGCCCCTCCTCTTCATAGCAGCTCCGGGTTTGATACCCAGATCTATCGAGATGTCTATACTAAGACGACCACTCAAGCTTGCACTTGTCCAGCTAGCCACCGGTATAGAAACAATACCCTCCCTCTCAGCGTTTTCTAACGATATGAGGATCTAGGCGTGGACAAGTCCGTCAACCTTACTCGTGCAAGGGCCAAAGTCATCGAGGCTGCGAAAGCCGGTGCTAATATCGTTGTCCTGCCGGTAAGCTCTCTCTTTTTTGAATTGATCCTCCGGCACGGACCAGTGGGCTCAGTCCTGTGACGATAGGAATGCTTCAATTCCCCGTATGGCACGAATTACTTCCCACAGTATGCAGAATCTTTGTCACCACCGGACTCGTCGCAGACATTCGAAACTCTCTCCGCGGTCGCGAAAGAAACCTCCACATACTTAATCGGCGGATCTATACCTGAGATTGATCCAGCAACTAGCAAATTGTACAACACTTCACTGGTTTTCTCACCAAAGGGCGACCTCCTTGCCACTCACCGGAAAGTGCATTTATTCGATATTGATATCCCAGGGAAAATAAAGTTTAAGGAATCGGAGGTTCTATCACCTGGAGATAAGATGACTATTTTCGAGACAGAGTACGGGAAAATCGGATTGGGCATATGCTATGACATCCGGTTTCCGGAGCTTGCCATGACAGCTGCGAGGAAGGGTTGCTTTGCTATGATATATCCAGGGGCGTTCAATATGATCACTGGCCCATTGCATTGGTCCCTATTGGCTCGATCGAGGGCGGTTGACAATCAAATGTATGTTGCGCTTTGTAGCCCTGCTCGGGACCTGAATGCGACTTATCACGCATGGGGCCATTCAATGGTGGTTGACCCAAACGGGGGGGTACTAGAGGAGCTTGAAGCCTCGGAAGGTATTGCCATTGCCGACCTTGATAACGAGAAGGTCGACGAAGCGAGAAGAGGGATTCCGGTGACGACTCAGAGGCGGTTTGATGTTTATAAAAACGTTGCTGACTAACCTGTACCGTCGACCATGCCTCTTTTAAATGTAAATTTAATTACCAGCTTGCAAGATCAGCTGTATGCTTTCTATGGAAGAGCTTCCTCAAGTGAAGTTGCGGGCTAGTCATTGGGCCGGGCTGGTTTGCTACTTCCTAACCTGCCTTGGCTGAAGGCGATTTTGTTTCAGCCTTATGAACAAAAGCAAACCGATGCTCCCCAATCGCAACATGCAGTAGACATAAGCGAGATCTCAAAAATATGATCTGATCACGAAGCTCGAGCAATCCGAATATTATTGATATCCTCAGAATAAGGTTCATAGTTCAACCCACTATGAATCTCGCACAATATATGTAGTACGTGACCAGGTCTGGGTACGAGACAAATAGTACATGTGGTCTTATGTAATAGACCCTTCTTCATATGTCGCCGATACCAAAATATAATATCCGGTCTTTTGTTTGTTTTCAGATTCCTCTCGCTGCCTCGGTGTAGCCGTTGGCCAAGGCCTGATGTTATCCTTCGCTTTCCGAGTGGGCCTTCTGGACTCTTTTTTTAAGCACCACACTCAGCAAGACGACCCAATCAGCTCGCCGAAGAGAACACATTCGTAAGAACATGGAAACTCTGGATCTTGGGGGCTGAAGGGCGGAACAGCGATGTGTAGGCGCAGGCTCAAGGTGACCAAATGGCAGCGAGCGTATACATAGTTGATATATTATAGGTTCTCGCATATATTAGAATGAGGGATTCATGTCACGTTCGAATTCTAATATACCTAAACTCTTCATCAAGTCCCGCTATTCCGAAGGGGCGTCCCTCACTTGCTTTTAGCCGTGCATATACAGTACTCCCCAAACGAATATAATATATTCCACTACCACCGAAAATTTGATCTTATTTTGTACCTGGAAACCGGACCCGGAAGTGCCTGCAAGTTAACTGTTCTCTTCTTTTCTTTTCTTTCCATAATGTGTTTAAGGTACCTCCTTGATAAACTTTTGGCTATTGGATACTTATTTAACGTATCTGCTTATTTGGCTTGCTCCCGGCCCCAATCTTAATAAACTAAGCCTTTGGTGTTACTATATATAGGATAGTCGAGGTTTATCCAGGTATACGCTACCCAGCTGCCAGATATGCAAATTCAACCTCATGCATGGCTTTTCAGATGGCCGCACCCTCTCATGAGATCTCCAGACTAAGCTCGAATAGTTTGCCTTTGTGTGCATCACATCCACGCTGTTGATTTCTGTAGGTTGGCTGGACAGCCAGGGCACGTGGTGGAAGACAGGGTCTTGTACGTCGGGTTCGTCTGTCCGTCACATGCTGGGGATCGCACGGCTATGGCTCTATCGTTGGTTTATCAGATTCGAACCCGAATGTCCGCTTTGGTTCAAAGGTTTGCAATTGGGTTTCAAAAGGTTTATACAGGCCAAGGAGTCGTTATCTGTAAGCAGGCCGCTGCATTCTGCACTGAATACGAGATCCACTCAGGTACCCTGTATGTAGGTAAGTAAGTACTTCTGAACACAATGTTGGAAGTTATTCCAGAGCAGAAGATCTTGTTTACAGACGTACGTCACTTCATTTTGGGGCTCCTAAACCTCCAAACGTTGCAAACTGGGATGTACTGGCTCACTCGAAAACCCCCCGATTTTAATTAAATTTAATGTAATATAAAATAAGTATTAAATTAAGTGTAACACGACGTCTAGAATAGCTGTGCTACGCTCTGCGGCTTGCCTAGGGTGCGCTGCACCAAAAGTACTAACTGAGTATATCACGGCGAAGCTCTGACGTCCCAGGCCACTATATATAAGATAGATCACATAGCGTGGTATTAAGTTATATTACAGTATGATCTTTATTTTTATAACTCTTTAAATTTTTTGCTCAGCAAGTCGCCTGGCTAGCCTATTCCAACATCGATATATCATTACCTCACCCCCTGTCGATAATTATACCCGGCCACTAAAGCCGCAACATGGAATCCCGTCCCTGTCACCGCGAACGTATGGAACAACTGACGCGAATGGCCCCAAATATCGAACTTCCCCGGCCAAAATCTCTCGGGCATTCTTCCTACAAATAAACACACTCCAACCAACAAGCTTATTCCTTCTGCGAGATACCACTGAGCTCCAATTTCTGCGCATGCTCTATCCCATCCTAATGTTCCTATCGCTTGGAAGATTGGTAACATGGCGGAGATAGCGAGGATACTGAAAGTTCCACCGCGGAGAGCACGCATTTTTGTACCACCGCCGCCGGTATCGAAGAGAGTTATTGCCGCTATCAATGCGGATCCGGCGTTTATACCCAGTATATTCTTTGAGCTTTGGGATTGGAGTACATCGCGTAATAGTTTGCAGACGCGCCGTCACCTAGTACTAGGATACAGATCCCAAAAATGTCCATACGGCCCCAGAAGTGGTGGATATGATATGAGTGACTGCGAAGGGTGTGAAATGTGGTGCTTAATGCAAAACATAATGTCGCTGCAGTGATAGATATTCCAAAAGCGAAAGTATCACCTGTGGTTAACGTCAATAGCGATGTCAACTTCGCAGTATTATAAAGGGCAATTTCAGTGGCGAAAAAACCAATGGATCCGATAAGATGGGTGTAGATATTCATTGTTTCCATGTGTAAGCAACGCCAGAGACGGAAGGATTTGATGTATGAATATGTAGGCATCGGATGCCTAGTTATTATGAAGTCGCTATCGCGCAGCTATGTCGGGATTGTGTCTTTGGTCCCGATGAGGGGCCAGTATGAATTTGCGCCTACCAGTTTGTGGGTGCTGGTTGGTGAGGTTGGCTCGCTGCTTGTGGCGGCCGGTGACGCTGGCGCGACAGTTATGGTTGCGTCTTTCACCATGTTTGGATCGTCGAGGGAGGTTGGGATTTGAGAGCTGGTGTACTACATCTTGGGATAGACATTATTCAATATTGTGTATCTTAGACGCCTTTTAAGGGTGGGATGCATCGATGCATCTTGATCTTGGAAACCCGTACTTACCAATGAAATGTTATAGTACAAATCGAGTCGCGTGGATCACATCTGCAGCAAGGCCCCTTACCAAGGCTGAAATATAGTATGCGATTGTGATGTGTAAACATATATAATCTTAATATAACTTTTTTTAAAAAACCAAAAAAAAAACTTTTAAGCTAAGAGGAGATAAATCTGTGAACTGGATATTCGGACATAGACAACCGAACTAGGTAGTGCTTGTTAATGTGCAGCCATGCTGCCCACACAACTAGTCAGTCTATACAGGATATATGTCTAAATAGGCTACACGGCTCTTCAGGAAAATAACGTGAGCAATCGTTCATGAGTTGCAGGACCTGGTTAAGTCTAGTTAACGAGACTGGGCATGCGTGTACGCATCTCTACATCTATTGGAAAAACCAGGATCTTCTGTAAATGGGATGCTCCAGCTTTGTTTCAAAATGCAACACATCAGTGTTGGCGAAATTTTAGACAGGAAATAACTCTGTGAACTAGGCATTTGGACATAGGTAGCTGAACTAGACAGGAGATAATTCTGTGAACTAGATACTCGGGTAGATTTCTTCCCAGCTATGCTGCCTATTTGGCTAAGTATCCTATGCCGGATTTATGCCGCCCAAAGATCTTAAGAGAGAATACCGCACAAGTAATACAACAATAAGCCTGGATATCTCCAATATTTATTATGGATCCACTAACTGCTTCGGTTTCCGCTTCAAGACATTATGCTGTTATAACTTGGCCACTACCGTATATTTTGTGCTACAACATGGGTAATTTCATTGGATGGCTTTGTCAATAACAGTTTATGTGGTTTTCAGGCTAGCCTTTGGGGAGTTTAATCTAATTACTTCAAGAATTGTTACCTAATGGTGGAGACTTCACCATGCCTACTATCGAACTTCATTCCATTTTGTTTCACTTCCTTAAATGCTTTGAAATTTCAGAGCGGAGCTTATTGAATATATACAAGCAACCCTGACTATTCGGTTCAAAGGGTAAGCGTAAGCGTAAAGGTTATACCTCAGCGAAGACCGGCCCTCCATAGCCTCCTGCACCAGCTAAAGGCGACGATACCCCTTCCGACTATGTGCCCAAAAAATAGCGGCAACCCAAATCTCAACCACGTAAGAGGCTGCCAGAGTTTAGCAGCCGGCAATACTATCATTTTTCCTTCTCTTTCCGCCCGACCTCTTTCCACTGGCTTGCCTGTGAAGGCTCCAACAGCCTCTACCAGAATCTCCGCCACTTCATCCGGCTGGCTCAAGAACGGGGAGTGGCTAGTCTGCAATTCTCTATGCTCGACAGTGGCTCCCATCTCCCTTGCCATGCCTACATTCATCCGTTGGACCACTACGGGCAGACCTCGATCTTCAACTGTGCCAATATACCACGCGGGCACATCCTTCCAACCCGCATACGAATATTCACCGCCTTCAAACAAAGCCTTAAGGCTCTGGGGAGCAAGCTGAGATGCCCAGTACTCCCTCTCGTCCTCTGGCAAATCGTGGTAGAAAAACTCGCCAGGAGGTACCACGAGATCAGCAAATCCGGTCTTTTTGTTGACCTTCCACGAGGGGGGTGGAACGCCGAGGAGCGGGTCCATAAAGGATAGTCCTGTGAAGGTAAAGCCGGAAGCTATGAGTACGAGGCCCACGACATACCCACTGATTAAACTTTGAGCTTGACCTGCAGTTTGAGTGGAGAGTGATGTCGACGCAGAGCTTGTTGCGGCGTCATCTCGTGGCCGCGCGAAGTCTTTGATAGCACTGTTGCCAACTAGGCCGCCATACGAGTGCGCTATAACAACCACGTTGCGTCCTTTGGCCGTTTCGTTAGCTATAGCCGTGCGGGCAGCGTCAAGGTCATCCTTGAAGGTTGCTTCTGGGTCTCCGTTTGTCGAAGGGAGCGTGATCGAGCTGCACTTCAGTTGATACTGCTCTTGCAAGAGCTTAATGACCTTGCTGTAGCATGTAGGCCGGTGCCACGCGCCGGGGACAAAGACGAGTGTTGGGAGATCCGACATTCTAAGACGTGGGATAGTCTCGAGAACCTTGCCTGCGTTGCAAGGTGATTGTTGCGACCTCGTGAATTTAAATTTGGCGATTAGGCCCGGCCTGTTTTGACCCCAGAATGACCATAGATAGGAAACATCCAAGCGATACTGTGGTTGGAAGAAAAACAGCAACGCATTGTTGCGCCCCAACAGGCTTTATGACGTCACGTGATCCTGCTTCCCGCTATTAAAACAAGCAACCCTCATGTAAATAATTCTTCATCGACGACAATCATCGATCATCGACACTTGACACAAAACCTCAATAACAATAACAAGGGATTCACAATAGCTTCAACTATCGATCTCCCAGTTTGCCTCCTTCACTTTGACAACCTGTTCCCTTCCAGGAACAACAACCATGTATTATTTTTAAAACAGGTAAAAGGTCTATATCGAGGCATTCAAAATACTGTTGCTGGTGTGATCATTGCATCAACGTCTAAGTTCTTTCGAGCTAGGTAGGCTCCGGGCAAGAGATACTCAGAACGGTAGGCTTATTAGAACAACAACGTACTCATTCATATTGGCTATCTTGGGACTCCAGATCCTCCTACATTATTATTCTTATTAATATATTGTTAAATTTGTAACTAACTACCCTGTACATTTTTTTGGACGGCCAAGATAAGCTTTTGGTTTGTCTCAGTCACAGTCTGACAAGGGTGAGCATTCGCTTCGAAGGCATGGAAAAATTGGACTTGCCATTACAACTCAACGTCTCATGATCATTCATATTTGTAACTGTAGAGCTACAGCATCATATATCAATACAACAATCACTATTATGGTTCTGCTGGAGAAAATAGCAAACGTACGTAAAGTGCCTTAGGATGGAAGTCATTTCTAAAAGAAAAACAATTCGCTGCGCGAAGGATTCCCGGTATTAAGTGTTGCGAAACTCTGATCCCGAACCACGGACATACTCGCGGTGACGAGCAAAATATTTCAAAGACAACGTGAATGCGGGTGTGCCTATAGACACATGCTAAACAAAGACACACGCTAGAAGTTAAACCGGAAATATGTGTTTAAAGCCTTGAGCGTACCGGAAATGATTCCTCTTCTCGGATATTTTATTATTGTTTGTTTCCCCTATTTGTGTAATCTATCTGATTTAGAAATTATAAACCACTGGTGAGTCCGTTCTCATGACTTCAAGTCCAGATCCTTGCATGACTTGAACCGGAACAATTGAGAATCGCTTTTTATATTGTGTTAGAGTTACTCTAAGGTTACACCATGGAAATAGCTAGCGGCTGCTACGGGCATACCAGCCGCCACAGTATACGGGCAGGAAAAGCAATAAAGTCGATAGGAGGGTTTCCTGCTCCCGCTGAATATAAAGTTGATGATATCTTCGCTGCTTCCCGACCATCTTTGTACTTATCCTCCAGCTGGTGCGAGGAGCAAAAGTCTCAAGAGACTCAGCATTTTACGCTCCAATCTCTCGTGCCAACGACTATATACCGTTTTTGCATCTTTTGAACACAATCATTACTTTCTAATATGAGATCTAGACTCTTTCTTGTCGCCTTCGCGACATTTGCTGTTGCTGCCCCTCCGGGCGCTCTTCATGCCTTAGTGAAGCGAGTAAGTCCTCAACCTTCCGCTATATATACGCCAGCTATACAATTATTTCTATGGTTTTTAGAAAGGGCTAACCTTTGGAAGGCATCGCAGAGCACGGTCAAACATTGCGGCGACTCCGGTACCAAATGTCCCGCGGATCAGAAATGTGGTAACGAATACTAGTTCGAAGATGCACCTGAGGGTACTTGCATCCCGAAAGACTAGCGCTACTGCGGCGGAGCTGGTAGTAGGGGGTATCTTGTGCCACAGGGTATCGTTGTGTTTGGGACTTCGGGATTCCAGAATGCCCGGCTGATGGGCCGAATTGTGGCTGGTGTGTGGACGAACAATTGACTAATAAATGGGGTGTAAGAGGTGAGGGAAATCCTAAGCGCTGCGGTGGTTCTTCCGGTAAGATGTGTTTTGAGAACGGTCGGGAACTTTGTGCTGGTGCAGAAATACTGAAGGACGGTATGGGCGTTTGTCTCGATTTCATGCTGAGGATACATACAGTGTGTGCGGTGGTTCTTCGGGCAGAAGTTGCCCTACTCTATATGGGCCATGGTACTGTGTCGAAGATCCAAGGAATGGTTGCTCGCCGGATTGCGCAGGTGGCATATGCATGTCACAGAAACATGTTGGTCCCGCCACCAAGCCTACGATTACAGCTACGGCTAAACCCAAGACTACATCCAAAACGACTACGAAAATAACTACCACGAAAACTAAGCCTAAGCCCTCACCCAAATGCAATAGAGGCTATTGAGATTTAAATTCTTGTCGATGAAAATTTTGGAAAGTAGATTAGCGGTAGCGATCTCGGTGCCTCTATGTATATAATATATATATATATATATATCTCGTTAGCCATGTTAGAGAATATCCTAGAATGTTAACTAAAATGTTTGTATCCACGATTCTGGTAATTCAAAGCTCTTAAAGGCACCATCCTTCATTATATATTTGGTATAGTTCCACTGCGAACAGCGGGGCCGCTGTCCATCTGTAGCATTTGGTAATAAGCCACTTACCAGGGCTAATGGTACCAACTTCGAGCTTGCTGCGATGGCCGACAATATAATTCATATCATACTAGGCAGAGATATATATCAAGTGTATACACCTCGGCTGACTTCCCTCAGATCTGAAATATGGGGCAGAATGTGGCACAAACTTATGCTGAAGCTCGACGCATTGCCGCCGGTCCTCAATTAGTTTCTTCCGAATATATATTCGGTATATTTTGCCCAGATTGTGATTTAAAAGCTATAGTCCGAGTTTACTTATAATTGCGAGTACGAGTCCTGGTCGGACACGGAGTTTAACGTTATTATCGATGTCGGGATACGGGTCTCTGTACAAAGATGGGTCTAAGACTTTCTTAATGAGCGCCAGGAATCCCTACCCCGTCCTGCTGATACCTATAATTGACAAGGCGGCTGTGGTCTCTGATGACTAGCTAGATATGTTGATGAGAATTGGCTTAGGGTGTTTAGATTAGTGAAATTCTGCACGTGACTATCTAATCCACACTATAGCTCGAGATACAACAATATATGATACCTTATTTTGCTTCTCCATACTTTTCAGGACTATAACTATAAGCAGTACAATGCTGACCTTTGGTGGTGCACTTCCCGGTGTGAACCATTTCCTGGTCGATAACGTTATAAGATACCTTGTTATACACAAGAATCTATACAAAGTATCTGCCCTTGCACCGTTCTGTATGCGAAGGAAACTCGCAACGGTGGCTCTTGATACTAACCTCGAGTCCAGGCGCCAGAGGCAAATGTGCCACAGCGTCTTTTTTATAAGTTAAAAAAAAGAGTTTTTTTTTTTTGGGAGGGGGGCAGCACTAAAATAAGGCTCCGTCGCCCGCCCAGTGGTACGGCATAAGGTCATCTTACGGTTTAGCACTCAATCTTGGATCTTTAATTGTTCATTCAAGCCTGATATGTCTAATTATGCAACTTATGTTTAAGATACTACTATCTTCATTGGCAACAAGCTATTGGAAAAATAACTAAATCATAGGTACTTCCAACACATTCATCAGAAAAATAAGGATCATGATATCATCTATAAATGGAAAAGTCGAAATGACAAATTGTGGAAGCCAAGAAGAGACCATGGCTCTGGAAGAATTTCCAGCCATGAATACTTGCACTTGATACATGATAAGAGAGCGAACGTACATACTTTATATATCTCATCTACTCTATAGATCCACTTAGCGAAATATTGGATGGAAGGCGCCGTCCGCCGCACATGACTTTGCCACAGCTCAGATAAGCGCGAGAGTCGAGATAAGACGATCAGGCTCCCACCGCCAAGGCCAAGGAAGCGGAGAACGACGCATGGAATACAGTGTGGGGCCGAAGTTTATTTTGGCATCAACAACTTTCTTTCATGTTAGACGAATATTCCGTCGTCAACTGCAGTATCAACAACCACGACACCTTATCATACCAAAACGGCAATATGCCCATGCCTACTAAGATCAGCTGTTGGAGATATGCGAGTGTATGCGTGTGCGTCCAACGGACAACCCTCATCATATCTCCGAACGACACACTTGGTTCAGGTGTCCAATCGAAAACCCGGTTACAAAACTCTTGGCAGCATGTGTGGTAATCTTTTAGGCATGTCTCGATGTTTCCCCTCGCTCCACCACCGATAAGGAAGGAGGTTTCGCCCTCACCGATGCCTGCTAGTATTTCAACTCCAACCTAGAAACACTCGAAGGCAGCGATGCTTTCTGTTTGTAGCTGCCATGTTAGGATGCAATCGGCAACTTTATTACCCTGCAGCCTTGATTCAGTAGCTGTTCGTGCGACCATCCCTTCGATTAGTCGCCGCTACCTCGTGCCCGCCTCCACATCCCACGCACCTACTCTAATCGTCCCTTTTTTCCCAAGGAAGTCCATTGACCTTCTTTCCCCATAGTCCAATGAACCCGCTTGAACTCAATGTGGAATGTGCAGTTTTTGGTAAAGGACTCAAAAAAAACCCCCCTACGAAGGGAAGATGAAAAAGGGAATTTGAAAATGTTACCAAAAAAGGGAAAGAAACTCAAGAACGAGAGGGACAGAAAAACTGGATCATGGAATGCAGAAGGCCATTTGCATTTAGTACACTGCGATTTCCACAACTTAATTAGCGACTAAGGCAATGGGGCCGCAATGGCAGAAGGTACATCCAATGTCTCGCCACTATCTTACATGCTTTATTTTCAGATTCCTTCGATCCCTTCCGCCGTGTGGATACTCCTAATCAGTGCCCACAAGATCGCTGCACTTTCCTTCAATGCATTTCTCCATATTTCCTGATACCTCATTCAGTCTAAAGTTACTTCTTCAGACCCCTCCATCTCGCCTTTAGCACGAGCAATGAAAAAGCAACATGAAAGCTTGATAGGTCTTCTTTCAAATTATTCCTGGCCGCCTGTCATTTGCCCGCTCAGCCCTTATCTTTCTAGCCAATTGTCAAAGATTCGACTATCAGCTCCAGCCACTTACCTTCCATTGGTATCTCCTGAGGCTTAATTGCATGGGGTTCTCGGTGTATAAAACATCGCCAACTTCCTACCTCGTCAGAATCCCGAGGTACTTCCACCCTCCTCTCAGGCCTTCGTTCTCATTTAATTCCTCCCTTAGCCACTGAGTTATAGACCTCGTTACTCCATACTTTACTCCTAGAGTTATTCATACAAACGGGAGTGTGTGCGACGTAGCACATTAGCTCGGCCAACCACCCTTTTTATCGCCAACCCCATTGCTATATAAATATATATATGCAATCTTAGGTCTTCTACGGCAGCCCAGAACTTCTCGAAACCCAGAATAATGGCTCTCGACCAACCCAATAGCAATCCGACTCTCGAAGTCGAGAAATATCCTTCTCACGAGGCACCTGAGAACTCTTGTACCACCAGTCACCCGACTGTGGATTGTAAACAAGATGGGGATGTCAAAGATAGCCTCGACAAGGAAGAGAAGGGCGTCACAGTTGGCCACGGATCTGCCGAGAGTGGAAGCGTCTCGGAACAGCGAACAAGCCGTTTTAAAAGCCTTTATCGCAGATACAAATTCGTGTTCCATATTTTCATCTGGTTGTTTTTTACGGGGTGAGTTGACGGATAGCTAAATTATCTTATGTGCTTTTTCATCTAATGCCACCCGCAAATCTAGTTGGTTCGTTGCCGGCGTAGTTTTGCACCGGAAGGACTTGGGGTGGTTGATTCCATTCCTACTCTATCTTTGCATCACAATTCGCCTCGCCACCTTTTATATATCGATTACCGTTGTTACCAAACCGATGCACTTTATCTGGAACAACACCGGAGTAAAAATCGCCAACCTTGTTCCAGAACGGTTGAGAATATGGTGTGGAGCAGCCATTACGATATCTGTTATTGTGGTTGGCTCCTTTGCTTCCCCTGAGTCTGCAGGAAATACCAGAGCCAATCGTGCTGTGTCTCTTTTCGGATTAATCGTATTAATTGGTGTCCTGTGGGCAACATCTGCAAACAGAAAGGCTATCCAATGGCACACAGTGATTGTTGGGATGCTCATCCAGTTCCTTGTGGCGCTTTTCGTCCTGCGCACGAAAGTAGGATATGATATCTTCGATTTTGTGTCATATCTCGCCCGTAGTCTCCTACATTTTGCTGCTGCGGGTGTCGCATTTCTAACCACTGAAGAAATCTCGCAATACCAATTTTTCTTCTTCTCTGTCATCCCAGCGATCATTTTCTTCATCTCACTTACATCCCTCCTCTTCTATTGTGGTGCTCTCCAATGGTTTATTGGAAAATTCGCTGTTTTTTTCTTCTGGAGTATGAGAGTATCCGGTGCTGAAGCGGTCGTCGCATCAGCATCTCCGTTCATCGGCCAAGGGGAGTCTATCATGTTAATCAAGCCATTCGTCCCCCATCTTACCCAGGCTGAAATTCATCAGGTTATGGCATCTGGCTTCGTAAGTCCTCCGGCATTACAATTTTTCGGTCAGAAACCACTAACCAACACGTGGTAGGCCACAATTGCCGGCTCTGTCTTAGTCGCCTATATATCCATGGGTGTCAATGCTCAAGCGTTGATTTCTTCCTGCGTCATGTCTATACCTGCCTCCCTTGCTACGTCAAAGCTGAGATACCCAGAAACTGAAGAATCACTCACAAGAGGAAGGGTTGTTATACCGGACGAGGACGAAGACCGGCCAAAAAATGCCCTACAAGCTTTTGCAGATGGTGCCTGGCTTGGCATTAAAATTGCTGGGATGATTATGGCCACACTCCTATGTATCATTGCATTCTTAGCCCTGTGCAATGGTATCCTAGGCTGGTGGGGACGTTACCTCAACATCCCAAATCTGACAATTGAGCAGATTGTGGGATACCTATGTTACCCAATTGCTTTCTTGCTCGGCGTTCCACGAGGGCCTGACCTCTATAAAGTTGCCAAGTTGATCGGTGTCAAATTGATTGCGAATGAGTATGTATCCGTGAACTCCATAGAAGAGTCAAAATTAGTTGTTCAAAATGCTAACCATGAACAGGTTCGTGGCTTTCCAGATGTTGACAGGAGAAAAAGAATATACAGACATGGCATCTAGATCCAAACTAATTGCCACATTTGCCCTCTGCAGCTTTGCAAACAGTACGTTTCCATGCCTCGATTCTTTGTTGTCTTGTACTAACAAATATTCTACAGTTGGATCATTAGGAACGCAAATCGGTGTGCTCTCGCAGATCGCTCCAAGCAGAGGGGGCGATGTCGCAAAATTGGCAGTCAGCGCTTTAATTACTGGGGCTCTGTCGACATTTTCGTCCGCAGGAATTGCCGGGATGATTATCACAAACGAAGCGAACTACATAAGCGGGCCCTCTGCGTAGTTTCGGGGTAGAGACTACAGATAGTAATGACTCCAAGTCCCCATTGCATTGTTTTTGATCTGAAGCATCGACTCGTGCTTTTTTTTTACCCACTTTATTTTTTTGTATATAGCTCCAAAGGAGGATTTCTCGAATTACCTAGGTTTAATCAGTGTCTATTTACATATTTGTCCAATCATCTTCCGGTAAACTACTATGCGGATTTTTAATCACTAGGCTCGCATTATTTTAGCATTCGGGTTCGAATACAAGGATGACAGCTAACTAAAGAAGTACTCAAGTACCTTGCTTAACCAGTTGCTTGGTTAATCGGCAGAGCTAGTACCCAGCAGTTACCTGATAAAATCAAGGTTTCTCCGTGTATTCAAAGGCTTAGGTCGAGGCCCGTACGGGCATCTGCCGTTGGCCCATTGGCGCGCGGGAGCTAAGGAGGCTACCAAAGGAAAACAGCGGATAAGTTCGCTCGCATTACCCCATTATTTGCTAACTAGTTACGTGATTATATCTTGATACTTTTTAATGCAGTTAGACAACCGCGTCTTTACCTTTTTTAGCATAATTTTCTAGAAATACTGTTGGATCTTGGTACCCACATGACCGAAATACAAAGCAACGACAAAGCATATTCATTGGGGATAGCATCGCATAGTTTCGAGAGTTCGGCGGCCGATTCTCGTGAGCCCGGTAACCTGGTCGCACTTGCTGCGGAATCTGTGGTGAAAGGAACTCCTATGCCTTCGGGCTTATTTTGGTATGGAGTGAAATCTAAGTCGTTCGAAGCCTAATCTAGGTAGCATCAAATCGCACATATCTACCTCAAGCTTTCTATAAATCGATAGAAGCCCAGTTCTCATGACCCGCACCTTCATTTTGCATTTGTTTCTCTTGCATACCTCCTTAAGCACCTAAAGGTCGTCCAACTATCACCTCCTGAGGCTAAGCACCCAGCACAATATCCATCGAATTCAAGATCCACTACGCATATAAGTTAAGAAGATGGATTTCGAAGTTCTCACCGATAGCTTGCCAGAGGATACCTCTCTCCCAGCTTTCATGGTATCAACAACTCGAGGCTTCCTTCCCAGGCAGGATCCACCAGCAGTCTTGCCTTTAGAATTCGAAGCGTTAGAGAGTATCCTGCAGGATATGCCGATTCGAAAGGCGTCGGGGGAACCAGGGCTACTCCATGGCCGCGAGCTGGGCGCTAGAGTTGACTCTTTCCCTAACTTGGTAGCGGAGATCGATAAATATCGTGATAACAAGGTTATTTTAAATGCGCTATATCGAGATTATTCTTTCCTCTTGAGCGCATATCTCTTCGAGCCTTGTTACGATACATATATAAAGACAGATGGTCGAGAATACGGTCTTGGGAGGTCCCGTTTGCCAGCGAACATAGCGCAACCAATGGCCAAGGTAGCGGAATTGTAAGTAGTCCCTTGTTTACGCTTGTGATTCGTATCTGAGGCATACCCTTGAAGTATATAGTGCTAACACCTTCGATTTCGGATCTGGAACTCTATAGAACTGGGTTCAAACCTTTTATGGAGTACGGTATGTTGATGTAGCGCCATTCGAAATCGATCATAGGCATAAAATGTCATCTGATAATAAAAACATGGCAAGCCGGAAGCTATGCCCTTTTCAATTGGCGCAGACTTGACCCAAATAGAGGGATGGACTATGATAACTTGGCTTTGATCAGAGCTTTCGAAAACGGTCTCGACAACAAGAGCTCGGAAGCCGGCTTTGTACTTATACATGTCGAAATGGTGAAACATAGCCATGGCCTTGTTAGCGGTGTCCAAAAGGGCCTAAAGGCTCTTCGAGATTTGGATTCTCCTGATAGACTTACCGTGTTTCAAGAAGGGCTTCAAGAAATACTAGAAACCTTCAAAAATATAAACAAGGTCATGAATGGTAACTTAAACCGAATAATGCCTTGTACCAAAATCCAACAAAATCAACGCCACTGACCTCGTATGATGAATACTTAGATATGTGGCAAAAGTCCAAGCCAGAAGCATATTCTGGCTTTCGAACATTTATCTTCGGCATCCATTCTCAGCCAATGTTCCCAGATGGCGTCGTCTACGAAGGTGTTTCCACGGAGCCGATGAAATTCCGCGGCGAAAGTGGTGCTGTAAGTAATCCCCTATGGGGTTGGGTAGTAATCACAGTTCACGGGTGCTAATTTAGGTTCTGCGCCTATAGAACGACAGCATGATCCCTCTCATCGACAATTTCATGTGGTAATTTTAATATATTCCTTTCGACGTTCTACATTGTATCAGTTGGCGGAAGGCTAACCGCGGAGCAACATGGCTGGTTGAATTTAAGCATCGAAATGCCGGAAAACCCTCTCACCCAAATCCTCAAGGTTGTAATCACCATATAACGCACGCATGTCTAAATACCTATGCTGATATACGTATTCTTACACGGGCTTAGGATTTCAGAAACTATCGACCTGACGGGCATAAGGGATATCTTAAGTGGGTAGAGACTGTCGCAAGGGGAACTGATCAATACCCAAGCGTGAAGGAATTTTCGTTGGGAAACCAGAAAACAGCAGGTAGGCTCAAGTACTCACCTATTAATACTTCCAGCCTTCCGGTTTATGCTAACTATTTTCCTATCATCAAAGTTCTGTATCTCTTGATTCTCGATCAAATCCGCGAATTTAGAGGGAGGCACTGGAACTTCACAAGGTATGTACTAGCTACTTTGACGCGTATCATCACACCCTGAAGCTAGTAGGTAGTTAGGTTATTGGTAGTAACGATTTGTGCATGCATAGGGAATATATTCTGAAACAAGGCAAACGACTTCATCCAAAGGCCACCGGTGGATCTCCAATAGTTGAGGTATATCCCATTAATTTTTTTTTCTTTCCCTTCAATCTTTCGCCTAGATCGCACTAAAGCAACCGTGGGATAAAACTGATTTTGAACTAGTGGCTGCCAAACCAACTATCACAAATCCTCAACATTATGTCGGAGGTCCAAGAACACATCTCAAATACGTATTCGGAAGAATCTCTGAAGGGTGGGGATGCAACGGAATTTTCGAGGATCAAAGACACCGTCCCCAAGGACCTTGCCAAATTACAAAAGGATGTCAAAACGTATTCCAGCAATATAGCATCCCAGTGATTCGCGAATTCAGAGCGGTGCCAACCATGCACAATGGGTATTGCATATAATTGAATACTTTAAATTCCAGTAATATGTACTCAAGTAGGTATATACACACAATATCAGAACACCTAACAGCCCATATTTACAGATACTTTGACTTCACTCACAAAGCATGTATATACTATATCCTATACTCGTATACTCATTCAAGACGCATGGTCTCCGCAGGCCACTATCTTATGGATATCTAGAGACATTGTGCTGTAGATGATTGTTAGCCTTGGGGAATTTGAGACGCCGGGACAACGCAGACATATATAGACAAGTGACATGTCATAGGATCACTCATGATCTATCTCTCCGGGCTTTCGGGGTTAAGATATCGGGTCGAACTTACAGTAGTATGGATTCTGGTATTGGCATGTACTACCAGCAGCGCAGGCAGTTGGACCAGTCCAAGAAACACCTGCACACTGTCCATAGAGCGTTTGTACAGGTTGGGAAGCTACAAAGGGCATTAGCTGACTGCGGGCTTGTATATGGAATAATGGAAATGGAGTTTACCGGTAGTCGTGCGAGAAGTTGTGGTTGTTGTGCGAGTTGTGGTTGTGGTTGTGGTGGAACCAGGATTGCTGTTGAGAGCCAAGGCTAAAATTTTGGCGACAGCTCGTTCGGCAACAGTCATAATGTATGCGCTTGGATTGGCCGTAATCGTAGACGGGAAAATACTAGCATCCACAACAAAGAGATTCTTTGTACCCCAAACTTGGGTATTAAGATCGACGACCGCCTTTCCGCCTTTCGTTCCATCATCGGTCCCCATGCGGCATGTGCCCATCCAATGGTTACTACCATGGCCACCGAGATAATTTGCGAGGTAGTCGGCAGCGGTTTGACCTTTTTCCGGGAAAACAAATGTTAGGTCCGGGTAGTTATTCGCGGCGTTAATCCATGACTGGATTGCTTTGACTTTGGCGTCGATATCTGCTTGGGTGGTCAGGTAAGGGAGATCGCTCACAACGGTGTTGAGGGAGGGTAGAATTGTTAAACGGCCTCGGGAAGTAGCACCCGCTGTCAGATACAGACTCAAGGTTACCATGGTATCACCTGCGGCTCCCAAGGATGGTTCTTTCCTGGCTGTCCATTGAACCTGTCTGACTCGGCCGTCCGAAGAAGCAAAGTTCTCGAAAAACACGGTGTTACAATTGGGTGCCGACTCTGCTAGTTGACCAGCTCTCTGATTTAAATACTTGCTCTTATCTGCTGCTATTGGCTCATCGTATGCGGCATAGAAGTCATACGAAGATATGGTGGGGTGCGAGAAGACGAGATCGGTGTTGTCCTGGTCGTGAAGATTTTCACCAACTGGCAAGTTGATCCACTGGCTGCTATCGATCATTGTGGGCCCATCTGTGCTAGATTTCACAACGTTGAGTGCGTCGGATGGCCCAATTCCGCTTCTGAAGAGAATTTTAGCCGTGTTAAAAACACCGGCGGATAGAATGACACGCCCGCTGGTGCTAACATTGATAAGGTATCGCATGCCGCCGACGCCAGTTGATTCCGTAACGACACCAGTGATTTGGCCACCACTCCTGTTCAACTTAACGACTGATGTATTGATAAAAAGTCTGAAATTGCTTCGGCCCTTTGCGGATACTAAATATGTTGCAAGGGGACCACCACGTTGGCCACCGCTAAACATATAGGGGGTATGGTGGAATGTTCTGTTCTTGAGATTGGGTTGGTTGTTGGCGTCGATTGGGGACCAGCCCTTCGGTTGGAGGACATTATAGATGAGATTGTACAAGTCTTGTCCATATCTCTGCCCGTCCTGCGATGGAGTGGTTGTGGAGGGGATCCTCGAAAACACTTTATTAACATATGGTAACATGTCGTTATATTTCCATCCTGTTGGCCAATCGGCGTTATCGTAGTCGTAGGGTTGTGGCTTCCAAAATAGACCAGAGTTAATCGCTGTGCCACCACCAAGGACACAACCAGCCATCACACCTCCCGAGATATCAGTACAGGCGATCCCTGAGGAATTAGCCCAGATTTCATTACAAAGGCCAGGAATATCAAAGCGTGTTAAAGGTGCTGACCCGACCCATGGGGGCTGAATTCGACCACCATGTTGGTAGGTTGATGGAGGGCCCCGTTCGATCAAAAGGACGGACTTCCCGGCCTCGGAGAGGCGATCCGCTGTGATCAAACCGCCTGCACCTGCACCGATTACGATGTAATCAAACGTTTGAGAGAACGTTGGAAGAGGCGCGGCGCTTGTGGTGGTAGTCCGCGATGTGGTAGTAGTTGTGGTGGTGGTGGTTCGAGTGGTAGTGGTAGTTCCTCCACCTCCAGGGTACTTAGCTATCCAAGAAGCGTAATTTTCATTGCGAGCGGGTGTTAAAGGGAGCCCGTAGTTGGCAAACGAATTGTCATGGGGCTGTAACACGGAACTCGAGCTGGAAGGGGTGTCGACAGAATATGGAGATTGCGCGTATCCAAATACAGCGGCACCACCAGTCAGATCAAGAGAACCAGATTCCCATGTATTGCAGTTTACGCATCTAAAGGTTAATGACCAATGTGTTGTGTTCACAACCACATTCATCTTCGTCAACTGGGCCCCACTAGGCGTTAACACGGTTGGCTCCATCCAGTTTCTAGATAAAGGTGAGATATGCTTAGCGGGCGCTATTTTGAGACACGTTTCGTGCTGTTGTGATAGAGAAGATGAGGCTCCATTTCACTTAAGGACTTACGATGCAGTTCGGAATGATGTAACGACATCATTACCATTTGGCCAAGCAACGATCAAGGTAGGTCCGTTCATCGGACCGCCTAAACTCACACCGGCCCATCGGTTGGCGGGCGTTCCCAGGGGCCCTTCCTAAATCACAGATACTTGTTAATACAGCGATGGGTAATATATTTTGGTTGGGTAGCATACGAGAAGACCGATAAACTCATTAGTCGGGCTTGACGGTAATGCAATACCGAACGTGTAACCCCCATAATTTGGGTTTCTGTAGGCTTGGTACACAATCCCAGTGCGCGAATCAGTGTATTCGCCGGTGCTTTGGGCCAAAGCATATTGGGCTACGAAGAAAAGAAGGAAAGAAAAGGATTAGAACTGAATAACTTCATTGTCCTGAAGCAAGGGAAAATGAAAAGGACGTACCTCCGCCGGCAATGGCCGTGGCAGCCGCCAAAATATTCCACACACTAGGCATTCTTTCAGTCTTCGACGGACAAGCTTTCTGCTCCAGTCAGGCTATGAACGTCTGATGGGCAAGTATCCTTCGTATGGCCTGCTCTCCGTTATGCGGGTGTCGTTGAGGTGAGAGCCACAGCCTGCCCATCGTAGGTTGCATTGTATTTATACAATTATCGGCACCGGCTCGCTCGCCGTCCCATGATTCCAAGGGAGCTTTCATTTCGGAATCCCGGCTTGTGAACCTGGATATATATCGTCAGGAACTTTGCTATACTCCTGCTGAGAGCTAGTTTTAGCCGCTCCAAAAGCTTAGCATCCAGATATCAAAACCCCAGATTATCCTGGACCCTTGGACTCAATTCTTTGGGTTCCAGGGGTGGCCAGTCAGTCATTCCAGTCAATCGCAGTGCGTGGTTTTGTCATCCAAAGAACGGATGACGGAAATGGAGACTCGACCTCGGTATGCACTCTTCAGAAGAACCTGGTCCAATAACCCCCCTCAATATCTCCACAAAGATCACTTGCAGGGTCGAGGTAAGAGTACTAGGGTGTATTTGCTGGAAGCACAGATGGACATGCGCAATATACTCCTAGATCTACGGAGTAGATACCTAGCAGTCGGTGTCTTGTGTTTAAAATGTGTTGCGACTGTCGTTAACGGGCCGGTCTTCCATCGGCTGGGCAGGGCGTTTAGATCGGGGCCTGAGTCCGCGAGGCTCGATGCCCCTTGCATACCAGCTGACATACATACATATATGCATGGAAGCCAATGTTATGAAAGCTGCTGGTTTCAAACTAGTGGGGTTGGTTTCACCTCGCGGTAATCAACAGCCTATTCCGAAATCCCGGGGTCCTTAGACAACCATTGATGTCCACGCCTAATGTAGGTAACCCTGGTCGTCTTTATCTCTTCCAAGTTTCCCTGCCGGCTAGCGTTCGCGTCGGTTCGCTAGCTTGTCATTATCTCAGTAGGTACCTAATGACCTACTTGCATCCATGCAGCACTCGATATAGGGTTTAATTCGTCTGTTTTGCATCTCATTTGTTTAAACTTACATGATATCATTGCAGGGTATTATATACATATGGGTGATATTTCCCCGGACCTGTGCATGTGACATACCCCCGACACGTAATGCACATATGCCGCATCATCTACTTTGAGGAAAGCATCGATAGATTTCTAATGGATGACGAAGCAATTGCTAACTAGCCGTTTCTCCAGTTTATTTTTGCCAGGGCAAGCTCCACCATTTCTTCTTCGCTGGTGCTGTTACTCTCTCCGTTGTTATTGCTTCGGCGTGTTGTGGTTTTGATTGGTTCGTCTGCTCTGGTGGTGCCTCTTTACTCGAAGTCTTCTCATTGGTTCGGATATCAATAGAAGCTTCGGCTTTTTCCAGTGATTGTTCCTCAAGACCTTGCTCCACGTGCGAGGTGACATCGCGAACAAAGATCGGACCAGCGTTATTTTGCTCTAGCGTCTGGGCTCCATGAATCCGAGGCGTCTCGTGGCCAGGCATGGGCTCAGAGACATTCTCGAGATTTGCTTTTGCAGGTTGTTTTGTTTCTTTAATGGACAATGCGTTTACATCTGATGAATCTGGACGGAGCCCGGTTTCGAAGGTATTATCAGCACTACCAGTAAGCCCTTCGCTAATAGCTGAAGATGTGGACCCAAAATTCAAGGGATGTATGGCTACTATGCTTTCGCTTTCGTTCTGTGCAGGTGTTTTGGAAGATATCGGTCCTGGGGAGCTTTGGTTACTACTTTCCGAAATAGACGAAGCACCGGACTGGTCCTGTTGTGATGGAAGGTGGGAGCTCCGGCCTTCAGCCTGTGTCGCGCCCCGCCACCAACCCGTCGAGCTTCTCATAGTTGATTGAGAGCCATGTGCACCCCCGGTTTGTGATTGACGCTGCCTTCGGAATGGCTGTAGTGTAGGATCGAGTGGGAGCGGTGTCGGATTCGATATGGTACTGGATATAGATTTTGGTAGAACCGGCTGCGCCGCGTCTTGTGTTCCAATATCGTAGGTATCAGATGGCCGGCTCCAGCCTACGGAGTTTATGCGGGAACGTGAGGTACTAGACTCCAGTGGGGCTGCAACTACAACATCGGAGGTGGGTTTGATGGAACTCCACGTTGGAATACCCGCTTGTTTCATCTCGAGCCTCCAGCTCTTCCACCCGCCACCCGTCGCCCGGGTGAGGTTTGTTCGATACTCGTTCGCATCAGGCGCTCGGCTTATATCGGACTTCGAATTGGAACCAATTGACGCTCCAGGAGGAGTTTCCTGGGTAACGGAGTAAGGTGCGGCGAATAGCTGGTCAATTATCCTGGTTTCGTGATTATGTTCGCGTTTCGAAATTTCGATCGTGAACTTGTCGGAGAATGGAGGGTCGGCAGGCGTTGAGACTGTACTAAGGCTTGAAGATGGTATCGGAGAGGGCTGGGCGGTTGGCATAGAAACGTTTATAGGCGATGCTTCGAAAGCTTCTCCGAGAGCAGCTTCGTCACGGAACAAGACAATGGCATCGTCCTTCGCTTCGAGGGTTGATGTCTCGTGCTGCAAGTAGAGTATCAATTAGCAATCCCATTTGTAATCCGAGGAGGTGATTTCAGTGAATTGGGTAGGGTTTCACGAAAGAGGGTTCCTGTGACCTACTCGGAGACTTCGATAGAGGTCTATCTCACCGAATTTTCTTAAGGTCCGATATATTTCTCGACTCTCCCGCAGCGTACGGGGAGGAGGAGTGATTTTAAGCGCTGCGTGGTGCAGGACTGCTCTCGATGCCATTTGTGTCAATGTACTCAAGTGCCCAAGTGCATGAGGGAGGTTTTGGATGATAGAGTTTGGGTTGGGATTTCGAGATCTTCAATTATTTATCATCTGTCTGGATGTATAAGAAGTAGGTACTCAAGAAGTATGTACTGTTTTTATGTGACAGGGGATGAGGAAAAAAAAAAAAAACACAGACGAAGCGAGAAAGATTAATCGAGAGCCGCCAAACCCAGCAAACATGTACCGACTGCACTAGAAAATAACATTCTATGACCTGTCAGAGGGTGATGGTGACGACGCACACAGTCAAAGCCAAAGCGGCTGCCAGGTGTACTGAAACCAGACCGCTCGAGCCCCGAACAGCAGAGCTGGACTCCAGCTTGTAAACCGATACCCTGAAAGGAACAATTGGCGCGTGGCAGCCGACTGTCAGTGGGAGTCCATGGGAATCGCGAAAGAGACGTAGGGGAAGAATTAAGTATAATAGTGTTACCTCAAGGCGCCTCCGCAAGCCTCCGAGTTATTCCCAGCACATCCAAGATCACATTGGGTGTCTTCCAGCTTTTGACTAAGATCACTCAGATACGGGCCGCACCAGCATTCACTAGTGTATTCAAGCCCCGCATACTTGAGTAGTCACGCACGCGCACAATGTCAGGCAATATTCTCATACCGGCAGAGGTACTTCAGTACTTAAGTACTTACATCGTAGTTTCTTCCCTTACATGCCTCAAGGCATTCCTCGACAGTCATGTCGGTGGATTTGGTGACATTTCCCCCGTAGATAGCGCGGTCATTGGTGATATCCAAAGTCTCATTGTAACAGCCAAGGTACACATAACCTAATGAACCAGGACCAACGGCCAACGTCGGTTTAGGGTCAGATCTTGCGAGATGTTAGCTAGGTCTCTATTAAAGCAGAAGGAACGGCAGGAAAGACAGCCGCAACAGTATACAGTAGTTAGTAGGGATAGGGGATGGTCAATATGGTTTACATGGATTGTGCGACAACCGTGACTGGATGCAACAGCGCGATGAAAAGAATAGTCGTCCAGGTCAGCGTTGCAGTTGCAGTTGCAATAGACAACCGCGACATTATCGATTGCATTGGTGGGCTTGAAGGTGAAGTATTTGAATTAAGGGGGTCGGAGTACTTGGACGCTTCACGTCAGTAGGTATCCTTGCTACTACCACCACCGCAGAGTACAGTAGGTAGGTAAGTAAGAAGTAATTACTGAAGTACGATGTACATGTTATTTACCAGTCGCGATTCCTTCTCGTGAAAAACCTCATCCGATCTTATCTTTGGTTCCTGAATCAGCTATCAGCCGCATGTCCCAGCCGCGGCGCGCTCCCGTTCTGTTGACATAATCAAAATAAACCATCAATTTGCAACGATATTGCTCTGTACTGGGCCCCCGGTGCCTAAGCTTCCGGACCTTGTATGCCCTTGCATCATGCTGATTAATACCGATCAATGCTGAATAGATTTTCCGGGTCGGCGGTTATGCAGGTTACCTGCGTACTTTGTGCTTGCGCTTGCTTGCTTATCAATTATGCCCATGTACCTCAAATACGTACCTACGCTTGTATGTAGTCTACTTCAAGCTTCAGAGAACTCGAAAATCAACATTAACCTAAAACCTACCGATCACACGTGCACACTAAATGATGCATCATGGAGCCCAAGATCTCCCCCTTTGAGCAGCTCCCTGATGAACTTATCTCTCACATCATAACTTGTAAGTATATTGCATTCATATATCTCATGCGACCAAGTGTGACTTCTGATATTCGCCCATCCCGCCCTACCTACCTCAGCATATATTCTCATAATCCCCTCGCTAATGTCCCCCTAACGGCCATGTAGTTCTCGATATACCCTCCCTCATTTCCCTCCACCGTGTCAGTTCCCGGATACGGTCGGTTTCCCGCTTTGACGGATTGCTCTGGCGTGCCCACTGCTTCCCGGGATTCCCCGTCTCTCAAACCCGTCTCACTTCTTCCGCTTCCCCTTCCTCATCCTCATCCTCCTCCTCCTCTTCAAAATTCAAAAAGGCCTCAGAAAAGGTAACACTTCAAGCGCGAGCACAATGGTATGATGCCTCGGACGAAGAGAGGGGTGTGGATTGGTACAAAGAGTACCAATACCGTCATGCCGCCTTATCCGACCAATCTTTTATCAAATTCCAAACCCCGAATAATCTAGAAATTGTAGACATCACTATAGCCGGGGGTAATGGTGCTAGGATGGATCACTTGTTTGCTGCATCTGCTCTGGGAGACGGTAGTGTTTGCATATTTTCCCTTTCAGATAGCAAAGTTGGTTCGATCCTTGGGAGATCAAAGCCGGACCTACTCGCACGTAGGTCTCCCGACTCGGGATTCGGAAGGATGAGCGACGGCACTGTAACTGGAATACACCACGAACGAGGGCTATTTGTGGATGCTGCCACAGCACACAACTATAGGGCTTGGTTTGGTGCGGGCAGTGTTCTCACCGAGGTCGTACGTAGCCTCAGCGTATTCCTCACAATGATGACACTCTCTTTGGTCTAGATCTAATGACATTCGTCACAGGACCTAACGACGATGCAGAGGATCCGAACCCACCGGTTTCCCTTCTCTGTTACGTGCTTGTCAACCCCGACACCGGTGCTAGCCGTCGGAACTACCCTGACACTTCACCTCTTGGATTCAAGAAGTTCCTCGGACTATGTTGCCACAACTTCCGCTTCACATCCTTCCGGTTCCTGCAATAGTGAGAAGATTGACCCCGTCTCCACCGATCCAGGTATACGTAAGCCGTTCACTCGTTTGGATGACCGCCCAGTCACCCCACCTGGCCTGTCATTGGATAACGAAGAGCGTAATTCGCGTGACTACCTTCTGCATGCGCCGCCTACCGCATTTCTCCAACCATCTCCCCTCAGTATACTGCATTCTCCAACAGACCAGGGCGGCGGTAATGAACTTTATGTTGCTGGGAGATTCCCTAGTATTATGGCCTATGATCGACGATACTGGCCTCGACTCGCGGGCACGATGCATTCTGGTGCCCGGTTGAGCAGTCTCGCCATCATTCCTACGAACTCAGCGCCGTCCGTGTCGTCAAAGTATACTTTGATAGGATGCGGTGAATATGCCGGCAGGGGAACGCTGGAGATGTACCCGCTGCCAATGGCGGGTACTAACCCCGGCTTCCCCGACGGGGCCTTTAAGAAAGGTGATGTTTTGGCAGAGCAGAGGGGCCGGATACCACCATCCGTCCAAAAAATGTTCGCGAAATCGACTTCTGCAGCTACCAGGAATAGACAGTCAGCATCAAGGAGCAAAATCTTCTCAGTAGCTAGCCAGGGCGTCAAGATTGTCACGGGTGATAGCGAAGGCCGTATCCATTTCATGGAAAGGGATGGTATAAAACACATCCGTGACTGGGTCGGACCCTGGGGTGATGGCTATACCGGAGGAGGATGTGTGAAAAGGATACTGCCGATCCTGCAGCCTCGAGCAGATCTTAAACCCTCGGTAGAAAATAGTGATCTCCTTCTACACGTCGGGGAAGAAGCTGGAGTCCTGACCTTCAATCCCCTCCTCCAGAGACATCGCTCTACAAAAATCATAGCGCCACCTACACAGAAAACATCTCTCACGACGACCCAGGATGAGGAAGTATATGTACAGGCTATGCGGGCTGCCCTAGAGACTCATACTTCAGATCTTCAGTTCCTTCGAAGGCTGGGCAGGTAATCAAGGACAACACAGCTAGAGATTGACGGGGCTTTTGGAGGAATATATGTAGTGGATTTCAGAATAGAAGACTCTACGCAGGCCCCCCGGCAACCGGACATCTTTTTACTCGTTCAATCATAAGCCAGCCATTGGCAGATATGCGATACCAGTTCTGAGCATATACGATAGTTCCCATCGCCTAGTGTAAATTTCAGCGGACACATTCCACGTTACTGACGGTATCTCCGCTGGGTGGATTCAGGGAGCGGGAGATTTGGAAAGAAACCAGAGTATCAATGGCCTCGTAAAGCAGCCTCTACGAAGCCCCGAAGGATCTTAGTATCTAAACAGGAAAGTGTTATACACACAAAATTGTAATACAGGAGTTCCGTTCCTTCCCAACCAACGCCACCATTTTTATGAACAAACCAGCCAAACAAACGAAACGGGAGCCTCAGAAAGAAAAAGGAAAGGACAATAGATAATTACAATGTCAAACAGGCACGGGGTAGGGAGTTTGGTCAAACTGTACTGCGTAACCGATTATAATCAGAAGGAGAAATTTTTCGAAAAGGAAGTCGGATGAAGCAAAGCGCTCAAGGGGTGGGCGGGACCATATACACCATACGGTTCTTTCTATAACAAAGGGTGCACGTGGGAAAAAAGAAAGAGAGAGAGAAAAGAAGAGAAGAGAATAAACCTCCGCAGAACACCAAGCCCCAGGGCGGCGGTCAAACACTCTGCATGGTCTGCAATGTTTTTTTGTGTAAAAGGCGAAGTGCAACCTCAGCAGCATCTTCTTTTGCATTGCCGAGATAAACCCCGTCGTACCAGTATCGGGCACTGACGGAGACGCCACCTATCTCGACTGTGGCGCTCCACGCTGTCCTGCCCCCACGACGGTCGCTCATGATATTCCAAACGGGCGGCTGCCACATTTGTTTTTGGCAATAATCTGCCCCGTCGCTAATTAGTTTGGGAAAGCTCTTACAACTCAGCAGCAAAAGGAACACTCCTCACCCTCAAGAGATCGCTGCCAACGTGTCCGTGCTTCTAAATTTTCTGGTTTTTCTGAATTTTCTGGGGCCATGAGGAACGGCGGCCCGAGAGAGGGTGGCATAGGGCCTAGCCGGTGTTCTTAACGGGAGGAATGGTCTCCTCGAAATTGACGGTTCTGTACTGTAATCGAGGGATCCAGCTTCCTGCTAGCAAAAACAGGATCGTCCAGGCTTTTTAGTTAAGTTGTGAAAGCCGCTGGTTCTGTTTTGGATGCCGGCTATGAGGCTCTGATTTCGACTGAAGAATTTGGAATCGTCTGTTTTTGAAGGCCTCTCTTTCCCATCTTAATAATATTCGAATGCGTCCTCCCATGACGGACACTACTTATATTCTTCGGATTGGAAGGGTAAGTTAGGTGTTTGGATACGTGGACAGCAGTTAATTCCTGCGCACGGGAAGATACATAGTCTTTGTCAATATCGTACATACATATTTCTAGCTACGCTATTTGGAGTGTCTGAGTTGGCGACGAGCTTGCTCTTGCACGATGATATGCATCTGACATCCCGTCCCGGAATAGGCAAGTTTCTCTTCTTGGGCTGATACACGAACATCCAATGCCGGTTCAGGTCAATATAGATAGATCAGCAAGCAATGTACGAGAAATGGATCGGGCTTTCCGCTGGGTGGAATCGAGGCTAATAGAAATGCGATAGTCCCCCAAGAAATATATATACGAATATTCCTGCGTTATACTTGCCCGCCCATAGTCATTCTCGATCGAAAGAAAAACAAACCCGAGGACGGAGTGCGAAATTGTATCAAGTTTCCATCAAGATCTCTTTATTTTTATTTTTATTTTATTTATTTTCCTTAAAAAAAATGAAAGGAAGGAAGGAAGGAAGGAAGAAACCGGGGAGCGGTGAGTTGCAGATTTGCCATCCAGTTCCGTTCTGGAATCGTATGCGTACTGAGGTAGATTCCGGTCTAGTCCTGGTATCAGCCTCTAGAAATTGCCAACTCGGGTCCCATCTCCTCTTGTGTCTTTTAATTAACGGCGGCTGGGTCTTCTGATACCCCGTTAAACTGTTCGAAGCTGCTGTGGCAAGCCGACTAGTAGAATTGGACACAGGTAGCTCACACCTCCGAACTTTGGGAATGGAAACATGGTTAGCAGGATATCGATCTCAGGGCCCTGCAAGGTCGTGGCAGTCCCATACCAGTACTGCAGCACCACGGGGTCCGAGCCACGTAGACTTCTGCTATTCGAGTTGAAGGGGACTGGCCTGGTTTTAAGTAACGATTCGATACTATGAAGAGCTTCAAAAGCTTTGCATACAATCCTAATCTGCGTATATCTAAATAATCCGGCACATACTTACATGGCGTAGAACTTCGTTTGTTCATGCTTTCTCGTCACACCGGCCGGCCTGTAAATTGCCGGCTGCTATTGCAAGCTCGAGACCCATATCAAGAACTGCGCTGATTGCTTCTTATGGAGGCGTGAGAGGGGTACATTCCGACAGCGAATCATGGCGCAAGATGCTAAACGGGTGTTAACGTTTGTTTCCACACAACGAGATGGCTTGCGCTAGCCAGCAATGCTTCGAGACTACAGCAATGCAGAACATACGTCCACCAATGACCCACATGCAGGACGATGCACGTCCCCTGCCTTGCCCTTCAATCGATGTCTGCCGTGTTGACGGGAGTACCAATTGCGCAACAGACCAGAAAGACAGACCAACGTGCAGCAGCCGCCAGCACATCCCAACGTCAGGCTGTTCGAACCAACAAGCGAGTCAAGGTGCATTGTATGCAATGCCAACATGCAACACCTGCAGACACACCATCATACCACGTGCCTTATACCTGTGGATCTAGTTTTTATCCTATCGGGCGAATCTTTAGAAATTCCAAAATACAATGGTACCATTTGCGCGAAATCACTGCAAATAAGCTTCCCGGATCCAGGCTCTTTGTTGCGTTAGAAACAGGAATTGATGATAGTTCGTGCAAACCTATCCTTATCTAAAAAAAAAAAAAAAAAAAAAAAGTTCTTCTTATATTGCTTAATTCGATTCCGGTCGTTCCACAGGACCGATTTTTCATCATTTTGTTTCAAAGCTTCAGCCTCGTGCATTAAATATTTAGTGTACTTTAATTCTCTATTATTTAGCTTAAGTCAAACCCTGCTCCGGCATTAGCTGCATACAATAGCTTTTCTTCGAGGACGGTCTCCGATGGATAACGGGGTAGTTTTAAAAGATTCACACAGGTGCTGGTGCTCGGTAGCCTTGTTGAATCGCTACCAGCGTCTCGAATGCTGAACCTTGGGTTCAGAGAGCCGAATCCTAAAAGAGGCGCCCTGCTTACGCTGGTAACAAACTTCAAGACAGCTCGCTTATCAGATTCCCGCAGCCTTTTCATCACCCGCCAAAACATTTTGATAGTTTCGTGTTCCTGTTTATCATCCCCAATGGTATATATCCCACCGTAAACAGTATTTTTTCGAAGGTCGTCGATATCTAGCGGGGATTCATTGCCGCCGACGAGCGTCTGGAGCTCGGACTGGTTAAACATGGAAAGCCATCTTGGAGAAATGATGGACGAGAGACCCTTCAAAAAGGCATTCGTTTGCTGTTTGCCTTGGACTGCGAGTTTGTACCTTGAAACCAAGTGGATGTACTCGAGCTTGTTTGAGGATGTCACTGGGATTTGTGAGCCATTGGGTTTCAGATCCACCAACATCATCTTCTGGGTATATCCGTTAGGAGCCCGAGGGTCTGCCACACGAACAATGTTCTCGATAGCAAACGTAAGGTCGAGGTCTTCGATTGTTTGTTCGTCATAGTGTTTTAAAGCTTGCTACACATACAATCCGTTTTAGTGGAATCGGGAAGAAGGCTCGGGGTAACGGGGTACTCACAAGACCCTTCCAAAGACTTCGGTCCAAGCTCTTGAGATCATCTACACCGAGTCCAACATCATCGTTACCCAGCATGACCTTGCTCCATTTGAGAAGGAAAAAATCTGCGAAAACAACTTCCACTAAAATACCTTCATACATGCACTTCCCGATGATACGGCCGAGGAACTCAAATCGTCGTAATAAATCCCCAAGTTCTCGTGAAGCCGACGTTTGGAAGCTGGAGGTGCTATTGTTTTCTGACTTGCCAAAATCCCACGACATTTGATTCAAGAGAACAGGGTTAGGGTAGAGCATGTGGTCTTCCGTTTCCGTAAAGAAAGGCACACCTTTGGCGGGATCTGTTCTGGACGACTCCTGGACGACAGACGAGAGAAATTCTTTGAGTATACCCCCCCCATCTATGCCAGGCTCTTCCGCACCGAAAGAATCGACAAAGGTAATCTGAATGGGTTCTTTGAAACCATCCCCCAGAGCGTAAAACTCGTCGTAGGCATCTTCGAATACCCGATCACGATGGATAATACCGTGATGCTTTGCTTTCCCCCCCGCCTGATCCTGGAAGGGGTTCGCCTGGTTAAGTCTCCATAGCTCCCGGTCCCCGGTTCCTCGACGTGCCTGGTCAAGCCTGACAAAATCGCGAAATATCGAGACCCTCGTTCGGAATGGTATGAGGAAAGGAAGATTTTGGATAACCCCCAAACGCGGGGTAATTGCGGCCAAGTAATTATGCCTTGATGCTTTTTCGTGCCTTCTGTTGAAGTGTTTATTACCACTCGCTGGAGTGGTTTGAGAAACGTCATCATTATCGGAATCAGAATCGGAGTCTTCAATATCATTAGATTGCTCCAAATCCTGCTGCCGTGCTTCCTCCTCCGCGATGAGATGCGTGGTACCTTCGGTATTGATCTCCTTCATCAGCCAAAAGCCATCGGGGAGAAATTTCTGTCGGGAGTCTCTTCTATGGAGGGAACGTAATATTCTAATTGTCAAGTTGCGTACCCAAGGAAGGGATACGCCGTAGATACCGGCGACATCCGGCCGCGTGTTAAATCGCAGGGGGCTGTTGGGTTTCGTAGATAATTGCCGGAGCAACTCGTCAGATGTCTGTGATTCGATTTCAGAGACCTCGAAATAGATTACGAAGGCTAAGTTTTTTAGGAAACTGACGAGGTGCTGCAACTGATTCGATTGAAGTGATCTGCCCTCGAAAGTAAAAAATTCCTCATCGTCCATGACAATACTAGAGAAGCAATATATATCTAAGAAGAGGAGGATTGCCGTCCATTCCGAGGATTTGAGATCCGCTCCAGCGGTTTTGTTATAAGTGAGTTTGAGTCCATCTAAAATGTCCCTAACGCTGGTCGCGCCGTTTCGGAATGTGTGTGTTTCTTGGATCCGGTGGTACAAGGCAGCCAACAGGGATGTGCCATCTTGTGATCTTGCGAGAAAAAGCCGATTGTGAAGCTTGCGTTGAAGGAACCGGAAATAGAGAACCAGGTGCAGAGTAAAGCTCTGTGCTGCGTGGCGGGCACGTACTGATTGTGTTGGCAAAGAGGGTGTTGACCGGTTCCGCGTTATTCCATCTGTGAAATTTGATATGAAGTCGGTTTCAAGTAATTTTTCGAGCTGCTGTTTTATAAACTTAGGAGGGTTCGGATGCTCTTCGACCCCAACAAAGAGATCTGTCTGAATATTTGGTGATGGTCTGTTAAGGATGCTAGTTTGATTACACATACTTCGGCCGTACACATCTAAAATGGGATTTAAAGTAGCCGCAAGTAATCCAAATATTGCTTTTGAATCCAAGGACCCCGGAAAATCGGCTTGCCTATACAATGGATGGGAGGAAATGCGATTTTGAAGGGCTGACTGGGGGCTTAAAACGGGTGGCTCAGCGTCATAGACAAAGGCAATGAGGTAGGATAGTAACCACAAAGCATTTTCCGGTGCCAATCGGTCAATTCTGAGCTGACCAGCAGCTTCGAGGAGCTGGCGGACGTCAAGTAGCTTTCGGAAAGTAGATACCGGGATCGCTGAAAACAAGTCCGTATCAAGGGAAGCTGTGGCCAGGAATACTTGCGCAAAATTGGTGTAGACAAGATGTCGGTTGCCCCCAATAGCAGACTGGAGGGGTAGGACGATAGATTGGAGAACAACAGCTAGAGCGGATATACGTGCTTCCGGCGGAGAGATCGTTGATAGCTGGGTAATCAAACCATGGCTTATGAGCACTTTGATGGTCTCGAAGTAGGCGGTGTCGGCCTGGTCCGGCAGATACGTAACGACGTAGGATAAAAATGAAAGGATACGTAAAGCCTGGGCCTGCGTTGTAGGATGGTGAATGCTTGGGGATGACAGAGCAGCTAGCAACATTCGGGAGAGGCGGGTGATTAAAAGGCGAGAGCGGCCATTCCCAGCAAGAGCCAAGCCGATCGAGGAGCTCGGTTCATCGTTTGGATGGAAAGCAGATATCATGAAGACGAGGCGACGGACATCTTCTGTGTCTGCGGGATCGCAGAAGGAGAGGAGGAGAGCAAGGCTATCGTCGGAGTAGTCGGCGGGCGGCAAGGCTGCAGGGAAGCCAACGGACCTATCCCAATCTGCCCGAAGGCCTCTGCACACAGAGCGGCGAATGGCATAGCCCCTGTAAATTGACTGAATCTTTGTTGCGGCAGCGAGCCTTTGGCGCTCTGCTTCCCTTCGAGCTCGTTCTTCCCTAGCTACAACAAGACCGGAAGAAGGTTTCGATTTGCCAGAGAGGTTAACGTTACGCTGCCGCTTTGTGCTCCCGGGAAAGTGCTTCATACTGACGACAATAGGTAAATACTTATGTAGATACCCAGACGGCGTGGAGGAGGAGAAACGACGGTGTGTGCTGGTGAATAGGAGGGGTTGAGGTGGGTTGTGACTTATCAGTCAGTCTATCGGTCAGCTACCTGACGCCTGCTTACATAAGCAAAGCACCGTTTGTTCGTTTGTCTGTCGCCATCACCAAAATGGTAATTATATTGCCATATATGGAAGCTTCCCAATATAGTAACTTTGTGCACACACAACACTATTCCTATCATTTTTGAAACACAAAAATGTTTTTTTTTTTTTTTTCGTTCTCACTTTTTTTTTTCGTTCCCAAAGAACTTCCACCTCCTCTTCGTTACAGCCAACCAAGATAAAATATAAAATCCCAAAAAAAAGGATAAAATCGAAAAGAAAAAAGAAGACTCTCGTAGACTCCAGCGTCTACTTTGTCTCCTTCATCTCGGCCGCGCTAGTCAACGTTCGATATACAGTTCTTTGGTCTCTAACGTTCCCCTATCATCTTTGCGGATCAGGTCCTCCACCGCATTTCCTCCACTCATCTATCTTCTCACCAAACAATCCTAGCAACTTCAAACTTGTGGAAGCTCTGCTTTCCGCCTGCTTGGCCTCTGGGTTTTCTCTTCCTACTTGTCTTGAGCTGCCTCCCACCGAGACTTTTCATCCCACCTACCCGCCCCATCCACTCGACACCCCTCCATCAGGTTAGAGCTTCCTAACCACACTCCAGGTGAGTGCCCGGCTTCATCTCCTCATCGAGTAGCATTTCGAAGCCTAAATCTCGCCTCATCGTCACATTTACTACAAGCTAACCTGTGGTTTGAAAGTCAGCCCGCGTAGCCATATCGAGATTGTAGACCTTGAAACCGCTAGCACGATGCCTTCTGATACTTCCTCTCCAGCTCTCCCCCCCCCTTCCTTGGATACCAATGGAGCTACAAACGCCCCAGAGTCTCCCACTCCTGCTTCTGCCGCTGATGTAGTGCAGACTCCTACCGCATCCGGCTCAACAAATGCACCACATTCGGCTTCCCTCTATGTTGGAGAACTAGATCCCTCTGTCACCGAAGCTATGCTTTTCGAGCTTTTCTCTTCCATCGGTCAGGTGGCTTCCATCCGCGTTTGTCGTGATGCTGTCACGCGAAGGTCTCTTGGATACGCATATGTCAACTACAACAACACCGCAGACGGTGAACGAGCTCTCGAAGAGCTCAACTATACCTTAATCAAGGGCCGTCCCTGCAGAATAATGTGGTCGCAGCGTGATCCGGCCCTCCGTAAAACTGGCCACGGCAACGTATTTATCAAAAACCTCGACATCGCCATCGATAATAAGGCTTTGCATGATACGTTTGCGGCTTTCGGAAACATTCTCTCGTGCAAGGTCGCACAGGATGAGAATGGCAACTCCAAGGGGTATGGTTTCGTTCATTACGAGACAGCAGAGGCCGCTACCAATGCCATCAAGCATGTTAATGGCATGCTATTGAACGAAAAGAAGGTTTATGTTGGACATCACATCCCAAAGAAGGAACGCCAAAGCAAGTTCGATGAGATGAAGGCGAACTTTACCAATGTTTACGTCAAAAATATCGACCCGGAAGTTTCGGATGACGAGTTCCGTACCCTTTTCGAAAAATTCGGCCAAATCACTTCCGCCAGTTTGGCCCGTGATGGTGATACCGGAACGTCGCGAGGGTTCGGTTTTGTCAATTTCTCCTCGCACGAGGCCGCCGCCGCCGCCGTTGACGCACTACATGACACGGATCTCAAGGGCCAAACACTATTCGTCGGCAGAGCGCAGAAGAAACACGAGAGAGAGGAAGAGCTTCGTAAGCAGTATGAAGCCGCCCGCATCGAAAAGGCAAGCAAGTATCAAGGGGTCAATCTCTATGTCAAGAACCTTGATGATGAAATTGATGACGAGAGGCTTCGGCAAGAATTTTCGCCTTACGGGACAATCACAAGCGCAAAGGTCATGCGAGATTCGGTGGATAGCCCGAAAGAGAAAGAGGGTGAAGATGGTAAGCTGAGCGAGTCTGAGGAAAAGGCCGGTGACAAAAAACAAGGAAAGAGTAAAGGGTTCGGGTTTGTCTGCTTCAGCAACCCCGACGAAGCATCCAAAGCCGTCGCAGAGATGAATCAGCGTATGGTCAACGGGAAGCCCTTGTACGTCGCTCTTGCCCAGCGCAAAGACGTACGCAAAAGCCAGGTATTTTATCCGAATCTTGGAAGTGGAATAAAGTATCCGCTGTGGACTAATCATTGCTTGTATGCTTTTGCGTATAGCTCGAGGCCTCTATCCAACAACGAAATCAAATCCGAATGCAGCAAGCCGCTGCCGCTGCTGGAATGCCCCCACAACCAGTGAGTCCGCAATCCTCAAAACTAGTCCAAAAGGACAAGAAGAAGAAGAAGAAGCATATGGACTGACGTTCCAAAGTACCTATCTGCACCACTCTACTACCAACCAGGAGCACCGGGGGTTCAACCTCCTTTCCTCGCGGGCCCTGGCGGTCCCGGAGTTCCACCAAATAGGCTTCCTTTCCCCCCTCAACAGGCTGGAATGATGATGTCCGGGGCCGGTAGGGCTGGCGGCAACTGGCCACCCAGCGCAAATCCATCCGGGGGGAATAGAAATGGAACCCAGGGTCAACCGGCTCCGATTTACGGACTGACAGGCCAAGGCGGCCCAGGTGGTCAATTTGGCTACGCTCAAGCGTTTAACCAGGCCCAGCTAGCGGCAATGAACCCGGCAGCCCGAGGTGCCCCACAACTAGGTTTGAACCCGGGAAGAGGTCTTTCTAGCGGAGGTGGCAATCAACAAATAGGGCATCAACAACGTGGACCACCTGGCAGGGGAATCGGGCCATCGCAGGGCAGGGGATATCACAATGACCAAGCGGCACAAGGTGCCACACCTCAGTTGGCTAATTTAAATAACCTACCACCTCAACAGCAGAAACAAGTCCTCGGCGAGGCCTTGTACCCGCGTATTCACGCCATTAACCCTCAGCTGGCCGGGAAAATCACAGGAATGCTCCTAGAAATGGACAATAACGAACTACTCAATTTGTATGTTTCCTCTTTTCTTGCTGGGACGAAAGAAGAGGAAGGGGATGACTCCTCCCTCGGTCCCCAGTCAACCTTCGACTTTTACTAACATGGAAAACCCTATTACAGGATTAAGGACGACTCGGCACTCCGAAACAAGGTTGAGGAAGCGCTTTCGGTCTATGACGAATACGTAAAGTCGAAGGCTACCGACGACACTACGGCCGCACCTAGTATTCAGGCCGACGTTACGGCAAAGCCATCGGAGGAAACGCCCGCCCCTAAAGAAGATACTAAAGAAGCTGCCACAACTCAGGCTTAACTGCCGTTCGGGTCTCATTTGGCCCTCGCCTCAACCCGCGGTGACTGCTCTGGGAAATAAACCCTTTCGCTTTTAAGAATCATGTTGCTTGAATTTTTTTTATGGGCCACATGAGCGTTACATAATGCTCTTCCTGGGAAGTCTTGCTCCAGTCCATATGGATGGTTTCTTCCGGACTTGTATTTCAACTTCTATTGTTATTCCGCATACCTCGATCACCCACCCACCTCTGAGGCTTTCGTCCGCATTTCTTTATTTCGTAGTTTTCAATGTGTATTCTCTCCTTGTGTTTCTTTTCCCTTTGGGTTAGGGTCGTTCCGGGTGCAAACGAAAAGTTATGTATCTCTTGGTCTTCACGGGTGCTTTGTATGATTTGTGCTGCATTCTCGTTCCCCACTTTCCCCTTCCGCCGTTTATCCCGATCACTTTCCTGCTAGTCGGCCGACGTCGCTGACGGGCTAGCCCTCTTCCCCCCCCTCCCTCTCCCCTCTATTTCGTTCTCCTGCCTCTTCATATCCTCGAGGATAGGTGTTTTTATTCTACACCCGACCTTTCAATGCTTGGGTACTAGGTTTTCCCTCCGGTCTGGATTATCGTTGTCCTCTTTCTTTTTTTTTTTTTTTTCTTTCTTTTTTTTTTTTGTAAATCTTAGGAAGCAATGCAAGTGCCTGCTGTACGTCGGGTGGAATACTTTCCCAAGACAACATACCTTGCCACTGTCCAGTAGATACACCTAAGTTTCTAGACCATTACTATGTACGAATCTCAATTAAAAACTAAAACAGAGGGTCTGCGAGCCGCGACCGTATTAACAGGACTGTCGGCCGCTATCATTGCATTGTCGGGGTCGTTGTGACATTGTGTGGGTCGTTGACGCTAAACCAATTCTGCATGAAATTTTGCTTCTGGAGAAATCAACCTCTACGCACACACTGTGTTCCCCAGACCAACTTTCCCACCCGCATTAAACTTCCTCGATATTTTTTTCATCAGAAATCAATCGCCAACAGCGGCATAAACCCCGGGTGTGCGTCACGGGCAAGACTCGCATAGCCGTCGCTCTCCGGCTGCCATGTGCGCCGTTCGCCCCCCTTCCTCGCTGCTTCCACAGGTAAGTGGGATATGGATATGATCCCGATAACCGGTTCCTGCCCCGCTTCGGAACATAACTCATCCTGCTGGTGTCGATAGTTGGTCCCGTCACGCTCAAGTATCTTGCTCAATACCCTCAGCCCTTCCTCGAAACTTCGAGACTTCCGGCTTTCCCGCGGGGCTCAAAGCTTCCGGTCCTTGGCCTACGCACGATCTAACCATCAACAAATACCACCTGCCTCGAGGCGATTCTGGCGTCCCAATCCAACAAACCATAACCCTTCCATCCTTCCGTCACAATGCCCCATCTCCACTCGTGCCCTATCATCAGGGCACTCCCGGTTACAGACGAGGGCCCTTTCCTCGCTTCGCCCGATGCGATCTTTCCTTGAGCATACAGAACGGACGGCCAACTCCAACCCGATGAATGCTGCTGCTCAATTAGAGTTTTACAATGCACTCTACAAAGCAGATATGCCCGATATAATAGTGGAGAGGTATCAAACGGGACAGTATGCCACCAATTCAAGGGCAGAGGAACTCTACATCAAATCTTTAGAAAAAATTGGCCAAATAGAAAGAGCAAAAATGATTACGGACCGGAAGGCGGAAAAATCAGAGACAGCAGAAGGCGATACCAAGTCTGCCTTGTCCGCGGAAGAGGTTCGCGCGATAGGCCAAGCCATTGCCGCTCGATCAAAGGGGGGTGCCTCATCTATTACCGCCAAAAATATCCACGGTCGATATGGAGATAGGGACAATCCCCTGTTCGTGGTCGTTGATGAGACGATAGGAGGCACGGTTTTCAAATGGGCAAAATTTCTTTTGACTTCTGCAGTTATGATCTACTTCGTTTTGGTCGTTATGACCGTATTCATCGAAGCAACCGGTGTTCTAAAGCGGGTCGGCGGCAATCCTCCCAACGAAGCCCAAGGCTCCCAACAAACGGCCCGGTTCGCCGACGTACATGGTTGTGAAGAAGCAAAGGAAGAACTCCAAGAACTCGTTGAATTCCTGAAGGACCCCGCTAAATTCTCCGCGCTCGGCGGCAAACTCCCCAAGGGTGTTCTTCTCGTTGGTCCTCCGGGCACTGGGAAAACCCTTCTTGCTAGAGCTGTAGCAGGAGAATCTGGCGTCCCGTTTTTTTTTATGTCCGGTTCCGAATTCGACGAAGTCTACGTTGGAGTAGGTGCCAAACGTGTTCGGGAATTATTCGCTGCAGCTCGGGCAAAAGCGCCATCGATTGTCTTCATAGACGAACTAGACGCAATCGGCGGCAAACGTAACGAGAGAGACGCAGCGTACGTCAAGCAAACTCTCAACCAATTGCTAGTCGATCTTGACGGCTTCGCTCCCAACTCTGGGGTGATCTTCTTGGCTGCCACAAATTTCCCTCAGCTGCTGGACAAAGCGCTTACCAGGCCGGGACGATTTGACCGAACTGTGAACGTTCCGCTCCCTGATGTCCGTGGTAGGATCGAGATTCTGAAACACTATATCAGATCCATCAAAGCTTCTACTGATGTCGATCTTCAAATAATTGCCCGTGGCACGCCCGGATTTTCAGGAGCAGAACTGGAAAACCTTGTGAACCAGGCCGCGGTCAGAGCTTCGAAGCTAAGAGCGAGCCAGGTACGCATGGATGATTTAGAGTGGGCTAAGGACAAGATTCTTATGGGCGCCGAAAGGAGAAGTGCCGTCATATCCCAAAAGGAAAAGGAAATGACGGCTTACCACGAAGGCGGCCATGCCCTTGTGGCCATGTTTACCGAAGGCGCTATTCCATTATACAAAGCCACAATCATGCCACGTGGGATGGCCCTAGGCATCACCTTTCAGTTACCCGAGATGGACCAGGTTTCTATGTCTAAAAAGGTAACATGATTCCACCCAACCAACGAAAATCCCAAGCCGATGTCTAACTTTTCTATTAGGAGTATCTTGCGCGCATAGATGTTTGCATGGGAGGCAAGGTTGCGGAAGAACTTATATATGGTCCTGATAACGTCACGAGCGGCGCGTCTAACGTAGGTGTTTGGTTCCCGTTTCCCGTTACCCATATCTAACTAGCCTGTTGGGAATACAGGACATCGCACAAGCAACGAAGATCGCACACGCGATGGTCACACAAATGGGAATGTCTGACTTGCTGGGTAACGTCGATCTACATAGCAGCTACCGTAATCTGTCGTCACAAACCAAGGAAGCGATCGAGGCCGAAACTCGCAGGTTGCTCGAGGAAGGCCGCTTGCGAGCGACACGGCTACTAACGGAACGCCGAAAAGAATTAGAGTTACTCGCAAAAGCTTTGATCGAGTACGAAAGCCTTGATCGTTCGGAGATGGAAAAGGTTATCAAAGGCGAACCACTGGCCAACCGATTAAAGATCCTTCCGGATGTCCAAATAAAACTCCCCGAAAATGCTATCGGTGGTACCCACGCCAGCCCAGCGAGTGGGGATACACCCAAGCCAAGCGAGGCAGCATCGTAAAGGAATATTGGCACTCGGGCACTTTGCCAGTTGTCTCTCCCAGCCTCGAGCACAACCGTTGGAAAACATCTACTTCGTGTACAATCGGAAAAGTACTTCATTTATGGGGTGGGATACTCTGCACTTGTTTTATATAATCTTTGCAAACTTTGGCTGTTGATATCCTGTCTAATTATCATCCCCTTCCCCCAGTCCCCTTCCTTCCCGAAAGCATACGTTGCCCCTCCTCGTTCAATGTTAAATCCAGAATACAGCCCCTAGTCGTCGTACTCTTTGTCAATATCTTCCGACGTCAGCCAACCTTTCGACATCACGACAGCCCGTTCCCATTGGCGAAACCGCTTTGTTCTCTGTGTTGGCGTGGTTTGTGCGCCAAACTTTCGATGATTGCGGGAATTTACCCGGTCTAAATCACTGAAAGATAGCCAAATATTCACCCCAAACCCCGCCGCGATAGCTGCCCCAAGCGCTGTCGTTTCACGCATAGCTGGCCGATCAACGTCGATGCCTAATTCCAGACATGTCAGGGTCTTCTCTTCTGACTCCGTATTATGGTTCCAGGAGATCCAACGTACCAATTATATCGGCTTGCAGCTAAGAAGGATATTAAAAGGGTGCCAATCAAGGGATTGTCAGGTCTAGTTTATGCTTACCTGCATGCACTCATCAGAGTTACTCATCCCACCATCGACAGCCAGATTTTTTATTGTGATGCCACTGTCTGAATATTTCGTAATCCCGGTCAGATAATTACATACGACGAATTTGCATGTGAAGACTAACCTTTCTCCATTGCATCCATAATCGCTTTCGTCTGTAGAAAACTCCATCAGAGGCCGATCAAAGACGTTGCCTGGCGCAGCTGGCTCACGGGGCGGCAAAATCATACCTGGAAACAAGTCGCCTCGATTGTTGCCCGACAAACATGCTCTTTTTTAGTGTAATTCGTAATCCCGACTACGTGGTTCTCTATATTAGCTCCTAACAAACCACGCCACGGTTCGAGGTGGTGATATTACATATAGTTCCTTGGGCATCGTCAACCCAGTATGGAGCAAAAAGACCGGCGAACGCTAGTATCCATGTCAGCGCGTGATAAATTACTACCTTATACCCTCTTTGCATCATAGAATACCGGTTACGAACACAACTCCTCCGCTGTCTACGGACGTCAGTAAAGGTATTCGAATTAACACACGGTTTGATAGTACCGACCTTGAACTGACATCGCAAGCTCCCCGATCTCGTTCGCCTCCCGGATTATACCCAGATTGTCCCGTAAGAATTTAACAGCGGAGCCAGCAACAGCGATCGACCCTTCGAGAGCATAGACCGGCGGCTGGTTTTCGAACTGAAATGCGACAGTAGTGAGCAGCCCGTTCTTGGATATAACAGGCTGGTTCCCGGTATTGTAGAGCATGAAGCACCCTGTTCCGTAGGTGTTTTTAGCCATCCCCTGCTCAAACGCTTTCTGGCCAACCAGTGCAGCACTCTGATCTCCAAGACACCCGGTTATTCTCAGGCCCTTCAGAGGCCCCTTCGCCAAAACCCCATATGCCTTGCTGTTGGACGAAGATGCCACTTTCGGGAGAAGCAGTTTCTCGAGCCCGAAGAACTTCGCCAAAAAGGGATCATACTCCAGTGTGTTGATGTCGAGAAGCATGGTGCGCGATGCGTTTGTAACATCTGTCACATGGAGTTTTTCCCCGGAGTGTCCCTCGGCAAGGTTGTAGAGCAGCCAGGTGTCAACGGTGCCAAAGGCAAGGTACCCCGCCTCGTAAACGTCACGAGCAGCTTTAGAGTGTTCCAAAACCCATTTGACCTTCACTGCCGACGGATAAGTAGATAGAGGTAAACCTGTTTTGAAGAGAATCTTATCCGAATCATCCTCTAACTTCAACTGCCGTACGATGTGGGCGGTGCGGCTATCCGCCCAAACGATGGCATTGTGCAGAACTTCCCCGCTCCTGATATCCCAAACAAGCTACGAAAATAACGCAGGTATCAGTTAATCGCGCCGGTGTATACATATCATCGTGGGGATGGTATTAAAAATTCTTAAATCTCTAGAAACACTCACCGAGGTTTCCCTTTGGTTTGTAATTCCAAGCGCACAGATATCCCGGGTACTGTACCCAGCAGCAATAAACTGATCCGTCGCAGCCTCGATGCAGTTCTCCACAGATTTTATCAGGACAGAGGGATCATGTTCGATCCATCTTTCCCAAGGTTCGCAGTAAGTAGTGGAAGAGTTAGCGGATAGTTACGAGCATTGCTAGCCTGGGCGGGGAACCTCGAGCCGCTACTTAGATATTAGACATACCCAGCATGAGGGTAGATTTGATCGAACTCCTCCTGGTGCTTAGCTACCGGCTCTCCTCTTTCGTCGAAGATAAAAAACCTTGTCGATGTGGTCCCCTGATCAATGGCTGCGGTGAATTTCCTAGATCCGGGCTCCATTTTCGTTTCGTCCCTAACAACAATCTTTTATCCGTATAGAACAGGGTTCTCGGAACCCGAGTTGTTCGTGTATGCTTTGATTCTATGGTGCTAATATATTTCCTTTGGTGGTCTAGCAAGCAAGGTAGGTGTGTGTTTAATAGTAAAGGAAATCGTGCAGGCTGGCTACGAAGTGAATTTATATAGATAATGGAATCTCCTTGTGTTGTTCGTGTGGTTCAGTGTTTGGCATGACGGAGATTGCATTGAAAATTCTTCCACGAATTACTTCCCAGTCTCTTTCTCCGTTGAAAATTCTCCGAGCCTCCAACTCTGTTCTAAATCGCACTCGAGTCTATGCAGTGCACCACCCTCGGTTCAAACATTTCAGAAGGAGAGCAGTTGTTTCTGGGTGATGCCAGCGTGGGCTTGGCAGTTGCTGTCCGATGAGTGGTTTCTGCAGGGGAAAAAAGTTCTGGATACGAACTCCATGGCATACAGCAAGATCGGTGGGATAGGTTTTCGGATCGAAATTATTGATAGTGGTTTCAATTTCTATTCTTTAGAACCTTAACGCCAGACCCGGTGTTACAGCTGTGACGAAGAAATTCTCTACAAGGAAAATGGCTTCTGTAAGAAGAGGTCGATCATAAGGACCAATTAGCCATCGACTCCCGATGGAACCTACAAACATGCTGCGGTATGATTACAAAGGTATGAAAAATGAGAAGGGAAAAAAACATTAGATCTTTAATGCGCTTTCCAACGCCTTCTTTTTCTTCAATTCTTTAGCAACAGCCTATCGCCTTCAGTTAGCACCGTTACGTCAGGTAAAAGGTCCACGTATCTTCTCTTACCTTAGCTCCCAATATATGTCCACCCCACCTCTTTCGAGAATCTTCATATTTCTCTGTGTATCCAGATCCGATTGCTTGTACCAACTTTGAAAGTTCACTCTTATCTTCGGTCCTAACTTCGGTGAATGCGAGAACCGCCGCGGTCTGTAGCGCAACTGTTTCAGCATTTGTAAAAACGGGACATTGACGAAGAATGAAATTTACTCACCTTCTTGTGGACCACTGTACCCAGTCTGGCCTTCCCCTTGATGATGGCATAGGGAACTCCCATCTTCCTGCAAAGGGTTGGAAGGAAAACGACGAGTTCAATCGGGTCCACATCATTGGCGATCAGGACGAGAGAAGCCTTTTTATTCTCAATCAATCCAACAACGTGATTCAATCCGTATTTGACCGTGTAAGGCTTCTTGCTGACATCTTCCTTCTTCTTGCCCTCGCTGATGGCGGTGGCTTCCGCATTGAGGCGCTCCTTGCGCTCGGCCTTTGTTTCCGGTCGGTACCTGTTAAGAAGCTTGAAGGACTGTGTTGCGGTGTTCTTGTCTAGCACATTCTGGAACTGGGCAATTGCCGGTGGGACCTTCAAACGAAGGTTCAGGATCTTCTTTTGTCGTTGAATTCGAACATATTCAGGCCATTTAACCATGCGAGATAGGTTACGTTTGGGTTGGATGTCTTGACCGATCGAGAAGTTTCGTGATCTTTTTTCGATCAAAGGGTTCTGTGGCGAAGCAACGTTAGACCTGTCGGGAAGCCATTTGGGGGATTTGAAATCCGATACATTACCTTCTGCTTGCCCTTTCCGGCTCCCGCCTTCGATTGCGGGAACGGAGCGGGGGCGGTTTTCTTTCCTTTCGGGGGCTGGTCATGGAGACAGTTTCTGATCAGCAAATGAAGCAGTCAAAAAACTTGCAACTCTAAGAGGTACCACTCGAGATATCGCAGCGATATCAACCGACTAGTCCTCGCCCCTATTCATAAGAGAAGCACGACGATTTCCACGGCATGTATGCCTTTAATTTGGATTTCGTCTCGCTCGGTTGGTTCTTCCGGTCCAACATTAAATTATCAATCGTCGCTGATAGCTTTTGTTGGAGGCTCCAAGGTAAGTGGGCGGGACTAACGGTCGTGGTTTAGTCGAAGAGCTTTTGGATGCTTCCTTACCATTGTGCTGGTTTGTCAATTGAGAATCGTGTTTATGGAGTTGCTGAAAGGTTACGTGATGATGTCTTGGGGGTTGTAGAGGAACGAAAAGTCGACAAGTCAAAAAAAAAAATGGGGTGCCGTGAGAAAAAAAAGTCAAAGGCATTAGTTGTGTGGTGACCATGCAAGGGTTGGCACCCTAACTTGGCCGTAGCGCAAGAACTATATAGCTTATCGATAAAGCTAGTATGCAACAGCAACAACACATAATTATTCTCGATTCCTAGCACGGAGTGCCCGATCGGCAAGTCTTTGCTTTGTATGCGTACGAAGTACCCTAGATAGGTAAGTACATACCTGGTACTCACTAGAACCCGAACTTGTTCCCAGACCACCTATACCCAAGGTTCCTCTCAAAATTCATCCCGCCGCATTATAACCATGCACCACGAGAGTACGAACTATCAAAAATCGATCTTGAAGACTAATCAAGCATCACTTGAACAATTAACAACCAAAAGGGCTAGCGCTAGGACTACACAATATTCCTAGGCGGGCCGCCATGGGTCTTTAACAAGGCCTTAGAGAGCTCCATTTATGCCTTATATTTCGAGATCCATCTATTGAGGGAATCGAAGCGATATTGCTGGTGCCTTTTTTTATACGTATGGAATTCGAATGAACAAGGCCATCAGCATACAGGCGATATCTTGGGTTTTGCCTAAGTACCGCACGGTGGTTTCAAGAGCTTTTGGGTTCATTTTTAGATTTTATGAAGCACTTGCGGGGTATTGATTGCTTCGAAGGCTGCTTTAAGGCAGATCTTCCACCTAGAAAACCCTCAGTTTCCATTATGATATAGTTGCAGTGTTCGACAGCCCACCGCAATCGGACAGATCGGGGAGTAGATTTGCGCTGTCGTCGCTACAACTAGTCCGACTCTTCTTCTTCTTCTCCGTGTGGGATGCTGGTGTATAAGCTACATTCCATAATCCCTAGATGTTCTCGATTAGTACTTTGCCGTCACTGGAGAGACTTCCCTAGTTCTTAATACTTACCACGAAAGGTCAATCCACTAATCCAATACTTATTAAGCATATCATCCCCCACCGCCGTAGTAGAAGCGTTGCCTATTAACCCCATCCGATCAACCACGATTTTTTCTACCCTTGACTCGCCCATCTCTCCCCTCTTTCCAAAGTATGCTCCAAGTTCAGTCAGTGACATGCGATACGATACGGAGGCCGATGAGACTTCATTTGGGGACCTCCAATGCCAGTCAAGCTTCGCCGGTTCTCCGTGGCCAGTAAGGTAGAGCCATCTTCCGTCCTGACTTATCGCGAGGTTGTCCATTACAAAATCAAAAGCAAAATCCCGAAGCTTAACAAAACCACCTTTTTCGGCTGCTTTTCCCGGTACGTATCGATATGCCGTCACAATGCCCTCCAATATCGACGCCACGAACACCATATTGGCCAGAACGTGTGTGGAATCGAGCTGACGGGGGTTAAATCCGGCAATGCCTTCACAGCGCACAGGTCAAAAGTGTATTCACGTTATCATGCGAAGGGTTTGACATACCATTCGCATTTGAGAGCCCCCTCACCACCCTACGGAACCCTGTTGGATTTGAATAGTAGTATACGGAACCGGTTGGCAGTCTGAGATAGTTCTCAAGGATCCTACCAAGCTTCGACGAGCGGAAGTAGTGATCGTTTGTAACAAAAAATTCACTTTGCGGGGAGCTATCGGAGCTGGAGGGTGGGACGGCAAATATGTCATTTGGGTTGATGAGGCCCTGTTGCACTCCTTTTTTTATTCAAAAAAAGGGGGGTAGTCGTCAGCAATACGACTAGAGTTCGTGGCGATTAAATAAAGTAATCGTGTACCGTTGTATGTCGCCATGTGCGAGACCTCTTCGCTTCCGGACTTGTAACTAAAGTTTTCGACCACTGATGCGTCCCTTCGGTGGTTTACCATATATATTGAAAAGTCTCCAGGTGCTACTTCCACAATATCCATACCTTTGAGGACCGGTCCGTGGCGAAATAACAGAACGCATAGCCATCAGCATGTATCCTGAGCAATTTCGAAACCGCAGGCACTCATTCGTGTCATTGTGGATGTTTACCGTGGACACAGAAGTCAACATGTTTCGGAAAATCCGGCATCGATAATAGAGTCAATTTTTGGGTCTAGAATAGAAGTTTCACTCAGACCCGAATACATGTCGATGATATCGGCCACTCAGAAAAGAGAAGATAGCAAAACAAACCTTCAGATCAACCATGTAGAGGCTATCACGGATGACGTCCTCTCCGAGAGACATATCCAACTTCCCCATTGGCGGGAACCATTTTCTCCTCGATTCCCAATTGGAAATGCAGGCGGCGAATAGGATATCACCAACAATTTTAAATTTTTCGCATCCACGAAGCTGCGAAGGATGTAACGCTATACATGTCTCGCGTAGATTAGCGAATTGTGGATCTGGTTCCCAAACTCGATTCTTCCCTAGAAGAATTGGGTACTTGAGTGCCCATGGTAAGATGAAATAGGCTGCTAGTACTGTCGTTGCAGCCGTAAATGCCACCTTCGCCGTGAACCGTTCCATTGTTTCGAGCTTTATGTTGTTCAGGTTTAGCAACAATTCGGGACTTATAAAACCAACACTACGAGGTAAACTTGGATACTTTCTGGGTACGGAGGAGAGTTTTACAAATTTTCTTTTATAGTAAACAAGTGTTCAACCGTGAACCGAGGTAAGTGCTGGCTAAACTATGGTGCAACACTTCCAAGCCAGGCACATACATGCTAAGTAAGTCCATATGCCCAGATCAGAAGCACCTGAGTGGGTACTTGAGCACTTCTTAGTTAACCAATAACGGCTCATAAGGAATCCCCAAAGAAATATATTTCAAGTGGATCGCATCTAAATACAACTCGAGATAGAGGACCAAACTCGAGACGGTCGACAATTGTCGACAAGGGTAACTAAACAAGCGATTAAACGAACCCATGTTCAAGGGATAAAGTGGTTCCCGGTTGCCAACTCGGCCCGTTGAAGAACCATTACGATCATGGGCCGTACCCGAGCTATGGCAAGTGATCAGTAAGAATTTTAAAAGGCGAGATGTTGTATACAAGTCAATCGGACATACCCAATCGTTTTCAAACCCCACCTCGAGAAACGGTTGTTTGCAAGAGGCCAGCCAGGTACAGCGCAACGAATCTATAAGTCGGTTCCATCCGGACTTAATTCCCGCCAAATATCAGTCACGAAAAGCTCACGAGATGTCAATTGCAAACGTTGCAAACTGAGGGCAAACCTACACCCCTGGTCCCAACGAATACGTCGCACTCGATCGCCATTACCAATTGTAACATCCACTTGATTGTTAAGTCTGTTCTATTACCAAATTCTCTAAGTTGTGTCTCGGGACCGGTATTAAGCCCTTGTCATCATCAGAAATCAGTTCCAGACCATCTAAAGGTTAGGGGAATCGTACTTGGGATATCAGTCCAATACCATGTCCATCTTGAATTACTCCCGCTGTACGTAAAAGGCGTTATCCGCGCCATTGTTTTCATTTGCTCGATAACATTCGGGTCTTCCGTCGAGAGGAAGGCTCTTTTCCAATTCCCAAGAGGGTTCTCAGCACTGAACTTCTCTGCACGGACGACATAATCGTTAAACGGTACAAGGCGCATTTCAGATCTATCATCAAGTTAAACGAGACCTTCTAGTAAACCGGACTCATCTGGAGGGTTCCTTACCCTTTGTCCCCATGCCGTACGTGCATGCTTATGGTGCCCTCGGGGATAGGAAATGGAACGTTAACCTCCTTCGGATCCCCGTTTACGTCCCACTGTATTCCAAGCTGTTTTGTACCTTCGCCGAGTCGGAATTGTTTAAGTCTCCGGGAGGTATTGCGATTGAATCTCATAATATACGCAGCCGCCTGTGCTCTCCACCAATATTTCAGCATCTCTCCGGTTATATCCGGTTGTATCTTTTTTAGTGCCTCCTCGAATACAAGTGGGACTGGATATTTGTGTTTCGACAGGAAGGCTTCCACATCTAAATCCAGCTGTCCATCCGAAAAAATACTTTGGGTATTGCTCTTTAAGCCTTTTTGAGCTTCGCTTGAACAATTACTGAGTTCTTGAAATATACAATCCAATGATCTCCCACAGGGACCTGCTCCATCTTCCGAAAGGAAATGCTCTCCTGGGGATGTATCGGTTGCATAGAGCAAAATGCTGTTCGTCTGTATTGCGACAGAGAGATAGTCGGAGATACGTTGCACGATAGCCCCCAACCCGAAGGCGTCATCCCCGGGAAACTTGTTGAGGATAAGATATCTCTGAGATCCACAATTTGATGGATGTTGTTTTTCGTAAATGTACCGTTGCACAATCTTTGTCAAAGCCATGAGGCCCTACCGTATCCCATTGGCATAAATTACCGGACATGCATGTTAGAATATGCTTACATGGTCATCTTGCCGTTCTATTAATTCTAGCCAATCTTCCCTTTTCTCTATGTCGTAAATCATTCTTATCGCATCGTCGCGGGAAATACTCGGTGGTGCCGAGGCCGTTCCGACTAGACTCAAGAATGCTTCTTCAGAATCCCCCAGCTTTTGCTCAATATTATCACTCCCCCGGCTAGTCTCCTGAGGACTTTCCACGGGATCCGTTGGCGTCGAAACCCCATCGGTTATAGTTACGTTCGAAGCCGTGTCCGAAGAGTTCGCGCGTCTTTGGACAACTATTGCCCAAGGCGAAAAATAATGCCATAGCAGCAGCAGCACAAGTGCGGCGATAAATTGGTCCGCAAATCTTGAGAGTTTAGCATGTTAGGGTTCTTCGATGCGAATGTAAGTAAAAATACAGATACTACGAGTATATACCTTCGGCGTAGGGCTATCATTTTCACCCCTTAGCTATAAACCATGTCCCGGTATACGTAGGTAAGTACAGTAGACCGAAATCAAAACCAAAAGAAATAGATAGCATCTTCGAATTGTAAAGCAAAAAGTGGACGATGGTGAACGGTGTGCTTAAATCCATCGAACTCCAAAGCTACACGTATTGTTACGGTTAAATGTCAATACAGCCGTCATCCCGACCCCGAAGCCAACTTTCACCTTGCAGGGCCGCGTTTCATAAGGAAGTACCTGACGGGTAATCCTATATACAGGAGACCCCGGACGAGTTTAGTTGGAGAAAATTAAATGGCAAACGTTCGGTCAGCGGAGAAAAAAAGAGGTGGAGTGCGTGCCCGGCAAAGGGATATTATTAATGACGTGCCAAAACCGGGCGAAAATGTGAGTGCCAGTCATTTTTTTGTAAAAGTTCGATTCGACAGCCGTTGAGATCTGGCGATGAGACAAGGGTAGGTGACGTACCAATCGAAATCAATTTCGATACTATTGTTAGACAACCAGATGACTTCTGAAATAGACATGGAATGCTATTAATATAAATTGAGGCTCTGTGACGATTAAACCTCGATATGGATAAGAAGTACCTAAGTATCGAAATGCTTAAATACATCCTTGATACGGCAACGCATAGCGACCAACCAGAGTAGTATTCAGAGCTTTCAATGTGGGGAATTTGTGTGTAGAAAGCGTAACACAGTCAGGAATAATAAATATTCAGATGAATAGGGTAATTCAGTTGATAAGTTGACCGATGGAGTTCCAGGAGAAACCGAGAACTACCATCGTTCAAGAGGGTCATTGGATACATGGGGCTTCGTACAAATTAGGAGATGTCTTGGCAAAAGTGTTGTCGCTGTTGTCGGGGTCGCCTGCCGCTTGGTTGGCGAATCATCAGACGGATAAGTTTCGGTTCGTCAAGGATGTGTTGCGGAGCAACACAAAATACATGAGTCTGAAAACAAAGCATGTTTGTCGAAAGATACATTCCTAATTTGGTTAGCAGATATGGCTGGGGCGTGGCAGTAGGAAAAAGACAAAAACCAATGTAATCAGTGTAGTCTACACACCTCCGCAGAAAAATTTTCCCCGAATTTAATAAAAAAGAATCATGTTGATATATTTTAACCCAAATCAGTTATAATTATTTTAGTTGCAAATTTGGGGTTTGGTGATGTATTGTGGGTGTGATTCGGATCATTGGTATTATTTGAAAAACCCCAAGTAATTCGTAGGTAGGCTGTACGCTACCGTGCAGGCCGGCATCGCAACAGTTTCTATGAGTTTATACCATAAGTCGCTTGTACTGTAGTTTACTCTTGCACGTTACCTCTAGATTGATACGAGCATATGGAAATTTGACTTGTTTCCCCCCCTTTTTTTTTAAAAAAAAAAAAATCTAAAAATCTAAAAATCCTGCCATGTTAGTATCTGTTGATGTGAAAGTATAACAACTTTCATCGGTGCTATGTGTTGTCGCTGTTTCACAGTTTGAAACGTAAACCTCTAAATACTCCTTTTCGATGAGAACCTTTACTTTGTAGGAAGTAAACCCGTCAAATCAGGCATCGATAACCCGAAGCAGAAACCAGAATCCTTGGTTTCAACTATTTCACGTTGAACAATACTTCATTAGCACTCCCGGAATTTGCGACAGTTCGGTAAATCGGGAGTTCTGAGTGGTGGCGGTGGTCAAGCATTCCTCCGAGTTTCCTCACAAACATCATCGACATCGCCCGACCCGACCACTGTTGGTTCTATCTTCATTCGCTCCCTGCTTACGTTCGACGAATAGATCAAGGAGGCGGGTTCCCTCTTCAGAGGGCAGTTGCTCAATCTGGATCTCAAACAGGAAGGAGATGCGGCCTTCAGGTCGCAGCTGCTCAGTGATGCCTTCTTACCTAGTTTTAGGCGGGATGCCACTCCAGCATCATTGGACGACTTGGCCGAAATGCAAAAGCAAGACCCGCTTGCGACACAAATTTGGAAGCTTTATAGCAGAACAAGATCCAATCTTCCCAATCAAGAGCGAATGGAAAATCTTACATGGAGGATGATGTCGATGACACTAAAGAGGGAGCAGCGGCAAAATTGGTACGTAGATCCGACTTCTTTTTGAAGCGCATTAGACGCACACCCTTTGACATTATTATTAGAAATTGCATGCTAATCGTGAATTATTCCTTTCATCCTGAAGCTTAAACCCAAGCCGACCTACGCATTCACGAACTCTCCACTCTGGAACAACATCATCTCCGTTCGGAAACGATGACGACGGGGAATCTATGTTTCTAGACGAGCCTCCTATAGAAAACCGATCGGCAACAGCCTCCCCTAATGCGATGGACTTATCAAGCTCGACATCCGGGCTTTTCGAGTTCAAATCTTCTGCCCGCGCCATCCCGATTAAACCACAGCGGCAGGAATATCTTTTAAACTCGTTTCGGTCGTCTGCGCCTTTTGCGTCCGTCCCATCTCGACCAAGGCCGCTCGGAACTTCGGAATTCGACTACGTCCAGAGACATCGAAGAAAGACTAGCCTTGATGTTGGAAGCCAGGTCAGTCCCCTCCCTCTTCTTAGATCGAATACCAACCCTCCAAGGCTGTATTTAACATGATAGTTATGTCATAGGCTAAAAAGCGACCCGCCAATTTTTCGCCACAGGCCCCTGCGCTTCAAAGCATCTCTATACCTCATGACCCAGATCCAGACCAAGAACTTTTGGATTACAGTCTAGATCCCTCCGATGCCTTTGTGTCTTCCCAAACGGGGATGCATCCATACCCCATACGCAATAATCATCTTGGCAGCTTACCCTACGGGTTAAATACAATGGTTGGTGTGGAGAGCACAGACCCGATTTTACACTCTGCCGGGGCCTTTCAACCAAACTTTAACTTCTCGCCCATTGAATCCCCTCTTGCAACCAGCGGCGGATTTTCAACTTTATATAATGGTACATCGTTAGCATCGTCAATCGCCTCGCAAGATTTCTATTCCCCGCCAGCTTCTACCCCCCATTCGGCCTCCTCTACTCCTCATCCAATCCCTGAAAATAGCGAGGTCTTCTTTGGACAGAATACTGCCGAAGCTCGACAGCAAGCGCGGAACATATCTCATTTTGGCCGTACTGGCCGACAGTCTGCTCTTTCAGGGACCCTGGCCCAGGCCGGATATGTATTTGGGAATAATGATGGGTTCTATCAAGGTACCGCGTCCGTCCAGGAGGGTTTCGCGAATATGAATGGGTTTGCGTATCAGCATGTCAACCCGTCCCAAATCATCAACCAAAAAGATCAGTCTCCGAAAAACCACACTGGGGCGGCCAAATCCGATGGGCTATTCGGCCTCGGGGGTGATTCCGACCTTGAAGACGAAGAGAGAGATGCATTTCAGGTAAACCTCAAAGAATACCCTCAGACGGAACCTAATCACGAGGCACAATTTCCCGGTGACCCTTCAAACATTCATCTTTGGAGCAAAGATTCTACAATGCATTCCGAAAAGCCTTTTGGGGTGTCAAATTCCGAATCCTCGAATCAATTCTCAAATAACCCCGCTCAGAGGACTACCCTAGTAGGTTCCAGCGATGGCATGATGGAAAATGGTGAATGGGCGAAGTTTAGTAAAGGATTGGCCGCACTTCCAACCACTGGCGACGCTAAGGGCGGGTTTGGGATCGATGGCCGTGGGCGCGCTGGAGTTAATAGACCTGTAGGCACGATGCCTGTGACTTACGCCGTCCCAAGCAACTCCCGGACCTTGTCGAACCCGAGCAGCCCGCCCGAGTCTGGTTTCAATTCGGCAAATCCTTCGCGCCCCCCATCGCCTGATACCTCAAAATCTGCCCATGGCATCGTTCAAAATGGGCTGCCGACGACTTGTACAAATTGCTTTACTCAAACGACCCCCCTCTGGCGCCGAAACCCGGAGGGACACCCGCTGTGCAATGCCTGTGGGCTGTTTCTGAAGCTCCATGGCGTTGTTCGCCCTTTATCACTGAAAACGGATGTGATCAAGAAGCGAAACCGTGGAAGTGGTAACTCGTTACCTGTAGGCGCCTCGCCATCTCGAAACAAAAAGGCAATTCGAAAGCCTTCGTCCCAACACACCAGAGGAAGTACGACTAATAGCGGCTCTGGAGCACCCGCTGTTGAAGATAATGGGTCGCCCTCCTCAAACGAGAATATTGCTTCGATGGCTAGTTTGAATGTTAACGCATCTTCAAATTCCACCGCTACTACCAGCCGCAACAATCCTCTAATCGCCCCCAAAACCGGGATGATGGGCTCATCGGCTACAATCGATGCACCTCTGAATAGAACACCCGGCGGAGCCTCGTCAAAGCGACAGAGGCGGTCCTCCGTTGTACGAGGTGACACTGATAGTTCTGTTCTGGCAGAGGGAGGCGTGATATTGGATAGGGAGGGTAATCTGACAAGAGCTGACCAAACGGGGGGCATTTCCCCACAAGGCGTCCTGGGGCCGCACGGATCGACCTCGAGCCCTTCTCAGCCCAACATTATGTCGGGGCTCTCATCATCCGGCTCCACACACGAATGGGAATGGCTCACCATGTCCCTGTAGTCTTTTATGTTTGAAATGCTGTGTTGTTCCTTCTGATTGTTCCGCGTAGTATATATGTAATCACTTGAGGTCAGCTGGAGTCCGGGTATTTCGTTGGATAATTTCCTGGTTTTGTTTCGGAGCTGTACCCATGGGCCACCTGCCGAATTACCCCAGTAGGCAGGAGCTCTGTATTGTTGTTATCTTTATTCCTATTGTCGCTTCCTTTTCGACTTATTCCCCCCCTCTCTGGAAATTTGGATGGCCGTTCTGTTCGTTTACTAGACTCATTACGCCTGGACCACCTTGATACCACAGCTTAATAAAATCCAGTTATTCCTTGAAAGGCAATATGAATAAGGTGGTCCCCTGTATAGACGACCTTGGTATTGTTGTTGGTGCTACTATTTTTTCTTCACTTTTAGCCGACTTTAGTGCTCCGTTGTTAAGAATGTTCTGGTTTTCGCGACGCAAGTGCGTCAAGAATACATCCGTATGCCACTACAGTACTAGATAAGCTCACTAGTATCCTTGGAGGAAGCAGCCGTTCTGGCTGAACCGAATAACCGGAATGCATATATAGGTTAAGTACTTAATTAGGCTAGGTTATTGCTCTCTCTCTCTCTCCTTTTTTTTTTTTTTTTTTTTCGGGTTACGAATTGCCTTAAATCCCATAACGTTCACCCCGTGATCACAGAACTCGATTGTTCGCAGAGTTTGTAGCTCGTACATACTTCATCGCGGCCGTCGTCAGACCTACGTCTCCTCTTCCTAGAGGTGGTGTTTATATCCTCGGGCCTTCGATCGAGGGCAGGCGCCGGCTCCTCCCATGGATTTGGACCTGGATATGTGAAATGATGCATGGATAGTGCCAGGAATCCCTGCGTCTGCATTTCATCTATCCCTAACAGCGACGGAAAAGAAGGTCGATCTTCCAGAACCTCGTCTTGTTTCAGGCAATTATCAAGATGGAATCCGCAAAATCTTTCCGAAAGACCGTGAACGTCAACTGTTGCAACGGGCGCTCGAATGCCAGCAACAGCGGTAATCCATCTCGCATTTTAAATGCGGACTTGGAACGACTTGGGCGGGTTTCGACACTCTTCTCGAGTGTGCACCACATAACACACAATGGTAGTCAGAAACGGACACCGTTTACATATTTGGAGACACCGGGTACTGCGCTGGTGGCTGTGAAACGACATCGAGATGGAGCGACTCTCGCAGAACCGAGGTAGTAATGCCTGGTCGTCGAATGGTTCGAGACTCCCCAGGCCTCTGCCTCCGCTCACGAGCGACCGAAATGTCACGAGGAAGGACGAAAGGCTTGTGGAGGCCTCGCCGGATTCAATAGATTATCAAACCGAAAGGGGAGCGGAATACTCTTTACCATCGATATCCTCCCTTCTATTTTACGCAGGAAATGGGTCGGATCGCTGTTCGGGCACTGGTCACAGTAGTATGTCTCGTCGAAACCTGTATGGTCTACAAGGTCCCCTTTTTTTTTTCTGACAATCTTCAACTAGGGGACGGCTCAACTCGTTCTGTCTATATGCCAGAGTCGAGTGTGCGAGATTATACCCCGAGCGCTGGCACAAACTCTGCTCGGAGGATGAGCTGGAGCGAAGACATGTCCACAGCTGTCTCCTACGCCAATTCGTTGCCCGGGATATGCCACCCAGAAACCATGGGCCAGCAGACCCAAAGGACAAACAGAGACCCTGAGCTATGTTCCAATCTAGACCATGATCGCATTCTCGATTACCACGTCCATACCGGCCCTCAAGGCGAGTCTACCTTACTAGAAACTTCAGAAATCCCGACTGCTTCCCAACCTTGGACACACCACCACCACTCTGCTCCTTCGACCTCGTTATCAGCCACTCAAACTCTGGATCGTTATGTGTGTTCGCAATGCACCAAGACGTTTTCCCGACCAAGTAGTTTGCGTATCCACAGTCATAGCCACACTGGAGAGAAGCCTTTCATATGTCCCCATTCTGGTTGTGGGAAGGCCTTCAGTGTTAGAAGTAATATGAAACGGCATGAGAGGGGCTGTCACTCCGCGCGTGCCTAGTTGGTTCATTTTCAAAAACCAAAGTCTGCGTACTGTTTTGAACAGGTCAATGTAGTTATTACATTGGGGCTGTCGATATTACCCCGTTGGACTGGTATTCGGATCGGGATATTGGGCTACGTTTAAGACGTGGCTCCAAGTCAGGAAAAAAGGCACGGGTTAGGGCCAATGGACCAACGTACGTGCGAGCAATATGCCACCAGGCCTTGCGAGAACCCCCGAAATCCGATACACTTATGAATGTGAAGAGAAACAAAAGCTAGACGACTATTTGGTTTAACTTGGGGGCTGTAGTATGAATATCCACAGAGGTATATAGGGACCCTATCCTGGGATCCCGTTTGGACGGGGAAAAAGATAACATGCAAGGTAGAATGTGCTGAGTAAATCTACTCTCCATTGAGATCCATGTATGTAAAAGAATATTAGAGGAGCCTATGGTGCTCCGATTTTGTCCTTCGCTTTCTTCCTCGTTGGCTTGTAGGCAAAAAACCCGGAGCCGCGCAGTTATCGTTCGCAAAAACGGACTCGAGGGTGCCATGGGAGGCATGATTAACCGCAGGGCTTGAAACGTCTGGAACAGGATACATATATCCGGCATACCCGCATCTCACAGGATTCGGCTATTAAAATAAACGGTTTGCTTCCAGACTACTATTTGTGAATCGTTTTGGGAATGGGGGGTGACTGCTGAGGTTTTAATTTAGAGATCAGAGGATATAGGATATTTGTGCAATACCGCTTAACTTACCGTCGGGTAACCTCCTGCGTACGGGGGCGTGGCACTTGCGCGGCGTGATGGCATATTATGGTTTGGAAGGCTATTCCCGACAGCCGCATAATCGTCAAACCTTGAAGTGGTTAACGAATTAGCTCGGGACGACTGTAAAGTCGGATATCTATTGCTCGCATAGTTGAGCAGTGGGTCGTCCGCAATCGAAGAATGCAGGGTAGGGAAATCGCCGATTAGCGTAGCACTCGGGCCGTTAGACTTTCCCCGGTTCTTGGCTAAACCGCCGGTCCCATGGTACGAGGCACGATGCGGTTGCCCACCCCCCAAATTACCACGTAGGCTGTTGCCGCTGGGGAGCCTACGATTGCGGCGCGATGTAACGCTCATCATGTCGATATTGTCGGGATGGATATACGAACCACCTCCCGGCTGTTGTTGTTGACCGAAGTATTCGTCGTCGTCATCGTCGTCGTCGTCATAGTCGAGATTGTTTGGTCGGGACCCTTTTCTCCGATTTCCTCGCGTATTCCGTTGGAGCGCAAGCTCTTGCTCTTTTAGGGCGAGCTCCCTTTGCCTGAGCTGAAGTTCTCTTTCTCTAATCGAGAGATGTTGTCGGTGATGGTTGTCTTGATGCGCAAATCTATCATCTCCGGCGGTAAGAACCAAGTCATCCGTGTCGTCCGTGTGTAGCATATCCCCATACATAACAACATGGCCGAACTCCTCGAGATCGTTGTCGAAAGAATTACGTCTTGATCCGTAGGCGCCATTGGGTATCGCCTGCCCCCTATCCCCGTTTGTCACATTCCTACCGTTCAGGCTAGATGGGGGTCTTTTGCTAGGATGTAGGCCTTTCTGGGTCGGCGCCGGCCGTGGGTTCCCCGGTGGTTGGTCTGGCATCGCTGTCTGAGTGGTTCTCAATCCAGCGGGTGAAAGCGGAGGTGCAGGTTCGAAGCTCGAAGATGAACGATCGCGCGGGGCAGGCCCAGGTGACTTGAGTTGATTTATCGTGTTTAAGTGGCAAAGGAGGGGATAGAGGGTTTGTAGCTGCGGGGTCGATATTGAAGCTGATTTCGCCATTTTGATAGGGGAGCCAAGGAAAACCTCGACCTCCATTGGCCGGCGGGAGATATAGTCTTGATACATTGTACTCTGCGTAGATGTATGTGACATGGTTTCGAAGATTTGGCTCCTGAGATCCCGCGGAAACGAACAGCCTTGGGCTTGAGCGATTTGTAAGAGCTCTTCCAACAGGCTATCAACAAGATTTCTCATTCCGGGTATCTCTACGAGCGCTGAAAGGTCTGGTGTTTCAGTGAGGACACTCAGTGGATGGAATGCTATTGGACTACCGAATTTGTCAGCCGAACTCTACATCTTATAACTACCCAGGTAAACGAGTTGCTCACCCTATCATGCGCTCCCACTGTTGCTGTAGAATGTTTGGCGAAACGTGACAGTCAACACCCCCGGATTGTAAAGTCAATGCAAGAGCCTCTGCCATGTCGCTTTGGACACTAGTCGGTATATTTGGGTTTTGGTTCGTTGACCCGACCCATATCTCCGAAGATTCGAGGTGCTCAAAGTCACTTGCTGCGAGCTGGTTGATGTTTACACCAGAGCAAAGCGATAGAACGACATTGGTGGGAAACCGTGTCTCAAGGTATGATTCGATACCGATGGCATTTGTTGTATTGACGATGATGCAGGTTAGCTGCGGCGTTACAACCGACTCTATGACCGCAGCAAGATCGTAGACGTCAGGGAGTGCCTTGACACACAGGAGCACGTAATCGAATCCTGGAGGGCCAGAAGCTTCTTCGGGTGAGCGAACAACTGGAGAGCACATGTATCACGTTAGTCGATGCTGGAGGCCAGTTGGGGGGGGGTTGTGGGATAATAACTACCAGCTCGCGGCTTGAACCTTTCGTTGCCATATGCTTTGGACCTAGAAGTGTAATTTGATAGTTAGCAGTGTCAAACGCGCAGTCCCTGCTTCTTAAGGTGCACCGGTTCGTACCTGAAAGAGATACCATATTGGGATACATTCTCGAAGCCTGATTTCCATACGAGAGTAACATCGCACGCGTTGGTCGCTTGGAGCCTCCAGGATAAGAAGGCAGAAACAGCGTTTCCGCCGACTAGACGTGATGTTCCATGTTAGAGAGAAGGTACTTATGTAGGTAAGTATACACTCGAGCCTTAGGGAAGGCAAATACCGGAGAGGATACGCAGCCGACCAGACGACATTGGTCGCGAATGATGATGAGTACTTTTTTAGCAGACAGGATAAACGAAGAATTGAGGATACGATTCTGGTCGAGTTTGCAACCCGATCAGGTTAATTAAAGGGGAGCTTTTGATTGATCGATAGGATGAAATGCGGTCTTTACATTCTGGCAAAGCAATATGTAGCGGGTGTGTATTAGGAAATATGCAGGAGGCGGCTAGGCCGGCTAGGTCGTGAAGTACTTGAGCAAGTAGGTACCCACCTCGTAGTAGGCACCTGGTATGTAGGGTTGGTGAAGTGTTGAAGAGGAGGTTGTTGATGGTGGAAGTACGCAGCACGGCGCAAACCTGATCAATGCTGTAACGTAACGTAACGATCGCTCGATGTCTGTCGGGTGCTTGGCAACCCGCTGCCTGCGCGATCTCCTTTCCGCTCAATCGGGTTAGTGTAATTGCGCTAGTTAGGCCCGAATCTGATCAAACCTTCTTTGGTCTTGACTTGGCTACGAAGTACCTATCATTACATGCAAACCCATGGAAGAATCCGATCTAACCGTCCTTTTCAAACCTTTCCCAACCTCATCGACTTCTATCGATCCTATCGATCACAGCGATGCCGTCGTTGACCAGCAGTCAGACACCTGGAACAGATCATGCTCCACCCAGATCCCAGGATCACCTATTTCCCAATCCGAATCTATCGTTCTAGGTGTGCTCTTGCAGCCTGAATATCTCTCGCCCGTTGTCGCACGCGCCGATGTCATATACGATAGTGACACTACCGGACTCGAAATTTCCAGAGAGGACGTTGGCTGCATCGGCGAATTCTTGACGTATCAGATTTCCCGCCGGTTAATCATCAGGAACATCCCGAGAAATCCAAAGCGAGATCAAGCTGTTGAACAGAGTATCTGGTCGTTGCAAAAGCTTCCCGTTGAAGACGATAAGGTCTCACCCCAGTCTAGTTCACTCATAGTCGTCGTTCCTCATATACCTGACCAACCCACGGAATGGCCATTTTACCTTCCCGATGTTCGCGCATTTGCAATTGAAATTGCGGGGTCTAAACTGTCAATCCACCATTTGGCCAGGACACGGCCGACATTGTCTCATACAAAAAGTTTTCACAACCCTACGGCTGATGTGGATTCGGAAAGAAGTCAGCGCATGTTTAAAAGGATGCTCGAAGTCCTCAAGAAGCGATTTGAAAAGCCCGACTACATCAAGCGTGTCAACCATGACACAGTTGTAGCCCGGGAGCGGTATCAAAAAGTCTATCAAGATTTAAAGGCAAAGCATGCAGACCGTCTCTGTCGCATATTTGCAATGAACGGTTATGAAGGCAAAGGATGTCGTGAGGTGGATAAGATATTTGAAGAGCTTGGTATTGCGAGCTTTTGTATTTGTCTATGGGAGGAAATTTATGAGATACCCACCGCTGCACGCCGCAACGGATACTACAACGAGGTTGTTCGATCGAAGGCCAGCTCCGAGCCGCTCAGCCAGTTCGTGGGGTTCGCTGACCTCGGGTGTGGATCTGGTGTTCTTACAGACGTATTACTGCAAGAAGGCTGGCCAGGATACGGGATTGATGCGAGGAGCCGCAAGATATGGAAGTCGTTCGACGACTATGTGCAAAGCCACCTGACCGAATCGATTCTGATTCCATACGTCATCGACCAAACACCTACCGGCTCCGAAGATGATGCATCGTATCGTTCAGATAAGATGGATCCCTTCTATACGATTCCGGGCAGCCCTCATACCTACCATTCTGGCCATTTTGCGAATGGCACCTTTCTCATCTGCAATCATGGTGACGAGTTAACCGCGTGGACCCCACTGTTAGCCAGTTTGAGCCAATCACCATTTATAGTGGTACCATGTTGCTCTTTCAATCTCGCAGGTCGCAGGTTTCGGGCACAACGTCCGCTGTGCCAAGTCGAAGGAGAGAGATCGCGTGAATCCTCCAAACGGAGCACCTACCAGCTGCTGATCAACTACGTCGAAAATTTATGCAACGAGATTGGGGTTGTGCCTCAGAAAGAATGGCTTCGAATCCCCAGCACCAGGAATCTGGCAATTATAGGACGCACTTACGGGCCCGGTTCAAAATTATCGAAAGATTTAAAAAAAGACGAATCACGTCAGGCGATCGTCAAAGAAATAATCCGCCGCGAAGGTGGCACGGAGGGTTGGAACGCAATGGTCGCGAAACTGAAGGAGCGACAGCCTAGTGGTGCAGATGATGGCCATTCCCGGTGTTCTTGAATGTGTCTGGCTGCCTAAACCTGCCCGTTAGTCGAGTGAGGAAGGAAAAAATTATCGTGTAGCCTGTTTTTTTTTTGGCCCCAATTTCTTTTTCGGGCTTTCCTTCTGCCTAACGAAACTAGATGGGCATGGCTTCAGGCTTCAATGACCACACCACAGAAATTTAATGCCGATGTGGGAGAATAACTGCTGATGTTTGTTCTCGAATAAGATGGATGTTCTCTCATCTAGTATCACAGGCTTTCCCATACCGAGCCGATAGGTTAGGTAGTTAGGTATACACAAGGACTTATAAGCTTCTTCCATACCTAAGATACCTACCTCTCGCTAAGGTCCGAGGTAGCTTACGTTTCTCATTGATGTACCAAGACACGATCCATGTCTGCCCAATGGCTTGCAATAGGTGTAGGTACATGTAAGTAAGCAAGTGCTTACATATATATCATACACGCAAACTGGTTCATTTAGGTACCTATTCGCCTTCGCCACCCCGACCTGGGTGTTTGTGGTAGCCTGGCAGTCCCAAGTTTCGTTCCCGAGGAAGGGGGTCAGATTATGGCCTTACTAACCAAGCACTAGTTAGAGAGCTACCTAAGTAAAACTACAATACCTAGCGCTGGTCAAGATCGCTTCCATCCTTCTTGACCTCCACCCCTCTTCCTCTCCAAGTCCATGTTGACATTCAGAACTTATCTTAATACCCCTCTCGTAAAGCAGCCATTTCCGAAACACCAAATCTAATATACTCATCAACATACATCGGAATCTTGGATACACACCCCCATAAAACCTGATACGCTGTAGGACATATAGATCCGTTGTGGGTCGGTTAGAATCATGGCGTCGCAACGACACCCAACTCCCTCCCGCCTACAACGCAGCCATCACCAAACCCAAACCCCAACACCTTCCTTTAGAAATGCCTTGGATTCGGGTCGAACCCAACTCTTTGTCGAGAACTTACCCCCGATTGTTGACGAACCAAAGTTTCGAAAACGGTTTGAGATTTTCGGAAATTTGGAAAATGTGAGCATTTTGCCAGGCCCGGAGCCAAGGGTTGGCGCCTGCACGTATAGTTACGCAGATGATGCATTGGCGGCATTCCACGGGATGAACCGGACGCTTTTCGAGGGTAATATTTTGAAAGTCATGCTCGCAGAGCCTTCAGAAACATACGAAGAGGCAAGAGCAAGATGGGTCCTCGATGGCACAATAGAAGCTAGTCCGCTGGCTGAGTATCCCGATGCCATTGCCTCGGGGAATGATGCTCCCAGGAACCAGATGTGTGACCATCAGGATGAGATTAGCGGCCATATTTGTGGGGAATCGTTTCCTAACGCCCCCGCGCTCATGTGAGAATACCTTCTCGTTTTATAGATGGCTGTTGTCACCTACTGACTATCTGCTGGTCGAACAGGCGCCACTGGTGGATGCACACATGGAGTTATCGGCCCTGGAAATGCGAAATGGACGTCGGGTGTGTGTATGCGAAGAGAGGTTTCATCACAGAAAGCGAACGAGACCGACACCACAGCAGCACACATGTCCCAACGGGAGACCCCCGCCCTTACAAATGCCCGGTCACTAGCTGCCACTACCATAAAAAGGGCTTTGAGACACAGAATGCAGAATCTCTACATGAGAAAGTCCATTCGCTCGGCTTTGAAGAACATGTATGCCCAATAACTAGCTGCGGATTCGAGTCAACCCAGAGCGAAGACATCAAGCATCACCTCGAGGATATACATGGGATCATCGAAAACCCGTCATCTTCATATCCGACCCATACATTGGACACGGGTTACGGGTCACAGAGACGAGGTACTCCACACAGTCGACGTAAGCGGCCATCAGCATACCGCTCTGATGAAAAAACAGACGTTGAGGAGCGTTCCCACACTCCCATGGATAGTGAAAAGGCCGGGATGCTTCAACGGTACGCCGGGGCGACTGGGATTGATTATCGTCCCTTTAAATGCCAAGTCAGAGGTTGCAAGTTTGTAAAGGAGGGCTTCGAAACGCAATCTGAACTCTTGTCTCACGAAGACAGAGAACACGATGGGCAACGAAATGTTTTATTTCATCAAATCGGATCCGAATCCCCTAGCCACGGTCGGTTTGTCTTCTGAGAAATATATAACATGACAAGGAGGGCTCGCTAATAATTTGAATAGAAACCACAAACCACCCAACTCTGCCTCCGCTCAAGTTAACTTCACTTAGCACGGTTCAAGCGGACGCACCTCGTTCGCCTTCCCCGGAATTCCTTCAATGTAACAATGTCGATTGCGCAAAAATGTTTGCCTCGGAACAAGATTGGAGGTATGTCTGCTTTAATAACATAGCATTGGCACCAGGCGTTCCCTGGGTTTGTGCCAATACACCATGTGGCTAACCCGCACACTTTGTAGGAAACATTCAATGAGCTGCGCTTCCAAATCTGTTGCAAAACAATGCTCATTCACCGATTGCCAAGCTAGATTCGATAGCGTTCCGGCTTTGTCCTCCCATGAATTTGGAAGCCACGGTATTCGTATATGCAGTTCACTAACATGCAACCGCGCATTTCACCAGCTTGGAGATGCGGAATCCCATATGCGGGATTTACACTCAAACCTCTACAATGGCGGGCGTCGGCCGCGGCTAGCCTTCATAGCGTCCGTTCCATCATGGAATGAAGAAATCGGGGAGACAGGATTCCCATACGACCCTTATCGCTGCGCCTTATTAAATATCTCACAGGACAAAAGCTCCCTGGGGAAGGCCCAATCCCTTCAACACCACCCTTCCAAGAAGGGCAAAGAGATTGTCCGGGAGCCCATTGACACGGCTGGGATTCTCAAAGATTCACCCCTATTCGATGACGGACACCAGACTATATCCCCCCAATCGCAGCCCGGGGCCAGTGGTGCATCGTTTTCCGATGTATTGCCCCGCTATTCGGTTATCGTGTCTCAACAACCCTCTTATAGCTCACAAACTCGGGCTAGTGATGAAAAAATATCAAACCTAGTTCAGAATCCTGCCCCTTCCAGCCCGTCACAGGCAAATCCTTCCGCCAAACCCGCTGCCAAACCCGATGCACCCCTCATTGTGAACCCCCCAGCCAACCGTGCCATCCAACAAAACACCACTCCGTCGGCTAAATCGAAGTTTACTCATGAAGATATGAATCCGGTTTACCGCTATAATACGGATGGATCGCGGTACGCCACAGGCGCAGTTGTGCTTTCACCAGACAAGCACCAAGTATTAGTCCTAAGGAGTAAGGATGAATCCAAAGGAATAATCTATCGGCTTCCATCGGGGTTCCTTGAGTTCAATGATCAAAACATGGAAGCGTCGGCTCTGCGCGAATGCTGGCAAAACGCCGGTATTGTGGGCAGAATACTCAGGGCGATTGAGCCAGCCCCTGCCGAAGAACCCGATGAGAATGGGCTTGCGGATTGGCATTCATACTTTGAAGTCGAGGTCGAAAGGGAAAAGGAACGATGGCCGAGTTACCAAATGTGGCATCGGCGTTGGCTTAATTATCGAGAAGCAAGAGTCGTCTTGAGCTCCCAACCAGATGCCATCCGGGCACTAGAACGGTCAACGATATTTAAAAGAGGAAGTTCGAATATGAGGGCAGATAGTTCATCTGGAGTCCATGCGTCTTCGCATTTGATCGCCGCTGCCATGCCTCCAAAAAGCAGTAAGATGTTGGAAAGCGTGCGCCCCCGAAGGAGACAGTATTCTGATGACCGCCCCCCAGCCACCAGAAAATACAGCACCGTTTCCCCAGCTACGGATAATATTACGGCGTGGCGAAAGGATATACTTCCTTGGCTGCGCCGTAACTTTAGCACCGTTATGGGGAAGAACAAGCATGGTGCAATAGAACTTCTCAGGGTGCGGAACAAGCCCACAATTTGCATCACATGCTCCGATCCTAAAGAACTCGTCCTTGACACCTTCGCAGAAGTCGTCAGCGGTCTATTTCCGATGCACGTAAAAGTTGGCCTTCTAGCCCGGTCATCGCGCCAAGGGATCGCATCTCCAACCGATAATCACTCACTTGAGACGCCCGCTTACATCCAGGAGAACGCGAACATTACGATCTCCGAAGGCCTTCACCATGACACCGACAATACGGACAAACCCATTTATCTATCCGAACCGGGAACTCTCGCCGTGGGACCCTCGAAAGACCGTAAAGTTAGCCCTAGGCCGGAAAAGGCGTTTCGTCCTCCACCGATTTTCGGGAAATACTTGAGTCGACCGTCATGTGGGGCAACCATCGGGACGGTTCGTGATGACGATAGTTCAATATCGGCTGGTACCTTTGGCGGGATTGTGATCCTGGTTAAAGAGGACGGCACCGAGGCGCCATACGGATTAATATCACATCACGTGATCGAAGAGAAAACCGAAGATACGGAACTTGGAATCGGTGTGGATGAAGGTTGGCTCGTTAATTCCTCCGGTGCTCACAAATTCCCTATTCAGCAACCGGCCCGTATGGACCTCGAAGAGGCCAAGGATAGCCTCGACATGCAGAGATACTACTGTGATAGAGAAAAGCGCTACTGCGATGTAGATGACGGGAGGGCAGTGAGAGCTAAACTTGCCCTTCTGGATGGTTTGGATCAACAGACTATGGATTTTGGGCATGTTGCATACTCTTCTGGGTATGGGTTTGATGCGAATCGCCACCAGGTTAGTTCTCGCCCAATTCGATCACAAAAAAAGGCTCTCAGGCTAACCTCGTCGGCGTCTTTTTTCACATTTTTAGATGGACTGGGCTCTCATCGGGGATATTCCTTCTTGGAGGCTCGAGGATAACATCGTCCCGAGTGTTGAGAGTTTCTATGATTTGCATTATGATGGTAGTCCGAAAGCCCCTTACCCCGTGGAAAAAAGTTTCTTTAATTTCCTCTCGGAAACATTTGAGCAGGAGTATTCCATCGATTTATCGGAAATCGACCCTCTACGGAGAATACATGGGGTTGGATCGTACAGCGGGATTATGGACGGGACCGTGTCCAGCGAAACCGCTTTTTTCCGGCTTGACGGGATGGACTCGGAGGAGTGGTTTTTTACACCGCGCTATAATGGCGGTCTGGGAGTAAGGGGTGATTCCGGTACCTGGATTTTTGACGATTTTGGCAAGGTGGTAGGGCAAATAATTGCCTACAACTACAGAACGGACACTGCCTACTTCACCCGCATGGACTACCTTTTCGAACACATAAAGTCGAAGACGAAAGCGGTCGAGGTTTATATCCCTTACAAGGGTGAGCTAGCCCGCTGGAAGACGGACGAGGCTCCTAAGCAACTTGATATCGCGCAAACCGCCAGTGTCACCGACGCGAGCAGTAGCTACGTCGACAGTGCTTTCGGGACTGTCAAAACAAACGATACCGACATAACATCACCGTTGGCTATCAGCGACTCGGGTTTGGGGTGGACTGGATTCCATAAACAAAGCTGACCAGTGAAACGCGTGAAAACATAAACCCGTACTTTATTATTATTTGGACGCGAATATCTGTTACGCATGACTGCTGTTTATTGGCGTCTCATTGTTATTATATTTTACTATTTTGACCTCCCAGTACTTTATGATTTAGGGGGAGGTTGTTGAAATGAAGTGAACCATCCCTCGGGGAACAAGCTGTAACTCCATGTATCATGGCAGCGTGCCCTTTTCTTAGATCTTGCCTCTATATGCTTTTCGTTATCATTTCGTATTTCTATCCTTTGCAAATGATAAATATATATATATATTTGATTTCACACCTTTTTCTTTTTTCTATTTCTTTGACCGCTTAATCGACTATTCCGCAACCATGAAATCTAGCATTTAGGGCTCAATGCCGATGTCTATCTAATTTTAGAGATTGATCAAAAGGACATGTTTTGTTTTTCCTTTCCGAGGATTGGCTGCAGCGTGCCGGTGTTAAAACTTTAGTGCGGCGAAATCATGAGCTCCGGTCGAACTAGGGTATCGAACTATCGGATACGTTAGCATCATTCTGTTCCCGGCAACCGATGCCTTTGTAAATTTGCACTCACCTCTTCTTCGGTCAACGCCTGCAGTTCCAAACAGCTTTCCTTCAAGGTTAGCCCTTTCTTGTGGGCATTCTTGGCCACCTTGCTTGCCATGTCGTATCCGATCTTACTGTTGAGGCAGGTAACGAGCATTAGACTTTCCGTCAGAAGCTTGGATATGCGCTCCTCGTTCGCCTGTATCCCCGAGATGCAGTGATCCTCGAACGATGCCATGGCATCCGCCAGCAACCTGATAGAATGTAGAATGTTTTTTGCCAGGACGGGTTTAAAAACATTTAGTTCGAAATGGCCACTGGCGCCGGCAATTGTAACAGCAACGTGGTTGCCCATTACCTGGGCACAGACCATGGTCATCGCTTCGCATTGGGTGGGATTGACTTTCCCGGGCATAATCGAAGATCCTTATCACCATGTTAGAATCATCCGTAGAGGTAAATTGGGTCGGTTGGGATACCTGGTTCGTTTTCAGGGAGGCTTAGTTCACCAAGTCCACACCGAGGGCCGCTTCCGAGAAATCGGATGTCGTTGGCAATTTTGGTCAAACTTGCCGCGAGTGTGTTCAAGGCTCCGCTTGCTTCGACGATGGCGTCGTGTGCTGCTAGGGCTTCAAATTTATTCGGTGCCGTCTTGAACGGGTATCCTGTAATCTTGGACACTTCTTCGGCCACTTTGACATCAAACCCTATTTTGGTATTGAGCCCCGTGCCAACCGCCGTGCCACCCTGAGCCAAAAGCGACAGACGCGGAAGGGTAGACTCAACGCGAGCGATACCAAACTCAAGCTGGGTAGCATACCCGGAAAATTCCTGCCCCAGCGTAAGCGGTGTGGCGTCCTGCAGATGAGTTCTGCCGATCTTGATGATCCGATCGAACTCTTGGGATTTCGCTACGAACGCCCGATGTAGACTTTTGAGGGCAGGGAGGAGCCTCTGGTTGATCTCAAGCACAACGGAGATATGCATGACAGTAGGGAACGTGTCATTGGAGCTGGCGGACATGTTTACATGATCATTCGGGTGAACCGGGGACTTGGTACCCAATTTTCCTCCGAGGATCTCGATCGCCCTGTTTGAAATTACTTCGTTGGCATTCATGTTGGACTGCGTCCCAGATCCGGTCTGCCAAACCACGAGCGGGAAATCATCGGATGATATTTTGCCTTGTCCGTCAATGACTTCCTGGGCGGCTTGTTGGATCGCATTACCGATCTTTTCGTCGAGGCCATAGGTCATATTGACGGCCGCCGCGGCCTTTTTGAGAACACCGAAGGCCTTGATGATAGGCTCTGGCATTCGATCCGCAGGCTGGTTGATCTTAAAATTGGATAGAGACCTGTTAGGTTTTGAAAGGTTCAGCGCCCCGGAACTGGTTTAAGGGCATCGGAAGGCATGATTGACCTGAATGTTTGTGCGCCATAGTACCGCTCATTGGGTACTTCGACCGGACCGAAAGCATCGGTCTCGGTTCTTGTTCCGGACTATCGGCATCAGGAATATGCATCAGTTTGATGTTCAGGTGACATACGTATGCAAACCTTTTTTTGCGGGAGGTGATATATACCATAGAGGAGGCAGATATCGAGAACGAACGGGAAGGTCGAATTTGAAATCCTCCTGTCGACGTGAATGCTGCTAACCGTTTTGTGGTCAGGGAGGATTTGGAAAGCCTGCTAATCAAGCTCATCCTTTAAGGAGAGAGTGGGCTAAGAGGGGGTCGACTTCGGCGTAGGGTTATCGTTGGGGATTTACAATTGGCATGTGCAATGGCAGGTCCTTCCTTATAGTGTGGCGTGAGATAATCGGTATCAAATTTGACTTCGGCAATTTAGCGAAACCGGGACCTAGGTTAAGGCAAGCCGATGTCTCGATCCAGCTGCTCTGCCGTCAACCCGAACATGAACCCGATATTTTAAATTTACGTCTCAACTAATCGCTGTACGTTCGGTAAGTACTTATTAACTACCTGCTCTGCTTACTTAAGCACTTGAGTGAGTGGGTATGCAAGTACTATATCGATACCGACGGGAGGGGGAAGAGAAGAAAGACGCCACTACGATTGTCAATGCAATCAATGCCCTTTGACGAATATAGATCGGGCTCCCACTTCATACATAAAAGGCTGTAGAGCAGCCATTGCATCGATCCTTATACCCCATCTTCAGCCTCGCCTTCAACCTCATTGCCTCCTTCTAACACACGAGCTTCGCGTATTTGAACTTCAGTTCGAGGTCTATCGGACTCGTCCGTCTCTACCAGCCCAATCCGCTTGACTATAGACATCCCACTTTTTACCCTGCCGAAGATGATATGCTTGCCGTCCAACCATGGCGTTGGCGCGAGCGTGATGAAGAACTGCGATCCCTCGGTTTTGGGCCCACTATTGGCCATCGAAAGGATACCCGCTCCGCTATGTTTTAAAAGTGGATGCGGATCATCAAGTGGTTTTTCTCCGTATATCGACGAACCTCCTCGACCGGTTCCCTGAACAACTAGCATGTCAGCCTACAATACCGAGTGCTTTGGTGCGTGGTAGCCTTCGAGCATACGGTTGGGTCCCCTCCTTGTATCCTACGCCGCCATGTGGTGGAAGAGGTTCTGGGTCAGCGTGTCGTCGCGGGGGCCGAACGGGCGGATGGATCGTCCAATTGTAACATACATGAAATCCTTGATGATTCTATGGAACTGAGTAAATCGGCGTAATCGGCCGACAGTTAGCTGCCTATCCATTTACCCAAGGGCGTCAAAATCAACGAACAGGCACATACTGTAACGCCATTGTAATAATTCTTCGAAGCCAACGTGGCAAAATTCCTGCAGGCCTACCAAGTCGCCAAAGGTCAGATCGAGAGACAACAGATATGGCGACGAATAGATACCCGCGGTGCATGGTCGGTGTACAGCTCGACGATAATTCGGCCCTATGTATGCTCGGCGTGTCAGTCCACCTGAATTTAACCTCAAAAAGATCGAGACGTCTCCATTGCCCACCATGTTCGTGTCGAGTAACACGTACTCGGCGTCCGCGCCCGAGGCCATTCTGGATCGAGGGTTTAGGGCGATAAGATTTTGTAAATTTCCCAGCAAGCTAAGGCGGACTCTGAGTATCGATATGCAAGTATGTACGTGAAGCGATGTTGTCTTGGCAGGTTTGAGGGAACAGCCGAAATTTGGACCTTTTCCACCCGGGTCTTCCACCACTGCATCCTCAAACGTCCAACTATCACCAACGTCATATTTTCCCTCTTGCACCACCGTCGCGGCGACCAGTACACGATGGGCTCAAACCAGTCGAGTTTATCGGACCAACATGTCTTCCAAAGGTCAGCGGTCTGCGATCGGGATTGACCCGACTTTCTGGGCTAAAGGATTTTTTTTTAGTGGACAGGGTCAAATCGGCTTCAATCTTATGAATTCGCTTCAACAAAGCCCTGAGGTATGCTAAAGATGCAACCGACATTCTCTATGCTACATGTACACCCGCTAATTACCATCTCCTCCAGTCTGATACAACGCGCGAGGTAGAACTCCGATTCGGTCTAATCGAGATTCGGTACAAGACACTGACCCGTTGACACTATCTTTATGTCGGAGCAGCGATTGGCAAGTTTAGATGTACAGAAGCGGGTAACGGATGAACTCCAACGGTTACAGAACAAGGAGGATCAAATATCCAAAGCCACGGATGAACAGATAGGTATGATTTAGTACCACCATCGACCCCGGGGGGGTTCAATTGCCCGAAGCTGTTGATCTAATATAAGTTATAGCAAAAGAATACGGGGAAGATTCCCAGATCGACCGGAGCTCGGTTGCTCGATCGATATCTACGTTATCCCAAAAACTCCGAAATCAATCTGGGTCCGTTGATCAAAGCGAGGTGGTGAAAAAGGCAGAGACCGCGGTAGTGCGGTGTCTCCGCTTAAACGACCGCCGGCCTCTGGATTGTTGGAAGGAGGTAGAAGAATTCAAACGGGAGGTCACTCGATTGGAAAATACATTTGTGAGCAAGGTTGTGGGAGATGTTTAGGTTGTGTTTTAACCAATGCCTTGATTCATAATCTAGGGTAGGGTCCTCGGCGGGAGAGCGAATGGAAATGTTCATCATACGCGTATTCGACTGTTCTCAAGTCCGCTGTAAGATAACGGTTAAACAAGTCTATACGGGGGTTAGCTGTTCTTTGGTGAGGGACTGGATGTATCGTGCTGCTTTGGACGCGGCTAGATGTGTACAGCTCTCTATTTGCGTCAACCCAACTTTCCATCCTCCTCTTTTTTCGATTTTTTCTACTCGAGTCCTCAGTCCCGTCGAAGGGAGCCGTGACAGGTCGCCCCGGACGGGGTCAAAATCTGTAGTAGATAGTATCGTCAGAATTTCACAAGCTTCATCCTCCTCGTACGAGTCCGGGTCGTTTAGAAGAACCGCCGTTTCCCCTCCGTTATCTTCTGAATGCGGCAGAGGGATGAGAGCGAACGTTGTTGTGAATGGGAGTGATTGACGAAGTGATATCGGGTGGTAGAGTGACGCATCGCAGAATATCCTTTCCTCGGTTTGATTCCACGAGGCGAGTGGTAACCTGCTTGACTTGAGGGCTGCTACGATTGCATACCAAGCCGCATCGAGAATGTTCCCATCCAGTGATATGCACAATACGTCAACGTATAGAGACCAATATCCTTTGATTTTTGTAGTCGATGTGATGCCGCCGTCACCGTCACCGTCGTATATCCGGAGGGAATCCAGACTGACCAACTTTGTGACATTGATGAGTTCATGCAGCTGGTCGGAAAGAGTTTGAGCTAGCCCTCCCGGTGGCCCAAGCGGGTATTTTTTCGAACATCCGGTCGATAGCTCAACGTTCGGTACGATCAGCCCACCCCAACTGGCACCTCCAGCACCGCGGCTGCCACAAGCGTGGGTCGCTGATGTCGGAGAACTATGGTATGATTCAAACCGGGAAGGGTCATCACCAGGAGCGACGGTGAGGATCTCACCCCTGATGCCACAAACCACAGCGGTGTCCCCAGCTCGCACAACAGCAGATCCGTGGGCATGACTGAGAGAGTTTGTCGTCAGGGTGAAATCACGACATTGGGAAGGGCTCCGTCCGTTGGGACGGGTTGGAGGGCTGCGTAAGAAATGCCGTTGTAGATACAGAGCCGGTGATATCTGGCGGAAGAGAGAGGTTGAGAATGTAAGCGGAGGAGGCTGACTGCCGACCTGTGGGGTTAGAGTGGACATTTGTGATAATAGCTTCGGGTTTGCATTGCATCGGGAGAAGCCGATGTTGGATGGATTTGATTCGAAGGGAAAACCCAATCCAGACCGGGCCTATTCCAAAATGCAACGCTTGGAAATGTGTTGTTCACACCGACATTAACTTCAGGCTTCAACTTCAAATCCAGGCCCAAGGAGGTACCCGTATACCTAATATATGGGGTTCTCAAGCTCTGCTACCAACCCGCCTACCTACGTATTTGGGTACTTTGGTATTTACGTGGGTGGTCAAGTAAGTCAACAAGTCAATACGTGCTTACTTGGAACTGTTTGGATTCATACGGTTGCTCAAGTAGCTACTTACCCAAGTGAGCCGGGAACGATCCCAGGGTTGTCGTGATGAAGCTTGATCGATGCACCAGCAGGCGTAGTTGAACCTCTCATCAACACCTTCTTCACCTTCATATCTTCTCTTCTCTTCCTCACCCCTTCCATCCATCCCTCCTCCCATCATCATCGCCATCTTTTTCCAAGGTGCCGGCAGCCTATACGGCAATAGCTATTCCCTACTACCATCTCCAATCTAGAGATATCGCTTTCCAAGCTTCTTTCGATGGTATAAGTACCTAGGACTCGAAATACATATATCTCATATGCAGGAACCGACCAATATGCCGCTCCTTGAAACTTCCTCAGACGGCAAATCTTGGCCATCCTCCTTGACCACCTTGGGTCCAGAGCAGGTTGCTCAAGGTCTCGACAACGTAGTCCCACATCCACAACTGGCCTATTGCATTACACCTACGATTCAACCCGTCATGAGCCTTGGTACAGCTGCCTCGCAAACCATGTCTGCCACCATCGTATCGCCCGGTTCAGGTGGCGGACACGAAATCCGCCCAATAGCAAACCCTCTCTCCTATACATCTTCCGTTGTTTCGGATCCACCTCTCCCTACAGGCATCCCGCGAGCGGATCCTGCGTTTACCAATATCCAACAACCCAGCATCTTGAACCACCCCGCCATAATGCAAATCCCCGGTGCCCGCAGCCCAGCTCGGCCGATGGTGTTACAGGGTGTCCCAATTTATTCGAATATCGGCCACATGGTCGAAGGGAGCGGCCTCCAAACTCAGCTCGTTGGTGGGTTCGGGGCATATGCAGGACCGGTAACCTTCGGCACTGCCCAACCTTCGAATGGGTTCCCTGTCACCATTTCCGGTAACGAAATCCAACATATGCAAAACTCTCAATCGGCTGCGAGCCCTCACTGCTTCACAGCCGTTGGCTCCGGGGTCTCCAACTACCCGGGACCTATCCAGCCTAACTCTGCGACCATCTCGAACCTGAATGCCGATTACCCAGAAGCCTTCACATTGCAGCCTTCGTTGAAAAATATCACCCCCCGCCAAGAGTCCATCGGGTTCAACTCCGGTCAAAGTGTCGCAGAGGCCGAGGACACAGATACTCAGCTTACCCAAGACCATGTTTCTCTAAAAACCACAAACCCTATCCCGGATCACGGCTACGCACGGGCACATGCTTGGAAGGATGCTACAGAGGACGGACTTTCTGACCTCAACAAGATGGCCCAGGCGTGGTTGAGATCAAACATCACAAGCTTTGACGACGTTTTGCAACATATACCTCTTGAAGAATTGGGGAAACAAGCGCTGATCATCCGTGAGCCAGGTTTGCTTCCACAGGGAAAAACTTGTTCTTGGAACCTCGTCAAGATCGAAAATGTAAGTTTGGATCAAATCGTCAACATGTAGGAGGGATGCAGGGTCTGACAAAGCTCCGCTAGATACCCTATAATCTTGACGACGACATGCTCTTCGAGTTTCTCGGTAAGACGCCTGGGTTGGTACCGGAGGAGCATGGAGGTATCCACATCATCATGGACCGAACAACAGTACGTATTCGTGTGGACCTGACAACCTCCCGAGCTTATCGGTATATATCTAAGAATATTCTAATCGGTACTCGCCCATGTATAGGGGAAAACCATGGACTGTTTCTTGGAGTTCCCATCCGTCGGGGCCGCTGGACGTTTTATCCAGCGATGTTGCAACAACAACCGCAGGTGCATTCTCGGCGGCCGCCATATATCTCTAGAGCTTGTCAGACGGGGCGAACTCATGCGATGGTTGTTCCCCAAGGTTAGAGGGGCAACGTGGGGAGACGACGGCGACCTCGTTGTTAGCGAGTGGACGGCCCTGAATGCACCGGTCGAAATAATCAGTAAGGAAGAATTGGTGATGATCCTTGGTCACGCGCGCACGCCTCACCGAGTGAGTATATCCCACGATCCTGTGTGATACGGGATGATCGATCTGATGCATACGTTGTTTGATCTACCAGTCGCCATTCAGCAGGAAATGTCTCCAACGTCCATACGAATCTTTGATGAGCGTGGTTACGAAGTTCCCTTGGAAAGAAACCGACGATTATACATTGAAGCAGCGGGATTTGATATTCCAGGCTGCTTTTGAAGCGGGCGAGTTGTTGAAACGCCAAATTCTTCGTGGCAAGGCAGGCCCGAATGTCGATTTGAGGCTTCTGCGACGTCTTTGCCGCACGATTTCGTTTTGCCCCGGGTTCACCTACAGACAAAAACTGACATTCTTAGATGCGATGGGGATCACTACGACCGAATGTTTCACGATCTTGGGTGACTTGGGAATTTCTCACCCTCTGGCGACCCAGTTCCAAGCGCTAACGGTCAGGCCTGGTGCGGATTATGTGGCGGTTGAGGTTTGTCCATGTGTCTCGTTTGTGGCGTTTTACCGGGAATCGAGCTAACATTTTTATAGGCTATCGCGAATTTGGTAGCGGATGGTGGGTCGCGGGGGAACGGCATTCGGAACGAGTCAGATCTGGATACTCCTGGAGCATCGAACGAAGGTGGAAATTGTGAGCTGACGATGAGGGCAGCGGCAGCCATCGAGCTAGAGGCTGTCATCGCTGCCATAAAGGCGACATTTGCGTCGGGCGGGGACACGATGAATCGTCCGGGCCGAGTTCGAGGGTACCGTTAACCCTCCCAAGAATACACTTACTTGTTTCCTAGCATGTCCTTTCGGTTCTTCATCTGATGCTCTTGCTCCGCATTCCAATCATCCAAGATGTTGGGCATCAATTCGCTTGATGTTTTATCAATTACCAACGTACGAAAACGGTATGCATACTTGGGTACCAACTTCATAAAGCACGTTGCTTCTCCGGGATCAATTAACCCTCGAACAGCAACGGCACTTGCATGTATATATCCCAAATAACAATAACAAATGTACCGGCTGGCAATACATCGTACTTGCAGACGTATCTCTACTGTAGGGGAAAAAAAAAAAACCAGAGGAAGAAGAAACGGGCGCTAATTGCCCAGACGGATCAGAGAAGCGAGGTTGGATGGAAAGGAAAAAGAAAAACCAGAAAGAAAGTTTACAATGTCTTGGTTTGCTTTTTGGGGCTGTTTCAAGTGAGACATTCTCTGAGACATTGGACCGCGAAAAAGGTTTAGTTGGTCTCATTGGTCAGGCCACTACGCCGGGTCCATTCCATAATTTCTAAGACTAAAGTTCATTCGGAATACGACGAAGCGCCGAGGACTTTTGGGAGGAAACGATTGATTATTGTGCTAATACAGACTTTACTTTTTTTATTATTTTATTTTAAAAAATATTTTTATCTCTCTTTTTTTTGGGATTTATCTAATCCGCGCTGCAAGTCCGGGTAGACCCAAAGTAGGTATCTATAGGCTGGAAGGGCATATTAATGACCTTGGAGATTTACATGCATCGATATAGAGTAAAAAGCACTTTAGCCAGCAAGGAGTAGGAAATCTGTAGGCGAGGATGTCTGCCTGCTGGGTAATGTAATGTGCATACAACAGAGAAGGACACAATGGTGGAGAAACCGGAAGATTTTGGAGGCTGGAGCGTGGTGGTGTGGGTCGGCATTGAGCTGAGCGGGCTGGCTTCCACGTTTTTATTTTGGATTTTTTGGAGAAATTGCGTTCCTCGGAATTAGCGCGCACGTGGTAGCTCCGCTGGAACGGGGGTAGTGATAATGGCAGGTTTGGCCGAAGGCAGAGGAGGAGGTCAGACGGGCCTGGGGACCGGTCCACCGCGCACACTTTTCTCTCTTTGCCTTTTTACCTCCATAACGTGTTGATTTACCACGCGAACCGGACTAAACATAACATGACCTGATCGATACAAACGTATTCCGTACATATGAAGTATACAGATCTACAGATGTGTTCGAGTGCTTGGATAATGAGGGAGGAGAGGGAGAGGCATGGATGTGGCGACCCAGCCGGGTGGTGGCAGCGGAGAAGGCTTTTCGTGTGAGCAGCCAGAAACAAGCTGTCGGGACTGCTGATCGCTGCTAAAAAGGGGTTCACCAGATCTGGCTGGCCAGCCGGGCTCTGCGGCCTCTGCGGCCCTCATGTAGAGCCCCTCATGGCACCATGTAGGGACAGGTATGGAAGTCCTTCAGGGGACCGGTTCAGGGGTAGCCTATAATCGACCCATCTGGCTTCATATCATCCAGAGTTTGGTTCAACCCATCCAGCCAATCACATCGCCAGCGTAGCGAGCTGTATCCAAACCCACACACACACACACGGGATTCCCCATCTCCAAGAAATCGCTCGATAAGGTTGCAAATGAAAAAAAATAAAAAATGGAGCGGCTGATTCGAAGTCCCAAATGCGCGTTTCCCGACTTGTGTCGTGCAAGTACTCTGTACTTATGTGCATACAGACAGATATCCAGACATCCTTAGGCCTGGGTGTCTGTGTGCAAGTATGTACAGGTACACTGCTCTAATTCCACCCCGACTTTTTTTTTTTTTTTTTTTTTTCCTTCGATACAAATCCTCCGCTGGAGACTGAAAAACACTAATGAATCGTACTCGTCCAGGCCTCGATTCGTCAACCCATTCGATGAATTCCATCTGGCCTTACAGAAACAATAGCCGGTTTCCATCCTGCTATGGATGGGACGACTGATGCAATGGCTCGGAGTAATCCAGGTCTGCCTGGTTTCCTTCCCTGTTCTGAACATTACCCTGTGCGGTGCGACCTGACCCTAAACGGCGGTATCAACTTATGTTGCGAAAGGGAAAAAAAGAAGGCCTGCGTACCAGACCCCTTGCGAACCCCGGCTGGGGTTCTTCATCTTCGTCTTCACCTTTTTTTTGTTTTGTTTTTTTTTTCTTTTGAGGGCGGCCAGAACCTCCAGGTGTACCGTGTACACGCACAGATAGCACACGCAACATATCGAACCAAGTACATCCGTACATACATAGGTACATTCATGCTTCTAGATATGCAATCTTAATTACCTACCTAGATTTTCCGTTGCCCTTGTATGTGCGCGTGTGCGTGATTTCGGAGCTGAAATATTGCTGTTGCTGTTGCTCTCTTTGACGGGATGCTACGCAATATAAACAATCATCACCATCATCGTCACCGTCATCGTTTGCTGTAAAAGTAAGTACATACAAATCCCTTCGTCGGCGTTTTCCATTGCCTCACCAAATCCCACAACATCCCTTCCGGGGCTAACTGATTAAAGCATCCGTCCCTCACTTCTGGATCCTGAGCGCAGAGGAAAGAAAGCCAGCAGAACGTGGATAAATAAGCGTCGGCACTAGTGTTCGTTTCTCTAAACCTCTTCTCGCTTAGCCGTCTGCAGAACCTCATCCAAATCAAAACGCCGAAGAGAAAATTACCAGGGAAAAAAGAAACCACAGGCCAAAATCAGAAGAAGAAAAGGCAAGGCCGCTGAAAAATGGGAGACCGAACTCCATATCAGCTTGGTCGTTGCGCTAATGCAGCTTGGATATGCGTGTGCATGGATGGGTATCATTTGATTTCCTAATGGTGCACCAGTCGTCTGGTCCTCTCTTTTTGCCCCACCAGCCTTTCCCTTGGTGTGGTGAGGTCGGGTCTTCTTTTCTCTCAAATGGTCTGCCCCTCCCGACGAAAGAACTGCATGAGCAACTGACATGGATTGTATTGGCTTCCCGACAGAACCCAAATCTCGGGAAACATGTCCCTGTACATTGCTCGTGCTTCCTGCCCCTAGACTTGCTTGGGTGTAGAGGCTAGGGAAACGAGGAATAAGAAAGAAGATAGCACGCATGCACACACGAGGTACATGGCGTCTGCTAATATTCTCGCTTTGGCTTTATATTACCTCCTCCGCACGAATAATATTTTCCTGATGGTCGATTTTATCACCGTATCCACTCCGGCGGGAGTATATATATACCTTCGCCTTACTCCCACGCCGCCCAAAAAAGTGATGATCATCGTACCGTCCTGACGAACTTCCTCTTTATCCCTCTTATTCCTCTCCCTTCCCCATATCCATCTCCATCTCCATCTCCATCTAGCATCTCGACTTCTTGAGAGTCATCCTTTTACACATCCAGAGTATAGCCGACCATTACTTCGCTCCAAAGGATCCCTATCTATCGCTTCGACCCACCAGCGCTTCGGAAAACCTTTTTTTTTTTCCTCTCTCTCTCTACCTTCCTATCCCGACGTTTAAATCATCAGCCGTCTGCTTTTGAAAAAGAGAAACAAACGGAGTCTTTCTTCAAGATAGATTCATTCCAAAGCTAGTAGCAACATCAACGAGCTGTTGGGACTTTAATTCCCAATATAATATTCAAAACGGCGGCCATAACCTATCATACTTTGATTCGACAGACGCCTCCCCTTCCCCATCTCATCCCGGCGTCCCCGGTGTCTTATTATCCAAGCCCTGCTCCAAGCAATTGCTCGGATAAGATAGCAACATCGCCAAACTTTCCACAGACCCATTCGACATCTTATTGGGCTACTCCCGCATCAACGCCCGACATGACATCCACGCTTCCATTAACGACAACATCCTCTTATGCTTCACCCCCCCTCGTAAATGCAATGTCCACAATCCACCCTCTTCCATCGCCACCTGCAAATGATGCAGAATTACCTAAACCGCATGGTGACGCTGCCGGTTCAATCCTAGCATCTCGAAGACAGAATGTATCCCTGCCGGCATTCACGTTTCCTTCTCCAACCCAGCGCACCTTTGGCTATGGATTGCAGAGCCCTGCTCCGAGCCTACTAACGCCGCCTTCCGGCAATGACCACATCGGTCCCGTAGATGGGGGTAATGCGGGTTTCTGGGCAAATACTGCACCATCCCATGCAACTGCTTCCGCAAACTTCCCATATGGTTCGGGCTCATCATCACAATCTACCTATGCGACAGCTCCCTCGCCTGCTTATGCTAATCGAGGGGTTGTTTCGCCTGTAAACCCAAGCAACCGGGGCCAGCCTTTAAGCCCTCACCACCAGGATGCAGTTCCATCTTCGGCTGCCCAACACCCTGGGTTCGATGGCAACTCTTATAACTCCAGCCTTGCCGTCCCAAACCATCAAAGCCATTCGTATTCGCAGGGCTATCCCTACCCCACGCAGGCCCCTCTGACACCGGTGCCCCAAAATACCATCACTTCACCACATGATGCCTACTCATCCCCTCCCTCGTCGCTCCCACCTCCTACCCCATCATCAGGTTATTATGCACAGCACAGTCCGACATATCCATATCACGGCCATCCGATCTCAGTCGGGCCGGCCTCGCCATCTGTAAACCGCCCAACCGCCTCTGCACCCATGTCTCATCTTCATTCTCTTCATGCATCAAACCCTCTGGCGCACAACAGCTACCAACCCGCTCACCCTCGGTATCTCGCCGCAGGGATGGCCACCAATATGTATGCCCAGCACGGTGCGACTATCATCGGTGGCTTGACGCCACATCTGGCTGGGTCGGCTCTTCAGCATTCACACATGCACCCATCGCAGCATGCTCCGGTACCTCACCAAGAGCGGCCATTCCGGTGTGATCAGTGCCCTCAAAGTTTTAACCGCAATCATGATTTGAAGAGACACAAGCGGATCCACCTTGCTGTCAAGCCTTTCCCGTGCCCCAATTGCGACAAAAGCTTTAGCCGGAAAGATGCGCTGAAGGTAAGAACGTCTCGCATAAACAGCCACTTGTTCGTTTAAATGCTAACCGAAATTTTCTTTGCAGCGTCACGTTCTTGTGAAGGGATGCGGTAATGCAAGTGCTGGCTCCAAACCCGCCAACCCCGGATCTTGATTTCGCCATGAGTGAAATTTAGGTTTTAATTGTTTTTTTTTTTTCTTTTCCCACGCCTTCTGCTTCGGTGGCGGCGAACTTGAACCGTTGGTTTGCTCTTTCTTTCCCCGATGGAGTTTCAATACCCCCATGTTAGGATATGCTTGTCGATGGCGTACAGTGGTTTCTTCGGGCATTCGCTTGGCATATTCCCTCATACTTACTACGTATATACCTACCTCTCTTGTATATTTTTCTTTGGCACACGGATGGAGTTTCAGGCGCTTGATGGTTTATCTTCGGGAAAGGAAAATATAACGTCCTATGACTGGTAAATAATAATGTCACATGTATCTATAGCGGTGATTGCAAAAACAAATACAATCCAGATGAAACAAGTAATCTCGTAGGCCAGATATCTCCCGATGCCTCCCGTTATACCTTTACTGTTCCGTGTTGCGTTGGATTTCCCCATGTTACACGAAACTATTGTCTATTCACGTGACGCTAACCGACCAAAATCCAACACTATCCAACACATGCAAAAAAACACCTTCGACCCCCAACGAGACATTTTGGTAATCTCATATCGTCGAGTCGGTGTTTATAGTTTCTCGAAGGCGAAGTTTCTCCAGGCCTGCAAAAGATTCCATCAGTTGCTCTGGCTTCACGAGCTCAACCATCTAGTTTTTCAACTCCTACCTGACAAAAGAGGGACGGTCTCGACTTCCTAGGAACGAAGACTAATTTTCTCGCTGATTCCATAGCGCGAAATGGAGACCAACGGGTCCCGAGGTGTGGATGACACGCGGTCGGCGGGTAAGAACACCCTTTTAACACGCGCGTCCGGTCTTTTTCTAACTCGATCCAGTCGGGCCCTGGAGATTGGGCAGAGCGCTGGGAGAAGGGGCATCCGGCCGTGTCTGCCTCGGAAAGCATCAGAAAACGGGACGATTCGCCGCCATCAAGGTTATCAACAAAGATAAAACCCGAGGAACGACAACCAGCATCCAGGAAGCCGGTTGTGACATCCAGCATGCCATCGAGAGGGAGATTGCTGTCATGAACATCCCAACGCACCCTAACGTGATCGAGCTGTACGAGATCTGGGATGGTAGGGATGAGACGTAAGTTGGATACGCGCACGCAAGTATTCAAACCGTATCTAAGATCGTTCGTGGCTCGTTAGGTACCTCGTCCTGGAGTACGTTGGCGGCGGGGATCTATTGCAATACATGACCAGGAAACGTTTTCTACCCGAGAAAGAAGTTGCACGGCTTTTCGAGCAGCTCATCACCGGTCTCTCGCACCTTCACCGGTTTTCGATATACCACCGGGACCTAAAGCATGAGAACCTCATGATGGACCGAAACGGTAACGTGAAAATCGGAGACTTCGGCATGGCGGCATTGCAACCGGCTGGTGAGAAATTTACGAGTGCTTGCGGATCCCCCAACTACGCAGCTCCGGAGGTCGTACAAGGGTTGCCATACGACGGTTCGACTGCGGATATCTGGTCATCAGGTGTTATACTCTACGGGATGCTGACGCACCAGCTTCCGTTCGACGACCCCGATACGTCTGCGATCTTAAGCCGGATAGTCTGTGCGGAATACAAGCTGCCGAGGTCGATATCGTCCGAGGCTGCAGATTTAATCGGACGCATGTTGGAATTAGATCCGGCGAGGAGGATTAAATTCGAAAGTATATTTGAACATCCGTTTATCACGAAACACCGAAGTCGAACCCCGAGTTTCCCTCCGAGTGCTGCCGTCCAAAGCCATACGGTACGGGATGCCAGCGTACGCATGGCTATGAGGGAAGTCCGACAGATCGACATGGACATCGTGGCAAGGCTGAAGGCGCTCTGGATGACTCGGGACGAAGCGGTATTGGCGAATAAAGTGCTATTCCAAGAGTTAGCTAAGATCTCAAGACCGCTCCCGGATTGAAAACAAAAACTAATCCGAAAACACGGCAGGACGTCGCTAGAAAGGCTCTTCTACGAATTACTTCTCCGGAGACACATCGGAGGGCAACCGACAAAGGTTTCAAACGACATCGTTCTCAAAACGAATTCTTCTACCGCCCACCCTGAGCTTGATATCGATGGGTTGCCTTTCACGAAGGTCGACAGGGAGACCCCGTTCTTATATCGGGAGATGCCCATCCCTGTCGAGCCAGATTCAAAACCCACGATTCCGGATTGGGCCCGGGAGTTCGAGAGTCCGAACTTGGATTCTAGGACCATTGCTGACGAGAATATGGTCGGAGACAAGGCTCTTGGGAACAATAGTCGGCCTAAGGCTTCCTTGGATGTGCGATCTCCTTTGGCACCCCTTGTTGAAAGTATGAAGCGCGAACTGGCAGAGTTACACCCCCAAACATTACACGCGGAGAACTATGACGGGAACCTATCACATATCCAGCCCGCCAGAGAGAGAAGGTTTGGGCAACTTGATGTTTTGAAAGCATATTTGAAAGTACTCTCTACCCGAAACATGTACAAACGCAAGGTCCGAAAGAGTCAATCTAGGCGGTCCGTCATATTTACGGGTAGCCAACTTGAGATGGGCAACGGGGGCTCGCGCCAGTTACCAGGTCTAGGGAAACAGGTGGGTTGCAATGATATCTAATAGTGGCACAGATCAGGATTGAGCTTTGCATCAGTGGTGATCTTATTCATGAGGGCTATACGACATGTGCTGATAATAATATTCTAGACCCGAAAACCGATCGGCACCGTTCCATCTACGGATACGCGTGGGGTATCAAACCCCATACAGACCGTTGGACCGGAGAAACCTCGGGAAGGAGGGCTATTTCACGAAAAAAAGGTAGCTAAGGACGGACCGAGACCCCCCCGCCATGTGGGGAACGGTAAGTGAAAGTTCCTAGTCGTATTTTGCCTTTAATAAACATGTGCGAATCGTATTCTCTCCCTCGTTGCCGAGGCAGTGATGTCCATTTGTCGGAGACGATCTTTTGAAGGTACGTGCTAACCAATGGTTTATACCAGGATCCCACGGTGGGCGAGCTCCACTGGCTTTGCTCAATACTTCCCAAAGAAAGCAAACTATCTTTTTCCACGAGCCAGTCACGAAGTCTAGGAAAAGGCTTAATTCCATGCTCAGCATCTGGCAATCGTATGGAGCGGGCCATGTTCGGATGGATGGGAGCGATATTGTTTGGAGAGATGCTACGGTGAAGAAGCGTAGGTGGTATCTGCTTCTGACAGCTGTCGAGGGTTACTAACAGAAAGTCCAATTAGCAGGGTCTAGGCGTCCTTTTGTTTGCACCGTTCGGTTGACTGAATTGGGCGGCGGCACAGCGGTCACCATTTCCAGAGAGCGCGGGCCTGCGGCAAGGCTGAGTGGGATTGTTGCCGAATTTATCGAGCTGTTGTCGGCAGCTCACAATATCTGAACGAGGATGTTGGCGGTGGATCGGTCCGTTAAGCAGCCGATATGATGACTATCTTATGATTAGAATATTGACGAATAGATTCCTACGATATTAGACCTCGAGAAAGAGGACTGGACTGAAGACAGTGGTGATTTTTCTACTAGAGCAGCGATTCCGAGTCCGGATTTTGTGAAATTTTTGGGAAGTTGTAAAAGTGGGAGGAGGCTTGGGGCGGCCACAGCGGCCAGCTCAATACAAGATATAGCGCACAGACATGATGTTGAATACCGTGACTTTCCACTAGATCTGTCCCCCAAGCCTTTGCCACACTTTGGCTTCGTTGCTGATTCGTAGGTTCCACTCGGGATGTCGCCCCTCGAACATACTTTTCATAATTTTTGGGACTCTGGGGACGCGATTGCTTTCTGCTTCGGGTTGCCTTGTGGTCGCAGGTCCTATATTTCTAAAGAGGTTAGACAACACCCTAGGATGCCCAAATTGATGCCGTAAGGATGCATAGCCTCTGGGGTATCATTAGGATCGATTTCACCGGCGCATCACTCAAGTAGTGTCGCTTGTGCGGAAATTTAATAAGCAGGCAACGGATCCAGCCTGATGCCAGGCACATCTAGAACAATATAGATGTCCGATTCTTTGTTAAGAATATAGAGATGTGTTAGATTGAGCAACCTGAACTACAAGAGGATACGCACCTACATGATTTTGTTTATAGCACTGCAGAGCACCAATCAAGCACGCAAATTCGCGCAGACACAGACGCACCCAACAGGTTGACCTTGCCACAGTTTGTGTTACCCACCTATGACATGTTGGACAAAGACTGACCGTAGTGAGAATAACCTCTTCCAGGAAGCCCGTGTTAACGGGGTCATCAACAAAAATTAAGACAAATCCTTATTAGATACCCACTCCCCGAAAAAGGGTACCTCGGATTGAGCTGTAGGCAAAAAAGATAGCCATATCCGCCAAAAAAACAACATACCGAGACCATTGCCGGCATTGTCTGAAGAAAATGAAGCGAAAGCTTCCTGTACATGAATATAATGTTTGAACGGAAATAATAAAGCTTGTGCAGGGGCTATGCAGTCAACGAAAATGATAATGAAGTAAAGAGATTAGCTGTAATCCGAAATAACCGCACCATAATAACATAATTATCATCGATAAAGCAAAACGTAAGGGAATATCCAAATGGGAGAGATGAGGGATGAAGTAAAGGCAGTTCTGGCCACTGCCAATGTGGGTAATGACTTTTCACTGGAGATGGGTAGTAGGAGGTTGATGATCCTCCTCAGGGTGAGTGGGGTCGAAAAAGTAAAATAAAACGAAAAAGTTACAAATATGCCACCCAGCCTATATCGCTCCTGTTTAGATGAGGAAAGACAAAAAAATCGAGAACGATAATGATAATGATAACGAAAATGAAAATGAAAGGAGAAAAGAAAAGAAAAAGAAAGGAAAATCGAGGTATAGATGGCTATGAAGTCGATGGGACCCCACCGAGAATTATGGGAAGAGTGCCACCCTGTCAGGAAACTCGATTATCTCTTGGAGTATATCCTTTCATGTTTTGAAATTGAGGGATTTGAGCATTCGAGCATCTACATCTGATCGGTGGGGAGGGTTGGGATCTATCAGATTGGATAGCTGCATTGGATGTGATGGAGCGGGTGGGCCGGCCGATGAAGACCGTGGTGGAGATTGAAGCGGACCAGGAGCTGACCGAGCGGTCTGTGGATTGTAAGGAAATGCACCGCTTTCAGAAGGATAGCCTTGTTCTTTGCGCGACTCGCTCCGGGGGTCCGACAAACGTCGTTGGGGTGGGGCCCCGGTTGTGTGTGGGGGTTCTGCCTGGCTCTGGTTGTACTGACGTTCATAGTCTGCCGTCGGATAGGAACGGTGCGATTGACCGGACGATGTTGTAGGGGGGTATGAACCGTTATTGTAATTACCACTTCGCGATGGCGAGTACTGTCTGGGAGGGGGAAGAGTTGCTGTAGGCGACGCGGGGGGGTTCGCGTTTCCTCCCTGCCAATAGGCAGGATAGTCTCCAGCCGAGCCCCGCCTTTGTAAGGCATGAGGATAATTATTGGGCGCCAAAGGTGGCAAGGAAGGCGGTCGGTCGTCGTAGGACCGGTTATACTGGCTGGTGTGGTTGGGGCTTGGGGGTCGGCCGTAGGTATGATGGGAGGGGTAGTCGCCTTGCTGAGCAGACTGGGGCAGCGCAGCATGAAGCGGTAGCGGCTGACCATATGATCCATAAAGCTGTCCGACTGGGCGTGCCGGACCTCCCCGTGGTGGGATAAACCCCTGTTTCAGATGGGGGTACTGAGTGTGTGCCGGAACGAAAGCCTGTGCTTGTGATGATACTGGCGTAAAGACACATTCCTGATTAAAGCGCAGGCAGTTCCCGCATCTTCCATCCGCGGACGAATCGAATCCAGAGCAGCGTATCTATGGCTTTATTAGCGAGATCTCTTGATATGAGTGTGCGCATTGGCTCGATCAAAAGCGTGCAGTAGTAACCAGTATACCTTTCGACGTCTGCAATACCTGCAGGCAATTGCGGTCCTTTGTCTCGGGGCGGGAGGTGGTACTGGAATCATTGGTTCCCTCGGCACCTGTGCCCACATTTCGCTGGGAGGAGGTAGCTGCTGTGGGTACATCTGATCCGGAGGTTGAACGCCGTGAGAAGGCATCATTGTGGGAGGATGCATATTCCTGTCTTCAAGAGCATGCCCCGGGATATTCTGTCGAGTATATTAGTTATGATCGGCTAGATATCGGGGTTCGCCATCGAATCCACATACGGAATCATCACGTCCTCGATGTGAGAGGCGGTCGTCTGCCGGCGGCCACTGAGACCGCATTCTCGGGTCGTCTTGGTGATTCCACGAATTCCGATTGCCGGCGTTCGATGGATACATGATGTCAATGTGGGTGTATTTATACGATATCTCGTCTTCTTGAGTTGCACAGGATTCCAATCCTTCACTACAAGGCCGCCCAAGGCGCTCCGCGCCGTCCAAAGGTGCCTTGTCTTGATTTTGCAACGAAACGCGTGTTCCGGATTTATTGAGCTCTCGCCCAAGTAATTTGAGATGGCGGGGTCGTAACGGTTAATATAGTTCGTATTTAATGTATCCAAGAAGATAGCAATCTTTCTTTTCTTTCCTTTTTTTTTCTTTCACCACGATTCTGTTTCGAAGGAAACCTCGAACGTCGACTAAGAACTGCCCTGAAATCAGACTCCGAACGAGGGACCGCGGGCCTATTTTTTATGCTGGGCAAGAATTGCAGCGTCGGGAGCAGAGATGCGCGATGCGAGGGCTAATGGCCGGTGTTAAGAAACGGGTTGGGATTGAGAGATGCGCTGGGTAAGGTTCAAATAACGTGACGTTGAACCCGTTTTTAGGGATTAGAAGCTATTGAGTGGATATATTTTCCAAGGTCAGCGATTATACTCCGTCAATGATAACGACAACATCGTATTTCTCTTAGAATCTATTTTACAGACTATTGCTACCCCTGGCATAGTATGGACGTAGCAGGCGACAAGGAAGTAGTAGCTGGGGGGGTTTTTTTATAAGCCGAACGGGAGATGATGGGAGACTCACAGATAAATAACGGGCTAGATGAGAGTCAAAAGTGCAAAGATGGGGAGAAAAAATGCGGGTAGCTGTGGGACAGCAGCTGAAAATATGTAATATGGTTAGGATGAAGAAGATAGCTGTTCGACGACACCAACCAAACAAGGCTTGGAAGTGGAAGGGAGAAGGGAAGAAAAAAAAAAAAAAAAAAAAAACCAAGCTAATGGAGGCAAACACCAAAGTACGAAGGGAGTAGCGAGAGCTCGAGCTAGAGAGCGTGTGTGTGTGTGTGTGTGTGTGGTGAGAATAGCAGTGAATGAACTTGAAGAACAGCAGGCCCGGGGTTGTGCAAGGTAGGTAAATTAATCAGACAGACTAAAACAAAGGCTTGGGAGAGAGAGGAGTGCTAGTAATGGTGATGGGCAGGGATGGCGGATGGGTTATAGTGAAGAATAGGGAGCGGGTCGACCGTTTCAACCGTGCGAGGAGAGTTTGTAAGGGTGGCTACTGACCTGAAAGCTTTGTTCGTATGGTGGTAAGTTTTGGCTGGGAGGGAGAATGCAAATGTGCCGCGATGGAGAGGAGGAGGAGGAGAAGGCGAACGAAAGAGGAAAAAAAAGGATGGGACGGAAGGAGGGGTGATACAGCGATAACAGAGTTGTCGGAAGGTAGTAACTGCCAGTCAAGCGGGTAGGCAGACAGGGGTGGCGATGACTACGATGCTGATGGTGGTGATGATTGATGGTGATAGTGTGAAGTCGAAGCAGGTTGGAGCAAGAGTTAAGTAAGGTAAGTTAAGCAGTTACACTTTACAACTACTCAATTACTTAACCTACTTACTTCTGACTTACTTAGCTTAACTATTGACTATTTAGGTAACTGGACCGAAAATGCATCGAAGGAGACCAAGAGAGGGAGCGAGAGCAAGAGAAGGAGTGGAAGAGAGTAGGAGTAAAAGGAAGAGGATGAGGAAGAGGAAGAGGAAGAGGAAAAGGAAGAAGAGGAAAAGGAAGAGGAAAAGGAAGAGGAAAAGGAAGAGTGGAAGGGAGAGGCAGTGGGAGAGAAAGAGAAAAGAGAAATAAGAACAGAGGAAGAGAGTGTGTGTGGTGCGGGAAGAATGAAGATAAAAAAAAAGAACTTCTTGTTCTTGTTCTTGTTCTTCCTGTTCTTCTCGTCGTTCTTGTTCTTCGCCTCTTCTTCTCCTCTCTCCCGCCGTGAAATATGATATAAAATAAAAATAAAAATAAAAACTCACCGCGCACGCACGAGCAAACGAGACGGCAGCGGGGCCAATCCCAAGTAGGTGAACTCTTCTTCTTCTTCTTCTTCTTCTTTTTTTTTTTTCCCTTCTTGTCTCGGGCCTCGAGGTCCCAATCAGTTTCTGACTATAATAATAATATTAATACGATGTATTACATACATCCATCCCATAGGTGGTCTCGCACCCCATCCATCCCAATGACCAAAACCAGTCGATTTCAAGGACCACATCCTTATCGACACCCGGCCGGACCCCTTCGAAACTTGCTTGATGTGCTAGCTGACTACCTAGGTAATATGCGTCCACGTATGTGCATCCATAACCTAACCACTTCTTTCTACATCCATATCCGTATCCATATTCATATCCATGTGCATGTTTGGGGTTGGGTTTGGGGACTCCCGCATGTCAAAGCCACCCACGGCATTCTCGCCTTTGGGTGGAGACGATGGGAAGCCTCGTAATGGAAAGCGAGACGCTCATGGGAAGCCAGCTTGGTTCATCGAGGATGCACCGATTTTCCGTCCCGTCCCGTTCACCCGTGTATTGGGACTGGGACGGGCATCTGCCAATGCGGTACTAGGGTTTGTGCACTTAATTAAGAGACAGGCACATGGTATACCAACAAGGATCGCGCTGGTCCAAACCTTTTGCCTATTTGAGGTGCCCAAATCCAACCCTCATGTGCCCGATACCATTGGCGCACAAAGATATATGCGTGTCAGAGCGTACATACAATGTGTGTCCGGTTTTTTTTTTCCCTCTTGTCAGCAGGTCAAAAGACAACCAAGCAAGGCTTTTAGGGGGTGGAGCCCGGTTTAGTCAACCCCACCCTGCTGGAGCTCCGATTCACAGAGAAGCAGGTACTGAAAGTCTCAAGCTATATTGCGGACACCGTTAACCATGAGAAAGTACTACTCCCGTTGTCAGAGACCAGACCACATATTTCATAAGTCAGGGCGATTAACCCTCAAGATACAATTTACGGTTTTCCTCGGGGCACAGCTGCAGTGCCTTTCGCTTTTCTGGCGCTTGGAGAGTTTAATTAGGCAAAGGCGCTGTCTGCTGCTGCTCACAGGATCTGTTAAAAATCCCTGAGTGTGACAGGTCAGCACTTTGGTCTGCACGATGACAATACGAGAAGCAGAAGAGGCAAGGTGATTGATGTCAATCATGAGGAGCTGAGAACATTCCCTGTTACGGCGAATGAGAGAGCGGGGAGAAAAGAAAACATACACTTCCGCTCTGTCCGATTTGGGAACCGCATGCATTAGCGGCTGCATGAGATGGAACTTTGAAAGTCATATGACTTCCCAGACACATTTTTTTTCTTTTTCAACTACCCATGCTCTTTCGAGCCTGCCCTCTTGATTGGTCCATCCGGCATGGTGTGATTTGTTGGGCGAGAGTTCGGATATCCGAGGGCGAGGACTCTACATACATGAAGCCGTTGCGGAATTGCCGCTGGGCCGTCGCCTGTGCTACTAATCTTAGAAAAGGTACGAGGTGCGAAATCCACGATGACGAAATAAAATACAGACAAATCGACAACTTTGGGGAAAATTACGTAGAGACTGAACTTTTTGCGCTTCAGATAAATTGACTTGCCAGGGCATATTCGAGCCTAAATGTTTCAAAGCGACCGCTGGGATATTACATCCACGTTCTTATTTCCTATAAGGTTACTGCGCTCCGGATAACATTTTACAGCCTCACTCACGCGCACACTCGATCAAAACTGCTGCGTCGAATTCCCTGATCCGTAGGCCCAGAAACCCCCAAAAGAATCCTGCTCTGAACAACTCGCACCGCGCTGTTCCGCCAATGTATATTAACCACCACCGTTGGTGGTACCGATATTATTAGCAACCCCTGGATCCGGCATCACGATGGAATTGAGATACGTTATCTATACCCTAAATCAGCAATAGAATTTAAAACCAATTGGGCGAGTAGATAACATACGAACGGCTCGAGCGCGCGAAAAACGTCCACTATAAATTCCATCGAATTTGGGAGCAATATCTCGGAATCTTTAATCCGCTTGCCAACCGTGTAACTTTTCAAACGGAGAAGGTCGATATCATCGTGCTCTTTATCGTACCCCTGGGCGTTGATGTTAGAACCTAAATCGAATCACCGATTTTGGGATTTCATATCTCCCCCACATACCTTCGGAGCCGTCTTCAGCGCACCCTCCGAATTACGCTCCAAGAAACTCTTCATGGCCTGGTTTTCAATGGCTTTCGCAGACATACGCCCGCTCTTACCCCCAGGATCTAAGAAATTAGCGAAGAAGTCCCGGGAGATAAGAATGTCTTTCAATCCCCTCGGATTCCGGTCTATTTCACGGCGCATGAGGGATACGTGCGTCGCTTCTGGATGCCAAAGCCCACCTCCTAAGATATTTAGATAACCGACCGTACGGATCAGCACACGTACTAAACAGGGGTGCTTCGGTGGTCCTTTACCAATAAACGACTGGTCTCCCGGTTGAATTGAAAGGTAATACTTCGCATAATGACCTTGCTTGCCGGTCCGAGAGAAGGCTACCGAAAAATACTCCTTGTAAGGAACCTTTGAATTCGAGAACCGAACGTCTCGATGTATCCTAAAAAGATTATGTCTTTCCAGGGGAAGGATCGGCACCGTCCAGTCAACTTTGGTGAGCTCTTCCTGTAGCATGCTGCTAAAGGATTTAAAATCTGCCAGTGCGATCTTGTAAATGCCCTTATGTCCTGCCCACAAATACGTTATGATGTTTGGCCAGAGACACGCTAAGGACGAGAGGGCGCAAACCGTGAAACCAATCTCTATCGTTGTTCTTTCCCAAATCTACCTCTTATTATTAGCCCTGGAAACATAATAATATGGAACTAAACTCAACCCACCTTTAAGAAAGCGAAGAGTTTCAGGGTGTAGAGTATCGTCAGTGTATTCCCCTGTTGCAACGTCCTCTTCTGATTCAGCAGAAGATGTGCTTAAGGCCTCGTCGTCCGTCGACTCATCTGGTTCATCTTGGTCACTTTCGTCTCGAAGCCGAAGGATCCTTTTCGATGTGCGGCTTGCGCGGCTCGTCTTTTGGGCCGCTGGCTTTTTGGTAATCTTGGTGTTTGCAGACAATCTACGTGACGCGGTCGTCGGACCTTTTTTCGGCCCTTTCTTCACAGCCATAGCGTTTTTAGTAGCCCAAGTACTACAGGGTGATGAATAATGTAGGACAACAAGATACCAGATGGAAGAACTCAGCCCAGATAATCCCAGGAGGTTGCACGTCTTCTACCTCATCGTCCCGAAACGGGTAAGTACGGCCTGAGAAGATTATGTAATCACAAAATATCGACAATTCTTCCTTACGGACTTAAGCTAAGCCACCTTGTAGTATGCATAGCATACATCCCACTCCAAACTAGCTCGCCACCCTGGGGCTACGAATCAGGACTTCCAAGCAACTTACCTCTGAACTTGAATATTTTAAAACTGAACACACTCGTGGAGACAGCCCGTTTGAGAAAATGAATCTGGACCGACTAAAACAAGAGTTCAACTCTAGGAAGAAGGGCATCCTGGGAGCTCTTGCCTCTGGCACAGATGCGTCCCCGAAAGGCAGTGTGGACAAGCAAATCATACATATTATGGAATTATTGAACTCCTATCCCGGTGCAGTTACGACAAGCAGTTGTTCTGGGAGGGTGTCTGTGTTCCTCGAAGGCAGAAAACAGAGCTCCACAACATCGATATCCAAGCAAGACCACGAGACAGATGTCGCAGCAGCAGGGGGTAAGGGTGGCGATGGAAGATGGCTCTTCGTCACACACGATCATTTGTCGGACGATATCTTACAAGAGACCCAGGATGACGCTACTTTTCTGAACACAATATTCGGTGGCATACCATCGGAGCCAGCCGTCACACAGCTACTTCGGGAGCAATCGAGCGAGACAAGATATGTCCATTTAAAATTTGAGCCAATGGTAAGAGTACTTGCCCAACTCAGCTGAATGAAGTCTTGCTAGAGGCTAATCGTTCAGATGACACCGCCTCTAGATCTTACACATCCTCACAGAAACATTAGAGATTGCCAATAGGTTGCTCACCTGCGCGATATCCAGCTCTTTCCGAGAATCCGGAATCATGAGCCCTCTTAAAAACCCTGTTGTCGCAATACGGACAATGGGATTGGCTTTTGATGCCCCTGTTGGAATCTATGACCCGGAAAAGAACGTGATTCAAAGGTTCATAGAGCCATCAGGGCTACGGTTGCTGGCACGGCTCACGAATGACCGCTTTCGAGAAAACTCCAGACGCATTGACTCCTTGTACAAAAATTTACTATCCGCGATGGAAGCAGCCGAAACACCCCTGGAGTCAAAGCAAACAAGAGCTCTTAGGAAGAAGGCAGAGGGAATCGACAAAGGGAGGAAGATCGCCGCCACCCGAGAAAACCGGGTCGAGCCCGAGGACCCGTTAGAAGACGGTATTTCCTTCTAGGAATAAGATATGTGACTACCAATGTATGCGTCTCATAGAATTTCAGAATACCCAAGATTTGGTGTGGATGTGCAAGCCATGCATCCGCATCCGGAAGGGCAGCCATGGTTACCGCTCTCAGTCCACTGTGAGTGACACTCTGTATGGAAAATATGGCCACAGAACAAACACGGCGTATAAAGGCCTGGGGAGGAGGTCTTAGCAGATACTGACAATAAACATGCAAAGGTGCACGAACCTTTTATGACAGTGTTGCAAATAACGCATTGTAGGCTACGGGGGGGTTGATCTTTGCACACCGTACAGCCGCTTTGAGACTGCTTTGCACTGGTCGAGGTAGACCCGCATTGCGGGCAGCACCCACTGACGACTGCATAAATTCAAAATTAGTATTGTGAAATCCACGGAGCAAGGAGGGTAAGGCATACCAAGCCCGTCCCAAATTTTATCTTGTTTCCGAGAAAACGTTTCTAGCTTGTCCAGATTGATGTCATTGAAGGCTTTCAGACCGTTAAACTTGAGGATTTCGAGTCTCTGAAGTGGTAGATCCCAAGTATAAAGCATGTCGGCGTAGGTTTCTCGATAATGGCGAAAATGCTGGTGCCTTGAATTGTCAAGCAGGGGGACACTCATAGCCCCCTCGTCGTCAAAGTGTTCGAGATGATGGAGTTGCAGGTCAATCAGGTACTCGTCTTCACTCTCATCCCCTTCGTCAGTCACTATTCCCCAACCAGGCGGCTTTGTTTTCCCGCGATGCTGCTGTTCCGGAGCCCAACTAACCGTTGAGGACTGCTGGTTGTTCGCTCCCATGGAAAAATTCACATTCGGTTCTGATGGTGGGGGCTTTACTTTTCTGCCTGGCGGGGATGCCCCCATTCCGTTCAAGCCACCGGCAATAACTGCCCCGAGCCCCCCTTGTGATGTAAGCGCTCTTGCAATCCCTCCAGTTATGTTGCTTATGCCAGTAGAGCGCTTCACCTGACTCTGGCCACCTTGGTAGGGATGGTGGTGATTATGATGATGCTCGGGGGACGAGGACATCGATTGAGCGCCACCTAGGTCGCTATGCCCACGTATAACTAGACTGGTTTGTGCAGGTGGTGTGCCACCTATGGAATACGGAGTGATAGGGTCGCTCGCAGATGCTAACCATGGAGTGCCTGCATTATCGCCCAAAGAGGAACTGTAGGAATTTGGATAAGTGACAAGCGGGGTATTCGTGCCTGACAAATGCTGTGGTGATAGCGTAAATGAATCCGACCGCCTTAGCGCATTGATAAAACTAGGGTAGTAATCTAAAGAGAATCCCGGGGATTTTAATGAGATTGGCATTTCCTACTTGACATTAGCGAACGTTGTATCCCGTAGATCTGATATTTCAAAACCAACCTTCTGGGATAGATGTAGGCTGGCAGATGTGAAGCCTAGTTTCGCTTCCGGCTCAAGAAAAATACAAGAGAGCATAGCAAGCATCTGAGGGTTGAGCTTCTTTTCGAAGTGGGAAATACTGTCGGTAAGACCCTTAGTTAGCCAATCCAAGTACGAGCGGACTTGCCCACCAACTTACAGTTTTTCAACAAGCCAAATACCACCCCCTGGGTGGTTTCCCCATTTGACCCTCCCATAAAACTCGTCTTTCCCTTGGCTGGGATGCTGAGGGGTTTCTGTGCGGGCCTCCACATTACGCCACTGTGGCGATACAACCAACATTGGATCTTTCCCGGGAAGGCCTGCAGATAGTTCGAGCGGGATCTCTTTGCAGAGTACTAATTCGGCTAACTTCCAAGAATCTCGAATATCCCACTGTTTCCATGTCTCAGCGATCGAGGCGTTATGTTTACAAACATCCGCGCCAGTGCCATATATTGCGTAATCCTCTGCTAAGTCCCGGCTGCTAGGAAGCAGGTGCGAATAGTCGTGAATTACTATATAGTTTTGATGCTGTTTCCGGGACCCAACTGTGCTTGTAAAAGGTAAATCGGGTTTATTGAAGTTATGTGAACTTTTGAGCTGGCTTGTCCCGGCAGACCTTTGGGTGGACCTGCCCTCGTTTCCGGCTTGCGTGGATCTATCAGTAGATTCGTTACGGTTCCGTGAGCTACCGGTGCGGAATTCGTGCCTTTCCTTCCACCGTGCTACCGAGTGAACCAGCTCTTCTGAGGCGGAGGAGCTTCCTGAATCGCTGGAACCAGACCGTTCCACATCGTCACCCGATTCATCGGCACCGGGGGCGGACACCGGTCGTATATTGCGAATAGTTGATGTTTGCAGACGACCAAACGATTCAAACAATCTTCGAGACGATTTGTCCGTAAATGGATCCCGTAGTCTCTCGGAAAAGTTCAAGATCGAAATCAAAGATTTAGGAGGCTGTTCTTCTTTGGGAGGAAAAAAGCAGACCAGTTTGCCTACGCCATCGAATTAATATTAATTTTGTAGAGAGGCGGGGGTGTTTTTTTTTTTGGTCCTACCAGTCTCGCTCCACATCGCCCCACAAGCCTTAGCTAGTGGCACACTGCCCTTATTGTTCTTTCTTATTAGCTGTTTCAAGCCCGGTGGCCCCTGATCGGGACCGCGAGCTAAAGCACTTCCAATATCTTCATCGCTACTACTTTCATCCTCCGGGGCTCCTGGACCGCGCTTACCCCCCCAATACATCGCATCTTCCGCCCGCTCACCCAGTAGAAAACTCAGACAAGCCTCTAGGCAGAATTTTCCATGTTCGAGGTAGCTGTCCGCAATTCTCTTGAGTTGGAGGTAGATTTCCTCAAGTTTATCATCCAGAATTTTGGTTGTTTTCTCGATCTGAAATATTGGGTTTGCTCCAGGACTAGGATAATTGGCTGGGAAGTGAACAGAGCATCGTAAAAACACCCATTGAGAAGAGAGGCCCCAAGGGCCCGAGAATGACATAAGGCAGGTTCTGTTATTGACGTTAACTTTATCAAATCTTATTTTCGAGAATCGTAGCCCTACCAGAGTGATCTCGTCGGAGAGACTCTCTGGCCCTGTCCAGCCAAAGGTAAAAGTAGGCTTTATATTGAGATCGAAATTGCTGCGGTTATCGTTTTTTTCGTCTTCGCCAGAATTGCCCCCCAAGCCAAAGACGCCATCCCCACGGTGCTGCATTTTGATCCCTTTCATCCATTGAATAGGATTCATATCCCTATGCAATGCTGTTGATTTAGTATTTGTCTTCTGTCCAGACATGAAACTTTTACCCAGCCCATGCTGCCTATTCGATAGACCGAATTTTGAAGCTGAAGAAACAGGGCGGTGCGAAGGAGCGTTTATTCTCAAGGGGGGAGTGATGCGCTGTCCACCATCAGTGAGGGCACTCGGGCGAGACAAAGTGTGCCCTTTATCGTTCGGTTTAACTGGGGGCTCCCGTCGGAAGGTTTTATAGCGTGCCCCTAGTCTGGTCAATCGGAACCGTAGTTTGGCTTCGGGATCGTGGCCGATTCCTTTCATTAGTCGCAAAGGGATTTCCCAAAGGCGTATCTCGCGATCTTTACTCCAAGTCACAAGCTGAAACTCCCGATCATCCCGGTCTGGGTTCGTTCCACCTCTTGAGCGCCAGAGAAACTCCTTTACGGGGGCACTATGATAAGAGAACTTAGTGACTGGTTCTGCATATGCATCACCGGTAGCACGTCTATCATAAAGAAAAAGATCGTTTTCTCCACGCTGGGGCATAGCCATAATCCCCCAGCCAAATGGAGTGTGTCGAGCCCTCCAGACAGGATAACTGGTCCGTAGTATGCGTTCTGGATCGCTACAGCCTTTGGAATAATCCCAGAACTTGACGGCTCTATCTAGAGAGCAGGTTACTATCCCGGTTTTCCGGGTCCGATTCCAGTCAATGCCATATATTTTCGTATCATGGGCTTCTATTGTATGCAAGGGAAAGGCGCCTTTGCGTTTATCCCAGATATGTAGAAGCTTGTCGTGTGACGATGCGATGACATTTTCGTCCTGTCTGTTATACTTTACTTGGGTTGCTCCCGCAAACCAATCGCTGAATGTCAAGACGGGTCGCCTAGACGTCTTCATATCCCAGATGTGTACGAACGAATCCACAGCACAGGTCGCAAGATGATCGGGGTTATGAGCAGAAAAGTTGATATCGGTAATGGCTCTGGAATGACCGTGGAGGACGGTTTCTACGGCATTCGTCGACGGACGATTTAGATTCCAGACCAGGGCTTTCTGGTTCGATGTGCTAACCACCCAATAGTCACGGATTGCGAATGGAGACCATTGTACGTCAGCAACTTCCCAGGAGGAAAGGTGCCTCAGGAAACGAGGAGGGTTGAAGGGACTATCCAAGTCGATTATATGAAGACCATCCCGACTGTTCGGCTCTTTTAGTTTCATTCTAATTTTATTTCTGACCTAGAGTTGACTTACGATGCAAGGACAACGTCTCTTCCACTAGGGCTTATGGACCTTTGTAACAAAACTCCCGTTACTTCTAATATTCTCCGGCGAAATGACCAACGGACAATGTTAAACTCACATGGCGCCAACGTTTTGCTCTACCCTAATTGTCATACTACTCTTGAAGGTCCCGGAGTCATACGCAGAGCCGGTGTCGCGGCCTGGCAGGGCATCTTTAAGACGGACTGAGACTGAATCCGCCATCGTATGGGGCTGTTATTCGGTACCAAATACCGAATCTCGGGGGCTTTCTAGTCTCTGACTGACTACCCCATATATCGTCTCTTCGTGCGAATATGTTCGAAAACCCCGATCCAGAACATTGGCCACAGCGCCATGTGTATTGACCGGAGATGTTCTATGTGGCGCAGTCACAGCTGCAGGGAGGTGGCGGTGAGTGTTAATTATGTCTGTGCATAGGAGTTTGTGAGCTACATTTCTTTGCATTTGGATAAGTGGTTTTTTATGCTTACTTTGCGGATCGGAGCATCATCTGCTGTCTGCTGGTGACGCGAGCCTTCGAAAGAGTTGGTTGGTGCTGCTTAAGGCCGACTTGACTCAATTTAATTACTGGCTAGACCGGGCACGTGAAGCGGCCACCCCAAACCACCCCCGCTACAAGCTGCATACCTTGCTCTCGCCGACGTTCTCCGCCAGCATCAACTGTAACTATCACTAAGATAAACATATTCAGCACGATCACCAACAATAGATAGGAATACTCGTCCCCAATTTCCCGATCGGAGAGATCTCAAGATGGCTCTCCCGAAACGTATCATTAAGGAAACCGAACGCCTTGTCGCAGAACCGTGAGCTCGGCCCAAATACCTGCCAGCACCGTTACGTTGATTTGATCGCTAATCTAGGAAGATAGGGTACCTGGCATCCAAGCCATTCCTCATGATGATAATCTACGCTATTTTGATGTCTCGATACATGGGCCGGCACAGTCGCCATACGAAGGAGGGGTATTCAAACTGGAGCTCTTTCTTCCAGAAGATTATCCTATGACCCCACCAAAGATCCGATTTCTCACGAAGATATACCATCCTAATATCGATCGTCTGGGCCGGATATGTCTGGATGTTCTGAAAGGTAGCACCGATATTCCGATGCTCGTTAGATTAGTTTAACCGACTGACTGGCGCATGTTACAGCAAATTGGTCGCCGGCGTTGCAAATACGAACAATTCTCCTCAGTATCCAGGCTTTGCTCGGTGCCCCAAACCCAGACGATCCGCTCGCGAACGATGTTGCTCAGCGCTGGAAGGAGGACGAGCCCGGGGCTATTGCTACAGGTGGGCGTGTTTCTTGTGATTTTTATTCTAATTTTAATTTTAAATGTTTTTTTTTCTGGTGTAGTGATGGATAAATTAACTTTGGTATCTGATTTTAGCTCGAGAATGGACCCAGACACATGCCACTCCTTAACTTCAGTATAATTTACAGGGTATTCTTGACAGTTGTGGATGGCATTTCAAATATTTTGTTCGCCACTAGCAAGCATGCTGCCTTTCATTGCAATAAGCAGGTCGACTTCTCCGTGATTGTTATCATTGTGATCGTTATACCCCAAACCGAACAGTTACTCGGCTTCTATTCCCCCTCCTCCTCTCGTCCTAATTCAAAGTCACAAAGGAATCACCGCTGTTGCTGCTGTTGCTGAAAGCTCATGATTTTGGATTCTATTTCATTTCTCCGGGCGACGAGGGCTTCTCTCGTTGAACGAAGGCTAGACTAGCGTTAGCATGCTCGTTTGCCCTATTTGATACAGCGTAGATGCAATCGTGATTTTGATTTTCTATACCGAGAGATCTTGAGAGAAAGACTTTCTTCCTGGATTTTCTTGACCTGGGACGGATAGATAATTATAAGAACTCATACTTGCTTACTCAACTTGGTGCATGGGTGAGTGCAAGTGGCAATTAAGGTAAATGGAACAACCTACTTTTTGGGACTCTTCGAGATTGGCGCCAACCCACGCCCCGCAGGCTGTGATGGCAGTGACTGCGACAGCTAGAATGCCTATTTTCGGGTTGATGCTGGGCATGGTGCTGTTGATCTCGATCGTGATAGTTGATGCTGCACGACAGAATTGCATAATATCCTGCCTGTTAACTAGCTGTGCTAGCGAATCTAACCCAGAAGTTTAATCACGTGATTATATACGAGGAGGGTTGGTCAGGTCAAGCCGAGTCAGGTCGGGTGGGGTCAGGTGTGACGGGCAGCAGGAGAGATACATAGTATACAGTGATAGATCTCCCTTCCTTCCTTCATTGCCTTCCAGCCTCCTCTTCAGTTTTTTTTTTTTTTTTTTTTGCTCTTCTGTCCCTTCGTCTTCCATTTCTCCCATCCTTCCTTTCTCCCCCACCTCCTCCATCTACATGCCACATACTTTTTCTATCCTCTTTGACAGCCAGACAACCAGACAAACAAGAAAGGCAGGTAAGGCGAACAGTACTGGAGGTGCAGTTCATTTTGGTGCAGAGTTCACTTCAGTTTGGTCTGGTTTCTGCCTTTTAATATCAGACTCATTCATCATCATTTCATTTCATTTTACACAGACGTCGGGGATTCTGACTAGCTTTTCCTCCCCCAAGAACAAGCTCCTGGAACAGAGGTCAGTCAGTTTTCGGTCCAGTCAGTCGGCCAGTCATTCAATCAAGCTACCCAGGTGTACTCTCAAGGGTACAGTCATGCAGTACCGTGTGGTGCAGCGGACCTCAGGTACTTCTTCGGTATCTGCCAGCAATTAGATACTTCATATAAAAGTGGAGTGACCTGACCTGTGTTGTGGCGTACGCCGACCCGGTCCAGGATCTACTCTAGTCTGTATGGTTGCTTTTTCCTCAGATGACTCAACACCAGAACGGGCTTCAGGCTCCGCCAGCAGTTTGCCTCCGCTCGATGACCACAACATCCCCCATCATCTAACTATTTCATATATAAACTGACTGGAGGGTTCCCCCGGGGTTAGTTTGATGCTAACTTGGTCTCTCCTGCAGCAGAATATCATTTAACATCATCGTCAACATCATCAACATCACTCTCGCCCCACGTCTTTCGATAGGATACTAATACTACTCCAAACTACTACCACAACAACTATCACCACTACCACTACTATTACTACGACCATTTACCCATCATGTCTCTCTGTTAGAAAAAAAAAAAACCTTACCTTCAACTAGACTACGCAATGATTTTCAAACAGAGCACTGAAGTTCCGGTTATTCCAACTATTGACGCTCCTTTTGCCGCCACTGGAACAATCTCGTTTGCCATTTCCTTCTCACGATCCCTCCTATAACTGCTCTCTTTCATCTTCATCTTCATCTTAAATCTTGCTTGCGAAAATCTAAAATATCTGATCATTCGTAACCGCTTGGTTCTTTGCAACACGACCGGGAAGATCGATTATCAGTCATTAGAGGACTGCCTCAAGAAGTATATCTTTTTTTTTTACATCTTATACTTTTTTTATTATTTTTTTATCCGTCTCCTCCTTCTTCCTTTTCAGCGTTGTTGTTTTTTTTTTTTTTTTTTCCCTTCCACTGTGTCGCCAAAAGTGCATTTGGTCTTGGTTGGAGTCATCGCCCTATCCCCCAGACGACATATAATCCGCCCGCAACTCAAATATCTAAATCACGCCCCCAGCCACTCACAACATGCTCCAAGGTCCCGTAATATATTCGTCTCTCGACCATAGACGGTTTCTGCCCCTTGAACCATCATCATATCTATCTACGGCGTCTCCATCATCTGCGTCGCACTCGAGTTGTGATGATTCTATCCATTCGTCGCCACCATCCTCCTTCGACTCGCCTACCTCTGCAAAATTTTTAACACTGTCGGATCGTCTTCCTTCTTCCCTCTCGACGGCTTCTTCATCACTATCATACTATTCTCCTGCATCTGCTGTATCTTCTGCCACATCTGTGGATCTCGCGTCTCCCTATAGTCGTATCGGGTTTGAAGACTCCTTAGGCGAGTATGATACCCCACGTCGCACTAATGCGGCCGCCGAAGCCGCGTTGAAACACGCCTCGAATTTGCAAAGGCAAGCTTCCTTGGCCCAGGCTTTACCAAAGGAGCAACTACAGAATCCACGACGAACGAGGAGACTGCTTGATGCTCAGGATGCCAATCCTGTTGGCCCCCAGCTTGTTGCTGCCCCCCCACCTCTTGTTCGACAAGCTGACCGAAAAGTTAACTTTGTCGATAACCTCGTCGGTAAGATGCCAATCCTCTCCGTTCGCCCTCACGAGCTCTAGTTGACGCCATGCCTTGTTTTTCGCGCTCCTCGCCAAAAGACACCGCTGCACAGATTGTTGAGGCTATCTGGCCATCGTCCATGATGCAAAAATCATGTGAACCATCCTTGGGTAGAGTGTTACCTTTGCGAACTTTTATCCAAGAGACCTTGCGGAGATCACGCACTTCATACTCTACGTTGCAAGTCGCTCTTTATTATTTGTTTGTCATCCGGGCTTTTATCCCGATCGATGAAGCTGCTCTTCATCTGTCGGATTCTTGCCTAGATGCTAGAGCCTTGCAATGCGGACGACGCATGTTTTTGGCCGCTCTTATTCTTGCCTCCAAATACTTGCAGGATAGGAATTATTCGGCACGTGCTTGGAGTAAAATATCCGGCCTGAACATCACGGAAATCAATGCAAACGAATTAGCATTCCTAACGACCGTCAACTGGAAGCTGCACATTTCGGACCACATATTCGATAGGTGGACCAAAATAGTCCTCAAGTGCACACCTACGACGTCAATACTTCCGGCAAAAGCATCCATCCACTGCAATTTTGCCTCGAACAAATGGATTCGCATATTTTCTAGATTGAACGGCTCGTTGGACTTGCTCGTCCTTGAGGATATGCTGACAGAAGAGTCGCCGGCCGCTAACTGCCCCGAGCCCAAGCTCACTGGTTTGCAAAGTGTCAATTCCGAAGATTCCGAAGCCTCGGTTCCAAGCTTTGCTGCAGCCTCCGGACCCGGCAAAATCAATTCCATGGCTTTTGCTCTGGCGGCTCCTACGGTCGGCCGTGGGATTTGTAACGAGAACATGCCTCCGAGATCTTCGGATGAGCGGGTACCAGCTCGTTGTTCCCGCAAGTCTTCTTTGTCGGTTTGCGAAACCCTTGACTCTTGTCAGATGGACGTTTCTACGATCGACAGCTCGATGTCCACCTGCCCTTCCGCTCTTCGCAACTTGACCCGTTCTTCGGAGAAGTTGGCGATAGTAGTTGACCCGAGGCAGCAGTTGAACACCTCGAGCAGGAGCACGGGCCCCATTCAAGTAACACCCGGAAACGCTCGCATGGAGTCAAGACGCACAGCGCCCGCACCTCCTGCTGCAGCTTTGCCGTCGGTTTCTGGGAAGAATCGGAAGCGTGGCAATGAGACCCCTGTCGCATCTCGGCACCAGAAGAAGCAAAAGGATAGACTCGGTGAATTTGACACTCAAAAGGTGTTGGAACCTGTTGTTCCTTCTGGTCTCACCCCGCAGATGCGACAGATGAACACCAATTTCTCGATTTCGGGGAAGAGGGGGAACGGACTACGAATGAGCATCAATCCCGGGCTCTCCTTAGGCAATATGCCACATGGGCAAATGATGAGGCCAGGCACTGGTCAAAGATCTATGGGGCATGTCGTTTACGGGTAGTTTGGAGGTCCAGACTCTCGCACGAGCAATCGTGTGACTCATATCTTGAAGAATCAAAGTCCCCAATCGTCGGATCTAGAGAACTTTTACGCCAGCCTTTAGGACGCGCCTGACGAAGCATTTATTTGCTCATGTTGTGGCAGCAGCCTGGTTGAGACTTTTGTTCTTGGTGTATCACGACTGGCGGGGCTCAGTATTCCGACAGTGTGACTCTTAGACCTGTTGATGACCAATGACAAATCATAATGGCCCCCGAATCCTCTGAATCACCGGCTATGGTGTGGGAGTTCTCTTATAATATTCCGATCCTCGTTTGCTTTTTGGTTGAATGCATATGATACCCAAGCGGTGTTCTTGGCGAGGGAGTAATCGTGTTTTGATTGACAGTTCTTTTTGCTTCAGCTGTATTTTCTATCCGTTGTCTGCTATTTCCCCCGAGCCTTTTTTTTTTTTTTTTTTTTTTTTCGTAATAGTCTTCTAGGTTCATCGGAGTCACGGAAAGGAAATGTTTGGAAAGATAGATTCGTTAGTGGTTAGTGGTGTCTCCATGGCCCGCAGTCCTTTGTTATGGATCTCCAAAGGACTCTTTGTATACGTAGTCTCCAAATATCAAATATGAATTTAGTAGAACACTCAAGTACTTAGTGATTTCCGGTGGTCCTTGTCTCTAAATAGAATACCTCCCAAAGGATCGATCCATGCCAACTATATGCAAATATGTCATCGAATATGCAGCAGCCAACAGCCAAAATACCACTTCTTCCCTCGAGTCGGTCGGATCGGATATCTCTTTCGAAAGCTTCCATCACGGAAACAAAAAAAATTGCTTTGCATGCATGTTGGGTCCCCACGCCAGCTCCTCAAACTAGGTTCCGGCATGCCTGACTCCCCTCCTTCCCCAGAGCCGCGGCCTTTTTTGTCCTGGCCGTCATCGACATTGCATTCGTCGATAGATACTCGACCAAGAGAGGCAGGATCCAGCTCAACAGCCTTGCAAATCACCAGGCTCCCTCCAAATGTGTCAATCCGCGCCCCAACCAAGGCCAATGTGCACCTTCTCAAACGCATAAATTCACTCCTCCTCCCGGTGTCTTACCCGGAAAATTTCTATCGCGAGATCCTGCAGAATCCTGAAAGCGAAGCCTTGACCAGGCTCGCGTTCTACGATGAAGAATGTGTCGGTGGCATCAGGTGCAGACTTGAAACCGCGGCCGAGTATCAAGCTGGCTTGGAAAAACTGGGTACGACGGATATCTATGGTGGCTCCAAGATCCTGAAAGCAGTTGCCGACTCCAAGGGTGGAAATGGCAGTGATAACAACCACCCGAAAGGAAAAATTTACATCATGACGCTGGCGGTGCTTTCGCCGTACAGGTCTCTCTCTATTGGGAGTCATCTTTTGGACTACATCCTATCCACCGCGGCTAAGGAGCCAACCATCGATGCGGACCTTGCGTACGCCCATGTCTGGGTATCCAATGATGGCGCCCTGGAATTCTATCGCAAGCAAGGCTTTGAGGTGGACAGCGGGCCGATAGTGCGTAACTATTATCGTCGGCTTGAGCCTCGAGATGCACGATTAGTCTTCCGGAGAATCACGTGTACACGTTCCTAGATTTCCGATACCTGTCTAAGCTATTACATTGTAGTTAGAGCGAGTACTGTTGTTCCTTACTTCTGGAGTACTTACTTTAAGTACCTTGTGGTACTTACTTACCTTGCATTGTCGTCGCTATTTTTGCTCTCCAGCCAACCACATCCAACCCTCAACACCACCACCACCACCCACTACCGCTATCCAGACACTTTCGCCGTAGGGGACGCCCGTATATCCAATGGAACCACTGACGGCCCGAACCGCTCCTACGCAGGCTCGTAAAAGAAAATTTCACGAAGCCAATCCTGCCACGAAACCCGCCAAAGCGCCGCTAGACAAACGTCGAAAGCATCAAGATGCTAGGGAAATTTCTGTCCAAACAACAGAAAATGCTTTCCGAGATGGACAATTCGACCCGGTCTCTTTCGTCAACTCAAGAGAATACGAGATCAAGAGCCTTCTCCGCTCGATGAATAGTTCTAAGTACGATACAGGATTTTAGAGGCCCCCTTTTTATATAGCTAACACCACATGATGCTGGTTTTAGAAATGCACAACGAAAACGTGCTTTCCAAAGTTTACCTCGAGAACTACGACGGCGCACTGCTGCCCACAACCCGAGCCGAGTTCCTAGGCGTGTGAGGGGAACTGCTCGTAAAGAAGTATGACAGACACAAGTGTACACGTATATGTTCGCGGTTGGCTGAAATTTGCGGCTTAGTTGGCCGAAGATAACACTACAGTCCATAAAAAGCGTCGGGACTACCGTCCTGGCGCCCGGCGTTCGAATGCGAGCCAGCTACGAATGCTTTCGACTCGAAATAATGGCCCCGGAGCGGTTTCAGGACTACGAAAAACGACTACGAAAGGACCCAGCAGGACTCGATCACATATAGGGTCAAAGTCCTCTCGATACCGTAAACGACAGCGGCATAAAACATGGCTGCCAACCCACATATGGTGCGCCAAGCGAGCACGAATGGTCTGTAAATGGGGATTCTCGCTCGCCGAAACTCCAAATTTAAAATGCTATCGCCCGACTTATCGAGCTGCAACTCAGGATGGTTGTATAGCCTTCGACACGAGCTACTACGCTACTATACTGCTAGAAGGGCGAGAGAGGGATCTAAAACGATCATTAGCGAGGTTTCTTCCTCCCCGTGATTTCGCAGTGGTCGGGAGAAGCGTAGTTTCTGGTGAATCAGCTCGGTCAACTTGGATGTACGGGGAAGGCGGATGGCCCAACAAGCCAATTGCACCCGTTGATATTTTCTGGTGTCCGAGAGCTTTGTCGGATGAGACGAAAGAGCAAGGACTGGGCAAAGTCGTGTTGAGGGTCCATTCCGCATCATGGGATGATGCGTGGAAAGTTGCTGCAGCTTGTGCCGCGGCCTCGGACTGCACATGTAAAAACCTACGATTCGAGATAGGGTCTATTGGATTGATTGGGCCGCGAACTGCGAACATACTAAGGGCATTATTAAACTCGAGTATTGATTTCGAACACATGCTCGTCGGCGCGACTATACACAGCAGCGGGGGAGACCCTAGACTCAATTCCTTTTATCTCCGTACCATGGTTCAAAGCTCACCTTTCCAAGAAGGTGCCACCAATCCGACGGGTGGTTTATTCAGTACGAAATGTCGGAATGCTTCTGTGAAGGCACAGATTTCACAGAAGACTTTGAACTCACGAATTTCAAAATTAGTTCCTGGAGAAAACGCTGGATCCGCAACCGATACGAAAATTCCAGTTGTCTTGATGCGAGAAGTAGCGGGGGCGCAGGCTTACCCAGCTCATGCAAATTCCAGAACCCCTTCATCGCACCATTGGAGTATTCTTCTACCATGGAAATGGGTCCGGCCATTTTGGTTGGTCCTTATGAGAATGCAGGGTGTGCGGTTAGGGGGCTTGAAAGAGCTAGAGCAACTGACTCTTGAACGTGGGGTTGGTTATTTTCCAACCGACTTTCCTTCTACAAGTGCAGGAAGGGTGGAGGCTTTGGAAAGAATCCAAGCGCAGTTAGATCGAGTTAAGCGTCGAAGGACGATGAAAACAAAAGCTTCTAGTGAAAAGAATGGATTGGCAGGCTCAGTTGATAGTGAAACTCACACTGGTTACCCGTGGAGCGAGGTGCTTGATGCGGATAACCATCTTACATGCGAAAGGTCTAAGGTCTGGCAGCTAACCCCTGATTTGGTGCGTCTCTTCTGGAAAAGCCCGCGGAGCACGTTGCCACCGTCGATATCTTCTGGCATATTCACAGCACACATTCGAATATACGGGCGTGGGAATATAGATTCCAGCCCCTTTGTCTACACCTTTTCGGAGTCAGCGGCCAAGCTAGTTCCACAGGTGCTGCTTCAGCACACCCGAGATGGGAAGCCCATCGACAATCTTTTAGAAATATTGGATGGTAAAAATAGCCAGCTAAAGGGTACTGGGCAAAATGATAAACCAGCATACTCTCTAGCTGGCTTCGTTATCCGTGGAAATTTCGGATTTTGTGAAGCCGCGCCGGTCGCCATTGCGGCTCTTGCGTGGGCGAAAGTCCACGAAAGCAAGTCAAGCAACGAACAAGGTGCCTTCGGGGGATGGTGTATCCTGCAAAACAAAAGCCAGGGAACCAGGCGGTTAGCTCAATGGACTGCGATTTAGAGACACGTCGACACCCGTTTTCTCGAAGCATTAGATTCAGGTACACGCAAATTATCGTTAAGTAGCTAGTGTTGGTGGTCTCGCCGACCTTGTTGGAAGTTGAACGCAAACGGCACCTCCATCAGCCCCAACACCTATCCCAGTAGAACTAGGTTCTCTTATACACCTCCCAAAGAATCCTCTGTAGTATACAGTAATTCACCAATTGTATCGCCTCGACATATAAGTATACATCAAGAGTATACCGCCGTGAATCTCGGAACTATTAATCTTCCGGTTTGAACCACAACGAACACCGAAGAACATTTAAAATGTCGAAAGCTGCTTCTCTCCCCTCTGAAATCACCTCCGCCCTCCCGCCAGGGTATACCATTCGGGAGCTTCAAAAAACGGACAAGGCCGAGGTTTTGGCGGTTCTCACGGTTCTTACCACCGTTGGTGACATCACAGATGCTGCCTGGGATGAGAGATTCGAATATATCTCGAAGCATGACGACACATACACCATCCTGTGCATTATCGACGATAAGGGAAAAGTCTGTGCTACGGGGAGTCTTATCGTAGAACGGAAATTGTTAGTTTCAAATCTCACCAGTATCTAATTTTGATGGAACACTAGTCCAATAGCTAACCGTGTGCTCGACCTGTACTCGGGGGTGAGCAGTATCCGGAACTGTGGGCTTGTTGGCCACATCGAGGATATTGCAGTTGCAAAGGACCAACAAGGCAAAAAGCTTGGACTACGAATGATCAATGCATTGGACCACATTGCAGAGAAGGCAGGCTGCTATAAGGTTTGTAAAAATCCCAAGGAGAACATTCCCATCACTGTGGGCTAACGTGGCTCTTCTTATTCGCCAGTCGATCCTGGACTGTTCGGAAAGCAACAGAGGTTTCTACGAAAAATGCGGCTTCAAGTTCGCTGGAATTGAGATGGCCCATTACTACAACAAATAAACCTGTAGGTTCGCAGTACTGGTACCATAGTTTAGCTGCTCTTTGGAAGGAAGGCTGGTTCATAGATTATAGACGGCAATAGATATAGACGCCGTGTTTTGCTTGTATTAAAGGTTCAACCCCAAGAATTAAGAGTGACGTGCCCACCCGTAGAAATGTTTATCAAGTCATAATTGTTAGGTTTGCCAGATGCTATCTAACAGAACGATACTCCCGGAACGAACCATCGTCGAGGTCCCGGAGGAAGAGGTGGTGGTAGTGGTGGAGTTTCGGTGGAGGAGGATATCAAAGTGTAATGTGACAGGTCTGCGGGTGAGGTGAAAATATCGGACGTATATAAGAGACACCGAAAGTATGACAAAAAAGAGAACAAAAGCTGAAAAAGAACCCCGGGAACCGTATGATAGGAAAACAAAAAAAGTGGTAGTGATAGAATTTACAGAGCAAGTAAGGTAGAGAACATTAGGAGTATGTAAGAGCGAAGAAACGAAATATGAGCCCTTGACAGTTCATATGCCAAAAAACATAGACCCCGTCCTTGCTTCTTTAGCGTGTTCTCGCCTGAACCTTGACTTGGGCGCCCTTAGCTCCTTGTTTGCTGACTTTGGCAGCCTGTCCGCGGGCAGCGCTGGCAGCAGACTTGGCCTTCTCGGCCTTCTTTTTCGACTCAGCGGCAGCCTTCTTCTCCTTGCCTTCCCTGACAGCCTGAGCACGGGCGGCGGCGCGGGCGGCGGGGGCGATCGATCGCTTTTCCTTAATCACGTCAAGAGAGGCACCAACAATAGCCCTCTGGTGCTTGACGGTTCTTCGGGTTCGCTTCTTGGTAACTTCCTGTAGAGTTCGAAGAGGGCGAGATCAGCCATCCGTATTCAGACAAATTCGATGATGTAGAGTAGGATCCACGGCAAATGATTTCCATCGAGTGGCGTCTTTTGTCGGTATTGTTGGGTTTGTCGAAAGATATTCCATTTCTCCACTCTACACTGCTCATTGTCCCAATATATTTGCCATGGACCCACCTCTCGATAATTGAAAAATAAAGCATTCCACCCTTACCTCAGAGATACCCTTCTTGTGCATCCTTCGGTACAGAATAGTCCAGGCGATTCTTCGAGGGTTCTTCCTCTGCAAGAACAAACTTTCGCTCTTTCCATTTGAGAATCGGAAGCTCTTGCTATCACCTCTGACGAAAAGTTTACCCTATACGATTGGCGGAAAGAAAACCGGTCCCAACGTCAGCCCATATTCTTCAACTCATCTTGAATCCTTCGATTCGAACCATGTCGATACGGCGGAGGAGGAATAAGCACCTTTCCGGGGTAGATCTTCCGGGAAGAGAAGGAATCAAGTTCGACCTTCATTTCGGCGTTGTCGTATGGCGGTTAATGTCGTGGCGATGGGAGGAGTAAACGGATGTTGGTGTTGATGATGAAGATGGCGGTGGTAACGTCGCTACTTTTGCTCATCAAACCGATGAGTCGACGGGAGTTGTCCTCCCACACTCCAGTGCCAAAAGCGGAAATGTTTGTCAGCGAGGGTCAATGAGCCCTAAGTCACGTGGATAGTACATCATTTCATCAAACAGCAACACAACAACACAATTAATAAATCTGCATCTACAACAGATATGTAACCGCAAATGTGCGTCTTGCTTCGAGATTATGGCTAGAGCCTTGTCCCCAGTGCAGCAATTGCAACAGCTTGAAATCACTCTCAAATCAAACCCGAATTAAATTACCGGCCCATAATTTCGTACCCTCAAAAATATTATCTTCGAAAAACGTTGCGCAAAGGAGAACACTCATCTAGAAAACAAACAAAAAACAATAATAATAAAGAATAAAGGGAGATATCCCGAAATTGTAGGATGCACCCGAGAAAGATATCAATCACGCTCCTGCTGCCTGTTGTCGCGCTGCGGCAATATATTTCTTAAAATCTTGGACGTGGTTGTCGGCCACCCAATCACCGCTGTTGATACAGTGAACTTTCATTCGCTCGTGGTAATCGAGATCGACTAAAAGTTTGGGGGTTATTAAGAAATACCTAGTATTGAGGGTTTGCGTTAGCTGGGTTTCAGAGTATTTTATGGAGAGGCCCTCTACATACTGCGATGTGTGTTTTTTGCAGGCAATCTTTACCATTCGCTTGTGAACAAGCCGCTCGTTTCGCGGGTCCATCCCCTGATTGATTTCGTCCACGACTCGGAAGGGTGCCCGTGCTAGCGACTGTAAAGCCATAAGATAGAAGACTGTGGATACCGCCCTTTCACCTCCAGACTGCCTCTGAGCGGTTAAGACCTGCATTGTTTCGGCTTCGCGGAACTTAACTAATATCTCAATCGCCCAGTTTTCAAAATCGCACCCATCTTTCCCTTCCTTTCTGATCCTAACAGACCCTGCACAACCAATGAATTCGAAGCTGCGAGAGAAAGCCTCGCTTATGTTGCCCACCAACTGGTCTATGCGAGGTTCCCACCGATCCCGAATCCTTTTGATTTTAATCTGGTGCTTATCCAGATCCGCTTGTTTGGCTTCCATTATACCACGCAGTTCGTTGATTTCCTTCTCGCGAGCTTCATACTGCCTAATTGCGTGTGGGTTCCCCTCGTAGATCCCTTCAAGACGAACCTCCTCTTGTTGGATTTCAGCCTTAAGCTCATCCACGGTTTTTTTCGAGTGATTGATTGATATCTCCTCTCGTTGTTCATCCGAAAGGGTATCTATGAGTTCGCGGCACTGGTCGCGGAGCTCGTCAGCCCTGCGAGCCATTTCTCTTCCAATCTCCTGAACTATGGTGGTGTAAGCGGGTGATCATGAAGTGAACCTGGTGCATACTGACATTCGTCCCGTTCTTTCTGCTTCCCGTCAAGTCTATCTTTGAAACTCTGATTCCATGAGTTGTAGTGCTGCAGATTCGAAGATAGTTCTATGACGTGAAGCTCTGCAGTTGCCACTGCCCTATACTGAGCTACGTATTCACGAACACGCTCCTATCGTGGTTTTTCGGAATTAGTGTAGTCTCAGCTATACTCAGATCCTCAAAACTTACAGCAAAATTTGCTGCCGCAACGACACGATCCATGTTTGCTTGCAAGGCAAGGGTTTCTAGTCCCACAACTTTGCTTTTGAAGCCTTTGCCTGACTTTTCTAGACCTTCAAGAATTTCTTGTTCATTGCCTGCGTATCTCGTTAGAATGCTGATAATTGCACTTAAATTGCAGGGTCGCTTACTGAGAAGGGTTCTGATTCTTTGGTATTTGGCCACTGCTCTCTGCATATTTCCTTTTTCCTGCAGGAGGGCATTCTAATCCATAGTTAGAAAATAGAAGTTTTGTATCGCATTGTAGGTCCCATACCTTTTCCTCCTGTAACGATGATGCTCGGTCCTCCAGCTCCTGGAAATTTGCTTTCTTGACACATATCTCACGGTTTATTTCATCAATCTCACCTTTCAGCTGGTTTTGTCGTTGTCTCTTTTCCTCAATACGATGCTTGTCGACTTCTACCGTTTTGAAGAATTGCGGCTGCCCTATATGGGAATTAAGTTCCGTCTCTGTGTCTGGGTAATCCGACCTTCGTCGTATAGACGTGGAGACACCATCTGCGACCCATCTTGTCATTTTCTTTCCCATTTTCACTGATTGGTGCTGAGTGAGAGAGAGCTTGGATTTCGAGATTCCCTGTGCAGTATAACCCATCAATAACAAAAACGGTAGCGACGAAAGGAAGCCTCAAACCCACCACTCGATGGAGTGCGATACTATTACAGAGCATACTAAGTACTTCTGAAGGGCCATTGATAAAATCTATGGCGAGACCATCAAATCCCCAAGATGAAAGCTATTTACCAGGAGAGGCTTAGCTCAAGTTAAGCAACGTTTGATATGTGGGTTTTATACTTACTTCATCTTTGGAAGCAATTCGTGGAAACTCGTCAAGTCCCTTCTCTATATATTTGATCGTTACTTCGGAAAGCCCCAGGCCCTTCTCATTTCGATTGTCTCCGTATACTGAGTTTATCAATATATCGAAATCTCCCCTGCTGGTGCACGTGAATGCAAACTTGTCGCCCTGGCTAAAAAGGGATTCGATCTCGGCCTGATATCTGGGGTCTTTGACAGTGCATTCAACGATAGGCGGCCCGTACACGGGACCCTTGAACTTATCTTTGTTTTTTTGTAACCATTCAAAGACTGTAAAGGACTCGGGCGAAGCCTTCCGCAAAGTCTCGACTCTTTGGCCAGCAATATTATTCATTCGGGATATCCTAGGGTGAGTGGATGAACATCAAGGCCTCCAGCGAAGATGTTTTACGAGTTGATTTGTTACTCACCAATGCTCTATGTTTTTAATCTCGTTCTCTTTTTCATCGTGTTTGGTCTGGAGGGGTTCTATTGAAGCACGCTCTGCATCCAGCTCGTTCCGACTTGCACGAATTTCTTTGATAATATTGTTCTAAAATTTGGGAATGCACCCGTTAGAGGATGGGCTGGTAGATAACAGAACATTGGAGTACCGCCATACGATTTTGTCGTTAACCTCCGAGGTATCTAAGTCGCCCGGGTCATCCTGAAGTGTCCTCTCGTGCCGTGCGATCTGTTCTTTGGTTCTTTCGATATTTGCCTAGACCAGGATTACACTTCATCAGCTTGTGCGAGCCGGTAACAAAACGAAAGATAGTTGTTAACCTTCCTCTCCTTCTCAGACTTGATAAGATTACCAAGATCGGACTCGGCTTTTACCCCCTTCTCTTTTAAATTATTCCCTCTTTCTTTCTCCCCTTTCAACTCGTTTTCGGCAGACGTTAGATCCCTTTTTTCATCCTCTAGCCACGCCTTCAACTCTTTTAACTGATCCTCGGCTTGTTTTATTTGCTTAGTTTGAGGCTCCTGTTCCTTACGAATCTCCTCTAGTTGCGCAAGGCAGGCATTGTACCGTCTCTTCAAATCGGATCGGCTTTTTTTGATATCTTGATACTCTATAAACGGTATAGAGTTCTCCAATAGTTTGATATGCTCTTGAATGGTTTGTCGCTCACGGAGTCTTGCAACATCCCTCTCTAGATTCTTTTGTCGGCCCTCCATCGTACCGATAGATTGACGGTCGTGTTCAAGCTCCATCTCTAGCCCAACCTCCAAAGCCCTAAGCCGCTTGAGCTCATCGTGGTCCTCCATAACTTCAGGTGGTGCAGCGGCCCGCTGGGTTTCTCTTAGAAGAGGCACAGGCTTCAGACCTGCAAAATCAACGACTCGGTCCTGCGGGAGGAATTGGCAAAGATTGTCAATTTGAATATTTAAGAGCTTCATTAGCTGCTTGACCGCTCTGTGGGGTTGCTCTTTGCCTTTAAATTCGCAGGATATTAGATATCAACTTTTTCACTTTAAAACTTGAGATAGAGTAACCTACCATTTATCCAGTACTGTGTTGAGCCATCTCTTTTAATCATCCTCCTGATGGTCGGGTTGATTTCATCGGTAGGCGAACCTTTCAGCTCTATTTCAATGATTGCTTTGTCGTTTCCGTTCTTGACGAACTCTGCGATATCCTTCGCCCTGCCAAGATGCTGTCATTCTCGTTCGTTAGCTTGTTCGAAAGGCAAACGGGGAGAGTGAAAATAATGATAATAATGATGGTAGTAATAATCATAATAAGTTGCTCCATACCTCAGGGCTGAATCCTAAGCCTAGACAGATGGCACAAACCAGAGTGCTCTTGCCGGTCCCGTTTGGGCCGATTACCATATTCAAGCTTGGGCCAGGCTCGAACGTGACTTTGGTATAAGTAACGAAATTTTCCATATACACCCTAACAATAGCGCCCCGGGCATGTGGGATTTCTTCAGCAGTGTTTCTCATCTTGTCTAAAGAATCAGCCATGCCCGTCTCCGAGTCATCGGAATCATATTCCTCAGCAACAGGGATGATCACTTCTTTGTTGCTGGAGGCATCCTCATCCTCTTCTTCGCCCCCGGCACTCCTGCCTTCGCTTAGTGTGTCTGTATTGCTTCGTCCTTCATCGCCGTCGCTATCGTTGTCGTTTGTATCAGGATCAGGCGTAAGCTTCCGTCTTTTACTTCCACTTCGAGTTATAGTGGGTTCCTCAGCTGTCTCGTCCTGGTCTTCCTCAGCGAGAGAGCGTTTCAAAGCTATTGTTAATTTCGAATTTCGTCCTGATGAGATTTTAGGGGTTGAAGGAGTATTGTGGGCTTCTGCATCAGAGTCGTCGCTTTCCTGGCCGTCCTGGCGGGATTGTTGAGATATGACGGACGGCATGATGGTTGGTATTTATGGAGGTTTGCAACATTAATCGGCCGAAAAAGCACCACCAAAGTATCAAATGGAGGGCTGTCGAAGATGTTCCGTGGTCAACGATATCCTAGATTCTGATGGATGAGGTTTTCAGGTAGAGCTGTGCCAGAGATTGCATCGATTGGGGGGAACAAAGAAATGGTGGAGGAGCTAACAGGCATATGGGTAATCAACTGGCAAGCTGCCAATAGACGCCACTTTATCACGCGTTTCCTTGCGCCCCACGCGCTTGCCCCACCACGCGTGGTCACCACCAAAAACTCAATACCGGGTTCATGTCCAGGCTGATGTCGATATCAAACTAGGGCCCGAACCTACCATCAAACATCAAATCTACATAGTTCGGGCGAAATACAACTTGTATGTGTGTATGTAATTGTCTTCCACCGGGCTAAGCTAAGTCTAGAAAATTATGCTAGCCGGGTAAAGTTATAAACCATCTGATATTCTAACTATTGTACCCTCAACCCCTCCAAACAAGAACACTGCATTGGTAATGGGCGGCTACGAAAAAGTCTTTCTTTTTGATCTTGGGGTCATTTCCAAGGCCTTGTACAAGAGAATCAGAGCCGAATGCGACTCGCCTAAACCAATTCGTTAGCGTTTTCATGTCAACGATAGGAAGCAGGGGGTTGTTCTAAAGAACATCCAGGGGTCTGTCTTACCTCCTCCAGCAAGTGTCTCTATTCTATCCCATCCCACCTCTGTGACCTTCTCATCGTTGAAAAACCACCATCTGCTTCCCTCAGCGCCTCCTCCACTTGCCAATCCACCTGCAGGGGCCTTGCCTTTACCTTTGCCGTCTACCTCTTCCTCCTCATCCTCGTGTGGTTTGTGAACATACGCACAGTAATGGCCTGAATCAGCCGAAGCACCCTGGTGAGTGATTATAGCATGCAGTTCGTAGAGTGCAGAATGGTTAGCCCCGACATCTGCGGAGATTTCATCATCTAACAGAGGTGCGAGAGCCGTGTCCCAATCCTCTTCCTCTTCCGCTGCGGCCTTGGAGGGTGCTGAGCCACTGGGTACCTTCTCGCTATCGACGTCCATTTTATCACCGGCTCCACCTTCTTCGGCTTGTGGCTCGACAAAGATTGTTCGAGCCTTTCTCCTCTGTTTACGACGATCTTCTTCGTTTCTATGGAGCTCTCTGAGTTTCTCTCGTACGGGGATAATCTTTTCCTTCAGTTCTTCTGTACAGAAGTCGGTAGCATCAAGCTGGAACGGGAAAGTGACCTTCCGCATGATCTTCGCTTTCTTGTTTATGTCTTTTTTCCAAAAGAAACGAACGAAATGGCACTGGCAGTAGCGAGCCGTTAGTCCACACTCACCAAACGAATTATTACCACGGTAGCCAAACTCACGGTCAGATACTTGGGAAGCCTGGTGACTTTGGACGTCTTGGTGTACACTGCATCTCGTCCAAGTTTCTCACTTCGTTTCTCGATCTTCTCTGTTAGGCCAGCTAGAATGCCATCCTTCAAATGATTTACAGAAACGGAAATATGGCAGTTTAGCTTGAGAAATGTCTCCTCTCCTTCTTGCTCCGCTTCTTCGCTATCTTCGTCACACTTTGTGACCGTCTTAATCTTGCCGGCAAAGTAGGTATCAACGAATTTGCGATTGGCTTTTGATTCGGAAGGTGCCTGGATACTAGTATCCGCTAAATTTTGCCTCAACGCCGTGAGAATCTGAGAATAGCATTCTTCCGCATCTTGCTGGGCATAGTGTCCATGTCTATCCTTCTGATCGAACTGAGGGAACGCAATCCGAAGGGAATTAACGAATTTTAAAGGTGGGAAACCTTCTGTGGTATCACCCATCTGCTGAAAAAGATCGCGTAGGCTTCCAGTGAGGTCAGAGTTAGATCCTCTGGAAAGGCTCGAAAAGAGACTCGAACGGCTGATGGAGCTCCCACCATCGCTACGGTACTTCTCGAGTTCCTCGTGTAGTTCCGGGACCGATCGAAGAGTTTGCAAAGTTGAGTTCATGTAACACGTGTTTCCAAGATTCTGTAGGCCGGATGGAATGGCCCCTTTCACTTTGGCGAGGTCCTTCTCGGTCATATCCTCGAGAAATTTGATGGGTTCTGGTGCTTTGGCTAAACCAGCACCAAGTGGCGTACCCATCATCATGAAGGCGTGGCCGGGTTTAAGGTTAAGGGTTTGAAGGTCCGTATCATCCTTAAGCTGGCCGCCTTTGATAAGGACCTTTTGCCGTTCGGGCTCGACGCCGGTAAGGGAGTAAAGCTGCATCTTGAAAACTTCGCCCGGCAAGGAAGTATCGAGCTCGAGCTCGTACTTCTTGCCACCATGCCTGACGACGACTATCGACGATAGTGTCAGCGACAGTCTCTATTTTTCAAGGATGGGACTCTGTCATACCTGGTATCGAAGCCATTTTTACCAATAGAGGAGGGTTGGATATTGGAGGGTTTTAAGTGGTGGAGAGAAAGCTGAGTGGGGAGGGAAAGAAAGAGAGAAAGAGAGAACGGGTTCGTGGAAGTCGTAAGTCGTGTTACCTAAGCTGGCCGACCAGCCAAGCACCAAGCTTGCCCCGCCAAACACACCAACCAGCTCTCAAGCTCCATACAAACATCGTCACTGTCAGCTAGCGGATATCAGATACGTACGTATCGATACGACGACCATCTTGATCATTGCTACCTACTTCACCAGTGCCATAGGCCTCAATTTCGGAGGACACGCGGAGTATACCCGTTCCTATGATATAGGGGCTCTGAAAGGAAGAAAGCATAGCTCACCATCATGGTAAGCTGGGAGTCCGTAACTGCCCGAAAGCTCCTCGACTTGACTGACCACACTGTAATACCAGTCTCTAGCTTTACGCCCCTACCTCACCTGTGTCCGCGCATCCCTCACAGCCGCGCTCTCCCTGAGTAATTTCGCGTCCCAAACCGTCGAGCGTCACAATGTCCCAGAAATCGAAGCCGGCAAATCCCCAGAACTACTGCTGAATCCTCTTACGATCTCCCGAAATGAAAACGAGAGAGTTCTCATTGAGCCTTCAGTGAACTCCGTCAGGGTCTCTATTCGGATCAAGCAGGCAGATGAGATCGAGGACATTCTAGTCCATAAGTTCACTCGATTTCTTACCCAGAGAGCCGAGGCCTTCTTCATTCTAAGAAGAAAGCCAGTCAAGGTTGGTAGAAGGCATTTCCCGGGCAATTTATTGTTGTTCTTACACGGTGGTTTTACTTAGGGATACGACATTTCATTTCTAATCACAAACTTTCATACGGAAGCCATGTTGAAGCATAAGTTGGTAGATTTTATCATCCATTTCATGGATGAAGTTGACAAGGAGATTTCCGAAATGAAGCTTTTCGTATGTATCCTGGGTCTAAAAACCTGTCGAGGCCGGATAATACTGACCGTAGCATCCTAGCTCAATGCGCGTGCCCGTTTTGTTGCAGAGGCCTTTTTGACACCGGTATGCTTATGCTCTCCCCCTGCCAGACGTTAAGTACCTTCATAGAACATTCTCTAACACATTGCTTCTCATAGTTTGATTGATTGAATATGTTTCCTAGAATAATAGTGTTCCAGATCTCATCCGCTTTTGTAAGTAGATACCGCTGGTGACTAGAACGCATAAATACACCGCGATGATATTGAGAGCAATCCGACAAAACACGCTTGATGATAAAATCATACAATGTGAATTTCCCCAAAAGCACGCCTGAACACAGATTTAGAAAGAAATAAACACCTTTAACTCCTTCGCTAGTAATGCTTAATCATAAAAGTAGAGAACAGAAGAAGAAAAAATAGTGGGGGTGGTGTGAGAATATTAGTATAGCTTTAGCTACCTCGAGATGTCGTAGCCCTCGGGACGCAGGAAAGAAGTCATAGAAGTTTAGGTGCGGTCTGGTGTCTGACGCTTCTCCTTTTTCTTGTGAGGTAGCCCCTTACTAGAAGATTCCTTCTTAGATGCCTTTACCATACCCCCAGCCGCTAGTTTCTTCATCTTGGGACTGCCGTCTGGTTTAGAGCTGATTGACTTCTTCAACTTTGAATCTTTGTCCCCTGACGGTTTCGGAGACGCCTTTCGAGCAACTCCACTTGCATCCGAGTGCGCCTATTCCAGAGAGTTAGATATATCTCTCAGGTGATTTTAAAATTATTAAGTTGACGGGAACTCACCTTCGTGTCAGAATTACCTAGTCTCTCCTTTTTAGTGGGGGTAGGGCTTCCCGCTCTGTCCTTAAACTTGGAGAGGAGGTTTTTGGTAGTAGGAGTGCCTGGATGAGGAGAGACCCGAACACCTTCCGTAGATTGGGTTGGTGTATTGCTTGTTTTCTGCTTCTTATTTGGTTTCGTGGGGGTGATGGAAGTCGTGTCCTTCTCCTTCGTTGTTCCTGGGTGGTAATCGATATCATACGGGTCAACAGGTTTCTTCTCGACGTCATCCTCAATGCTCTCTGCTTTTCGCTTTAGGAGTGGTTTCTTTTTCTTAGGCCCAGCGCCACTCGACGCCGCGTTCGTTCCACTCGAAGGAGCAGAAGGAGCAGGTGACTCTGGCCGAGCCGATGCTGTCGAGAGCGACTTTTCAAGTCTGGGGGCCGAGGTTATCGAACCTTTCGGAATGGGCTCCCCGACATTACTTGATTCTCTTTTTGGTTGAGCCTTCTTGATAGGAGGCTTCGACTCGCTTTGCGCCTTTTTCTTTTTCGGTGGAGCGGCGTTTTCCCCTTCGGCAAAGCTAGAGTTCGGGCTATCTGGGCTGAGAGGGGTTCCGGAGCCACTATCTCCGTTGTGCGAGGCAACCTTTCGATCCGCAAACCCCAAACACGATTTATGCTTTGAGATCCAGAGTTTAAAGGAAGTCTCTTGGTTGCATGCCGGGCATGACAGGCGGTTCCCTTGGGGATCCTTCACAGGTGGCAGTTTTCCACTCTCCTCTCTGATTATCGGGGTTGTTTGTCGGGTTGGGGGTAGGGTTTCTATCGTAAACTTTTGTTTGGAGGTGACCTTTGGGACCTGGATGCTACTAGACTGTATTGATTTCCCGTACATATCTTGCCCTGTGTGGTCTCGGTAGGGCGGTCTTGGGCAATATTTACGAGCCGGCGCGGTTAGGGAAGTATCAAGGCTCTGCTGGATTGGATGTTGGCATTTTTGGCAGACATTGTCGTCAATGGGAATGCGGAGGGAGCGTCCCATGACCATCGCACTCAGGTGCTCGGGTTCCTCATTCCGTTTTGTTTGAAGTTCTTGAGTGGTAACCGGAACACCGTCTTGGGAGAAGAAGCCCATGTTGGCAACTTTTTCGGTGCGATGGGCTTCGAGGACAATATCTTCCGTAACGATACCGACGAGGTCGGCAAAGACCCCCTTGATCTGGTTCGATGAGAGTGATTGTTAGCAGCTGCTAAGGGCAACACGGAGTCCCAACAGGTTACATACGAGGTCCTCCATGGACATTTTCTCTCCAGCGCCTTCAGCCATAGTGGGTGTGGTGAACTTGATATTTTAACGCGAAGTAAGGTTGAGGCCGAATGATAGGGTAGCGGGGAGGAGGAACGGAGAGGTTGTTGGACAAAGAAGGCCATGCGATGCGATGCGCAGGGTAGTGACTGATAAGCTGCGCGGAGGCACGTGCAACACACAACACGGCCAGATTCACGGCGTGATCGGGTTAGATTAGATTAGATCTTTTCCTACACTGATCTTGATATCAGATGGGAACGTGCTACAAGGCTAAGCTGCAGATTGGTCTAGACCTAACTACGAAGTCAAGTCTAGCATAATTGGCGTCAACAGGACTCTTTGAGAGAGACACCAAAACTCAAGCTGATATTTTTGCCGCTCGTTGGAGAACTTAGTATAAGTGGCTGTCCCTCTTATCAACATTTCAAAGAATGATGTACAAAAACCAAAAAAGAACAAGACAAAGGAAGAACGACATGTTTTTGAGCCTTCCGCTAGCTCAAGCCAGCCCTCCACTCGAACCTCGCCCGCCAACCTTTGATAGTTAGAAAGGACAAGAGAAAAACGAATGTACAGAGGGAATATAAAGAGCGGCAGGTCGTGGGGGAGGGGGGTTAACGTTGATTCATCCACGAGCTCATGCAACCAATGCTATCAGTGCTGCACCCACTCCGCTGCCGTCCTTTGCAATCCCAATTCTGATAGCTTCCTCTAGGCCTGCTGCGCCAGGAACGAGAGGCTGTATATCGCGTAGGGCCTCCCTCAAATATCGTTCAAACCCTGGGTAGTATTCAACAACACTTCCATCCACACCAATATCAATCTTTTCAACTTCCTCCCCTTCTGCAGCTTCGGCTTTGGCCTGCTTGTAATTCTCATAGGCTCCAGTTGCAATCGCCGTAGCGGCAATCGGGATAGCAGACAACCGTGCAGAACGTTTTCCAATGCCGTATACCAATGCTTTAACAGCCATAGCGTCACCGGTCGATGCCGCTGAAACTCCCATATCCCTTTCTAGCAGTTGCTTTGTCAAGCTGTACGAGCTTGTATAGTCCGCTTGTATGGTGCTTAGGGCACTGGTATCTATGCTCCAAGGGGTGAACAGTGGTCCGTTTTCGTCGATGCTGGTACCGTGGGCTACATTAAAGAGCCCATCAGCCATCAAGGCAACAATGGCGTTTCGGAGAATTTCCCCTAGAAACATTCCGGAGACTCTCTTTTCAAACATTTGCATCCCAGGATTCACCGAATTTTTGTCTAATGCTCGATCATAGGGAGTGTCCGGCAGGACCTTCATCGCATTATCGAAGGCACCCCATTCCGTGTTAATCACCATGACGCCTGATGAACTATCGTATTCACCATAGTTCTCGGTCTTATTGAATAGCTTAGGTATTCTCGGGAGCTTTTCAACGTATGCACCGTTTGTTCCTGTTCCGAATATGGCGCCGAGGAGCGTTCCTGCTTTTCCGGGTGAGGTATAAGATCGGGCCATTAGTGTTCCCACGGTGTCGTTCACCAGGGCCACTACACGAACTGGTAAACCCAGGGCATCGATCTCCGTCTGAAGAAGTTCACAGACGTCTTTGCCGATTGCATCCTGAATATCGAAACCTTTGGTCCACCGGATCAAATAGCCTTTGTTAAGTGCAACTTGTTCGACTGGGAAGGAAAATGTAAACCCGAGCTTCAGTTGAGAATACGAAGTTTCTGGTTCGAAGTGGTCAGAGTGGTGCTTTTTAACAAAGTCTTCGATCTGCTTGGCCAAAAAAGAGAAAAGTCCCTTCGAGGTCCCGATCATGAGTTCCTTTGGTATTGGCGTCTTCGCCTGCGTGAGAGTGAATTTACTATCCCCATGCAGGTGGATAGAGCACACACGGAAATTGGTTCCGCCGAGGTCGACAGCAAGGTAAACTCCCTAATTCCGGTATCCAGACGGATGGGTAGAATGATGGTTAGACGCAAAACCATCCCCACATTTACGGCAGGCTTTTAGAGTATATACCTTTTCGGTGCCATTCGGGACTGCAGTAACGTAGGTGGGGATCATGGTCATTGCCTGTTTGGGAAGCTTCAGGCCCTGTTCTGTTAGATGTATCAGGAACACATTACATTAGTCGGAGAGTCACCCAAATGCGCTGATATAACTAAATGTCAGGGAAGGAGGGAGTCTCTAACCCATGAGATTCAAATACTCTCTAACACCTTTAGCAACTTCTTCAGGTTCATACACGAATTCGGCCCCGATCGACCTTGCCTTCGCGAGAAGAGCTTCTTCCTTATCTGAGAGAATAGACATGGTGCTAACAAGTAGGCCGTCGGAATTATATTTCGCGTTTCTATTGGTATCTTGAAACTGAAATCTGAGGTCTGTCGAAGGACAAACGCCAAATAGAGTTTCTAGAAGTTGAGGGTCTCGCCAAGGGAGAGATATCCCAGACGATAGCGGCGGGGTTGACGTATATTTTCCCGAATCTTTAAACGGGGAAAAGAAGGTAGCTATGCCAGAGAAGGTCACAGGAGAATAGAAATAACTTAGAAGCAGTGGAAAGACCAATGCTAGTACGACGGCCGCGAGGGTCAGTTTTGAGCAGAAATTTGAAGTTCTAGTAAAATCGGATTGGAAGGAAAAGAAAGAACGACTGGGAGGCTTTGAGGAGTGAATTTTGATTGACGAGTTGTTGGAAAGCCAGGGAGACCAAGTGACAGGCACTTAGTACGTTGGTATGTATGTTGGTAAGTAGGGGTGTAGGTGAGTCCTTGGGTTGGTTTGGCTGGTGGGCTGGTGGGGTTGGAGATGACGGAGTGGAAGCCTGAGGTGTGGTGGAGGGATGTAAGTACTTGGCCGGCGCCGGGAAGTGAGGAAGTACCTGCGAGTGAAACGAACCGGATTGGACTGGACTATCGGCGGCGGGGTGTTTGAATCAGCCAGCCAGCCAAATGTCAACTTGAGAAAATTATATTTTTAAGGAACCGAAAAGAAAATAGAAGAAAAATAAAATTAAAAGAAAAAGAAAAGAATTTTTATATCAACTAGTATAAGGTAGGTACGTATACAGAAGGGGGAAAAAATTCTCCGCATTTAAAAAGAAATGCAGAGCGCGATTGCAGCGCAATACCAAAGACCATGAGGCACTTTGGTGGCCACTGGTAGCATACGCCAATTGCCAGTGCGTACTTAAGGTAAGTATATACGCATATACGACCTCAGTAGGTACTTCATAGTACGCACCAAGACTAGCCAATGCGTCGCTCTCCTACCGGCGCTGATTTTTGACCGATATCAATGGCATTGCTGAAGCACACCCCTATCGATATGAACTAACGTAGCCAATTGGCTGAGAGTCATTCCGGTGAATGCATGATCAGGCTGCGGGAGAATAATACCCTCGTGGGGCTTGCAGTATCTATTCACATAAAGTACCATGCAAGTACATACTTTTTAAGATATCGATCAGGACCTATCGCGCGAATAACGGCCGGCCGGGTTAGAATTAATAATAGCCGAAAGCACGGATTTCTAGCTACTAGGCTCCGAATGCTTCTGTCGTCAACCAGGGTTCAAGGAAGGAAAGAAGGAACGAACGAAAGAAGGAACGAACGAACGAACGAACGAATAATATAATATAAAAAGATACGGCTCTTCAAGGGGGGTCTTAACCAGATAGGACGCCACCTACATACAGTCATGTATATATCCAAGTACTTACTTCGGTATATATGAAATTTTAGCTCATAGAACTCTCAAAAGGCTTTCCGGTAGCTAAATTTCCCCTTAACTGGATATTTCTTAGTGTTGCTGCTGCTGCTAGTGCAAACTTCCCCTCGATTATCTGGTGAAATTCAATGCAATGTTTGCGATTGGGATGATGCTGGACAAGGGAATCTCTCCGGCTTAAATACTGTTTGGCTGTTGGTATAGCTGGGTCAGTATGATGCAAGACAAGGGCATAGTCCGGATCATACCGGTATTTTCTCACAAGACTAGCGCTCTCTAAGCCAAACAAGTTTTCGCCAATGGTCGATAGAGTTGGGAAGCCTTATGGGAGTGTTTATAGATGCTGGATGATGTTGGTTAGCAACGTCGAGTAATCAGAAAACAGTCCCCACAGGACCAACCAAAGGCGGAGATGTTTGAGTACTTACTAGCCCACGGCGCCCAACTTCCCCGAGGGCTCTTGCTCAATGTGGCATTTAGTGGGCCGCCCTGCAGTTGAGTAACCATTATTGAATTGGATTCCGCGGCATCGACGCGCAAGCAGGCATCGATTAGATAATTCTCGTTGGGCTTCATTGGCCACAATGTGTTGGCTGATGTCACATTCACTATACTTACCAAGTACATACCTACTAGGACTTCCTTCTCCCTAACATACCCAAGGACACACACAACTAGCACTGGTCATAGTACCCTTAATTAGCATAGCAACAGCAGACATTCCAAACCTCTACCAAACCTTGCTGGAGACCTCTCTGCAATGAACATCGAAGCTCTCGATCAAACGGTGTGGGACGCCGTGATAGCAGGGACCGGCCTCCGAGAATCTCTCCTCGCAGCGTAGGTTAGAAGGCAACCTGTAGCCATATATGTTTGAAAGCCGTCCCCACATCTGACCTCCCTCTTCATATCAACAGGGCGCTCGCCAGAGCTGGTAAAAAGGTCTTGCACCTAGATCGGAATCCTTACTACGGTGACGAATATGCTGCCCTCTCTCTCGACGAGCTGGAGGCTTGGGCGAAGAATGTCCCGTCGAACCACATGAGATCGGTCCAATACAAGACCTACCCCGCACCGGAAGGTTCAGGCCTAAAAAAATCTCGCTCCTACACTTTGAGTCTCTCGCCTGGTCTCCTTTATGCGGCCTCTCCGATTCTGTCCCTGCTTGTTAAGAGTAGTCTTCACGAATCTCTCGAGTTTTTAAAGGTGGGAGGATGGTTCGTGTACGATGTTGCTGCTCCATTATCCGATCCCCTCAAGAGGGTGCCAAACAGCAGAGAAGATATATTTAACGACAAAACACTGGACCCCCGGACGAAAAGAGTCGTTGTACGGGCTTTGAAATCGATGGTGGGGTTGGAGGGGGGACGGTCAGGAACGAGTGCAACATCGGACGGCATGCCCTTACAACAGTATCTCGAACAGCCCACTTTTCGTCTCCCTTCCTCGATAATCGCGGCTTTTACGAGTTTGACCCTTCGTCACGACCTGCCTAACGAAATACCATTCGGAGAAGCTGAGCAAAGGCTCAAGAAACACTTCGATTCACTTGGACGGTTCGGCGCCGGGTTTTCTGCAGTCATCGGCAGGTACGGGAGTGGGTCCGAGCTTGTTCAGGTGCTATGTAGGGCAGCCGCGGTCTCCGGGAACGCTATCTATGTTCTCGAAAACGGAATTGTTGATATTCAAGAGGCTGACCCGATACCCCCTTCAACACCGACCGTATCAACGGAATCTACAGAGCAAGACATTCGTCTAAGTCTGAAAAGCGGTGACATAATTCGGGCACGACATGTGGTGGGGATACCCTCGAACCTACCAACCGGGGCCTCCACAATCCAAACTTCATCGGAAAGTACTGGCTATTGGATGTCGATATATGTGGTCTCGAGCCCCTTAAAGCAGGCCTTTCAAACCGACGAGCCCCCACCGGCTGCCGGAGCCATCATCTACATACCCGCAGGGTCGATCGAGTTCGATGGCTACCCGAACACCAACCCCATATACGTAGTCGTACATGGTAGCGACACCGGGGAGTGCCCAGACGGTCAAAGTATATATCCCCATAATCATACCGATCGATATGTATTCTGATAGACATGGATATTCTAGGTATACTGTATGTCTCAATGAAATATACCGGCTCTAATGAGGTCGAGATTCTCGATGCCGCTGTGAAGTCCCTTCTCCAAAAAGTAGCATATGAAGAGAGTGCGGCCGATAGTACCCCCGCCCATATTCTCCTCTCGGTTGCATTTAAAGCATGCACAGGGTTGGAGTCACCAGCCCAAATTTCCAGTGGAAAAGTTCATTTGCTACCTCACCATGTCCCCATGATCGAAATTCCAGACTCTTTGGTCGAACAAACAATGGAAATTTACGAGAAAATCGTTGGGTCGAGAGACGGATTTCTAGAAAAGGTTGCCCCTCAGGAGTCCGAGTCCCAAGAAGAGAACAGAGGGTAGAATTTGGGTATATCACTATATATTTTGAACGTTAGGTTTGAGAGTAGCTAGAGTTAGGCATGCTATGCCTGCCGCAAAAACTCCTATTTTTTTCATTTGATTTACGCTTATACGCTTTCGAATTTGATATCTTACCGAAGATATTCGCTGTGTTCATTTATGGTGTTGGTACAGATGTAAAGCTTACACAGTATAATGTGTATCCGTATACGTATGTAAGAACTTCGTGGAGCTTGAATCACGAGATCACGTGGGAGACTTGGTGCTATATTATCTTCATTCTTTAGGTAAGTACTTAAGTAACGGGGCATTTGCTAAGGGCTTGGTGTATTTTATCAAACTTGGGAATCGCAGCTTCTCTATTCCGAACGGAGATCCGATCAGGCGTATGACGTCGAAGTACTAGCCCAACTCATGGTTTAGCTCGTCCTGGCCACAGTCGTCTCCCATTCCACTTGAAACCTAGACGGATGCATGGAAAGTGGAATGTCCTGAATCCCTATGGGCCCTTTTTTCCCGGCAAGAACTATTCTATGGAAGAATTTGTATCTTGTATATGCATCTGTACATGTACTTCCATGGGTCTTTGGCAATCCCAATCCGCCTAACGTACCCTTGACCTTGTTTTTGTTTATATCCTCAAGCTCGATATCAATTTATGTAATACGTACTTAGGAGTACACCACCATCACCACCACATTACAACATTGTCAGATAACACTCTCGCAAAACATACTCTTTGGATGGTAAACAGTGTTTCTTAAGTTTGCGGCTGTCCTAGGAAGTTACACTATGGTTTTATATCACTCGGATTTTTAAATTATTTTTTGCTTGCCGTTATAAATTTCTTGGTTAATGGTCTGCATCCGGGTACTTAGAAGATACCCCGAGGAGATCCGGTGGGAGCTGTTGGAGTGATTCGATTTGCAAGAGGGCGTCGAGAACCTCAGCTGTTTGGAACTCCAGAAGTGGGTATGTTGTTCATGGAGCCCTGAGGAGTACCTGGGAACCTCACTTCACGACTCCCCAAAATGTGGAAGCCCTCGGAAAATGGAATGGGCAAGCTATCAAAGCCCAGGAGAGGATCGTCAAGTTTAAGGTTTCTTGATACAAAGCGTCGCCCAAGCATCCTACGCAAAGAATCAAAGGAAGCAGAGAGCAGAGCCGATTCGGGTATAGGGGATGGCACGGGCGGTCGTTCAGAACTGAAAAGGAGGTTTAGTTTGAAGGATGCTGTACGCAGGATATTCAGTGGAAAGCAAGATAAGGAAAGCCCAAAGATACTACAGGTCAGTGTAGGCCTGGCCAGGTACAAAACTCCCTGTTAAGGAATATGTTGTATTAATAAGTCTGTGTAACTGGTAGCAAAACAGTATTCCCTCGGCCCAAACGAGTATCCAGGGCCAAAGCTATGGAAAATCTTTGACCCAGAGTTCGATAGCCCAAGAGTCTGGAGTAATACAGACCAATGGAGCTCATGGAGAGCAGCCCAACGAGCATATTGGAAACACTTACGAGGCCCCATATCCCGAACTAGCTGCCCCCCGGCAGGTTTTATCGATGGTATCGGATTCTTCTACTTCAGCTATCTCAAATGATTCAGTGAACATAGCTTCGACCGTCTTCCTTTCGCCTCGTCCAGTTCATCATACACATCGACGACAGCAAACACTAAAGCCAGAGGAACCCAAGTTAATTCTTGAAACAGATATTTCGCTTCTATTCGATGGTGCACCGATCTTTTCTGTGGATGAGTCCAAAGGAAAATACGGCGAACCTTTCGTTCGCTTCTTAGAAAACCAACCCCGAATACCTTCGCTGAATCCATCGTCGTGCGAAGATGCGTCGCAAGTCGACCATCACGCATACAGGGGGTGTAGTAACCGGAATACAGAAGGGGAAGGCTTGGCAGATTCGGAACACCATTGGCTGAATGGCGCTATTGAAACACCGTCCATGGTTTCGTTCTGTGGGTATGAGCCAGGAAGTACTGGGTGGGAGTATTTCTTAGAAGCACAGGCTGTAGAGTATGAGATACAGGAAGGCAATGTTAGCGGGGAGGCTGACGAATATGGGGTTGAATTCCAACCGCCCGATTCAATAGGAGTGAGGTCGATCGACTCAGCGACCTTGATTGACCGCTTGCGAGATATCGGAAAACTTCACGGTCAGGATTACAGTCTAGAACATGATCTTGATATCGAGGCTCGCCTGTTATACGGATATCTTTTTACGAAACTACTATACCCTGCCCGAAAAAAACCAGAAACAATGGAAGCACGTGAGTATAGTCTCGAGAGCCAGTGTCAAGAACTCCTCAAGGTACTAGAAGCGAGGCATGTTTGGCTCGACTTTAGTCGACCCGAGGAGCGTCTTAGATTGGGGAGTATCCTCTATGGAAACGCCGGCGAGAAATTACTTCTAGTCCCCCAGATTCTGCTAAGTTGTGAACTCTGGTTACGACTTAAAATTCTACACCGATATGGACCTGAGAGGTTGAAGTTGGGATCTTTGTATTTCACGCCTAAGGTCAATTGGGACCTTACTATTGCTCAAAAATGGCTTGCCAATGTCCGAATCGTAGAACGACCTTTTACCCCAAATTTCGAAATGTTGACTACCCCTCAGACTCAAAATGTTTCGACCTGGCATCGATTCTTTCTAACAGATTCGATTTCCATGAAGGATGCAGAAGATCCACAAGAGGCTGATACGTACGATGCGTTTTTTGTTCCTCAACATCTGGAACGGCAGCTCGACGGACTTTTGCATTTCGCTCGCAAAATAGACTGGCCCGGTATTGAAATGTTGGAGGGTGTCATTCGAGATCAGCTTCGGAATCCAACCGGACGACATACACCCAGCAGTATGTTGGGATATAGGACACCTGGGAATTCGCCTGAAAAATTGACACCACGGTCGATTGGAGGAACAGCCGGAAGCTCACACTTTGGATACTTTGCCAGCAAAAATACATCTTCCGCCATAGTACGAAATATGGGCCAAGGGGGATGGCTTTCCAGGGCCTACATGACGGGGTTGATTCTTCCTGGGGAAGGTCTATCCCATCTCTTGATGGGTTGCTTACTCGAAAACGATACTTTAGCTTTGGATGAAGTCGGTGAGAATGGATGCATGTATGGCGGCATCATTCGCCGAACACTGGAGTCACCTGGGAGCACCGCTTCATGGTGGAGTATGAATAACATTGTCGGAAAGGTTCTCGCTACACATACATCTCCAAGCTATGCTGGATGGGTTGGGAAATGCGTTGGAATATACCCAACCGAAGATGCAACAAGCAGAGAGCCAACGGTTTTGACTGCAGTAGCTGGCGCGGCTAAACTGGTCCGGAGTATCACAAACAATGCCATTGGAAGCCAACAAAGGGAAGGAATGAAGTTGGTAGAACCAATAGGTTGGGTTGACGTTAACACTGGCCGTCGACGAACAAAGAAATGGATACCCAGGCTTCTAACACCCGGCCGTGTGGAACCCGAATCGAGCTTCCTAGGCCCTTTTAGTCGTTCTAGCTATATGATAGCGCCAGAGGAGCTTCAATATCCGGAAATCCTTCCTTCTCAGGATATTGAAATACAAATCATGGGGCTGAGATTTTGGGGAGCCAATACTTTGCCAACGAGTTTTCCTGAACTGGAAGAAGGTTATCACACACCGAAGGACTGGGATTCGTCTGACGAAACGACCCCTGCTTACCGAGTGGACGTCATGTTCCGAGTGCCGGTTGCTGACCCATCTGCCGCAAGTTGTTTTGACAGCGTAGACGGTGATATCGTCGGCATACCTCTGGAATACGAGTCTTCCTTCGTTACTTCTTATCCCTGCCACTCACCCAACCCTGCAGAAATCCTCGAATTGAACAAGTTGCTATTGCAGAGCAATCTGACACGAACTACGGCACACCCGATCCACCGCTCCTACAAGTTTGAGGTTGTGGAAGCGGCAAAACTACCAGAGCACTCACCGGCTCGACGCAACGAATGCGAAAGCAAAGATTACTTTGTCACCGTCGTTAATGCAAAGGGCATAGGGCAGGACCTTTACATCTATGCGAAAGCCTGGTGTTCCAGGTGGGGAGTAGATGCTGTAGTTTCCCGTGCAAACCGTACTTGTCTTTCTTGTGCGATTCGGGAAGCCTACGCTCTCGCGGTTGATGTTGTAATTGATGTCAATTGACTGGAGTCAACACTGACATTACATCAAACCAATTATTAGCTACCATTACCATGAATTTCTTCTGGCGATTTCCTGTTGCTTTTGCGATGTACATACTTAAGTACTCTGTCCTACTTATATCTATGAATAATGGTTCCTGGAGACCTTTTCTACATGCTACGATACAGCTCGAAAAATTACGGGCAGCCTGCTGATTGCATTTCCCCTGTTACATATCCACTACCTAGTTATTTCAAATTCATGTTTTTCCATCATCATCTTACCACCAGCTGTCCTACTCATCTACCATGCGGATTACGAGAATACCGATTTCGTTATGCTTGAGGACCCCGAGGTTCAATTGTTGCACAACACATATTTCAACAGCCAAGGTCAGCAGCGAAGGAACTATTCCCGAAAGAGGCAACATAACCCTAAATTTAGGACCGCTCAGCCGCAGCCCTGTGCATGCTGGATTTTCGATTGTGCGGCTGAATCTGATAGCTCCACCTTCAAGGATTTGTCAAATGTGGAGCTCGAGCTTAGCTATGAGTTTTAGTTCCACCTCGCGACAACCTCCTCACGCTAGCTAGACGAAATTTTCGGCCTTCTCACACGCGGTAGTGGTCGATTGTTTTTATATGAAAGTGCAGAAAGAAATTGATTTCTCCGAAAAATGGAACGAGCCTCTGGATTGTGTAACAGGTTTATAATTGGAGAACCGAGATGATGAAATAAGTGTATGCCAAAATGTGACTCGCAAACTCCATTTTTTTCCGCTCATGAAAAAAAGTACATGCTTAAGATGGTTTAACAGTTTCAAAAAAAAAGAAACAGCAAGAAACCCGAGGTTGTAAAACAAGATCCGAATGATAGTTTAAACCTCCTAAGGAAAGATAAGGAAAATACAACTAACAGGTATCGTAAACAATTCATTCACTAATAACCGAAAAAAAAGAATGTAGAATATCTGCCCAAGCGTCTATTACCGTAACCCTCCAATGTGCACCTCCTCCTCTCTATTACTTCGCTTCTCGTGCTTATCTCTTAGCAAGACCGCATCGGGCGAGGCATTCCTCAACACCAATGGCGACGTTGGCTGGGATCAAGTTCCTGAACTGGTCGACATCGCGGCCATCAACGACGATGGTTCCGCCGACGGAAGCGGCGATGACATTGCTTGCGAGTCTGAAGAAGTTATCGGCGACCTGGGAGGTACCGAAGTCCTCACTGTTGAAACCAGCGACGAAGATGGTCTCACCGCAGTCTGGGTTGAATTCCTGATGGATAGCACCCTGTGGGAAGACGTGCATTTGGAAGGTTGAGACATAGGAGTTGATAACACGGACGCCGTTTTCAAGGATGAGAGAGGTGTTCAAAGCGCCAACGACTGGAATGTTCAACTCAGTACCACGGGGGTGGGTATGTGGGGTATTGAAACCGCATGGGCCGAGGAAACCAACGGCCATACCGGAACCGGTACCAATCAAGGCGGGGAATGTCTTCCTGTTGGCGACAACGACACGACCAGCTATAAAGCAGTGAACGTTAGAATATGGTCTTATATACGTGTACCGAATCGATTTGAAAGAGTTCACGATCCGACTTACCATTACCGGTGGCAACGTTCAATTGACCTTCAGGATTCCTGAAGTCGAAGACGAAGTCCCGATCACGGAGCAGAGCAATGCGATCCGCCTGGAGTGGGGCAGTGATCAACTGAGCAATCAATTCCAAGTTGCCATATGCACTTCCGGTATATGTCGGCTCTGGCTCAATACCACGCTCATCGGCTTGTGTCGGGGTGGCCTGTCGCTGTTCAATCTTGTTTGGAGCTGGAGCAGCCAAAACAGAGGAGGCAAGGGTAGCCAAGAGGGCAATGGAACGGAAATGCATTTTCGAAGATTAATCGAGTATTATATACTACTGAAGATATCTAGATATGTCGAACCCAAAGGTTTTCCTTTTTGTATTCCGAGACCGAGTCGCGAAGAAGAAACGAACAAACCCAATGAAAGAAAATCGTGAAGGAAGAAGTATTGGAGGAAGCTTGATGCTTGAGCTGAGGATGGGAGTGATGATAGAAAAAAGTGTGTGCGGAGACTGGGACTGACTACAGAATATATACAGTTGGAGCGATCTATTAGCTGCAGCCTCCATGCCAGCAAATTAGTTAGTAGCCTTTGTGCTATCAAGGGCTGAGAGTAAGCATCTGTCCCAAACGGTGGTGGTGGTGGTGGTGTGTAGTGGGGACCTAGTGGGAAGCTGGACCCTTGCACGGTACGCTGTATACTGTAGTTGGGGATAGGTACATGCCGGTAAGCCTACCAGCTCGTAAACGGCCATGTAATTGGACCCTGGTTCAAGACTATCTTACCCTCTTTTCCCACTCCCATTTTCAATTCCTTTTTTTTTTTTTTTTCCTAGTTGGCCGCGGGGCTGAGGCTGAGAAGGAAGTTAAAAAAAAAGTGACATGGGATAGCACTGTCGGTGCAAGTAAGAAAGTGTAGCTCCATACCTACTACAGAGTATACTGCAGACCTACTTACCGAACTCTGTGATGGATCTAAACTTGGGACTTCCAAGAAAGAGGGCTGATGGAAAGAAAAGCCTGTTCGTTAATCCCTAGCCCCGGTCTGCCCAGCAAAGAATTGGTCATGATCCACGGCCATCATTTCGAGAGCCTCGAAATTTGTGTTTTCTGATCCTCGAACAGGCTCAGCCCTAACTTGCCCAGACTGTCGAAACGGTCCCGCTCACTGTTCAATCCTTCCATTCTGCGGACAAAAGTCAGTCAGAGAACCTAAGTAAGGAAGAAGCATTATTATGCCTCTCCTGGGATGGACTCTTGGCTGTCAGCCGCACATACAAATCCCATCTTGGCCCCTATCGATAGCCTGGACAGATTTGTATACCGAGAGCTAGCTGGTCGTGCTTATCCCTTTGTTCCCATATTGTGTCTTGGCTCGGAATCAGCCTGGCTCTTCAATCTAAAACTTTCGTTTGAAGCTTGCATACCTTTGGATTATTTTTTTTTATATCATTTTTCCATCATTGTCATGATGGATGATGAATTGTAGTGGTGGTGATGATGATAATGATGAGGATATAATGATGGGAGTGTCTTAGGACTTTGTTTCTGTTGAGGTGTCTGAGATCTTGCGCGCCGATATCGTGATACACAATTACCCTCAACGTCAACCACAAAGCAAAGCAAAGACCCAACCGTCTACTGACTACCTAAGTAGGTACCTAGCTGGGTAGCTTCGAATAAGCTTCTTTCCTTTTTTTCCCCCATCTCGCCTCCAAATGCGAGCGCTGCATTCCAAATCATGGTCCTCGCCAAGTGTGCAGGCTATTTGAAAGAATCCCATAATATAAAATAACGTTGGGCAGCTCCTGCACAGCCTTCCAGCACCGACAAACGCGACCAATCCGAACACACCTCGGAACCCCACTATTTGGCATCAATATGCGTGCCTGTGTATTCATGTGTCCGACAGCTTCTGATCTAAAAATATTCTTCATGCCTTCCTACCCTGGCTGGAGATCTTGGATTTTAATAATAATAATAACAATTTAATACCAGCAATGCTATTCTTTACAATCCCGCAGTTATTAGAGACCGTGTTGGCGGCGATAGTAATCACAGGTGTTTGTTTCTGTGATTCCTGAATGCGGGTGACCCTCGGCTGATGCAGACGACCTGGGTCGGCACTTGCTGGAAATTCACCGTTGAGGCTTCTATCTGCACTTCACACCTTGAGCTCGAACAAACGTAACAAACTAGCCGCGGCTGACCTATGTACTGGTGTGCGTATATCTAAATCGATTTAAATCTCCTTCAAGATGTCACTCCCCACAATCCTCGTTGTCGGCTCGCTCAACACAGACCTGGGTATGCATACATCCGTTGTGTCTGTAACTGCTAAATTTTGAACGGTGAGGAGCTCACATTTAACAACGTCGAAAACTCCCATGCAGTGACAAACACTTCTCGTGTACCAGACGCCGGCGAGACCATCCAGGCAAACTCTTTCGCAACCTTCAACGGAGGAAAGGGTGCGAATCAGGCTGTTGCTTGTGCTCGTCTCTCGCGGCTGAAAACCCCAGAGGGTATCATTACCGCACCTTCAGCCTACGTTCGAATGGTTGGCTGCGTTGGAAACGACGATTTTGGCACCTCACTGAAGAGCAGCCTTAAATCTGATGGCATTGATGTCGAAGGAATTCAAGTTTTGGATAATGTGGCCACAGGTGTCGCTGTTATTTTGGTAAAAACAAAGCAAAACAAATTACCTGCAATTAGTCCCTGCCTTTAAATATTATTTCTATGTTGCGGCAGGTTTTAACGAGGGGTATCGGCGCGAAATAATAGGTCGAATCGTCTGGCGAAAATAGGATCTTGATAACGGCTGGTGCTAACGGATTGTGCAAACCGTCACCCTCTTATTTTTCGCTAGCTCCCGCTCTCCTTGTCCTACAATTGGAAGTCCCATTGGGAACAGTTCTAGAGTTACTTAGACTGGCATCCGGAACATCTCCACCTGTACCAACTTTGCTCAACCCGGCACCAGCAATTGAGCTCCCAGATGATGCATACAAAAGCATATCTCATCTAGTAGTGAATGAGACCGAGGCTGCAATTCTCGGGGGTGAACCCGTACGAATTGAGTCGGATACACAGATGATCGAGGATTGCCAACGAGCATCCCAAAAGTTTGTGTCAAAGGGTGTCAAGAGTTCTATCATCATTACCCTTGGAGCCAAGGGCGCATTCTGGTACGATGCACAGTCGGGTAAGAACGCTCTAGTACCTAGTGAAAAGGTAAAGGTTGTAGATACAACTGCTGCAGGAGATACATTCATTGGAGGTTTGTGCTCTCTGTTTACCCAACTTATTAAAACTAAGTACTGGACATGGAAATTGATATTCGATTTGTCCGAATTTAGCCTTTGCGGTCAAGATTGTCAACGGATACGACGTTGCTGAGGCCGTAGCCTATGCTACCAGAGCGAGTGCGAAGACGGTTACCAAACAGGGTGCACAATCTTCTATCCCGTGGAGGGATGAATTCTCCTAAGTGATAAATTCTCGAATCGCAGCGGGGCCAAGGCATAGGTAGTCGAGAGGACCGTCGACAAGTTTAGGACGAACGCCACGGGGATATATCATGGTTCTAGCTGGGGCCGATGCGCCTACCCGCTGCTGGAGCTGCTCAGAAGTTTTTGTGTAACCCGGTATGTAGGGACGTTGGTGTGTCACAACAGCCAAGACTTTTCCGTAGCTAGCTAGTAGGAGAAGCTGAATTCATCGCTCTTGCGATATACTTGTGGCATTTTGAAAGTGCTTGTGTTGTATATAAGCAGTCGCAACGGATCCCGTATTGTGGCCCGACAGACAAAGTGTTCGGTACTATAATTCTCCGTACATCTCGGGATATCTGTATTTGGGTTGGACTGTTACTAATTGATAAAGGTACAGAGTTGGATGCCGAAACCCGAAACATCGCCCGACCAAAGAAAGGGAGGGTTGAGCCAAGCGGCCATCGTTATCTCGGCGGGGTCGTGGCATTGTATCATGACGTGCACCATCTCATGAATTCATATGAACGAAGCCTTGGAATCGGCGTGTCGGCGTAGATTTGTGGGGCTTAGAGGCTCCAAGGTATACCTTACTAAGTACTCTCCGTATAGTTTGTATTGTCAAAAGCGGTGCCTGTTTGCAAAACGTTTGCAACTGCGGCTAAAACCGAGATCCCGGCAGCACCAAACCGCCAATGACGGTCCGTCGATGTAGCATGGATTCACGGACAAGACCGCCTAGAATTTCGATCCTCTCATAATCTCATGTTGTTTGTATCTACCCACTTTGAGCGTGAAAATACGATCGCGGTGCTCTCCATGTGAAAAAGAAATTAATTTAAAACATGACCCGTTAATTACTTACTTACCAACATACACATGCACTGCACACCACGCCGGTCCTCTGATTCTATCCCTCTACTAAGTCCCTTGATTTCATGACTCGTGTACTTTCCCGTTCTCTTCCTCCTCTTTCTTCTCCTCCTCATCTGTATCCTTAAATTAAGCATCGGCGGAATGTCAGTTTTACTCGTCGACCGATTGTACCTCCCTATTTGAAGTGCGACCTTTGTAGACGACATCACTGGCTAGTTGTGGTCGACTTGGTGTGCCCGCTGGTGTAAGATTTCAAGCTTTCGTCGTCTTCTATTGAGGCTCTTTTGATCCCACTATCCCCACCATCGATATCGACCACCGTCATGGCTTCATTATACCACCAAACTTATATTCTGACGAAGAAAAATATTCGCATTATCGCGTTACGGCATAGCTCTTCTACAGTATTCAGAGCCTTCTTGCTCCCAGTCGGTATGTAATTGAACCGAATATCAGAGCCGACGCCACGGCGCAGAAACCTTGCTCTTTTTGGATGATGAAATCGGTTTTCCATTGGCCACAAAATGCAGCAGGATCAACACAATTCCTAGATATGTGCGCATTGCCATATCCACCCATATCGTTAAGGAACGATGGCCACATTATTTTCACGTCTTAGACTAATCGTATATTTACACTGATCTAGCATTCGCATGGTTTCTGGCTTACGCGAAAAATCTATTTATCCCGGTTTCACAATTCGGATTTGGAGATCCCGCCCCCATTAGAAATTTGGCCGACAGTGTCGACAAAAAACTCCTTTTCGTGGACAACAATCTAGGGCCTATTGTTACTGATGTCATCGATCGCATCGCAAAACCTGTACGGGATGCAGGCCGGGCAGAGGTCGTGGTGCTTCGAGATAACGACGAGCTCTTTCAAGCCTGTCGGCCTAATTTAGCTGGGCAATCTAATTGTTTCGGAGCCGTCGTATTCAATGAGTTTCCTAGCGATGGCCAGGGCAAATGGAACTACACTATTCGAGCGGATGCGGCTTTATTGTTCGGCGCAGTTAGAAGTGATAACCATGACAACCCTGCTCAAAGGGTGATTATGCCATTGCAACTAGGTACTACCTCCTCGTATTCCGGCAGCGTATCCAGTTCACTAACTTAGTTTTCCATGAAGCTGTCGACAACGCTATAAATAATTCTACTGTGATCCCAAATGAATTTTTATATACATCACTAAGCGAAGAGGAGAGAAAGGATCGTATAAGAACCCGCTATATGGGCGCCCTGATCAGTGTTTTAGCTGTTGCATTTTCTATCTCAATGGTGGGAGTTAGCTATCATTTAACAGGAATGTTGGCCACGGAGCGCCAAATCGGCTTGAGTCAGCTTATCAACAGTATGGGTGGACGGCAATGGGCTCGGCTTCTCAGCCACCATATTGCGTTCTCTCTTGTCTACCTTCCTGGGTGGATTATGATATCTCTTGCGTTTGCATTCGCCGTCTTCCAAAAAACCAATCCCGGTATCGTTGTTATTTTTCATATACTTACAGGACTGGCTTTCAGTAGCCTGTCCCTTCTAGGCGGTTCGTTTTTCAGAAAATCACAGCTCTCTGGTATCACAATCGTTATTGGGTCGCTTCTTCTGGCTATCGTAGCGCAAGTCGTTTCGAAGCTATCGACCGGCGCTACAGCTATCCTTGTAAGTATATTATGCACTTCGATATGGACTGTACATGATCACTAATTGGGAAAATAGGGTGTCCTATTTACGCCGATGTCGTATGTTTACTTCATGATCCTCGTGGCCCGTTTTGAAAGAGAAAATATCGGAACGAATCTGCTTGAGCGAGCGCCCACATCGACGCACGCACTACCTGGAATTGCTTTCTTTGCTTTCATCATACTCCAGATAATCATTTATCCAATACTAGCTACTTTTGTTGAGAGTTGGCTGTATGGTACCGCTTCGCCCAATAGGACAATTGGAACGACATCCGAGGAGAACGCCATCGAGATCGAAAATTTTACTCGCAAATATCCGCCGAGTTGGTGGAGTCGTCGAACTAAAGAAACCGTTATCGCTGTAAACGATCTCTCCATAAACGTTAGGAAAGGTTGCATCGTATCGCTTTTGGGAGCAAACGGAAGTGGAAAGTCTACTACAAACAATGCGATCAGCGGCCTCGATACGATAAGTTCGGGAGAAATTCGTATATCTGGTGTCAAGACAGATCTCGGAGTCTGTCCTCAAAACGTAGGTTTCCCTTGCACTAGAGATGCTATGCACGAAATTGAACTGCATTTTTTGCTAACGGACTCCTGTCTAGAACGTTGTATGGGATGACTTGAGTGTTCTTGAGCACCTGCGCGTATGGCAATACTTAAAAGTCGGATACTTGGACACTGAAGAAATCGATGGAATTGTGAAAAGCTGTGATTTGGTCCAAAAGAAGGATGCTCTTGCGAAAACACTCAGCGGTGGACAGGTAAAGATGAATCATACTTGGTCCTCCTATGGCTCAATAACTAACAGGTGTTTACCAGAAACGTAAACTACAACTCGCCATAATGTTCATTGGCGGTAGCAAAATAGGAATTGTCGACGAAGCAAGCAGCGGGCTTGACCCCTTATCGAGAAGGAAACTTTGGGACATTATTCTGTCCGAAAGGAACAAGCGTACCATTCTCCTCACGACTCACTATCTTGAAGAAGCCGATTTTCTCTCCGACTATATCGTTATCCTCAGCAAGGGACAACTTAAATGCGCTGGAAGTTCCGCGGAGTTGAAGGCAAGATATGGTGGAGGCTATCGAGTCCACTGCTTCGACGATGGTGCACCCCCGATAATCGATGGTATCCCAGGGAAACAGCTATATGACCAAACTGTATATCGTGCTGATGACACGGTTGGAGCTGGTGCTGTTATCAAAGCACTCAATAAACTAGACATGAAGGACTTCCACATAAATGGGCCGACTATCGAAGACGTATTCCTTAAAGTGGCCGAAGAAACCGCAGCAGCCCGAGTATCTGTTGCCGGCACACAAGAAAAGCAATCAAAGGTCGAGTTGTACACTGGGAAACGAGTCGGAATGATCCCACAGGCATGGATTATGTTTCAAAAACGGTTGGTTATATTACGACACTCCTTGTTTCCCATGATCGCAGCAGTCCTAATCCCGATCCTCGCCGCCGGTATTACGCTTCGGTTTTTGAAGGGCTTCGAGGTTGCTTCCTGCAACCCATCGGCTGCCATGAGCAATTTTGAAAATGTCAACATCTCAAGTTTGGACATCGATGTGGATATAATCTTTGGTCCTCCAGAAGCCGTAGGGCTTCCAGCTGCCTTTAAGCTCCAAGAGGTATTCGGTGGATTTTCCGAGGGCCCAATAGGTGGCTCCGATGGCTTTGACGTCTTGGAGCTCCTAAATAGTACGCATGTGGTCAACTCGTACGATTCTTTCATTAACTACATTAAAGACAACTACAAGGACGTTATCCCTGGCGGTTTCTGGCTTGCAGATGGAGCACCAACTGTTGGATTCGTCGGTAACGATGGAGGACTCTATAATGCCCTCCTTGCATTAAACATCCTCGACAACCTGCGTGACAACGCTACCATCATCACGACTTATACCAACTTTGATGTTTCTTTCGGACCCGGTACAGGCGACAGCCTTCAATTCATCACCTATTTTGCACTGGGGATGTCTGTCTTCCCAGCATTTTTTGTGCTCTATCCGACGCTTGAGAGATTGCGAAACGTCAGGGCTCTCCACTACTCTAATGGCGTCCGTGCTGGAAGTTTATGGATCGCCTACACTCTCTTCGATTTTATGTTCATTCTCGTTATCTCGGTCGTTGTCACAGTAGTTCTTGTGGCTAGCACTAGCGTATGGTGGAATATTGGCCATTTGTTTGCGATATTAATGCTCTACGGACTAGCGGCGGTCCTCTTTGCCTATATTGTCTCTCTGCTAGCAAAATCGCAGCTTGCAGCTTTCGCCATGGTCTCGGGTTACAATGCCGTTCTGTTCCTTTTGTACATGATCGGATACATGTCAGTCTTGACATACTCTCCAATCGAGGATCAGAACAGAAATATCCTCATTGTCCACTTCACCCTTGCAATCATATCACCAGTGCCGAGTTTCGTTCGAGGACTCTTTGCTTCGCTCAACCTCTTCCAAATCAACTGTCGCGATGATGCCTTTGTGCCTCCTCAAGATATGATTGCATACGGCGGGCCCATCCTCTATCTCGTTCTCCAGATCATTACCTACTTTTCGATCATGGTATGGTGGGAGAGTGGTGCGTATCGACTAGATACGAGACGAATACTTACCAAGACAAAAGATACTGAACGGGATGCCACTGAAACAGACCAAGAAGTTTTTGAAGAGTTGAAGAGGGTAGACAGCTCTACTGCTGACGGCTTACGGGTCCTTCATGTCTCTAAATCATTTGGTAAAGTTCAAGCAGTCGAGGACGTCTCCTTCGGCGTCAAGCCTGGTGAGATATTTGCACTCCTAGGCCCTAACGGTGCTGGAAAATCGACAACGTGAGTTATCTCCATCCTTTAAAACTAGGATACTGGTATTAAGTGTGGCCTTACTCATGCATCTGGGTTGTAGGATTTCGATGATACGGGGGGTTCTTCGTCCGGATTCCGGTGATATTTTCGTCCAAGGACTGAAAATGCATAGCAAAGATAAGCCTGAGGCGAGGTCTCACCTAGGTAATTGAAATTCTGTGCTGTATTAGTATGGGGCACATAATTGCTAACAAAAAGTATAGGTGTTTGTCCACAATTCGATGCGTGCGATCAAATGACGACCCGAGAACACTTGCGATTTTACGCAAACATACGAGGTGTCGAGGTAAATATTAGCGCTCAAAGGTGCCTTGGATTTTATTCACGTGGGTGCTAATATTTAAAACTGACAGAATGTTGATCATAACGTTCAAGTCGTCCTCGACGCTGTTGGATTGACAGAGTTCTCGGAGCGTATGGCTTGGAAACTTAGTGGTGGAAATCGACGAAAGTTATCTCTGGCGATCGCATTAATGGGTATCTATATAGTGACTCTTTGTGACGTACCCGATATTAACAGTGAATGACCTATAGGAAACCCTAGCGTTATGCTTCTGGACGAACCCTCGTCATCCATGGACTCTGCTTCCCAGCGCCTTCTCTGGAATATCCTGAGATCGATCGCTCCAGGCCGCTCCCTACTCCTAACCAGCCACAGCATGTTAGAAGTCGATGCTCTTGCAAATCGCGCCGGTATAATATCTAGAAAGATGCTCGCGGTCGGTACAACAGATTATCTTAGGGAAAAACATGGTAACCATTATCATATCCACATCGTACTCAAGTCGTCTCCGAATACACCCGATGAAGAGATGGAATCTGTGAAGTCCTGGATTTTGAACAACTTCCAAGGCGCGGAGGTGGAGGATAAATCGTTCCACGGACAGACCAAGTTTAAAGTACCATCCACCATGACTTTCGGGGGCGAAGAAAGCCCGGTCGATGGTGGGATTAGCAGGACGGACAGCCAAGAGGAGAAGGTTAAGGCTCAACAGCGTAACGAAACTATTAACACTTTATTCCAGTTACTTGGTAAGTTAGCAGTCCCCTATGATTTTATTTGATCTTGATTACTAACGGCGTAAACAGAGGGAAACAAGGAGAAACTCGGTATCGATTTCTACTCTATCAGTCGAACATCGATGGACGAGGTCTTTTTGAATATTGTTGGTAATGCCAATGTTGTTGAGGAGGGATACCAGCTAGAACAGGAGGGGTCGAGAAAGAAGCCTGTCAGCAAATGGAGAAGGCGGAAGGCCAAGAAAACTGATGGCGCATAGCGATGTTTTAGCCGATTGGTTTGGAAGATTCACATATGTATATCTATCTTCGCATTTCCGGTAATTTTTTTATACACCCAGAGCTCGTTACTAAAGCATATTGTGGATCTGATTCGCTGTCTGCTGACCTGTTGTAAAACGTCGAATGGTGCACTAGAAGCTGAATGTATTCTAACAAGAAAACGTGGGATTTACAATCCCATAAAACCCTAATAATCTATGCGACCTAATCTCTAACGGCGTCTTTAAATATGAATTTGAAATTTGGCGTTGTCAACTTGATAATACGAGTAAGGTATCCGCTACGGGTGGTTGATTAGAATCGGATAGGCCGGTCCTTGCTGGGATGAGTGATGTGTCTTTAAAGGCATTCAGGAAGCCGAGGTGTTAATAAGCTCGCAGATCTGAAAGTTCACATGATATCGCAAAAAAAAAAAAAAAAAAAGTCGCATTTGTGTACAAAAAACAAGGAAAGGAAAGGAAAGGAAAGGAAACAAAGAAACAAGCTAGTTTAAGAAATTATATCTTTTGAATGCTACCACCGCCCCTCTCCATCAAGTCCCTACTATTCGCCCCAAGTCTTCGTTTGTCCCTCAACTATACAAGCTCGGAGACGGGAAGTTTATTTGTCCTTCTTTGCAGTCGATTCGGCCTTGATTTGATCGCTCAATTCGTCATACGCCCTTCCAAGTCCCTTGGATTGTTCCTTCAATGCATGGAGCTCAATGTCCTTCTTCCTCAGTTCCTCCTTCAATCCTTCGTAGTCCTGAATTCTCTTGTTTCCACTGCTTCTTCCGAGCTTAACCTCCTCTTCGAGACGAAGAATATCGAGAATGAGAACATAAGTGCGGTTGAGGATTAGGGATAGGAATAGAGTGAAACCACAGAGATACATGTTTCTCTGGGAGTAGAATTTTCGAGCTTGGACTTCGGTACGTTCAGGGCCTAGAATCGCGGTAGCACCTCCACGGGGACCGTTGCCGTGAGTGGCATCGATAAGCTCCCGTTGGACACGGTAAACACGGTTAACCTGTCAAAAAGAAGGCGTGTAAGTAGGCTACCCAGAGGTTGTGTTTTGAACTGGAATATAGACTTACGCTGTCGATGAATAAAATGAGGATGAAAATGAAGGTTATTTTGAGACCGTACTGGAGTTTCGCAATCAGAGGGTTTGTGCTGATAAATGTGAACATCTGCCTTCTCCAGGTGAGCGGAAGCGGGAAAATGAGAACCATGAAGATTCCCATCTCAAGCATGAGGAGGGCGAAGACCTAAGGTTGTAAGAGAAGTTGTCAGTATCCGTCCCGCCTGATCTTGAATGTGAAGGCCGGCCGTCTGTTCGCGTGCTTGGTTTCAGGTTCCAAAAAGGAACTTACAAGAGAGTAGTAGAGCGTCATCTTGGGAGGTGTTTCGGGACGCCGATGCTAATATCCGAGCTGAACGAACAGGATCTCTTATGGTTGAAAGACGTGTTCTACGAAGGTAATAAGAAAGAAGGATTGGGATAGAGAAGAGGAGGGTCAAGTTTGGAGTTGGGTTGTTGACACCTGTGACACTTTTTCTGGTGCCTGGCTGTTTTGGCGGGGTGACGTAACGACACCCCAAAAACGGCGCACAGGCCCGCTAGCAATAAATTGCTGTGGACGTCAGACAGCCGAAGACACCACAAGCATTCCACTGGCATTGACATGACTACATTCGATAATCTAAGTACTTAGCCGCGGTAGGTAGATACATGTGCGGATGCTAATTCGATACATTGCAAGCAGCTAGCAGGCAATGATGTCCATCTGCTCGTTCATATCTACTCGCTACTTAATTTACAGGTGGCTTTCAAGCCGGCCAATATGTTCATCTACAACAGTCCACTCAGGCCATATCGCCCGGATTGCTTCCCAGATGTTTCTGAAACAGAAAAATCACGTGTTAGCATAGTCTTACTTGGTAATATTGAAGTAGTATGAGGAGTAATAGTAGGGGGTGTTGGGCTCACCTGATATAAACAATTTCAACTCCCTTCTTAACTTCATCCGGCAACTCCTGTCCATCCTTCCTGTTCTGCTCGGGCAAAAGCACCGTCTTTACACCCGCTCGCATAGCTCCAATGGCCTTCTCACGAATACCGCCAACAGCTGTAACCTTTCCTCGAAGAGACATTTCTCCAGTCATAGCTATCTGTGGTGAGACTTTTTGTCCCGAGAATAAAGAGATGAGGCAGATCGTGATCGCACAACCAGCCGATGGCCCATCTTTGGGAACACCACCACTTGGGCAATGAAGATGGACACTCCTATTCTTTAGAATATCCTCTGTCGGGTCACTAGTTAGGCCTAGAAGTGTGGCGTTCGACTTCACCCAAGTGAGGGCAACCTCGGCGCTTTCTAGAATATAACATCGTTAGCGTTAATATCACTCATGCAATCATAGGGCTCAGGGCCGCAAAAATACATACCTTTAAGGACCTTGCCTAGGTGACCTGTGAGATGAAGTCTTCCGTTACCCGGATAATCCGAACATTCAATGAACAGAACTGAACCTCCGACCCCGGAACTGTACGCAACAAGCCCGGTTACAATACCTGGCCGTAGGTCTCGTTCCACAATCTCTTCCTCGTACTTCTCGATGCCAAGGATGTTCTCGACATCTTTCACTGTCACATTCCGCCTGTAATTTTCAAGTTTACCTTCATCCCTAGCTTCCGCAAACTCTACTGCCTTTGCTCGACAGACGCTACCGATCTCGCGTTCCAAGTTTCTCACGCCAGCTTCTCGAGTATATGATTGTATCACTTTAAGAAGCACTTCATCAGACAATTCGAGCTGTTCTGTCTGCAGGCCGTTGGCCTGGAGTTGCTTCGGAACCAGATATCGGGAGGCGATGGCCTTCTTCTCCAGTGTCGTATAACCGCTGAGATAGATCATTTCCATACGATCAAGAAGGGGCGCAGGTATCGTTTCCAACGAATTGGCGGTGGCAATGAACATCACCTTTGAAAGATCAAGAGGTATGCCCATGTAGTGATCGGTGAAAGACCAATTTTGCTCAGGGTCGAGCACCTCGAGCATAGCAGCTGATGGGTCGCCATGGAAGCTACTGCCTCCTAGCTTATCGATCTCGTCTAATGGTCTAGGTTAAACAGGCGTTACAGGATTCCAGTACGGAATATATGAGCTTACCTAGGAGAATGACAGGATTGACCACTCCAACCTTCTTTAACGCGCCAACAATAACACCTGGTAATGCTGCTACATACGTCCTGCGATGGCCTCTAATTTCCGCCTCATCCCGAACACCGCCCAGGGATATTCTATGGAACTTTCTTCCTAGAGCAGTGGCGATGCTCTTCGCGAGCGAGGTCTTGCCGACGCCGGGAGGTCCAACGAGTAACAGAATTGGAGATTTGTCTTGGAATTTCTTAGGCGCAGGGGCGGCTTCCTTGTCGCCAGTCGCTTTGGCAGCTGCCACTTGAGAATTTTCGTCTTCAAGTTGTTTCTTCAGTCTTAATACAGCCAAATACTCGAGAAGTCTCTTTTTGACCTTATCCAAGCCGTGGTGATCATCGTCCAGTTGCTTCCGGGCTCGTGATAACATCGAAGAGTCAAGTTTATCATCCGTAGTCTTAACCCATGGTACTTCGATGATGTTTTCTATATAGTTCCGACAAACTTGGTACTCGGCCTGGGCAGGCATCATTCTCTTCAGACGCCTCAGTTCTCGCTGGACAACAGTAGCAGCTGTTGAAAAAAATAAAAAGAAATTTGTTAGATGTTTCAAAAACCCATGAGAATCCGTAGGAGAGACAGATGCATACCTTCAGGACTCAGCTGACTCTCTTGAACTCGCTTTGCTAATTGGCCATGCTCATCCTCTGGATCATCATCGTCGCGGGCTTGCTGGAACTGTCTGAAGCGAGGGGCCCTCATCAAACTAGTGTCAGGACGTTTGATGACAATCTTTTGTGAATTTTTGAGCTGCTGGCGGACGGCCTAGAGTTTTCAGGTCAGAAATGGGTTAAAATCGAAGGCACAGTCCTTTCAAATGCTTACATTCATATTTCGAGTGAGAACCTCGACTGCTTTCTCAAGTTTCTCATTGACGGTCGGAGCTGTCATCATTGCCAATTGGTCCGTATAGCTAGCGTCCACGACGCTGACCATGAAATAAGCCAGACCAGCGGCCTCAGAGGGGTCTTTGCCCGATACGAACTGGTCGGCCCGACGAGCCAGTAACGGTGGGAGGCCTGTACCGGTACGCAAAGTCAATGCAGACATGCGAAGCAGTATTATGAGCTCCTTCGTAAGGGCTTTTATTTCCAGGAAATTCTTTTGGCCTACAGCATCGACGGGTCCTAGGTATTTTGGTCGAATTAGTACCATGGATAGTGTAGATACGATATTTGATCATGGAGGCACAGCAAGACATACTATCCTCGATTTCAGAGTACTCCACATCCGCCTCGATATATGGGGTCTCTTGGATGATGCGTCCGAGCTTAAACACCGAGATTCCTTCTACGAGGACGGTGACACCCCCAGCAGTCTTTTCCTCGAGCCCGACGACCTTAGACGCTACACCATGAGTAAATAGGTCTTTCGGCGCGGGTATTTTCGGGTCTGAAGTAATAACAGCCTTTATGATCCTCTCGGTCATATCCTCTACGCCGAATGCCTCTCTCTCCTGTGGCGATTCAGAGGCACCTTCAACATGCCGTTGGTCGGCTTTATCCCGGATGAACTGCACCTGGGAAGGAGCCTTCAGGGGTACGCATCCAACTAGCTTATGGGCATTCGACAGAAATTCCTCAGCAGATTGGCCAAATACTTTCCGTAGAAGAGCAACAATATCGGGCCGATCGGTAATCTGGATACGTTTGGTTACACCAGGAAGTAGAACATGGCCGGGAGGCAAGGGGATTATCGGCAGGACCGTAGCCGGCACAGGATCCGGAGCCGACATGGTGGGCGGCTTGCGACCAAAGCCGCCGAGGAGTTTAGATAGGGTATCTATTGTGAAATAAGGGACCTGGAACGAGCTTGGGAGGTGCTTGTGGGTGGATTGGGAGAGGTTGGTCGTACGAGCAGCACACGGGTCGAGTCGAGTTGAAGAGAGAGGCGTCGAGGCAATCGCCCGGGGTGGTACCAGGTTATGAACAAGCAAGGGACAACTATAAGTCTAGAAGCATCTACGATGAGATCGTGATATATGTTTTAGTCTGCGAGATGTAGAAAGAAGATGTAGAGATGTTATTATAGATTGATGGTTTCGGTCTGCCGCGGTTGGAACTGGAGGAAGGAAAGAAGGAACACACGCGGACAGCTGGACTGGCGAATGTGATTTGCCGCGGGAACAACCGCACCCGGTTGGACCCACCACATCACCACATCCATCGTGGCCCAGTCTTGCAATCTTGGTACTTAAGTAGCTATGTGAGTAACTGAAAAAGAGGCAGAGCTTCAATACCATAGGATATATCTTTTGAGATAGCCGTTGTGCGTATGTATATGTGTCTGGAGTGAATGAGAGAAAGGTGGCGTTGCTGTAAATAATAATAATAGCCGTATGCATCTTGTAATTAGCCCGATCGAGACCCTCACAATTCACAACGGCACCAGCCTGGCCCGGTCTGGCCTCCTTGTTCGTTAATCTTCCGCTGTGTCTCCCAACCGCGCCTGCGAAAAGGAGTGGAGGTTTTCCATTGCATCTACAATACCTCTACTTACTTACTTAGCTAGTACTCATGCAAAATCTTCTCTTTCTCGATCAGAATTCAAATATATCCGACGACGTGACCCTTCCGAGGGCGAGGGCGAAGTGTCCACTTTATACGTACCATCGATATATAAGTATACATCTCTTCGGCTGCGCTGGGGTAGCAGAACTGGACACAAAGTACATCCAAAGTACAAGTACATATACATGCTCCTTGACTTCCGACCCCCTTGACGCCTGTTGAGAGGTCTCGACGTCTACGGCACCCTCAAAATAGACTTCCGCTACTTCTCGTCTCGCCTTTTCCTTTCAACATGGCTACGAAAGCGTCCAACACTGTCGCCGCAGCTTTAGCATCTGCCTCAGACACGCCCTTGACCCCTGCCAACTTCCAAAGACTGCGGCAACGATGGAAGGCGACAGTCACCGGAAAACATGTGCGGGTCAACAGCGACGATGTCTACTACGCCCTTTCCAAGCTGTCTGGCACTGCAGAACAGTATATAGCCAACATGCAGCCCTCCAGGGTTCACATATGGGAAGATCTTTCACCAATTCACTTATCAGTCAACTTTCGGAAATCCTACGAGAGATTACGGACAATCGGTGCGTGGTTCACTCCCTCCTTTAGCGGCGTGGGGGAAACGTTTTCGCTGATCTGCATCTGTGTAATAGCTCAATCATACTCCATCCCCGGTAGCATTCACTACCATGACCTTAATGTTCAAGAAACCATAATTCAGAGTCTTGATTTCATTAGTTCCGAAATTTACAATGCTAGTGTTGTTCAAGCTAAAGGTGAAAATTGGTGGAATTTTAGGTACGGCTTGAAGTTATCCCAGTATCATAAAGTCACTGCCAGGGATTCTAATACGAATTTTATATAATTAGGATCGGGGCACCGTTAGCTTTGGTAGATATTGCTATATTACTCTACGACGATCTAACACCAAGGCGGCGCCATGATATCGGCGCTACAATTATTAAAGTATAACACCTATCTTCAATTTAGAACAAGCCAATCTCGAACCGGAGCTCACATTCTTACTCGCCAGAACATCGGTAGCATCGGACAGCGTTCGCTCAAAGGCGCCAACAGAGCCGACATTTGCTTAGCATTGATCGGAGCCGGCGTGATAACCAACGAGGAAGCCGAAGTGTCACGAGGGAGATGGTGTCTATCCGACAAGGAGTACGACGGGGAGAACTCGATCTTCGAACTCGTCGAGAGTGGAGAAGGGCTTTACGAGGGTGGAAGCTATCTTTCCCACGAAATCTTCCCTTACACCGGAGGCTACGGTGTACAGCATTACTATTCACTATCGAAGGCCGTAAACGTCCTAAGCAAATCCCCCTATCACATCAACAGCACGGAGCTACAAGTAACATTCGCCGCCATCAATTCGACATTTTCCCCTGTGATGTGGCGAGGAATGATGATGGGTCACATTAGAGGGAGAGATATTGCCAGAAAATCCGAGCCAGACGCCTTCTGGGGCAATCTATTCCTTCAGTCCCTTCTCTACTTCGCAGATACCGAGCTAGTACCTCGGGAACACAGGATATTCTTTAAATCATTGGCTAGGAGTATATGGGAAGCTGCCCCGCTTCCTGATTTGTATGGCCTTAACATTACCCAGGCTTTCGGCATGCAAAAGGTCCTCGAAGAAAGGATCCCGCCGGCGGCTCCTCCTATCGGTACATTTGCTACCCCTATGTCTGATCGCATAATGCATCATAGACCCGAATGGGCCGCCGCATTGGCAATGTCATCTTCTAGGATCGGTAGATATGAGGCCCTCAACCACGAAAACTTGAGGCCTTGGTACCAAGGAGACGGGTTCTTGTACGTCTATACAGACAAAGACCCGCTGCATTTCTCCAACGATTACTGGCCGACAATGGACCCCTATCATACTCCTGGGGTAACAAACGGACAGAATCCGCAGGACCCCCCTGCATACAAATTTACCGCCCACCGGGACTGGGCCGGCGGATTGGACTGGAGAGGAACCCACGGATTAGCCGGATTAGATGCACTATCGACTGACAAAGGATCATCCGCTAAGAAGTCTTGGTTCTTCCTTCTGAACAGCATTATCGCCTTGGGTGCCGGTTGTGCTGGCTTGTCCGGAACTGAGGTGCATACCACCTATGAATCGAGAAACCTCCCTATTTCCGGATCCAACTTCAGCATCAACGGAGATTACCAAATAATGAACCCCGGGTGGATTAAACCCTGGGAAGAAACCCACGAGCAAGTCGATTGGGCCTATCTTGATAGCTTCGGTGGCTACGTGTTTCTAGATAAAGAACCCGTTTCTTTCAAACACGAAAAACGCAAAGGGAAGTGGACAGATATAAATCAATATCCAGATTATCTCGGTTTCAGCGATCCCATCACGAGAGAATACTTGACCATCTACCGGAACCATGGGATTGACCCCGAAGACGGGCGTTATGCTTATGCCTTACTCCCGAGTGCAAGTCCTGATGAGACTCGCGATTTTGCAACAATTCCACCCGTCAACGTTACCCACAATACTCCAAGGCTTCAGGCCATTCAGTTTAACAATACTGTCATGGCAAATTTCTGGTCTGGTGGGACAATCGGTTATCTAACCGCCGTTACGCCATGTTCAATCACATGGGGTTACAGTGGCGTCGAAGACAAGTACCTCACCATCTCAGTTTCTGACCCGACGCAGAAGGCCACGAGGGTCGTACTATTCCTCAATGATCCTGATATCGGCGGGGTAGCTGAAAAGGACGATTCGATTCAGTTACGCTGGGGAAGGGCCGGGGAGACAGGCTCTGTTACCATAACCGTCAATGTCGAAGGAACACACGGAAAGACTCATAGAGTGAGTTTCGAGAGAATCAGTTGGCGAGGAACGCTCGAGAGTTTACCATGGAGGCCACCGGTGAAAGAAACGGCCACGTCAACGACCACTACAGCCTCACGCCGCGTTCGACCGGCTGCCACTAAGAAACCATTTGCCAATAATGCTACCGTTATGTCTACAAAAGCTGGTCACAAACCAGCCCCAGCTAAATACAAGACCAGCACGATTAGCAAGACCAGTATCGGAGCAGTCAAGACAGTCAAGTCAGTCAAGCCAAGCGTTGGAACAGCCAAACCTAGCGTTGGAACAGTCAAGCCCAGCCCTGGAGCAACCAAATCCAGCCTCAGAACGCGCAAGTCCAGTCTCGAAACAATCACGCCCGAGGCTGCCACCACTTCTATAGTACTAAAAAGCACTACATACGCAGCATCCCATTAAACAACATCACAAGCGTTGATAATTATTCAGTCGGGTTTCGTTCCTTTCCTTTTTTTGGCGTTGGTGCTTTTGGATTTTGTTTGAATCGAATCTGTACGGAATCATATCGGTGGGAACTCGGCTGTCAATGGGTACACCTTTGCTTTCTCGCATCTTGAAAAGTTTATTTGAAGCCCTACCGTTTTCCGCTCCACGGATCATTGGCAATTTACAGCATTGTAAAACTCAGAAGATACCCATGTACAAAATATTCTCTTTCTTTGAATCCTAATACATATATTTTCCAGTTCTTGTAAACTCTTTTTTCTCGTTGCTTTCTAGCATTACAGGTACTAGCAGACACAAATGAAATGTTACATGGCACGGCATTGGGCAAAACTTGTTCCCCCGTATACCGTTAGATCAGCTGTCCGCCTGCAAAGTTATTCTTGAGAGATCATCTGGCAATCAAATTAATTTGACGAGTTCCGAAGAGCGGCGCGCGCACATACAAGGTTGGAAGTCATTTCAATGGCTTTCTGATGACCTAATGTTGGAATTGGAAATAGGACCAATATAAAATGCCTCTCAACATTAACCCAAATACCATCGCATGAACTTGGTTTTAAATTTAGATAACTTTATCTCCGGATCCATGGACAGAAGTCATTCAATGCTTTGCAGATAACCACCCTTGAATCATGAATGCAGGGTTTAAGCGTTTTCCATGTATACCGATATGTGTGACTACCTAGCTCGCCAGGTTGGAAGGGTGCATGTGTGCTACAGCTGTGCTGTTCAATAAACCATGCCCGTTTTAAAACCTGCAGGTAGCTGCGATTTCCGCTCTTAATAGCTACCTAAGGTGTCATATCTAGTCGACTACCTTCAGGGTAATCGGGAAAAAAGGACAGAAGCGAGAGGCTGCAAATCACAAGGATTTCAATTGAGTTCTAAATGGTGTAAGATGCGCAGGTTTACACTAGGCAGAGCTAGAGGGGTGGCGAGTGATATATCCTATAGAATACCACGGGTTCAAAACTAAGTTTTTTTTTTTTTTTTACTAGTCTACCGACCCCCTTACACCATCAGTAGGCTATAATGCATATTTGGGGACGGCGGGTAACTGTATCACGGGTGGAGCACATGATACAAAGGAAGGATCAACTTTAGTATTAGCAGGATTTCTGGAGAAGCGGCATAAGAAAACCCGTTAATGTATACATCTGTGTGTGAACGGAAATCCCTCCCTCTCGCGCGGGTTTGAGGGAACAGGCGGACGGAAAGGTTTGAGGAAAATGTGTTCGTGCAGCTCAGCGATAGTGGTATAATTAGAGCCGACTAGTCGCGTCGAATCTGTACGGATCGCATTGATAGTGGGCTCGTGCCAATCCTGTCGCTCCATCTTGACTCGTGATGGTTGTCAAAAAGCAAAAGGGCCTTGGGACTGCTGGGATACCCTCCCCGGAAACATCCATCGAGGGGACATACATCAGCATGGTAGCCACCTGTTCAGCACACTGGTTGACATGATTGTTTCGAAAGTTTCTTTTGCTAACTTTCAGTGCAACGGTCAGGACAGGTGGCTAAACAAGATCGTAGACAAGAAGCTTAAGAAAAGTAAAAAAAAAATACAAAAAAATCAAGGTATCAAGGTATCAAGATATCAGGATATCAAGGTTGCTTGTTAGTAACAGCAGCAGGGGATATTAACAGGGCTTCATGTCGCACATGTATGCAATGCAAGCCCCAGGATATGGCTCCACGATCTTCAAACGTTTAACTAGTCTAATCTGCACGCAGGCCAATAAAACTAGCGCAGAATTTCAGAGGTGCGAATCGATCACAAACTCTTCCAAGGAGTGAAGTGCCGATTTCGAAAATCTAAGGCGAGGAGATGTCAGCGCCAACTTTTCGACCAGACATGACAGTTCCATGGCAAAAGCAAAATACCAGGTATAAAACAACGTCCCCCGATATGGATATTGTTTACGAGCTCGTAACATATGCGATCAGCTTCGCCTCTTCCTTAATAATCCCGACAACGTCAAGGGGCGCTCGGAAATCTTTTGGATTTTGGGAATAATTGTGCCCATAGGAATCACCACGATGTAGCCATTCCGCTACGGGGTATCCCCTTGCGAAAAAAAAAAGATCTTTGCGCTCGATTATGAATAATAATAATGGTATTTCTATTATTAGAAAAAGCAAAATCGTAGATTTTCTGCAACGAGGAATCTGCATAAATGTTATTCCCTGGTAAGGAGAGACTCAAACCCTCTGTGCGACCAGACATAAGAGCTGTCGAAGTACGGGGATATACTACATATATGCATACATATCTCGCCGGGCGAATGGTACAGTTCTCGAGGTTTTGAGACCGGGCTATGTTACTTTATGTTTCATGTCATTAGAATTAGCCACTAAAATGTGGCCGAGCCTGGTTCCCAGACTATGTCCGAACAGAGTCGCGAATAACAAAGACGAAACCTGATGATAGACAGGGGGGTGTATCTTGAAGGTTAGAAGATGGTGGCCAACCAACGGCCTCAAATTATTTAACAATATGGACAAGGGTTATGGGAATGCATATCATAAGTTACCTCTAAGTAATGACCCTTATTCATTCCGAGGTGCCCTGAAGCGTCGCCCGAGACTCGTCGGCGAGATCAGGACAAGTCTGCCAGCCATAGATGAAGACACGAGGTACTACCGAGAAATATCTGGTTTTGAATAGTAATTACCTGGCCTGATATTGTATTCTACTTGTTATCGATACTGTGCAAATAGACCAAGACGCCACCGTTTTTTAGGGCGTATCGATGCCTGCTGAAGCGAGCACGATTCGATTAGTGTTATCTAAGAGATATTCGAAATCGCGCATCGGGTGAAGTGTCACAAAATGATAGGGTAGGTTCTCCAAGGATTTGTGCTTGGGGGAAAAAGAAACCCTCTAAGTTAGAGAGAGGGGAAGGGGGGTATGTAGTTGGATCGCAATAGCTACCCCGGAGAGTGAATGTTAGAAATGTGTTGTTTGTGGTGCATAAAGTCTTGTACCATGTGTTATTAGCGCTACGGGCGTCGCAAGAATCAGGAAAGCCCGGAGAATTCGAATTTGAAGGTTCATTCTATTCGCCGGTGACAAGGTCTTCTGCATATCTTATGGCTGATGGCTGCCAGGTTATGGGTGCTTAGGTAGTAGCTGGTGGGTGCTAGCGGGCGTTCGGTGACCTCTTTTTTGCGACTAGGCAGTGCAGGTTGGCCTGATGCCTGGCGGGCTGCAAGGTACTCGGGCATGTAGCAGCATGTAGGTCCATGTATCCTTATGTAACTTGTTCAATCCGTCCATCAGCCTTCATGCACGGCGTGGTATCATGTATTAAGTATCATGTATCATCTCGGGTAGAGGCAAGCTTAAGGCAACGGCCTCGGTTAGGTGAATTCGTGAAATATGCCCTATCAGAATCGGACTCTTCTTCGATTGTATCGTCTCCCTCCATGCATGGCTTCTATTCTTATGCCAGGTCTGAGACAACAATACGAACCTATCCCTGCCCACCTACATTGTCGCCCTCTTGAGCTGAAAGCGGTATCACTATCAAACGTCGGTATCGTCATTATTCACCATCAGCTAGCATTACATTAATTACCATCACCCTGGTTAGAATCTATCTGGAGGGTGCGTTGAGGAGCAGGGTACAGGCTTGGTCCCAGACGCCAATTACAACTAACCGCGAGTCGACACATGTGCACCACCAACTATCCCAAATCAACATCGCATCAAACCTCAGGTAGACACGTTCCGTCTCGTCTTCGAATCACGTAGAGCCGAAACGAGGATATTTCGCAAACATGTCGCGTTCTACCATCGAAACGGAGACACAAATCTTAACCAACTTCCTTCTTTCAAACTCGACTTTTCCTGATATGGTCGACTTGAAGACCTTCCGTTCTCTCTTTCCCAAGAACCTCCAACACCATCCTCACGTGAAGCATCTCTACAACCATCTGACCTTGAAACACGCTGCTACCCTTGAAACCGTTCGCAAGAACATCGATTTCGAAGCGAAGATGTCACACCAGCTTCTCAAACGCGAGAGACGAGAGACAGCTGCCCAAAACCGGGATGAAGACGCAGAAATGCTAAACCAGACGGATATTACTAACGTGATGGAGGTCTACGGGGAAATGCCTGCTCCAAAAAGCAAGATACTCCCCATCGAGGACATCGTCAAGTCGCTCGAGGTTGCCAATCAAAAGCTGCAGATGGAAATGGAAATTTTGGACGAGGACTGCGAGAAATTAACTCAGGAGATCAAAGACATTGTCGGGGACCTAAGTACCCTCAAGTTCGGAAGCTTTACGGGCGCAAACGAGGGACTCGTTGATAGTGTCATCGAGGACCTCGCGAGACTGCAGGATACCTGCGATCAGGTGCTGAAACCTGCCGACTGAAGTTTACCGAATCGCGGGACCCGCTGATCATGTCCGTAACCTTTCCCACGGAAAAATACACCGCCGGGGTGCGCAGTTGCGTATCCTCCTGTAAGAAGATAGACCTGGCCAGCCATCGCCAAATATAATAGCCTGGCGAAAAACCGTTGATCAGCCACTTTCTTTAGCCTGGCGATTCGGATGCAATAAAAAGGCTGCAGGCGCCAGTGCTTTGCTCTGAACATGCATACATTTATGGTACCGAGGTACCAGCTGGTACCACTCGAAGCCCACACGACGAAATCTGTACGTAACAAAATACAAGCAAGTAACCTATACTCAAGTACATTTCCGCAGTGTAAATACCAGTTGATACATTTTGCTCAGAGTCGACTTCGCCTCAAATACAAGAGTCTGCAGGGCCACAGATATCTATTGTAAATGACGTCGCCGCACGTCCCATCACGAGTTACAAAAACCAGTTCCCGTCAGGGTGGGGACGGTGCCAAGGAACCGAGAAGCATGTCTCACTGTCTCGTTTAGAATTGAGACAGAATGTCTTACCTTCCCTTCTTCCGTCCGAGCCATTCATTCGATTTGCTATAGCTATAATGGAACCACATATAACCTAGCAGTCGTGTTCGGATTTCAACTCGACTGGGATAGATCTAAGAAAAGATCAGCTCAAACATTGATCTTTTGGACTCGAGAAGCATGGGAATGGGCACAAAATGGTGGGGTAAGGCGACCACGAAAACTATTACCACTTCGAGCCATCTGCAAGCCATGCTTATTTTTATTCTTCTCGACTTACCAGGCACTCATTCGTTGACACATAAATCACCGTTGGCATATGCCGTCAGTACCCTTGTATACAGTTCGTTTATGTTTCAGTGGCATGTTGCGAGGAATAGCCAAGGATTGTCAAATCTGTTCATGCGATATCGTAAATCCGATTCAATTCTGGTGAGAACCCTTGTCAACCAGGTTACGAAGCGAACAAAAGAGCGATGATCTGCCTAGGAGCAGCTAAGGCGCAACGAAACGATGGTTCCCTGGATGTAAGAATGGGAAAAATAGCCTCTATTGTGTAAGAATTTCCCTTGTGGCGACAATATGCGAAGCCAGCGCTGTAGGCCTAGCTATTCTGGTGCCTTGGGAGAAAAGCGGTAAAGAAACGAAGCAATGACTAACCGATTCCGCCAAGCTGGTGTTTCGTGTGCAATGCAGCTGGTGTTCATCAGCACCCCTTGATATCGGTTCGGAACTAAATTCGAGTAATGATAATTAACTGATAGGGAACTAAAAGATCTATCGATAACTATCTGGATAGGAACAAATGAAATAAAACATCCTGTACATGAAGCAATGCCGCAGTCTCATCAGAACGCCGACTTCCTGAGCCAGATCTACCGAGCGTACTAACCTAGTCAGCAGCACCTTAATGGTTTTATGAAAGGCGACCACCAAAGAACGGCTAAAAGGGAAGAAATTGGCCACGGTAACGGTAATAACGTCGAAACTTATTACCATTACCACATCAAGCTTTATCATAAATCATCCAATCGTTCACCAGATCAGACACACAATGTTTTCCTATCAGCCAGCATTTCGTGACTCGGGGACATGCGGGAGGACCCCGCTCTCGGTTACCAGTCCAGCGATGCACCGTAATTGGCCAGAGTCTGACAGTTCCAGTTGATAACCCGGTTAGAACTGCCAGTAATGGAATAGTTATGGATCCGTTATGTGCAGGAAACTTGGTTTGGGATGGGTGCAGGGATGTCGTGATCCAGGTGACCTTTCTTTTCGGGACGCTACTGCATCCCGGGCTACATGCATCAAGCACCGCTCCACGGGCCTCACAAGTGCGGCTTGCCCAAAAGAAGGCTGAAGCGAGGCCCTGAGCGTTAATAATTCGCCAGGGTCAATTCATCGCGTACCTTGCAGATTCGCTTGGGGTTAATCAAATGTCGCCAACAAGCCAAGGTGATAAACAAACCCACTGGTGTGATGGCTGCAGGGGTCCTGTATCAGATTCTGTGGAAGCCGGTGCTTCTTCTCGAATGTTTCCTGATTAGTATGGTAAATGGAGGAACCTCTTTCCAAGTATTTCCAACTCCCCAAGACGAAATTAAATCTTCCCAACTGTCAACTTCTGAGATTACAATTGGGCGGAAAACTCTCTTTCTTTCAAACGGTACCTGAACCTTTCCTGATATGCCAACCCCACAACCTAGCGAAACACTAGCTCCCAGAATGTCAAGCAGGATTGTGAAGATTTGATATTAGCGATGTTCGGGCTTTCATCAAAATGCTACGTACGAGATATGCTGCAGATATGTGATATATCATAATTAATATACTAGATCGACTATTGTGGCCGCTGCGTAGTATCGAAATCCTTTCGGCCGGAACGGACAACGGGCATGCAACATGCTTATAACATATATCGCACCACGAATTTTCATATCAAATCACCAGTCGCTCCAAAATAAAATAAAATAAAATAAAATAAAACAAAATAAAACAAAATAAAGATAAAAATAAAAATAAAAATAAAAATAATAAAATAAAAATAAAAATAATAAAATAAAAATAAAAATAATAAAATAAAAATAAAAATAATAAAATAAAAATAAAAATAAAAATAATAAAATAAAAATAAAAGGGGGTTCCGGGATTCCATAGCTATAGATTCTGCTGTGAGTAGATGTACATTACATGACTCGGAGAATCCACCACACAGCTAGATCTCGATTTAAACAACACCATATATATTAAACTATCATCCCGAGAATGTTTGCTGTCTTTTGTGAGTGTTTCAATACGCGTGAATCTTCTTTAAACTTTTGAGGTTCTGTGCGTGTCTGGTTAATTATTCCGAGTTTTGATTCTAGATGCTTTAGGCGGGGCCTGGCTAAAATAGCTACCTATGGCAAGGGAGGCTTGCTGTATCAATCACAGATGTTTAATATAATGGTGTTGTTTTAGAATCATCATATTAGGCGTTTTGATACCATGATGTTACTTGTGAATACCATGTTTATGAGACCCCAGCGCACATCCGAAATATACGTTTTAGTAAAAACCGTGGCAACACAACAATATGCAACAAACATTCAGTTTCAATTTCGAAACAGACTATACCAGATACTAGTTTACGAGACCATGCTATGCCATATTTACGATCACTCCAATACTCGCTTAACGGACATGACTACCAGCTGGTTAGTGTGTTTGCTCAGCTATCCAAGCTTCGTCCCAATCAATTTGGCACTTTATCATTCTTATTACGGCGATATCTCGTCATGCCATTGCGCCATCAAGAGGGCGAAACATGAGATCCTGCAACATGCATCGCCCGGTTCGTCGTGTCAAAGCAAATAGCTCTAGAAATACACTGTGGACCCATTTTCTACAATTCTGCACCGTAATTTCGGGAAATAGAGGTTGGGCTGTGGAGACTTTGCCGCCTTCGACGGGAGAGGCATATGCATAAGCGGCTCGAGTCAGGGCTACTAAATCCTACATTCTATTACCAATGACTATGGTGCACGCTCCTAGTCTGTATCCACAATTGTACCAATTTCGTTTTAGCAGTACATAATTAATATCCGTTCAGATGAAGCATTGCAATCCATGGGCTGTACCCGTCTAGGGTCTTTCGGCCGGGATGAGCATTACCTTGGTACAAAATTAGGATTCCCAAGTTATTTTGGTGGATCAATGCTGCTATAACCTGACATCGATTTTATTCATTAAGCTAAGACTATGTTTGGGGCTAGTTATTTGCATGCTTCCTTCTGTAACGTTCGAGATAGACATCGGAAGTACCGGGGTTGTATCTTCTTCGGCTACCCCTCTGGTAAGCCCACTAGTTAAGCAGAGAATGCCGCCGAGTTACTGACGGGTCGCAGATTGCCACCAATACAGTGAATTCGGTAGTGCTCCGGTAGCTGAGAATGTAACATGAGCGGGATGTAAAGGTCGCCAACTGTTGCCGTCTTATGCACCTTCAATGCAGGGATCTCTGCGTGTGTCGCGGTTATCGACCTTCCCAATCTTGCACACTATCAGTGTCATCTGAGCTTTTCTCTGGGCTTAAGACTACGTCTAGCTAGTGCGGGGGGAATATCATGCCAAAAATCATTGTCTGCTTTTATCATGTTCATGTACGTTTGGACCTTGATCCTTCCCTCCTTGGCGGCCTACCTTGCAGAAGAGGAACGGTTGTACAGCAGCATTAATAAGCCTATAGCAAGGTGGAGATCCCCATGTCGTGTGACGACTCTGAGGCTGTGCTGGCGACATTTTTACCTGTGCATAATTCAATTTACAACAAACTGCTATTTTAAAGGCTACGGTGCTAAAAAGGATCGGGTCGAAGATTCTAATATCGCCGGTTCCGAACGGCTTTAGATCCAATCAACTGCATCAACAGGGTCTACACACAGGGGCAGCTTTGAGAAAATGTGTGAAAAATAAAATAAATAAAAAAGACGGAGTTTACATGCGATGAGGTGAGACTCAAATGTAAAGCGGGGCAATTATCGGGGCGCTGGCAAAACGGTACTCTCACACTTAGTAAATATAACGGTATCCACAAGAAATTGACGCTACTGCAGGTACCGAAATACAAAATTTCTGGGCGTGAGTCCAAGTTCCTGAGGTCTATGCAAGCCGAACTCTATACCATTGCCAGGTTTCATCTAGATGGGACCAGTGAATCTTGCGAAGTAGGAGTTGTCTATGCATGTGGTGGAGTCACGTTGACGACATCCCGAGCTTGGAATCGCTTTGATGGTCAGGTGCAGTATCCATAATTTCAAGGGATCCATACATATGCATAGATAAGATTGCATGAAATTGCCCCTTGGGAGACCCGGGTACTGGTGAATGTGGAAGTGAGAAACCGGCGATATCATCGTCAGTATGGTGCCAAGAGCCCTTGACATAGCTTATACATAGGAATCAACCCACCAGATGTGAAACGACCGATCATCCAAAGTAGATACCAGAAGCGTTAACAAACTGGTTTTATCTTCTACTGCTGCATGAAATTCGTCTCCTGCAGATGCAGGTACAGGACGAGGCGTCTTCTCGTTGAAACTCCAGAATCCACCACTATCATCTTCGCCTTGATTATAGATCAAATTCTCAGTAGGCACTGGAGCCACCAAAGACGAAATATCTAGATCGCGATGTAAATTATAGCTATTTAGATATTATCTGACGTTTATGGAGAGAATTCTAGATACCTATCCGATTGTTAATAGCAGTTTCAATAAAAGCCGCATGCCGTGGTACCAGCGCAATCGCAAAGATCCGGAGTGCAAAATTAGCCCCAAATCAATTTAGTAAACTATCCGATATTTCTCGCTCAAGCTGCCAATTTCGGTGACCAGTATGGGGCCGACAGGGGACCCTTCTGTGCCTCATTTTGCTTCTTCTACCAGCCATTTTTATGGCGAGTGCGCGTTGACCCCCACAAATACTGGTGCGTGATGCCCCAGGTATTCGGTATCCCTGTTGGTCCCGACGTGATTGATCCCGGGTGGCTACTCTGTGGTCTCAAAGAAACCCGATCTTCAATCAGCATTATTTTAGCAAAGCTCGCCAACTGGTGATGTGCTTCATGAATTCAGAACAATACCATGAATTTCTATGATAGCCACACAACCCATTTATGCAACAAACTGCGCTGTATTTCCTGCCATGCAAAGCAACGCAAATCGATGAATTCATGAAATAAACTAGTTAACTCGAGTAGCTTAGTTTATATAACATCTCATAAAAATTTTGAAATCTTGGTTTTGAAATTTTCGGCCTGGCTCGATACTGCCGAAGAAGACCATGGTTTTCCATCCCTCGCACAATATGCATTCCATGTGCTAGGGAAGAAAAAGGACCCTGCGGGTAGTGTCGGAATTCTGCCAGCAGACAAGCCTTGGGAAAACTTTATCTTAGACACGCTGCATTTAATGACAATTCAAGAACTCAGCTAGTAAAGGGCTCTTACTGTTTCAAATATTTCATAATCCAAAAGTTTATTTCCTCACATGGACATCGTGAGATAGTTTTTGAAGCTCAAAAGTAATGTGCGACGCCGACAAGGTAGTGCTACCCTAAACTTACGGTCACTGTAACTGTTCATCCCTTCAAAAAGATATGTCAATACCTAGATCTTTGCGGGCCATGGGACAATCTAGTTGCTATCTTTGCCATCTTTGCCACAGTATACTATGTGGTTTTGGAATTGCCTATCTCCCTGGATGGTGGGGTTAAGCAGGACTTGTGATTTACAGGACTTAAAGAGCCTTGCATTACATCGTTCGTTTAATGAATCAGATCCTCAAACACCTCTGATGTGTGCAGCTATAGCATCGACCGCTTCGAAGACTGCATATCTGGTTCACTGCACACCATGGGACCTTATTGGGTGGAGCCGGTCGACGTTAGCTGTCTGTAGGCGAAAGTCCAAAGGCATATGTATGTACAGTACGGTACAATAAGATTCCGACCTAATAGTTTTTAGTTCCTGACTTGTCGTGGTGTCACTAGCTTGTACATATTTTTCCGTCTCCATCTGCAATTAAACTTTTTATGTATAACATAATATTCAGAGGAACGGCAGGGCACGGCATATGAGATTCACGTGGATGTTTACATGCCAAGGGTCCCGAGTAGGCTATCAATGCTATCTGAGCTCGTTCCTTATCCATGGTTTGGATAGTTCGTCGTGATGAGATTTTCATGAGAAACTTTTTTTATGATCAAAAGTTTTTAAGCTCTTCTGATGGGCTTGCTACCTGGCACTAAATACCTGCATAAGACCTCGCCAATGTTTGGAAAAGAGCCTCACGGTTTTCTACGTTTCATCATGGGCTCCAGGAAAGAAAATATGAAAAAATTTAAAAAATTTAAAAAATTTAAAAAAATAAACTCGAACTATTCTACGCTTTGGAACTTTGTGGAAATCGTAGCTGTAGGATCCAACGATCCAACCTAACCGTTAGCCTGGGATTCGACACCTGCGGGGCATTTGCTTGCAGATTTCCCTCTCGAGACGGCTCTAAACCTTCGGCTGCAGCTCCGCTCCCATTTTTCGAGTCGGTTGGCGAGAATTAATGTGAAAAAAAAAGCGACCGCACTAAATCAGAGAAGCTAGGAGGGGCTGTGAGTGAAATGTCATCATGAAGTGTACGCAGTAGTGGGAGAGGTTGTCTTGGCCTCGCTAGTGAACCTTGCAAAGTCCAAGGGTTACTATCACCATGAGTGTGCATTGATCAGTGAAGTATACTACGCAAGTCGTCATTCCATCCGGCATGTTTTCCTATCTCTGCTCCGTACTATGTATAGTTTTCCCAAATTTTGATCGGGCTCAGATCGTGAGGGTTTTATTTTGATCAAAATGTTCAGATAAGATATACTAGCAGATTCATATTATGATTTCTCTTTCGATAGTGATAGGGGTGTATTATAGTATCGAAGTGATACTAAAACGAGCACGGCCACAGAAACAAAGCTATATTTTTTTTTTTTTTTTTTTTAATTAGAAAATGCAGAAGAGCAAGTAATCTTTCAACATTTACCTGTTTGGGAAGATGATCTCAATCAATTTCGGCATGGGACTTTTATGATGGGTGTGGCAGACATACAAGAGCATCGCGCAGAGGCAGGTTTCTTTTGCCATTTGTCTTGCACTCGGGACCGCCCAGGACGAAAGACATTAATTCGGCTCGGGCAATGACAGAAGAAGAAAAGATAGATCCCCCGGACACGACGTGCAGCCCAGTGTTTGCTTCTGCCTCACGATTCAAGAGCGTGATTTCGAATCCCCCTTGAAGCCCTGAATTACGACAAACCTCGCGCAAATAGCGCAGAGGATGGGCAAATGTCCAGGGGGCCATGACCTAAAAAAAAAACGGAAAGAAGTGCTTTTTGTGATGAAGGCGCACTGTTTGGTTGCTTTTGAGACTCGAGTACTCTATAACATATGTACATACATACATGTACCCTCCGAGGAGGGCTGCACGGGTTGGGGGATGGTAGATGCGAGGGATGTCTCTGGATGCGAGGTGTGTGTGGCATGTACAGGACCTCAGACAGCCCGGCTCCCTCACGCCAAGCCCGAGAAAGAAGCAATGAACGGTGCAGTATCTCTGCGGCACCAGAAGTCGGACTAGTCCTCGAACCCTCTTCTTCACCCCACATCACGCCGCTGGCGGGCTAACCGCTTGCTCGACATGGCTGACCGTTGGTTCGTCCCTGGGCTGGGCGTGTTCGTTAAATTGCTCTGTTCTGTGTGCGAGCGAGACCAAGCTAGTTCAGACGCTCTTTTATTTATAACATCTTCATGTCCCATCCTCTAACCTCATTTTCTCCAAGCAGCTTCACTGGCTTGAACAAATCAGGATCATTGCGCATATACTAAAGCTCATTGTTATCCTCTTCCTTCTTCTTCTGACATATTCAACTGTCGGTTCCATTGCATTGTGCAGAAGCACTAGTAAAGAGGCTGACGTTCCTTTTTTGAGCCTTTTATCTACCTCTATAACCTGTACTTCAATCGACTACTTACATCTTAATTAAAAATTTCTACCTTCCTCAATATAAAATACTACCAGTGCCTACGGAAACAAGGATTCCAAACGGCCTGAGCCATCCTATCCTTATCTACTACTCAGCTATAGAATGCTAGCTGTCCAGACACCGCCTAAGCCTATCAAGATGCCTCGCGGTGGAAACTCAAGAATCAAGGTCGACGACAATACCCCAAGGGCAACGCAGGATTGCAAGGTTTGCAATAGAAGACGTATTAAGTCGGTAACCGTATCTACTTTTTTTTTCAATTCGATCCTAATACTAACACAACTACTTCCTGTCATCAGATGTGACCGGGCTCTACCTACATGTGGTAAGTGCCGAGGAAGGAATCTCGAGTGCCCTGGATATGGCCTCGTCCTCAAATGGGGCCAGGGAGTTGCCAGCAGAGGAAAGCTTGCCGGCAAGTCATATCCCATTAGAAATCCAGAACATGCCATCGCCAGAATGTCCAAAGAAAATTCCAATATTTCATTGGCCACTCCTCCAAAGTCAGCAACCACATCTCCCAGGTCGAAGGCACATAAACAGGAACCATCCTTTAAACAACATGCTCCGGCACAACTCAAACAACAACCTACATTTTCTAATGTCAACATTGTAAGAGTTGATTTATTAAACCAGCCGGATGCTGATGCCGATTTCGAGGAGGAAGATGGTCATTTGGGTGGCGGCTGCTGTGGGGGCTCGGTTGACACTACTGGGGGGTGGGACGGCTGGCTAGTGCAGAACGAAGGGGGGTTGAATACCGCTGCTACAGCCACCAGTGGACTCGACTACTACGATAGCAAGCCGACAATGGTCCCTTCACCCCCCAGTTCAGTATACAGCATGGAATACACTCCTCCACTACCGGATTTCGATTTTAGCTACGATCTCAACTCCCAACTCCCAACCATTCTCCAAAACAACTCCGTGCGAGAACTCATTGCCCATTATGATCAGACATTAGCGGCAATGATGGTATGGATCGATACACCCAGCAATCCTTGGAGAAAAATCATGATCCCACTTGCCATGCAATCACCAACTCTGCTTCTGGCACTATTGGCGGTGTCGGCCAACCATCTATCCGCACAGAACAGTGGAAACTACCCAGCATACTCATCCGCAGCTACAAGATATCGAGATTCCTCTTTAGCTCTGATAACCAACCGCCTTAAGATTGAAACACAGACCCTTGGTTACCAAAGCCCCGACCCAACTTACCAAATCAGGGACAAAATGGATTCCGATGCGACTTTGGCAGCTATAATCATGCTCACAAACTTCGAGATGATTGGCAGCCAAACAAACGCCTGGAGGACACATTTGGATGCCGCTAGGACAATGATCAAGCTCCGGGGAGGTGCGACTCAGATTGCTTCAGAAGACGACCAAACCAGTAGCTTCTTGCTCTCGCAGTTCTTTGTCATTGACGTGCTCGCATCCACCACTACATTCTCTAACGATGATGCGAAGGATTTCGAGATGCCAATAAACACTCCAACATCCGGCAGGGAAGAGCTTTTTGAAGACTTTCTCAAGGTCATGCATCAGATTACACGCTGGGAACGACAGCTTTCCAACCCAGAAAGGACACCACCATCGATTCCTCCACCGGAGGCTATACAAACTCGTTTCGAGAGTGCAAGACAGCGAACTGCCAGAGCCTCTACCGCCTTTGCTTCGGTTTTGACAGTTGAACAGAAGGATGACTTCAATCATTTGATCAATGTCTATCATCATTCAGGTCTCCTCTACGCTTGGAGATCCCTTTACAACTTCCCATCAACAAATCCCTTAATAACGACATCCAAGCAAGAGCTCTATAGATCCCTTCACTCAATTAAGGACCAAAAGCGATTCGCAGTTGACCTAGTTTATCCTCTTTTTATTCTCGGAACTGAGAGCGTCGGCGACGTCAACACTCAACAATATGTGCAATGGAGAATGAAAGAGGCTATGGCTGTGACAGGTTTCAGCAACTGCCTCGCCGCCCTTGCTTTCCTTGATGCGTACTGGAGTGAAGCTGGTGTTGAAGAGAGCTGGGTATCTTTCGCTAGGAAATACGGTGACCAGGGCCACCAATTTCTTCTCTACTAAGACCCATCCTCATATATTTCCCTCTTGGTAGGCATGTTTAAAATTTCCTTGTTCTGCATATCAAGGTGTAAGTGTATATTGTTTTGGAGTTCGGTTTCGGTTGGTCGGTTCTTTTCACTTCCTCTTCCATAATGATCCGCTTTAGTTTCCTTTCAACATGGTGCATCGATGCACCTTCCTTTTTCTTTGAATTTTTGATGCGGGTATATGTATTTTTTCCTTCCTGTTCACTCATGCCCCTCATATTCTAATGGCTAATGTCCCCCCCAGTTTACCTGAACAAATCCCTTCTATGTATATTTTTCTTAACACTTACGCATCAATTGTCTATATTTTTGTTGCAACCGGGTCGGGAACGAAATCTCTGGCACGAAACGTGCGGTTTCCTATTCAATGGAGTTCGAACTTGGGTGTCTTTTACGTTAGCGGCGTGGCAATCTCACTTTTGGTCAATGGTTTTCTTTTTTTCCCCTCTATATCAGTGCTCTCTCTTATCTTTTGCTTTATCCCGGGTTGTCTTTGCTGTTTCTCCATAGAAAGAATACCACGGTCGTTTACGGTGTAGTGCATTAATTCTCAATGTTGCTTTTTCCTTCCCATTCTCCATACTGGATAACTGCGTTCTTGTCTTTGCTTTATTACTCCGACCGTGAAGGAAATGGATCATCCCCCGAATGAAAGGTGCATGCACATCTAGTCACATAGTATTAGCTAGTTTTAATAGTATAATACTTGCTAAGAATCTTACCACACGCACACACATCCTGTCTACAGACATGCGGAAACTACTGAGTATCCATTCCCTTTTCTTTATTCGATGTTCTCCAATATATTTTTATGTAAGTATTGCCTGTAGGCGATTCTTAAATAAATAATGCATCTCATCGGACCCCCTTCTTTATTACCCTCAACTGCAGTCGGTGGCCTTTCGTATTGAAAAACCCCACCAGACCAGGAAAACCTTTCGGTTAAAATTCCATCGTGGTTTGATCCGCAACGCGATAGCCAGTATGGTTCGTCCTAAGGGCCTTATTTCGTGAAGGTGTCTATTGTCAGCGTTACAATAGTTCTAGCGAATAGTAAAGTGCACGATGTGCGCAGAAAATTTGGAGGCTTCCTGAAGCTTCGAATCGTCAATGCGCAAGAAGCATAGGATTCTCAAAACTGGGGGCTGAAAGGAATGTGACTTGTAAAACCTAGAGGATCTCGATCTAGCCAGCTTTGTTACATGTTTGTTCTCCTTCCAAACATCCGGATCCTGATACATTAGGCGTATACATACATGCATATGAGGTTGGAGAAGGAGTGCATACGTAATCTTTGGGCAAAGTTCAACTCCGGTGTCCTTCGCGGAACGGAGTCGATTGCAATGATGTTATTAAAACCCGTAGCGATGATGTTAGCCACGGTTAACTGTGGCTTTGAAATTTTGAATCTAGGACTGTGTAGAACCTGGAAGGCGGTATTTTTCTTGTTCCTTTTCTTTTTTTTAGTGGATACAGTTTGCAAATTTGATGAAGCCTCGTACCCCCTCATGTATCAATACTGTAGAAATTATCTATTCCGCCGACGATCTCGACAAGGTGGTCCGAAAATTAGATCTTGAACATGGATCCATGGCTCGAGGGACCATGACCTCCCTCGCTATATTTCTTTACGATTCGTCGAACAGCCGAGACATCTCACAGGGTACCTAGGGTACATCTAAAGTTAAAATATTTGATATAGCTGAAATCTTACCTTAGCTGCTAAGCTAAATTATCTAGCCTTGGAGTATCTGATCCAGGACACAAATGCAATGAATTCGAGAGGATACTTGGATTGAACATGGGATCATATATTACCTAGCGGATCGAGTTAATAGCATATCCCAACCACTATATTTTTGATATGCACTGTATGAGAACAGGAACTCTTCGACCACCTGGGTCGCTTCTATCTTTTGATGGCAGCGGCAGCCGTTGTGTGAATTCGGTCTTTGCTTGTGCATCGACCTTCGTTTGATGGCGCCAATAAGGAGCCTTCGCGTGAGCCCTTGTGGTGTGCGGCCCTGCTCCTCGATAGGCTCAATCGACCGGGGCAGGGGTTCCATCCCGGACTTCCAGGAGGCTAGGCTATCCTTGGAACAGTTCTCACCAAATCGAAAAGACGGGCAGGTTAACAACGAATGCATAATATGTAGCAATTCCTTCGAGCTCGAACACACGATAGATGATTATGGTAGCTATAAAAAAAAAACTCCAGCTTCCTCTCTTGGCCTGTCAATATGCTAGCTATTAGCTCCAGTGCTAGCAATCTCCAATGGCGGCAGGATGTAAAAACGAGGATATTAATGCCAAAGAAATTGGATTCTTTCCCAGTAACTGGCCGGGCTAAGGAAGCGGGCCAGAGTCCAGAGTACTTTTTAGCACGCTTCGTGGAGTCTCGGTTAGCTCAAAGAAGTGGAGAACATCCAGCCACCCACGCGTGAAATGTGATAATAATCATGGAAATGGCTCAGAGGGCTTGAGATAATCGCCACAGACAAGAGGCGACCTCACGTAAAAGTATTAACTCGAATAGAAGGTTTTGAGCCAAAGCGGGGTACCCAAATATTAGTTTGCCGAAGTTTTCCCATCCCAAAAGGAGATCCCGCAATCCAATCCCAAAGCTCTGGTGGGAAGGTATGGTTGAGCGCCTTGGCTTCAGTTGAAATCGGGTGGATGGGTGGGCCTGAAGCTCTGCAAGAACTGCCCGTGGTCACACTTATCAGCAACCTGGATTCGCCGTTTTCCACCTAACTAACGGCGCTGACACCTTCAGTCTAGCTTTGGTGTGTTTCCTCGCACTTGCATCAAAGTAATTTCCTGTCGGCGCCACAGACTTTTAGAGCTAGTAAAACTACGACGGTCGTACATTCAGACATCCTTTCCAGGCGAATCAAGCTGGGCTTTCTCGCCCGAAATCTATGTCTTCATGGGTACACAAGCAGAGCAAGATTGATCTAGGCTAATAGTGCTTACTCGGCTAGCATATATTCCGGCACCGGTACTTCTTACTGCTGGATCGAAGCTACGACACCTTCCAGATTTGCCAAGAACGCCATTCTGCACAGTTCGACTCGAGTACTCTTCTCATTTTAACCAAACCACGCCAGTTTCCGATCTCTAGCCGTCCGATTCCGTGACCAAAACATGGCTTAAATTTAGTGATACGATGCCCGCCATACTGACCCTCGTCAACTTCACATCTTTATCGCCTCCATCACTTAATGCATCGATTGGTGGCAAATATCTTGTACAAAGGACAGAACATACTACATGAATAAGGCCCTATCCAATTCCGTGGCTTGCGCACGGTACGTTCGATTCCTGGGTGTATGGTGCATATGCACATGTCTGCTTCTAGGGATAGTCTAGGCCATTATCACATCGAAATCCCAGAGCTACGTACAGTCCTGCGAATATGCAACAATAAAGTTTAGAATAGCTGGTTTGTCTCTTGGGAAAGTCTTTTCGCCCCTGTTACCCTATCCAACCTGAATCGCGGAATAAAACATGCAGCTTACTACAACATCTTTGGACTTAAAAACGTCACTTCAATATCTGATGCCCTTTTTGTCATATATTTCTCACGACTCCTGCTCAATCGATCAGCAGGCCTTTGTTTCAATAACGGTATGACTTGCTTCGTAGATTAAGTCTGTGAATCTATTTTGACAGGTTGCATATAAATTTTTTAACTCTTTAGCGGTTCCCTCGAAACAGATAGAAAAGCGAAAGAGGTCTTCGAACCTACACAGTAAAATACTAAAAACGGCGTTTTCCGCCTGACTACTACGGTCTTGTGGATCAAGTATCCATGTCCACGCAAGGAGTTCCCAAGTTACCGGAACGAAGAAAGGACTAAGAATCGATGGTTATCCACAGGATCCTACTCCTTGCTTGTCAACTTCGATGTCACACTTAAGTCAGTGTCTCACATAGCAATCACGGCATGCCCTGAGCTGGTACCTGGATTGAATACTAGGGCGGATTTGTGAAACAGCTAATAGATATGAAAGAAACTATTTTTCTGCTATCGTCTCGATATCGCTGTTTAGCGTGGTCAGTGTGGGGTCTTGTTGGAAATTGTGCGTTGTCAGACCAAAATGCCACAAAACAACAACAATGGCAACACCTCCTTTGGGTGATATCACGTCCTTGTTTTCAGGTACACGAAACCACACCCTCCTTAGCTGGGGTTTGCATCTGCGAACTCATATCAAATAGAGTTTGCTACCTTTTTCTAGCCACAACAAGGTATAATTTGGAGATATAGGATTCGTGATAATAAACAAGGTGATATCGTTGCTTTGGATCCGCAGACCAGTGGGACGGGATGGAGCTCGAGCGGGGTCTAGAGTCTAGTCCTAGAAATTTATTCCAGTGAACGAGGCATCGAATCGGTCTTCGGCTTCTCGAACCCTGGGGATCATCAGGTACATTTCTCGAGTTCACGGGATGGCTGAGACAAACGTGCATCATGCATCATGGCAGCTCGATATTGATTGCAGGAATAGATGCGCCATGATGGGGCTTCAAGGGACCTCGCTGATATGGAATAATTTACCCATTGGAATAGATTGATATAGAAGTTAGTACTGCAGAAAAAAAATCTGAAAAGAGAACACAAATGGAGAGGAATGTTGCCAGTGGTTTTATGGAACGCTGAAACTGATATCATCAAATTCACGTACAAACCCAATTAAATCGAAGGGGATATGGCCAGTTGCATGGATACGGAACAGAATGGCTAAGCGTTCAAAATGACAAAAGAAAATCGTTATACCCAGCCTAGGAGGGTCTCCTGGTTACCTTCTTTGGCCCAACTTTGAGCCCGCTCGCCCCCGACAGAAAGCGCCTTGTTCTTTAGCGTATCAGTCGCGGGTCGGATAGTGGCCTCGAACCTGCCTCTCTCGATCCCCCGAGTCTCGGATTCTCGTTCTTCGCCCTTGTTCAACGCTTCGATCTCCCTAGCTTGCGACTCTCTCAGCCTGTTGATATCGTCGATATTCTTTTGCTGGTTTGTCGGGTTCTGCTTCACGGCCTCTGCTTCCTGTGCTGCATACCTAGCCTTGATCGTGAGCCTCGTAGCCACGTCCTTGGTCTTTTGAAGAGCCTTTTGAGAGTCTAGGGAAGCTTGGATGGCAAGAGCAGCAGTCAAGATTTTCGATCGTAACCACAAGAGCTTTCCTTCCTCAGAAAGATCAAACGGTCTGGTGTCTTCTCCATGTGGGATGAGGAACTCGAGGCGGCCACCGTCCCTTGTACCAGCGTCGACAGCTCTGACAAGCTCGGTCAAAGCAGCAGTTAGTCGGACAGTTTTGTCCTTTTCCCGAGCGATAACCTGGTCGCAGATCCCAACGATAAACTTGGAGTAACTTCCAACTCGTTTCTCTTCAGCAGCTTTATTATCTGCAACTTGACTAGCAACAACGCTCTGATTCCATGCTTCAATTTTCTTCGCCTCTGCCGCGTTATTAGCCTCATAAAGAGGCACTGTTAAGCTGTACATATACTTCATGCTCCTCTCCGTCAAAAGGCTTTCCATATGATTATGAACTGTAGTCGAGAGATCCTGAACAGCAGCTAGGAAGCTGATGACTTCTAAGAGCTCTACCGTGGTGAGAGTGTTGACACTATCTTTGACAAAGTCCTCGACACCTTGCTTGACCGTATCAATGACCTCGCTAGACTTCATAAGCTCTCCATATGTAGTCCCAACAACATCACGATCGAAACGCTCGTAGGCATCCAACCCCTCACGCTTGCGGATCTCGCGCACGACATTCTCGGCGTCTACTGGGTTACGCTTACCCCGACGACGGCGAACCTCATCAACCTCCGCTTGGATTTTACGTTCCATTTCACTCTGGTTTGCAACAAATGCCTGGCGGTTCTTCTCAATAAATGCCAAATTAGACGTCGTAGCAAATGTCTTCTGGAACGGTGCAAGCTTGGCTGCCGCAGTGACTTTAGAAGGTGGGGGCGGGTAAATTAATTGTAGCAATTTACTCAGGTCTAGCATCGTAACCTTTGGAGGAGGAGGAGGCTGGGTGTAAGCTGGCTGTGAAGCTGGCTTCTGAGCCGATGGGCTTCCATATATATCCGTACCACCTCTAGGTTTTGCAGTAAACTGTTCCGAGGCCCTCTTGTTCCCAAAACTCAAGCTATCAAGGTCATCTGCCAGATCCGTAGCAAATTTCGGCCCTCTAAGTTTAGCTTCACTTACAATCCAATCTCTAAAGACTTTGTATCGCCTGGTCTCAAGATCCTCTGGCTCTGGTCTACCGAGAGTAGGAGCAGCTGTGGGGGATAGAGAAGCCTCTTTCTCGAGCATGTTCATAAAATTTGCAATCCGCTCCGCATAAACGTCTGACGGAGGGAGGGTGAAGGAAAGCTGCTTTGAAGGTTTAGGCGGGTGATTGGGTAAACCTGGCGAACTTGGCAATTCAACAGCATATGCCTGCCCTTGAGGTAGACTGACTGGTGGAACAGCCGCTTGCTGCGTCGGAGCGTATGGATTCGACTGTTGGGTAGGAGGATATCCACCTTGTTGTTGTGTAGGAGGATATGTACCCGGTTGTTGGGTAGGAGGATATGCGCCTGGTTGCTGCGTAGGAGGGTAGTTACCTGGCTGTTGCGTAGGGGGGTAGGAACCCTGTTGCTGCGCAGGAGGGAATGCAGGTTGCTGCGGCTGCAGAGGTGGACCAAAAGGGTGGTAGTTTGAGTCCGCATACCCCGTAGCTGGGGGTACATTGGTCTGCTGTGGAGGAGGAGGCAGATTCTGCGGAGTTGGTGCGGGAGCAGCAGTTGGTGATCCATAACTTGATACTCTGTTCCGATCTGGAGGAGTGGCAGTTGGCTTTGGAGGACCATAGGAAGAAGAAGGAATCTGCTGCTGAGGTTGCTGTTGATATGGACCCCCTTGCGGTGTAAATGGCCTGCTGGCCACGGGTGGGGAGTATGTGGCTGGTTTCTCAGAAAATGTACCAGGACGTTCATATGTACTTGGAGTAGAGACAACAGAGTCTGTTACTGACGGGGCGTAATATGCAGCCGCACTTCCCCCCTTGTTATCATGAGGAGGAAGGGTGGTATAACTGTCAGCGGTAGATGGCCTATGGTCAACCGGATCTGGTCGTGGTGCTGTTGGTAATGGTGAGGGGAGCCTGTGAGCAGGCGGTGATACTGGTCTCTGGTCTGCATTGTTTACAGGTTGGACCAAAGGCGATATCACAGGTGATGAATGTGGCTTCACACGCAGTGGAGCTACGGTTGGTAATTGAGTCGTTGTCACAGGCTTTGGAGGTTGGTAAGCCGTGTAAGGCCCATGTGGTTGACTTGGGATCACAGAATCGGTCGAATATGCCTGTTGAACAGGCGGGCGATATGCCTTGATGATTCGGAGTATTTAGCAATTTTCAAATTAATACATTAGACTATTCGATATGTGATTTAGATACCTTATACGCCCCAGCAGAAGACTTTGGCGATGGAGGATTAGCCTTAGTGCTTACTGGGGAAGTCGTAGTTGGCGAGGCTCCAGGATAGTATGGAGTATACGCCGCCTGGCTCGTCGAAGGAGGACTGACGGCTAGGCCGCCTGGCTTCGCGGTTGGAAGTTGAAGTGTCGCCTGAGTGTTTTATGCATGGTATTAGTATATCGCAGGTCTTAGAATATGGATTTATACGAATAATAGTTAATGAAAATAACACCACCTACACCAGAAGGGCTTCTTCCGCGGGCATGCGCCTGTCGTTCGGGTGAGTTATCCCGAGAGTACGGCGGGGATCCGGGTCCTTTATTATCCCGCCGATACTCGGGATTGTAGTTAGACATCGTTGAGACTATCTACCTTTATAGGGCGATAGATAGAATGTAGAAACGGATGTGTCCAGGCCGAACAGTTAATAGCTGGAGTAATGATGTAAGATGGCCAGGTGTAGGGTGATATTGTGAACAACTGTCGTCTGCGCCGGGCTAGGTATGTCAGTCTATTATTACCTGCGGGTCTGAAGCGGGGTTTGAAAGTTAGCCCCGCCATGACCTAACGAATCCGGGTGCTAGACGTCGACCGCGCAAGCATCCGCAAGATCCTTGTCTACAACGCAAAACATGACATCTTATCTAAATCCGCGGGCTACCGCACCGGTATTTTGGTACTTAGCAGTACTTAACATCGTATTACTTTGTGGGTAGGCTATTCGTAGTTATTATACCCCGGAGAAGTTTCAACATGTACATATAAGTGGATCGATCCTTGGCTTTGAAAAGGCTTTAGAACGCGAATTTCCCCTCGAGAACTAACTTGCAATCTCGCAATTATTCTGATTTAGGCAAAATATCTGGAACGGGACCGACTGGTGTTATTGACTATAAAAGGTTTTGTTAGCTCTGCGGCCTTGTAATCTAGTAAGCTCAAACATTTACGTAGATTCACTTACTAAGGGATTGATTTGGGTATGACTCTTGGTGTAGTGCTTTTTAATATGTTCGAAGTTGCAAGTATCCTTGAACGCCGGGATGTCCCAGTAGAGGTGCTGCATCCACTTGTGAATTACCGGGTAGCTGTATTTCGTAAATTATTATCAGCTTCCTTCTGATTTCCGTATCACACTAAACACTAGGGAGCGTGTATTGTACTCAAGATCGGGATACTTACTCGTGGCGGATCATCTTGATATTACACTTGAAGTGCTGGACGTAGACCGGATCGAAGCGGATTATAGTAGGGAATAATCTGATATCCGCTTCTGTGAGGGTCTTTCCTAGAAGGTAGGGCCCATCCGACCTCTTCAGAGTATCTTCTACACGGTCGAGGGCTTCGAAGAGTCTGACAACGTTCCTCTCATATGCCTCCTGAGTAGTAGCGAAGCCTGATTTATAAACACCGTTGTTGATAGTATCCTAAAAGGAGAACACTGTAAGCCACAGGCCAGTTTGGAAGCTTGATGAGGAAGAGGGCCATACATAAATCCAATCGTTCATTTCATCAATTTGCTTGGCATACCCCGGTACATAGAAGTTGAGATTCTTGTACTCGTTTGCAACGAGGCCATCGAATTCAGTGTAGAGCATGCGGATGATCTCACTGCTTTCGTTGTTGACAATGGTTTTGAGCTTCTTGTCCCAGAGAACAGGGACGGTGAAACGCCCGGTGTATTCTGGGTTGACGGAGAAGTAGATCTCTCGCAAAAACTTCGCACCTGTGAGGTCATCTGGTCCGGCATCTGGGATTTTCTCATCGACTTCCGCAAAGCGCCATCCCTCTTAATGATTCGTAGTTCTGTTAGCATATCACGCTCGATTCTCTAGATGTTTTAATATATAATGACATACTTTCTCCAAGGTGCCAATGAACGACACTCTGTTGAAGGTTATTAGCCCATAATCCTCTACAGTATATTTTATATAGCCATGATTACTTACGACGGAAATGATATCCTGTAGGCCTTTAAGCTGACGAACGATCAATGTCCTCGTTGCTGCACCATAATATATTAGTTGACTCTTTCATTTAGATATTACGAAGTTTGGAGTTAAAACCCCGGCATACCCCAGGGACATGCGTAGCTGACATAGAGATGGTATCTCCCTTCCTCTGGTGGGAATTGTGCATCTGATGATTCAGAGATTTTTTAGTATTTTGTTTTTCTCGTTATATTTTCGTCGGGCGTACCAGGAGCGGACGAGATTTGATCGCGGAACGATGACTATATTCTATTTATTAGTTTTATGCTATTCTAAAGGTAATTTATAAAGATATATATCGATTTTGATACTCACAGCCTGACGTCTAAATTCTCCATCTTTCGATGCCCAGGCGGTAATCTTGGTCTCTGTCTGTCCAGTTAAAAATTACCACGGTCAGCAAATTTGATTCATCTCCTATTTAGTGCACCTTAAGTTGTCAAGCGCTATCTTAAATGTGATATTCTCGAGTCTTGATATCACGATATATTTATAGGGGTTTTGTAAATTAATATATGATCCTCCCACATCCCGGGGTCCGCCAATATCGCACCCGCGAGGCCAAGAACAGCCCCAAGAGACAGTCCACTAAAGCCGAATAGACAGCAACTCCCAACCTAAAGCCGCGAGCATTTTTTAACTTACCGACATGGTTCGAAGTTGTGTAAAGGCTGAATGTAATACGGTATCAGAACCTTCTCTCTTGTTCAAAAATCGTGTTGCGTTGGTTGTTGTAGTTAACAACCTCGATGACGTCGTTGGGAAATAGATCCGGGAACAGGCGGGTTTTTTCAATGGGTTTCTCAAAGAACGAGATATCGCTCTGGATATCAAAATTTGGGACATAAAACTAAGTATATTCTTTGAGCGGGAAATGGGAAGAACTGTTCTTATTCGAGGCCCGTTCTTTATACGTAATTCTTTCGGCACCGGCTGAGAGACCTAGGCCGCGAAAGGCCCCGCATCAAGCCCGGAAAATCTAGCTACCCTTAGTCATGATTGTTAAGGTTCTGCGGTGTTGGCCTGACTAACCAGAATTCGGACATCTGACTAACCAATCCGTCTGCAAGTGCTGGACTAAACCCTTGACTAAACCTCCCGGTGCAGTTTACTAATCATTCCTGACAAGGTAATGAAGTAACCACTCATTCGGATCGTCTCGTGCTTGGAAGTTGGTCTAGCAAGGTCTCTTAGAATTACGAGGGATGTGGTTACAAAGGTATCCACTTCATGCTGACCGAATTGCCTAAATTTCGGCCGATATGACAAGGAAGAAGTTCAAAAACAATGGGTTTCCATTTCTTGTTTGGTACCTAATTCAATTAAACTAGCAATTGGGCTATTAACACTGCATATTTTTATTACTTCCTGACCCCGGCGTCCTTCTATTATGCAACGCCTATCTCTAGGTCATCTAAGCATCTCTGGTCTTGACACAGATGAATGGAACTTCGACATCTTCTCCGCTCTTGTCATCCGCACAGATTTCAAAGATCATATTGCGTCGACCCGCAGGAACCGGCTTCTTGCTGACAAGTTCTACGAGCTCCGACATCCTGTTCAAATGTAGTTAGCGTGTGCGGTCACTTTGGATGAAGTAGAAACTGTCGATCGATAAACTTACTTCAATGAATATCGCTCCTTTAACTTAGCAGCCGGGAAGAAAGATGCATACAACAGAGCATTGCCGTGGCTCAACATGGTGATATCTAATCCTTTGTCTTCAAACGCTGCTAGAAGCTCCTTAAGCGTGAGGTTGTGAGCAAAGTCGAATCTATCCCAGAGCTTGTCGACCTCTGTATCGTTGTATTTGCCCTTTGGAGATGCAATTGGCTCTGAGAAGCCGAAGAACGGCAATGCCAGGTTAATGAATCCATTCCTGTAGTCATCAAGTTTGTTCTTGCCATCGATGAGCTTGTAAAGTTCGAGAACCACAAGGCCAGTAACAAGCGCAGTCGTTGTTGCGATCGCTGGAATAATCTTGCCAGCAATAAGCTATAGAAATAATTAGCAATGAATCCGGAATCTGAATATACATTTTGTTTATACCTTAGTCTTATGTCGATCTGCGACCTGGATACCGTAGTTTAGAGCTCTCAAGTTAGACGCAGCGGTGATGAATGCGATGTGGAAATTGGTATCGTCATCTTTCTCGAATTCTGCTGGAGTTAAGCGGTATCCAGCGAGAGTGGCCGGGGCCGGCAAGCTTTCAACAATTTTAGAAAGCTCATCTTGGTCGGTGAACCCAGTAGAAGCAGCGTTCGGGTCAGGATCACTGTCATTTGCTTGTATCTTGATACCACTTTGAGGTTTGAAGTCTGGAATCAACATCGAGTCCAAGACCTTGCGGTACAGGCTGAGATCTACAGAACCCTTAAGCCCGTAGTTAAAAGCATGAAGATTCGCGGCGGCAACAATGAAATCCTGATGCTCTTGGTTATCGAGATCGAAGGCCAACGGATCAGGGGCACGTTTGGGGCCGGACCAGAATGGGGTTCCGGTATTAGTGACAGAGTCTTTGGGGAAAACATGGAGTAGCTGTTGGATGTCGTTGTTGAAGAGCTTCTCAAATTTAAGTCTGCCCCATTCAATACACTCCTCAAAGGTCAGGGGTTTGTCGTTGGCCAAATAGTCTCGGATGGTTTCGAGGATTTCCTTCTGGTTTCCTGATTGCTTGAGTGTACTCTCGATGAAGTTTGGTTGTGAGAGGTACAAGTTGACACTCTGGGGTGGGTTAACGAAAGCAGAATCGAAGATCTCACGTCCCCAAGCAATTGTATGCTCGATCCTGTTCGGGAAAGACTTGACAGTACACATGGGGAACGATTTTTCCGGTGGATCTTGGGACGAAGAGTAGGACTCTGAAAGATTGGGAAGGACGACTTGAGTGTTACCCTTAGTGCCAAGAGTACCACTTTCAAGAAGTGGCTTTCGGAAGAAGACACATCTTCTGTCAACATAGACACGAGCTTCCACGTTGTCCAAGGCATTGGTGACGCCGTCTAGGCCTTCCCAAAAGTCTTCGTTGAAGGTATCCTCGGTATCCTCACCAACACGGTCTCTCATAGACGTAATCTTGCCGTTCAATTCGGGGTTCATTACGGAGACGGCAGCAGCTGCGCATTCGCTCTTGAGCTTGCCGACGTCCGGCGCCCTGAAGAGGAACTGTCTGTTGAGGTTGCTTCTCTCGATGGAGTCCATGTCGGTAACGTGAATGCTGCCATTTGGCCCAGTAGCGAGACCAATCATGGCCCAGTTCTTGAGCATTTCACAACCAATGGCGCCAGCACCGACAAGGAATTCTTTGGTGTTTTGGATCTTTCGCTGGAATTCTTTCCCGAAAACTGCAATTTGAGCATCGTATCGGGACCCAATCGGCTGGCAGGATTCTTCTGTCCTGGTAGTTGACGTTGGCAAGCTCTCTAAGGAATCGAAGTACATGAATTGGGTGACCGGCGAGAACTTTCCAGAAAGTGCCTTGAGGGTCTCCTGGGCAGCCAAACCGCCAAAGAAGGCTGCCATAGGCGACAAATAACCTCGAGCCTGGTAGGAAAGCTCAGTGAGAAGTTTCTTATCGATCTCCTCTGGCGCACCCTCTTCGATGGTCTTTGCAATTTCTGCCGCTAGTCCAAGGACCTTCTTTGCATCCTGATCATTCAATGGCCTGGGAAGTTTACCTCCGTTGGTGGAAGCAAACTTGGACAGGGCCTGGAAACCGATGTGTAGCTGGATTGGACGGTCCCATTTTGCGAAGTCTGAGATCAAAAATTCTGGTTTCACGAGCTGCTCCGATAGCGACTTAAAGTTAAGAGTCTTGGGCACCTTGACCTGCTGGAACAGTCCACCCTTAGAATATTTACCTAGCCCTTCGACTGAGCCAACGGAGAAGGTGTAGGGTCCCTTGACCTCAACTTTCCTTGGGGTTCCGTCGTTTATCCCGTCCATACCCTCGACTTCGGAGAATGTGACGTAGTCGCCATCCTCAAGGCCGTGTCTGGTCTCATCTAATGCCGTGACAAGTCCCTCCTCATCAATATCGGAGATAATACCACTGACTGGGTTCTCTCCTGTCGCATCGATAACCGAAAACCCTTCACCGAAATCGCAGAATATATATCCAAACAAGCCACGGATATCGGAACTGATGAAGTAAATCTTGTTTTCACGGCAGAATTCGTTGATCTTGAGTTGGTCATCGAGGGAGGTTTCGGTCAGGACGACGACTTGATACTTGGTAAGGGACTGAAGGTCACCCGTAATGTCCTCCGTATGGACACTAACGGGAACGTATGTATTAAGCTCGGCGAGTCGAGGTTGAGTGGCATCCGCTCGAGACTTGCCAATGTCTTCCTCTCTTAGGAAGAATTGGGCAGATAGGTCGGATAGTTCGACGGGGGCGGGGTCATAGACTGCCATCGCCTTAACGCCAGCCAGGGCGATGTTTTTGGCTTAGGAGGGTTAATACCACAGCTCGTAAACTCTAAGGTACCGGAAGCAGCTTACCAATCTCCACACCGAGGCCTTTCAATCCAACGACGAGAACGTTAGAGTTGGCCATTCGACGCATAGCCTCATGTCCGAGGACATAACTAGAAGAGCCCATCCATTAGCACTCAAAGTAAGCGTACTGGGTCGGAGAAGGCATCATACAGCTGTCGAGAGTACAAACTCTCATCAATATTTTGATCTCCCTCTTTTTCGGCTTGCATTTTGTCCTGGATTGCGGGGCAACACCCCAAAACACGTCAGCTCCGAAGCTTCGGAATGGCTCTCGGGGGTAAAATGGAGTAGTTAAACATACAGCCATGGCGATAACCTTCTTCGGACGGGAGTTCGAAGGACTCGAGGGAGCAGAAGGGATCTCTGCTTTGCGTTTCGACGACAGTTTGAAGGCTTACGCGAGGTATAAGGTCAAAAAAAGGTATGTAGGAAACTATTGCGTGATTCCGTAGCTGCTTAGCTCTCGATGTCAAACGAACAGAGGGTCTGGAAGGTCTAATATATAAAAGGAAGACAAGATATATACCTACGGTGTGATGGTACAGGTGGTAAAGTAGCGGTTGGAGGATGATGATGATGGATGAATTGTGAGACGTGACGGGTGGGAGGAAGTGGGATGGGTTTTGTGAGGTTGAGTTGTTGGAGCTTGGAAAGCGGGCGGCCAGGTAACGTGAAAAGGTGGGCTGCCATTATCAGCCATGGTGTAGGATCTGATCCCGTCAAGTTCCCCACCATAACAAGGCCTTGCTCATACTCATATTTCTAATCATGCCGCGCCTAGATCCTATTCACCGCCCAGAAACTGAAAGATGATGCCACTAACTTCATACTATCACACACAGACACCCTCGAGCCTCAGGTCTCAGAGCAAGTTTTTTTGCTAGGGGTGAAACGAGCACTGGTTGTTCATGACGTTATGGAAATCAATATCGACTCACTTTTGATTCGACATCGCAAGGCTCAAAAAGGTAGTATCTAATAATACAATCTAGAGAGAATCGAATATGGACAAGGCAAAGGCAAGGGTGGATGCGGTTAGGGTAAAGAAAGACAAAGGCAAGGTAAAGCAAATCCTAAATGAACGTCAGGCATCAACAGGAGCAGAGGCCGAAAATGAATGGCCTAGATGTACAAAGCATGGACCCAGTTGGTTTCTTGCCTTCAGAGAAAGAAATAAACGCCGCGGAAAGGAGATAAGGCAAAAGACGCTGGCAGTATTGCGGATAGCGGTAAGGTGGGCTCGCGGGAGTTGGTACTACAAATAAAAATGCCAATCAGATGGAAGGAGGAAGGAGAATAGACAAGTTTTCCTTGGTCGCTTCACAGCTAAATCCAGTGCCGAAAATATCAAGTTGAACAGAATAGAAATGGAGAATGGGAAGTTTGTTTGGTACTAAATATGATAGAGAAATCTCATGATGCTGATGCTTCCGCCAAAAATAGAGCATACAAAGGAAAATGCGGAACGAGCAGAGAGGGCCGACGACCTTTGAAAGAAAAAGATGTCTATACCAAAAACAAAAATGAAAAGAAATGGAAAGGAAAGGAAAGGAAAGGAAAAAAAGAAAACTACAAAACCCCGCTAAAGTAGCCCAATGCAAAAGGAAAACCCGGAACAAGAAAAGAAAACGTCGGTGGGAGTTTTTTTTTTTTCGGATGAGGGAACGCTGATATACGAAATGGATTTGGGGAAGGGATGATTGTGAATAACGAACGGGGAGGATTGGATATCTGAGTTGAAACTGTTCGAAAAGCCGCCAACGTCACGGTCATAAGTTGGTTTCATGGTATCGTTTGGAAAGCGCGATATCTTTTGCGATCTGCAACACTGTTGACGTGCCAGGGACCAGGCGAGGGTTGAGACCCTACTCATCATCGTTCTCGCTGTCCGAGTCATCGTCTTCATCGTCGTCATTGCTTGACATTGTCCACCCGCTCTTCTTGAACTCCTCGACATCCTTAAGCGATTTCTGGAGGTCGGCCCTTAACGTCTCGACCTGGTTGACATCCGCCTTGCCCTTCAAGAACAGAAAGCTTGAGATCTCAACGGTTCGGAGAGATTTTTGTAGCATGTTATCCAGATTTACCAGCAAGTTCCTACAGGCTGGGTCCTTGGCAAACATGACGATCCTCCCTTCCCGTTTCATCGATTGAATTTGTTGAGATATCTCGAAGACCATATCTGTGAAAATTTTCTGAATCTCGCCGTCGTACCATATCGGGTTTCGTGATTTCTTTTCCATCAGGCTCTCGAGAATTGTCTTTGCTGATAGTCGTCGCTTTTTGGCAGCCGAGGTGGAAAGGGCATCGGATGATTTAACACTGGTGTCGGTCCTCAGACTGTTTGCGGATGGCTTTGTGCGCAAGGGTAATGGCAACGGTATTGGCGCAACTATATCACTTGAAACAGTGGTGAGCACCGGTTCTTTCGTTGAGGGCACCCCACCGGCCGCAGCCAAGGGAGGTGTCACGAGGGCAGGTGGTGCTGTCGGTGGGGTGCTCGCGACCGAAGTTTGGGTAGTGACCGGTGGTTGAAACAGGCCTGTCGATGGGGGTTCCAGCGCCGGCGTCACTGTTTGAGGAAGAGTAGGTGTCGAAGAGTCGATGTTCATCACATCGGTGACGTCGGCCTTGGGAGGTTGTACGTCCAGGTTATCGAGTTTCCTGGCCGGCGATGAAACGGGGCTGGGTGGTTTTATTTCCGGGGTTTGGGAAACAGGTTCGGACGGAGGCTCCACGATCTTGGGCATGTTCGTAGGGGTGCCAGGTCTTATCCTTTCATTGGAACCAACGGATTTGCCCGAGTCGCCGTCGGCCAAAATTCGAGAAGCCTCCTTCATCACAACGTCTTCAGCTTGTTTCTTTCTCGCAGCGAGTTTGTAAAGTGGCGTTTTATGTACCCTTTCATCACTTGATGCCGGATCTTCCGGCTTCGCTCTCTTTTGCTGTTTCACAGCGGCCTCCTTTAACTTCTCTATACTCTCCAACCATTTCTCCGTTGTTGTCGTGAGTTTTTCGAGAGCAGAGAGATATGTCGGTTCGGTCGATGACGATAGGCCGACACCAGGTAACGAGCCGGTAACTCTGACGCCCGCACCGGCCATCTTTACTCTCATAGCCGCAGCTCGAGCGGCAGCACTCATCGGACGACCATAACTGGATATTCCCTCCATTTGGGAGCACGAATGTGTTGATATTGTTGTTGTTGATGATGATTCGAGTGTTTGATGTTGATGGTTGTTGGATGGATGGATGGAGGAGAAGGAGGGAGAGGAAGGAATGCAGGGAGGATGAGGTAGAAGAAGAGGAAGGATGTTGAAAGAGTTGGGGAGGGTTGTCGAAGGGGGAGGGGGGATTGAATCAGGCTATATTGTTCCGATCACACAGAGTTGTTCGGGCGGGCGTGTTTCGGATGGGACAGACAGACAACGGTCAAGTTGTACACACGTACATTCACAACAAAGGGAAAAACAAGGAATTGCAAGAGAGAGGGAGATATGTAGGAAATCGAGACGAGATGCAATGGCCTGGTTGTGAGCGATAAAACAGAAAAGTGACAGGTCAGGGTGATGCGTTTGGTTCGTTCGTATGTTCGGGGAAGCAATGTATGTACTGTGCGGTGCGTTATGGGGGAGGGTGTTGTGGAGGGTGGGCGAGGAACAAACAGAGACTGAGGGGAGAGACAGGAAGAAGGAAGGAAGGAAGACCGAGAATGAGGGATAAAACCCGGCAAGCCCGTTTCTCTGCGTCAAAAGCCACCCCAGCAAACCCTCGTCAGTTTTACGCTGGGCAGGAAATACCTAGCAGAAAAACCAAAAAATGCGAAATGCGAAATGCGAGGGTCTGTACGGATGTACGACTCAGTCCAGTCCAGACAGTCACTTATGTATGTCGCAAGGTTATTTTTTTTTTGTTTTTTTGTTTACAGTTAAAGGGGGGGACCGTTCACAGCGATCGAGAAAAGAACTATGGATGTATGGAAGGGATCGAAAACCGGTGACGCTACAAAATTAGAAGAAGAATTTAAAATGTGGATAGCGTCACAGACACAGACATAGACACAGAGAGCACCTAAGAGAGGCGAGAGTGTGAGTGAGAGGGGAAGAAGGCATCGAACTATTGCATTCAGAAAGGCAGCCTCCAACCCAATAATCCACCTATAGTGCTAGGCGGGAGGGCGAAGGACGAGACCACACCGTTCCCCACCCAGCATCCGCGCTAGCCAGGCCGAGCCTTGCAAACCGCTCTTGCAACCCTTGGGGTTTCCCCGTCTCACTAATCTCGTTCGATGCACGTCTTATTAGGTCCTCCTTGGTCGACTCGTCCTGTGGGCATTTCCCCAGACGAGGCTTTCGATTCAATAATTGTGATGATATATCCTCGACCTACATACACACATACAAGTACTTAATCGCAAGACCCCGTTTATCGGCTTTGGCTACAATTCTCTACAAGATTGTCTCTAACTCATATACTTAATTGCCATACTAACATCCAGTAAACAGTTCACAGAGTCTACCTTCTCAATCAACCGTTCCTCGTACTTTCTGTACCATTGCTGGTTGCAAACCTCTCCATACACACACACACAAATATCGATACATAAATTCCAACAGTAGCACTAATTGGTGCTGAAGCCAAGCTAACCTCATTTCAGCGAATCAAAAAAAAAAAAAAAAAAAAAAGGGTGGAAGGCGGATCGAGGAGGGAAGAAGCGGAGAGGGTGGAGCTGGGCCGAGACGATTGAGCAAGGACATGGCATTTCCAATGTCTGAGACGGAATGCCTGTTGGACTGCTCATCAAAACCCCATCCTCCTTCAATCAAGATTTGTGCTGGGTGGAATGGATATCACAACCAAGGAGAAAAAAAAAAGAAGACAAAGCTTCCGACACCGACATCTCCATTTGCGGCTGTTGCTACTGCTGTTAACCTGCACGGTTTGGCGCATCCAACCCCGAAGCCGAATTTGCGAATAACATCCACAGAAATTGCAATTTAGGTCGACTGGTATGAATCGCAAAAGCCATTTACCGAGGGAAGCGAGCTTGGGTAAAAATTTCCCTGATTCTCCTTTCTTATTCTCGTCCGAAAGCCTGTCATGTGCGGGTGTGGGGGCCCCTTCCGAATGGTCAGAGCACAGAGTGTATCATCACCCTGTCCCCACTTCTTGTGATTTGCCCAGACTTTCAAGTTTGCCGCTATTTCTCTCCACCACATTCGACAGACGCGAAGACGCAAGAACACGTATCGACTGTTGAACACTGGAAAAATCCACGGTGACAACCGCAATTGACTTCCTCTTCGTCTATTTTCCTGCGCTGCGCTGCACTGCACTGCACGAGATAGATACATGCTGCATCTTCTCCCGTTTGACGTCGATCACATCGTATACTTGTAAGATGTGCAGCACGTTAAAATTAACAAGGCCTTTGGAAGGAGCTGACGACTCCAACCATATACATACCCAGCTAGGTATATACATACAGACGAGCTAACGCAATATTATACCCTTGTACATAGTATGTATAACCAAGGCCTCGACCTTCGAGCCTCCTACCTTCTCTAGCCTCTAAAACATACCGATAAACGCAGATCAATGTCATCCGCAATACAATTACTTCCTTGCTAGCCTATTCCGCCAGCCTTGTGTAATTAAGCTTCGTCAAACCCATCAACAAGCTGTTTAAAAGATTTTTCCCCTTCAGAATAGTTAGGTGCCTAGAGTACACAATCGATAATAACATCTCAAAGCCCTACGGGAGCTGAATCCGGTTGATCATGCACCGAATTCCCCCAAGCTTCGCATGCAGATCTCTCAAACCGGCCCCAAGGCTAGTCCATATGCTGCTGCACACCTGAACACTGTGACCTATTTATGCAATTAGCAGGGGGATTCCAAGAGGCAGCGACTTCTACCATCTCCATAGAGAGAGTGGAAGAGCTCACGTCTTCCAGAGAGAAAATTTCTTCAAACGGCGGCCCTTTTTTTTGGTTTGCGGGAGGAAGCTTGGTAGCCGAACTTGGCTTGTTTGAACGCGGAAGGGAAGCGGATATCCGGATAAGAACAGCGCCTCAATTCCAACCGACAGAGCTAAGTCCCCTCCAGGCAATCGAAGCAGAAGCACCAGCCCCTGCCCTGTGAATATGTAGCTGGATCCTTCTTCTTTTGCCTGGCTGCCACGCTCAGGATGGTGCTTATTCTTTACATTCTGCCAAATGGCCAACAGACCGTTTCATGAATTCACCCTCGCACAAATCCTTGTTTTATCGGACGATTCGATTTGATAAATGCGAAACCGATCAATACTACGATCTACGATTTTAAATCTTCATGGATTCCGTTTAGTATCGCAGGGTGTTTAATTGGCGAAGAAGCCAATGAGGAGCTCGAATAGGTAATCGAACTCTGGCTGGAGAATACCCCTAACTAGCAAAAGCGCTTTCGTATTTCAATCCGCTTAAAGAAAGTGACGATCATCCTAAACATATCCCGTTGTATTCGGTCACGTTGATGGCGACATGTTGGCATCGTCACCCTTGCTAACAGAAATTTCGAAAACCTTTTTTTTTTTTTTAAAAAAAAAAAGCCTCCAGGTGCCAGGGTGCAACCAGCGACTAATTTTGCCAAATCCGTGCAGGGTAACTTATTTCTTGCATACAGCCGCTTTACCCCACCAAAGAGGGAGAGAAAAAAATCGCTCCTATTGGAATTGTTCAAAGTCGAATGATCCGTTTGTTTCAACCAGTGTGATAAGTTTTCGCGCAGATGCATATGTAGAACGCATCTAATGTGATTTCTCAAACGGCGCATGATATAAGGCCCAAGACTTGTCCATTGAAGTGACAGCTGCTTACGGACTAAGCCCCACCAATAAGTCCCGAATGCGATATACATAGATGAATGGAAATTTCGACGACAGAATATATACAGACATAAATCACGAAACCGTGTGTCAATCGTGTAAATAACATCCAAAAACACCACATTAGGCAGGTTGCTTTTTGTGAAATATCCAAATCGGGTAAATATGGGACGACATGCAACACCCCAACACATGACAGCCTCAGATCTCATCGTAGGCCTGACGCCATTAGTTCGAAAAAAAGAATATGTCACCGGGTTTCGAAAGCGAGAAAGCCTTGGTCTCGATAATAAACCGATCCATTGAGCCTTTTAATTCTTATTGGGCTAAGGCTAGTTCTGTTGTGCAAGACGAACCTGCACAACACTCTACATGCGAGGAACATGGGCGTTAAGATGCATATGCCGTTTAGAGTCCTGTTGCACCTAAGAACCTAAACGTTATCCAGTCACACCGCATCCCCCAAGCGTTCTCGTCTTAGGATGTGGCAAATACAGCCTATTTCACGACTAATCATCCATTCAGAACTCTCAGCTTTAGCACTATTATGGCACGAGTCGAGTCCTAACCAGGCCCAATCCCCCGACGGAAAGTTATCACAATGCTTAAAGTTTGGAAAATTGCAAAACGGCAAATACAATGTGCACTATTTTGTCGTTTAAAGGAATTATTAAGAATATAGGCTACATCTCCAGACATCGGATATATTAATATCATGCATTAGGTAACACGGTAAAAGTAACGAATTAACAAGTTTTCATAACAAAAATTGCAGCACCCGTTCAGGATCTCGCTGACTTCTTTGCCGCTGAACTCGGCCTTGGGAGATATCGACGGAAGGCAACATTCTCTTAAGCCTGCCCGTTGTTCGACGCTATGGTAATACTGGATCCTTGAGCTGGGCTCCTTGCGAATTACTGTGCACAAATCAGGTCTGTACAGGCGGCTTAGGTAGCTAGTTGGCACGGGAAAGAGGGGTTAATATCTAAATCTAAATGAATGACATGCAAAACAGTCTGAGCCAGAGAGATTATGCGCTGCAACTGTGGGTCTGTCAACCCGTTCACCTTATTTTCGAACTCCGTCTAAGCCGTCCTGCCAGCAAATATATTTGAAAAGAACAATCGCAAAATCAAAAAATATCTTGTGACCACTTTCTGCGCCTTTCCAAAATAGAACGGATATTTCCGACTGAATATATACCATGATCGACCAAAAAGGATTGTTCCGCGGTCTTTTTTTTTTTTTTTAGTAGAAACATCAAGAATAATAAACCCTACTGTATAGAAAATTGTGTGCCGTCCAAGTTTATTGTTTTCTATCTATCACCGCACAATCTTGCCAAAGAAAAAAAAATTGGGGCAAGCGGGGCGAACAAAAAAAAAAAAGTCAAAAAAGAATGAGAGAACGATTTGCCGGCACTCAGAATCGAACTGAGGCTGTATCGGGAGTGTAATACCTTTCGGTCTCCACAACGATACGTACTAACCACTATACTATGCCGGCTTCGTTGAAGACGGTGTATCTTAATTGAACTTATAGACCTATCAAAAGCATGCAACCCAGTTTGCGCCTCTGGTAATCGTCCGGCTTGAAATAGGCTTGAGGCTTAAAGTCGTATAATCAAGGATGAAGGCTTCCGCTGTGTTGTAAAATGTGGTATTTTCGACACCAACACAAAACCGTCTCGTCACCGAATCCGCACACTGAAGAACGATAAATAAGATAAGAAATTATATATATTTCTGACATGGAATGTCTACAATATTCTGGATCCGTTATTCTTCATGCCAAACTATAGCCTTGTACCTAGGTGCTCAAAGTGGCCGGTGGAAGCAAAATAGCCAGAGAATATAGAAGAGCAACTCTACAACTAGCTGGGTCTGTGGGGTTCCATAGCTTATACCATAGTCCAAATCAGGTACAAACCACGCTACAGGCGTATATTGGGTTACCTACGCTTGAGCAGGTTTAGTCTTTAGTGAAGCTATAGGAGTCCCTGCTGTCTTCCTTTACGTGAGGGCGTCAGACTGTCAGCCTTAAATGCAGGCGGCCTTCACGTACGGCATAAGAATCTTACAGACATTTAGACGTAGCTCCCCTAATACTCGTCCACAAAATTAGGTACAAAGCTTTACCCCGGTTTAGAATATTTCTCTGCTCTTTTAGCTACTAGTACCTCACATTCCCATTACTCATCACGCCCTCATCCATGTGAATTTGCCAGGGTGCCATCAGAATCAAACTGCGACAAGGGTATATACTATCAGAGATACTCTTTGCCATGGCTTCTATTCGTGATACCTCAATTCAGCAACTACGTCTGCTGACTCGTCAAACAGGTGCCGGTAATATCACCTCGAATCGGTCTTGGAAAGTACTGCTACCCTAATATCTTTAGATAGCTCGGGCCCTTGTATGCTTCTCAACTCGAGGCTAGCACATTGGCATAAAAATCCACAGACGATTCGCAACACTCTCCTCTCCGAAGAATAGCTTCTCATCCTTTCGGAGCACTATCGTCTACGAGAACACCTTCTCCCTGATCCTAGAAAATGCAAGCGATGGATGAGTATGAATGCCTATACTTCAAAGCTATTCTTGGTATACGTCGCTGGATACCTCTAATCTTTCAAGCAGAGAACCCCATTGACGTGGCTACGTTGCACGATGATTGTCCTTATCAATGGGATGATCGAAGAATATCTCAATAGGAGGGTCCAAATCGGTATTCCGAAGCTTGTTCAAGAGCACCCCGATAGTTCTATGGGTGCAAGTTCCACCAGCAGTGAAGGGGCCCCAGATGAACAGGTGTGCACGGATTTCGTAACACCTGCCCCGTCTGAACTTAATTTCAAGGGTTTGAACGAAAGAGAATAACTGACGGTAAAATTTAGGAGCCAGCTGCTATCTCAGATATCTCCGAGATAGCCAAGCCTCCAGGGAGGCTACCAACCGCCCAGCCGTAGATCAACTCTTAGAGTACAGGTGGAAGTATTCTGAATATAGGGTTAACATTTCAGGTCGACCATTCTGGCACGTCGTATTGTTCACCAAGAAAATGGAACCCGTCTCTATCGTAAGAGAAACTCTAGACCAAGCAAGACATGAAGCTGCGGAAGCAGCAGGTGAGCTATACTTTAAAACTTTTACTTGACTTTTTTCTTCGTTCCTCAACCTTCTTCTTCTCAACCTTCTTCTCCCTCTGCTTCTCCCTCTGCTCCGTCCTCTTTTTTAACTTTGCGAGCGTTTACACGGATTCCAGTCCCGGGGATCATTAACAGTATATAAGCTCCTGGAAGAAGGTCTATTGTCTATTTTTATATATTCATTACCCTAGATCAGTACACAAAAATAGAAATATGTCTATACACAGTACTAGCACCCGCTAAATGGCTTTGCAAAACCCGCATGAACCTCATTCTCAGAACCCCAAAGCTTAGTTTTTCAGCTCTTCTTCTGTCGGCCCGAACTGCAAGATCTTCCCATATCCTAGCCACCCGAAAAACTCAAACCCAAGGCGTACAAGCGTTGGCATCGGTGGAAATATTTCCTTTTCCTTCTTGTTAAAATGCCTTAACTGATAAGATGTCCCCCAAATCACCCCCTGCGTCTTAAGTTCATCGAAGACAGCCTTTTCGATTTTTTTGTTACAATCTTCCAAAACGGTAAGGGGCACTCGCCGGCCGTACAAACAAGACAAAGTCTCTTCCTTCTGGAGATGAGGAAGCAGGACTTCTATCAGTCGCTCAGTCGTGGAGGAGATTTCCTCGCCCGGCCACGCGGGTGAGCCCTCGCCACCCTTGAGATGCTGTTCAGCGGTCTTGACGTACTCCAAATCCTGATGAAGTAGTTGCTCAATTTCTTCGTGTTCGTGGCTTGACTCTGTAAAGTCAACATATGGCTTCATCAAAGGGAAAAATATTTCTTCCTCGTGATGATGATGGCTATCGAGAGTTTCGAAAGTAATTTTAGTATATTCGAGGAAGGCGGCACGTTTTGCGGGTTCGACATTTCGGGCTTGACGGGCGACAGCGCGCAGACTACGACGAACGAGGCTGTGAATTGTGAATAATCCGACCACAAATGGGACTATTGGTCAATTTAGTACAATTTCTGCCTTGGATTTCTTCTGTTCATAGTTTAGTTTCAAGGGGGTCGACATACCGACAGGGTCCTTCATGTTAACTGTAGCAGCGCTTAGGTTGTACTTGTCAATCTTTATCGCCTCGACCGGCTCTGGGAATTTGTCGGCATTGAGGTCATTATATTCAAGCACTTGTTCCTGTGAGGCAGGCATGGTGTGCAAATATTAGAGTAGGTAAACAGGAAATATAGGTGTTTGGTAATAGGCTCTGTGTGTGTTGATCAATTGAAAGTAGCAAAGTATTGATTTCGACTATATACGGTTATAGCTGTAGTATGATATTCCGAGATTTCGAGATGCGAACTGTCGCTTCCTTACATACAAGATTTGCTTTCTAGTAGCAGGTACGCCTTTTATAACATTATTTGGCCAAGAAACCCAAGTCCGTTTAAGCTCCACAGCAAGACTTCCACCCATGAGACATCTTAATCACGGTATTAATATTCTTGGTGTCTCGCAAAATGAGGTCATTGTGCTTTTGCGACGGTCCCGTGCAGCGTAGAGTTTCTTCCAAGAAATTACCTGTTTCGGCATTTTATATGCGTGCATTGGTGTCGCTTCGCAACCCAAATTAACCTGTAATGGGGTAAAGTATCCTCATGCCTAGGGCTGAGAAGCGGATTCGCACGGAATATGCAAGCTGACTCGATGTACCAATCAAATTTGGAATAACAGGACTTCAGCCTATGGGGAAGCTCCGATTACTTTGTCATGGGCTGTGTGGACCAAGGTTTGGAGCTGTACTATGTAAGTAACGTTGTGGGGATCGATTGGGTTGGATTATCATACTAAGTCGGGTTTCTTCATCCCGTTAACATCGCCGCCTTGAATTTCAAATAGTGTCAGATGTGGAAATTGCGAGATGTGTGGCAACGCTACCTATGAAATTTTATCCCCTATGAAGCTTGAAGTCGACGTACGTATGTACGTATGCACGTATTCCTATATCCTCTCAGCCCACTGTCGTACAAGACTCGAAACGGTGTCTTTGATGCAGATCCTGATTCTGCTTGTACCACCTCAGATAATGTGTTGATGTGTTGATGTGTTGGTGAGCTAACCGCATAAGGAAAACGACTATAGCCTCCACGTTTCCCCAGGTCTAGAATATCCTGCCTGGCATGTTTTCTCCCTTCTAACAAACACAAAATGTTCCTTTTCGCGTCGCCAATCCACCAAAGTTGGCCTTCGTCCGTTTCAATCTGCACGGCCGGAAACCAATAGCTGTCATGTTTTAACATCTGTCAAGTTTATTCTTACACACGAATTAACCTTATTTCGATGTCATTGCTGTGAAAAAACCGTGTGTCTTTTTCGACGCCGCAACACTTTTCACTCCATATTTTCATACCTTCCTTTATTTTCTATTTTCTATTGTTCCTGCTGGCCAGCTCAGGTAACAACAGTCGGGGTGAACCCTGATGCTCAACACTCCTCGCATCAATAATTACATAATGTTCTAGTAAGTTCAGTTTAGTCTCGAGGCCAGTCAGTTAGATTACATAAGGAACTTGAACGTCGCTGCTTCCCTTGGTTCAGCCTCAATCTGGAAGTGACGGATATGCCTTACGAACACGCTTCCGGTAAATGAACAGCATCGAAGCATTTTACTTGTTGGATTCAACACTCTGTCCTCTCATACTTCGCCTTGGGGCTAGTTTTAAGCCGAGTTTTTTCATTCCTGTTGGAATCAATTCCCCAGTGCTAGTATCCTCAGTTCGGTCATAATCAACACCAAAGGCTCCGGGAATATAGTTACTCCCGGTATCTTCTCCTGGCAGTATCCTCCCGGAATAATGTCACAGGGTATTTTTTCCCTGTCAAAATAGAGCAATCACTCGATCACTTCATCCACGGAAATGCAAAGAATATCACACCTATGCAATTGTAATACCTTCGAGCCCTCCTTTGAAAGGATCACATTCTAAAACGCAGGGCGAGTGAAGAGAGTGGTCATTCGAAAGTGTAAAGCAGTTATAAGGATCCTCTGACGATAAATTTGGCCATGTGCCTTAATCTCCTCATTCCATTCCTTCCATGGTTTGCACAAAGGCAATCAACGGAAGGCAGGAGGAATGCTGTCGGGATCCACAGGTTGTAAGAACGGGTCTTCCCTCTAGAAACACCCAGAGGACTAGTTCATATGAGGACTCCGGAAGTATAGGAATGCAAGGTTGCACGGAATTATAGAAAAAGTTTGACACAAGACAACATCAGGCTTTGGGCTGTAATGGTAGCATGATCTGAGCGGAGGCGCTAATAATATACTAATAACATCCCACCTATCCACTCCAACATGCATTTTATAAATCCCAAGGTCTCGTTTCTGGCAAGGTTTGTTATAAAACTCTTTCTATTAGTGGCCTAGAACAAAAGTGAAATCCTCGCCACTCGGATTTCATGTCTCGAATGCAAACTTTTAGGGTCGGTGGGCTGAAACGATGAATTGTCCAGATTTCGTAGGCCGACGTTGTCTTTCCTTTCCAAGTTTGCCCCACCCTGCTTTGCTACGCATGCTGTTGTCGACTCTGATCGAGATCTTGATTTTGACAGACACCGATATCACATTTCCCCCACTTGCACGAACACAGGATAATTTTATTACAACATCTTAAGAAAATTGCACCGTACGATCGTACGAATATGATAGGCGATAGCTATTGGGTAGAGATAGAGTAGATTGATGCTCGATTTCTGCACATGCAGAGTTTGCTCGAACTATGGAGACACGCATACGTAGTAAAGGCCATCTGTTTTTCAAAAACAAGACAACGAGAAGAAAGTTAAGTCCGTAAACTAGGCATTCCCTGGTTAGCCGAAATAACACACACTCCCCCAAAAATTCATCAATTAAAAATGTGATAGAACTTTAAGTTTTGACTCACAAACATTAAAGCTTGTCTTGAAAATTCGATCCATTTTAACAAATTATTAGCTACGTAGCACTGCGTAATATAGAGAGAGGGCCAAGGGGACGGGGTATGCAACTAGAGTGGCTCTGCATGTTAGCGCTCCCTCGTGAAATGTGAAAGGGAGGGCCAACGAATGCATACAGGAGCCGTTTTAAACGATCGCGGACATCGGGGCGCATGTGCATGCATTCAAATATCGGCGTAAGGGTACTGGACTTGGCTTGTTCGGAGGACAAGGTCTGGGGTGTTAGATATCAAAAGACAACAACGGGTCAACTTTGCAACTTTGTCTTTATATAAATCCGGCAAATGAAAGGGCGTAGAAAGCTGACACGATCTCAATCTTGTGCATCTCGTCTTGAGGGCATTCCCATTAGGAGACAACATGATCTCCTTGAATGAGGCCTTTAAGCTAAAATCGAACCACCGTAAGGTATGCGGAATACGTTCTCGTTCAAACGAAAGAAGAAGAAGCTTATATGCAGTTAACGGTTGATTAGATACCACGAAAACGGAAGTATTTATTACAACTCGTATTGCTAAAATCTTTATTACAACCATGCATCGTAAAGAAAATGGTGGGGACGAATCTACAAGGTCTTCGATTTGGCCCTTGCGTCGTCGGGTGCAAGTACACGAACATGTCACTTTGCATTCCACGGCACCTCCTCGAAAGGAAGGTCCAACTACACGACTCGAAAGCTGGGCAATGAATTTCAGGAATTGTTATTTGTGGGCTACTACCACTAAGGCATTATATTATTGGACAAAAGTTCGATTATTCTTTCTTTTCGCGGAAGATGCACATATGTTCTGATAAACCAAAGACCTAGCAAGGGTATGCTCTCAAATAAACACCATGTATATAAATACAGAAAAGGTTTAAGCGCTAGAAAGGGATCACAGTTGGAAAAAAACAAAGAAAAACTCGCTAATATGCAGGATTCAAAGGTCAAGTCGTATTACATGAAAAGAATGATAAAAAAACCAATACCCCAGAAGTTTATGACCATGGTAAATGTACTATACTAGAATGTAAACGAAAGATTAGAGACATGCAGGCTTCACGGGGCCTACATAGTCGTCTTCGGCGATATGGCCGGTGATTGTTAATAGCTCCTTGATCATTCCCTGATCCCCATTGCAACGTTTGTTGATGAATTCTTCGAGTTTGAGCCTTTCTATACCTTTCTGCTGCCGGTATCTCTGAATGGCTGCCCGAAGGCGTTCGTTCTCTTCTTGGAGTGGCGATTTGCCAGGCATGGCATAGCTGGGTTCCCGCTTTACCCTGGGCTTCCCCGATGTACCGTTATAGTAAGAGCTATGCTTTTCAAGCATTCGGGCCCGGTACTCCTCTATCTGTTCGTCGGTGTCTTCTTCATCTCTCTTTGGGGTCTCGGCTTCGAGAGGCGGCCCAACGGAGATGTTTGTGATACTACCAGCTCGGCCTTCTCGTATGAGTAGACGATCTGTTTCCGTTGTTAGATCTTGAAATTCCAAAGATCGTTTAAATGCACAGTAAAAGATCTTTGAAGCTTACCTCCTCCGGCTGGTGGCTCTGGGGCGGTCCTCAAGATATCTGGAAATTGGTGCCGAGAGCTGCTTGGGCTCCCTGCACTTCGTTGGGCTGCGTTCATCTCTGTGGGAAGGGGTCCGTTCAAAATATGGCTTGCATGCAAAGGAGGAATAGAGGGCAATTTATTTTCATGGGGCCCAGGTCGCCGATCGAAATCCTGTTTCCGGGAAAGGTCGTCCGGCCTATCCCACCGTGGCCTATCTAGTTGAAAGTCGGTAAGGCGAGGGAGCTCCCCAAGCCTTGGTAGCGTATTTTGTGAAGAGGGTAGGTGTTCCCATTTGATGACTGGTTCCCTTCCTTGCTCCTGAGGGATAGGCGAGTGGCGAGGTGCAAGATCTCGACCACGGTGCTCGGATTGTTCATTATGGAAGGGTGGCGGTTGTCTCAAATTCTCAGAGCTTCTCCTAGCGTTAATTGAAGAAAATCCAGTGGGACCAATGGGCGAAGGCGGGTATCTTGAAGGTCCAAAATCGCCTGCTCCAGGCCGAGAATCAGGAATTTGTACATTGGGAATCCTATCAGGCTCTGCGGCTCTAGGTGGCCAAGCAGGATCGGGTCCATGTCGGGAGGAAGACGGATCCGAGTTATTCCTAAGAGAAGGAAGTGCTGGTGCTGGGTTCCCAGAAGAGACTGGAAGATGATGGCGATGTAAAAAGGGATTAAAGTTAGCTGTAGGGCTTTGATGAGAAGCCGGCTGGGGTCCGGGAAACGGATTGAAGGCTGGGTACGTGTACACAGGTTGAGGAGGAGGACTGTTATTATCTTCCTGCGGAGAGTCTTCGAGAGAGTCTCGTCGCGGGCTGAGTCTTCTTCTCTTGAGGGAACTTGGAGAATGATAGACGGATTCAGAATCTCTATAACCATAGATTAATGCATCCTCTTCCATTTGTGCCTTTGTCCGTCTCCTTCGAGGTCGTTTATCTTTAGCTCCAGGAGGTCGGCCATACCGCTTCCGCGAACGGCCGTCTTCGTCTAGCTCACTACCTTCACCGAAAGGAACAGAGGGACTATGCTGAAGAGTTGTTGGGTCTGAATAACTAAAAGGACGAGGTAGAAATTCTTCCCTACGACTGGACATTGCGTCTGGGGATGGGAATGGAGAATTCATAGGCTGTGGAGGCTGACTACCTCTAGGCTGAAGAAAAGATGTTGGGTGATGATGGTGATGGTGGAAGCTTGGGAAATTATTGCTAGTATGTGAAGATGAAGGTGCTAGACTGGGAAGGTGCCCATTCGAAGCATTAAGCTGCTCACCGACAGCTGATGATATATTAGGAAGCTTTGGTTGTTTTTCGTCCATGATAGAAGGACTTGTAGGTTTCGGTCCCCCACTGATCAATCCAACGGTCATTGAAGATGCTGCAGTTGAAGGGGTAGTTAAAGTAGATGAAGGTATATTTGATATCGAAGGAGGAATGGTAGTTATTAAAGATATGATTGGCTTCTCTGGAGCCCGAGCACGATGAGTAGGTCCAGGGGATCTTGACGGCGAACAGGGTGTTACAGTCTTTGCAGATCGAGCATTTTCTTTCGAACGTTCGCTGTACCGTGGATGGATGTCATGATCCTTTATAATTCTGGATGGTGTAGACAGTGGTGATATTGCGTTGTTGTTAGCCGTCCCGTCTGTGTTGGTGTTGGAAATAGCTTCAACCAGAGGGGCCATAACTGAACTCCCTTGACAGGAGCAGGGCAGGATAGTTGATTTCTGTTGACAGGCTATTGCGGACACTCTTATATTAGCAACGGTGACAGAGCTGTAGGAGCAGAAGTCCTCAGAGATCGAGACAGATGAATGAGTATTGATGAATAGTGAATTCGAATTTCGAATATTCAGAGGAGAAAAAAAAAAGAAAGAAAGAAAGAGAAAAAGATAATATGAAAACGGAAAATAAGAAACTCGAATAGACCAAACAAAAGGCGGGGGAGTGATAGTATATGGGTCTATCTTCGGTCGATATCGATGATATGTTAATGTTCTCAAATTGTCGTTTATACACCAAGTCGGGCTTTTAAAAATGAAATCGAGATTTATAAATTTTATAACTGGGGGGGAAAAAAAGAACAACTGGGCCTACCTACCCTTTATAGAACTAGCAGCTCATCGGCCTGAATTGGCTGAGAATTAAAAGGAGGGTTACCAAACGGTTGCAAGCCTGCTAGCTATTTTAATCGGTGTCTTGGACAGGGAAAGAAATCTGCGTTTCGAGATTTGGGCCCACTATTATAATATAATATGTAGCGGGGGCTCCACTTTTTGGAAATGAAGAAATGGTAAATGGTAAATGAATGGCTGAATGAATGGCAAAGACAAGAACGGAAAAGAGGCAATCAGTAGTCTAAAATTGATCGAGATGAATGAGATATTGATGATGATGACGGCGATGATAGAAACAGCAATATGGTGGCTCGATCGCAGAATTGCAATTGTATGTTACGGGGAGGCGGACTGTGAAATTACCAAAACCACAGGCATGGATCCCAAGTACTACCGAGATCTGATCGGGAAGTACCGGCGTGGTCCGTGGGCGGCCCAGATGTTCGGGCGAGCCAGGATAATGGAAGGATGTCCTGAAAACGAAAGTAGGACTTTTGGGCGGATCTAAATTCTCCTGGGCTCGAGAGGGTGAAAATGAACTTTCTGTGCTCCGTATGTATGTTATGTTATGTATTGTACTTTTTCTTGAATGTAAAAGAGCCTTTTTGTTTCTTCGTTTCTTATTTCTTCTTCCTTCTTCCTCTTCCTTTTTTAAATTATTATTCTCTCTCCCTCCCGCTGCACTGGCTCTTGTGAATTTTCTTTTTGGATCGTGGAGTTTGTCCTTATGTAATACGCAATAATAGCCGTTCTGAAGAATGAGCGTAACAGAAATCCGTAACGTCGATTGGTAGCGCACTGTCTGGAAAACCGCTCGATCCTGGGCAGTTGAAATGCTGATTCGACTCTTTCCTTTCTTCCGCCAAATTCTGTACCGTTTTTGTTTTAATCTTCCCCAGACGCTACACCAGTATACCTCCTCTCTCTTCCTCCCCCTCTCTTTTTCTGCAAACTAATCGAAAAGACCGACCTTCCAGGGGGGATTAACGATAACGAAATTGAAAAATAAGAATAAGGGCAGATTGCATGCTCTAATAATAACTGTAGTGCTATGTAATAATCCCCAAGTACTCCCACTTGCTGGGGTTTTTTTTCTCTTCCCGTTATCGTTTGGATTTAGTGGTGGAAATCAAGTTGTGGAACACTGCCGCTTTGACCCCTTCAACAGGTCTCTCCTATTCTCCCAAAGACGACGAATGTATCTTTTACCTTGTGCTAGTCGACGATGAATTTCGTTCGTTTTTGCCTCCGCTCCGCTAAAATTCTGCTGATGAGATTCCGCTGGGCCGTTTAATATTTAGTGATACATCGCTCCTGCTCCTCGAAATTAAGTTGCAGTCCGACTTTTCGATGCTCCAGCCTGTTGCAGGTTTTACACCGTTGCGGAACGAAAGATAAGAGGGTCCAAGGCTTGCGGTATCATCTGTCGATTCAAATTTTAAGTAGTATGGAGACGTCAAGCGAAGACTAGCTGTCAAACTTTGACTTGACCTTGCAAGGACCTTTGGAAAACGGATCGAAACGAAAGACCTCGTGGGGAATCTTCGACGGCTGAAGGGCGAGAATGGAAGCTCTAGAAGAACAAGCCTAACTTTTCCTTCTTCTAACCCCAAGCCATGGAGCGAACGAAAAAAATAAATACGGTCTGTTCTGGATTCCCTCTCCCCACAGCGGAAATCGTTCATAAAATGGTCAATAAGACTACTTTATTTGCAAAAAAGAGAGACGGAATTTCAGTCCGTGTCTACTTAGGATCCGGGACTTTGTGCCCACGAGAGCAAGGACCCACTTTTTTCCAATCGGTTGAAACTCTGGATTGTAAATAGCCTAATGCCTGAACCAGAATTGAGTTTTCTGGCGCACAGTCCTCGTTCGGTCCTCGAAGTGGTGCAGGCGGGGAACCATTTTGTACAAAGCGGAATTAAGTAAAGTACATCCTTAATTAATTCATCCACGTAATAGATATTCAGCTCACCATCGCGGAGTGTCGACGAGATGAACTTTTTGGCGTCATGCTTGCTCGATCTACAGGACTCTCGCCTTCACGATATTCTCACCATGCTACTGGTGTTACCATACTCGACACGTGGATTTGTAAAAAGGATATCCATACATTGACACAAAGTTATACACAAGCTGACCGTGCCAAGTGAGGCCGGCTTTTGACCATGCAACTAGCGAGCCGTTGTTTTAAAACCTTGTGCCCGGATACACCATATTGTTCCCTTTTCCGTTAAAAACTTGTAAAAACGATTTTACATACAATTGTAAAATTGTGTTAAAAATGGCTTCAAAGGTAGGGCAGCGGTTCGACCCTGTTCACTGCCGGGTTTCTCACCACACGGAAGAATTGGTGTCAGGGCCCCATGCATTCATTGGTTTGCCCAGCGGCACGGTTTGATTGGACAGGCTAGAGGGAAGAGTTCCCACTGGGGTCGTCGACTCCTGAGATTGGAGCCGTCTGAACTGCCAGGATAATATTTTTCGCCCTCTGTTAACGATAGAATAATGCATAAGTCGTTATTACCGAACTCAAAAGGCAAGTATCTCGGACGAAAATTGTTTCTAGAATGCTTTTGTTGCTCTTTAACATACATCCAGGTCTCGGATAATACATCGCCGGTTTTCAATAGACAGCGAGAAGCCGATGCATTGGCTGAGACACTTCTATCAAATTAAGAAACATATATGCGAGCGATATCTTTCCGTTCAGCTAGTCGTTAACGTTATAACGTAATAAACATTAGGCTACGAAACATCCGTGACCGGCGGGTAGAGCTAATTGACAATTGCTTCTCGGTACGTATATGTACGTAGTTATAATATTCTATTCAACGGGGGAAATTACGACCATAGGGAATATTAAACTTTCAGCATTAAAACCCATCAAATGGCGGTATTAAGGCTGCGATCTTTTGTCTGTGCGAATTAGATACCCAGAAAACTCTTGATAGATTGCGAAACATCATTAGAGGCAGCACCGGAACATTCCAGGTCGATAATCATTAATATCTGAGCCAGCTAGCGAACCCCATATTGAGATTACAGGATTCCCGTTTGCCGGCTGCCATGGCGGCCTCAACCAAGTTACTCCGAAAGCCACGACATACTAACCTGTTTACTTGTCTTGTTACATATGATATCGTCCCAAGAGATCCAAGATGTCTGTCGTATTTCTTCGAAGTCAGGATAGGCCGAACCACTGGGGCTGATGCACTCTATCTTCGGACGCGAGCTCAAGAACCTGGGTATGCTTTGGATATTTCCCACGAGGCGAGATCAAGTCTGGTAACATCTCCGTGGTTCATAGAGGCACAATGACCAGGCACAATATTAATCCACTGCCTAAATATAAAACGTTCTCAATTCCAGAAGAAATGGGGCAAGTTCATTTTAACTGGTCCATCGTAAAGCTACATAACCTTAACCCACGGAAACACTCAGGATCATCTCGAACTCATAAGTCGCAGTTTTTCGGATAGTTTATAACTTCGGTGGGTCGACAGGGCTATCGGATGAAATTGACCGTCGTATAAGCGAAATGGCCCTCTTTTGAGACTACGCTGGCCCGTACTTGGAATTTTATAATATCAACCGTCGGCGGAAACTCGAGGACATGCGAAGTTTTAACCCGATCACGAGATTTTAAAGCGAGAAGTCTGACTTTTTAAACGGATCAGGTATGTACGTAAGTTTTCAAGGAAATGGTTTAATCCAGGTTTTTAAATCAGCCTGATCGCGATGTGAGGCCAAGTTGTGGCCGAGCCACGGTAGAGGGTGCTGGGCGGTTTGTTAGCGCCGCTCAATGCTTCCAGACTGATTTTCGAACAATTCCCAAGAATACATGCTGTATACGATGTCATCCCTTTCGTTTAATACGACCGCGAGCGAGAGCTTCCAGCAAAAAAGTGTGCAAGTACCTAAGTACATACATAAGTAGGTATATATTTTCTGCATATATTTCTTTAATTCAGCCGAAAGGATTTCACCATACTATACTGTCGGAGCAAGCTGGTGGGGGATTACGAAAGACCTCAATCTGCGTGGCACCCTGCAATATAGCCTATTATCACGTTCCAACACTGAAGTGTCGCTTGCGCACAGGCCTCAGCCGGATCAAGACTATTTTATATTACTCGGTATATAACATAATAGTTATAGGCGGAATAAACCGAGGATGATTTGGCCCTGCAAGCCGTAGCAATATAACTCTCCTTTGCATTAAGCCTTGACGAATAGTTCATGTATGTATGTGTACCTATGCGCCTGCATGTTAATGCATGTCGTAGCTTAGCTCGCTGTACGTTTTAGTTTTCGAACGTTTCTAGTTGCTCGTCTTTTCGCTACTTAGCCTACACATGCCTAAAGATGCGAGTTGAAGGCGTTACCAAGCCCAAATAGAGGAACCGGACTTCTTCTTCCGAGGCGGGGATGAGGTGCGCCGAACATCTCAGACAAGTATTTAGGCTTACGAAAATGCAGTTTCGGGTGAGAAGCCTGTGAGAAGCCTGTTCAAAAAACTGTCCATGGCGGACGATGTCCATGATCCTGGTTACACAGACCGTTTAGCCTCAAATAAAACACCTCGTCGTCTCAACCCACATCCACAACCGACTAGCTGTGCACGGGGTCCTTTAAAATCTAGCTTAATAGTTATACCAGACACCATATAGTTGTTTTAATATGCGGCGTGGATGACCCCGCCGGCAGGAACGATTCCATCCGGCAAGCCGAGTTCTGCTATATGTGGTTCTAACGTTTTGCCAGAAGCTCGCTATTCCTCGGATTCTGGTTTGCTGGGATATTATAATCGGCACTGTCGTAGCTTAAAGCAAGACATTTTACCTAAAACCGTCATATGGAGAATCTTCCACGAACCTCCAAAGGCCTGCTTCTCTAGCCGCCAGTTTCACAGCATCCACTTCCGGATCTGTAACTGGTCGATTGATCTCAGAGTACCTCATACCCCCCGATTTACCTCTATTAATCTTTCCCACATGTGCCGTAGGCCGGTATTGCTCCATAACATGTATATACGTGTCTTTGCTCACGTGCTCTGCTAAATACCTCATAATCTCCTTCCCTTCTTCGACATATGTCGGCATAACTAGATGTCTGACGAGGAGACCCGTTTGCGCGATTCCATCGAAATTAAATTTGAGGTCTCCAACTTGCCTCTGCATGATTTTTATACCCTCTTTCGCCGTCTTCGGATAATCGTCGGCTTTTAGGAGTCTCTTCGACGATAACGGAGAGGATAATTTGAAATCTGCGAGATAAATATCCACAAGCCCGTCCATAAGAGACAAAGCCTCTAGGGAGTCGTAAGACGATGTATTGTAGACTATCGGAATCCTCAACCCCATAGGGATCGCCGCAAGGATTGCTAATGCCACCTGTGGAACAACATGCTCAGGTGTGACGGCATTAATGTTGTGTACGTTCCCTGATAGTTTGTGAGTAACAGGTACCATCGATACATACAGTTTGAATTATATGCGAGGTCGTATCATCCGCTTTTGGGACTTCGATACGAACGAAAAACAACCTGATCCCTGACAATAGTCACCCACCTAATTTTTGAAGCTTGACGAACCAGTCTGCCAACTCCTCTGGCGACAAATCGAAGCCGGCTCGTTGGTGAGAGATTTCGTGGTTCTAATTCGAGGAATAATAAGTCGTCGGTTAAATTCGAGAGCCGTAAAAAATGTCTCCCATATTTATTTTTTTTGATCGCATGGTTTCACCCAGGATCAAGGAAGTTCTACCTGACAAAAAGAACATCGAAGGCTGCACCCTATAATACCACCCGGAGACCCGTAGGATATTATTATTTTAATCGGTAGGTTCCGATATATATTATCTTTTTGAAACGAGATAGGTGTGGGTCAATTCTCATACCTGAGAAAAAAACGCTTCCGCTACCGTAGGTTCCCTGAATACATGGTTCTTCACCGAAATGAGGTGCTATAGCTTTTAGAGTTGAAATTTTCCGTCCGAGTTAGAGGCAAAATCCTTGACAAAGTATAAATTGAAATGCTTGGAATCGGCTTTAGACGGGCGGAAGCCGTATCATACTCGAAACTTTGGCCTTCTCACCAACCATGCAATATCCTGTTTCACCAGCCAGGCGGTTGACATTGCACATGCGAGGGCAAATATTGCATTTCCGTAAATGTTCGATAGCCTGTTCCTTCTTACGAGAGATCTGAGCGTCTGTAAGAAGTTTATATCGTGGGATGTAATTGTCGAGTAAGAAGACACTAGGTATATGAGCCGCCCTGCGGGGTACAATAACCATAGGAGGTAGAGGGAAAGGCTGGCGAATAATTCGAGAGGAGGGGCGGAACATTGGTGAGTAAATTGGTTTCGCCAATGGACGTCGATATAACCCGAGTTTGCAAGACCGCAGCGCGCAGGCAGGAAGATTGGTTCACACGTTAAGGTCAAGAAGATTGGCTAAATGGGAAGCTACCGAATACCTCTAAGTGTTTTCCTGAGTGTTCTAGTGTAAAAATACAAAACGAATGTGACCTATTTGTAGCTATGACACAGTCCACATGACCTCGACCTGCTTGGAAATTCTATTGATGGCTGAGAGCAAGGAATCGAATTCGGTTCGGGATGGAGGACCTACAACAAAAACAACGCAGAAGGCCAGGATATTCTTGCCCAGACACACTAAAGTGCTATAAAGTACCTACTAAGTAGACCGGTAGGCGCACAGTACTTATTCATATCCAACAGGGTTCCAAGGTCATGTGCAAAATACTCCTGGAAGTATAGAGGTATAAAACTTTGAGCTCAATGCAATTTAGAGTGCAACTAGCGCATAATTCCCGAATATCTTTGTTCCCCACATTTAAATTTGAACATTAGATATTACTCCGATCTCCGGCCCTCTATTTTGTTTGGGGCCATGTTCTGAAAAAATAGGCCCACGGGTATTTAGGGAACCCGCAGAGAACTTTCAAGACCAATTACCTCTCGGATACACCCACATTTATTACCTTCCATAATATTTCGGACATGGTCTTAAAATGTACGGTTGGAGAAACTAGTGGGAAACCGCGGACTGTATCTGATAACGTATATTACAACTTCGGAATGCAAATGTTGCAGGCGTATAGAGAAGAAATCTAACTAGTGCATGACAGATCTCGCTATCGATGTGCAAGAAGCAAAAGGGTATCATATTGCTCATATTGGTGAGAATCCCATCAGAGATGGGTTAAAAAAGGTCGTGATCGTGGATCTATAAGAAATAATATGGCATTGGCTTCTTAGACGGCATACCCCTCGAGTCTTGAGCTGCCGCTTCGAACACCCTATATCGTCTCCCAGGACCACCGCGCTTCATGGAGCCTCCCATGTATGTGCTGGCCAACCTTCTCGTGTTCTCCCGATTGAAAAGGACTTCTTCGCCTCCACTTCTCAAAACCGCATTAGAGTTATCCTCTCCGAGTTCGAGTATAGCTGCAACGTTGCCACATCGGTAGCAGTAATTTGGGGCTGACCAGACTGTGACTATGCTAGAGTCAAACATTTCTTTGAAGCCTTCCATAACAAGCTGATGTGCTCGAGCTATTAGAGTGAGGTTGTTGAGATGATTAAATTGTTTGACGATATCTGCTCCAAAAAGAAAACCAGCTCCTCGTGGCGACAACCCCCATCCATCAATTTCTATTAAAAATTAGCACCAAATATTCGTATAAAGGGCGGTTTCGGCGGCCATAGATTTACCTTCAGGATCACTCCATAGTAGATCACACATCGCACCATCATGAGGAACTTCTTGTTTCCTATCCAATAATCGAATTTTATCAACGGAGTCGATCAAGGGGCTGAGCCCACCATGGACACATAGCACAGCACCACCGGTATTTGTGGGAGTATTCGCATTTGCGACACCCCTGCTATTACCGCTCGCTCCAGTGCCCGGAACACCCGTTAGTAGGGCACCTGCAGGGCCTGAACTTGATAGATGTGGGAGGGCGGACGGTGTAAGGTTAGTAGAATTGATCATTCCGGCATCCCTTCGGGACATCTGCCTTGTAACTACTCCACCAAGCCCAATCACCTCGATTTCAACTTCATCCTCTGCTTCTCTAACCTTCGTTTCGGCGTCCTCTCCATCTGCCAGTCGTGTTGGCTGAACGGAGGACCCGGCGCCAATCACCAACGCCCCGAGAGCCAAATAATCGAACACATCGCAACAATAGCGCCAGACATTCGCCGAACCGTACTTTCTTATGCACTCATCGTAGAAGCCATACACAGTGGTGATTTGCCGTGATTCATGGTTGCCCCGAATGAGAGTAATCCGATCTGGGTAGCGGACTTTCAGGCAGAGTAAAAGAAGGAAGGACTCAAGAGAGTAGAAACCTCTATCCACAAAGTCACCTAACGCGCAAGTTCCTAATATTAGCATATTGATGACCTCTATACCCTTCGAAAGCGGCATGTGGCTATTTACCCATGAACAAGTAATTCGTATCCGGACAATCACCACCGACCCGGAAGAGTTCCATCAAATCATGAAATTGACCATGTATATCACCGCAGATAGTAACTGGGGCATCGACGATCTGAACATTCGCTTCTTCGATGAGAATCTCTCGGGCTTTGAAGCAGATCTCTCGGACCTGGAGCTCTGGAATAGGTCGACATTGTCGTAACTGCTCGATGGCTCTGGTTGATATTCAGTTTCATGATTCTACACGTATATACAGGGCTATATATGGACATACCTATCTAGATCACTCATTTAACCTAATGTATGGCGAGGTTGCGCCGAAAGGATGAGGGTGCGATATGTCAGGCGACCACGCTTATCAACGAGTCGCGAACTAGGATCCTTCGCTGTGCCTAGCTTTCCGGACTACCTAACCAAGACGATTCGGCGATATCGAGAAAATAATGTGTGTGTTTGTGTGGACTACGCAGTTAGGCGACCAAATGGATGTATCCTGCGGATGACTTTGGCGCGAGATCAGTTGCCGTTAAGAAGTCGTGGTGGTGGTGTTCGTGGAGGGGATGGATCTGTATGGAAGTTGCCCAGCCCAGCTGGAGTTTATGACGAAAAATGAGGTGGCCGACTTTTCCCAACACGCGCTACCACCGCAGCACAGCACGCTGACCAAAATGCATGTAGCCATGACACACCAACCGCAACTAACGGCTTCGAACTGGGCTGATACTAGCTAATAGACCCTTGGCTACCTACAAGATGCATTGACAAATGCCTTCTATGAACCGATCGAGGGCCTCCAGTCGATAAGACCGATTACGAATTCGGGTGGGGTGTATCTATACAATAACTATATATAGGGAAACCACTGCTATACTGGGTTAATTGTCGAGACTCGTACATGAGTACTTAAGTATACATATCGGCTCCTAAGTTTCGAATTCAATATATACGCCAACATCCGGATACCAGAATACGATATAGCTTATCCCAAAAGCCGTACCGACGAGATCTCGACGTTAAGTCACGCTGGATCAAAATGGATGCAATTCCTGAAGATCGAGAAATAAAGGCTTTGAAGCATTCGAATCCCCTGCTCCAGGATATCAACAACAGACTGTCAGGGCTTCTCTGGGATACTCGAGATGGACAGAAGAAACTGCGGCCCCGGGTGAAAATTGTGGATTATCATCATATTATAGGACGGGTGGGTCCTGGTTTCCGGTCATTTTACACCTAAATGCCTTTCATTTCGATATCTATCTATCTATCTCTATATATATCTTACTAACCTTTGCGCATAAATCTATCGAATAGCTCGAGTCTTTCCAAGAGTTCCCCCAACTCCTAGATCCAATTCTGGCTGGTTGCATGGAGAACCTAACGTCTGCTTTCTCGGTGTACCTGTCAATGGAAGATGGGGAGTCCGAGCCTGCTTCAGATGCGGAAGACAGAGTGACCGTCAACACTCTTGCTGCACTTGGCCAGCTTCTCTACGTTTGGATGAAGGTCAGGGGGCCCAAAGTCGTCCTACGCTTTCTTTACAACGATCCGAAATGGCTTGAACCGATGCTAGGAGTATTTGAACAGACTAGTAAGCTAATCGGGAAAACCGATAAATCAGCTGATGTCCTCAACGATGTGGTCGAGGAAATATTCGAAGGTGCCCCAAAGCCCAAGGCCGAGGATAAAAGTGGTTTACCATGGCACTTGAGGTATGTCACGTTGATGTGGATTTCGCATCTTCTATATACCCCGTTCGACCTGGTGACTATTGGGGACGAGCCCGCCGGGAAACCCCCTACCCCATTGGTCAAAGTGCCCGCTTTACCTCAAGGAACACCGGAGATAGCTAGACGGGCTTTGAATGTAGCTTGTTGCAACATACACTCTCCTGGAAAGGACCGAGAAGGCGCATCCGCGACTATCGTTCGACTCGTGGTTCGAAAGGATATATATGGGTGTCTTCTCGACTGGTTCGTGGACTGGGTCGCAACTATTATCGACCTCTGCGTCAAGGGTAATTTAAGAGAGGACGACAAGGGAGTTGCGTATGTTTATTTCCTTATGGGTCTATTAGGTGCGCTGTCCGGAATTTTCGCATCCGGTGAGCGGTCTATCGTTGGCCAGCCAAATTTGTTACAAAAGGTATATGACAATATTATACGAGAACTCTATACCGATGAATCAGGATTGGTCGCTCAGAATGCTATGCTCCGGAAAACCTTGTGCAAACTCCTTCGAAACATATCCTATCTATATCTGCCCCCATCAGGGCAAGGAGAGACCCAGGACGGCCCTCCAGAAGAAGTCGAAGAAATGATTGATCAACTACTTCGACTCCTCGATGACAGAGACTCCCTTGTTCGTTACGCAGCGTCCAAGTCGCTCAGCCTGGTTGCTTTGCGATTAGCAGCGGCTGATAGAAGCCAAATATTCGAAGCGGTGATCGACCTTTATGATTCGGACGTACTTTATCCTAATAGGGCGTTGACGAAACTCGACCCGAAGAAGCGGCACCAAAAGGACCTCTCTCAAGTTTCTGTGCATCTTTGGCATGGGCTTACTCTGACCGTCGCAACGTTTCTTCGCTTCCATGCAGCTACAGTTCAGATGCTTCCAAAGGTCTTGGATTGCATCATTACGGCCTTAACTTTTGAGCAACGAAAAGCGACATTCGCAACCGGTGGCAATGTTCGGGATGCTGCCTGCTATGCCGCCTGGAGTTTAGCAAGAAACTATAAAACAGAAGAGATGATGGCGGAAGAGCCTGCACCTCCTCACTCAGAGGACGTCTCATTACCACAGCTCTTGGCCCTAGAGCTAGTCGATGCAGCATGTCTTGACCCGATTGGTAATATTCGGCGTGGAGCTTCCGCAGCACTCCAGGAACTGGTTGGTCGACATCCTAATATGATTCAGGATGGGATTTCTTTGGTTCAAGCCGTAGATTATTCAGCCGTTGCTCTTCGGAGTAGAGCGAGTACCGAAGTTGCCTCAAAGGCTGCTGTCCTTGGAGGCGCCTGCTACTGGGGCGGCTTGATTAACGGTTTGGTTGACGATTGGCGTGGTATTGGGCTCCAGGATTCCGTTGGCAGGATAGTCGCTGGAAAGGGCATCGGTGCATTGTCAAAAATCGGAATTCTAGACCTCAATAAGCGGCAGGAAGTCTGGAATATCTCTAAGAATATCATTAAGAGATACGGTACTGGGGCGTCTCTAGATATCGAAGTTCGTCATGGCAGCTGGTATGCCCTAGCCGATACCATATTTTCTCTTATCAATGAACTCGAAAAAGCAAACCCGAAACTCTTGGTAGAGATTTTATCAGAGATGAGAGAGAAAACCGGTGTCTTCGAAATATTCGACAATGTTAAACCGAGGGATTTTGTTCATCCGGTACTCAAACCAGAGATGACATGTGAGGCTGCTGCTTACCTAGTAACTGCGCTTTCCGATGCCGCTAAGATCATGTACGCTCATGCTCTCCCAGATCTGCCCGTTCCCTTGCTTAGACGCTATCTCTGCGTCATTGATTCCGCTCTTGAGAGATGGGAAGAGAACGTCACAACAGTTGCAGTCTATGCAGCGGAGCGGTTCTTTCTTCATATGAACGATAGGTACCGAACTGAGATTGTCAGGCTGTGGCTCGGAAAATCGAAGGCAAGGACACGAAGAATCCTTGTTGTCAAAGCACTGGGCGCAGTATTTAGGTTTTTCAAAAATGAACAAGAATGGCCTAGATTATCAAGTATACAACAAGATATCATTGATGGATTATTGATCGTTAGCAGGTCTCCACATATTGAAATGCGTGTGGCTGCAATGTCTGCCTTTGCAGACGGTATCTTCCCGGAAGGAGGTATGTGTATTATGATATATTTTCTTCTGAAGGCCACTATCTAACAATGAGCTTAGTCACAAATGAACATATCCTTCAGGCGATCCACAAATCGTTGATTGATTACTCCGTGGATTCCCGCGGAGATGTAGGCTCGTGGGCTAGAATAGAAGCAATACGTGCAGTCTTATCTCTCCATACACTACACCCGCTCGACATCCACACCCCGGATTCTACGTCTCTCAAAATATTCCATAAGATCATTGGCCTAACAGCAGAAAAGCTAGATAGGGTACGTCTCAAAGCTTGTGATGCTGTTTGGAAACTCACTGCCCAGGAACCGCAGTGGGCAATTATCTTCAATGGCATCACTGCAGAATCCAACTTCTGGGTCAACTGGGACGATTATTTCGAAACTACCGTTAAGATTTTGAGCCTACAATCTGTGAGAGAATCCTATTTAGAGGGATACGCTACCAGTGCCGGGGCAGGATCGGATAGCGTGATGAGGTCGAGTACTCGAGCGATGCAGAAGTACATGAGCGGGTTGCCACCCTACCCAACTTCCGATGGCGGAGTTGCATTGAGTGACATCGTACAATCGTGGATAGCTATTGTTGAGAAGGCTATCGCTGTAAGTGATGATAGGGTTGTCGTCCCTGCCTTAGCCATGCTGGGTGGCTGGTTCGAAAGCGGCTTGATGGAGAAGCTAGACGGTGGCGAATTTAGGTTTGCATACCCTATAAACATCTTGATATTTTTTACACGCTGTACATGTGCAGGTGGGGAACCGGATACTGACACATCCTATAATAGATTTCAAGGCCTGTTTTCGTTAACCCAAAAGGCGCACTTCAAGTCATCGAATGTTGCAAAATTGAGCGGTGCGGTTAAGATTTACAATGGGTTAGCGTCAATAAAATCAACGCGAACGTCCTCGGTCAAGAAATTAGTTTCAATGCTATTACACCCGTTTCCAAAGGTCAGTCAGTCTAAACATTCCTATTTTGTCCGATAATGCAGGGGCGGTTTTCAACACGTTTTTGTACCTGGCATCTTCCGTTATCTCAAGATACCATGATTCTAAACCCGCGGAGAAACAACCTTACTAACACCAACACAAATTTCCCTCCTCGAGTGGGGGAAATCAAATGCGCCGGTACAGATACGCACTGCAGTTTCCGAAACCCTGTACTTGATAATATCCCTGGAGGGGGGTCAAGAAGATGCAGAGGTCTTACTTATGGACACGAATTGGGTCGACCAACCCAAAGAATTAAAGGCTACTGTGGAAGAAATCAAAGGGCTGCTTGGAATATAAATTTGTGGAATCCGAAGCTTGGCCAAAACGCTTTGGGAATATCACAAGGAACAAGATACTGCATGTAGAGTAAATAGAAAGAATACGCATATATGATTGGTCATGAAGTCATCTAGGGAATCTCAGGATCCTACGGCGATAATAAATCTTGATGATTGTGGCAAAAAAAAAATTAATAAATTATACTACGCTAAAGACACCCAGAAAAATGATAGGAAATCTCGATCTACAGGAATGATATTCTAGATAGTAATGACAACAACCAATGCGCGCTTGCCGGACGAAAACGAGTAATTAAAATAAAAGGAATTATCGACCCCCAATCTGGCCCTTTGGAATTGGCCTGATCCATGCAGTGACGACGTTCATACCAATCATAATGGCGCCAATCATCCAAAACACCTTTGGATAGTTAGTTCCGCTGTATCGGAAGATAACAGCGAAAACGATACCGCCCAAATTTCCAAACGCACCGACGAGACCGGCTAAAATACCATTAGCATGAGGGTGAACGTGTGGTAGAAGTGCAAAGCTGGATCCGTTGGCCATTTCCATCGGGATGGCGAGAAGAGCAACCAGTCCCACGAGGGTGGGGCGGTGGTGAGGATCAAGGACACCAATTATGATGGCAAAGACACCAGCGAGAACGTTGAGACCCGTGTTGAACAATTTCTTGACCCAGAGAGAAGGCCATTTCTTGTATAGAGCATCGGAAACAAAGCCGCCGAGAGGACGGGTAACCACGTTAAGGAGACCGAACATGGCGGCCCAGTTTGCTGCTCCGGTTTGGCCGAGTTCTGGGAAGTTTCTGAGGTAGTAGGCGCCCAGAATAGAATTGATGGCCAATTCGGCACCGAAGCTGTTGAAGTAGCCGAAGCAAAGATTGAGTGTCTCGAGGGAAAAGACGACCGGTACTGCTTCTCGAAGTGATGGCTTTTGGATGACTTCATGGGAAGCGACAGCCACGGCGTCAATTTGTGGGTCGGAAGCAACCTCAATATCTCCCTTCTTCTCGTTGGAAATAGAACTTTGTCGACTGGCCTTAGCTGCAGCTGAGGGCTCAATAGCATCAACAACCACTCCTTCGCCTTCCCCAGTAACATCGACACCATTGACAATGCCACGATTCCTCCACGAGCCGTTGGGGGTGTCTTCTCCCAAAATAAGGATTGCCAGAGCCATTGCTACGATGAGAATACCGGGGACAATGTAAGAAACTCTCCAAGCAACGTGGGAGGAAAGGCCCCGATCATGAACAAACGAATCGTATATAGCTGGCATTACAAAGTAGGTAATACCACCGCCAGCATTGCCGATACCAGCTGTGATCGCATTTGCAGCTCCAACAACGTTCTTATCGAAGAAGCCGGTGGACCAAACTTGACAGGGAACAAAGGCACCTCCAAGGATACCAATAAAGAATCGGATGACCATGAGGCCGGTAGCATTCTGAACAGTGCCGGCTAGAAAAGTAGGGATGGCGCCAACGAGAAGGGTCCCAACGAAGACATATCGAGGACCAAACCTATCGCAGAGAGGGCCGACAACCAGACGGACGAGCAAAGTGGCGGTCAACGCCAACACGTTCGAGTTCGCAACTTCAGCGGATGATAGATTCAGGTCCTTTTTGATGCTGACGGATAGTAATGGCGAGAAAGCATACCACGAAAGGAACGCGATCATAAAGCCGAAGGTGCTAAACCAAAGTGTTCGGCCATATTTATCAATCTAGTTGATGGATGTTAGTAAATTTTCCGAAGGGACAATAGGGCGGGTAAACATGTAACTTACTGGATTAAGAAATGGAATTGTTCGGGCCTTCTTGTTGATAGGGTTTACTTCTGGGGCAGCAAACAAAGAGTTAAGGAAAGCCATTTTGTTGAAACTATAAGAAATATTCTCCTGTCCAGGAAAAGATTAATTGGCCTATCAACTTGGGCTTTTTAAGGAGTAAGGAGTCTGCGGTTGTAGACTTCTGATGACCTGGTTTATGAATTTTAACCGGCTTCACGGTACGAACGTATCCTTATAAGCACTTGCCATGTTAGCTTTCGGATTCAACATTGGCTCACGGCCTGCTTCGAGGGACTGGGAGCCATATGTTGAATAGGTAGCTGGCCTCGGAGAAAATCTCCAGTTGCTCTACGGTAAAACACTGAGCAGGCATCCTAGATATCTGGAGACACTTTCCGTGGAGTGGGGTTTTTCTTCCCTCGGAAACTCCAAACAGTGTCGTTGTGAAAAGGTTTTGTTTTGCTGGGGTGGGTGGGATGCCGCTACGGAGCCATAGTATAAACCGACGTGCGCAATGCATGCTTACCTATATGTGCAGATGGGTACCGAACCCACCGACTGAGATCTCTAAGATCGTTTCGTCTGTTCCTTACCGCGAGACAATCTCGGGATCAATATCGATAGTTCGAGGCGACGAGCCTTGCGGGAGCCTGCTTCCTATGACTGATGTGGGCCGGTCGTGTGATGGCAGCAATACCAGGTACCTCCTCGCCAACGAATCATGGGCATGCGAATTTGCCTTTATTTCCCAAGGCGAAGGGCCCAAGCTTGGAACCCCCTCGGTGAACTATGTGGTGATATCGCATGCGCGGTCTGGGAAAAAAAAAAGCCATGCTCGGCGGGTGTGGCTCGCTCATAATCCAGCAGTTGACAATCTTGCAGCTAGCGGCCTTATCTTTAGAACGCCCCCACGCCTACCATTCTGGGTATGGATGTGTTGGGGCTTGTCTGGCCCTTATCAGGACTTCGGATGTTGAGGGTGGTGGGTTCGGCATTAACTTTTATGCTTATTTTTCCGACATTGCGAGAGGACGGGAAACCCAGTACGTAGAAACTTAAAACGTTTTGCCAACCGTTTCTCTCTTATCGACGATACACCTTGAGCGGTCCCAAACTTGATGTATCTTTTTCTCGTCTGGTAGCTGATCCATCTTATGATCAAACAACGGTCGATGTCCTGTCCGCGATAGAATCTGTAACAGAGGGTTGTACGACGCTAAGTGTAAAGGCGACAGAGTTGAGGTCGTACAAGCAAGCGTACTAGATTCAGCCCAAGATGTGTGCACCCCTTGGCAGGCGAGGGTAATGAATATAGTGGGTCCGTTGGCTTAGTTAGCAGTGATGAATCCTATCAATCCCAGGTATTTGGAATGTCGAAGCGTATCTGGATGATATCCATCTGCATTTTCTTCCGGAGTGCCTGATCAAAGTATCGGTTAGTTTGGAATCGACCCTGAAAACCCATGTTCCGAAGCGCGCGCAAAGATAAATCCCAAGAAGCAGACAAAAGATTGGCATGAGCAGGCGTTAAAGCGTTCACACGCATATGCCAGTCGAGGCCGCGGCCACAATTACCCTGTTAGGCATCCCTTGCCGATGCTGACATCGAGTGGGATGTGTTGTGGAATGTGTTGTAGTGTTGCAATCAGGAACGACCCAACACATAAAACAACCCACTGCGGGTTGAGATCGTCGACTCATCTCAGCTTATCGTCGGTGACAATCTCCTTACCCATAACTGGCTGGCTAAGTACTTACCTAGGTACCTATGATTGGAGTCGGGGCTTCCCTTAGCATTCCAGAACCAGAGATGCTTAGCCCATATTGCATTGCATTTGCAAATCGATACACCGAAATCATCGAATATCGTTTGACAGTTTACCAACTTTCCCCAGCTGGTTAGCGGCCTCAAGACGGGCTGGCCAAACCATACACTTCTTGGATTTCCTGCTGAGATATCGATAGCAGCCAGACCCTGTCCGCCCTTGCTCTCTTTTTCTGCTGAATCGCTTAGGTCCTCGGAGATGCTTTGACTGTCCCTATTAGAAATCTATGGATTGGCCGGAGTCTGATTTGCTCGCATGACACAATCTCGGTCGATAGCCTTTGGTCCTTATCCCTTCCTCCAGTTTACGGAATCTAATCGAACCCTGTCAGGCCTTGCTGCCTTCTTATCAAACGTCATGCCTCAGGCCCAGAAGCACTTCAAAGCTGAAGTGGAGGATCTGGACCTACCTGTCGATGAAGCTTTCCGGTCGACCTCAACCGCCGCCGGATCAACTGCTCCGCCTACGTCGGGTTCGAACCCTCCCCAGAAGAAGAAAGACGATGATCCCAATCGTAAACGCCGGAAAGTTGTAAGCAGCGCATGTTTAGCCTGCCGCAAGCGAAAGTCGAAGGTTTGTCGATATGTCTTCCGCCTCCCGCCCTCAGAATGCCCTCAGAATGCACATACCCGGAGGAAGCGGGATCAGATCAGTTGAACATGCGCAACATAAAAATATCAAAAGCTGTTTCCATCCAGAAAAAGGATCATGATATTATACCGTTGTTCGACTTGTCAACTGAACTGCGGGTATTGAATTTTTGGTGGTGGTGGTGGTGGTGGGAATCAACTTGATCCGTTTACCAATACCAGTGACGATGCTGAGATTCTTTTTTTTCTTTCGGTGCTGTGATTGCAGTGCGACGGGAACCTACCGGCTTGCGCGGCCTGTGCTTCAGTGTACCTCACTGAGTGCATATACGATCCGTCATCGGACCATCGCCGGAAAGGTGTATACAAAAAGGACATCGATAACCTTAAAACCCGGAATTCGACATTACAAACCCTTATACAAGCAATTCTAAACTACCCTGAAGACAAAGTCGTCCAATTGGTTTATGACATCCGGAACTGCGAGAGTTTGGATGATGTTGCCGCCAAAATTATGGCCCAGGCCAATGACGAGAGCGGTGCTGAGGATGAATCGGATCTGGAGGAACGCACTGGATGGGATGATATGTCCTCCGATGCTCCGCCGAGTTTGGAATCCGATATATCCGACAAAATCGGGGCCCTAAGTATGAACTCCCATGGCCAAGTGAAGTTCATAGGCGCAACCTCAAGCCTAAGCTTGCTGCCGATGGGTATGGCGAGCAGCGCGATGACTGGTGATGCAACAGCGCTTCCCGAAGATCCAGTGGCAAGTGACCAAGACCCAATGACTTCGTGGACAGAAGTCACCAAGGACAGAGATTTGGTGATTCACCTTATCAACATGTATTTCACATGGCATTATCCATACTTTACGACATTGTCCAAACGACTTTTTTTCCGGGACTTCCTGAGAGGAAACCCGGGTAGAAATTCTCTGGAGAGCAAAACCTCTCACTGCACTCCATTGCTGGTCAATGCAATGCTTGCCCTCGGCTGCCATTTCACTACTGTGCCGGGGTCTCGAAGGAATCCTTCGAAGTCAGAGACTGCGGGCGACCACTTTTTCCAGGAGGCGAAGAGACTGATAATGGAAAACGATGAACATGAACATCCCAGGCTGACCACTACCCAAGCCCTCGCTCTTATGTCGGTGAGAGAAGCCGGATGTGGCCGGGAGGCGCGGGGTTGGGTGTACAGGTAAGATTGTCCCGCTCAAATTAATGGCCTGGAGCTCGCTAGCTGACAATTTTTGGAAGCGGAATGAGTTTCCGTATGGCGTGTGATCTGGGTTTGCAATGGAATCCTGATGGGTTGCCCGGTATGAGTGATGAGGAAATCGATGCAAGGAAAATAACCTTCTGGGGTTGCTTCCTATTTGATAAGTATGATGTATATCATGTTTCAACTGAGTAGGAAGATTGTTAGTTCTGACATTCAACCAGATGCTGGAGTAATTACACTGGGAGGTTGCCACAATTGCCGAACTCTTCGACGACGACACCCAAGTATGATGTTTTTCCGGACGAAGACTCGGAAATATGGACCCCATACACAGATTGCGGACTTACACCTGAGTTATCACAGCCGGGAAGAACGAGGGCGGTGAATTCTTACCTTATTAGTTTGTGTGAGATCAGTAACGATATCCTTTTGGGCTTCTATCAGCCAGTGAGCGGTGGCACAACAAAGGAGTCCAAGCTCGGGAAAGGCCGAGGCGGGAAGGACGCCGAAATGAAGAAACTTCTCGAATTGTACAATCGGCTAGAGGAGTGGAATCAAAAGCTGCCGGCGGAAATGGTGGCGAAGGAGGGCGCTCTAATGAGCGTCCTGTTGATGCAGTAAGTTGGCGGCAATGTTTTGCAGGTTGTTGTATCATCAGGCACTGATACTCGCTCTAGCATGTTTGGTCAGGTTCTTTATCTGCTGCTGTTTAGACCGTTCCTCAAAGTGAATCCCGGGTCTGCATCATTTCCCGCAAATCTGTCGCCGAAGAGAATATGCATCAATGCATCGACAAGGATATCAAAGCTGCTACGCCTCTACAAGCGGACGTACGGTTTGAAGCAGATTTGCAATATTGCGGTTTATATTGCCTTATCCGCTTGCACAATCCACTTGATGAATATGCCAACCAAAACGGCGAAGAGGGATATCGTCCAAGGCGTTAAGTGCCTTGAGGAAATTGCAGAGTATTGGCTGTGTGCTAAGCGAGCGCTGATTATAATCAAAATCATCTCGACGAAGTATGCAATAATGTTGCCTCCGGAGGCAGAAGTCGTCTTTTCCCGGATAGATACGACAGGCGAGATGTTTGGATTTTCGGTCATTGATTTGTTCGGTACGACACAGAAATCCGATTCCCCACCACAGCAAACGAAGCGACCTCCTTCCACCCAAGCCCCACCACCGGGAGCCCCACCGGTCGTAATGCAGCTCACGCAAAATGCCAAGCCAGTGCCGACGCTACCAGCCGCAGAATATGGGAGTTCGTATATAGGCTCGGGCGGATCGATTATCGCGTCGCCACCTCAGATGGTACCGCAATCTGCTACTCCAATGGCCCCGACGATCCCCACGTCTAGTCTTTTCACCCCCTACTTTGACCCGGGTGCTAGCCCTGCTAGCTCGTATGGCAAAGCCCCTGCTAGTACGGGCTCTCCTCCACAGCCGCCAACTACTGCGCCCGCAGTAGCCATCACCGCCAATAATGCAAACAGTCCAAGCATGTATTCAGGATATGGGCAACTTGAGGACCAGTCGCAGGACTGGTGGCTTCGGGACCAGGCGGAGCTTGCTCAGGATTTTGGAAGCTGGGACTTTTCGTCTCATGGTACGATTAGTCCGGAACCCCTCGAGACACAGTACTCACCAGCTCCCCCCATGCCAGCGAACATGCAGCCGTATGCGCCGCAAATTCAAACGACAGAACCGCAACAACAGCCAAATTTTCCAACGGCAAATGGCTATGACTCGAATATGTATTGGCTTTAGAACATTATATCCTTTCTCCCAACTAATGTCCAGTCGGTTCAGTTTATGTCGGGCGTCTTTCGGTGTTATGGCGTTTAAGGATTCCTGGTATCGCAAAGTTTATCGAGCGAGTCTTATCATTCTTGTAGTGCGTGAGTAGATTGATATAGTCGCAATACACCTCAACGTGGAAGTCGACGTTTGCAACGTTTGGAAATCGATTTGGCGATATTGATTACATAAGGCATACCCACCCACGCTTGGCAACCCAGTCAATGCAGATGAGCCGCAAGCCGCTAGCTCATGGGATCGCCTGTGTCTGATCTAGATCTGTATTAAAGAGCGTGGTTGCAGAAGCGAGTCCTTGCTTTCCATGAACGTCATCGTTTTTGAATCATGGGGTCGGGTCGGGTTCTAAGCTTATAGTCGCAGAATTGATTATTTCCTGCCAGTTGCCAGCCCTCGATATCGTAATTTTCCATGTCGATGTGGTGATTTTCCCGGACCAGGGTGCTTTGGCCACCGTACCGAGAGATGCTACCCTTCACAAATTGAATCAAAAGGAGGTTTAATAACTGTCGTTGGCGAGACATACATTCTACGCGGGGCAGTATCGAGATCTTATAGTATTTTTACATCCACTAACGATCGTGGGCCTGGACAGTCACTATTTCCATGAGGAAGATCGCGCATCAAAGGGATCCTCATCCGCGGAAAAAGAGGCACCAACAGGTACCACAACAATTTCAGACGAGAAAACAGATTCCGTTTATTTTTAATAATTTAGATGTAAACTGTTAAGTAATATTTCGGTACCACACTGCCGTTTTGAGAGTTTCTGTGTGTCACAGAAAACCACAAACACAACAAGGGCAGCCCCTTGGCCCGTCTGACGACAACCCGAATGTTAAATGCCAACGGTCGGAACGTGCCAGATATCTGCGAGATCCGGAAGGTGCAGAATTCGGTGTTGACGGAGGTTGAAGGACATCTCCGAGGCCGCCTTGGCGGGTCTTGGGATATACGACGTCTATACGGCTCCACTTGGGCACATACCTACCTTTCTTTTTGGTAGTCTGCATGCAGATAAGGGCCTCAGGTACTTCGGTATTCCTTATGATTACCTAGGTAGCTTAAGGTAGTCTCGAGGCCGAGACTACGAGGGACGGTGCCTATGTAGCATAAAGAGCTGTCAAATCGCTTGATAAAGAACTTGAGCCTGGGTGGCGTCAATTAATGCTGTAATATATGATTGTACAATCGCGATATTTTACACAGCTGCCGTGGGTAGCAGCTGCGCGAACCCCTCCCATTCGCTCTCACTCTCATCGTCACTGTCTTCGTTCCCTCTGATCTTCCTCTTCTTGCTCATATGGACTGCTGCCTTCCTTCTCATCTCAATCTTTCTATCGTACCCACTCTTCGTGCTAATCCTGCTCTTCTTATTATCTGCTGCCCCAGCTCTCGCCCTCCTCTCCTTGACTCCCTTCTTCTTCAATTCCTTCTTTTCCTCCTTAGTAGCCTTTGGCAAGCTATCCAACATCCACTTTTGTAAACCTTCTGCCCCTCCGCTCTTCTCCATCACAGCTACGATACCCCTCACATATTTAACATCCTCCTCGGTATAGTATGTAATCGCCATACCGCCTTCCCTACCAGCTCTGCCCGTTCTTCCGACACGGTGAATGTAGCTAGCGACACTGGTAGGAATATCGTAATTGATCACGAGATTCACGCCTCGGAAATCCACACCCCGGGATAACAGATCTGTCGTAATCAATACCCAAATCTCGCCGGCTCTGAAGGAGTCCATAACCTTTGATCTCGCTGTCTCCGAGAGGTTTGAATGTAGCACCGCTATTCGATTCGGAGTTGGTAGATCGTACATTATTTCTGCATGTAGTGCCTGCGCACGAGGTATTGTTTGTAGGAATATCAGGCATGGGGTTTTGAGGGATGAGCTGAAGAGCTGGCGAAGGGCGGTGAGTTTTCCTCGTTCCGAGGCGGTGTATGTTATTGTTTGACGAATCGTTGGTAGAGAGCTGTCCTTTATTCCAGCGATTAATCTAACAAGCTTTCGGGTTTTATTGCCGCTAGGGACGGATGGATGGGAGGATACTAGTTTTGTGGCAAGTGTTTCGGAGTTGGAAGGCATTGTCGCCGACCAAAATGAGAATGATAGGGAAGGAGACGTTAGGTGGGAGATTATTGAGGTGGTTTGGGATAGGAAGAGGTCGTCGAGGAGAACATCGGCTTCGTCAAGGATGATCCGAGACACTTTGGAGACCGGGAAGAGATCCGGACAGAGTTGAATTGCGTGAAGAAGCAGGAGAGGTGTAGCCACCATGATCTCCGATTTCACAGCGATTCCTTTCCTTGAGCGAGCGACGGTGCTATTGATTGCTTCGACTTCATTGCCGTCTTCCTCGCTGTCATCCTCCTCACTAGATTCACTATCCTCGCCTTCGTCCTCATCTTCTTCTTCGTTCGAGGTATCCCTTGCCCTCCGTCGCTCTTTTGGTATTAGAGTCTTTTTCATGCCAACGACCTTGATACCGGTCCCTAGGAGCAACTTCCTGAACTCGTTGACAATTTGATCTGCCAGCTCTCGTGTAGGCGAGAGAACAATCACCCGGATACCCTTCTCATAGCTGTCACCTTCTTCATGTTTTGTACGGATAAGATGATCTATAGCTGGGATCGCATATGCTAGGGTTTTTCCGGATCCCGTTGGTGCAATAGTCATCAAATCCACGTCGCATTCCTCCAAACCCGGCACCAAGTGACGAGTTCCGTCGAGTAGGAGAGGCAAGCTTCCCATCTGGACCTCTGTAGGGGTGGTGAACTTCTGCGCCATAACATTCTCGTATAGCCGTTTCGAGATATTGTAGTTTGTACGTAGTTCTTCGAATGTTTGTATCGGGGTAGGAAAGATCTGATCGAGTTTTGTGGACGTTGAGGTTCTCGGTGCCGCAACTTCATTGTCGTCTTTTCCCTTCCCCTTGCCTTCCTTATTCTTCTTAATCTTTTTCGTCTTCGCCTTTTTCGAAGCAGTCTTTCCACCTTCAGGTTCATCCTCCTCCTCCTTCTCCTCCTCCTCCTGTGCTGCCTTTAGGAGCTCTTTACGGGATCCTAGGGTCGCAAGAATAGTGTATTTCAACTTGTGCTGCTTTAACAAGGACCTGACCTCCACCGGATCGAGTGTAGCTGGGCCATTCGAAGTTGCTACTACTGTATCGATTTTCTCCACCTCATCACGCTTTCTTTTCTTGCCCTTTTTCTTTTCTTCCTTGCCGTTCTTTGTAGTTTGTGGTTCGTCGACCTGTGGAAGCACGGTGACCAAGGTAATTGGACTTCCTGATAATCCATTGGCAGCATTCGCAGCTGCTCTTCGCTTCTGGTCTCTTCTTCGGGCAGCAGTTGTCAATTTTACCTCAGCGACGGGTGTCGGCGTGGCTGACTGCTTTGGTTTTGGAGGCGCCGTGGCCTTCGAGACCGACGTTGATCGAGCGAGTAGGCGTAAGATGTCGGACATCGTTATTACTCTACACTATCATGGTGATGCCTAGGTAGATAGATATAGATACGGTGCTAATGCTTTAGAGGTTGATGGCGGTGGTGACGGTGATGGTGAAGTCTTTATAAATTTAGCGTCGCAGATTTGCCTGTTATTTTTTCTTTGCATCGCAGCGCCACAGTTGGTTGGTTGGCCACAGATATTTCCTTAGCTATCCCGAGAGTACTGTACTGTCTATTACTACCGCTACTCCTCCTTCTTACCACCAAGATATCGTACATCTATTAGGTACACCTGCATATAATTAATTATTCCGGGCTTCAATTCCTCGTGCCTCCTGGCGACTATAATTATAATTACCTGTGGTTGCAGTAATACATAAATAAATTCACTCATCAGCCACAGTCTGGCGAGCTTTGAAATTTTTTTCGCCAAAAGTTCGGAAAGCGTTCGGCAGAAAGGAGAGCCTTCGAATTCGATTCACGAACTTGGAACGTTCCAACCCTCCAAAACATCCAATTGTCTTCCTCCTCTCCTCTTCTCGCCTCCCATCGACGACCTCCATCGACGGCTTCACCTCCCACAATGTCGTCCATAACCCTCCGACCCCTTGCCAGACGGCAGCATCAGATCATTCGTTCCGCTTTCCGACGATACGCCACTGAATCTGCCGCCAAATCCACAGCAGAGTCCGCTGCCTCGTCGGCTGGTTCCAAGGCCCAGGAGACAGCCTCCAGTGTCGCCGCTAAGGCACAGGAAATCTTCAACAAGGGAGTTGCTGCCGCCGGTCCAATGGCTGCTAAGCTGGGCGAGAGCATCAACAGTGCACCTGCCAGCAGTAACAAAATTGTCGGCGCTGTTCAGGGTATGCCTTCGACTGATAAGCCAATCATCAAATTATATTACATCCTACGGACCAGACAGCTAAAATAGGTAACATTATAGGTGTGATTCCTCACGTCGTCTACTACTCCAAGGTTGCCGCCGAACTGGCGAAGCACGTCTACCGTGGACAGCAGATGAGCCCTCCGTAAGTACCGCCTACAAACGCTATTTTATGTCACACGATAAGAAATGGAAAAGTTGGTGGCAGTAACAATAACATTACAGTACACTAATATTTTTTATCGAATTGGGCTATAGATCGTTGCAAAATTTCCAAACTTTCTACCGTCCATACGTCGGACCCCTCCTCAACCCATCTTCATGGTGGGGTCACATCAAGTCCATCCGTCCTAGGATAGCCGCCCTCCCGGACCCAGAAACCGCCTACCGAAGCGTACAGGCTACCTCGAGGAAAGAGTTGGCTGGATATGCAGTCCTGGCCGCTGAGTGCCTTGGATTCTTCACCGTCGGCACGATGATTGGTAGGAGAAAGATCGTGGGGTACCGTGGTGGGGTTAAGGAGCACCATTAGACGGAACAATTGTTATGGCAGGCCCATATCATATCATCTTCTCATTCACAAAAAAAAAAAAGTAGATGGATATGGCCAATCACGAAAGTATGATCTCGAGAACGGAACCTCATATTGAATATTCATCTGGGACCCCGACCGACGAGGATAATTATATATCCCTCGACACATTCAATACGGTTGCCTTTGCTCCCGTTTAAATTTTCGTTTACAAGCAAGGAAAAAAGCAGCCTCTTCAATAGTACATAGTGTTTTACTCCCCCGTTGTCTTCCTTTTTTACAATGTTTACACTCTGGGTTCATGTTTATATCAATCGTCCCTTCTTTCTTAGTTCTCTATGATTTCCCTTTGGACTCTTTTGTACGATATAAAAATACTTCTTACATAGAGTTTTCCTTTTCATCCATCTGTCCACTCACACCCAATATCTAGGTATGCATATGGCTATGGCCCGTCCAATCCCGTTCGATCCGATCGATCCTAACATTATCTGATGGTCACATGTGCTGGGATCCCTCAAAATAATTAATCTCACGTTCATCAGATCATACCATATCAGCAGCAAGCCAAAGGTAATTTTTTCGTGGTTCGACCTGCTCGAAAAATCAAGCTTGGCCGCGTTCACATGGCGAAAAAGTGGCCGCGGCATTGTTCCGGTGTGCCTGCCAAAAGTCTAAATCTCCTTCTTCCTTCGTCATGGCTTCTTCATTCGATTCCCCGGATTCAACCACAACCACATTCTCTCTCTCTATCTATCTCTCCCAAGCCGTTCCCCATAAAACTCAGCTGTTCCCCGTATTCGATACCAATTAGAGCTATTCTTCTGGAATACGGACACGGCCCTGTCTGCTCTAAGATGCGCTAAGTCACAGCGCCACAGCGCTACAAACACCACGAACTATACAACTACACTATTCGGCCTTACAATACGAGTTAATTACCAAGAACGTTAACTCTTCCGACCCAGTTAGCCAGGCCGCGGTCGCCGGTCGGACCGTTTTGCTCTCCCCGAGAGCACAAACTGGGTTTTTGATTTAACCATGGCCGCGCAATCTACCTTACGTACCCGGATCTCCAAGTTCCTCGCTGGGTACTTCCGTTTGCTCGCCCAGTCTCCCAAATCCCAGCGTCTGGTTGGTGCTGCGGTTCTCTGTGCTCTTGTTATCGCAGGATTCGACAGACGTCGGAGATGGAAACAGCAAGATGAAGAACAAAAGCGTGGAAGGGAGTTAGTTCGACGTAATTCCGGGATCATAGGCAAGGATGGCAGTTACACTATCTACGTCCCACACCCTAGATATGGCACTACGAAGGTTGTTATAAAACCTACAAAGAAGACAACGTTCGAGGCGCATAGACGGCTATTTTTGAGTGGCCCGAGAGGCAAAGGACAGTATGGTATGTCGGAATCCGTATCTTAAGTTATATTACGCATCATGACATCGCGGATTCGGTGGCTAACTCACGGATGACATATAGTATCTGGCACCCCACCACCCAATACAAAACCTGGCCTCAATCTCGCCTTCTTACACCAATTCCTCTCCCTTCTTTCTATTTGTCTCCCCCGCATTGATTCTCGTGGTACCCTTCTTTTAATGCTTCACACCATTGCTCTAATTTCCCGAACATATCTTTCTCTTGTAATTGCCCGTCTTGATGGTAGCATTGTCCGTGACCTCGTCGCCGGAAACGGTAAAGCCTTCTCGATCGGTATCTTGAAATGGTTGGGTGTTGGTGCGGTCGCAAGCTACACAAATGCCGGTATCAAATATCTCCAAGCTAAGATCTCAATCGAATTCCGTACGAGATTGACAAGATACATCCACGACCTATACCTCAATGACCGCCTTGGCTACTACAAACTTACAAACCTTGATGGCGGTGTCGGCACCGGAGCCGACCAGTTTATTACTACCGATCTAACACGCTTCTGTGATGAAGCTTCTGCGATCTACTCTTCCCTCGGAAAGCCTTTCCTTGATCTCGTAGTTTTCAACTGGCAGCTCATGCGCAGTCTTGGTCTGGCCGGCGTGGGCGGTCTTCTAAGCAACTACTTCCTCACCGCTTATGTTCTCAAGAAATACTCACCGCCGTTCGGGAAACTTGCCGCAGTGCAAGCCAAGAAAGAGGGTGAATTCCGCGGCCTCCACTCTCGCCTGATTACTAACGCAGAGGAAATCGCCTTCTACGGTGGGTCTGAAATGGAAGGCGTATACCTTCACCGCGGCTTCGGAGAACTTAAGAACTGGATGGAGAACATCTATAGCATGAAGATTAGATACAACATGCTCGAGGACTTCATTCTCAAATACTCTTGGTCCGCCTTCGGATTCGTTATTACCTCCCTGCCCGTCTTCATGCCCGCATGGGCCGGTCTCGGCGGCCTATTAGAGATGGCAAGCAGCAAAGAAACCCCATCTGTAGACCATGAACGCCGCCGTGGTGAAAGCCGAATGAAGGGTTTCATCACCAACAAGCGACTCATGTTGAGTTTAGCAGATGCCGGTGGTAGAATGATGTACAGCTTCAAGGACCTCAGCGAGCTCGCTGGTTACACTTCGCGGGTATACACATTGATCTCAACTCTCCATAGAGTCCACTCGAACGCCTACCCAATCCCATCGAAGGGACATGCGGAACTGTACTCCATGGCCGATGTTCAGGGTACCATGCAAAAGGGCTTCGACGGTGTCCGTCTGGAAAGCGTACCAATCGTCGCACCGGCGCTCTATCCACGAGGAGGCGAGGAAATAATCGAGGATCTATCGGTGATCGTTAAAGAAGGTGAACATCTCCTCATCATCGGACCTAACGGCTCCGGCAAGAGTAGCGTTGCTCGTGTTGTCGCCGGTTTATGGCCCGTCTTCCGTGGATTGGTCAGTCTGCCACGGAATAGAGGTGAAGACGGTATCATGTTCTTGCCGCAGAGGACATACTTGTCCATGGGCACTCTGCGTGATCAAGTCATTTATCCACACACTGAAATGGATATGAGGACTTCAATCAAGAATGACGCAGAACTCCAGAGGATTCTGGAAGCTGTCAGACTAGGGTATCTGAGGGATAGGGAGGGCGGCTGGGATACGCAGAAGGATTGGTCCAATGTCCTCAGTGGAGGTGAGAGGCAGAGGATGGCATTTGCCAGACTGCTGTACCACGAGCCCAAGTATGCATTCATCGATGAGGGCACTAGCGCGGTTAGCAGTGACGTTGAGGGGCTGTTATACGAGACAGCGAAGGAGAGGGGCATTAGTAAGTTTTCTCTTGGTTCTATATCCATCACAAAATTTAATTGCTAACAATAAAAAATATATAGCTCTGATCACCATTTCAACTCGTGCTCAGTTGAAGAAGTACCACACTTACCAGCTCCGTCTCGGTATAGGCGAGTACGGCGCCGAATGGGAATTCGACCGCATCGGCGCCGAACGCGAGAGAATGAGCATTGAGAAGGAAATCAAGGAACTCGAAGAGAGACTCGCTAAGGTTAACGATATGGAACAGAGGAAACAGGCTATTGAAACTGAGCTAAAGAACGTCCTCATCGAAGGTGGTGACTTGGGTATCGTAGAAGCCGAGAGCCTCCCTGATGAAGAGGAGGCAGAGGAGGAGCAAAGACAGGGACCTGAGGTTGAGGTCGTACCCGTGTTGGAGGAAGAAGGTTACGCCGCATCAACTAATGATGATGTTGCTGTTATTGATGACGAGAGCAGCAGTGGTGCGGAAGCTAAGTAACGGGGAATTTTGGTATGATTGAGTACTTATTTACTTTTGGTGGTTTGGAGTAATATTAATTATCTTTCTAGACCGACTGTCTATTCGGGGACGGGCGATGTCGCGCTTCTTTTCATTCGCATTTGTATTATATACCCTGTATTTCTACGTAGAAGGGCCATGCATTCTCAAGCGGTATATAGAATCATCATGGAAATCCAATCCTGCATTCTTGAACTTCTTTTAACTATCCAGAAAGAAGAGACGACATATCGAGAACAAGACCTTTTTTTTTTTGTTGATTTCCTGCTGGGTTTGCAGGCTGGCGTCTGTGTGTGTGTGATTAGAATTAATCTTTTTATCATAAAATCATGCAACTTGGAAATCGTAACAGAAATGTTTAAAACAAAAAAGATAGGATACCCTGCGGGTATCTGAATCCCTTCCCACTTTCCCAAAAACCCGAAAGAAGAGTGCCACCGAAACATGCCACTTAGCTGCCATTCCATAGAACAAAAAGAAACTGTGTTCATATACAGTCGAGAAAATCCTGGACGTTCATTCACGGACATCCCCATATAGGTCTTCTGCCCATCCCTACCCATCGGTATGAATTTTTGTGTCCTCCAACAAGACCCGCTCTACAGATCACGTCAATACGCCTTCTGGATATCCAGCAGTCTATCTTGGTGCTCGCTCTTCAAATCGATCGCTGAATGGGTTTCCGGGCAGGCTCTCCGCACTTCTAGCTTTGACAGTCGGAGGGCTGGTCGGTTCATCCTGGTAGGGTCCCAAATTTCTCGGTGTATCCGGACTCTTCATGGCTCCCATTTCCCAAGCCGCAGCCTTGGTGTCGATATCGTCTCTATATCCCGGAGGACGGTTTGCACGCTGTCCCCTTGCACGCCGAGAAACATAACCGCCCTCCGCCCTCCTTCTGCGCATCGATGGGATGACAATTCCGCCAATGGAACGCTTATCTCTGTTGCAGAAATGAAGAGCGGCGAGCACGGCGACGATGAAGATAACTGCCAGTGGTAATCCCACAGCCAAACCGACAGTAGAAACCGGCGGGCGCACAGAGGGTTGAGGATGTTGGATCGGTTCCTTTGAGAACATGACCCACGGACCACGACGGAGTGATGTTTCCGTCTTGCCGACGGCGCCGACTCTCGCCATTGTCCATTGGACGACTGCGCCTTCCGAATACTTTTCTGGATCAACATAGAATGTGATGAAGCCGAGTTTGTTGAGCTTGACGCCAGACTACAACGGAGAATTAATTTTTCTTCCCGTCTTACAAAAAAGGATTTCATGAAAATAAAATGCATTTTCAAAAAGATAGTAGTACTTACGTCGAAAGCGACACGTCCACGTTCTGGGACTTCGGGATCCTCTTGATAATTGGCAATGATTTGGATAGTGTTATTGCCACCATCTCCGCCCCAGTAAAGTGGATCCCAAGTGACATAATACCTATATCCAACGGCAAATTAACAACCCCATTCTATAAAGTTCATCGAGATTGAAATGGATGATCGCTAACGAAAGAATGAACAAAAAACTTACGTTTCTCCGAGGTATAAATGCGTTTCGTTATTTGGCAGACAAAACGGCGCATAGTCCCCACCACCCTGGTACTTGCTCTCGTCGCAAGTGGGGAGGAAAGAGGTTGGTTCTCCGTCCTCGGATTTGACGGATCCGGTATGATTCGGGTCCGGGAGGTTGACAGTTTTAGTCATGCCATCGCTTTCGGTGGTCACACCGGGGACAATAGTTGAGATTCTGCCATCGGTCTCATTGACGGAAACCCAGACAGATGGAGTTGCTTCACTGGTGGTCGATGATTCAGTTCCAGTTATGGAAACAGATTCGTCAGTAGCCGTTGGAGAACTTTCGTCGGTGGTTGTTTCCGAAGAAGCGGCATCAGTTGGGGCGGCATCAGTGGAGACCTCAGTCCCCGTCTCGGCGGGGAGAGCCGAACTATCTGTTGCAGTAGGCACGTCGTCCGTCGAAGCTGAAAGGATATATCCATGTTAGAATTTTTTTACCCCAACGGAAAATTTTAAATCAATTGAAAATGTCATGAGGGAAAAAGTTGCGACTTACCGGAGAGATCTGTGGAGGTTTCGACGATTTCTTGCCTGGGAAGGATGGCGGGGACAGCCTGGACGACGGCGCAGAGAAGCAGCACCGGGGCAAGAGTGCGCTTGAAGCTCAACCGGACCATATTTGCGTTGCAGACAGTACTACCAAGTAGCACGGTGAAGTAGAGACGACTGGTGTAAATTTAGGTCCCGGCCCTTAGGGAACCATTCGATCAATATATATTATTAGGCAGGGGAGGAGGTTGAGGAAGAAGAGGAGGAGAAGAAGTGGAGTGGAGGAGGTTGAGGAGGATGGGGATGGGGAGGGTGGGAATGAATGGATGGACCGGATTGCCACAGCTTCCTGTGCGAGCCAAGCACAGCAGAACCAGAAGCGAGCGGGCAGCCAGTCCGGGATGCTGGCTAAAATGGTTAAATCCCGGCAAGACGGTGCGAATGTTCTGTAGGTGTCTATTTATATGGATACTTCATATGATATGCTGCTTATTCTTCTATTTTATTATATCGTCTGGCAGACTTGTGGACGTTATCTTGGGCATCGTGTACGATCCAATTGGCTTCCGGAATTCCAACAATCCCGCCCGCCCGCCAGGCACCAATTAATATTAACGGTCCCGACATCATGCTATGGATAATAGTCTGTCTGTACATTATCATGGCGGCCAGCTGAGAATCAGAACTAAGAAAATTTCACCGGACTCTAGTTATCAGTTGGAACCTGCATATGCCTCGCTGCCAAGGTTATGCAACTGCGGCTTTTTGTGCGACACCAAACCGCATTCGCCCGTCGATGTCCTCCTCAACTGGAGCTCCGGATCCGGAAGGAGACGGGTGGCATAGCATAGCACGGTACAAGGCTCAGATATTTCAAAGCAAAGGCGTTGATATCATAGGCTGTATTTTTATTGTACAAAACGCTGGAATTGATTGGATTTTTTTTGCACATGGTGGCGTGTATATATACTTCTTGGGTACTTTTTTGTATTTCAGACCCGAATCGATCATTGCATAGATAAGTATATGCATGGAATTAAATCGAAATTTAGTTGGTGTACTGCTTTTGCAGGATCTTGGAGATTGTCTCCAGTTGGATGTTGCTCGTCTATAAAATGAAACTTGTTAGCCTTCCCCCCGTAATAACAATATATCAATCTGGGAACCAATTCATCCAACTTACTCCTTCGTAGATGGCTCCGATCTTGCTGTCTCTCCAGTACTTCTCTGCCAATCCTTCTCTAACGAATCCCATGCCGCCCATCCATTCAACAGCCTGTCCGGCAACTTTCCCTGCAACTTGCGATGCATACAACTTCGCCATAGCCGCCTCCATCACAAAGTTTGCTCCGGTGGCCTTTGTCCTAGCAGCATTGTAAACCAACGCCCTAGCCGCTTCGATCTCCAACCTTGCCTGTGCGAACTGGAACCTCATTCCCTGGTTCTCACCGATCAACTTTCCAAACTGCTTTCTCTCATTCCAACAATACTTGACCGCATTCTCCCAAGCTCCAAGAGCCAACCCGGTCATCTGAGCGCCGATACCAATTCTGCCTTCGTTCAAGAGCCCGATAGCGTACTTGTAACCTTGACCTTCCTCACCCAAAATATTCTCCTTTGGAATGTATAGATCATCGAAATTCAAGACGCATGTGGAGCTGGCCCTGATACCCAACTTCTTCTCCTTCTTGGCTATCGAGAAACCTGGGAAGTCCTTCTCGGCGACGAAGGCGGTGATACCCTTGTAGCCTGCCTCCGGGTTGATGTTGGCGAAGATGATGAAGATTTCGGATTCCATGGCGTTGGTGATCCACATCTTAGACCCGTTGAGGACGTAGCCGTCACCCTTCTTAACAGCCTTGGTTTGGAGAGCAAAGGCATCAGAGCCGGAGGCAGGTTCGGAGAGACAGAAGGAACCTAATCCGATGTTTAGATACGATACATACTGATCGTTGGACAGAGGCTAACATACCACAACTTTGGGTGGCGAGACGTGGGAGGTACTTCTCCTTGATAGCCTTGCTACCCCATTTCCTGAACGCCTGGACTACGAGGGTGTTCTGTCTTAAAAGTTAGATATGGCATGTTGTTTAAGCATTGAACATCGATATTCTTACGTGGACATCGCAGAGAACCGAGACCTATTCCGAGATCATTAGCATCAAAACATAATCCAAGATTTAAGAAATTTGTTAAAGTCTCACACTTGGATCAACCCGTGCCAATTCCTCGATAGCAACAATAGCAGCCGTGAAGCTCATACCGCTGCCACCGAACTCCTCCTCGATTTCGATACCCATGAGACCCTGTTCGAACAAACCCTCGAGAACACTCTTGTCCAAGGTCTCCGCCTCATCCATATCCCTAACTTTGGGCAGAATCATGTCATTGGAGAACTTGGAAACAGCTTCCTTGAGCATGTTCTCTTCCTCGGTAAGATGGAAGACTGGGGTATTGTGAACATCGTCGGCGAATGTGCTATTCTCAATATATTAGACATCTCTGCTTATTGGCCACGATTTGAGTATAATGGACAATATTGAAATACCGAATCTGCCTGCTAGCGTTTAATGTAACTGCCGGCGAAAATTGACGAACAGCAGCCGTCCTCGAAGCTCGGGACAAAGTCGAAAGCGCGGGGCGCAAAGCTCGGAGTGAGGATGCCATTGTAAAATTGGAGTTTTTGGCTAGACGGCTGTTTGTAGTTTTCGCGAACCGCAAAAGGAGGATTGAAGTGTCAAGGGTACGATGTTGAACGGAGGGATTAAAGAAAAATTTAAGGCCCTGCTAGACCGTCCTGCCCACCTTCGCGGGTTAAGAACTTATGATGCTGCTCAGCTCACTAGGTCCTTTTGGGCGGTCGGGTTCTCATGTTCACATGCCGAGTGGCCGTGGCTGTCGGGGAAAGTGCAATGTGGAGTCGGCTGGAAGCGGCCAGCCGGTTGCTCGCTCTCCTGCCGGGCTGAGGATGTGGGGGAGCTCCATATCTATAATTATTGATACCGACCGATATCTTAACAGCGCTTGCGGTAACCTAGAATCCACAAAATACTCGTAGTTCCGAGGGTTTGCATGGTATAACAGATGCTTCGAAGCTCCATATTACCGACGATATATTGATCTATCTTCATTGATCTAAAGATACCTCAGTATCCTTAAGAGCGACCAAGAGCGAGTGGGAATGCTAAATCCGGTTATGGCCGATTATACAGTGTGTCAAAATGCAACAAGCAACACTTTTTCATTATCACGAACGATCATAGGAAACCACTTGAGACTCGATCATGATCGATCACATCAATTGGACAAGTATGGGCCCGGAATTGAAAAAAAAAAAAAAAAAAAAAAGGGTCGAGAGTCCCCGTAGAATATAAGCACTTTTTTTCACTCATATAACCAAGAAATCGTTGTCTCGTCGAAAGTTAGTTTGTCGTTCCCACTCGTTTTGCATCCCGCCGACTCGTTAACTCCTCCATAGCTATCTGCCAGATGCTCTAGTCCCATACGCCCTCCTTTTGGTGAAAAGAAACCATTCTGGAATTTAAGGTCAAATGTTCTTTTAACTTTCTTTACTACGTCTTCCGTAGAACTTGTCTATTCCCCTTTGAGTACCCGTCTGGCGGTCGAATTTCGCCGAAAAAGACGACAAGCCTAAGTTCTGGGAAAAACACCCCTGTCCGACATGGGACGACAAGCAAGGATTCCCTCCCCAGGCTATTTATCTCCAATATATCCAAACAACTGCAGCATAAAATAAACAGGCGCCCTCGCCTTTTTTCGCCCTTTCAGCTAGCTCTTTTCTCGTTCACATTCTGCGACTGTAACGGAGTTGGTTCATTTAAGCATGCTGTTAAATTCTCGGAGGCATTGGCTCCATGTCTGCTTAAGTAGCTGGTCGACGGCTGTTGGGCCGATGCAACCTAGAATATATTCCCCAGCCCATTAGCCCATGCATACGCAATCGAAGAAGAAAAAGAACGCAGCGCCATTCCATTAATCCGTCTACGGCCCCATGGGGTGAATTGTGGGGAACATCAGCATTCGATCTCTCTCAGAAGTGCTAGCAAAATCAGGGCCATCAATGTTGATATGTCCCCGACACCTGCATGAATGTAAGTACGGGGGTCAGGCATGTACCCTCAAGGTCGATCCGGAATAACCGTTAACTGTTCTATATAGGCTCTGAGAGAATATTCCATGTCAATCTTTTACAAATGCTATCCAGGTTAGCACCGTAGAATGGATCACACGGACCAAGTTGTATATTTAAACTACTGGACCATCCTGCGCCAATGCGTACCTGTGATTTCTTGGTTCTCTTTCACCCTTAGCTCTAAATTTCCAGTTAGAGTCGATCGGTTTCTTATCAGTGTGTATCTTATATCGATAAGCCTGTATATTCAAAAAAAAAAAAATGAAGTCGACACTTGCCTTCGCTGCCTTCGCTGGCCTTGCGACCCTTTCCGCTGCTGCGCCATCCCTAGACAAGAGAGTGTTCGGAAGACACTACAATGGGTTCGACAGAATCAAGTATCTCTTCGTCTTGTACGTATCGTCTGCTTGCATACCCCACGGACCGAACGATCGGACTAACCACCCTTCGATACAGCGGCGACTCATACACGAGCACCGGCTTCAACCTGACAGATGGCTCCCCTCTGCCATCCGCTTCAAACCCAATGGGCAACCCTCCCTTCCCAGGCTGGAACTCCGCCAACGGACCAAACTGGGTCGACTACCTCACCTTCACCTACAACTCCTCGTTAGTCCAAACCTGGAATCTTGCTTACGGCGGTGCCACAATCGACTCAGAACTCGTCCGTCCCTGGCGCGACGATGTTCTCTCCCTCAAACAACAAGTCCAAGACCTCTTCCTTCCATACCTTAGCGTCCCACCCCCGAGGAGCGCACACTCCCCCTTCCCGCGCTGGAAATCGACTACTTCTCTTTTCCTGACCTGGATCGGAATCAACGATATCGGTAACTCGTATTGGAACCAGAACACCACTTTCCACGATGTTCTCCTGAACGAATACTTTGATCATATGAATTCGCTTTACGAAACCGGCGCTAGGAACTTTGTCTTCATCAATGTTCCACCAACTGACCGTTCCCCCCTCATTTTGGAACAAGGCGACTGGTCGACTTCAACCTTAAAGGTGATGTTGAAAGACTTTAACGATAAATTGGCGAAGAGGGTCGCCAAGTTTGAGAAGGACCACAGGGGTACTTCGACGTGGTTGTTCGATTCCGCTAAAATCTTCAACAAAATTCTCGATCACCCAAAGACCGCGGATTGGACTTTCAACAATGTGACTGAATACTGCGAAGCCTATCAGAAGTGAGTGGAAATAATAATCAAATATGTCTTTGCAAACTTGAACATGTCATGCTAACCTGAGAAATTAGTGGAACCCCTGAATGGGATACATTCGACCCTGCATGCGTCTACCCCGTTGACGAGTACTTCTGGTTGAACTCCCTTCATCCAACCCACTTCGTGCACAAGGAGGTTGCCAAAGAGCTTGCGAAAGTTTTGTAAGTGTAATTATATGACGGATCCCGGGAACGTACGTGTACATACATACTATACAGTAAATACCAGTTTATTTTTTATGTCGAAGATTAATTTGACCACCCCGCACAATCGTGTTGAATTAAGAAGTTTATGCCACTGTAGGCAATGCGAATTCCTTTGTTAGCACACCGTCTGGGTTCGAGACTACATCGTAGGTAAGAAGGAAGAGTTCATCAGATGCATTATGACGTGTAGTCGGTAAACTAATCCTAGCCTCAACGACCGCTTGCAATATAGGTAAGTGAAGAAATATAAAAGCAGGTATACATAAAAACGTGACGATATAAACTCCCAAGAATATTCACAACGAATGTATTACGAAGGACTACAATAAAACCAAATCCAGAAAAGAAAAACCAGTCATGCTCCCCTTCAAAACCAATTTTCATTTGGTTTCTGTGGGTGGCCCTGTTGCTGCCCCTCGTAGCTACTCGACCTCCCAAATCCGCCCCAACTTCCTCCGTTCTGATTCTGGGGTGGGTACTGCTGCGGGGTATAGCCCGGGGGGCAGTAGCAGAATGCTGAAGCGGGTAAGGCTGCGGGGTCGTGGGCCTACTTCCTCCGGCCACGCTACCCTGAGGTACCCATAATGTCTGCTGACTCTCGTTCTTCTCTGGTGGGTAAACGATATTCCCATGTGCGCCGTCCGATGCAGCAACCAATTGGCCACCTCCCTTGACCTTTCCGAGCACCATACCTTTCGCGACCGATTTAACGACAGCGCGACGAGATACACCTGTCGCATCAACGTACACCAAACCCACATTCTTGACAGATGAAGTAAGACCATACGCCACCTGTCCGGCTTCCTCGCCGTATCTATGCTTGACAACCGTGGTAGCAGCGTTACTTCCACTATGGAGCAAGTGCTTCCCAGCGGCATCGATACCGTCTGCCAAAGTTGAAAATGCAATCAAGCTCTTATTCAACAAGCCTGGCTTGGTTGGGACCTTCTTTTGGACCTCATTACCATCTCTGTCCACCTTTCCGGACATCTTGGCACCGATGTTCTGTGCAACTTCCTGGACCTTTCCAATTGTCTTTGACGACATTCCACTGGCGCCGTGCGTAAATGTATGGATCTTACGAACCCGTTCGTGGGTTGTAGGGGTGAAGGTTAGTGGTTCGGCTACCGGATTTGTCTTTTGTGTGAATTTTTGAGCACCGTTTTCCATCGCTGTCGCCGCATATGTTGCCGCAGTAACGATAAACTTGGAGGCCCAAGCAGCTCTTGAGACGATGGTAGAGCTTGCGTACGCCGGGTGTTCGGCAGCACCAAAAATGTCGTCATGATTAATCGGGGCAACCGGTTTAATAACCAAGTCATGAGAATTCGGGTCTGTGGGAAGGGAGACCTCGACGGGAGCTAGATTTAAAGAAATCCATGTCAACAAAACGGGCTACCTCAAGGAGAGCTTATGAACCCGGTACGCACCTTTGCTACCGGGCTGAACACCCTGGCTTTCTACAACATTAAACCCTTCACTAAGTTCTCCTACAATCCGACCGTCTTGCTCGTCGACAAGAACCAATCTTCCACCTTGTGGGGCACGATCTGGAGCTGACATCGTAGGACCGGCATAGTTATACTGTTCGCCAGCCAATACTCCGCTCCCGGGAACATACCCTCCAGCACCCGAACCTCCCAAATCCCTGGTGGTAGCACCTTTCTGTTTCGACCTTGAAGATGAGCTCTTCCCATTATTACTACTACCATTATATCCGTAATACCCATCTGCCGAGCCTCCGGGGGCGCTGTATGTTGGAACAGGAGCCGGACTCCTCGACCTCGATCTCTGCTGCTGGTCAAGCTGTGGCGGCTTTGCATTTTCTAAGAAAGCAGTACACTGCGCCAGAATTGTTTCAAACGTATCAACGTCATCTTGACTTCTATGTTCTTGGAACTCAATACGTGTGAAGCAGTTACCCAGACCGCCGTCAAGGTCTAGGCGTGGAATAAGGTATGATCGAGGGTATTGACGGAATATTTTGGTGGTGGCAGGGAGTGGTAGGTCGAGGTTTGGAAGCTGCTGGACATGCAGGTAGAAGTCCTCTTCTTCGGTGGGATTTTCGGCGAACGGATCAACAATTGTAGTGGAGACCATAAGCATAGTCAGTGGGGAGGGGACTTCATTCAGGCGGGTTTCATTGCCACTGGCGAGATGGTAGACGTTGATGGCAGGGACCTCGTAGAGGACCTGGGGAGGGGTTCGTTGGACCATAGCTGTTGGTTATTATGATCAAAGGGAGTGAAGGGTATCTACTGGGCTATGGAGGTACCTAAGTTAGTTTTGAAGTTCATTCACCAGGCGCCGTTACGGGATATTGAAGGTAGGACGAGCATGGAGGGTAGGATAGGTATTCGATAGGTATTTGATAGGAAATAAGTCGATAGGAGAGAGGAGAAAGGGAAGAGAAGAGGTGGAGGTTGAAGGGGGAGCCGCACAACACAGACACAACAACGATGTTGGAACTTACCAAGAAGCTCGATCATGCAAGCACCAGCACGCACAAGAGCGATCGGATGAGATTTCGAGATTATCTATTCTAATGACTCCAACAAGAAAAGAACCCGAACGATAGAGAAGTAACAGCAGAATGAATAAGAATCGAAGAGCGAAGAGCCAAGAGGAGAGGGAAAAAAGAAGAGAGGAGGAGGAGCTAAGGTAGTTGGTTGTCTGTCCCGCGAAATAACGGACCTGACCAAAGAGGGGCCTCAGTTCGGTCGAGGGGTCGCAGATGCTTTAAATATCACACAGACTACAAACCAGGAACGGGCGATGAGGAACCCGAGAATTAGCCACTCACAGAACCCCCCCATTCGATTGTTTTACCTCGCTGAGACGGCCAGAGTACAATGATCTTCCCCTCGACCAGCACAGTATCAGTCTAATCGGTCGGTCAGTCGCTGGAAAGGTGGTCCCAAATTTCAGGTCGGGTGCATGGGTCCAGCCGGGCGCCAAACCAGGGCAACCAATCAGCTGAACGGACCCACCTGCTCACACCTCTTTGACGTCCTCGAGCTTCAGCTGGGGTGAAAACCAAAAAAGAAGCGTGCGCTTGGTGGGGAAAATTCACGCTCGGGGCATTGCGTAGACGCCACAATGCCTGCTGTACGTCTACCCTCGAGGTATTACGCAAGCTATGAATAACATTTTGCATCTCTTCGTTCCAACTTGGTTGACGCTTAAGCTTTGCATTGTGCGACTTTGGCGAAGGAAGTTATCAGATGGATGCCGGAGGATGATATTGCCACATGGAGAAGCTCGATGGATGGCAAGGATGCCCGACTGTGGCTGAATTAACCTTAAAATCTACTAGCCAAGGGCCTTTTCCTTCTGGAACTGCTGTGCAGCTGTGGCGAAGTAGCTCTTGGGCTGGGCTGTACATGTTGCATGCCGCTTGCATCCTCAGGCAGACCCTCGGACAGACGTCAGACGGTACTCGGTGTCGCCTTTTCGTTAATGCAGCATTGCCATCGAGATGCATCTTCTGGGAATAGAATCTTGGAATTTCCACATGCTCTTTTTCGACCTATCAATGCAATATTAATTTTGCTAGTTTGTTGCATTCTGTACCTATGTAAACCCTCTCATGACGGCGGACCAGCTAAGCGCCGGCAGGCGTGACATTCGTAAGCACCTGCGTAAGTACTCCTTGGTCAATGGTGAATTATCGCGATGCACCCGTAAATTGAACTTCACATGAGATCGTCAATTTTACAATCGAAACGGGCCGGCGAAGCCGACGAGTCGAAAATATCGAACTATACCAATCGGCGCTATCATATAATTCAGTGCTATATGTATAAAAGGTTCTATAAAGTTATATAGTAGGATTGGCAGTAATGCGCTGTAGGGTGCCCGCTAACCCCCACAAACTCTTTTATTCTTCTATGGTCACAGCCATATGCATGCCTATAGAAATATATACGTAACTGATTTGCATCTTGGGCGGAGAGGCAAGTAGTTTTTGTTCAATCTAAACTGGCTTTCATACCATATAATTAAGTAAATACGTGATCCTCAAAGGCTCATGAAAGACTCGAAGAGGGGAAAGGATAAACCTACCCACTTCGTAGACTGGTTCCGTTCCTCGATCTTTAGAATTCAAGGTTTCAGGGTCAAGACTGGCGATGATGACGACGAAGCTCAATTAAGGAGGAGATGTTTTATGAGAACAAGCTATACTCGAGGCCAAGGGATCCGGGATCTGGGTACAAGACAATAAAAAGACTCTTAGATTTCTTTCTCGTACTTCCTCCATCCCACCTAGGAATTACTCGATTGAATTCTTGATAGTAAATTATATAAAATCCTATACAAGTATGTTTCTTCCATGAAAGAAATCCTCCGACGGTGCTCCTGATATATCAACATCGATAACAATATAAAAGAAAAGAGATATTAAGAAGAAAAGGCGGGGGGAGCATTAAATCTTTGTACATGTACAAGTATTAGAAATAAAAGTCGTAACGAATGATCCTACGTATTCCAGCAATAATATCAAAAAAAATCCCGACTCCTCTTTTGTTCTTTTAGTCCCCAGACGTATATGCGTGTGCATTTGCATATTCATGTGCCTCTTTTTGTTCGTATGAATGCCCATAAAAAAATATATAAAAAAAGGTTGACTCCTTACCGTGAAAAGTTATCGCCACTCTAAATGCAAGAAAGATACCCCATCCAGAACGCCCCGCTGAAGCAAACAGACGAAAAATGACAACCAAAATCAAAAGAAGATCAACAATAGAATATGTTACAGTTAAACGAGAGACTCCTCGAAAAGCAAATCCCAAAACTCAAAGGGGTATAAGTAAAGCACATAAGATGAAAGAACGAAAAAGCAAACGAAAAAAGTGAAAGACGAAAAATAAAGAAAGGGAAGAAAAAGAGAAAGACTGTGTTACTCTATTGCGGATGTACTCGAACGATAACACTCGATACTCTGACGCCGATGCCATTATTCGTCAACCCCGATAGTGTCACGGTCCTTATATCTGGACACAACAGAGTGAAGTTTGGGTATAAGCTCCTTGATTCGATATGGCTTGGACAAAACATCATCCTAATGAATTACCGTAAGTAATGAATTCTAGTCGGGATTTGGAAAAAAATGGGTTTCTTACCATCCCAGCAGCAAACATCCTGTCAATCTGCGCTTGTCGGGCGTTCGCTGTCACCGCAATGATCGGGATATGACCAAGAATCGACCCTTCCGCCTGTAGCTCACGGATTTGTCTAGAGCCTGTTCCAAGGAAGGTTAATTACCTGTGTGATAATCAACTAGAAGAAGTATGTTGTTCACTTACAAGTCAGGCCATCCATCACTGGCATCTCAACGTCCATGAGGACAAGCGACAACTCCTGCGCATCTTCCCGCGCATCCTTCCAATAAACCGATTCTTTGATCTTGTCCAGAGCCTCGACGCCATGGTTCGCCACGTAGGTCGTACATCCTAAGTTTTCCAAAGCCTTCCTCAATAACTTCTGATTGACTAAATTGTCCTCAACAATGAGCACTTTATAATCTAAGGTTGGATTCCCTTTAGAAGACCTAGAAGGCTTAGGTAACCGGGGTCTGGCAACGTTGAAACCCGAGTCGTTGATCGGGCTTGAGAGTGCGGGTGAACTTTGGCTGCCATCCCTTCGTTTCGAAGACCCCGTTGGTCGAAGGACAGGTGCTTGCGGAACTTCAACTTCAGGCCGTGAACTCCTTCGGCCCTTGATGTAAAACGAGAAGCAACATCCCTTCCCGGCTTCGGATTGAACACCAATTTCACCAGATTGTAAGTGGACAAGCTCCTTGCAAATAAACAATCCCAGCCCACTGCCACCATACGAAACTTCGGTCTTCGCAGTAGCCTGACTGAATTTCTGGAAAAGATTCTTCTTCTCCGCTTCGGTGAGGCCCTTGCCGGTATCTAGCACGGAAAAGGTAAGGAAGACTGACTCGCCATCGCCCCAATCCGGACCTGTCGTAAGGTCGGCTGCCTTTCGTGTTGAAGGGAAATATACTAGCGAGTTTTTCTTGTCCTTCGACGACGGTCGTTTGACTGAACCTCCCATAGTGACAATAATCGATTTGGACGGCTCGGTTCGCAGAAACTTCAAGGCGTTGGTCAAAAGATTGATCAAAACTTGCAATAACCTCGCAGGGTCCAATTTGACCCAATCGACACCGAGTTTCTTGTAAGAATCGTCAATCTTAAATGCCATTTTGGTTTCACTAGATATGGCTTCTTGCTCAAACATCTTGAAGGCCCTCTCGACCACTGCGACCGGCTGAACATCGACCGGCGTGACAGTCAACAAAGCAGAATCGAGCTTGCTCATCGTGAGAATATCGTCAACGACCCGCTTTTGATGGAGTGCGCAAAGGGATATTGTCTGGGCGACATCGATACTTGACTCAATATCTTCTAGTAAATCCTGGGACGATGCAATGTCCCTGTACCTTTCGAGAGATCCAAGGACAGCGTCTGCACCTTGAAGAATAGCGGAAAGTGGATTTCGCATTTCGTGGCTGGCCATATCGACAAAGTTATCCTGCTGTCGCTTCAACTCCACAACCTCCTCCACCCGGCGCTTTTGAAAGTCCTCTGCAAATTTGGTTTCCGAAATGTTGGTAATCGAGCCGAAGACACCTAGTAACATGCCGTCGGAATCAAGCTCCGGACTCGCAGAAAACAAGGTCCATCGGTCAACCTGTTCTCCTAAGTGATTTAGAAGCATCCATGGAGTCTTCCACCTAAACTCCCACGTCTTCCTCTTCTTCCCATGGATGACCTCGTTCCAGTTTGCTTCGGTTTTTGCCGCATCGCCGGGGTGTACACTTTCTAGCCAACGGGAAACGTCGATGTTCTTTGGATGGCATGAGATCTCCGAAAACATGTCGTTGTAATAGCTGATCTTGCCTTGGAAATCTGCGATGAAGACACCAACAGGCGCAAATTCTGCTAGGCGAGTGAACTTCAATTCCGAATGCTCCGCTTCCTTGGATTTTATGGCAAGTTGGTGTGATAGCTCAAACCTGTCCAGCGTAGCCAACCTCACAGCCCTCTGAGCTCGTCGGATCTCCTCCTCATAAAGGACAACGCTCGCTATTGATGTAGTAAGTTGTCTCGTCAAAAGCTGAATGAAGAGTCTATAGTCCTCGTCGAACGGGCGTCGAGGATTGATCCCAAGGACAAGGAAACCAAGTGGTGTTTCGGAGTTCGGATTGATTTGACAAACAACCGCAGATGTGCACATATCGTCTGAGAAACCCTGGACGTCAATCCCATCCATCAGATTTGCCGGCAAAGTCCCAGATTCCACGTTCAAGAAGATGTTTCCCTCAATCTGTAAGGCTTCCCTAAAAGCGACCGAAAAGCCTTCGGAATTCGATTTGAGATCAAGTATCGCGGGTGCCGCCGGATGGCCTTCTGGAACACCAATTGCACCTTCTAATGAGTATACCCGCGTGTTTGATAAATTCGATGCGTATGAAGACGAAACCTCACTATCCGTTGCGTCGGCTTTCTTACAAGAATACAGCATGGCGAACGGCGCGTCCCAAGGGTTCATCTCCAGCGCCGCCAGAACATGCTCCCAGAACGACTTTATATCCCTTGCGCTCCCACACTTTTCACCAACCTCTCGCAACGTAAGCATTCGTCGTTCAGCAATGACGCGCCGTGTTTTCTCGAATGCAGGATTGTGCAATCCGATCGTCGTCCCATCCTCACCAATGATAGGACATATCGACCAAGAGAAATACGTTTCTTCCCGGAACCCATTTCGAAGAATAAACAATCGATCGTCCTCCTTGTTTGTAGGTTTGCCGGTTCGGACCGCCTCCATAAAAAACGGTTCGATAGATTCCCAGATTTCGGACCAGCCATCTTTGTAATTTTTCCCAAGCAAAGACGGATGCTTCGCGCCGATCAAAGGAACATAAGCTTCGTTATAGACGATCGAAAATTCGGGTCCCCAGTACATTGCTGCAGGGTGTGGTGATGATAGGACCAAGTTGACCATGGTGCGCAAGCTCTGGGGCCAGTTTTCAATCGGTCCAAAGCCGGTCGAAGTCCAGTCTACCGCCCTTACCAACTCAAGGTGCGGATCTGAAACGGCCTCGGGCGGAAGCCGGCTCCAGTCGAAGAATCCGTAGTCGCTTGGCAAGTGTGGACTATACACTGTCGAAACCATAGGATCACTGTTTGCTTGGACAATGTCATCACTGACATCCATCTCTTCGGTTTGAAATTTACTATATTCTCCGTCTTCATTTCTATGAAGCTCTTTGGCTCGAGAAGATTCCGGTGCAGGAGTGGAGGGAGGGCTAATAACCATGCCCGAGTCCATCTCATTCGCAACCTGAGTATAATAGTTAGGAACGGTTATAGCTTCAAAGTACGAAGACCCCGGAACAAGTTCAGCATCGCCGTCGCTTGCTCGCCCTGTACTTATGCAACCGGACGTGGAGCACATATCGTTGAGTTGCCCTATAACGCCGATGGAAGGAGTTCCTGGATCTGTAGTAGAGGGCTGCGCATCGCTTACTAGAGTAGTTGCATCGTCTTCATCCCGGAGCGATTCTCGAATTTGTGCGGCCTCCATAGACTTTTCCCAAGCATGGGGAGGACATATTTCCCCTTTGCTTACGTGGACCTGGCTAGTAGTCGTAGAGGGTAAAGGAACACCGCATATGATAACTATTCTCGAACCGTCCGGGCAGGTGAACGCATTCTGTGTCCACAGGATTCCATCAGGACATACGTACGGTCGACATTTACCATTTTTGGTGCTCGTATTTGCAAACGAACTAGATATCCAACGATGATACCGAGGATCTGTTATATTAAAGGTTGTTCTATGATGCCCTAGCTCAACAAGGGTTGTGGAAAATGCTGCATCTGGGAGGATAGAAGAAAACGCATCGTTATGATAAACCACTTCTAGTCTAAGTTCATGAATTGTCGTCGACGATAGCTGGGATTCTTTAGTGTTGGTCGTTGAAGCGGCCCCCAGTAAAAATGTCGGCCTGGGGTCATTGGCAAGAACTTCAAGCAGTTGAACACTCTGAAGGTTTTCAGGCGGCGAGTTTCTGATCGGCACCGCCAATGACTTGAGAAGTTGTGGAGAAATATCGGTAGGAGGAGCAACGGTGGACGGAACAGCGCTAAGTTGTGACCTGCTTTTGATAGGAATAGAAAAAGTCTGAACACTTGGAGCAAGAACCATATCGTATACTTGACAATAGTCTGAAGATTGTTTTTCCCACTGCTCACGAAGGGCGTCTGTGAAGAATGTTGGCTGCACGGGCGATGCACTGATCGATTGAAGTGGAGAATAGAATTCGTCTGCCCCTCCAGCCGGTGTAGAGTAAGATCTTTCTTTGAATATAGCAGGTCTAATTGGTGAAGGTTGTACAAGATGGGGTTGCTGTTCGGGAGTATGAAGTGATGCCGAGGAAAGAAGTTCGGCAGCAGAATTTGCAGATAACGAGTGTGAGTGTGAGTGTGAGGGACCCTTACGAGAAGCAGCAGTGAGGGTAGAGGTGGAGATAGAGGTAGAATTGAGAGGGTTAGAAAGCGGAGAAGCAGGGGTGAGGAAGTGGATCTCTGGAAGGTCGTAGCCGAGACGTCTCCTTCGTTTGTGCAAGTGATGATCGTGATGATTGTTATTGTGAATATTATTGTTATTATTACTACGGTGATGGTAGGCTGAGGAGGACGAGCTGTTGCTCAAAGAGTGACGGTGGAAGCCGTTGGGATTGGCATTATCAGCATCGCGGTTCGGATTCAAGAGTGACGATGACAACGGTCTAGTATGGATACCACTATTAGCAGTGATGGCTTTGGTAGTTGGAGGTTTCGCATGCGGAATATGCTTTGGGGTCAAGGCACGAAAAAGACTGGGCGGCAACCGAGATGCTGAATAACCTCCAGATGCTGATGACAACAGGGAGGCATGTGCGTTTGTGTGAACATGTTGCCTAGGGAAACCTAAATTTTGACTCGGGACAATAGCAGCAACAGGCCCTACAATCCCTCCTCCGTAGCAGGAGGATACCACAATCGGGCCGGAGAGCAACATGCCATCATCATCGACCGATGCGTGCAAGATTGCTGGGATCGGCTGTTGTGGTTGTTGGGCCAGACCGAGGCGACGGCGGCCTGGCTGATTGCCCAGAAGTTTCCGATCTCTGACCCGCCGTCGCTGCTTTTCCCTGTCGGCTGCATTTGCATTTGCATTTGCATTTGCATTCGCATTTAAATTCCTACCACCGACGCTAGTGCTAGTACCGCCACTAGTGATATTGGTGGCTTTGGCTCTGGTTACTCGGGCTCGCCCATGTCGGTGGGCTACGGCTGAGTCGGTGCAGCAGCCATGCGCCGACGACGATGAATGCAAAGAAAATGACGACGATGAAGACGAAGATGTATATCCCGAAGACGGACCGTCCGAAGTATCGTCGTATTCCTCCTCAGCTATTCCCTGTTTGATTCGGTCGTTGTTGTTGTTATTGTTGTTATTGTGTGTGTTTGCGTGTGAATTTGCAGCTTCCTCTTCCCATTGGTCGTCATTCTTGTTGTATTCAGCCGAGGTGAAAGAAACAACGCTGAGCTTTCTCGTCCGGTTGATCGTGGCAGCAGCAGCATCATGAAAGTCGTCGCCTGTGGGAATAATTTCAGATAGAGTTGCAGTCGAATTTGAATTCGAGTTCGAGGCTCCAGCTAGATGGGCGATGATGTTGGCAGTTGGATCATTACTGCTTTTCCTGGAACAGGCGGCACTAGAGCTGCTGTAGGACAACTGTCTGTTGCGCAGGTCCTGGCAAGGCTCTGCCATACCTGATCTGATCATTTCTATCGACAGGAAGTATCAACAGACAAGAGAAAAGAGAAAATACGGCACCATGCAGGTGGCAATAATATACAAGGAAAGAGGAATATTAGATTCTTGAGAAGATAATAGAAGATAAAAGAGATAAAAAAAAGACAGCTAGACGATAGATGGAAAGAGCAGCTATAGGAGAGCGGCCCTATAGGATAACTCCCAAACAAGAACCCCAAGCACAATGACGACTGACTTCCTGCACCCGTCGAAAAAATAATTTTTAATTTAATTTGAAAAAAGAACTAAATCCCGAAAAGAAACAGAGAGAAAAAAACTACAGAATAGTCTGGTTCCATTATTTTCCCTTCTCCTTCCAAAGGCCTGGTGAATTGAAGGTTTTCTGGTGAGCCAGTCGAGCGTGCTTGCATGTGGACATGGAACATGGAATAGCCATGCGCGGGCAATCAGCATTCGAGCATCTTTAGCTGGATTCGGTCATACCACTTGATGGTCCAGACCGCTATCGACTCCGGTCTTCAGGGCCGTTCAGGGTCTTAGGAATGCTTCGGGCATGTCTTTCCCCCTCTAGCCTGCTCCACGTAGCCGGATCCAGAATTGCCTGGCCTGGGCATTTTTTATTTTTTCTCATGTCTTCGGAAAATAGGCTCCACTCGAGCTAAATCTTAAAGAATATCGATTCTTGCTTCCATTGAGAGCCCCATTTTCCCATTCTTGCATCCAAGCCTCTGATTCATTGGCTCCGATTTGTTTGCACTTCTGCGTTCGCGTACTGTGCAGACTGCTAACTCTAGAAAGTAGCTTAGCTTGGCTAAGAGGCTGGTGGGACTCCTCGCTTCATCATCTTCATAAAAATGTACACTGCATCGACAGAAAGAGAGGGGAATTTGAATTATAATATTAGAAATTAAAATGCAAGGAATCGACGCTAAATAACGGGGTCCCAAAAAGACCCGCGTCCAGAACAAAACGCCGATATACCATGACATCATAGAGGATGCACGCCCAGGCTCGCCTCGAACCAGTAGCGAAGCCGATGGAGATTCGAAATTGGGAAAAAGAAATATAAAATGGAGAAGAGCAGAGCTATGTATTAGCTTGTCCTTGAAGCTTCATAGCTTTAGGCCGCGAAGGAAGCTCCTGAGCTTCTGCACTTGGCGGCTTGTACTGTTGTAGCCCTCCGGATATCGTATATGGAGCTCCATAGAATTGGCGATTGCCCAGCTGTCCATTGAACCGTGCCGCAGGAGGTTGCGGAGGCAGTCCTAGCTCTTCATAGCGGCGTGCTCTCTGATTGAAAATAAACCTGCCAATACCAACCCCTATAAGCAGGGCTAGAATAGCCCCGGTCACAATGCCAGCTATAGCTCCACCGCTCAACGGGGGAGTTGCCGACGTGCCACTATTTGGTTCAGACGTGACGGTCGAAGCAGGTGCGGTCGTGGTTGTCGACCCGGCGCTACCACCAACCGGCCTAGTAGTCCCAAATACAACTTCCGGGATCAATTCCGCCCTAATCTCACATCTGACTAATTCTCGAGTCTGGTTGAGGTTTGCCGCACATCTCGTGAGCTCTTAGGGTAAACAAGATTAGAGCGAGCAAAATCCTGTCTGAATCCGGTACAGAACCAAAGTCTCGGATTCTAGATTTTTCCATCCGGAGAGAGTGCGGAGTACCCGGACAGCATGCATCGGAATTACATTCAACGCTATCAGGGGTCCCGCAAGTACTAGCGACGTCGACGAAGCATGATTGGTGCTCGGTGCAACAGAAGCCATAGCCAAAAATGGAGACGCATTTGGGACGGGCCTCGTCGGGAATGATGCCTTTGATTTTACCGTCAATATATACATACATACATACATACGCACACACATAAAACATACAACTCCTTAAGCACTTGGGTATACAAAAGACGCACAGCAAAGGGTATTGCTGACGGAGTTTGGCTGGCAGATTTCGGAGTATCTGCCCGGGAAGGCTTGATTGCAAACATCGGTAGAATTGTCGTTCTGGCGCTTTAGCAGCACCGCCTGCTGGAGAGTCGGATAGTTATAGGAGATGCCATTAATGTTGGGGGACGTCGCTGCAGACTGCGAGGCCAAGAGGAACAAGACCAGTACCAGACGCATGGATCCGTGCCAACAGCAACTATGTATAACCGATCTCGGGATGAAACTGGAGAGAACCGCCATTAGCTAACTTGATGGCCCGTCCGTTCTCCAGCTTCAAGTTGTAAAATGTGACAGAGCTAGTTAAGTGGTCGCAACCTGTCGTCACTAAAAAATTAACCGTCGTACAGTGCCTAGGTAAGTAGACACCAAAGTATGAAGGTCGAGTTCCTATACTAGTGCGATGCAATGGTGTTTGTTATTCGCTGTTCGCCGTTGCCGTTACATGGTTACGATTATTGTTGGTTCTACATGCTACAGACGAGAAGAGTAATATAATTTGCATTGGCCAGCCTGCTATTCTGGGTCGTTCTCAGCCTCTCTCTCTCTGGATCACTCTCTCATCCCCTATTCCATCCAAGTTCAAGTGCTGACCTACTTAAAGTACTTAAGCGGTATATTCTGTACTGTAATCGCTTTGGAGGTTTCATTATTTTTATATTGATCAGACGAAGTATATAAGCTTGCTTCGATTCCCCACATTTCATCCCGAACGTTAAGCAAGTTAAAACGGTATGTCCTGTACCAGGACCAGGACTTATGCCCACCACCACCATCATATGATCCGATTAGCGACCTAGTTGAGACCGTTGATTGTAACCCACACAGATCAGAAGCGATGATTCGCACCTTTACCCAATCCCGCTTCCGCCAACTCTACCTCCTCCTCGTCCTCCTCGTATTCGTCTTCTACTTCCTCCCGTCATCACCAACTTCCAAACTAAAAGCTCTTGACGTCCCTCCCACGCGAGCGTATCCTCCACGCGATATTGTGGTCGCAGCGCTGAAACATGACGATGTCTCCTGGATCGACAAGTTTTTAGCGGAATGGCAGCCACAAGTCTATATTACCGATGCGGCGCTGTATTTTGACGAGACAAGCTTGACCGTACCGAGGAACAAGGGTCGTGAAGCGAATGTCTACCTCACCTATATTATCGACAATTATGACAAGTTACCCGATTATATGGTTTTCATTCATAGTCTACGCTATCAATGGCACAATGAAGATCCAATGTATGGTTCGTCACACTCCTATAATTGCTCGAGTAACTAAATTGTCCTATTTCCGACCGTATATTGATTAGAAAATTAACTCGCAGATGGCGTCCCTGTACTTCGCAATCTCCGATTATCCTACATCGACAGGGTCGGTTTCGTCCCTCTTCGCTGCACTTGGACCTTGGGTTGTCCTTCCGAGCTCAAGCCTACAAACCCGTTCACAACTCGAGTTGACGATCGTTCGCATACTGAAGAAGTATACGCCGAGGCATTCCGACAATTATTTCCCAACATGACAATTCCAGACGTCGTAGGCGCGGCGTGTGGTGGACAATTCGCACTGACGAAATGGAAGGTCCTGGAGCGTCCGTTGGAGGATTACGTGCGATATAGGCAATGGCTGATGGATACGCCATTGCCGGATGCGATCAGCGGGAGGGTCTTTGAGTATTCGTGGCACAGTATGTCCTCAAATTATATGTTCAATCTCGGACGAGCTTTTTTACTAATTGTTTTTATAGTCATGTTCGGGAAACCATATGTCAACTGCCCGCCAGCCAAAGAATGTTTCTGCAATGTATTTGGACTATGCGACTTGGAGTGTAATTCAGAGGGCGAATGCGAAAAGAGGTACATGCTACCCCAGTATGCGACAATGCCACCTGGATGGCCCGAGTACGGGCCTGGGACGGACGGGTGGCCGGAAGTAGGATGGGCGGATGGGAAGAAGTAGTGACTCGAGTTTGATTTTTGGCCTTCACAATTGGACATGGATTTGCCATATTTGGGGTCTGGCGTTTTCGATTCTGTTTGGTTCGCTAGCTGGGCTAAACTAAAACAGGGCAGCATACTCTTCATAATGGAGTCTCAGAAGGATGGACAAAATGTGTATACTTCTTATTCGATTGATCATAAGCAGCAAGATAATATGAGATCCGTCTCGAGCCTCTCTAAAAATCTATCAAGCGTCATGTAGATGCAACACCAACAACGCAAATATTAGGACAAGATGCTTTGAGATTGTCGTCCTACTCGGTTTTGGATCCTATTTCTGAAATCCTCAGAGTCTTGAGGCCTAATCCTCCAAATCTTGAGACTCCAATGCTCGCAGCGCTGAATGGCTCCGACAGTGTGGGATATATGTAGGACATTAATTGGGACGAGACTACCTAGTCTGGTTATCTCGTAAACCAAATGCTACTGCGGAGTAGTTAAGCCGGTGCGTAGTTTTTCGCAAGTATTTATCTCCTGCACTCTCTCTATATAAAATAACCGTGGATCTGCTGCTAGGCTAGTCATTTCGGCATAGTCTAGAGCTTTGGGATTTGGATCCTGAAACACACTTAGGATGGTTTGGTTTTGGTTTGGGCGTCCGAACACCGAGACCTGAAGTCCTACACCTAAACTACAGGTCAATGATAAACCAGACTCTGGTCTTGTAAAAAATGTATCGCGAGCTACGCACTCAATCGAGGACGCCGCAGAATATTCAATTGCTGTAAAATTACAGGTAGGAGCCTCATCGGTCGTTCTTCGAAATACTCTGGGTTTTGGGGCCGGCATTTTAGGACGAGGAGCATCCAAATGCATTTTTACTAGGCTCCGCAATTGAGGCTCAAAAGAACATCGAATATGTGATATAGCAAGTGCTTCGACCTCGTCAGATTTTAAGGCTCTTGTTTTACATAGTACATGCACTAGCTGCGAGGCGACAGCCGCAGGGATCTACGGTTGATCGAAGTAAAACATTCTAATTGACATGAGCATCAGCATTTCGAGCGCGCGAGGCCGAAAGGATGCGCCCTGCCACGGATGGACCACATGTGTAAGTACATGCCGATACCGTGATATTTTGTAGATCAACCACGCGGGTGCAGATAGTTGAGGATTGTAATTTCTGGCGAGCCGTTTCTATTTGGCAAGCCAGCTTGGGCAAGGAGGAAAGAAAGGAGAGGGATCCTGGGAAAGTAAGTTGTATGGAGGAACTTGATTAAAATTTTTTGTGAGATGGTAACGTTCAGTAAACTGCGGCTCTGCGCGGCTCTTTTTTCTGTATCAAATGTAAAGTTTGGAAATCGTGGTTGCATTGAATCGAATCTGGTGAGACAGAGTTTCGTGTGTACTCACGAGTTCATCTAGGATTTAGAAGGGAAAAGACCTCGACTTCCCAGTTCTCGTATCGACAAGGACAGAATTACGTATCTTCGAATATATTCAAAATGAGGCTATTTGACCGAGGCGCCGAATTTAATGTAATTGCCACAGGCATTACGCCCTGTTTGGAGATCGCTCACCTGAGTACTCCCGTTTGCCTTTGGAACAACCTCTTGTTTTCGTCGATGATCTGCTTGGGATACGGAGGTCGTCGGGATCGAGTTAATTCTCTCTCATATATGCATGCTATGGCCTCAGCTTTTAACTAGAGATATCATCATACGTCGGCTGGCGGAAGTTCGAAGGATTAGAATGATAGCTAGAGGCTGAAAGTGCAAGGTAGCTGCAGTCGTCTGACCAAAGATCAGAATGACAAGGTCTAAGCTTCTCGAATTCGACTAAGAATAGGCTAGCCGGGATGTCTGTGAGTAAGTACATAGCTGGGCAGTGGTGAACCCTTGGAATCGGACCCTGCAAGCCCTGCAAGTACCTGTATACTTATGGAAGAGTATAACATTTAAATGTCCGTGTCCAGGTCTTCTTTAGGGAGAAAGAAGACAGGATTGAATTCAAGATACCTTTATAAAAAGGTTAATGCTTTTGCCCGCCCTTCTTCTTCTTTCTTTCTCTTCTTTTCCTTCTCAACCCCCCCTTCGATCAATCAATCCATCTCTTTATCAACCATTCAATTGATTTTAATACCTTACCCAACCCCCTATCGATATCGATTATCGACACGAGTAAGTAGGTAATCATCACTATCTTGAGCTTCGGGTCATTCTTTCCGATCGAGTTCCATCGAACCTCAAGTTTGGATGTGAGGGCCCACTTTTATTAGCGAAAAAGCCCCAATTTCCTATTGCAGCATTGCATTGCATCGCATCCCCCTATCACCATCTTTCATTGTCATCTCCATCCTTTCGAACCAAATCACCATGGAGGGACAACAGGAATCTCCCATATCCGGAGTAAAGCCAACAGCCACAGCTCCAAGAACCGTTCCTCCCGGGCAGAGTCTCATCGCAGAGCGACGCAGGGTAAGCTTAACTGATTCTCCTTCTTCTTCTCTACCATAGCATTTTGCTGACCTGCCGAAAACAGAGCAAACCCGATATTGTTCTGCGATCCGAGATCCCTAGAACTAGCTCTGGACCAGCTGAAATCACCACACCCGTATCTGCCACCTTTCGTCCGAGAAGCGATTCTCTCATAAGCGTCGAACACTCGATTCCAGAGCTTCCTCTCGAAGAATCTCTGTTATCGCCCGATACCAAAGACCCTCCTCCTGACTCCCTAGGCCCAACACATGATGAGCTCGAAAACAGACCTATCGAAGCTCCCCTTACCAAATCTCCTACAATCGAGCTTCCTTCCATCATATCAACTATTCCGGTGAAGCCTCTGCCCGAAATAGTAAACGAGCCACAGGCGACCATCTCTGCGGCTGATAAGGAAACATGGGATCGGACACTGCCACGTGTGATTCGTGGTATTGTTTCTATCAAGGCAACAACCGTTCGGCCGTTCGATACTGAAACTGCCGGTGACTACACGGCAACTGGCTTTGTAATTGACGCCAAGCGTGGCCTCATTCTCTCAAATCGACATGTAGTCTCACCGGCGCCGATCACGGCCGTTGGTATCTTCTTCAACTATGAAGAAGTCAAACTAGCACCCATTTATCGAGACCCGGTCCACGACTTCGGTAAGCAATGAAACCGTGAAACATTTTTCTCTCCAATTTTATGACTTTGCTGGACTAAACGTTTTAAAGGGATTTTCCGATATGATCCGGCCGACCTTAAGCATATTACGGCGACGGAGATCCCACTGAGGCCCGATTTAGCCCGTGTTGGCCTCGATATCAAGGTCGTCGGTAACGATGCTGGTGAGAAACTGTCTATCCTTGGCTCTACCCTGGCTAGGCTGGACCGACCCGCTCCGATCTACGGTTCTGATATGTATAATGATTTCAATACATTTTACTTTCAGGCCGCTAGTGGTACTAGTGGAGGTAGCAGCGGTTCTCCTGTTTTGAATGTACAAGGTGAAGCTATAGCTCTCAACGCCGGAGGCAGTCGGTCGTCTCAGTCTAGCTTCTACCTCCCGTTAGATCGTGTTGTCAGAGCGGTTGAATTGATTAAGCGAGGGGAGCCTGTTCCTCGCGGAACTTTGCAGACCGAGTTTTTTCATCAGAGCTATGACGAGCTCAAGAGGCTCGGCATGTCCGATGAAAACATGATGGCTTGCCGTGAGAGAAATTCTGAGGCTACGGGGCTTCTCACAGTCCGCATGGTGTTGAAGGGTGGCCCAGCTGCTAGCCCCCAGCCGACCAACGCTGCGAACAATACGGAAGAAGACCCTAGCATTCCTATCAAAGGCCTTGAACCCAGTGATATTCTTCTCACGTGTAATGGGAAGTATATTACTAATTTCATCGGGCTCTGGGAAATTATAGACGAGTCAGTGGACAAGGAAATTACTTTGGAGGTGTACCGTGCGAAAGTCCTCCGAAAGTGTACCCTCAAGGTCCAAGACTTGCATAGCATCACTCCTGACCGTTTCCTCCACTTCGGAGGCGCCATTTTCCATGACGCTTCTTACCAGGAGTGCAGGTGGTACAACGAGGCAATTGGGAACGGAACCTTCTGCGCATCTTCGGGGTTCATGATGTGGAACTCTTATTCTCGTGACTTTCTTGTCACTAAGGTTGACGGGAAACCCACTCCAAATCTCGAGGTGTTCATGCAAGTCATCAAAGAGATCCCGGATTATAAGCGGATACAGTGTATGACAAGGGGCCTCGGTAAATCCGATGACCAACTCTTAATGGTTGACGTAGATTGGCATTTCTACCCTGCCAGCTTGTTTGTCCGAGATGACGATAAGGGTGTCTGGAGGAGAGAGGACATTTCGCCTCCAGCGGCTGTTGAAGATGTGAAGACTCTTGCGCCTCCAACTGTAGATGGTGAGACGGATTCCGGTATCGACGTCGAATCAGTTCCTTCGTCGCCGCAGCCCCCAGAGACGGATGCTGCAACCCCGGGCCCCCAGGACCCTAGCCCACAAATAGAAACCACGGACGAAGATTCAGACGAGGAAGAGGAAGAAGATACACCCCTGGATGTCGCTATTGAGGAGCTTAGGTGCTCTATGGCCTACGTCCGATGTTTCCTCCCACATACAATTTACGGCCATACCAGCAATCAGAGCTACAGTGGTGTCGGTCTCATTCTGGCCGTAGATCCCATTCCACTCATATTCTTCGACCGAACTTGTATTCCTACCGACATGGTGGACATTCGCCTGACTATTGCTAACAAAAATATTGCCGGCCGTATTGTCTACATGGGCGACTTTGTCCTCCTCACTTTCGATAAGACCCTCCTTCCAGAGGGTAGCAAGATCCTCATCCCAGAGTGGGATCCCAAACCCCTGAAGGTCCGCGAGTCAGTCAAGATATTCGGCTTGACCTCGGATCAATTGCTCAGCACGAAGGAAACCACGATCAGCTCCATTGGTACGAATTCGAACACCTGGGCATGCAATCCACCTCGTCACAGATTGATAAATACAGAGAATATCTCAATCGCAGAGGGGGCCTCCTGCTGGGGTGGAGTGATCGTTCGTATGGAGCAATTAAAGAGCATCAAACCAGGAGAAAACATCAAGGTTGCTGCGTGGATGATGACTGTATCGTCGCAATCGAGCGGAACTGATTCATACTGGACTCAAGGTATCGATATGCATCGTTATGTCCTCCCCATCGTCAGAGAGATCGAGGAGAAGAAGTTAGCGAGATACGATCACTCGACCTGGGATTTGGGTTTCGAGTTTTCGGACGCGGCGTTGCCGACAGTCTCAGCCATGGGATTGTCGCAGAAGAGGTTCAACGACTTCGTCAAACAGGCCAAGAAGATAAGAGGCGTTGCTAGGCCGTTGATAGTTGAGACGAGGATGCAACCCCCAAAGACGACGCTGACGGAGGAAGAGGAAGCGAACGGCCTGAAAGTTGGTGATATATTGTTAGAAATCGATGGTAACCCGATCTACAAGGTTGGTCAACTTACCGAGTTCAAATTTGAAGGAAGGGAGACCGCGTCTGTTTTGGTATTGAGGAATAGTCAGGAACTTTTATTGAATGTTCCGGTTGTGAAGAGCTGGCCAAATACTGGCGATCGAGTGATTCAGATCTTCGGGGCGATAGTGCACGCTTCACATGCTGCTGCAATCGAGCAAGTCGCCAAGACGGCCAGAAACGTCCCGTTGGATTCTGAGGGACTGTATATCTCTGGTGTAAGCTATGGGTATGTTCTAGAAGCCCCCTCTTGCTTTCCCTTTTATTTGAGCTGTATCACTAATGAATTTCATACCAGGTCTCCTGCTCTCGACAAAATGCGGCCTACTTTCTGGATTTTGTCGATTGATGACCACCCAGTTGCTACCATTGATGATGTCCTTCAACTCGCACGAGAAAGGAAGTGGGCACAGGGCGAGTATGTTCGCATCAAACAAGTCAATCGGGTTGGGATTACTAGCATCGCATCCGTAAAGGTTGACGATCGCTTCTGGCCGTTGTATCAGTGGAGGATGAACCACGAGACTGGAAAGTGGAAGATGACAAAGGAGACTGGGTTGCAATACAATAATGAACTCTCTAACAACGGAATGAAGCAGTTCAAGGACAAGGTTGTTCCATCTCCTGCTTCGTCGGAGGGCGTTCAAATCACCCAAACTGTTTTGCAGGAGAACAAGGAGGCACCGTTGGTAGGTGAGGCAGTTGCGACTGTCTAAGTGACTTTAACAAATTACGAATGATGGAGATTCTGCAGATAGACGATATAGAGGAATAAATGTTGGTTTCTCCTGCAATATGTGAAAAAGGGGAAGAAGGCTAGAAGTGTATGGGTTTGTTACTCTGCTCTGCCTTTTTGTTCCTGGATTCTTTCTTTCCTACAAAATTGCTTTCACGTCTGCAATCCTTTCCATTTTGCCTTTTGATTTTATTCTTTTGACACATCCTTTCAGGGACTACTGTACAGTGGGGGATGGATAAACTGGGGGTGTATATTTTTGTTTTTTTAAAAAATTGCTTTCCTGTGAGCGTTCACCGGCGATTTTCGATATTTCTGGGAAATGGATGGTGGTGCGTTTGGTGCGGTTACCTAGATTTACCTTTCTTCTTACTAGGACAGATCTAGGGAAGGAAAAAAAATTTATCATCTCGACTCATAATCAAGTTGTTAATCAATCTACCGATCTCGACTCCTTGTTTCTTTGCTTTTTATGGTCTTCTGCTTTCATGTTCTATGGTGTGAATAGTCTATGTTATGGTTTGAAGAAGCAGTGTGTGGTTTCTCACTGATTGACCGAAGCACATGCACTGTACTTTTCTGTATTTTTAGACCCCAGCTGTTTATGTTTCCCGACGATCCGCTGCTCGAGTATTAGAATATTGCTAATTGAAAAAAAAATCATAAATTTAAGAAGAAGAGGATACATGGAGAAGTCGTAGGAACGACAGATATCCAAATGCCCGCTCCCTGCATGCTAAAAGTAATAATAGTTATAATACAATCTCTAGAAAGAAACACCATCCTAAAAGCTGGTGGCGAACAAGCAAGTCTATACCAACCGATTCAAAAGGCAGTCGCTTCAATATTATCGAAACGGGAAAGAATATTCTTTTTAAAGCCTAGCAGGCATGCGGCTACCACCATCAAGTCGAATGACTTCACCGTTGAGGATGCTGCTTTCAATGCAAGCGACAGCCACTTGTGCAAATTCATGCGGCTTACCAGGGCGCTTGGGGAATTCCATGGATCTATAGCACGCACAGCACGTCCAACATTAGCCTCATCTCCACAACGATAATAGAAATAAATTGAGTATAAAAGAGGGACATCTAACGTACCGCATCAAACTCTCCTTAACCTTAGCTGGCATCCTCTCGGTCATCGGACTATCGAACATCGACGGCGCAAGCGTCATAACTCTAACTCCGTACCGGCTCAGATCTCTCGCCATCGGCAGCGTCATGCTGACAATAGCACCTTTACTAGCCGAATACGCGACCTGTCCGCTCTGTCCTTCATATGCAGCTGCAGAGGCAACCATGATGATAACTCCTCTCTCACCATCCGGTCCTTCCGGCTCGACCTTTGTAAGGTACTCGAGTCCATTACGAACCAAATCAACGGTCCCAACAACATTGATATCGTTCACGAACTTAAACCCATCAAGATCTAGAGGACCCTGACGTCCGTAGATCAAAGCCGGATTGGCGACACCGGCGGCAGCAATGATACCGCCTAATGGAGCTTTCGATGAAACGGCCCATTCAGCAGCGGATTTTACACTCGAGGCGACTTGTTCGGTGTCTGTGACGTCCGTTGAAAAGAATTTGACTTTGGAGGAGGAAGTCGAGGAGATTACCTCTTTGGCGAGGGATTCGTTGAGATCGAGGATTGCGACGTTGCCGCCTTTGGCGACGATGTCGAGGGTGGTGGCCCGGCCCAGGCCGGATGCTCTGGATGTTGGTTAGCTTTTTTGCTTCTTTTGATCGAGATGGAAAATGGGGTTTTCTTTACCCGCCGGAGATGATGAAAGTGCGGTTTTCGATCTTCATTGTTTCGGTAATTATTAAACTTGGCGAGCGATTAGGAGGAGTTGAAGGTCGTGGAAAAAGATGTCACGGAAGGTTGAGGGTTACGTTGAGATTGGGTTTGGTCCGTTGCTTACGCACTTGAAGAATACATGCGCGGTAGTGATGCAATGGAGTGCGCCGTTGCAACCGAGGTAAACCAGAATCTGGGGAACCTGGCACCGGGCATGTGCAGGGGAATCGTTGAAGCTAGCCGGACCTAGTTATAAAAACCACATGATATTACAATTGGATGCTACGTACTATATTACTTGAATTCATGATCTCTGGTTACCAGACGCCATTGATTCGTGCTAGATTTTAGGATATTAAAGTATTTGAAAACACGAAAGGCTTCTGCTGCTGCTGCTGAAGTGCTCTGAGGAAAGAATAATGTTCATTAAAAAAAGAAAAGAAAAAGAAGGATGGATTGAAAAACAAGACGGCATAGGTCCACCAAAAACTCCGTACGCTCCTTCCTCTATTTTAGAGGTTTTGTAAGAGAGCCCGTTTAAACGTTAGTTTCGGAATGTGTGTGTATTATATTCAAAAACCAAGTAGAATATCTTCGTGGATCAGTGGTGGAGGTGATGGTACTGCGGGGGACTTCTTCTCAACAGCACGGAAAGGCGCTGAGATAATACCTATCGCGTGGCAGTAGAGTCCGAAGTTCCCATGCATACCAATGATCTCGTGTCCCTCTGGGCACATTATTGTTTCGTAGATTAGCTGGGGTGGACACTTATTCCGGTATGTCGATTCTCTGGCAGGTGGTGTCAGGGGTAGAATTTCACCGTTTTCGAGAATAAGCTATTGGGGGTCCTTGTTAGTCTAATGGAACCACACTTGGGGTGAAAAGTTGACATGGGTTTCCATACCTCCAAGGTGACTATTTGAGGCTCGCCACCTTTATTACGCCTGGCTTTGATGGGCCAGTCTGCAAGCTTAACATCTCTTGGCGGGGTTCCTGGAGTGGATGCCGGTATTCTCTGGAAGATATCGGGTACCATACCAACCTATAGGTCCTGATTAGCCTTGTCTACCTTTTTTGACAGTGTATTTTTCTTGTGAATTTTTACCTTCAAACCAAGTATCTTTCGCTCCCTTAGTTTGAGGGGGTTCTTGGTTGTGCTGCAGAGAGTTGTCATAAACCCAGTAGTTCCTAACCTCACAACTTCCTGGTTTCGCATATGGCGACCGGCTCGCTTGTCAACCTTGATAAATTGCGTGAATTCAATTCCATGGATATGGATGAGGCGGGTCGGGAAGCTGTAGTACACGTTGATGTCCATCAATTGAGGCTTGTTAAAAGATGCCCACAGTCGCACTGAACCAATTTGAGCGCCTACTTTCTTCGAAAGCACAGCATCGCCCGGGAGTTTATCTGTCGGATACGACCCCAACCATGGCAATGGCGGCATAAACGGTCTTCCGTTGAAAGACTTGATTTCAGCTGATGGATCATCCGCATCGGTGTAAAGGTCAAGAACTGGTTGAACGGAGGTTTGTGGAGGGGGGAAAGAAAGCTCTGAATAGTCGACCATAGCTAGTAGAGCATCCGGGTCCGGTGCAGCGACAACCAGCATTCCCAACTTAAAATCCAGATCAACCTCCTGGAGCCAAAGTCCTGCGAAATCATACCCTAGTGGCGGGCGGATGTCAACGAATCCATTTTCATCCCATTTGAAAGTTCCCTGAACGACATTGATTTCCAGTGCAGTGGCGGTTTGAACTCGAAGATTGTTTTGATGGGTGTCGTAGGCATCTTCAAGAGGATGCCGATTTGAAGTTTGATAGTTGTTATAATCGGAGCTTTCGTCTGTGGAGTAACTATAATCTCTCTCCGCAGGTCTAACTTCGTCTTCGAATATATGCCGCCATGACTTCAGGTCCCTGACGTTTTCGTTAAGAGGCGGTAGACCAAAGCCAGCAACCTCAATACCGAATAGAGGAGTCGATCTGGTGAGAACGTCTCCGGTTTCCGGGTCCACCCGGGCAGTACAGAACTGATGTATAGTTAGTCCATATGTCTAGGTTATAGTCATGGAAAGGAATTGAACTTACGTGGAAGGAAAAGTTAGTACCCGGGCGGTATCGCAATGCGAAAATTCTCTCCCCTTCTTCCATGTGAAAATCTGCGCTCGCGCCTATGCACTTCCCGAATGACCTTGTTTCGCCAGATTTGTATATGAAACTCAAGCCTCTAAACTGGTGGTCAAAGAATCCTCTGATGATCTTGATTTGGTCGGGGCCAAAGTCTTGGCTATCCGCAGGGTCCGCGAACACTCGTATAACTGATAGTGGTCGATTCAAGACGCTCCAGCCGAATGGGATGTAGCGAAGCTTTGGATCAGGCTTCTCTGGAAGGATATCTTCCTCCTGTTGGCGCCAAATAGGAGAGATCCAATCCGACATATAGTCGTACGTCATTCGGAGGCCAACCTAATATTAATTAGCCCAACCTTTTCGATCCAAATTCTTTCCCTGTTTAGACTTACGAGTTTCTTTTCCCCTGAGGATTCGAAAAAGTGGCAAGTACCACCTCTCTCGCCTCCGAATATCTTACTGGTCCTCCCTTTGTCGGTCCGAAGTCTTAAGGCAACTATTACGTCTGCTCCACGGTGTCCGAATTCGTTCACATGTGACTTACTAACCCGGGTCTTATCAGCGCACCAGACCCAGATACCATTGATCCGTTCGCCTTTCTCAAGATCGAAAGAGCCAGCCGCGCTTTCTTCCCTTAGTTCTCCGAGGATCCGCGCTGCTCGTGGGCGGAAGCCCCCACAACCGTCTTCTACAAGGTCATCGCTGTGATATTCAAAAATAAGGCCAAGGCCATTAGCAGTGGGTTTTGAATACCCAGCAAAGAATGGCAGTGTAGGCCGGCAAAACACTCTGATTTTCGCAATCGGGTCGTCAAAGCTGACTTTATTGATAAAATCTTTGATGATATCATCGTCACCGTGTCTTTTCCAATACCTAGCCTTGTCGAGTTGGGAAAAGCAAGCTACAGGGCCTCCCGATTCAAGTTGATCGGGTGGCCTTAGCTGGCTTATATCTCGTGCATCGAGGACATTTCGCTCTTCTTCAGACGGTGTTTGAGTTACGATTCCGAATGCTCTACGTCTCCGATTGCTGCATCAGTAAGATTAGTTTGGTCGGCCTAAGGGATATGAAAATACATACTTTAGTCCCTCACCCAAGTACGGCTTACCCTATACCAAAATCAGATTAGAAGAGGCAAAGAAGTAAACACAGGGATAAGATATCTTACGTCAGTACACCCAAAGAAACCAGTTATCAAAGATTTCGAATCAGTGTCGAAAAACTCATAGACGGTTGATGATGCATGCGTATCATCAAGATCCGGCTGCGTTTCTTCAGATCTACTAGAGGACACCGTCGGAAGACCGAGACCGAAGGGGTCATCCCAAATACCGGGGGATGTTACACGTGGTGCGATATCGTTTAGGAACGCCTCAAAGGAATTTTCCCTGGCTTGGTTGCTCGGGGTCGCCCCTGATATACTGCTTACCTCGCCTTCATCTTTTGTGCTATCATCTTTTGTGGCGACGTCGCTCTTCACTCCTTCGTTAACTTCGTTTGTGACGGAAGATTTGTTGCTCTTTGAGTCATCTTTGCTCCCCAATGGTGGAGCGAGGCTTGAAGAATCGTTCGCCTTCATCTTTTTAATTCGTACTATCCCTCGAAGCCGCCTGGATGCAGAGGGTATGGCAGTAGGCTGGGCTGCCATCGGGGGTATCAGCACTGGCAAAGCACCACCGGGGGGCTGTGGGCCGTTGGAGATCACATGAGTAGGAGGAGGCAGTGGAATAGATTGCCCGCCAGGGCTTGGAAGCCAGTAAGGCAAGGGAGCGGGGCCTGCGCTATCATCACCGCCGGGTGGAGGGGGGTTACCCCCTCCAGAGGGATATACTCTAGGTACCCTTCTCAATCTACGACGGGACCTGCGCCTAGTGGTTGGAGGCAGGCAAGCTGGAAACTCAATCTTTCGTCCAAAGTTTGTAATGAACTACAATTTCCGTTAGTAATATCTGAAATTTTTTAAATGTGAAAGCTTCCTTACCATGACACCAAGGTAGCTCCGCTCGCTAAGACAGAGATGGTTCGTCCCAACACGCACGATCCGCTCGCCGCCTTTGCCATCTATCGTTGCTGCGCAGCTGAGGTAGTGTAGATCTACGCCCCCGCGTCTAACTTCGACATACCGCTCGAGGGGCGGCATGCCTTCCCCACGAAGTTTGCACTCCTTCACATCCACTTCGTCCATTTCGTAGGTGAACTCAAATCCGGAAACACCTCGTGCGGCACCATTCGTATGGCTAGCATAAAATGCTTTAACACACAGCAATCGTCGTAAATATTTCTAGCTCCAAACGTCAGCAGCAGATTTTAACATTTGAATGTCTGAAATTGGCAGATATATACCCCGCCTGGCCCTCCAAAATCGAAATATTCCATGACCTAAATGCATGTTAGTGTCAAGCGAGATCATGATACTGGAAGTTATTCTCACCGTCAACTCATCCCGGTTTCTCGGAACCCTCAATGGCGGGGTGTTCGGCGGGGGGCCAAAGTTTGGCCCATTCCAGTATGCATGTGCTTCAGGGGGAATTGGCAAGCCCGCAGCCAGGAGGGCATCTTGCAGGTAAGTTTTTGGGAACGCAAATGAAAGGTTCCTGGCAGATACAGTCACATTTGTGGTATTGTCCTCCCAATAGTGAGGTAGCGGGAAGTAAGGCCGCCAGCAATATCGGTCGACAAGGCTGGGAACTCCGTCAATATGTTCGCCTGGCTCGAGGACATTGTCGGCTGCGCAGAGAGGAAGCGGTTCACAGTTGACTTCCTCGCCGTCAATTACAATTTTCCCGCAGTCAGATGGCTCGTCAAAAATAGTAGCTTTTCCCTTGCCTTTGCTTCGTTTTGAGGTTGTCTCGTCATTTCTATATTCAATTAATGCAATTGATGTGAATCGAAGAGTACCTAAGCCGACTGTGATCCCACCAATTGTCCATTTTGTTGGTGAAACTGTAAGTTTGCCCTCAGCTGCTGGGTAGGAAAAATCAGAGTAGTAGTCATGGACGGGGCCGATGACTTTGAAACCTTGAGCTCGACGTTTAGCAAGTGCCGTAGTTTGTTCTCCGTGTTCATGTTCATGCCACATGCTCCAGCCCAATTTTGATTCTGTCATCGAAGTCGAACTCCCGATCCAACGAGCTTCTTTCCATGGTGGGTAGGTGAGTGGCTTTAACCTAACTATCCCCGATTCTGTTACACCGACCATGAATCCAACCCAGATGGAGTTTTCTGGCAGTGAAACAACGACTTCATCAGGCATGATATAGCCAACTTCACCAAGCAGCACCGTCGGCGTTTCCGCCTCAGGTATTTCTTCGTCCCATAGCGTGGGCAGTCGGCCCCAGAATCTAAGACCGCAAATGTGTTTTCGATAATCAACTACAGCTTCCTGTGATTTATCATCTGCTTTCCCAATAAAACTGAAGCCAATCCTCGTAACAGTCGCATTCGGATCCCATGTGCACTTTCGAGCACAATTCTCAATGCAAGACAAAGCAGAATGGATGAGCTGCCTTTGGTCGGGAGGCTGTTCTTCCAAGTCTCTTGTTCCTCGTTTCACATTTGGGCCTCTTGCCAAATCGATCTAGGTTAGCAAATGATCTATGTATTTTGGGGCTGTGGGGTCAACTCACGCAGAAATAGTCTTTCGGATGCGGACTCGTGATCTCCCTCTCAGCGGCAGCAGTCTAACTTGCTGCGTCGATAAACCAATCGTGTTGGGGATGATCGTTGAAGCAAATATACCACCCTGTTCACCTAAATAATAATGTATCCCCTGTCTACTGTGTGGTAGGTTAGTTTTGTCAGCTATGACAGCTGTAAAATCGTCAAGAAGTGGGCTCAAAGATGGGTATTTGTCAAGCTCCCCACCGAGAAATGAAAGAATTCCAGTATACACATCTCCTCTCAACGGTGTATCAACAAGAAGTGTAATACGATCTATCAGGGGTTTCAATATCACATGTATACGGAGCCTATTGGCTAGGCCAGGTGATGCCGGATACCAAGGGCATATCCGGTTTCGATAGAACCGACGTAAATGCCGAGATCTATCAAAACGGAGCCGTTTTTTGCCATCTTTGCTCTCGAATCGTTCCTCATCTGAGTCTTCCTTAGCTGCCGGAGACACTATGAGTTCTTTTATCGAGATGTAAAGACGTCCCCAATCGATTTTCCCTTCAGTGGACCGGGCCGTCGCACTCTCATATACGAAGTGCATCTCATGAGGATCCTTAAATCTCGACCTGAAGAACGAGTTCGTCAAAGGAGATTCTGCGATCGACCTCACAGCGAGCCGAAGGTTGATGACATCTTTACTTCTTAGCTGGCAAAGCACTATATCCAGTATTTCGTTTGGGAGTTTGCTGAACAGATCTCTCGGGCCTTGGCCTTGAGAAAACTGATGCTGAAGAGAATGACTTGAAGCAGATATCAAGGGGGGGTCGTCAAGAATTGCTTGCAATTTTGGAATCTTTAGTGGATCTGCGGCAATGTATGGCAGCATTCCACGACCTCCAAACGCCTTGCTTATTGACATTATGGATATTAGCAAACTTGACTTCGTAAGACAGGTGAGGGCATCATATGAACTTACCCATCCAATAGTGTTCTTGTGCTCGACCAGCTGCTATGGTCGATAAAAGAAGGGAAAGTACCATCGCTGATGGACTGACGGAAGGGTGAAGCCCCATCGTCCCAACCTGAGATATCACCATTTCCAAATCCCTTGCGAACCAGACTCAGTATCTCCCACAGCCTATCTCTCACTTCCGGCTTGACGTAGTATGCTCTGCGGCCCTCGCTTCCATCCTTGAAACGGTCCGGTAGAAGAGTTCTGAATATTTCGAAGCATTTCGCATGGAAGACGAAGCCACGGCCTGATGTGTTATCGAAGGAAACGTAAGATGTGAATATACTAAACGTATCATCGGGACGGGCTTGAAAATCCGGATCGGAATGCACAGCAGTCGGGTCGGTCGGAGCTGTTAAAGCTCTCGCATTGGCGCTCCGCGGGCCGAATAAGCCAATTCCTGTGAAGAATGGAGAGACGGCACTGTCCTCCCCCAAATCGGATGTTGGTGATATGTCGTTGTGTGTACCACGCGAGTCTCGCAGAGCTCTAAACTCAAATGCCCAAGCAAGGTCATCAACAGAGACGTATTCTCCCGGATATCCACCATCCCATCTAGCGTCTGGATACGGTTCCTTCGGATGGGCTCTAGTTCGGTACGCTGCTAAGACAATGCCGCAGAAACAACAATGCGATTCGAAATTATGGTATTCGCCGGTCGCCATCTTCGCGCACGCGATGGAATATCACCACCAGCGCTGCAGGCGAGACTTTGTCGAAGTTCTAGGAAAGTATGATATCCGGCACCGAAGTTATCGTAGGAGCATTTGTATTTCCAAAGGTTTCGAGGAGAAAGGGATCCAATATCAGGCTCAGAACAGGCCGGCTGAGCCGGTTGGATTGCCGCTTTCGTTGGGTAAGATGAGGATTACCAGCGGCTCTAGGACCCAGCAAAGGCACGTCCAGTTGCGGTATTGGGTTTGTATTTGTAGAGTGTTGGATTTGGAATCAAAGTTATCCGGACAAGACCAAAATGACGGATTAATCGATCCTTAGCAGTTCGCGACCGGCTACTGTCGGGATAGGCCAAGTTTGGAGGTTTCTGTTGGATCTAAATTTGTATGTTGGATGTCGGTTGGAAGGTGTCGAAGCTGGCCGTGTAGAGTCCATGTATTGTTGACCAGCCTCGTTCATATTTCACGCGAACCGAGATGGGCTAACATCCAAGGAGAAGCATAAGCATAAGGCTGAGCTGCATCGCATCCATTATATCGATCCAGCCAGCATCATAACAGACGCTAACTGTTACTTCCTGCCTTATATCAGCTATTCCCGGCATCAGTCCTGTTAAGGTCGGTCTTATCGATAATATTGCCGCATCTTACATAGTTTACATACATATAAATGCCGTGGCGGACCGCGAATTCATACCGGTGGTCCGCATAACGTGCTACAGCATATCCGCGATTCGATAGGTGGATATTACTAGCTAGTCTCTTTCGACCCCGGCTGCCTCTGCTCAGGAACAAAACGAATTGGCCTGCTTGGTCAGGACTGAAACTAGAACTGGAACCGGTGGTGCAAACTACAAGCATTCGACCAGGTTGAGGTTCGGGGAGTTGGGGAAGGGCTGGTCTTATACGCATACTTCCTTACCTATTACATATCATAACTGCCAGCTAACGGGGTGGAATAGCTGCAGTACGTCCAAACACCATCATCATCTGCTGCAGCATCATTATTTTCAACCAACTCTTTTTTTTTTTTTTAATCACCATCGACTTGCTAATAATCTGGATCTTGCCAATAGTGGCTCTCTTTGGTTTTCCATTCTTTCCAGTTCCCGAAAAATCCAAAGTCGACGCGAATCATGGTCAGATACCACCACCCTCTCAACAGGCGTCGTTACGCTAGGAACGCTTATCTTAACTCCCCTCACGATCCCTTAGGGTTCGGAGCAACTTTGGTCTCCCCGGCTCTTGCAAAGCCCGAAGACTACATCAATCATGCTGCTGTTTCGCAGTGGCTCGTCAGTAAACGTCAGAGCTACCGCTCAAACCTTCAGAATGGATACGAGCTGTGGGCCGTGAACTGCGTCACTGAGTACTTTACACCCCCGCGCATGTCACCTGTGCCGGGAGATGAGGATTACGACGAAGAAGATCATAAAGATTCGAACGAAGAGCCCATCGACGACAACGACCGAAAGACGGTTAGTGTCCTCTTCTCCAGGGGTGCTCACAAGCGATTCTATCGTCGTAATGGCGGGATATATTCAGAACTTCGCCAAAGAGGTGCTGCCGATTTCTATTCTTCGAGAGACCATAGAGATAATCGTATCAACGTTACAGTCATGTCTCTTGATCGAAGTGGGAAGAACGCGATGCTGGTCCAGAAGTACTCAAAATCGCGTGCCGGCATGGTCGACATTGCCGTTATGGTAGACATCCCAGGACCAGGGAGCGAGACATGGGCTAAAGAAGGCGGTGGCGGGTGGTGGGGCACCGCAAGAGAAACAGAAAAGTTACTAGCTGTAACCTGCCGACTTCGAATGCAAAGTTCGCCTAACGGACTGGGTGTGCTTTTTGGTCTTGTCACTGGAGGTAAATACAACATAACCCGTCCGAGCTCTTTTGTTTTGTTTTTTAACTAGAGAAACTAAACAGGAACCCGGGTGCGATTCTTTAAATGGACCGACGATAAGAAAGAGCCTGTTGAAGGAAGGTTCGAAGATTTAGGTTAGTGGACGCAGCACTCAACAAAATGATACTATACAATTTTTTCTAACAGAGTCTTGGTACAATAGCTGTTCTTCTCGGGCTAACAGATGACGAAGAGGACTACGACTCCTTCTCCGATGATGAAGATGAAGAGATGAAAAATGGGTGTGGAGACGACCTAGCCAATGGTTCCGAGCCCGACTCAACAACAATCAAAGGGAAGGGCAAGGGGAAAGCCAAGGCTGAAGACTTTGAGCCAACTCAAGAGGACGATGGGCTTCTACAGTCGTCTTTTAACGCTGAAGACCCTCCACCACATCATACCTCACAACTATTTGTGCCAGATCCCAAAGATCTTTTCGACATACGACTACCGCCTGAGACATCGCGAGGTGGCTACTACGACATGCTCTGGCAAGGTGACAAGTGCAGTGCAATGTTCCATCATATTGGAGGCTGGAAGGTGGATTGAACCATGGCCCTTTTTGTTACCATTCTTCGATCTTTAGCGATTTTGTATACATGGAGGACCCATTTAATATTAAGGCCAAACTTCTACTTCCCTCCAACTATCAGCTACCTTGCCAAAGTTCTCCAGCTTTTCATTCTTCTCAGCGTCGCTCCCGACTGGTACCCAAATCGTCTTGGTCCGCCCTTCCAAATCCAGGTACTCAACTCGCGTAGGTTCGATAACCGCGACCCGAAAATGTGACAGCGCTACCTCTTCATCCAATTGGTCATCCCCAATCGGACATTTGGGCATCAAACCACCATCACCAAGTTCCTTAGGTGCGCCGGGTAAGGGGTTCCTGAAAGAACCCCGGAGCACAGGCGATAAGTTTCCAAAATGTGCCTTATATTCTTTCGCAAAGTCGAAGCCACTACCATCACCCCCGCCTTCTCTTGACAATTTTTCTATCAGCCATTTTTTCGTCTGCTTAACCCCCCTATCCTCGGTTTCCAAATCTCTCGGTAACACAAAACATCTCCCACGTATTCTCCATTGTTTGCCAATCATCGGATTCTCATCAGATGGTATCCAAAAGCAGGCCTCCACATTATTAGTAACCGTGGGTAAAGAAGAAGATGCGACACCCTCGACCCCACCGAGATCTCTAAATTTCTCCATTCTTTTGTCTGTTGTGAACGCTATCAGGTCTGACCGGAACCCTGTGTTACCCGACACAGGATTATACTTGTTGACCGGGAGTTCGGCGTAAAAGCCCCGAAAGACGCTGTAGGAGCGGAAATGGTTCCATCAGCTTTGTGGGGTCATAAATACCCTCGATGTGAGGGGAATAAACCTACAGAGTTCTGACATGGGGGGCCGTTAAGCCTCCCACCTGTGAAGCTGTCGCAAGGGAAAAAGTCGGGCATGCTAATGTTTGAATGTGAGCATCGAGTGCTTGCTTCCAGGGAGCAATCGATGCCATCGTGTGATCGTATTGAGACAACCCTTAGAATTATTTGATCCGGATTTAGTTTTGCTATCGATATATCAGGATCATGAGGGTGTGGTATCTTAGCTTGGTTAAGAGACATGCGTGCAAAAGCGCGGTTCGGTAACGTTGGCAACCAAGCTTGCGGCAACAACACAGTTTCGCGTGGTATATTTGGTACCAATTGCGATTTGGAGACCTCCAGCCTCGAATCCAAGACCCACTCCTTCGTTACACAGTTTACAATTGCGATGCAAGCCTTCGAATTCCCGGCTCTTAGAAAGCATTAGTTGGTCAGAAACCTGGATCCTAGACCCAGATAGACATTGCGTTATCACTTGATGCGCATTTCGACCATATTTCAACCGGTAAGCAGTGAAACATTGGACGCCCTCATGCATTGTCGGCGAGGCTTCCGATATTCGGCAAGCCTAAGGAATATAGACGACGAGACATACATGCAGATACGATGTAATATTAGGGAGGAGATATATGTCTTATAGCCGAGAAGGGAGTCCACCCATCTAAAGGCGCGGGTCTGGACTCTCGCCCACCGTCGATATAGCTCCAACAATCTGTTCTACACATGAACTCAGAACCATGGCGTTATCTTCTCCAACCTACCGGCAGACATCTTCACCTTCGATACATTTCGCCAGTATTGGCATTTTGCTCATTTATTTCTCTCCTGAGGATCGTATGCCCCTTTCAATCTAATTAGATCATTGGTATATATATTCACCCTTTCAGCAGTAATACCATACGATGGATCTCATGCTTTATTCTCACATCATTATATGCCCTCTGGTTATCGTGTTATACCATACGTGCACTATACGAGCTGATGATGGTAAGAAGATTTAATACTCCGCTACCTAGTTAGGATACAACTCGAACGCTAACAAGAAGATACAGGTGATGAGCTTAGCAATAACCTTTTCAGCAACCTTGCCCACTCCTTGCACTGTTTGGCGAACAACTCGCAAAGTAGTACCTCAGCCAATCATTGTCATGGCTTGACTGTATCATTTTTGCTATGGCCCCACTTGGAATCACCGCAGCCATATACCATAGTATTGGCCATACAAGTTGCCGGGCCAACTTGGCTAAGAGCCGTCATAGAAGCCAAAGGCGATGCCGAACTTGAACTCATGTCCAGTACATCCACAGACGTGTGCGAGCTCTGGAATGGGAAACCAGTTGTTCGAGCGATTGGCTCGCCGCATATCACTGAAGTATTTTGGCTAGAGAATGTGGATCCCAACTCTCCTGATCTAAAGGCAATATCCCAACGAACAAGAGCCCTACCATTTTTATTGAAAAATTAGTTTACGACGTCCTTCTCAGCCAAAGCACTCCCTTCTACCCCAGAAGATAAACAAGAACCAGGATCAAAGGAGTCAATGGGTATTATCTTCAGTGCCCAAGAGGCTCAGAATCACGGGTTTCTCCGTCGGTCTCGGCGTTCAAGCACTGAAAATGCAATGAATCGGACCAATGAAGACACCGAATCAACAAATTCTTCAGACTCTTCTAAAGGGAGATCATTTCCTTAAATATCCTCGGTGACCCGACTTCTAAACTTGAATTAACACTCGTGGCATGCACAAGAACCATTTTGCAATTCGGTGTGATTGCATTTCAAATCACAATAACGTACCTCTTTCCATTCAATAGAGGGTTTACGAAGGGAGGGACCCACCACCAGGCTATGCATGTCCCCTGAATGTTGCATGAACGTTACTTGTCATAATCGGAATGTTTATATGCGCCATAGTTGTATAATTAAAATCGAAGGAATACATACGGTATTCCGACGAGAAAAAGGTTGGTTCTGAAGGCTACTGGTTGAGGTTGGCCTGGCTTCAACGTAGTCAGAGAGTTATGGACCAGATTGTCTTTGCCCCCAAGAAATGAGACGAAAAGTGGTCTACTCCGATTTTAACAACGACTTCCATTATCAACACTCTTGGACAGTTATTGGAACTCTCATCAGTATCGTGGGGTTCGTCCTCCAATTTACCGGGCTGAGAGGGATGAACTACTCGGCCAGCCTGGTTCAACTAGGGGCCATAGGAGTCGCCACACTATTGCGAGCTATGATCCGAAGATACCTTAATGATAAACCAGAAACTCAAGGAATCAAGAATGGGTATGAGCGTGAGTGGATGGCGAGGGAACTAACCGGTTGTTCGTATTGGAGCGTCAAAATTTTAATAAATATTTCGAACAGTTCGGAAGAAAAATAAGACCTCAGAACCTTCAAGGCGAGATGTAAGCTTCAGGAAATTTCTAACTGGCCACCAGAAAACATATCTATCAAGAAACATGCAGATTTTCTTGTTCGTGCGATCCAAGACGTCGCTCGGTACCTTCACCGCTCGGATATCAAACTAAAAACCGAAACTCAAAACGAATTGTCATTCGAATTCACACTTCCCATTGCCTATTCCTCCGCTAGCTCGGCCCCGAATACTCAACAGTCGGCGCCATCAAGATTAAGATAGAAATCAAAACCTCGGATTCAGGCAGGACTTGTGCAAATTGGAAAATGGATCGACGGGCAATCGAAGCAGTCCTCGCATTGTGGGCTTATAACGAGGAAGAAAACGAATCACGGAACGGGCTTGATGGTGGAAACTTGATCCTTCTTGATCCCAGCTCCGAGTTCAGCATACTTGACTACGAAATGTTTATCAGCCACGAGACACCATGCCTTAGGCTGAAAAATGGTCTACACGACCTCACAAAACCAGAATTCCGTATTTCCTGAAACCGAGTTTTTGGTTACGTTGGAACTGATGAAACGAAGGAGCACCTGGCCTTTAAAACTTCTATGGATGTTTTCAGTTTTCGTACAAGACACATTTTGACCTGTTTCTTCGGCCAGTTATTTCACAATATAGGAATTTAAAGGACAGAAGACATGGTATCGCAGAGCAGCTTCAGCTAGTATGTCTGGCATCCCAGCGCCAATCCCGGATCCTATAATACAAATGGGGGACAGTCACTTGGACGGAATAATTGACATCTTACACAATAGCGGTATCGACGGAGCTCGCCAGGAGCTTCTCACAGTATTAGTCCCTACCGTACAGAAGAATGGAAATCTTTTACGGATATTCGACGCATTTTCACAAGTAATCCAGGACGCAAAATTAGCCGAATCAGCAAACTCTCAACCTCAGTGTCTATGGAAGAAGTTTTCCGTATTTTCACCCATGCTGTTAGGAAGTTTCGAAAGAGTAATCATTGGTTCTATGTTGGTGATGCTCTTTTCGGGCTCCTTCAGGCTTGTCGCGCTATCTTTGGCGATAAGCATAAGTGGACAAAGTCAGCATATCCGTTGGTTTCCCAAATCTGCCGTTCTATCGAAGCCCAGATATATTATGAGATAGAGCTCTGAGATGGTGGCCACAAGTTCGCCCTGAGACGACAGCTATAGAGCTTCTGTTAAATGAGAAGCCTGTATTAACAGAGAGCCCTACAACTACAACCTCTTCTCCTGCAAACGATCCCGCCACGGTAAACCAATTCCAAGGGTACCCTGAAATAATACTGAGGCTAGTATGGTCAGAGCACCCAAAGGATTCATTTAATGATATTAGCCGGGCACACCAGGAAAAAGATAAAGTTGGATTGGTATCACAAGCACTCAACGCTGCAGCTGATCGGGGACGCTTAAGAGTGGTAGCGTTATGCATTACAGAGCTCCTTGACACTTTCTCGAGATCCATCTTGCCAATCAAGAACTTGGAAAGTACCATAGTCAAGGCTGCTTCTTCCGCTGCTAAAAACTGAGATGTCGCAGTTATTGATCTAATGCTTTCGACATTAGACGGCGATAAAGTTAAAGCACTAAATGAGGTAGTAGCTACATCGGGACTCAGGTACCTATAGAGATTTTTTGAGACTAGTCTACAAATGGCTTGTGAGAATGGTGCTACTGAAATCGTACATTTACTTTTGAGCGGTGGACTCAATCCTGGACTTGACGGAGATTTTGATTATCTACCCCTCTACATAGCCGCTCGCGGTGGTTTTACCGACATTATCTCCCTTCTTTTCTTTTATGGTGTCCCACCGATGTGTGAAGGGCCTGAAGGATGATACACTTTCTTACACCACGCTGCTGAGCACGGTGCGAAAAAGACTATTGACTTCGTGGTCTCTCCAAAATTAGGCCTTGTATGGTTTTTGTTCACCCAAGATGGTCAGGAGCATTGCCCTCTAGAAATTGTTCTCATTAGCAGTCACGAGCCCTTTGCAATACATATTTTCGAGGCTATAGTTAAACATCGGCAGTGGTACCCCTGGGAGCCAGAATTGAATGCAGAGAGAAGCCACGGACAATCGCTTCTTCACCTTGCGTGTATGCATGACCTCCCAGAGCTAGCGAAAACCCTCCTTAACCATGGTTTTCGGCCTAATGCCGTTGATGAAGACAACCGTTCCACCTTCCAGATAGTAGCGTTGTCTAGAAGCTATAGAGTCGGCAAAGTGTTACTTGAGCACGACAAAGAACATGCAATTTCGCATGGTTACGATGTATCCCCAATGGTACTGGCAGCTTCGAATGGTTAGACGCAATATGTCGAACTACTGATCAAGAATGGTGCTGACATCGAATCTCGGGACCCAACAACTGGGTATACTCCTCTTTTGGCTGCAGCGAGCGATGGAAGAGCCAATACGATCAAACTACTTCTCGAAAGGGGTGCAAATATTCTCGCCAAAGACCCCGGAGGAAGAACATTCGGACAGTTAGTAATGATTTCAGGGGCTCCAGAGTGCCTAGATATCATTTTTGACAATCCAGTCTACCCCAATGCGAAGAAACTGCTTAGCCCAACACTCCCGATAACAGCTATAACCTCTAATACCCACTTTGGGAATATTGGGTGGATACTTAACCGACTTAGACAGATGGAAAAGCCTAAGCGACCTGCTACCAGCTGGGGAAAAGGGACAAAATTCATTTCGTATAATTACTAACCCACAGTTTTATGATTTCCAGGATACATGAGACAGAAAGGGCTTTGACAAACTTATACTTCAAGCCTTATGTTGACGAAGTAAATCCATTGCTTCCCGAGCCTCTAGTAGATTCAGCATGGGGCTTTAGCAAGAAGTCAGCAGAGCGTTTGGACTCCTATATCCGTCCCCTTCTCCGGTTACACAAGGACAAAAGGGCCGCCCCGCCGTTTTAGATATGAAGGGCCTTCCATATGACATTTTATGGGGGTAGGGCCAATATCGTTAAAATCCTTATGGACGCTGGAATCCACGCCAATGAGCCACCCCAAGAAGTCCATCTAACCCAATTATCTCTGCGTCTTCGCATTGCGGCTGTAACGCGGAAAAATTAACGATGGGAAGCATTTTTAAATGATGACTGCAATACAAAGCCCTGGGGAAATGATTTCGACCTTCTAGAGTGTTTGGATTTTTTTCCTTAACCCTGAGATGGAGGTTAACCACCCCGGAAGACCTGGAAAAAGAGCAGTCTCTCCTCCACTTTGCGATTATGTGTAAATCCCCAAAGGTCTTGGCTACACTCATGGCTTTCGGCGTGGATATCAAGCTCTCCGAAGAGGCTAAATGGCCAATCTTACATTTTGCATTTTCATATGAATCCGGAGACACAAGCTGGATACCTGTATTCCGCCAGTATGGAATCGATATTAACGCCGTAGTTACGGACAGGAAGACCGCCCTAGTCATTGAGATCGAAAATTTGAACACATCAACAGCAAATGCTCTGGTCGACAATGAAGCAAAATGGAGGCAGCAGGAGGAAACGCCAGAGCTCATAGCAGCTATCAAATTTGGTCGCCCTCCCTATTCGTTATTTTCACTTCTATGCAAACGACACAAAAGGCATATGCCCGAGGAAGAATACCGAACATATATCAATAGCCCCGGCCTTTACGGTTCTAGTCCCGTACATGTTGCTGCGAAGCAATATAGTAATGAGATATTGAAATTTCTTTGGTTGGAGGGAGCAAATATGAATGTTAAGGACAAGCAAGGCCGCAATGCTTTAAGCTACGCCCTTGAGAGTCGACTAACAATGGAGTTGCTCGTCAAGGTCTGCGGCATTGACCCGAATGAAGGACAAACCGACCAGGAGTATACTCCAGCCCACATAACTGTCCGTACCCTCTCCGACCCCACAATTATTGAAGAAGCCTTGCAGGTTCGATGGGGTTTAGGCGCAAACTTCAATATAAAAGATAAAGCGGGTAACACATCGCTTTCGATAGCCGATGCCCGAATGTCCCAATTCGATCCGTGGTACTGCGCAAGAATTCAACTTCACAAGTAGCCTGGGAAGAAAACTTAGAGCTGAGCGGGCGGCTGCGACAGGTGTTTGATAAATATCGATTGGACGACGGGGGCTATTCAATTAAAGAGCGCGACCGTTGTGTGTCGGTCAAACATTGTAATACCTGTAGATTGAAACACACCGTCCAAGGGGCTAACGAATTTAGGAGACTTGCCTTGCACCTCAATACCCTAAATAAAGTACTTAACAGGTACCTCAATCATTGGCAGTTGTCTTTATTTCCTCGCTATATAAGTACTTTTACCTACACAATGACGACAACACGAAAAATAGTGCTGATCTGTTGTATTTTGTTGCAGTGATTCAACATAGCTTTTTAACTAGGTTGGTCCATGGAGTTGCACGGCCTATTGGAAGCCTTGTAGAAGGAAAGGGCATGCATTATTCGACCTGTCGGCCAGCCCAGCCGGAGGAACCTATGACGTCCTTATGATCCGGGGTGCATGACATGGGATCTGACATAGCAAACAGTACTTAAGTATTATATTAACGACAAGCATGTGGATGATACACTGAAGTATATGTATACTAAAAGAAAGTTTAGCTGCATGGTGGGGTCTCACGACCACGTCCGATTTCTTGAGCAATATAACGTCGCAAGTTTTTTTTTTTTTTCCATTTCGTCTTTATTTTCATTTTCATTTATTTATTTCAAAAGGCAGGAAATATGGAACTGCAGGTTCCCCGCATTCCCCTTGAATGGATCCAACAGGGTAAGCCTCCGCTAATACAAGTAAGGGAAGGGCTGGGGGAGATTGTTGATAAATTTTCCTTGTTCAAGGAATCCATGAGTTGTGATGGAGGTTGTTCGTGCAAGACATATTAGGTAACTATCTATAAGCTTCCTTAGTAGCTTCCTCGGCTTCCTCAGCCATTTATACCTCATCCAATACACCTTTACCATTCTAAAGATTTCTTTGGAGCTATTTATTAGTTTAGAATCATGGCATCACACGATGAAGACGAAAGCGATATTTCGCCAGCTGCGGCTTCGCACCAGCTACCACGTATTTTTATCATCGCAGGGCCTTCCGCAACCGGAAAATCCACCGTCGCTAGTGCAATAGCTGAGACGTTTCGCCTTCCAATGGTCGAAGGAGATGATTTACACCCTCAAAATGTGGGCCATTCTGTAGCAGTTTCTGGTTTTCTGTAATTTCAAAGATCCTCCAAGAACCAAAGCTAATAGAGTATATATTCGGCTTAGAACATTGACAAAATGAGCCAAGGTCATCCTCTCACAGACGATGACCGATGGGGCTGGCTTAAAACCGTAGCTTCAGTATCAGTGAATAGCTCTAAACCTCCTACCTCACCTCCACATGAACTCGGCAGCGAACAGCGGGGTCGTCCGGCATGTATAACCCCATGCTCTGCCTTAAAACGAAAATATAGGGACCTGCTACGTTCCCAGCTCCCCGAGCCAGAAACTGCCATCCTGCATTTCCTCTTCTTGACTGCATCCGAGAAGGAGTTACTCAGAAGGATTGAGGAAAGGAACAAGCATTTTATGAAGAATAATATGGTGCGGTCTCAAATTGTAACGGCTGAGGTTCCGAGAACGTTGGAGCTAGATGGAGGCGAAGAATGGTCTGATGGAGATGTTGAAAATGACTGTACAGTCATCCGGACTGATAATCTCTCCCCAGATGAGGTTGTAGAGAAAGCGGTGGAGGTGGTCAAGCAATTAATGATTTCGGAGGTCGAAAATGTATACTTTGGTGGCGGGGGTGAGAGTGATGAGGGTTCTGATGTTGGTGGTATTTGATTTCCTGGTTATAGTACATCTATGGAGCGTTTTTTGCAGCTTCAGTGGGCGAATATCTGGAGGATCATACCCATATAGCTAGAGTTGTAACTTACTGCTTTTCACTTCATTAAATATCTTAAAATTCAAACCGAAAGCGGTTTACGGTGCTTAGTATTAAATGAAATTATTTTATCAAGTTTATTAATGACAAGTTTGTAAGATGTGAGATGAGATGGGATCAATACTGAGACTCGGGGTATAAAAATCCGACATGAACAACTCGATCCGATATTAGAACTTCAATCCAATATGTAGAAAAATATAACATCTCCCCCAAAACATCGAAAACTCCAAAAGCACCCGGTCTCGAACGCCTCTATAACGCCAATTTTAACGCCAACAAAGGAAAGTTTCTTGGTAAACGAGTGATAGAGGCTTTCCGACGATCTAACTGAATTATAATTATATTGTGAAATAAGTAGTATATCGATCCGGGGTATATGGTAAAAAATAAATGCGATTAATTCTGCCGCCAGATTCGGATGCATTTGTGATAACTGAAACTGGTACCGCCGTTGGTAATGGTATTTTGTGGCGGATATAGGCAGACGTAGCCAGTATCATCTAATGGCCACGGAGTAGAAAGGAGGTTGTTCGCGGATTGTTGTCGCTGAATGTCGGGATGAAGACGAAGATGCGGATGAAGTTGACGAAGATGCGATACTAGGACTGTGATGTAAATCGATTTGATCGTAGGGAACTGGATCATCTGAAGGCACAGTTCGCTGTCCCGGTTTCGCAATAGCTGAGTATTCCGGAGGCAATTCATAGAGTGGCAATGGGTCCTCGTAGTCGCGAGAAAGATGAACCGGAGGGGGTCTAGCAAAAAGATGTTAACTACGAATATTCAACATTTTTTTTGGACTTCATGAAAATGACAACTTACTCTCGTAATCCTGATTCCAGATCGTAATAGTCTCCTCTCGCGCGACCACTTCTTGCCACTCTGCGACCACTATGCCGCCGTTCTTGCATCGACACTTCTCTCGCCATGCCTTGTTGGATAGTCTGAGCCGTCATCCTCCGGGTTTTAGACAGAGAATAATTGATATAAAATGCTCGAACCATTAAGATCGTCAGACCAAGCCCGAGCACGACGCCTAGACTGAGTAATATAAACTTTGTATTAGCGTCCAAGCTCATATTGAATACGTCGCTAGATGAAGTTGTAGATCCATCAAAAGGTTCAAGTCGCAAAGAAAACCTCTAAGCCATAAAAAAATATTCACAAGCGAACCGAAACATCGGTGAGGAATGGGTAGTATATACGCTATAATCTCTGTCATCTTTCTCTCCGTCGCAAGCGACTCATTCAGGCCGACGAATACCAAGGAAAAATGACAAATTGAAACCCAGTGCGCCAACTGAGGACGTCGCTTGACTTTAAACGTCGAAGTTGCGAAAAGCGAAGGGGAAAACTTACTAAGATGCGATTTCCATCAGGATGACTCTATGAGATGATTATATCTTGAAAACACCATTAAGGCCTTTAGATAGCAGAAGACGGGATCAAGCTTTTGAGACACGGGACTGGTTGGTATGGTCCCGAGATCGAGTGTCGTTCTTTTGACGTATCTTGGCTTTTCGGGAATGGTGGTATACAATACCACTTTTTCTATGAGCATATACTTAAGTACTTCTTACGCCCCTCGAAAGACCCTTAAATCATGTCCTCGTGCAGATTTAGCGAGGGTCTCGGTGGGTTCGATATCTTGTTTTGGTGCTATGAGGTTGTCGATAGCGTTCGTACCAGACGCCTGCAGTCCATCGCACGTGGCGATTTAGCGTTGATGTTAATAGACCAGAAGGCTGATAAATAGTTCATGTGGCCAACCTCAGAGTCAAAGATTCGACCCAGAGGTCTTTCGATGGTTATCAGAGGGTTGATCGATACGACCAAGAAATAGATTAAGTGGGGGAAGACTAGAGGTCGAAGTGTGACCCGTTCATATAATATCGATATCTAGCAAGCTAACGTTGGAGGACAAGATGCAACAGCGGGGTTGCTTGTCGAGATACCAAAATTAAAAGCTGTCGATGGACGAACCTTCAAACCGAACTTAAGGAAGGATTCGGAACTTTAGCCTCATCCAAATTTAATTATTTGGCCATCTCTGGCTTTGCAGCCCTCGAATTCGGTCTTTTGCCAGTACCCTTTGCGCAAAAAAATCTTGGATATTATAAGCTTCCTCGTGCCCACCCGCCGCTAAGAGACTGGAGATGCGCATGCTGACCATCGATAGTGGCGTGAGAGCTGATGTAAGGTTTGCGTCAAACATTTAACAGGGTAAGTACTATGCATGTACCGGCCAGCGGGGAAATGGCGAATTCGAATATTCGCGCGAAGACATGAATTAAAGTTAAACGGGAAACGGAAAATGTTAAACGGGATTGAATCCTCGAGCGACAATGGCGGTATGCACAGTCTACTTCAGCGCACGTGCGAACTGGGAATTTTTAAAATATATGGCTCTTATTGCTGTCAAATATTCGAGTATGAATTTATGAAAACATGCCCTCAGCTCATGCCTTCAGCATGAAATCTAGCCGACCGGCGCAAGTAAAAACGGTTTCAGCTACTCAACTAGCAAAGGTCTACAAATATATCGACAGTTCAATAGTTGAAAGCAACGCATTCTGGTTGCCTTTGCCCATATGGTTGGTGGTATATTTAATCCAAGACAAGGCTAGACGGCCAGCTGCATCGCCGACGCTTTGGTTTTGGCTTTCGAACTTTCCCAAACGTTCGGAGCGACCGCAGCTGTACCAACAGTGACTAATAACCGACATATTGGGCTGTATGTAATGTCTCTGGCACCTAAAGTACCGGTACTCAGAATCGAATTGTCAGCTTATGGTACCTGTGAAGATTTTTGAGTGTGTCCGCTAACAGACCAATTGCAACTGAAGCCCAAACTAACTTAACAGGTGCTCATTAATTCCCAAGCCAAAGTTACCAGCCTAGTTATTGGCCGGCTGAAATGTTTTATATGGTCCTCATTTCCCGATATCAATCCATTTTCATTAATCAATTGATATATTCGCTCATATGATCATTCATGTTTTCAAAAGCAAAAAAGCTTGGTGGAGTGGCTATCATTCTTTATATTCGAAGGCTAGAGATCCGGAGATTGAAATCGCATGCTTCGACAGTGCAGTCGTTATGCAAGTAAGTGCATTAGCTACCTGCAAGTGATAGCTTCATTAGCAAATTACGAGCCTTCATATTCGATGTCTACATCCCATAGTTAATATTATCAATACCTATGATTACGCACATCTTCCCCACAGAAAAGGGTGTACCAAGTGAAATTTTTTACAACCAAGTTCCTGTCAGGGTCAGGCTAGTCGAATTTCGAGCGCACAATCCAGGGAAGGGACCCGAGCTTTAACTTTGGAGCCATGCGAAAAAAGAGAAAGCTTTAAAAGTTTCGGTCTGCGACATGACATCACAGTGCATGCGACCAGGTTCAGCTTCCCCAGTAAACTTGCATTCCAGCTAATCCCTCGACAGTCGCTGGTTCGATGGAAAAGGTCAGCCGACCAGGCAAACCTATCAAACCCATTTCTGATCAATCCGATAGACCCCGATGCCTGGAGAGAGACTTTTAAGTGTTTGAAAGACGAAGGAAATTCTAAGGCAAGGTGTGCGCTGCAATAGGCCTGCTGCCTTGAAGCCGTAGACGATTTAGGTCAGATTAGGAAAGTAACGTGATGAGAGCATAAAAATATCAGTGCGAACACACTTTCGAAACGGTGCGACACGTGCAAACTGGATATCAGTAATTCGCAATCGTCGGGCCGCGAAATCACCTTGTTTGTTCGATCCATAGCAAGTAACAAGCTAAACCTGCTAATGAGACCGAATCAGCTGCGACAAAGGAGTGAGCCCGCTTCAAGTACTAACTTAATTCCCCAAAGCAAGGCTGTTTGCCCAAAAACATCATGCTCGAACGGCCTCGCCTTCCTCTCATAATCTCATGCAATAGGTCATAAGCCCCGCAGGCAATGGTGCGGTCGGTAGATAATCAGCATACCCGTAGACTAGCTCGGCCCATGCGAGAAGTGCTTCCTTACCCGAGAATTTGCAGGCTTTCCTATGGACTGGTTATGGTGGTCCTTCCCGTACACGGTATCCACTAGTCCTTCGAGTTCGGCTTAGCGAGTTGAAGACTTCTTTGGACGCTATTGGAGCTTGGAGGACTTTTGACCTCTGATTCGTCTACAGCTCCTGGGTAGCCGCCCACACTTTGACAGGGACCTGGGCGACTCGACTTCTCATTTGCTGCGGCGTATTGAACATTCCTTTCAATTCCCAACAATGGCCTTTACCAAACAGCAGGCCCTCGTTCCTCTACGCTTGGTCTCAGATCAGCTCAGGAAAGATGCGCAGTACTTCCCGCTGCCGATGCAAATGACCGTCGCCTTCAGGTACAGAGTATTCTTAAATGTGATTGATTTGTTTCTTCTTCCGCTTCTTTATATATATATATATATATATTATCAGAACGAAAGGATCGAATTCGTAGGAGGATTATGCCTAATCGAGACACCCTGCTTACCCGCGACGACCGCAACGGCTAGCTATGTATTATATTACCAAACTCAAGCAGAGACCGTAGATATTATTAAAAAGTAAGGGCTTGCCCAAGGCTAGATGGTGTGTGTGTAGAGCAGCTGCGCCTTTTAGCCTCTTCAAGATTCCTGTCTGGTCAGGAAAGGTGCAACGGACGGGATCGCTTAATGTGCGATCGACTGGATGCATATACAGGAAGTACGCCTGTAAGTTAATATACTTTGGTAAGTTAATATCATTGTATCCTGTCGAACTAGACCGTGGGAATCTGCCTGAAGACTCCACTTCTGTCCCGCCTCTACATAATCGACCAAGAGTAGCTTGTCACTAGAGTTCCGCTGCGACTGGGGCGAGCGCTCGTTTTCCTCCTCCTCGATCGCATGAACATACCCCGGTCAATTGATTGCGGAAAAAAAAGTGCACCGCTCTTTTCCTCCAAAACTTTTTGCGAAAGATGCCGATAGTTGGTGCCATAGATAGTATCCGCACAAACTTAATTCCCAAAAGTTTCTAGAGAGAGATATAATAATGTTCATATGAGATCCCTTTGAAACCATCACAAATTGACCTGCGAGGGCTTATGTAGTAGCATATCATAATACCACCCTTGCGCTTTCCATATGCCCTCAAAACCCACATCCCACATCCTAGCTGCTCTACCCCTCCCCCCGCGTAGTTTGTTGAGAATTCGGTTTCCAGTTCGCAAGTTCCTCTTTTATCGAATTGGCCCTGCTTCGCCTGCTCATGCCTACTCTTTTGCTTTTCTATGTGTTTGTCTCTGCCCACCCTTCCACCGTTGGCTCGTCGCCTTCCGCTCCTCCTCTTCTTTTATCTACATAAACGTTTGGATGGAGTCGTTTATGCGATCATAGTACCCCAGAAATTGGCATCAGCAGCCAGGAAAACGCCATAGCTTAAGCCATACCGTGCCCCTCCACCACAGTCCGAGACTTTGGAACATGACGAAGGTTCGGACGGAGAGTGTGATAGACTGACTGCATATGCATGGTGGGGTCGGACAAAAAAAACGAATTAATCAACGACCTTGTGGGAAGGAACCAGAAAAGAACCCACCCTCCTCAAGCCGGCTAGAAGGGTGGTGTGCGACCTGATTTAGCTCCAGTGCCTCACAAGTACACTGGCCATCAGGTCTTTTTTTTCTTTCCCATCACACTCATTTGCAGGCGCACCTGGTTTTATGTCGATTCTAGTCAGAACCCAGACAGGAGTAACTGGAGTCGATTGAAAGAAGAAAAAAGCCATACCATACTTGCCTCCATCCATCCCGCCGCGCAGGACTGCCCGACAGAAGGAAGAGTCTTAAAGAACGGGCTGGGTCGCATGGGATAACTCGTGAAATCGGTACCTTGCTTTTATTATATATCCCAAGGCCTTGCCCTTCTTTCCTTCTTTTGCTTGCATATTTCACCTAAACATACTTATTTTATATATTATATCGATACCATCGCCTGTCTTCGTCTTATTCTTCATCTTGTTTGTTCGTATTGTCGTCGCACCATTTGTTGGAATCGGACCAGGAACGCTGTTCTATTCGTCAGCCATCCGCTTTTAACAGACCAACAGCAGCGCTGCTATAAAGAAACATCGTCGTTCACGTTTCAGAGCTACATTCCCGAACCCTGAGTCGCTTTGTGGGACGAGACGTTTCAGGATATATACCAAGCTACTCCCTTTTTACAAAGGCCCTCCCGTCTCACTCGATGCTTCTTGAGGTTTTTGCATAGCAGCGATATCAATCATACTAGGTGGGGTTTCCGTACCTTGACGTTCCGACTTCGACTTCAACTTCATCCTCAACACATCCCCATTTAAACCACAGCTAAAAGCCATATCCCGCTCACAACATTGCATCGTACTAACGACCGTACCGCTGGGGACTGATCTGTCATTTGGGATACTTTGTCGGATATGTTGGAGAGACCGTGGGACGCAAATTACGCTCCAGCGACGGCGTATGGTGCACAAGTGCGACACAAGGTTCCCAGCACCAGTAGCCATGTACATGTCTACGGCGCACAATATCCATCACAGGCGCAACCTTCTACCTACAACAGCTCATCATATGCCACATCTTCACAGTACAACAACATTTACAGTTCATCGTCATCACACCAATACCAAGTTCCAAGCTTACGCCACTCCAAGAGCCAAGGGAAATCTTCAAGTGGTTCACAGTTTGTTCGTAGGAGGACAAGGAGAACAATGAAGGCCTTACCTGACGATGTATTGGCAAAGATATTTCGATATGCTAGCCATGACTCCCTTCACTATGACCGCAAGGGGCGGAGCCAAATGATATACGGCAGACATACACTGCTTTGTATTGCACTTGTTTCCAAGCGGTTCCACTGGATTATCACACCGCTCTTATACGAGCGTTTGGAAATACATCCTCAAAACGAGGCCCTCGTCAGAGAAACTCTTATAGAGTAAGTCGTTCTAAATACTTTCCCTTTAGCCTTTAATTCCCCTTCGTTGCACGAAAGATTAACACGATTTATTCGTTCGTTCAGGGACCCAGCTCTCACAAAGCATATCCACCATTTGCGAGTTCAAATGCCGAAGAGGTTTCGTACCTGGGTAATGAAGTACAGCTTCTCACCTATCAGCTTCGAGCTTGTATCCAACTATGGTACAGACTTGGACATTCTACAACATTTCAAAATAGATCCTTACAGTTTAAGACGGTTGTACATCGGAGATGCAATGAGTGTTGATTCTCGTATGTGCAAATACATTGCCAACAATTTCCCCAAGCTCGAAGACATCACCATCGAAAGCCCAGTCTCATTCCATTCCCAGTGGAACTCCGACGGACTGGTAAGAATAAACTTTCCCGTTCAAATTTAAATTCCTCGTACCTGACCTAGAATGCTAATTTACATTCCTTTACACAGGAGCGGACCGTTTCATTTTTCTTCCCACTGCGGAGATTGAAACATCTTCGGCTACACGTTAATATGAACCCCAGCCGCACCGCTAACATTCCACCGGAAAGCACCTGGGCAGACCTAGTTCATTTTCTTCCCAAGGTCCCAGAAAGACTCCAGACCCTCACTTTTGGGTCCTTGGGCAAGAACGAAGAATACGTCTCTGTTTCAGATTCCCTCGTTAGATGTGTTGCATACTCTAGTAACCCGCCATCTAAACGCAAGGGCGACAAAAGGTTGAGCTCAGACGGCGTTTGGAGCGGCCGTGGCACCAAGTGGTGGAAAGTCGACATCCCGGCGTATCTCAAAGACCGAATCACAGTCCTCGAGCGTTGGAGCGTACGACTCAAGCTCGACGAACTCTACCTCTACTAAGACGAAATTCCATGATTCCTGAATAAGCGACCATCACCGTACCTTCATACGATCCTGTCATTATTGAATTCTGCATTCCTATTTCCGAAACATGCGTACCTTTATGACTGATATCGGCTTCCCATGACCCCTTATCACGGCTGATTATACGACATATTAAGAATTTGACTCAAGGCAACTTGAATCTACTCATACTCATTCAGCGACGCATGCACAGCAAATATTAACCGCTCTCCTTTCTCATTTCCTTTGTTCTTGTCGTTTCCTTCTATTTCCATTATGTATTAACGTTGATTTCCTTGATTCTTCCAGCCCCCCCTTTCATTTGTGCACGGCGTTCTCAGTCCAGATTTATCGGGTTGCAACTACTCTGTCGGATTTCTGCTTTTTGTTATTTTCGCTTTACCACTAGATGCGCTGGCGTTATTGAAGCGATGTGATCTCTGCTTTTCCTTAGTCCCTTATATTGACGATTCATGTAGCTAGCTTTTTTCCCTTTTTCTTGCAGATGCTTTTTCTCGTCTCTACGAAGATACGTACGGCGTTCAAGATACATATTCAGGAGTCTATGGGGAGTTTTTGAGTTTTAGCATACAATATTAACATGAGCACTGGTTGTTTCCTTCCTTTTGTTCCCTTTGTTAGATCGTTCTTTGAGACTTTCTCTATCTTCGATGGCAAATATTTCTATATATTAACCCAATATTTTTGAATTTCCGAATATTTCTTCAAAGGTATATATCCCCCCCTGTTGTATTACCCTAATAATTTCAATTAACTATTTATTTATATATTTTTTTATTTTTATTTCCATATATTTTAATGAAACGGACATACTTTATTCCCCGAAAGTTGCAACAACTTCCCTGGGCTTTTGGAAAGAGATACAATGGCATTCGTTGAAAAAGTGAACCCCCAAAATGCCTTGCTGCTACTTACTCACATAATGACATATTTTTTAGCTCCAATTCTAGCTTGTGACTAGGGGTGCCGGGTGGGGTGAGCATGGGGTAAGCTTCACACCCTGGAGCTCCATTCGGACAATACCCTTGTGATAAGTTCATCTGCTTCCAGGCCCAGAAGCCTCAAAACTGCTGACGGCTTCCCTTTTTTTTTTTTTTTTTTACAGTGTCACAGAAAGGAAAGTTACTAGAAACTCTAGATTGGGAGGGGTCTATCGGTTTGGTTTTGGTTCGGTAAGCTAGATAATATCCAGGAACCCGTGCTTGCAGTAAGTTTTTGAGCGATGAGGAATAAGTTAAGACGAAGATTATAGTTTTGGTAATCGGATATCGCGCGACGATGGAGATAGTATTGTCCTTTTTAGAGCTTCCTGAATTACTTACCTAAGTACCTTGGCGGCTGTTAGCGTTCAATCTAAATCCTAGAGCTGGTTATCGATATCGCTGGTATATATTATAGCTTCGATAACGCATAAAAAAAACCCTTGATATCATTAAACGCTAACTCCCGTATACCCCTCTCTTCAAAAGCCCGCCTCGCATCTCAACAATTCTATTTTTTTTGGTCTTTCTGTGTGAGATCCCAAGGAAACCATCTGACCAAGGACAGAAACGATGGAGTCCAAGCGATGTGCAGAATCGTCCGCATTAGCGTACATGATGTATATGTATATGTATATGTAATTCAAGTGCAGAATGCAACTCTACAAAGCTTTGCATGCAAGCAGGAATCAAACGTTAAAACCCGCGAACAGGGAGGGAAATAAACGTAAAAGAATATTTTAAGAAATCCGGTATCAGGTACCACACCCCTTTTTCGTGATAACTCTTCAACGGAAGTTACCCATGATGCAAACTTTGACTCATAAACTTTTTTTTTTTTTTTTTTTTGAGATCTGGTCAGATGATCATACGACCGGGTTCCTCTTGGAGCACAAAGATGGTTCGCATCGATTTCGAAGTGTTTGCAAAGTTGATAGGGACTTTTATTGGTACTCACTAATGATTAAGTGGATATAGTACTATACCGTCTTGAAAGCCATCATCCTTACGTCTAAAATTATTAAAGTTCATTTTCATTTTGGTTTTAGCTTGTTTTGAGGTTTTCTGGGACCATGATTGGACACACTAGGGAAAGTTCAGAACGACTAGATAAGATGATATAGCAGAGAGAATAAATAAGCTTACAGTCGAGTATAGATTGTATTCTGACTAGGATTAGTTACTCGCGAGATAATACGGTATCGTAATGGTTATAATGGTGCTTGCTTGAGCAATCGTCATTAAATTAAGTGCCTAAGTATTTGTTTGTTGGCTCCTATTGTTTGTCCTTTCGCTTTTTCCATTTACAGGAGATCCTAGTTTTCCGAGGGTGTTCCACGCGGAAGATAAATATGAGTATTCGTATTTTTCTACAATCAAAAATTGGTGCGTCTTTCTGTAAAATACGATAGATTACCAGCTATTCAGAGGGTCGTTCCAGGGTAGAAGTAGAGAAACTTTTAAATCCTCCTAAATCGAAGATAACAAGTTTGTTTGGCGGGCTTTGATCCGTTGTTCCTGTAAAACTCCAATCTCGTTGTTGATTAGAGTAGCAAATCCGCTTTCTGATGACGGAGTCATATACATAAAGAATGTTCCTTCGGGAACTAACAAGTACTCATCTCAGCGTATGATAGGAGGATCGTGTTAACAACAATAATAATGCCAAAGCCATTTCTGTACTTGTTGGTGACTTGAAAATTGCCAGGCTGTGGTTTCATCAGGAATGTTTAAAGGTTTTTGTTTCAAACCTGAATGCCCTAACGCTTTTAAAGTGCTGGTTCTACAAACCGCCAATTCAACGGAAGAACTGCCGCCTTTCGGCTTTGGATAAAACATTTACAAATTTCCAGAACTTTTCAGAATCTTCTTGACTTTCTATCTGATGCCACAAATCCCAGAACCAATTAAATCCTTACCAAGTTCCATATGCCAAAAAAGCAATGTATCTCCATACTTGAAATTTTGATGCGGGCAAAATATTAAATCAATCTCTGATGGAGCCGGGTCTAAGTGTATGGTGGAATATTTGTCCCCCTCCTCGAACAAGCTGCAGAACAAGGTGACTGGCAGGTCTCAGGTGTTCCTTCTGGACAGCAAAACTCGGGAAGCCCCGTTCTTGAGCATGCGGGAAAGCAGCCTAGAATATCGTCGTTATTAGGCTAAAACGTAAGGCTGGCGTCGGAGCTAATGATAGGAGTCCTTCGAGCCATTTGCAGCGCAGGGCATTTGTCTTCGCCATTGCCGAGATCCTGAGGAGCGTTGCATACGTATCCGTCACCGCCTGCTTCAACATGCCTTTATGAATGCGTTGTCTAGATCCCACGCATAAGCTCGAGATTGGTTGGATTTCAAATCATAGTCAGACAAATTATTCTGATATCTAAATAAATTACGGAATTTGTTACAGTGAAGTCGAAAAGAGTAGCAGGGTCACCCGAGCCGATACATGCCTCTCCATCAAGTTGCTGGTCGATCCATTGACAGCCCTCACGAACCCATATTCTACCGGATTGTGCGTTTTAGGAATCAAAGCGACTGTTGTGTCGTTAAGCTTTAGCAACAATTTCCCCACTTTCAAATAGGATGGAAAGACACGGAGAATTGTGTCCTGTGTACTATTACGTATTCGAAAAGTAACTCTTGAAGAAGAGTCGCCCATAGGAGATAACTCTGTGAAGTGGACAAGACGGACATAGACACCTGAACTGGAGATAAGTGGATTATGCATGTAACTTATAAAGACTAGTTAGTGTAGATGCAGTTCAGGGACACACAGTACATCACGTTCTATCAATTGGTACGGGTCATGCCACTATGCATGATTGCCAATATTCGATATTGCCGGTATGTGCGTTTCTAGAGGCAATCAAATACGGAAGAGTGATATACCATAAAATATAATATTGTAGTTGCGAAACATTTTTGAAAAAATGGATACGAAGGTGTGTTCATATCGTTCGTCGTATGCTAAGCTAAGATCTTGTGAAATTGGCCACTGGGTTTATGCATCGGCAACAGCCGCCAACTCGAGCACGGAAACTTTGTGCTACAAAGAGTGTATGCAGGGTTTGATGCCATCTGGGTGATGATTTCTAGCATAACTCGCAATTACTTTCAGAATTTGTTTTATATAGACAAGTATCTTGAAGGGGTGTAAAATTCTTCAGTAGACCGACATCAGCAAAGTATGCTTTATGTTCCGAGCTTTATCGTTTACTTGGAACATATAGAAGTACAGGTAAGAAAATGATCTCAAGTCGCTTCGACGCTTCAAGGGAGGTCCATCTACTATAAGATCGCCAGACCCGCCTGCAGGCCTGGTGCTACAGCAAGGGACATATGATAAAGTTATCGGAGTTTGCTGGCATATATTATATCTTAGTCGCCATGTATTGTAAACTTCCATGCATGTACTAGTAAATATCGTGGCGAAATACCCTCAATCGGGATGTGGTCGCGTTACGGCATTGTGCGCCGAGCAATTCTTGTTATGGAATTTATAGGCAATAGTTTCTTCTGTAGATATTAATTCTGAAATCGAGGAGATCTATATCTAGAAAATATGACACGACACTTCATGCGACACTAATAATTAGCGTTTATAGCTCGCTACCGGCTTAGATGGTTATATTATCATTATTCGGTTCTCCTGCATTATTCGTCTGTCCCATTTGGCTCCTCGAGGGATATATTAAGACGGTACGGGCCGATGAACGGAGGAAATTTAACCCAAGTACCGAGCTTACTTTTAGATATATTGATATCAGTTCAATTGTGGCCGACAAATTCTGTCAAAACTAGTAAGACCTGAAGATCCGGTTATGATAAGGCGGAGTTACTTTAACACTGAGGAAGGGAAAAAAGGCTCTATCTTGGCCCTTCGCGGCTCTCCCGGTACGTCGATATTAGCTTCGACGGTATCAAGGTACCGAGCTCTTAAGCTCTTGGCTTTTCAACATTTGTTTTGTTTCGAATCTATGCCAAAGAACAATAGGCATCCTACCCGAAACCCAATGCTGACAGATAGTTCGATCTCGGCTGTCGGCTCGACGATCACTTAAGTAGCTAGTCAAGAAGCAAAGCTCAAAGCTTGATCCGAGTGTAATCTCTAAAAAAAACATGCCTATCCTGTACCACCGAGAGGTACCTGACAGGGGTGTTTTTTTTTTTTTTTGGTCTCAACAAAGCATGCATGTGCTAGATCGACTAAGCCGAGACCGCTAAGTATATCAACCATCAGCCAGAAGCTACGGATCTGCAGAGCTAGTCTCGGAGTCAAACTCTCTATAGAGCCGAGCACAAGCTCGTGCTTGTCGGGCTATTAATTACTAACTACGTACGACCTAATTAGGAGCCGAGACTGAGGTTGGTAGTATACACCCCGGAATGACACCTAAAATATATTTACGTACCATTAAGTTAAACAATAAACCGGAAAAAAGCTACCAGTCTTCTCGTCCTTTGGTTAGATTTGGCCAAACGTAGACTTGGTGACTTCTACACGCTACCTACGATCGCGATCATATGATGGTAAGTATCTCAGATGTTCCCGTTGCCTATTAATTCGCGTAAATTCCGAAACATCTTTGTACAGGCGGTCTAGACTAACGGTCGTCAACGATAGCACGGTAGTTCACAAGCGTTAAATATAAATTAAGTAACGGATAGCAATTTAGAGAAATTTAAAGCGCCACATTCCTGAGTAATATAGAAATAACGGGGTTTGTCAAAAAGTGGGCGGAGGGGGCTGTGGTGATATTCCTAGTGGCACTACAGTGGATCTAAGTATATGCTTAAGTATATTGGTTTTTTTTGAAGAGCTAATAGGAGATAATCTATAAATGCGTTTATTCTACCCCGCATCGAATCAATTCGGGCTGACAGGGTGCAGCCAAGTGGCTCGTTTCGGCTAACGTGCATAGTCACAGCTTGATATTGATTCCGGGCATCTAGTTCTTTCGAATCTACAAATTTGTTTGTAAGAGCTCCATTCTGTAAGAAAATGCCACATTAGAATTGGGTCTAGTTTTATACTTGGGTACGAGACCAGCGTATGCTTTGTTTATCTAGAAATGAATTGACTGTCGGAAGGTTTACTCTTTTTTTCATATCGCAGATCTCACTTTTGATCTCGGTGGTAGATGAAGTGGTGTTCTCCATCGATTCGGTAGCGCGGTAGCGAAAATATGGAGATGCTTTTTTTAAAACAAAAGAACAACGGGAAAAAGTTTATTGATATTCTGGAGTTTGCATGCGAAAACAGGGTCTTGGAATATTGAAATTATAGCTAGAATCCTGGCAACTTCGTCCAAAACTTGCCGTAAAAGTTTTCATAAGCGGCGCCGCAACCCTTATTACTAGGCATAGGCGAAAGGTGTCTTCAAAATACCCTTTACTCGCAACTTAACATTATGGTCCGATATCATGATATGGTGGGATCAATATTATATCCATCATTCTGGGTATAAAGAGGGCCTGTGGCGGCGGCTCGAGAGATTACTTCTCTCACCATCACAGCCCTTGTCGATCCAACTTGGGGCCTACCTAGTAGGTAAAGTTCACTCTCACTTTGTCGCTCCTTCATTTTCCTGACTCTCTGAACCACTCTCATTCATCTTTTTACTACCTTCATTCACTTTCTGAACCAAAATTCAACACCCTCCTTTTATCAACCAACATGCACTTTTCAAGTCTTCTCACTCCGGTGGCAATTTCTCTCTTGGGCGTATCCGAGCTTGTATCCGCCCATGTCCTTTTCGTTAAGGCCGTGGGAAGTGGCGATAACAGCATTGCCGGTTACGGACTGGGTTACGATCCAGCCAACAGACGAGATGGGGGTGGTTTCTTCCCTTGGCAGAAAGATGTACCAGTTTTCGACGTCAAAAACGTCCACACCAAGTGGAACAAGAAAATTCTTACTCATGGATGCGGAGTTACTACCGACTCTCTTGTTACCTGGGTACAGAGGAACAAGAAAGCGGAATGGCTAGATGTGGCAAATAAAAAACTCGGATGGCCATGGCCCTATCACGACACTCCAAATGATGGGTATCTCGACATTAAATGGTGGATTAACAACATGTTCCAGTTAGAACAGAGCAAAAAAAATAGGTTTGACAATGCTCTTAAACAGACTCTCAAAAGTGGTATCCCGAAGGTCGTCCCAGGTGGAAAATTAAAGATCACAGCCTGGCAGGTAAACCAGGACGGCGGTGGTCCATTCACATGCATGATCGACTATAAAGGTACTGCGAAAGGGTGGACAACCCAGAACCTGAAAGTAAATACAAACTGCCTCGGTAATGCCTATTCTATACGTCCGTCAGGTCACCCGGGGTCATGCGAGATCGAGGTCCAATTGCCCGCCAATTTGAAATGCGAGGGAAGTTACAATGCCAAAAGAATTTGCATCGTCAGATGTCAAAATAAGGCCGAGTATTATTCAATTCACTTTCACATCAAATAGTAAGAGGCTCTAATTTCGTATATTAGGAACGGCCCCTTTGGAGGATGTATTCCCATCCAACAGCTCGAACCTGTTGTGAAGAGTGTGGTGCAGAAGAAACCAGTTCCGGTTCCTGTCGTCAAAACTGTCAAGCCCGTCGTGCTTCCTCCTAAGGCTGTCACCGTCACGAAGAACAACGTCATCACGGTCATCAAAGACGGTCATACTAAAGTTTCCGTCATCACCAAGAATAGCATTCTCACTCTGACTCAAGTTATTAAGCCACCACCAACTACAACAGTAGAAATCCAGTACAAGACAGTTACTGTTGAGACAGAAGTTTTGCCCACGAAAGAGGCTACGGATATCGAAGAACCCATCACGCCTACTGCCAGGCCACCAGCAGATCAAAAACCTACTGAAGAAGAGCTTGAAGCGGGTCTCGGTGGAGAGGACTATGATGATGATGTCATTGAGGAACTGAAGAACACACCTATCACCTCGGAGGAAAAGGAAAAGCTTCAGGAACAAGTTGGTCAGGAGAATGAACCTGCGGACGGATACTATAAGCAAAAGCTTAGATTCCACCGAGATTAAGAACACTACTCGTCCTTCTTTCTACATGGGGAATTATGGAAACACGATTCCTTATGAGAAACGATTTATCGAGACCTAGCTATAATGCATATGGTCGGTCTCATTTTTTGTTGCGCCGTTTGTATATAGAAATATGTGCTACAATTCGCTTTATATCTAGCTCCGTAAAATGCGTGGTGTTATCAATTATTTAAATAGTAAGAGACTCCAATTCAGCCCCTGTACTACTTCCGACTAAAGAGGGTGCTAGAAAGCAGAGCTTCCGTATGTACCCTAGTATGAGCGGTTTTGAAGTCTTTCTATTTCTTCTCACAAGTGCCTAATTTATAGAAGCCTTGCCCAGAATATATATTGTTTGACTCAACCCTTGAATATTAATTAATTCGGTATGCATTTTACACAAATTGGTCAGAAATCAACACTCTAGTCACGTGCGAAGTCATATCGACGGTGGCCTGTCTAAGACTTGGTACACATCCTTGAACCAAAGGCCTCACAATCGGGAGAGTCTGAAATTGCGGTGACCGAACAAAGCCCTTCAAAAGGAGGGGCAAGTTTTACATCTATAATACATACCTGTATAGTATTTCAACAATGAACCCAAAATCCGACGGAGTGCCTAAACTCAAGTCGGGGTTTTATCAAACCTGCCTCCGAACCGTAAAGTTTCCTAAAAATGTCTAAAATTATATATACATAGTGTGTTACCATGGGGCGGCTGATCCGCCTCTAGACCGCTCCAAACCGTGGAGTAGTAGAGTGGACTTTTTATATCTTTGATGGACTTAAGTCTTTTGGTGGAGCGCCGGTTTGGACTTAATATTTTTAACTTACGTAATTACTTGAAAATATGGGCCGATGGTGTGGTTTGGACTTATATTATAAATAGACGGATTACCAGGCACTTGGCAGCTAGGAGTACCGCTTGAACCGACCTCTATTGATAGATATAATTTGAGAATAACAGTGTTTTGAAGGATAAAAACAGCTAGTAAAACAGCACTGAAGCTCAAATACTTTCCAGTCCAAAACACAACCTACTAAATTATTCCCCCAAAACTCCATCTATGCGCTCCACCATAACACCTTAGATCCCCTGCCCACTATAAATATAAAGTCCACCACAAATAACCGTTTTCTAAAACCCACTGGCACCTAAAGACTATACAGAACGCTAACCCCTCACTAACCCACACTTCATCACAAAATCAAATCCACTCCAAAATCTCCACTCCATCCATATTTTCTCTATCCACCTCCGAGTCCTTTAAAATCCTCTTAAGCGCTATAATACCTTTACTGCTCTCCTTACTATTATAACAACACAATGGATTTTGCATTAGTTAAATTTCATATTATAATTTTTTAAGTGAACTAGTGTATTCTAGTTTGGAGGTTTGGGAGTCCCAAAACAAAGTGAGATAGTACATCCAGAAACAACCCTCTTCTCCCCAGAATAACTTCCCAACCTGTGTTTTAGAAGTACTTAGGATCTGATGGTTGGAGCCTATAGTTTCTTAGTTACTCTCCAGATGGCTTAGTAATCCGTTGTATTTTGGTGTGGGCAACACGTTTACGACGTCACGAATGACTATGAGATCGCTGAGATTACGTTAGTATTAGGATAGTTATTTGAAAATTTTTTATCTCAAGAGTCGGAAAGAGCTTACCTTCTCTCGTTGATTCTTGTGTGTTTGAGAGTTGGGAGCCAAAAAAAATCAAGAAAGAAAAAAACGGCGACAAGTTGCCGGATAATGTTAAAGGGTCCCCCAGGCCCCCTTTATTGAGGATAGTCCATCTTGTTCCTCCAGGAATAAATGTCCTCCCAAGCATCGGACTTCTCAGCGGGGCCGAACACCAGACCGGCAAGCTCGGAGACAAGTTCGGAGACGGTGTCGACATGCGCCTCCCCGCCCACGGCCTCTCCCTGGGGAGCTGAGACTTCAAGGTTACCCCCGAAATCAATCAGCATCCCGGAGGGAGGGCCAGGAAGCGGGGTTTCTTCGGTTTCAGCTCGGGCAAGCCCCTCTTGCCAATCAGGGATGTTACGGTACTGCGCACCCGGAATGACCTGGATGTCGGTGCTCCGGGTCTCCGTGAGGCTCTCAGTAGCCTCGACGGCGCGCCTTTCCTTTGGGATGGCGACAAGACGGGCAGCGAGTTGTGGAGGGAGGGGAGGCAATGGCGGTGGGGCGACGATTCCACGTTGAGCCATTGGTGGGACTTCGGCGATGCTAGTGACCTTGCTCTCGCTTGGGGTGGTCCCGAATGGGTCTGAATCGTCGAAGTGGAAGACGGCGGGTGGTCTGATGGTCCCAGGTTGCTTTGCAGTGATGGCATGGTAGACGCGGCTTCCCCCAGGCTCGGCTTTGACCATGTGCGCAATTGTCAGTGGGTACCATGTGACCGGACGCTTTGGCTCCATTGGCGGGGCATCTTGCACGGCAGCCGATCGTACACTTGGGCCAGCAAAAGTGTTGGCACCAGCCTGGCCGTTAGCAGTTGCAACAGTATTGGCACCAGTGACGGGAGCGTTAGTGGTAACCCGAGCGTTGGTACCAACGGGAGCGTCAGCGGTCGCAACAGGATTGGTACCGGCAGGGAATTTAGTGGCCGCGACATTATTGGAACCGGTTGGAGCATTAGTGGTCCCGAGAACGTTGGCCTTGACGGCAGGAGCATTGGTACCAACTGAAATATTTCCAGCGGCGGGAACGGTGGCGGTAGGAGTATTGCCAGGAGTAGGAATGGTGGCACCGGCGGGAGCACTCGCAACGGTAGCAGCGTTAGCACCAGTAGTAGCATTGGTATTGGCACCATTCGGGGCATTGGTACCAGCATTAGCAGTAGGAGCGATGGAAGGACCAGTTCCAGCAGCAGGAAGACCTTTAAAATACTATTTGAAATAGAGAAAAGAATATGTTAGCCATTGAACCCTCATTCAAAACAATGTGATAGTAAAATGAGAAATTAAATAAAAATCATTGTGAATCCATTAGCTAGGATGAACCAATAGAGTTCCATATGATGTATACAGAGGTCAACTTGTCTGAAGCCATGATTCTATAGGAGAATCAATCAATCTAGTCTCCAAATGCATACAAGGAGGCTAGCGAATCTGCTAGGAGCGAGGATTATAGTGAAGCCAATATCAAGGGGATAAGGAGAGCCGTGATGATGGAATTGAAAGCGAAGACAAGAGTAACTGCAGGGGAGGGGCTGGGCTTTTATAGCCGGGCAGCTCAGCGCAGAGGGCTTGAGGGGGACGTCCTTTTGCCGTTGGTTGCCATGGGGGAACAGGACCCGAGAACTGTGCAGTGACCATGACGTCCAGGAGAGTCACTGCCACGGACTGCGGAAACTAGCAGGCAATCTCCGCCATATAATCAAACTGAACAAAGAACCTAAACAACGTAACATCACGCTTACATGTCCGAAAGTCATTCCAGCATCCTCCATCATATGCATACATCTGCGACGAAGCTCAATAGACGAAAGATTCTGCCATTTAGTGTGACATATGGCCTTGCGAAGGGGCTTTAGGTCGTACGAGTTGGCGTAACGGTTCCACTGGAGAGCCATGAGCCTGTTGTTTCCAAACACCTGGGTTCCGAGAAGCCGGGCAATATCGGTATGGATGTTCGCGTCATTGGAGAAGTCAGTCCAACCACGGAAGCCGGTTTCATTTCGGACTTCAACCTGAAGGTAAGAGAAGTCGCGTCAGTTCAACCATTGGACAATGGAAAGGCAAGCCAACTCGACAGCTAGCAGCTAGCTGTTTAAACTAGGCAATGAGGTATTGCACTTACCTTTGGGTACCCGGCAGGGACATGCTTGTCGTTGACATACAAGACCAATGATGCTGTGTTTTCAGCCCAATAAATAGTAACATACTTGCTATTCATGGTAAAGCGAATGACCTGGCGGCTCGTTGGGGACGGGAAAGTGATCTCAAGCCCATCATTTCGTCGAGCAACTAATTCAATTCGCTGACCTTGGCGGGAGCGAATGTGACGGTTACCTGTGAACGTGATGGATTCGTACGTCTTGATGACGAGAGCAGGGTGGGGGTTCTGTTGATTTGCCATTGTTGCAACGGGTGAGTGTCAAGACACGTCCTCTCGATGCTTAGACCTAGATGATGGATTGAGGAAAAGTTGATCGATGACAGGAGATGACAATGGGGATATCAAGAGTTGGTACTATCAAAAGAGATGATGATGATGGTGATGATGATAGATTGGTTTTGATGGTTGATGGTTGAGATCTGTCAGGTGCAGAGAGGAAAGAGGACGGTGGTTGGTTGTGAGGAGGAAGAAGAACCTGGGGGTTTCTGTTTTGGAGAAATTTATATACCAGAAAAATATCGTTGAGAGATCAATTGTGGCGGTACACTTAAGACTCAAGATATCCTAACAGCACCAAACTCCTCATGGCAGATCATCAGCCACACCAATACAGACATCACGGCCTACATATTCTATTCTACACATCACTATTCACGAGACGCACTAAGAGGCTCTATCGAACGACTGTGGTATTTTGTGTGTTGGATCCAAACAGGAATTATTCCCTATACGGTTGCTGCTCGTTCCGTTTGTCGAGCCACAGCACTCGCCACGATTCCCTCGGGACCTGCATCACCAATCGAACTCGAAAAGAACTCGATGGTACATTCAACCCGAAAAAAGCAAAAGTCTAAGCGTCATGTATTCACTAAAAGGGCCAGGTATCCGTTTGGCTATGCTGCAGCTGTATGACACTCGGAATACTTGGGATGGCACGAATATTAAGCTTAGCGTTGGCAAAAGTTATCAGTGCCCAACGGGCCTGGACGGAACCCTGGGTGGGAAATCCAACCTACAGAAACAAGGGCATATGTGGCCGGCGTTAGAAACAAATATAAAATGAACATGAATGGCCTATTCGACGGCCTAGAGCTTTTCGCGCGATCATTCCGCGGTTTTTTGTTTGTTAGCTGTGTATACTCGAAAACCAACACCAGACCAAACCTCTTCGAAAAATTTATTAATCGCGATACTTTTTATACACCTTTTAACCTTCAAGCTGATATCCTATCTTATTTGTCAGGCTCACATTGATATTATTATATTATCTAAGCATTTAAGACAATATTCAAGGGAGTGATCAGAAATAGAGACTTATTATGAACTTCGGTAATGATATTAGGCATGCAAAGTATACCATTCCAGTGGCCATACTTCTCACAATTCTTCTCCAGCCCTTCAAAACGAGCGTAGAAAATTACAAAAAAACATGTTTACTCGTTGTAAGTAACTAGTTAATTCTGATGGGCCATATTTCTGCATGTCTCGCAGTATTTTATCTAGCAAACACTACTAACAAACTATCAAATGTTGCAAATATCACAGATAGCCATAACATCAACGATACCGTGGGACTCCTATCTCCTGAGCAACGATGCTTGGGCCTAACATGCTGCCATTGGCACCACATTTTGGAGAATACCAGTTGAGGAACTCTTTTCTTCGTAGTACAACCATACATTACTTCACTTGTCTGTATACTTGTGGGTAAATCTATCATTCCTACGGCCTACCTACCGACTTCGCCAATGATTCCGCCGTCTCTATCAATTGAGGAAGCAAACCTCAAGCCAAAGAAGGAAAAACATCTGGTTGAAAACAATTACAAACACCTCAGACGCATCGGATTATTTAGAGCTATCTCCATTGCACCTTTAGTTGCCATTGAGGCCAAACTAGTTCATAGCGGTGGCTAAGGTACATATATGGGCTTGATTATAGTCCGAGCTTGCCCCGTTATCTTCTTCCTTTGGGGCCTATCCTATCAGTGTATTCTTTCAGTTCCTCGCAAGAATGTTCTAATCCCCATATCGCTACCTATGATTTACCTTTGGTTCGTTAATACGTTGGCATTGAAGAATGGCACTTGGGTTATCAATCCTGAGAAGAGTTTTGAGCTCAAGCTCTGGAAATACTTGGATAACGAGTAGGAAACAATGCTATACAGCTTTAATCGTTTACTAAATTAGGAGTAGCTAACAATATGGTGTTCAGGGAAGCTATATTTTTCCTCGTTACCAATATTTTAATCACTTTTGGCCAACTGTCTTTCGACCACACTCTAGATGTGATCAATGGGTTCCCAGAAATTTTCAACTTTGTAATTCCTTCATGGCCACTATTTCTGTCATGGTTAGAGGGTTGAGCATTCCCGTCAGCCAATACACACTTTAGACAGATACTTAATCTTAGATTTGCCATTATGAAACTTCAACATAAGAGCAGAAGTTTCTCCTTTGCCAGTGGCGTGTTTGAGGGAAGACTCCGGATCGACTTAGTATTATTGTAAGTTTAAGGTCCCAAAATATCTAAGGGACACTAACTAATCCGATCGTATTCTAGATACGCGTTCTGTCGGAATGCAAATGGCTTGATAGACGAAGCTGAGACTTGACAGGAGGCTCAAAAAACATTGTCGAAACTTTCTGAGGCCGCCTCGAACACCTATTCATACTATGGAAAATCCAAGGTGGAAAAAAAGCCTCAAACCGCCCATTTCTACGCTTTATAATCTACCAGAGGAAATAGCATCCTCGTTGGAGATGCTGCCTATTGATATCCTCCCCGTGAAACTAATACAAGGGCTTTTTGAGAGATTTGGAATAGATTTATAGTTCCCGTCAGGCAACAACGAGAGAGCGGACAATCATATTTTCGACGGCAAATTCCCTATCAGAACGGAATCAGACGTTTTTATATACCGAGTGATTAGTTGGCAGAATACTAGTTAACCCCTACAATAACCATCGAAAACCCAGATCGAGATGGAGTTCGATTGCTGCGACAGAGGTTACTAGGGATCGCGATGGAAACTTACTATCAGGACAGAAGTGCAATTGAAAGGTTGCCTACTCACAGCGGAGCAAGGAAAGGCGTTAGAGGGGCTGTGGAAAACTATGTAGAAATCGGGAGGGTACTACTTGGACGGGACGGAAAGACGCCGATAGGGAATGAACCGACGGTTAGTAAATCGAGAAGGCTTTGGGTGTTTGTTAAAGCCAACGTATACGAGTTACGTTACATGTAAATAGGTCTTATAGCTGTTTCACAATCTCGAGGTTTAATTCCTCATTTAAATTCGAAATAGAAACAGAACTTCGCCAAAGTTTTCACTTCCACAAACTTCAATTTCTACTATACTCCGATCCTATTTCAAAATTACATAGCATTGCCATCGGTGATATAAATTTTATAAAGGATATCACTAATGCACAACTCTCGCCTCGGAAGCACAATAACTTCCGCGGCCCGACGCCTAACCCTTTCAATGACTCTTCCAGAATGCTACAAACTCAAACATCCTCCAAGCTCGTGTAATCAATGATGTCATGACTTGATCCCAAGACATTTAAATGATGTATCCGTGGCGTGATTTATATATAGCCCCCCTTTCACCCCCGGTTGCACCAGCCACACTTTCACCACGTTTTTCCCGGAGCCGATAGTGAAATATGTAGCAGGGGTTAGAGTGTACCTTATCGATCGCCATGTAGCACAGAAATCGTCCAGTCTGTACTGCTTAGTAATAAATCCCCAGCCGGATCGCGATTTTATTTTTTTCTTCTTCCTTAAACTACGGCATTAAGTTTATAATTATCGTCAACAGATGAGATCTGTGATGACGTTTGATTGGTTGGAATATTATCCGAAACGGTTCTATTGTGAACAGCTGGCTCTTATCTAGGCAATGAAGTTTCACTTGCTAACTGATATAATTTTACAGATTTGCGAAAAATGCTCCGAGAAAGCCAAGTAAATCAATTTCAAGATCGAAGTGCAGGCTTCGCAAATTTTGGGATCTTGCTTCTATTTCAGACATTCTTTCACTACGATTCGGTTCAGATTTGTGTTAATTTTATGCAAGGTACTCTTAAGCTCTCCCTGCCGGCTCATTCAACAGCCGATATGACAGTGCGGGGCGCACTAGAGTGAATATGTGATATATATACACATTAGGCTTTCGTTAATTTGTAAATGCGGTTTTGCGGTTTCTCTGGAATACTTGAACGCCTACCGAAATTAAACTATTACCTGTGGCCCTAGAGTTCAGAGTATCAAAATGGAGCATCAAGGGCTTTTGGGAAATCCGTTGCGATCATCGGTAAGAACCCACAGGATCCAACAAAATTACACAAGTAATTGTCGGATGATGGCTCATCAGAATTATAGGTGCTGGTGTAGGTGTGCCTCTGTGGCCCGTTTGGCAAAGGCAGGGTTCAAGGTTACTATCGCCGAGAAGAATGACTTTACAGGTGGAAGGTTTGGATATCAAGAATCCATATATCTACGGACTATATTTTAATCGATTTAGCTGCGCAGATGCTCCCTAATATATGACGGCGAGCACGCAGGTGACTCCTATTGTGATACAACAGTTACTTTTATTGGACTTCTCACTAATATATTAATTCTCATATACTATAGAGATTCGACCAGGGGCCTTCCCTTCTCCTAACCCCGAACTATTCCACGAAACTTTCACAGACCTTAACACCACAATGGCAGATGAGGGTGTTGGACTCCTTCGATGCAACCCAAATTACCAAGTGTTTTTCCACGATAACGAAAAAATAGTACTTTTGAGTGATTTGGCACAAATGAAACCTGAGATTGAGAAATGGGAGGGGGGAAAGATGGATTTTAACGCTGCCTTGCCTTCTTGGCTGAGGGACACATAAACTATGAGTTTAATCTTGGAAAGTTTCTGAGGAAAAACTTCCCCTCCCTTCTGAGCATGATGCGGCCAAGTTTGTTGAAGGATATTTTTGGGGTGGCGATAGCTACGCCCCTGGTAAATTATTGGTTCTGAATTGTGAGAGTAACCGACACTGATATCATTGTAGTATACCCGAGCGTCGAGTTATTTCTGGACGGATAGGTTAAAATGCTTTACCTTCGGTTCAATGTACTTAGGGATGAGTCCGTATGCCGCCCCAGGGATTTACTCCGTTTTGCAGTATACAGAACTCGCGGAGGGTGTTTGGTACCCCCGCGGTATGTTCCACAAGGTTGTCGATACTATCGTTAGAATAGGCAAGGGGGTGGGGTAGACTACCAATTCAACTCGCCCATTTTCGTCGATTCTCCTGTCCGAAGACGAAAAGCAAGATGTCGGTGTAGTACTGCAGTCCGGAAGGCGCATCCAAGCCGATATCGTCCTCGTAAACGCGGATCTAGTGTACGCATATAACAATCTCCTCCCGGAAACGAAATATTCGAGAAGTCTAGCGAAACGTCCCGCGTCCTGTTCAAGTATATCTTTCTACTGGTTCATGAGCCGAAGAACTGGCGAGTTGAGCGCGCATAATATCTTTCTCGCGGAACGGTATCAAGAAAGCTTTGATGATATATTTAATAAGCTGGAGGTACCGGATGAACCGAGTTTTTATGTTCATGCGCCGGCGAGGATCGATTCTACTGCGGCTCCGGAAGGCAAGGATTCGATCGTGGTACTTGTGCCTACAGGCCACCTGAATGAAAAATGGGAATGGGAAGGGATTCAAGAGTACAGATGACTGGAATAGAATTGTGAATAGGGTCAGGGATTTGGTTATTGAGACAATTGAGAGGAGAACCGGTGCGAGGGATTTGAAAGCAGCGATTGCATCTGAACGGGTTAATGCTCCAACCACATGTAAGTATCCTTGCAAAAATGTTTCCATTGGAAAAGCTTCCGCTGACACTTGTCTTCTTCAGGGCAAGAACGTTTCAATCTCGAAAAAAGTGGAATCCTTGGACTGTTAATTGACTTTTGGTAAGTTATAATTTAGTAGCTGCCCGCTAGAATTGTCCACTTAAAATGGATGAATTGATTGATAAGCTAATTCGTCATCAGGAACGCTCTTGCCTTCCGGCCTAAAACGAACGACAATTTCTGGTCTCTACTTCGTCGGCGCGAGTACTCACCCTGGTACTGGTGTGCCTGTTTGCCTAGCTGGAGCGAAGATTACGACAGAGCAAATACTCGATGACCTCAAAGTGGAGAAACCATGGTCCCCAGCAGCCCTACCAAACTCACGTGCAAAACAAGTGGGGTCTTCACTGGACATTGAACGGATTGGGAGTATCTTCGGTATGGAAGCATGGCAGAGGTTTTTCTGGGCAGTGGTTTTAGGGAGTGCTATTACGTTAATTTTGCAGAGAATCTTCGGCTAGTCTGTTCGACTGATGTATACGTAGTACGTATGTAAGTACTCATGTACTAGTTATTCCTAGGCCATGGGTCATAGTATATGCCATATTTTCGTTTCATTGCGATTGCGATTGAGATTGCGCCTGTGACTGCGTTTTATATAGGCCTAACTTACAAGTAGTCTAGTTGATGTCGTTTTCTCAAAGCCATCAGCTAATCTAACGGTCATTGTGCATAAATAACCGATTTGTGAGCTACCTAGTGGGGAGGAGAGCTGCCGACTTAGGTGAAAGGTCGAATTAGAAGTGGAGAATACCAGGATTTGAAGTCGACGATTGATAGATATTTGTATACCAAGGTACCTCTTATCCAACTTTATACATGAAATTGATTCAAGCTTCGGCTGGCCTGAAAGTCCAGCCTTGGAAACGGAATGTACCGGCTGACAAGGCTTGAGCCTTGGCAATGGTGGACGACCCCACCCGATCGGTCCTGCACGATACTGCAACGGCGGCGCAGCTGGCGACCATGCAACATTAGGATGCACAACCATTTTGAGTGCTGTCCATGCGGTGCATTTTGTATCGGAACAACACCATGCATTTTAAACGCTTCATGACCTTATCATTTGAGAACATCATATCGAACACAGATGCATAATATTGCTTCTCGCCGTCGACACTGCGCTGTCCCTGCGAGCCTTCGGTCGCTTGGATCGGGCTCGGGATATCCGGTGGTCTCGTGGCATCAGATCTCACCTCGATCTGAAACTTGGAGGGGGTGAAGTCGATGATGTCTGTCTTAGTCTGCACCGGGGCGGCGGGATGAGTTTTAGTTCGAGGCTCTCAACAACGGGATCCCTGCAATATGTCAAGGAAATAGCGGGTCCTTATCATCTGGCAACTAACGGTCTGATGGTCATGCATGAGGAATGCAAATAAGTTGGCCCGCACTGCATTGCACTTGCAGCCTTTGCAAGTTTTGTGGCCCGCAAGGTCGTGGTGGTGGTGATTTCGTGGGCCATATGACTGCCGGTAGAACCCTTCTGACAAACCCCCTATTCCCTTCAAAAGTTGTCCAAAGGAACCTGCACCAACCGTCTGCGTTTTCTTTAGGTTTCTGGAAATAAATATGGTATCAACTTGCCTGGCGGGAAGTTGCACCGTTGTCATTATCACCTTTATATAAGTGAAACGGTACCCAGACGGATACACAGCAGCAGGACCCTGGAGGACAAACGTATAACATCGGAACTACCCTACCAGATAAACCATTACACCTCAGCGGGGTTCTTACCTTTCGTCTGGTACCCTCTTCTTCTAATCATCGAAGCTTTTCATTTATATAGTTATATATATATTTTAATTTCTTAGCCGAAAAAGTCACACTTCTATTACCACTATCATGGTGACGGGAGACCGCCAAGACGAGCGAACACCATTGCTTCGGCATGATGGTGCACAATCACTACCAGAATATCAACGTCGTTCTTCAACCACTAGCAATGTTACAAATCTTTCGGAAACACCAACTGTTGACTGCGAGGCTGGATCTCCAGGTCCCAATCACACCTCCCGCCGCGGCCTTGTTATATTAATCAGCTTCGTCCTTGGAATGTTCATATTGGAAGCCGCGGACCAACTTGTAAAACCTGCTATGGTCAGGATATATGAGGATACGATATGTAGGAATTATTATGCTACTCAGCAACATGAACTATTTCCTACCGGGGAGGATGTCCCGGAAGAAAAATGCAAAATTGCACCTGTTCAGACAGAACTAGCATTAATAAGAGGACTAGAACCAGTATTTGATGCCATCCCAAGTATGCTAAACCCTGTATCATATTGTTTTACAATCCATGCAATGTCAATTATTGATATGAACAAGTATCGCTAATGTGTAACAACTATTATAGGCTTCCTGGTAGCAATTCCACTAGGAATGCTTGCTGATAATCCAAAAATTGGGCGGAAGCCTGTCTTCATGGCTTCGCTGTTGGGCGCATTATGTCAACTAATTTGGGCCATCGTCGTCAATCGATTTTCAGATACTTTCCCTATCCGATTCGTATGGTTCGGATCAGTATTCCTGATCACTGGCGGGCTTAGTGTGACAAATGCACTTCTATACACAATGATCATCGATGTGACTGCCCCCTCAGAGAGGTAAGCTAATCCAAAGGACATGAGCTTGGTCATTGAGAAAATTTAAGAACTTTTCTTACTAACAGGTATCATTATAACTATAGAGCATCTACTTTCTTCACTATGCAGCTTGTCGGGTCTTATGCTCCAGGACTTATAATGCCGCTGATAACATCCAGGATTATGGAAAAGTCGGGAAACTGGACGTCCGTCGCATGCGGCGTGTTTTTGACAATATTCGGCTATATTATGATGTCGGCCGTTCCTGAAACGATCAGTTTTCACAATTCTGATAAGTATACTCAACCTGAATCCGCCGTAGAGACTACGTCGACTGCAGAAGCAGATAGCATAAACTCGGAATCCACTATCCCTCCCGAGAAGCAGAGCCTTTGGCTACGGTGTAAAACCCAATTCAACGAATTCATCGACTCTTCCAGTTTCGTTTTCCACAGTCCGCATCTTAGGATTCTTGTCTGCTCGCTCATGATGTCCATGATATCTCTCACCCGCGCTCTGGAAACATTATTATACTACGCATCAGCTCGATACGAGATCACAATTGCAAAAGCCAACCTTTTGAACACAGTTCATGCAGCTGTATGCATGGGCATCCTTTTCTGCCTCCCCTTCGCATCTGCATACTTAACCGGTACACTCGGCATATCCTCTCAGCGTAAAGATCTATTGATAGCACAGGTTTCTGTCGCACTTTTCGCAATTGGATGGTACATCGTCGGGCTGGCACCGACATTACCGCTCGCTATTGTTGGGTTAGTGGTATACACACTCGGGTCAGGGTTTAGTGGGAGTGTGAGGAGTTTAGCTGCGAGTTTTGTGGAGCCACATCACCAAGCGAGATTGAATTCGTTTATCGCAATTATGATGGCGATAGGGAACTTTTTGGGGTCACCGCTGTTGGCGGGATTATATGGTTTTGGGGTTTCGACGGGGAATCCCCTTTGGTATGGTCTACCTTTTGTGGGACTCGGAAGTGTATTTGCGGTTGTGGGGTTTGCCCTATGCTTTAAGTTGAAGTTACCTGAAGAAGGTGGGCCGGTTGTTGCAGACGAGGACGAGGAGGTACTGGTTCGTTGATATACACCTAAGTACTAGCACTTAGGCTATGTGCGTTGCAGATCTAGTGGATTTAGCGTTAGAGTGGATGAAGAGATCCTGGCTTCAGGGTCTAGTCTCATTCCTATGATTATGATTGGGCGTTTCGTTTAGAAGTTTGGTTTCTCTGCACATATTATATACCCTGGTATCGGCGTTTCTTAGGACATCACTGTACGATGGTTTTTCTTTAGCTGCTCCGAGTTTATGATATCTTGCATTAGTTATGACAGCTACATAATATCAACTATCGATCTGAATCAAATACGTATAAAATTGTCTCTCAAAGACGTCTGCTTGCATAAACCATGCGAGAACCAAACATTAACACAATCGACCATGTCCGTAACTCTTCAACGTGTGATAGATTTATATTATCGTATACCCCCTCCCCTGTATTAAGCTTTCTGCTTCTTATAGCGTAAAAAGAACTAACGACATGCTGAACCTTTCCCCTCAAGATATGTATATGTATATACAGAACGCTAATGATATCAATAAAACAGATAAACAAAAACCCTTGCTAAAAAACCGATGAACCCGAGTAAGGACTTTTTAACCAGATACCAAATGCACGGCCGTTAGTTAAGAGCAAAAAGAAAAAGGGAAATAAAAGCAACTGTTAATAGTATCGTCAATTTAATTTTTCAATAAGATTGCAAATAGATGTGTATGCAGAGCAGCACTCTAACACGTTGATCTGGTGAATGCAGTACGGACATCTAAATGAACTATTGCCTCCCGCCATCTTTCTGTAAATATCGCTAGGTGGATCGTGTAATCTGTTGCAATTGCAACACACAACTAAGATTTTCGTGAGAGTTTTGGTGACATCGAGTGAGATCAGTGAACTATTTGATGTTCTATGGTCTAATCCGAGGGGTTCTTTGAGGCGCGAAGATGGTAGAATTGGTGGAGATGGCTCTGCTGCGACCGGGAGACGGCCTGCGATGGGTTTGATCACGAGCGGGGCCACAGGTATGATTGGTGGCTGGATTAAGGGGCTTAAAGGGACAGGTGTTGGAGGGATAAATTGAGCTTGAACCTGAGGTTGTGGGCTTTGGGGTTGAAGTTGTGGCAGCTGTGGCGAAGGTTGCGATTGAAGTTGTGGTGAAGGTTGTGGTGGGAAGTTGAGTGTCGAAAAATTACCCTGAGAATTACGGACGGTGTCCCAATCTTCTCGCTCATGAGGAGGCGTCATTTCACCTAACTGTTTCCGAACTTCGGCTGATGAAGGTCTTCTCTTGCGCTCTGGTGGTTTCTTCTCATCCAAAAAGATGCTGAGGTCCGAAGCGAGGTCATTCGCCCGACCTAGTGCGAAACCACCTCCAACGATGTGGAGAGGTTCAAGTCTGTCCACAGATGTTGTCGATGTGCTTCTCAAGCTCGATGCATCCGTGCCTGGAATTCTCAGATCTGGAGACCCCGTAACTGAGAAAGTACCACGAGGGAACCTTGGTGACCGGGGTGTTGAAGCCAAGTCACTCTCAGCTTCCATGAGCTTCCGTTCGAGCTGGAGTCGCTGCCTTTCTGCGCGCTCGTGAACTCGTCGACCTTCTTCTGTTAATTCGAGGTTCTTAGATGCTCTCTTTTGCTCCTTTTCTTTCTTGGCAGGTCTGCCCAGAGGAGGAGATGCACTTGAACCTGGAGTCGAAAGACCGCTAGCGGGTCGAGATCTACTTCTTGTTTCATTCTTCTTCCCGCGAAATAGCTGCGACAGCCAGTCCGTTCCTTCAGTTGGCTCCGAGGTGATATTATCATCCATGTCGTGTCTGACGAAATCTTTGAAGATTTCAGACATAGATGGAGCTCTTGGTCTAACCGGTCCGGTTTCTGCTGTCGTAACGCTCGTGCCTAGTTTTGATTTTACCGACTTCTTTGACTCCGCTGTGATTGGCCGTTCCACAAATTCCTCGTCTGACGATTCTATCGCGGTTTCTGACCGTATTGGGGGTGGTGTTGATAGACCACGCACAGATTGAATCGATTCGGGCAGTGGGGGTACAGGAGGAATATTTACTAGAGCAGAAGGTTCTGAGTTGGTTGTAGTAGGAGGAGGAGGGGGGGGGTAATATCGGTCACGGGCGCTTTATAGCTGACTGGAGGGTACGGTTTATGCTGCTTCGCCAGTGGGGGCTTCGAGAACCTTTCTTGGGTATACTTCGAAATATCGAAATTTTTCGCTGAGGGAGCTTCAACTTCTATAGATTTCCGGGCAGACATCGAATTCCTGCGAGACAGGTCTGAACCCGATGTTTCCTCTCCACGCTTGAACATCGATCTCCCACGCTCTGGTTGGGATTCCTCTACCGGAGGCTCTATGGGGCTGACTTGTTCGCTCTTGGTGGGAACCGATACAGTAGACAACAGTCTCAACGGCTCTGGTGTTGTGGCTGTTGAAGAACCAACAGATTGAGGGACTGTGTGCCGTCTGTAAGTCTCCTCTTTGGTTTCCTGGATATCCTCTACACTCAAATCTAAAGTTTTGCGAAGGATGGACTTTGGGGGAATAGTTGATTTCGCTCCTTGGGCCTCTGGAGTTGGCGAACTCCTCACTTCATAACTCAGCCTAGAAGGCGTAAGTTGTGGCCGAGCCGTGGTCTTTGACGATAAAGAAGTCTCCGAAGGCGATTGAATTCTACTATAATATGCTTCCCTTGTCGCCTGAGCAATAGCATTGTATTCTTTCGCTTCCTGCGTTGTAAGACGGGTCTCAGACGTACTCCTGCGGTTTTCCGTCGCCGGGCGGGGAGCAAATGGCTTGGTTGGGGGCGCAAAATCCAAATGCACAAATGGAGTCCCAATTTGCTCTTGGTTGAGAGTCTGGGATAGCGGAACAGTGCTTGTAACATGGGATTTTGCCGCATATTTTGGTTGGTATGGCTGGAATCCGGATTTTTCCGCCGGCTTCTCTGTGGGCTTTTGGCTCGTAGCTGAGTTGAGTGACGTTGTACTCGAATTTCCACAGGATGTGCTTGGTGGTGGTGTTACGAGGGGAGATTGAAATGGCCGAACTGGAACTTTCGTCGATACGGCGTTTGGAATTGCTGGAATTGCTGGGACCTGTTCATTCTGGGCAGCAAGGCGGGGAGACGAAGTAACGGAGTCTATGGGAGAATCTAGCTGGGCTGCATATCGCGGTCTATGGAATCCAATAGGCGATGGGGTTTGGCCGGCTGGAGTCTGTATATTTAACGGCACAATTGGCGAGGAGGGTGCTGTTGAAAAAGCCTGTCCTAATCCCGGGGAATTTGGATCGTAAAAATCTACTAAATTTCCTAGAGACGACGGAGTATGCGCAGCAGAGACTGCTCCTCCTCCAAGCACTGTTCCAAGACTCGAATTCGACCGTCCAGCATGAGAAAAAGGTGGGTTTGGATGAGGAAGGTCCCGTGTTGGCGTCATAGGTGCCGGTGTTGCACACGGACTGGTCATTGGCGATGCCGGATAGTTCTGAATTCTGGAGAACGAGTGGGGGGCATGCTGAGGCGGTGGAGGAGGCATGGGGACTGTACTGAAGTCGATTGATGCATGTTTCGTATCAATGCTCTTTCTTTGTTCCGGTTCTCTGCTCTTATTCCGCTTCTGGAGCTTTCCTTTCAGCGGAGGCTGCCAGCTGCTCCTTCGCCTGGCATCTGGTTTCTGTGAAGTCGGTGTCGTCGACATTGTTGGAGATTGCGGACTTGGGGCGACTTCGGATTGCAATTGTGGAGTTGAAGTTCCAGTTAGCAGCCCGAGAGACCGTAATCGACGGCGTTCCTCTTGACGCTCGACTTTATATTGGTGGCCGCCCACAAAACCGGTGTCCCTTTGGACGTAGGGGTCGGATTTCTGCACCGACCGACTCGATCTGGAGCCAGGGCGAGAGCTATTTTTGATATCCTGGCTGATCTCTGGGTCCGAAGGAGAGGGAACGGACTGAACCGAGACGAGCAGGTCGGATGTGTCGAGATGGGGGGTTTCGGGGAGGTAAGGTGCTTTCATGGACACGGGTGGGTAGGACTTGTGGTGGTCCCTTCCCTTGCCAATTGTCAACGGCTTGGTGGTGAAGCTTGCAAAGGACGGCATGGTTTGTGCTAACGCGAGATCCCCAGGCCCTTTAAAGGGACCATTGGAGGATCAAGAGGATGGTCTAATAATTCTTGTTCTGTCCGGAGTACGGCTGTCCGCTTCTTGGAATAAAGAATTAACCCGGTCTAGTCAGTCTTGATGTTTTTGGTAAAGCCGGGATGCAAGTATGTCGTAGCTACTCCAGTCGAACGCAACCATCCAAACCGAATCTAACAATTAAAAACAGAAAAGAAAGAAAGACCATTCGAAGGGGCTTTTACACACCATATACTCCGCTGGGACCGGGTGAATTCTCTATCAGGCCACAGATCCTATGGATGGCACCCTGTACTGCAAATTTTCCCCGATCTTGCGATCCTCAAAATGGTTGATCTGAGGTGGTATCGGGGCGCTGAGGGCGAGACAGATGCTTCGCGTTACCAATCTCCGTTCAGGCTAGGATCATGATCAAGCGGCTGGTCTGGATATCATGGCCGTATTCGTGTGGCTTTAGGCAACTGATAAGCTTGTGACTTCCAGAACCTCAAATGCAAAACCGGTTGGTTCGTGCGCGCGGGGGATGCAAATGTTAATGCCGTGCCTCATACCAACTTTCTATTCGGCCGTGGGATGCAGCGCCTTGCTAGCTGGTGCCTACTGTGTACTGTGTGTATGGGGTCAAGATACAGAAAATATGATATATTATAAGATACAAGATTACGTCGACTCCTCGAGGACGAAGGGATGAATTATGTTGGAAGAAATAGAAATATTTCTTCTCCAAGCAGAGGGGCTTTTCTCATTAATATCGTTATCCTCATCGGCATCATCCAATCCTTGATTTACATATATTAACTGCGATATTAAACACAGACACCAGCCTAGTTTTTCCCACATTGTCACGACTTTATGCTTTTTCAAACTACCGAGAAAGAAAAAATGATATGCGACTTAGCTAAAATTTTCCGATATACCTGGAACGATGTCTCTTTGATCGAGCTCTTGCGCTTTGCTTCCTGGCCCTAATGACGATTGAGTAAAGCGTCTTCCCGTTTCTTAAAATGGGATACAGGCTTTTTTTTTTTTTTTTTTCGGGAAAGCAAGCCCCTGCCGACGAATGACGCTGCCCAGGACCACTTCGCCAGTCAACATCAAATCAGGTTGAGGCATGGGAGGTTACATTCGGTTGCACTACTCCACGGAACCACAGTGACATGTTGCCTTGTATTCACACCTGGCATTTGGGTTCCCCATCTGAAATTTCGACCGATGATGCGATCTGGGTACATGGCTGTACTGTAGGTACAGTTGTACATCATCATGGACAAAGATGAATTACCAGGCTTTCCCATATATATTCAAGTCGGTGAAGACCCCTAAGCTCACGCTTCACTCTTATTGGGCATCATGTCCCAAACGCATGAAAATAATTAAGGTACGAGAGGGAACGATGTATCAGTAGCCCGCAGTTTGAATACTTCCGATCTTTAACTCTCGTAGAGCGTGCGTCTGAACCCATGCTTGGCCAAACCTGCAAGTCCAAAGGAAGTGGTTAGCGACTGCTGAACCTCTCGCCCAGTCAACCGAAAAGTTATAAAAATAGCAGCACGGGGTTATGGAAAAACTATTCTTTCTTGAGAAGAGTGCACCCCACACCCTGCTCTAGCATTGAACAGGCTGCTGCTGTGCTGTACAGGGTACTGTGTGTACCGCTAGAACCAACCAACTTGAACCTTTAAACCGTCGTACAAGAAAAAATTTGGGTTCCAGTTGGTATGTTGTCGGCCACGAGAACATACCCATTATCGATAAAATATATGCCCACAAATATTTAAACTTCATGGTCAGGTGTAAGGGTCAATTCCATGGCGTGGCATCCTTAATATTAATATTGATAACGTTATCCGAGGAGATAACTGATTGTTGGACCCTGCAAAAATTTAAACACGGACATGAAGTACACATTAGCATACTCGGTTTGGTAGTGGACCCGATGTATATCTCAGAGCATGGAATGAAGATCGATTCTCACCATTTTCGACTTGCCTCCTTTAGTGAATTTGATACCGGCTAGATCGGTTCAGAATAATGGAGATAACAAAGCGCTATAACAATAATAGAGGGGGTTTAAGCCGAGTTGAAATCCTTAAACGGTGTAAAATCCTATAGAGTCCATGTTATAGCCGATGCTGACCCCCGTCGACGCCGACGTTGTTGGATGTGCAACACAGACGGGCGTCGATCCCACGTTTCTGTTTCATACTTGTTTCCCAGACACTTTTATATTATTTCGAGGCCTAGCTCTATGTAATGGAGATTTCCGAAGAGACTTTATTTATAGCATGGCTGACCAAATCGTTATTGAATATGCAAGGTTCCTGTGAAATAAACCTCCTTTCGAACTACATGTACACGTCCTCAATCAATTTAATTAATTAAAGAGCCAAAGCATCAACCCAGTTCACCGGCTTCTTCCTCACAAGTCCAGTTGCTTGAGCGACTTCAGCTGACCATCCCAGCAAATCCTCCTCCTTACCCCATTCAGCCAAACCCATTAAAGATACTGGCAAGCTGGTATCGTCGTCGTATCCAACAATAGAATTGGTTGCTGGTGCCCCAATAAAGTTACCAATGGAAACGTACTTCATGCTTCGGATGCTCGAGTCACCGTCACTAACACTGTACACCATGAAACAGGTTAACCCCGGTTACGAACCGATAGGAGGATTCAAAATCAGTGTGTAAATGCATACCCGTATTTCAAATGGCTTTCGATGATTTCTGCCCCCACCGTTGGCACGACAGGACTGACTATAATCATTCCAGGGTGCTGTTGCCACACAGATGCAAAATGGCTGACCATCATGGCGCGAACTCTATTGGCAGCTAGGAGGTCAATTGCAGGTGTTTGAGCTGCGACAGAAAACAATACGCGGTTTGGTGCAGTAAGTCCAGTGACATCTCCGTTTAAAGAAGCAGCCATATCGGTAATGATACTCAGACCGTGAGCCCGTCTATATAAAATTTCCACAGTGTTTAATAGGTTTCTCCGACTGGATTTATCAGTTCTGCTCAGAATATAGGAACGACTTACCGAGCCATACTCAAGTACGGGATCGACGGGATGTAGAAAATCTCGTAACCTTGCTTCTCCAGGGCTTCAACAGCTGGCCAAACGAGCTTGTGAACTGCTGGCGAACAGTCATCAAACCATTTCTTATAAATTCCAACAACCTTCTTTTTCTGTGTGGTAAGTGGCGCCACGGGATTTCGGTGCACCGGGAATGTGGAGGATATTGCTTCTCCCGGATCTGGTGCGGCCATGATTCTATATGCAATCTTCAAGTCTTCAATCGTAGCACACATAGGACCGGTGACGCCATTCTATTTTCATTTTTTCGTCAGCCTACTTAAAATAAATGATGGGAAGGTAGGCATACTCCAGGAGTGAGAGTAGGTGTAGGAGATATCGACACTCTCCCGGCAGATGTCTTCAATCCGTATATACCACAGTAATTTGACGGAATCCTAAGACGAATTAGTGTTGACACTCGATGGGTAGCACTAAGCCTCAATGTCTCTCTCACCGAATGGAGCCACCCCCATCACACCCGACAGCAATTGGGACTATACCTGCACTGACACAATAGGCAGAACCACCAGATGAACCGCCGGTATAGAATTTGCGGTTATACGGGTTCCTAGGCGTTTTCCCTTTAACCGGATTACAGTTGGTCGTCTGAAACAGAGAATTAGAAATCGAAGGCCCCTATAGCACAGCTCTGCTGTAGATACTTACATCACTACCACATTCATGCATGGAGGTTTTCGCAATCATAATTGCCCCTGCGTCCTCGAGTTTCTTGACGCACCAAGAGGTAGCACCCTCGCCATTGTCGAAGACTCTCGCACTTCCACAATGGGTAAGGTATCCATGAATATAAACCTCATCCTTCACCACAAAAGGAACGCCATCCAAAGGCCCCAGTGTGGCGCCAGTAGCATACCGCTTGCTCGATGCATCAGCAGCAGATAGGACGAGCTCAGGAATAACCTGGCTGATTGCTGCTGTATGTGGTTCCTGAGAAACGATGTCTAGCAACCTTTGGGCAACTTGTGTAGGAGTCGCTTTGCGCTCGGTATACAACTTGACGAAGTCAGCGGACGAGTAAAACGTTGTGTCAGTTGGTGTCTGAACTGCAGTCAGGTCACCAGCAGTAATAACATCATCAGGCCCCTTCGGGACTATCGCCGGAACGAAGCATGGGTTCGGATAGCTGTCTAGTATCTTGAGATTTCTGAAGACTCCAAAATCGGCATTGGACCAGAACATTCGCTGGATGAAGCCAATATTTGAGATACTGATTTTTTAGCATGGAAAGATTACGGGTATACGCATTAGTTTTTTTTTTTTTCTTTTAAAAAAAATATATATCCTGTATTTCGGCGGAGAGGGCTTACACTCCCGATAGAATTTCAAGTGTCAGGCCGGACACAACAGGGTTGTTGGCTGGAGGGTTTGTGTACTTTGACTCCTCCGTATTTTCTTCCAGTCCAACTGGATCGGGGTAGTTGAGATACCGTGGGTTCGAATTTGGTGCCATGGCTAACTAGTGGTTATGCAATGCTTCAATCTCGAGATAATAGAGTTACCTTGACTGACTTTCCGGACACTATATCGTATTTATGATCAAGACCAGATCAAAGCCTGAAATGCAGCTGAACTAACAGAGGAATATGTAACGCCGCCAACGCATTAGCGGTGGCTACGGTTTTGTCTGCCAAATGAGCCGAGGATGCGGCTTTTACGAGAACACTTTCGCACTTGCCGTATAATTCCTTGGAACACTCCGCTTTCTTACATAGACTGCCGGTCTGAACAATAGTGAAATTCGGTAGATGATCGAAGCCGGTCTTTTTGACCAGGTTTGTAAATTCTTGCGTGGCAGTATATCCTGTAATTACCTAGTAACTACTAAAATGGTCCTGCGCCTGCGTTTTGTCTTCAATTGAAGGTTGGTTATAGTTAAACCACCAAATATATACAACATATCCAACATACCGCATATAATCTGTACAACAACCCCGCTATGACAGTAATAGACAAAATAAACCGAATCCCCTTACCATTGCTCTCTCTCCCTATTTCCTTGTCTCCTTTACAATTGTGATCTTGCTTTCCGCCGTGACTTGTTCCTCATCATTCGGTCGTGGCATCGGACACTTCCGACGCTTGGTCACTTTCCCGTCGTCCGCTGCCACCCGCGAGTCCACCGGACAGGGCAGTATATGAGGTGCACCAACCACGAGAAATGATATAATAGCCGTCGTCGAGAATATGGATGTTGTGAGCATCGACCGAGGAGGATGAATCCGGAACGGCATTGAGGAAGAATTGGGAGACCAATCGGTCTTATATCAAGTAGACTTCGAAGACCTAGTGACGACAGAATAGATATATTAATATCCAACATGTAATTATACCGGTAGGTATGGTCATAACATGGGTAGAAGGATGTCTAGGTGACGGGTGGTGTTTACAATTTTGAGGTTTACCTCCACGTCCAACGTTTATTGCATTGTATATTAATGGCGAGAGACGATATCGGATGGGAGGATTGGCAGGCAGACGTAACGAGCACTAGCCCACCGGAGAGTAAACCCAATCCGACGAGTGAGGGAGGCCTGGGGAATGGGATGTCGTTGCTTGTAGTCGGGAAATGCTGTGTGACATTATGCTACCCAGGTTTTCTGACATTGAAGTTTTCCGCACGATCTCATTGGCTAGCATCCAAAAGAGGAAAACAACGCAAATCAAACGACCATCAAAAGAGCCTACCTACAGCTGACAATGCAATGAGGTAGTGCACTTTAGCCCGCAGAAGTACACCGTAGGCACGCACTTTCCTCCATGCTTGGGTAATTCCCACAGACACATTTCGTCAGAGATGTTCGGATTAGTCACTTAGATTTTGATTCTAGATCCGATTCCAGATTCCAGCTGGATCCAAACGGCTGGGTGTCCGAGGCTTAACTTCGGTGGAGATATCCTTCGATCTTGGGACCACCAGGACTAGAATTCAGGCTATGTAGATGCAGTGATTGCTATATTATGTCCACGGATTAAGTATATTGTACAGGTACTCCGTACAGGTGTAAGTATCATCGGTACTCTTCAGCCGGTTGCCCATCTTCAGCATATTGTCAGTACTCCCTCCCACTCGGCTGTATTCCAGGTGGTGTTGGACTTAGACATTCGATTAAGTAACCTTTACATGATACTGCCACCAATTGACCCCATTAACCCAATTGAATTGTCCGGTAGTGGCAAATAGATAATCCGTCCTCTGTGGGGTGCTCCGCTGCATCAGGTCAGAACGGTACTTACTCCGTACCGGGGATTTCCCTGAAACCTCCCGAGAGGATTTCACATGCCTTTGACTTTCGAATTTTTTGAGATCCAGCATCATTCGATAGTCTCGCTTGCAACTGCCCTCGAACCCGACACGGAGGATACCCCTACCACTTCCACGTTTAAAGCCTCACGCAAAAAGGAAAGAGCTCCAGAGGTTCTAAGATCATGCCAAACACTGATGCGAACGGAGCCACCAGTATTCTACACCAGTATTTTACACCAGTATTTTATGCATCGAGCTAGTTCAACAGAGAAGCACATGACCCATCGTCCGTCTTCACTTGGATCCTGGCCGCCAAGCCCAATGGATGAAGGGTCCTATGGCATTGTCTCTGGCGGGAAACACTCCGTTTAAGCAGCTCGAGCTCAGAAAGCATAAACTAAATCGTTTAACGAGAACGATTAAAACGCTCACTGCTGGAACTCGACAATCGGCGAGTCTTACACCTGGTTCGGGACCTTTTTTTTTTTTTTTGCAATACATTGTCCTAAAGTGAAAGTCGACATATGGGTAAACTCGGGATATCTGAGAACCGATTCTTGGCATGGCATATCTCTCGGGGCCTCGACCTGGGCAACAGTCGATCGTCGTGGTGATGGAGCTACACACTACATGGACTTACCTCGTGGTGACATTATTTTAGTTTAGTGGCTATATTAAACAAGAGGTACACATGGCAAATCCATTTGTGAGAGGATGGGCCTGAACAGGCTGTTTGTGAGACCTCCCTCGTAGCCAGTGGCGGCACTCGTTTGTAACAAGACATGGCGGATTGGCCTTGCATTAAGCCAAATGTCGACACCAGTACGGTGGAGTATCATAGACCCGAAGCATGCAGCCACAATATGGTCGAAAAGGACTTCAGAACTATAAAGTGCTCCCCAGGTTGACCCATTTGGGCCAGTCTGCTGTTTCTGGCGCGTCTGTTTCACTCACCCTACCAACTAGCTTTGGAGCAGCGCTGCAGTTTGCTGGATGGAGAACGGTCGTCGACGGTATGGTTTAGGCTTTCCCTCGCGAGCCAGCGAACTTTATCTCCCCCCGTGTTCCTTTCCGGTACTTGATGTGCGACAGCCGCTCATAGCTCGACGTAAGGTAGGTCGAGCGGGAGTTCGGTATTTCCCGGGGCAGATCTGCTGAACGACGAGGCAGTTAATTAGGAATTTTATTCTCTTGGATTGAATTGTTCGCAAAGGCGAGAGAGAATTCGAGAAGGTTGCAATCGCAATGTGGACGAAGCCACCGTCCCGTCTGGTGGAGCCATGTATTGGTTTAGTGGGTTTTACATATATTGAACAGTCTGAATCGAATCGGAAACACCACCAACTCTATCACAGGAAAGATTAATCTTAGAAGTGTTCGAAGAAGCACAATTTATTCTTATTCTTAAGTTACTTACTTAACTTACCGACAATACATACCTTAGCTTGCTTATGCTGCCGGTTTGAAAGGGGTCCCACTCCCAAGGTTCACGGTACGATAGGCTGTCACTCTTACTTTCCTTTTCGTCCTCTGTACTGCAGGCCCTCGTCCTCGACATTTAATATTGCATTGTCACATTCCGGTTCCCCATACATACTCCATACTTACTACGTACTTGCTCCTTAAGTTACAGACTTACAGACCTTCCTGCGTCCTTCCCCGGATCTCTGGCGCCCGCACCGCACCTGGTATGCATAATCCTGTGATCTCTGGTATCTTCGTTTGTCTAAGCCTGGAAGTACCTGGCACTTACGTTACTGACTTTTTTTAAGAATTCAAGATACTAGCTGGAGTTTGAATTTGCTCAATTGATTGCTGTTGCTAGCTAGCTGTTACTCTTGATTCGATTCATTACGTACGACGACCCCCAGGCTGCAGGATCAGTCCATCGTCTTGACATCGTTTCAGGGACATATATCCGCCGGATAAGAACTAGAATTCTGCAGGTCCAAGCCGGGATATCTATATTTCCGCACCCACCACGAGACACCGCTGCACGCAGCTTTGATACCGACGTACTGCAAAGCAAAAGAGGTACCTCGCTCTATCAGAAGCCGTTAGCTATATTACCTTAACCTTACCTATTCCAATTGCAATCTTCCCCAAATCCCTCAGCGACAGAGCGGACCCGACTCGTCGAAAGACGACGAACCTCGCTTCAAATCCAAATCTTACTAGGCCGTGCATTTGCATTGTACCGTGCAGTTTTACCGAGGAATCGAGAATCTAATACGTCCGTAGAGACTCTCCCTCTCTTTCTCTCCTCTCTTGCATCGGTGGATCTCAATATCAAATCATATATGCAATACTGAAGCGCCAACACTACGCACGGGCTTTTTAACTAGTAGCAACAGGATAATAATATCTGATCAATCCCGTCCCACGAAGCCGGCCGTGTGTCAAAAATACGGCCGAACCGCTCTACTCCGGGGATAGCTTGTGCCTTCTGGATATTCGGAATTGTTCTGGAAGGCAACTTTCAGGTGTTTGAAAATACATTGCGACCAGGTTGCGTTACCAGCAAACTAGCTTGGACTGGGAAGCCACCAAGGCGGCTAGCAAGGACCTACTCAGTCGTGTCTGCACACCAGCCTAACCAGCCTGCTCGAGCTCTTCCTCCTTCTGACCGGACCAGACTGGGACCATTCTCTTAAAAGTACTTTTCCCCTTCAATCCGTTGTTTCGGTACCCAAACTCCACTCAGCCCTTATTTCCTGCCCACATCATTATTCATTCGTATCTCGAAGACGATATAGCTCCGCTTGCTATATCCTCATATCGACCAACAAGGCATCCTAGAGCGCTACGACTCACGGCATCTTTCATAAATAGTCCTTTCAGTGCCACCTCGGCTCCTTCCTGCCATTGATTTCACAATTTCCCGGCATCTTTCCAATCCTACAAGACCTCGGAACGCAGACTCGAACCTTTTTTTGGGGGGTGAAAGTTGCCTCCTCTTTCGATCCGGTTACGTTAACATCAAAAGCTGTTGCCTCCCAACACTGCTATTTCCGACTAGCCGCAACAACAATTACAATAGATCCTGTGAACTCTCTTGAGCGCTGTCTATCCAGCAACCTTGCTGACTCACGAAAACGTCTCTTGCGGAATATTGGTAACCCTGAACATTTGCAGCAGAAGATTACCGCATCAGATACATCCTTTATATATTTAATATAAATATCGGACTTAAAAACGCCGACTTGACCCTCTCTCGAACCAGACCACGATCCGGATATTAATCCCGATTTACAAAACCTCTATATCCTTATATCGCTCGGACGAGTCCCGAATAGATCGCCGAATTCGCGGGTGCTAGCGACAACAACTTTTTCGACATCTCCTAAACTTAAACCTGCTGCACGTTTGCGAACAAACGACAGCGAAAAGATATAATGGCTCCCGGCCCAATAGACATCAGACCGTCGGCGCATTCCGCGGTTCCGATTGCTGCAAACCGTCCCAACTCTTCTAATCTGACATCTGCCCTGCGAGCAGCCGGAGAAGCGGGCAGGCAGTCCAATTTCAGTCCTAGCCAACCCTCGAATGTCACATCGGCAGGGCCCCAGTTTGAGCGGGGCTCGATTAGCCAAGGCATAAACATCGGAGGTATCGCTTCGGCAGTAAACCACAGCGGTAAGTTCCAACGACGAGAATCCCAGACTGGAGCGGGAGGCTCTCTTGTGAACGGTGGTATGAGCTGGGGAGGAGTAAGCGTCGGAAGCTGGATTCGAGATGAGTATGTGGACACCCGAATTTTTTCCTCCCCAATTTTCGAAACCAACCTTTCCCGGGTTATACCAAAATGCAATCAATTTTTAACCCGCTCCCGTCTGCTATAGCATCATTATGACCGGAACATCGCCATTTTCCTACCAGTCACCATCGTATCACTCGTCATCCTATCTTCCAAAACTTGAGGCAAATTTCTTCCGGGATTTCTCATGCTGTGGCAAGACGCTACCCTCGCTACATGATCTCCTACAACACTATGAAGAGGTGCATGCTTCCCAAACCGGGGGGCATGTTCAGCTTCCAGAAAATGTCCGGGAATTTACTAGGAACAATAGCACGGCATCCGTAAACTTAGCGGGAAGCATGTCTGCGGGCCTAAGTCGTCTAGTCCAGCAACAGCAACTACACCACCAAAAGATGGCTCAGCAATCGCAAGGGCAAAGCTCAAATAGGAACGATAGGCTAGGAAGCATGAGTGCCGCTAGCGGAGGAGGCGTGGATGTTGCCGAAGAAATGGAGATGGATGACGACGACATGACCCCGCCACCAAACATGAACCAGATGATGCCCCAGCAGGCCGGACTCAGGTTATCAACGCAAATGCCACCAAACCTCATGAACAACCCCACAGTTTCGTCCGTTAATACCCCCAACATGCCTAATCCATCAACACCCGCCACTGATCGGTATAGATCTCCGGATTCATCCGGTCCGGGTACACCTGGCCCCACAGATCTCAAGAACGAACTTGAGAATCTATCGAATTTTGGGGCAATGAACTTGAATTACATGGAAAGCGACCTGGATATGACAATAAACGACCCCGGAAAGCATCTTTTCAACCCCTTGGGTAACATGGCGCCCCGTGCACCGGGATTCCCCCAAATGAGTCTCCAGCAGCTAAGGGCTGCGAGAGAAAATGAGCTTGCAAGAAGGATGAATCTTGAGGGCTACATGGGCAACAATGTGCCTGGTGCGAGTATACCCGGGAATGAGGCTCTTCTACAGAGCTTGTGGGCGATGCAGGAAGACAAGCCTTATAAATGTCCAGTTATTGGATGCGAGAAGGCGTATAAAAACCAAAACGGGCTGAAGTATCACAAGAATGTAAGTTGCACAATCCTCCCAAATGGGTTTGTTCATTGGTGACTAATCATAAGACCTTAACAGCATGGTCACGTTAACCAAACGCTTCACCAAAATCCGGACGGTACATACAGCATTATCAATCCAGAAACATCAATTCCTTATCCTGGAACGATGGGCATGGAAAAAGAGAAGCCGTACAAATGCGAATTCTGCGGCAAGAGATACAAGAATCTTAACGGCTTAAAGTACCATCGTGCACACTCGAATCATCAATTCGCAGCCGGCCTCATGATGGCCGGTATGCCGGGTGGTATGCCGCCGCTCGACGATGCTATCGGCGAGGACTACTAAACGACAGACAACCGAGCACGGTCCAGGGGATTCCCCACGTTATTCTGCCTCTGTTTGGTAAATTATTTTGCGCAACTTCAGTGAGCGTCGTCATAGCCGTCGATCGTTTGATTCGCCATAAGCCCTATCTTCGGCTGCATTGTATGCTTGCGATTTGCCACCTGCTTCCGCGTGACCTATTTTCGCGCGAGTATCTCTACTCGACCTCCTTCTCCAACTGACCACAGCGCGCCCTTATCCTTCATGTATAGCCCCTCACCATAGATGCTTTTAATGACTCCACTTTTCACCTCACCTCTCTTCTCATTGCATTCACATTGGACGAGCCGCTCCATGGTGGTTTTTCGGTTCACAATGTCTATGGCTCATTTACTTCAGAAATCCCGTTTCTACTCGTATGAAAGGGGACCCAAAGTTTACGATTAGATGTTTACTCTCGACTTCATTTGTTTCCCTTTCCGAGCCCGCAGTTTAAGTTTTCCCATTACCGGTTAGAAATCTTGTTTCCCGTTGCACAAAAAAATGATGGGCGTTTTCAGTTGCTGTTATCACCACACCAAAAGAATTGTCCATGGTCAGGGCTGGAAAGGAGTTTTCTTATTTTCTTTATTATTCTTCCTTCCATATACTATTATCTAATGCACCAGCGCGACCTATCCTTCAGGCTCGCCTGCATGCTTTTCTTTTAGAATCAAATCTCGTCACCTCGGCCAAGCTGTTTTATTCTCGTTTGATACACATACACCTGCGGTGAAGGACCTGTTCGAAGTTCTTTTGGTTCCTTTTTTGATTTCTTTGTACGATCCTCAAAAAAACTGATGGAGTTTCTCATGTTTTTGTTCTTTGATATCTATTGTCCTTTTCGTTTCCTAATCACAAAAGTTTTTCGATGAATGCAATACAAAAGTTTCTACTGGTCAATCATTCTCCCTGAAGCTATCTGGTACCCGCCCGCTAGTGGTATCTTAGACCGCTATCTTAGGAGCTGTGCGAAATAAGGCCGAGTAGTATAGCTATCTGCACCCGATATCCCATCCCGATAAACATGACCTTCTCGAGTGCAAGATGAGAGCTGTTAGTTAACTACTTGGATGAATCCAAACACCTAGGCCCATGTTAGGTACCTAGGCAGCCAGTAAAATCGAAATATGAAATGGCATTCGAACAGATGTTCCATCATTATAGGGATCCATCGACAATATAAACGAATTCCAAGCGACACAAGTAATTGAATCGACATTATGAAAGCAAATGTTCTAGCCAATATCGGCTCTGAAATCTTACTAAATCACCGGTTGTAGCATCCAAGTGTGGTAGTATAACGGGTTTAGCGGAGAGTTCATCCGTTCGCTGCCGCTGCCGGCTTCCATTCGCGGCAAAAGTTCCGGTTATGTCTATCCCGTTCGTCATCCGCGCATAATTAGAAGTTCTAGTACCGAATTTGCGAATCCAATGCAGTGGCAAGATTAAACCAACTCGTGGATAACATGCTATCTGGAACTGCATCAAAGGCTTGTCTCGAGTCCAGACCGGACTGTCAAAAGGCGCGGAAATAATGTTGGGATAAATGGAAATCCCTGGCCCCCAGATCTGCTGTCTCGCAGATCGCATACAACAACGAAGTAAGTCTTGACGTCTCATAGTGCTGGGACTCAATCTAGCAATACTAGGCCCCCCTTGTGACGTCTGGTCACGAGGCCACGGTTGCCCCCAGATTAGTCGGGTAGAAGTTCAACCATTTTCAACATGATGATCGGAAGAGCGTTGCAAGTCGCATTCGCAATGCCAGTGCCTACAAGGATCGCCCGTTTCCCGGCTACATCACAAACTTTGAGGGCAGGGTTTGTGTCACGTTAGCACGGTGGCATCAAGAGCCAGGGAGTCTTTGGTTCCTACATTCCATTACAGGGATCTTCTGTTAGCAATTGAAATATCAGCTAATGTTCCAAGCTCGAACTCGTCGATGTCGCTGATTCGAGGGTTACAACTTGAGGGTAGTCAACAAGCTATTATACATACTAGATACTAGATATGCTGGTGGTTCTTGACGGAACTGATGCCCGGCAAGCGGGGGCTATTTTGCTATTACATGTAAAACCAAAGCTACTCTGGTAATCGTCTCGAGACAGCTAGACCTCGGGAAGCCGGGCTCAGTGCCCAGGGGCCAGCGGGTTAGCATAAGAAGGCCCAGGGGGTTTGTGGACGCGGAGTGCGGCAGGGCAGAGACATGACTCTGGTGTTGTGGTTACACGAGAAGATGACATCTGCACCATGAAAAATAGTCTCGGGGACCCTTCCTGTGTTGGAGAAGGGTCCTGGAGACTACATGAAAAATGCTTATCTCATACCTAGACTTCGGTTGGGCTGCGCAGGAGACAAGGAAAATGTATTAGTATCGATGTAGTTGTTCGAAGCACTGTAAGGCTCTAAGCCGAGGTCCGAAATGGAAAACCTAGGCCTATAGTACCAAATAAAGATATAAAATAGCCCAGTGCTGAAAACATGTCGATGTATACGCAGCCAGCACTTTCAGCCGGGTCTGAACGCCCCGTCAGCAGCGTCGCTACGGGATCTTTTCGCACATGTGGCACGCGTATTACGGAAGCCCTTACAAGCGAACACGATATCGATAAGAAGCGAGGCTACATAGATTTAATCATAAGGCACTAGCTAGTTCGCGCATTGTTGCGACTTGGGTCCGTTTGCAGCGCCGCTATAGGAATATCGCGTTGTTCTTTGTTGCATTCTAAGCGCGGCAAGATGAAAATTGTTCGGAACTAAACTATGAGGGATTTGATCAGACACCTAGACTCGATACCTAGGTAATTTTTGATATCTCCGACACCTTCGTCATATGCTCCAAATTCTGAGTGCATTAGCCACCTGGTGCCGCATCTGCATATATACGTGGGTGCGGCTGAAGAGGTAATACATCGTCTAGACATCTCCGCATGGTATACATATGATATCATGGGGACAGAACGAAGATGGTGTGACAAACATATTATGCGGGACCCTTCTGCGGCCGGTGGTTCAAACAGACACAGACGCTAGGAATAGTCGTCGGTCTAACCGATGTCGTTTCAGTCTGATATACTCAAGGGTATGTATAACTAATGCAATACCATCGTATTATTTTCCTTGTGTCTTAATTAGGAACTCGCTTCTGTGACTGTGGCTGTGGAGGCTAGAGCTCACAACCGTGGGTTGATATTTTTTTCTCGTCTGGATTCAAGGCTGTGCTCGGAATTAATCGTCCGATATTGGTTCAATCGTCGTCACAATACGGTCATAGCGCTCAAGGCTTGGTCTACGCAACCTAGGACATAATAGTGGCAAACATTAAGCTTAGCTCAAGGGACCGAAAAGGTGTCTCACCGAAAGAGCGACACCGAGGTTTGTTGGAACCTTTTTATCGATAGGTTTATGGGGAAGTCGGGTGGCCCCTCCTGATATTGATATTCCATGATGTGCGTACCACCCGCAGATGCATACCATCTTAGTTCGAACTCGTGCTTGATAACATTCTCAATTCACTAGCCAACTGGTTTGAATTGGTTCGGTCCGGAAAGGTTTTTTTTTTTTGGCGATGCGCTCCCTTGGCGATCTGTGGGAAATTAAGGACCAGCGCCGCAGATCCAAAAGCGGTTCCTCCAACATCATTATCGATGGTGAAAAATGTACATGCAAACCGAGGCAGAAGACGGTCACGCGAGTCGCTTGCGGGTTGAAAATGGCTCTTTTTAAGAATCAAGAGCTTTTCTGCGCTCTTCAAAAAGAAATCCAGACCACCCGAAATCGCTTTCGGTGATCAAGATTGCTGGTGTTCCAACGCGGAAGTTCAATGTTTATCGGAAACCAGGTCTGTGAACTCTATTCGCGACCAGGCCAGGGTTGTCTGCATATGTGGGCTGCTGCAAGACGTGTTTTTTTGTGAATGACCATCGGGTTAAAAGTGGCTGACATCACCAGCAAAAGGGCCTAGTCCCGTCTATCCCTCCCTCTTGCATGCAAGCGACAGATGGTGTAGATGAAGCAAGGAAGCGGACGACTGGAATGCTTGGTCCCAAGACGAAGGGTTATGTAATTGACCGATGATCAGCGCGAATTGCAATCGATCAAAAAATTTGGACATTGCACTGTCCCGTATCACGGCACCTGGATCTCATTGATAAATGGCAGTCGGTTCTTGCCTTGGTTTGAATAATAAACTTCTTTTTCGATTTCTTCTCTGCCACCATCTTTCCCTCACTCCTTGCATCCAAATCTCTAGAATCTGCCTATTAATGGGCGAAACAGTTGGTTTCTGATCATTTAAGATTGTAATTTGATCCGTGGTGGTGAGGCCTATTGGGGACGGAGCGCCACTAGCTGAAGAGTACCAGTGCGTAGCAGGTTTCCTCGCGGCGTTAAGCAAAAAAAGACCCTGGTTTGTGATAGGATTTGGATCTTGTGTTTTGACGTGCATAGGCCGGCAGTTTCCCCCACTGTTTGGCTTGCAGCAGCTGGCTGTCTTTCTGTTCAGCGGGTATTAAATCCCAAGGTCATGTCCAATGCTAACCAGCAATGCCTCCCTACTGCACAGGCCTTTTCAAATTCTCCTCGGACAATCCGTAGACGGTCTCGAGCGTTGGCGGTCAACAATACCCGGGCATCTTCAGGTGAGCAATCGAACTTCCCTTCCAATTCCCTTTTTTCCTTCTTCCCTTTTTTCCTTTGGTCGAGTTGTGTGCATGTTCGTCGACGGCGAGATAGATAAGTAGCTTAGTATTCTTAAATCGTGCTGCATACTGGCTGAACAGGTAAACACGAACGGAGGCCAACGTTCCCTACAACACATGTTTTTACTGTGACATATTGTCGATGTCGTTGTCGACGAGAATATAATCGTCTACAAATCCTCCTCTTCCTCCAGACAATTCTCTTCCTTCTTACCAACCACCATTCTAATAATCCTTATACTTAATACTGACGTTACTCCTCTCCCTCGTCTTAGACTCTTATTTCTCCGTCGGTGAACGGCAAATCACCAGACATCCTTCAAAATGGGTTACCATCACGACGTCTTCCACCAACTGGTCAAGCGTGCCAAACAATGCGGCAATATCATAGACCCGAACAGTGACGAAAATATCGGATCGGCGGCTACACCCGAGTCGAATTCGTTATCCGGATTCCTATCCTCGTTTATCGTCAATGGCGCCATTTTCAGTGTCATGCTTCTTCTCTTTATCATCTTGCGAGCATCGCAGCGCCGTCAGTACGCACCTCGAACATACGTTGGTGCCGTTAAAAAAGAAAAACGGCCCGATCCACTACCAGACGGGATCTTTTCCTGGGTTGGGCCGTTGGTCGCCATCAAGTATGTATTTTAACGGATTCAGTCGACGATTAGCAATGGCACCACTAACACAGACCGAACGCAGTGAATCATACATCATCGAGAAAACCTCATTGGATTCATACTTTTTCCTACGCTATCTCAAAGTCGGCGTTATCATGACATTGGTCGGCTGTTTCATCACATGGCCTATTCTTTTCCCTCTGAACATCACAGGTGGTGCCGGGCAGAAGCAACTCGATGTTCTTGCTATGGGTAACGTCGACAAGGTAACCCATAAGAATTGGTACTATGGTCACATTCTGGCCGCATATCTCTTCTTTGGTTTCGTCCTGTTTACCATATACCGCGAGATGATGCACTTCGTTGCCGTTAGACAGGCATACCTCTGCTCTTCGATGTACGCCAACAGAATCTCTGCTCGCACCATCCTAGTAACTTCAATCCCAGATGACTACCTCGGCGTCCCCCAATTGCTGAAACTGTTCGACAACGTCGCTCGTATTTGGATTAATACTGATGTGAAAGAGCTCGAGGAGACTGTTGAGGAGCGCGACAAACTTGCTATAAAGTTGGAAAATGCCGAAATCAAGTACATCAGAACCGCAGACAAAAACCGCAGGCTTGCCATCAAGAAGGGTACTGCTGGTGATGCCGATGCCGAATCAGGGTCGGTCGGTGCTAGATGGGTGCCAGCGAAGGATAGACCGTCGCATAAACTCAAGTTCGTTATCGGTCAGAAAGTTGACACGATTGAGTGGAGTCGTACCGAGTTGAAAGCCTTGAATGCAAAAATCAAAGACCTACAAGAACTCCAACGAACGGATCAAGTGAAGCAAATGAACTCGGCCTTTATCGAATTCACAACCCAACAGGCGGCCCAGATTGCATTCCAATGTCTCGCAAGCAACCTTCCGTTGCACATGGCACCTCGATACATTGGAATCACCCCCGAAGAAATCGTATGGTCTAGCTTACGACTCAAATGGTGGGAAAGGCTTCTAAAGATCGCATTGGTCACTGCATTTATTGCTGCCCTTGTTATTTTCTGGTCTTTCCCGGTCGCCGTCGTCGGTACCATATCAAACATCAACTACCTTACCTGTCAACTTCCTTGGCTCGGGTTCATCAATAAGATCCCTCAAGCTATTCTGGGAGTTATCACTGGTTTGCTTCCAGCTGCCATGCTGGCCGTTTTAATGGCACTTTTGCCCATCATCCTCCGCAGTAAGTATTTAGCACTCAACTTTCATGAGAACCCGTGGCTAACCTATCCTTTCAGTGTGTGCTCAAATCGTCGGAAAACCATCCCTTTCACATGTCGAACTCCATGTCCAAAACTCGTACTTCGCCTTCCAGGTTATTCAAGTCTTCCTTGTTACTACACTCTCGTCCGCAGTCGCGTCGTCTATCGAGAGCATTCTTAATCTTACCAGTCCTTCTGCGATCACAAACTTCCTGGCTACTAACATCCCCAAGGCATCTAACTTTTATATCTCCTACATGCTTTTGCAGGGGTTGTCCGTTTCTGCTGGCGCTCTCCTCCAGATTGCTGGCTTAATCGTGAGCAAAATACTTAGTTTCATCCTTGACAGCACACCTCGCAAGAAGTGGAACCGATGGACCAGTCTATCTGGGTTAGGCTGGGGAACGGTCTTTCCGGTTTATACCAACATCGTGGTCATTGCTCTAACTTATGCCCCAATCGCCCCATTAATTCTCGGATTCGCAACCATCGGCTTGACACTCTTCTATCTTGCATACAAGCACAACCTTCTATTTGTATACGACAACAGTATTGATACAAAAGGAATGGTCTACCCTCGTGCGCTCTACCAAACTCTTACCGGCGTCTACCTCGCAGAAGCCTGTATGATCGGCCTCTTCGCTATCGGCACTGCCCCAGGACCTATCATTCTCTCCGTTATCCTCCTGGTTCTTACCATCCTCTTCCAGATGGCACTCACAAACGCCTTCGGTCCGATGCTAGAGCCCCTCCCACGGAATCTCCAAATCTCAGAGAACAATCCCGCTACAACTGGCGAGACTGGCGAATCTGGTGGCGAGAAGGCCGCCCCTACAGCTCTTGCTATTGAGGCACCTCCCAAGGTTTCTATGGTTAAGAAATTCTTTCAGCCACACATTTATGCCACATACCTTTCCGTTAAAGCACTGATACCTCAGGATGAGGTGGAGTATACGTATACTCCCGAAGAACGCGAAAACGCCTACGTTCATCCAGCCTTAGCTGCAAGCGAACCAATCCTTTGGCTCGCCAAAGATGAAGCTGGTGTAAGTGCCGAGGAGATCGAGGGATGCAAGGCATTTGACATTGTCGCTAGCGATGAGTTCGCTTGGATCGACGAGAAGAGCAAGGTTCAATGGGAGCCTGTTGTTGACGACCAGCAGGTTAATCCACCAGATTACGCGGAGAAGCAACCTATGTAATCGATTTCTTGGTTAGGCGTTTTTAAAATGTTTTGTTTTTTCTAACTCTCACGTTTTAATGACTACGATATTTAACTTGAACCCCCCAGGACTCCAGACTCACGGTTAGTGCGTTGCATAGCTCTTGTCCATACCAGCTTGACGAAACACTGAGTTCCTGGGTCTGCTATTGTTTGACGTTTCCCTCCTGTCTGTCCGCTGGGCCGAGATACATCCACGCCGTTTAAACGAAGCGTATGTCCTTTCCTTTGGCCAAATGAACCTTTTGTTTCCAGCGTCATGTTATGAAGCGGTTGAAATTCATTGTTCACTTAAACGTACACCATAGCTACCCGAAGTTAATGAATATTGATAATAAATGAAATAAAGAGCTCCTCTCATATGTGTGTTCCCGTGAAAGCCTCAAAACAAGCAGATCTCCGTTCCCGTTACCGTTACCGTAAGAAAGAAAAGTCGCACAATAGAATGTTTCAATCAGCCTGAATGCATAACACTAAAGAGATAAGCTTTCGGCATCCTAACGATAGTTCGGCGGGAGGAGCCTTTCAGGGTTACGCTCGAGGTTCCATGGTTAGCTCTTCGATGCGCCGATGGGATAGGTGGAGGTTAGTTATTCCGCCCCGAAGGTGGCTTTGTGGGATAGCTAAAAGGCAACCCATTTTAGCCGGGCGAGTTAGCTTTCGGCATGGTAGCGAGGGGCCAGATGGCGGGGTAGACGGCAGGGTCCCATGGCCCAGTTTATAAAGGCGACGCACTCGAGGAGAATTTGGATTGATCGCTAGTTTGTGGAATTTATTGCTATGCGAGTGAGAGGAGTAGTTGTTCAATACCATATATAAAGAGCAGAGGCGCAGGACCTATTGAAGTTTAATTTTATTCCTTTCGTCCCCACGTTACCCACAATACTATTTTGACATCTCGTGTGGCATCGACAATCTCCGTCGACACTTACCTCGAAATAGCTTCCTGTTGTATTTCGACTTCACAACGCAGGAATTGTGTGTATCGAACTTCCAAACATCAAAAATGGCGACACCGACTTTAAAGCCCAATGTTGGTGTATACACCAATCCGTCGCACAAGCTATACATTGGCGAGGCCTCTCCAAGCCTACAGGAGATCGAGTCCGAGCAGTTGCTTCAGACCGGCGACGTAGTATTGGAAATGAAAGCTACAGGGATCTGTGGCAGTGATATTCATGTAGGCTCATTTACATCCGTGTGCATCAGCTGCTTGCACTTTGTTAACCGAGACATAGTTCTGGGAACATGGAAGGATAGGACCTACAATGGTCGTCGAAGATGAGCATATCCTTGGCCATGAAAGTTCGGGTATTGTGGTCAAAGTGCATCCAAGTGTTTCGCACCTCAAACCCGGAGACAGGTAGGCACAGCCTCCCAAATTTGGCCACTCTGGCGAATAATTTTTAAAGGAAACTGACGTGAGAATTACGTAGAGTCGCAATCGAGCCCACGATTCCATGTGCCAAATGGTATGTAACAAAAATTCCTGAAGCCCCGCTTCAATGCAATGTTGGCGACTGAATTAACAGGATATGCCATGCCTTAGCGTTCCATGCTTGACAGGAAGATACAACGGTTGCGAAGACGTGCTTTTCCGGTCGACTCCGCCCATCCCCGGCCTCCTTAGGCGATACATTGTATAACTCCTCGGGAAAATAGCCGATTTATCTTGTAAACGCTAATGAGGCGAGACAGGTTCACCCGGCTCAATGGTGCTTTAAACTCGAGGGCTTATCGTACGAAGAAGGGGCATTGCTGGAACCAATATCCGTTGCACTCGCCGGTATTGAACGAGCACAGCTGAAACTCGGAGACAGCTTGCTGATCTGCGGTGCGGGGCCAATTGGACTTGTCACATTACTCTGTGCTAGAGCTGCTGGTGCGACACCGATTACGATCACAGACATCGATGCATCCAGACTTGAGTTCGCGAAGAAGCTAGTGCCTTCCGTTAATACATTCCAAATTCCACTCGGCGGACCCGACGCTACCCCGCAAAAGCTCGCAAAATCGATCAATGACTCCTTTTACTCCACGGCCGGACACCCAGACGTTGCTATTGAATGCACGGGTATCGCATCATCGATCGCAACTGCAGTATTTGCATCTCGGTTTGGCGGTACGGTATTCGTTATCGGTGTTGGAAAGGACGTAGTTGAGATGCCGTTCATGGCATGTAGTGTCAAGGAGGTTGACCTCAAATTCCAGTACAGATATGCCAATCAATGGCCAAAAGCTATCAAGTTGGTTAAGAGTGGCTTGTTGGGAGACGTCAAGATGTTGGTTAGTCACAGGTTCACTCTGGAAGAGGCAGAAAAGGCGTTCGAAACGGTTAAGGACAGAACCAGCAAGAGCATCAAAGTTATGATTACCAATGAATAGGCTTGACCGCATCCTCTGGTACCACGGTAGGCTTTAGTTACCAATTAAGATATGTATTCCTGTAAATGCAAGTGGCGCATGATTTTGGAGAGTTCAAACAATTTCATGTATAGTTCAGGAGTTCCAACAATGTCGCTGCCAAGTTGACCAAAATGTTGTCAGTGACAGCTCACCGTCAGCCAATGAGTCCATCTGCCTCCGCTGGTGATTACTACTCATGTGATACGAACATCACCGCGTAATGCTAAACTACATTACAACGACATTCAACACATATTACTCCTTGCCCGAACCAGTCTGTTAGATAGAATCATGTTGGTCCCTCCACAACTGTATAGGCAACCTGGGATCTATCGTTTGCTAATTTGAGTTTCATGGATCAGATCTAGTATATATATCAGATTCTTGCTAGTCCAGAGATGTTAAGATGGGCCCAGCAGGCGGAATCTCCCACGAGGGAGAATTAAGACTTATCTAAATATTCATAGATTATGCAAGGCATAAATTGAAAATCCCAGATCAATTCCTACAAGGTCATATCCCGAGGATTATTTTAAAATGCTCGTATATACATGAACCTCGGCCGGCAACCCCCGCGAGCTCGTGGTTCCGACCAGATACGATAATATCCCCTTCCCACCCGTTGCTAGATCCAACCTCTAATCCATGTAATCCCATGCCGGTGTGCCACTGGAAGGATTTACAATTGGAAGAGTTGTAACTCGTAAACCGCTCGACTTTATCTGAGAACCCTTGCAGTAGCCCACGTTCCAGCTGGGGCTACATGCATACTTGCGTATAACGTCAGTATATTCAATGTATAATCCATACTCCGAACCCTGGTATTGTGAAGACCTGCGCAGGCAAAAACATTGATCCCTGCGGATGAACCAACATTCAATACGAAGGGCAACTAGAAAACTCGAATTGCTGCTATAGGTTCCTGGCCCTTAAAACAACTTTTCTGGTTAGGCAGACATTTGACACGTCCGGGCGTCCGGACTGGTGTGGAGGCCATAAGGTTAATTGCATATAGACAGCCGTTTGGTTCTTTTAGTGCTGTGATGCGGGCAGCCGGCCGTTGTCCTTATGGGACTTCGATGTAGCAAGCCATTGCATTGCATTGTACTGAGATTTCCACAACCTCACAGATTTCTTTTTTTTCACCTCTCCTTCCACCCACTTCTTTCTCATCTTTCGCTTCTCCTTCCCCCAACCATCTACACTCACCAGTTTCTATCCGCAACCGTTAAAATTCCCTTTCGATCATTCTTCTTACCCATCTTTCTTATCCTTAGCGAAACTTCCCAGTCTCTCGGATAGCTGCGTAAGTCTTATATCACCTAACCAGAGATCTTACATCCCAACTTGGCTCGTTCGTTAGTACACGTGAGTATACTTTTCTCCGATCTAGATCCAGTCCCCAATCCTTGCCCTTATCTATCGCTTTGGCCAACTTCTTCACGGGTTCACTTGTGGATGCATGTCTGAGTCCATCTATTCCTTCGCTTGAGTCGAGTCGTGTGTAGCAGCGGACGTCGAGACGAAATCGTTGATACAATTTCTTTCCATGAAACCTCCTCGTCCTTCCCTTATTTAGTCACCAGCCCTTCCTCTCGCTCTTATCCTCATTCCAACCACGCTCACCCTTCCACGTTCCTTCCTTCCTATCATCCTCATCATCGTCATATCACTAACATCCAGCCCTTCATTCAGACTAAGACCGAGCAACCTCTGTACCAGTTACTAAAAATCTTTCTTATTTTCAATTCCTCTTTCCTCCAACTTCAATCCCTCCCAAGTCGTCCATAAAGATCCCTAGGATACAGGGAAGCCATTGCAGCCGTCAACATGGGTGCCATCACCGATGTTGCAGCTAGTTTGCTCCGGCCTACCTTTTTCAACTTGATGCTTCTTATCATCCTCTTCTTCGTCCACAAGGAAGTTCAATTCTATAGATACAAAGTATGTCAACTAATTGCATCTTCCCATTCCTATCGTTTCTCGAAGCAATAGATTACAACTTTCCTTCATCTAATGGTTTATATTTGAATAATCTCTGACCCAATCGAAATAGGTCAAAGTCCCCGTCGTTGGAGTTCCCTTTCCAGGTTACATTGGGTCATGGCTCGGAGGAATTTGGTTCATCAGATTCGGTCACGAAGTCATTCGCGATGCCTATGAATCTAGGAAGTACACTGTCTTCCAAGTGGCTATGCTCGAACGCATGTTAGTTGTCGTTTGCACCAAGAACTTGATGGAGGAAGTTTGCCATGCAGACCCTACTCAGCTGTCATTCTATGCCAACATCGCAACGGTACCGACTCCATATGAAGAATAACCCTTAATAATCAGTAGAAGGAAGGAATAACTAACGGTATATATGTTTAGGACTTCCAAGTCAAGTACACTATGTCAAATGAGGTTCACACCCATACTTGGCACGTCCCATACATCCATGAGAAGTTGACCAAAAAGCTCACCAAGTCTTTGGACGTGGCTATGGATGAGATGATCAACGCTTGTGGTTTGTTCCTCGGCACTACTAAGGGAGGAACCAAGCAAGTCCCAGTTATGGACACCTTCTTGGATATCCTCACCCGTATGTCAAACCGTTTCTTCGTCGGCAAGCCCTTATGTCGAAACCTCGAGTATATCCACACGGCCAAAGAATACGCCAAAGATGTCGCCATCTGTGGTTTCATCATTCGTGTCTGGCCTAACTTCCTTAAGCCGACCATTGCTCGGATGTGTTCGAGCATCCCCAACAATCAGAAGATCGCTTTGAAGCACTTGTCTCCTATCGTTGAACAACGCCGCGACAAGATGGACTTGTTAGGTAAACGCTGGACGGATCGCCCTGTAAGTTAAATTCAACTACACCTGTAAGGAATCACGTTGGCTGATTGTTATTATAGGATGACTATCTCCAATGGATCATGGAAGGCGCCGTTCAGAACTTTGGCAATTGTGAAGATACCCGAGATATCATGTTGCGTCTTATGTTCCTTAACTTTGCAGGTAGGTTTAAGGTACCCGCTCCTCCCATTCACAATGAAAATTTTTTAACGGGCATCTACAGGGAACCACACCAGCTCCGAGACTTTCTGTATGGTGCTTTATCAACTTGTCAATCGACCAGAGTATATGAAGCCCATCAGAGAGGAGGCCATTGAGATGATCAAGAAATATGGATACACCACCCAGGCATTCAATATGATGTCCAAGCTTGATTCTTTCACTCGCGAATGCACCCGATATGTCTCTTTGGGACCAAGTAAGTTTCAATATATAACTATAAAGCTTTAATCACAGCGTACTGACAATGCTTCCCATAGTAATCATTACCCGTACTGCATTGATTCCATACACCTTGGGAGACGGTACTTTTCTTCCGGTCGGAACCCAAGTCTGCATGCCTCATCACTCCGTTCACAACGACTCCAAGATTGGACTCTATGCCGATCCCGCCTTTGATGGTTTCCGATTCCACAAGATTCGTGAGGAGATGTTGCAACAGAATCCGAAGAACACACAAGCCCATCGCACCGAGCTTTGGACTGCCACCTCTACACAGCAACTATACTTCGGTAATGGTCGCCACCCATGTCCCGGCCGCTTCTTCGCCTCTCTCCAGTCCAAGATGATCATTCACTATATTTTGACCAACTACGAGATTAGCATTGACTCAGAGTCTCAATATCACCCTCATACGTGGCAGACCATGTATATCCCAAACGTCTTCGCCAAGATCAACTTCACACGACTCACGGATCCAGAGGAGGGTGTCATAGAAGAGATCAAATTTGATCTTGCCTAGATTACCATCAACAAAATTTGCGGTATGCTTTTAGTGAAACGTTTTTTTATCACGCACACCAACCCCATCAACCCCATCTCCACACAGCTTGCACGCTTTGATTATTCTTACCGACACAACAACATTCTATTTGATCTTTTAGCGACCGATCATTTTCTGCATGGGCCAGCGTTATGATTTGTCTTTTTTGAATGCATCCTCTGACCAACGTTAACGACGATATCGACTATCTCTACCCTCCCGTCGTGATTCGTCCTGATGCTCCAAGCCATACACCCTGGCCCCAACTCCGAACTATCAGTCGATTAAAGAAAAAGGAAAAGGAAAAGGAAAAAGATACGGAAACTCCAACCGTTTGGCGATCTGCTCTGCATTGGTTTGGGGTTTTCTACGGGACCAGGTCTGCTTCTCGCATGTGGGGTTTAATGCTTGTTTTAATCAACTAGTTTAATTCCTTCATGTCATATAAGATGTAATAACCCGCACCCCACAGTCTTTAGCCAACTGTGGAGCATGCGATGGTTTTTATATAAAATTCGACCGATCCTAGAGCCAGCGTAGACTCCCCGTAGAACATTTTCGAATGATATACTCGTAGATATTGCAACATGTTAACAACTGCTAATCACCAATTTGCAACCCGGCTTAATCTGATAACTCATGTGCCTACTTCATGAACTTGATACCTGGTTACAGATAAAGAAGGAATATAGCTATGGTAAGGGCTTAAACCTCGGAAAGATACATACACATACGTATACACGTACAGAGCTGCAGAGTCTCGAACTTCGATTGTTACACAACACACAATGTGGTGAAATACAACGTCAATGTGTTGTCGTCCCAAGTTGGGAGAGGCGACAGGGATGTTCAAGCAGCTGATTGGTCCTGCTGTTTTAAGCGCAGACTATGAAACATCTCCAAGAGATAGCGGCAACCAATACACTCCCTCGCACCGTTTCTTCTTCTGAACGATGTCCCAGCAAATCATCACGTTCGGAGCCCAGTTCACGATCACGAGAGGTCCGATCCAAAAATAATGCGAACATGGAAAGAGCCGCATGGTTTATTTAGTAGACTGACCAGGGCCCAAGTTCTGGTTGTCGAAACGCGTATCAACGACTGGACCTCGGGCTACCACCAGCACGCGCCCGCCACTGAACCCTAGCTCCTTTCCTTCTCACTGAAATGTGAACTAGGAATTAAGCTCCCCGGCGGCGAAGAGACTGGATTTATCGTAATCTCGACTATTGGTGCCTGGGCTTTGCACTTTCCAATAATATGTACACTTATCGGCGGGTACCAGAGTAATAAGCACAAGTACCTATTCTTAGGATGGCAAGCTTACGGCATCACGGATTCGATATGCCACTCGCGCCTAGGCTAGGTCAAAGTTACGGTGATTAATTACACCGTTACTATGAATACATACACACATGCTAATCGGAAAATAATCTGAAGCATTAACAATATCTACCTGGCGATTTTGATACGGCTCGCATTCCGAAAGGTGGGGCATGCCATACAAGACGCCTCACTTGATGCCAGGGACAGCTGGTGGCCTCCCCCCACTAGGCAAGTCGCGCATCTGTCGAAGGATGCATGGAAAGCTTGTCATTGGAAGCTACAGGGCGACAGCTCAACCTGATCCTAGTAGCGGGTTTTCAGGGCAGCTGTCTTCGTTGGTTATTCGAGATATAAGTTCGAGGTGTCGTCCTCCCTCAATGGTCCTTCTTCTTCTCTCCCTCATCCAGTACAATCTGATACGAATTTCTTTACTGTTTCGTAGCCTTTTCCTTTCCTTTCTTTCCTATTCTTTTTTTAATCTTCATTCTTTTCGATCAGACAGCTAGCTGTTAGAAGTGCAGAGCACTTGGTTTCTTATCAGATCTCATATAACTATCTTTTTTTTTTTTCCCTTTTTTCTTCCTTCACTACTTCGTGTGTTTTTTTGGGCCTATTCAAGAATTAAGATTAACCCATTTATATCAGAGAGAGTGGTATATACTTAAATACGTATTAGAAAGGGAAAAAGGAGAGAACGCAATTTGCTTCTAGAAAGTCTTTTTTTGTTGGTTTGAAAAAAATATATCAGAAGAAAGGAAGACTCCAAGTTCGATATCTTTCCTAGACTACCTATCAACACCAACCTCAGCTTCATCATCAACCATATCACCAACCAACCTCACATCATCAGCAAAACTTCAAAATGTTTAACATCGCCAAGTTCGCCAAAGCGGCGCCATGCACCAGTATGTATCAGACCATCTAAGAAACTACCAGTACAGGGTAACTAATCTGTGGTTTGCATATAGAACCCCTCCTTGGTTTCGCGTCTCTGGCTCTTATGATCGCCTTCATCTTCTCCACTGTCATTGTCACAGCTGGGAAGCAAGAGAGCAGCAAGGGATTATACATCGTCTCATTCGAGTACGACGTCCCAACCGGCAATAACAGACTCGTCAGGCGTCAGGAGGACGACGCGGAAACTACTACCGTTGTTCAGACCCGTTCCGTTGCTACGGTCTCTCAAACAAGAACCGTTGCACCAGAACCCACTGAAGACCCTGCTCCAGCAGACACCAAGGAATCCACTGTTTCTTCCTCCATGCCAACACCTACCCCAAATCTTAAGCTCCAGGAAAAGTTTAAACAGACAGTCCAATCCCTCATTGAAGAGGACAACATGAATGCTACTGTTCAGTTCAACCACGCTCGTGTCAGCTACAGCGGAATCTGTGTCGAAGTTACTTCAATGGAAGGGATCAAGGGTGCCCAATGGAGATGTGGATCCATTAATACCACTGAAGTCCTCGGAGCCACCGCTGGCGGCGATCCGTTCGATCTCATTGGCGTTGCCGCATTCTTCAAGGACAAGATTGCATTCTCCCTCCCATGGTGGGTTGCAACTGTCTGCCTGGGTATCGCCATGTTGTGCCAAATGTTCTTGATGATCCCATTCCTTCCTATCCCACCAGTTGTCCAGAAGGTCACCGCCGTTCTCGCTCTTCTCGGATGTATGGCACTTCTTGGAGGCTTGATCCTACAGCATGTCGCCGCTAATACCGTTGCGTCTCTGTCTCTCAAGCTAACCATTGGAACCGTCAACGCTCACGTCGGAAGAATGAACCAAGCTCTCGGATGGACTGGCTTTGCCTTGTCCTTGCTTGCAAATATCGGAATCTGGGTCATCGTTGCCGCTGAGATGGCAATTGAAAAGGGAGAACAAATGATGAATCATGCTACCGACGCCGCCATCGGCAAGGTTGAATCGAGACTTCCATTCGGCAATCCCGCCCAGAACAGAAGCTTCAGCGGATCGAGCACTGCTAGCAGTGGTCTCGGAAGATCGCTCAGAGATAACGGGCCAGATGTTCTCCGAGGATTGGCTAAGGCCAAGACAAGGGGCGAGGCATTGAGTGCTGTCGCCGGTGGATTCAGGAACGAGAAGGCACACAACGTCGTCTAAATGGGAAAAAAGCTGAACAAAAAAAATCAAAAGATCCTCCCGTAGAAACCGGATATGTGGGAAGGGTCTATTTGTTCTATGATTCTGATATCCTGGATGTACCCTCTTTTATTGTTTTATGGTTTTTATTTTTTTCGTCCCTTTCGTTACAAAGCATTGCATTGCGTGGACCGGGTCTGTCTGTCTCTCTTTATCTCTACATATTTCCTTACTAGTATCAATAAAGTATTTCCTAATTCTGACAAGTTCGATGGTTCTGTGCCCTCTGAGTCTTAACAAAAAATTGAAACTGAAATTAAAAGCATCTTCACAACCTAGCTTGAATCAACACGTCCAAATTTATATGTCGAAGGCCTACGTTGGTCCAGCAACTATTGATTAGGTAGGTAATCAAGGAAGAGACGTCGGGCATATGTCATTGACGAGTCCCCGGCTAGACTGGCAATGTGCCCACCTTACCTACTTAGGTAAGTATGTATCCGTCGATAGTGTGTTGTGGAGCAAGATATAAAAATCTGGAGCTCACACAATACGGTACCCCGGACCCTCACCCCTGATGATACAAAAAATATTTTTGGTTCCTCCCACGAAAGATACAAAAAGTACATCGAATGCTTTCCAAATCCGGGAATTGAGCCCGGGCCTCGCCGGCCCGCTCGATTTTCTCATGAGAGCGACGTATTCTGACCGCTGAACCAATTCGGAGCTCGGATAGAAGACACGGTATACCGGATGCATCTCATACGGCTTGCCGGGGTGCCGATGAACAGGAATTTGCCGACGGCAAATCTTTTCCAATCCCAATCCGGTAGATCAAAGGATACTGACTGCATGTGCATATCGGAGAAATACTGCTCGTGTTCCTCAGCATATCACCTTTTGCATGTGCAGTTGAATTGAAAGTCGTGGCATAAGAAGATAGGACAGTCCTCTGTGCGATTGTGGACCGTCGACACCGGGTCGATGGGAGCAATCCAAAAGCCGTTACACAGGCGGCTTTCCGACGCTGTGCCCTAGCTAGCAGTGCACCTGTCGGTGCGACGGCCATCCATTCGACAGAAGGCGTGGCCTCGGTCCAGGTTACTCTGTGCTTGCTGGTAAAAACCTTTTCGTTCCAATGGCCCCGAGTCTTGGCATGTCAAGATGTTGAGCTGTTGGGAACCAGGGACGAGAACTGGCAATGTTCAAGCTAGTCCGGCGACGGGAAGTTCGTCGTCTGAAAACGGTAAACCTCTTGTTCAAGCCAAGTCGAAGCTTTTTAAATTTGGAGGCATCGGGTTTAGTCTGGTCTCTGCTTCGCCTACCCCGGTCAGCGTGGGATGTCATTATCAAAAACATATGTATCGATAGAGTTATCAATAGTATTCTCCAAGGGGAAAAGACCAATGTTCATGCAATTCGTAAACACTTGTATATCCACTGAGCCAATGCATTGCCTTTCTTTTGCAGCGATTGCGGGATCGTGTGAGCATACATCATGCATGACCAAAAGTTAAAACAAGCGAATCGGTTGACTCTGTTGGCTATTCTCACCACAAAACATCCGCGCCCGGAGGGCATGCCACCTTGGATAGCACCTTGCGTTACATGTTGGATAATCACGTTTGCGTAACAAGGGAGGCCATTTTCTAGCTTGTGAAAATTTTGTGAGCGTGGCCCTGGGATAAAATCTTATGCCCCCTTGGCAAGTAAATCGAAAACCGTCGAAGACTATGAAAGAAAGGGAAGAAAGAAAGCAAGAAAGCAAGAAAGCAATAGAGCGTGGGGAGACAGAAGCCTAAAAACCGGAGCTAAATAAAACTACCAGCCGCCTTTCTGCTTCTGCTCACACGACCCTTCCCATGGTAGCCGACAATCTGTAGAAGGCCCTTTTCCTCCAGGATAGTTTTTCAACCTACATTTGCCCTTGATTTTCAACCTCAAGGGCTGTAGAGCGACTGTGGAATCCCACAATTTCCCGAGTGTCGACACCCGTCTTTTCTCTCCGCTGTTTTGAAACATAGGAACTCGAACCATGGCGACAGGCCACACCTCTGTTGACCTGCCCGGTGCGGCCAACAGCAGCCCCCAGCTCCGGGAAAGGACGAAATCCTCAAAACAGAAGAAACCGACGACCAAGCTTACGACGGAGACTTTGAACGACAGTGCCTCAAAACCGAGAAGTGAGATTGAGAAGGAAGCTAAGACGTATGGCCGGACTCCCGATGGAACTGGTAGGTCACACAGCAGCGGGAGCACATCGATCCCGGCCAATTGGGCAATACAAAAAATGCAACAGCTGACAACGCATCTCGACAGTCTTTGTCGTCCCCCAAACTCATGACATGGTCTCTACGCTCCTCTCGCCCAAGGAACCGAAGAATTTATCTGATCTCCTCGTCCTTGGTGTCTTGGCATTTCACATAAGCCTCTTATTCATTCTCCCGCAATGGTCTCTGAAACCAGTGTTCATGTTTACGTTTCTCTTTTGGCGAGCCGGATACAATCTCGGAATCGGTTTACTTCTCCAGTCCCAGAGCAAATACAAACAGCTCACACATTGGGCATGCAAATACAAACTATTTGACAGAGAGGCTCACCCGATGCTTTACGACTTTATCAAACGTGAAATTTCGACAAAGATACCATCCGAAGACTATGACTTTGATAAAGCACCACTCGAATACAACACTTGGATGGTGTTCCGTAGACTCGTGGATCTGATTCTCATGTGCGATTTCGTGAACTATGTGCTTTTCGCCTACGTTGCCGCCGAAGTACCTACCAGCCATAAGATGTGGTTGCATGTCTGCAGATGGGTCGCGGGAGTGATCCTGTTCGTGTTTAATGTCTGGGTCAAGCTGGACGCACATCGAGTCGTGAAAGATTATGCCTGGTGTAAGTTACCGCTTGAGTCGTGATGCATAACGGCATCTGAACTAACTCGAATCAATCAACAGACTGGGGTGATTTCTTCTTTATGATTGATCAATCTTTGACTTTTGATGGAGTCTACGAGATCGCACCGCACCCAATGTACTCGGTAGGATACGCTGGGTATTATGTAAGTTTTCGGCCACTTCCCTGGAAATAACGATGGCTTTGCTAATACAAATATCCCCAGGGGATTTCACTTTTCTCCGCTAGCTACACCGTTTTTGCCATCTCTCTCATCGCACACGCTGCTCAATTTGCTTTCCTCGTTCTCATCGAAGATCCACGTAAGTTTTGTATTCTATCTCCGACTCAGCTCAAAACTAAGAAATCTGTAGATATCCAAAAGATCTATAACCCCCCGCCGCAAAAACGCAAAGCTCCTCAAAAGCCAACTCTTATAATCGAAGATGGTGCAACTTCAAGCATGGTTAGGGACGTGTCTCCCCCACCCTCCATCTCTTCCTCCGATATACCCGAGCCAGGTGAAGAGCAACCGATTATGCGTCCCCTCGTTGGATACAAAAACTTCGATTTCGTTCGAACTCCAGACCTTCAACTTCTACTTTTGGGGATCTACACTGTTTCTTTGGCCCTCTTAGTTCCTGCCACGCCGCTTACCCAGGCCCTATTCATTCTTCATGCACTGTTTTGGCGACTATTTTACTCTGTCGGACTCGGGATTATCCTCAACCTTCAAAGCAAACGCAAGACTTGGACAAGGCACTTCCTTAAATATGGTGAATCGTTGGATGAGTCGTGGAGACAATGGAGAAGTTTGTTCCATCTGGTCAATTGCATGTGCCATCTGAGCTTCGCAGCCGCCTGCTGGAAGGTATACTCGCCACCAGAAAACTGGTCTACTGATATGGCTTTGTTAAAGCATATGCTTGGATTTGTAAGTTTATATCGGAATTCCGTTGAAAGCCCGGCTAACACCATCGCCTACAGTTGCTCGTTGCGCTTCAAATGTGGGCAGCGGCTTCAATTTACGATAGTGTCGGCGAATTCGGCTGGTAAGTACTATAATTTGGCCTCCAAATAAGGCAGTATTGACCGGTCTTGTAGGTTCTACGGCGACTTCTTCTTCGATACCCGCCCGAAGCTCACTTACTCTGGTATCTATCGCTTCCTCAATAATCCAGAACGTCTCTTCGGCTGCGCCAGCGTCTGGGGTCTTGCTCTGGTTACCTCCAACCCAGCAATTTACCTCCTCGCACTGCTAGCTCATATCGCCACCCACCTCTCGATCGACTTTGTCGAGCGCCCCCATATGGAAAAACTCTATGGTGACCTCCGCCAAGACGCCGGTGTCGCCAAAACCTTGAAGCGTGCCGTTCCAAAGGATCTCAACGACCGTCTTCAAAGAATCCAAGGATCCCTCGATAAAGTTGCAAATACAACTACCGACCTTGTCGAAGAATTCCTAGATAGAGCGATGAAACGTCTCTCGAATAACGAAGAGGCTAACACTTTCCTCTCGGACGCCCCTGGAAGAACTGAACGTCGCCATCTTAGCTTCCCAACATCCTCCCGCATCCTCTTCTCCGGAATCCCAGCCAACGAACTTTCAAAACTTGATTTGTCGCTTTACTCCATCTCCATCCTTTCCGCGAAGCATTCTCCAAAGCCACCGGGTTCGGCTATCGACGCATTCTCTCCACTCTTGGTATCATACGGTTCCGCCGTTAAGATCGCATGGACGGCACCTAAACTCCACTCTAAAAAGGACTGGGTCGGTCTTTACCGTGTAAACGACAATTCAAAGCGTGCAGTCACTGGTATCGCCTCTATGGGTCGCTGGACAGCCGTATCTCGTGGCGAGTATCCACAATACGACGAGGAGTCAATTCTGACTTGCGACGTCGAACAACCAATCGACGAGACCCATGACGAAGAATACATCCGTGGTGAAGCCGTCTTTGAAGGTCATAGGCTATTCTGGCGCACTGGAGTCTACGAATTCAGATATCATCACGGAGGCAAGCATAACGTCATGGCAATCAGTTTACCTTTCGAAGTCGTGGTCGACAAGTTCGATGAGAGTTCGTCTACGCCTGGAAAGGTTATCAACGTAGATGAGATCTTGAAGCCACTGATGGGTGTTGTGAGAGACTGTTTTGACCGAAAGGAAGAAGTGGCACCTGAAAGCGTGGATGATGAGTTCGGAGAGGTTGCGGAGATGAAATACGCAAAGAGGATTGTGTATGCCGTTAAAGAAATGTATAGATACCCCCCTTCCCCTCTTCTCCTTCCCTGAGTAATTTACGGGAACCCATTTTTACTAACATGATGGCTATAGGTTTGGTTTGGACTTGGCCCCCGAGGTTGTCAGGGCTGACGGTACAGTTCGTAAATTGGCATGGCGCATTGTTAATGCAAAGAGAGTTTTGGTAAGCAATATCATTACATACATATATCGGGGTATAATCGCTAACAGAAATCCAAATAGGCACCTTTCAGCTTGTCCCGATCGTCCCCCTCCGCCCCTTCTTCGCCCATTGAAGCTTGAAGCATAAGCATCGAATGTGTCTTGTTCCAAGTAGCAGTGTCCTCGTTTTGTAAATATAGTGTGAAGTCACATGGCTTGCTCACGCAGGTGTGGTGTCAGTAAAAATTTAAACGTAGTTATCAGTTGTCTTGCAAGTTCTTTTTTTTTTTTTTTTTTTTGCCTTCGGGGTCACCGCCAAGTTGGATTTATACCCTTGGAAAATATCAAAGCACAGGAAGCTTGTTTTACAAAATGAGTTATTTGCTCGAAAGCCTGGGAGAAATATTCCATGTTATATAAAAAACAATCACCGATTCCATCCCACCGAAACCATAATCCCCCAATATGAATGAAGAAGAGATATTCCTACAAAGAAGTCCTTCCACAAAATGCCCAATGTTGCAAAAACTAAGAAAGATAAGGTGTCGATACAGGAGAGAGAAAAAAAGATGTCCGAGAGATGCATGCCACCGATTCATACTCCATGCGCTGAAAAGTTTACACAAAGGTGTAAGAAAAAAGAAAATAACGGGGAAAAGGAAATGAAGAGGAGACGAGACACATAAGGGAAATTTTGGTTCAAAAAGTGAGAGAATATTCAAGTTGAAAATGATAAGGAAAAAGTAAGGAGGGGTTATGGGAATGAAAAGTAGGTATCTACAAATATAAAGGAAAGATTAAGCGTGTATATAGTATATACGATATTAGAAGGTAGTTATGGACGAGATATCCTTCCGTCGGATATCAACGATGTAAAAGGTTAAAGAAAACCAAGATAGCTCTGTGTAGGCTACGAATGGGGTAAGTTTCGTAACTGAAAGATAGACTGCTCAAACGGCCGTTGGAAAGAAATCGGAAAGTGAATAAAGGAGACAAGCGGTCATCGTAGGAAAGCAGGTGTGCTAAAATCTGCATGCTTTTCTAAGTTGAGGTTGTCGTGAGAATCGTTAAGGGAAACGCTACATAGCGAGTAAAATATAAACTCATAAATTTACGAAAGCCGAAGGTTGTTGAAAGTCTGTGAATGATCTAGGCTTTGGTGAAGCCTAGGGTTGAGAGAGTGTGTAGTTGTTTTATATAAAATCGAAAAAGGGAAGATAGTTGAGAATGAGGTTGTTATGGAGGAGTAGCCGTGGCAACTCTCACTGGCTGTTTGTAAGAGTCCTGGCACTTGAGACCGTCGGGTTCTCCGAGATGTCTGATGTTGAATTGAAGATAACTCTCTTCTTCCTTTGACTTTGGGATTTCGATGTTACGATACCGCCAGGTAGCGGTATTGGTTCGACAACATCCTCGAGATCGTTATCTTCGCCCTCACTGCTGCTGTCAAACCATGCCGTCCACATTGCGTTATTCCTACTCCTGGACCTGCTTTTATTCCCTTTCCGCTTTTCAAGTCCAGCAGGAATACCGAGTCCTCGACCACGGCTATTCCTTTTCTTATCCCAGCGTCGACCCTTCCGATCCCAACTTTTTGGTCGCAGAACGTCGGTGCCACTGGCCATAGTGGCAGCTGCGAGGCCAAATATTCCTGAACCACGTTTTGAAGAGCGTCTACTACTTGTAGAAGGATCCCTCTCCCGATCGCGCAAGGACCTTGTAGGTGTTCCAGGCGGTGACGGTGTCGCGATATCGGACCGGCCGGCAAATCTGGATTGATTGCTCGAATTCCCAGAACCAACCGTTCCAAACTCTGGTGGTTGATCGCGAGCGGACGATGGGCTTGGTTTCGCACTTGCTGCGCCGGCACCAAAGTATGTACCTTGAGGAAGTGAGTATAGCGGCGGAGTATCCTCAAAGTACGTAGTGTTTTGTTGGAAAATACTTCTGAGGGGTTCCGGCTGCCTTGTTGCATCTTGGATGACGGCGGAGATGTTATCATCTTGTATGGACTTGTCAGAGGTTGAAAGGGCCATCCCGATTTTAGAGATACGGTCGGCCATAGGAACGGCGCGATGAAAATGTTCGCCCTCGTCGGATATGTGATTCAACCCAGGGCTGCGTGGTCCATCCGTGGATACAGACTCAGGTCTTAGATGTCTAAGATGGTGGGGAATAGTCGCAGAGTCCTGTGCCGTAGACCGTCGCAACATCGCGATAGCATGTCTTTTTTCGGGTTCTGAAGTATATGTCCCAGTGGGCCCGAGTTTCCCATAGTCGCTTTGCAATAGCCCTTCCTTCGATTGCGAGGTCCCTTTGCTCAGCGACCGATTTCGAGCATGCGACGAGTCGACATTGATATCAGGAATATTTCGTGATGTCGCCTGGGGCTGTTGCTTCTCATTTGTTCTCCTCGATCCTGCCGTACCGTATGCGCCCTCTTCGCCATTTCCACTGTACCCTCGCTCTATTTCGTTTACAACTTCAGGGTCCGAGACTTCCTGCGCTGCCTTATTCCCTCTTCGACGAATACAATATCCAAACAAAAATGCAACAATAATAAGAAGTATTGCCCCACCGACTATTGCGGGAACTAAAGCCTTGATGTCGATTCCAGGACCGGAAGATCCTGATGCGACAGTTGTTGTTGAGGCGGGGCCTCGTTCCGCTGTGGCTGTAGGCGAGGAAGTTGTAGCCGTCCTTCCCATGCTGGTGTGCACGGTGGCGGAATTCGGAACCGACGTCTGCATCCCGGCGCCTATAGATGAAGTTGGAACTGGCTCAGACATATCACTATTGAAATCATCTGTCAAAGGTATTCGCTCCGGTTGGGAAATAGAAGTCGACGGGGCAAGCGTTAATATCTGTGTAAATGTGGCAGACGGCGTTGCCAATGTCTCTGTGAGAATAAGGGTGGTAACAGCGACTCCCTCGAGCACATCCTGCCGCGGTTGTATACGTTGTCCAGTATCTCGTGCTTGTCGTGTATTCCTAACTCCTAATTGTGATTTTCGTAGTATCCGTCTAGGTAACTGCAGCATCGAATCGTCACGAGCCGCGGCGGCAGCCATAGAGTTATGTGACAAACCACCTGATTGTCGTCTTCCCTTTCCCTCTCGAGCTCTTTCTCTCTTGACTTGCAGGTGAATGTTTGTTCCTGCAAGCCAAGAAGCAGGAGCGACGTTATGTTCCTGAATCTCGGGTAGCTCGCTTGCTCTTGTATGCGGTTCTCGAACCGTCTTCTTCCCCCTTCTGTTCTAGATTTACCTCGTCCTTGACCTGTCGTCCAAAGGTCGTTGAATCCGGATGGGTCAATGAAAACCTTCAAAACCAAAGAGAAGAACAGTCAAAAGATTAAAAGACCTCAGCTATTCGGTTCTTCCAGGGAACAATGGCCCAGGCACACACACACACCACAATTTCGGATTTCGTCTCTTTCGGTGGCGTGGTGCGAAATACCCAGCCCGGCTCCATGCACGCTTTGACACAAAGTTCCCAAGTTCTCTCCGTTTTATAAAAACAAGACGCTGAAAAACGTGCCTTTTCGTACCTGTACAAAAGGTAATATTTAACCGGCCGGGGATCGCAATCGATGGGTTTCCTGGAATCCAATCGTTTGTAGAATCTGTTTGTCAAGTCTCAGTCGCAATGAGCTCAACAGACACATTGAAACCCCGATTCGCAGGGTTTTTTTTTTTTAAAAAAAGGAGACCGGCAAGTGTAGGGGCCGGCAAAAAGCAGCACAGATATTATCATATAAACAGATGATGCACAGCACTTATTTCGAAATCTGCATGCGGGTGCGACTTGTGCGATTGTCCTGCGCGAAATCAAAAGGTCTCCTTAGCCATATCCTTTTCACTGAGAGGGAAATGTGGGCCCACATGGTTTATCTAACCAATCTGACTGTTCTTCGTGACCACACTGAACCACCGACTCGATCCGGGACAGGGAATATCCAAACTGTCAGGACGTTTTTTTTTGAGAGGGAGAGGCGGACATGGGTGCTTTTTCCTGGCGGGCCCATCTCGCTGGGAGAAATTGGCTGAGGCCCTTCAGCTGCAGTGCCGTTCTGACAGGGGATGATGTCTTTGATTAGGTCCTCATCTCTCAGAGCCCCTGCTGCAGATTCCCAATACGATTGTTCATACGAAGCTTATTTGACGGCTTCGCTAGGACACAACAAACAATGCTCTGGAGCATGTAGTAATGATCACGAGCTGTGGTAAAACAATGCAAGAACGTTGGATGCCATTGATCGGCAGCGTCACCATCTTGGATTGGGAAATTACCAGATAGGAAGTACTATTATCTTCAAGTCGCCGCATCGATATATCTGAAGTCATATAGGCCGTTATAATATATCTGCGCCGTGGTTTGCCTCGTATATACTCGCTACGAATTGTCTCTATTTGACATATGTTTCCTGTACAGGTCAATCATTTGTATTCCGCAGCCGCGATATCGGCTGCCGGCTGTGTGCGTGGGTGGCCATGTTTTTCCTGCAAGGTCCCAGAACCGCATTGGCGGATTACGCAGCCCTTTACACAGTAGGCCAAGAGAAGAAAATTCTGTTCTCCGGTTTTTCCGACTTGTTTTAAACCCTTTCGACTCTTTCGTATTTTACCTCATGGGAAAATTCCCCTTCTACATATTTAGATTATGTGCTGAGCAGTCGAACAGGTATTGCCTATCAACTTGCAGATGCATCGTAGACAATTGATAGAAGCTAAACCAAGACCTTCCAAAATATCCATTTTAAAAATCGGTCCAAATTTCCGCGGCACCCTGCAAGAGATACCGACATGTCACATCTCTCCTTTCTCCACAAGGGGTGTCGCTCCCATGATGCCATTTACGTTGTACACTCCAGTTGAAACAAGTCCATTTGGGCACTGATGTCTGGGCATCTCACTACTTTCAGACCCTTATCTCTCCCAAGCCCGCCATGGCGGCATGTTGGCAAACATCACAGCCTGTGTGTGATGACCACAAGCGCTTTCAATAATATTAATTATTTTACCATTATTTCGTGTGGTAATTTTTTTTTGTTCATGCTCAGCTGTAGCGTCCTAAACTCATTCCGGTGCCGATTGTTATATTATTGCAACGGCAATGGCAAGTAACTATATCTACAAACGCCAGTCGCTCTAACTATCGCCAAAGTTCCAAAATACAACGTTCCAAAAACAGGTACAGGAGCAATAATCAACGAGAGGCACCATCCTGCAAAACTTTCAAATTTTCAGCCGGTAATTATGGTCGTTGTCCGTACTTTAGACTTTCTTTGATTGCGCGGTCAATTTCTTCTTGCTCCGCGTCCTTCGAACTATTGTGATAAAAATCCATTTATTAGTTTTAACTCACATGATGATACCAATCTGCGAAAGAGTAGTTGGGAGCTCACCTGCCACCGAGTTTATAGTTAACACCATAAACCGAACTCGCGCCACCATCGTCTTCCCTTATCGCAAAGGCTTTATACTTCTGTTCCGCCAAACTCATTCTCATAACATACTTCATCACCGTTTCTTCTTCCTCCTTTTCTTGTCGTCGTCTTTCCTCCTCCTCTTGCGACATCTGCAGTGCTTTCTGTAGGGCGTCATCTGTTTCGTTGGCCTGATTCTCGCCTTCCTGCTTCGACATTTGCAATGCCAATTCCAAATCATGATTTGACCCCTGATTGGGTTGAGCCACATTTTTACTCTCTTCGATAGCCCTCGCAAGTTCGTCAGGATCAACGTCATTATGAACTTGCCTAGCGTGTGATTCTGTAAGACTCTTCGTGATCGCTTCTTGGATTGCTTGAGCATGAGCATCCTCGTCTCCCTGCGACTCGCCGGTACTAACAAGCGACGCCGTAATCGCACGTCTCAGGACCGTGTCGTCGTCTTCCCCAGAATCTTGATTGACAACCTCTGCAAGTGAAGTTCTGATTGCTTGCTCGATCAACTGATCCTCCTGCGGATTTCCTCGCGAAGTCTGGCGGACGGATTCTTGGATCGCCCGCTCGAGTTCCTCGTGGTTCTCCACCCCTTCTAGTGTCCGCTGAGTCGGTGGCACCGACTCCTGCTGTACCAGTCCAACGTGGTCAGGGGACCAGGGTGGCGCCCTTAAAGAGTAGACTGGTTCAGGGTGTGGGCGCCCCGCCGCCGAAGCAAGAGCCTCTGTCGTTTCGCGGTCAAGCGTTGACCCTATTGTTGGTCGATATCGGTTTTCCGGTGCATCTTCAAGCTCCTCCTCCTCTCTAGTAGCTTCGTCGGCCGCAAGTTCGACGGCAACTTCCTCTTTCGTACCACAACTAAAGGTCTCCTTCCTTTTCTTCTTGTCCTTGTCCTTCTCCTTATCTTTTTCTTTCTCCTTACCTTTACCCTTTTCCTTCTTCTGCTTCACCCTACTGCCCACGCGCTCAACGTTCAAGGCCTTCCACCGCTTAAGCATAGTTTCCAGCTCTGATTGTTGGAACGTTTTTAACTCCTCAATACCCTCCACGATCCTCGCCGCCACGATATAGCCGTTAACATCAGTATGCGCGTACTTCCTGATCTCCTCATACAGTCCTTTGAACGTGTACCCAGCCACGCCCCAGACCGCCGCCCCAGGCTTCAAAACTACACCACCTATGCCCTTCCCAAACCCTTTCCAGAAACCCAAATGACCTTCCTCTCTGGCTCCCTGGACCGGTTGGGTAACAAGCCCAGCTATACCATCGTAAAGCCCGAAGGCGAACTCTTTGCCAGCAACTTTAAGACCGCTACCCATACCAGTGATCTTTTCTTGCTTCCTTACCGTAGTATCACCATACAGCAATGGTGCATTGTGAAAGCCTTGAGCTAGGGCAAGTGTGAAATCCAGTGGGGACTTCATCACTGCTCCAGCGATTCTGCCAGCCCCCTTTCCTGCACCAAGCCATGATTCGAGATTGACACCTTCCTTCTGAGAAACTGCCTGCGACTTTACGCTTGGTGCGGCAGACCCGCTGTCTTCTGGGACTGACTGAGAGGTACGTTCTTTATGAAGCTTATGGGTTTCCCTACTGTCCGTCGGGAACGTCCGCTCTTTGTGGAGCTTCCGATGCGGCGAGGATGACCGTGAGGATGGAAGCTCCGCAGCATGTGGTAAATCGGTGGTGGATTTGGTCGCTTTAGCTTCTGCTCGGGCTTCGCAGGCCTCGCGAAACCGTCGGATTGGTGAGTTAGACCGTGACCTATGGACACCGCTTAGAGCGGAGCCCATGACTGAGCGATGAGACGAGACGCTACCTGCTCCCGGGGCTGGTGTCACTGAGGGGAAAGTATTTGGATGCGGGACGGAGCTGCCCGTAGGCTGAGGGAAGCCAGTTGCAGGAGGCGGTGGCAACGGAGGGGAAGGAAGTTCTGGAATGTCTTTGGTTTGCAATTGCAATAATTTTGGCTCGGATCTCGACTCGAAGCTCGACAGTGATGTAACCTCAGCATCTCTCGAAGAGTCAAACGAAGCTTTCCTACTAGGGTTTACCGATGAAGAAAGAAGCGAAGGTTGATTTCCAGGTCCAGAGGAGGTCGAAGGGGCGGTAGGAGGGGCAGCCGAAGGGGCAGTTGAAGGCACGCTCGTGATTGAACTAGCATCTGCATTGGAGCCTATATCATCCTTTGTTGCAACTTGTTTCGCAGCCTTGAAGATTTCTCGCGGGAAATCGCCGACACCCATTACGACGCTACCAATTGTACCAAGAAGTGCAGATGTTGCACCAGAGATTGGCTCAATCGGTCCAGCTGCGGTCTGCCACTCTTGATGTCGACACCTGTAGGGCAAATTAGTAAACGCTACCAACTTCATAACAGGTTAACATGACGTACAGTTTAAGATCACTATAGTATAAGAGTCCTTGGGACTGAAGGAGCGCTGCTGCAACTGCTGACAATCTGACTTCCGTTCGCTTTATCCTCCAAACAGCTGCCCGTCTCGGATCAACCATACATCGAAGTTTTTGCTTATCCAACGAGGAATGGAAATTGTCTGATCCGGTGACAGTTCCAGCTTCCAGCTTAATCTTGTCTGCAATCTTACCCGCTGCAGTTTGTGCTTCAGGACTTAATGCAAATGTGATTGAAGCCGCAAGCTTTTCCGCTGTCATTTCTTTGAACGGAACGGGTGCTGGCCCGGCACCTGCACGATGAACCATGGAGCCCCAGAAGGGTTGGTCACCAAAGAATGGAACAATGACTGTCGGTTTCCCTAGCGCGACGCCGATGGCAGTTGTGCCGGCTCCACCATGATGGACGACGCAAGCTACTTTCTTGAAAAGCCAATCGTGAGGACAATTTCCTAACATGAAGACATTGTCAGGAATTTCCAGAGAATCGCCTCCAAGGCCTCCCCATCCTTTGGACACCAGAGCTCTAACACCTGTTAATCGAATTGCCTCAAAAATCATATTAGTGAGTGCGTTTGGATCATCCACAACAATTGAACCAAATCCAATATATACCGGTGGTGGGCCGGCGTCCAGAAATGCGGCGAGATCCTCGGCGGGGGTATAGTTGTTTGCGAGATCCAAAAAGTAGAACCCCGAGATTTTGATATGCTCACCCCAGTCCTGGGGCTTGGGGATCAATGCCGGGGACCAACAGTACGTGTGTGGTACCCTTAACCTCTGGACCATGCCCGGCGCCCACATAGTGCTGACTGGATCCAAGCCAAGCGTCTTTTCTCGGAACTTGTTTACCAGATCTCCCAAGCCCTGCCATGTCATCATCTCGACCATTGTATAAGTCAAGAAATTTGTAATATTGGCTTCGGTGTTTGAGCTTTTAATATTGGCAAGAGGGTGTGGGAAGCTCTGGGTAGGTGTCCAAGGCATACTATGGATTTTGTCAGTCTGCTAGAGCCTAAAAATTTCATGAATAAAACTTACGTGAACATCAGATGTAGAGGAATGGCCAGTCTTTCTGCGCAGTGTATATGCGCGAAACTCGGTGGGTTCGCGATAATTGCATCAGCGATAAAGACGTTCTCTTCACCATCCTCGCCAGTGTGTGGCATTGGACCTTTCCGAGGCGTCAATCCATTCCCACCCTCGATACAACTTCTCCAGCATCCCAACAACATCTCGTACATAGCCCTTCTCCTCTTTCCGACGTCACCTTGCTTCAAGCTGTCCCATCCTGGCATCAATCCTGGATTCTTCACCATGAAAGCCATGAGTTCGGCAGGATCTCCGCCAATAGAGAAGAATTCAAGTCCATTCTCTTCAACGAACTTATGGAAGGTGGCATGAGTCGCTATTCTAACTCTATGGTATGGAGGGTTGTTCTTCAAGACCTTCCCTAGGGCAACAAACGGTTGCACGTCGCCTCTCGAGCCGATGATTTGAATAACAATGTTGAGTTTTGGAACATCTTTGCCCTGTAGGCCCCTAGGAACGTTGGGTCCTGGTTTAATTAGAGCTACCGGAGGTTGAATTTGGCTAAGGGTTCGATTCAGAGCCGGCAGAAGGATGTTGGAGAATTTTCTTGAACGTTGATTGATGCTGATATCGATACGACCATCGTCTATAGTTTATATTGTGATTAGCTGCAATATCAAATACCTTTAGAAATTTAATGATCGGTACCCAAGATCCGGGCTTTACTCGAGAGCCCATTCTGTTCAATTTCTAGATAACTATCTCCGATCTCGCTGTATGCCGGTGGAGGTGCTGTTTCGATAAAATCGTCACCCACGGGTATGGCATGGGTTTCATAGTTGATAGAGCTTCCAGCTCTTGTCGAGAAGCTGGAGACGCTGGGCGAATCTAAGCCGCTATTGTAATTTCGAAGATCCGAGTTTGCAGTCGGAATTTGGGACAGCGGTTCAGATGGCCAGCCATTGGAGCTCGATTTAACGTCAGGTTGATAAGCTTCCACAGGAAAGTGTCCTTCGCCCGGCAGTTCCGGTATGCAATTCGTGTATGATGGTAGAGGAGTATGAGTACCGTCCTCGCCATCCGAGTGGTCCTGTGGAGGGTTATTCTGTTGCTCCCGGGAAGGTCCGGGGTTCTGGTGGTTCTCAGACATGGCTGGTAGAGTCGCGGCTGCCGAGCGCTCAGTTTTCCGATTCAAGCTGTATGGTCCTTGGCGATAAAGCCAATTTCAGGTGGCAGCTTCAGGCCCGAGTCTACAGGCTTGAGGTCTAGCTCCTGGTATTGGGAAAGAATGTAGATGGATGTCGGCGGCAGTTGATTTTGAGGAGGGGTGTCGCCGAAGAGGGCGAACAAGTAAAGGTTCGTAATAGACTACCGTATCTAGATGCAATCGGTCATACGGTAAGTTACTGCGATCCGAGCACAACGTTATTGGGAGTGAAGCTTATTGCTTTCGCCAATACAATATTGTGTCTGTATGTACTCGAGTATGTACAAGCGGAATATATCGAACTGACCACCGGGGGTCTGGTGAAGCTAAATAATATTTTCTCATTGAGGCTCTGGAATGGTAATGGTGGCGGCCAGGATTAATCATGAACTTGGAACCTTATAATTTGGTGGGCAAAATGGCCGCTGTCGTGTTGGCTGGACGAACCGCTTGTTTCTTTACGAAACGGACACCTTCAACGAGGCGAGGAGCCTGCCCTAGCTCTGTCAGAATACGATATATGAGAGATAGGATGAGGTAAGTTAAGTACCCGCATTGCAAGGCTATGTGACTAAAACTTCTGGTCTCGAACCTTAGTCTTAGCCTTCGAATTGCTGACGAAAGCCTCCACCCGCGAGACAATCGCGAGATGTGTAGTATTACGTGGACCCAATTGAACTCTGGGTCTCCCGAAATTAATGCCCGTTGCGCAGTCGTGTGTACTGTGCGAATTAAAAATACCTATGTCTATCGAAGAAGGAATATGGTCCGCCAAAGCTTCCGCCACCATTCTCCGGATAATCCCAAAATAGAACTAAGTTATGTTCCGCTTCAGGGAATTAAAGTTGAATCAGAACGCCCAGATATTCGGCAAAGCGACAAGCCTTATAGAATGTTACACTCCATTTGAACGTATTCGAGAATGTCTAGAAACCAAAATACTCTTTGTCTGCCTTGTCATCAAATCATACAATATCGATTACATAACCGGGCATATATCACATGCGGACGCTCGGAAATATAACTCGGATACAATTTAATTTGCAAATTTAGTGAGGCGAACTCAACTTGCCTATTTATTGCAATTGATTGAATTGGAACTCTTCTCTACAGTCTTTGACATTGATATATAGAAATCGACTGTGGACTGGTACAGTATAGTGCATTTATAAGCAATCGAATCCCACGCAATACGGCAATATCCCTTATAAATAGACAACGTTATTATCGCTCAAAGTTGCACTAAATAACGGTCTCGATAATGAATATTTTATAATGACAGATAAAACCTGCGACTGCCTTGAAGTGCTTACGTCAACCCCTCCCCTTCTGACATCCGTGCCCACGTCTTCTCCATGTTTTGGGCGTTCCATGTTTTGGGGGACGGAGGGAGACTTCAAAAATTTGCTCTTAAACATGGTCAAGCCATGGCCCCAAAGCAAAGCAATGCAATGGCCAAACTGTGACAGATTTCTTCGAGCCGTAGCCATATCACCTCCTCCAATGATATCAACGCAACGGCAGTGCACAATGCATAAGATCAGCCGGAGGATTCGATTTTCAACTATCCTAACCTGGGTCGTTGTTAGCGAATACGAAAGATTTCCCGGACTCCATACCCATCCCGCGTTTTCTAGTTTAATTCCTTCGTGCTGACTTGGTGCATTGCATACTACCATACTTAGGCACTTGTGGTTGGTGTCTTTGTGTAACCTTTGCCATGTGTTGAAGCCAACGACACGCAACACAAAACACACCTCTCGCAACACCGGCCCAAAACAGACCAAAAGTTCCAGCCGACCGACGGTTCGAACTTGGAATCTGGTTCGCCCGAGGATATTCCATTCGGATAGCAAGCACAGCACAAGATTCCAAGATTTATGGCGTTCAAAGCTCAAACACAGCCCCGCCCTTCAAATATGTGATCATCAACATCTGCTGTTTCGAATTCCTTTCGTCTTGGGATAAGCTTCGATTTTGAGAAACCAGGAAAGCCCAGGGAAGGGCCCTACTCGAAATCCTGTCCCGCCCGCGCGCTCTGACCCTGTAACAGCTTAACCGTTAATTGGAGCTCTCTCGCATGGCATACCAGGATGTCGATGTATCGCGAGATCGTCTGACCCGCTTCCTTTCCGTCCACCACTGAGTTTCGCCTTTCTGAGACAATCCGTGGATCGAACAGTGCGCAGGAACCTTTGAGCGGATTTGAAGGGTTTTTTTTTTCACGAAAACGTGAATTTGAGGGCGAAGCTTCGAAGGGATATATAAGCGAAGTTCAAACCCATTCGTAAATATCCCCTGCTTATCAATTATCTCGGAATTTGCTTTATAATTGATTTCGCACTGTACTAGTCGTTCCTCGTTCCTCGTACTTTTTTCTCATCTTTTTATCTTCTTTTACAGTACTATACTGCACTATATTGTTCAGTTGGGTCTGAGCAAAAGCTTGTCTCGTTTTCGCAGTCCGTTGCCGAAGTTCAAGCTTAAATTTTGAATTCAAGACATTAAAACTAGTGGACTGCGCTATGTCTTTCGAGAAGGATACCTCATTCTGCGTCCCTCTGTGGATCAACGGGACTACCCTTCGCCCTGAGGATTCACCAACTTACGACGTCACCACTCCTCCATCTCAATCTTTAACCTGGAAGGCATGCGCTGCCACGCCATCTTCCATAAACGAAGCGGTTCTGTCCGCTTCCCAGGCTTTTACCCCTTGGTCCAAAACACCGCTCTCGGATCGTATCTCAATCTTTTCCAAAGCTGCTGATATCCTCGAATCAAAAGCTGATGAGGTTCAATACTACTTCGAGAAAGAGATCGGTGGTACCGAGGCATGGTCTTCTTTTAACCAAAATTTTTGCGTCGGTGCTTTGAGAAGTATTGGAGATGTCCTCGAAGATACATTGGGAACTGAAGTTATTAAAGGAAGAGATGGGATGAAAGGCATTGTTAGTAAGGTGCCATATGGGGTGGTTGGTGCTATTGCTCCATGGTATGTTATATTTTTTACAACCTCTTAAGTCGTATTCAATTACACACTGGTATCGATTCTAAAAAGAGGCTTCTAGGAATGCACCTCTAATCCTCGGCCTCCGCGGAGTTCTCACTCCCATAGCCGCAGGAAATACGGTAGTCATGCTAGCGGCTCCTCTCGCACCTATGATCCACCACTTCATAGGTCTTATTCTTCACGCCGCAGGTCTTCCAGCCGGTGTGCTCAACATCCTTCCCGCACCACCAGCCCCAGACGATGCTGCTAAAATAGTAGAAACCCTGGTTAAACATCCTAGCCTCCGTTTTCTAAACTTCACCGGCTCTACTGCCGTGGGCAGAAAAGTCAACGAAGTCGCAGGGAGATATGGAAAACCTGTGACGATGGAATTAGGCGGTAAATGTGTAGCTTTGGCACTTAAGGATGCTGACTTGGATAAATTGGCCCAGGAGCTCGTAGTCGGGGCTTACCTCAACTCCGGGCAGATTTGCATGTCTACCGTAAGATTCTCTCACAGGCCGAATATCTAGACTCACATGCCTGTATACAATCTTCGAGTGAAACGACGACTAACATTACTCACAGGAACTCGCTCTAATCCCCACCACCCTCATCCCCCCTCTCATCGAAAAAGTAACCTCCACAATCCCCAAGATCTTCCCACAACCAACACTCCCCGTCATCACCCACCCCTCCAAACAAAAAATCCTAAACCTCCTCACCGACGCCGTCCAAAAGGGTGCAACAATCCACACCGCTTCATCAAGTGACCAAGATCTCCCATCCACCTTCCTCAAAAAGATATCTGAAGATGCAACCACCTCCCTACCCCCTCTCTTCCTAACCAAGGTAATCAAAGAAATGGAAATATACCACACCGAAACATTCGGTCCAGTATTCTGTATCATCGAATACGACGATGACGATATTGATCAGGCAGTGAAGATGACGAATGACCTCGAAATTGGATTATCCGCGTCTATCTTCTCAGCAAATGAAGATGAGGCGATTAAAATCGCAGGAGAGATCGAATCTGGGTAAGTCCCGAGACGCTTACTCGCAGGGATGTGGTCCCTTCCCGAATGGCCTTACTAATCAAAAATCCTTATAGGGCTGTACACATTAACCACATGACAGTCTACGATAACCCGGCGTTTCCGCATGGCGGAGTCAAGGCGTCCGGGTTTGGTCGTTTCGGTGGGAAATGGGGTATTAATGAATTCACTTATATCAAAACTATCACGACTGCAATCTGAAAGACTTTTTGTAGAAATATGTTTGGGTAGCCGGCCTACCAAAGATCCTTGAAACCATCGTGGAGAGCAAATCAAGTGAGCTTATATATAAGATTAAGATATCAGCTTTTAAGAACCATTGTTCGAGTTTGTAAATTTAAAACATAACGAGCCTCCAAATATTACCCCTCCAAAGAATACCCAGGTATTCACATTACCGTACCAGAGTAAACGAACACACCAAAAGGAATATACGGAAACGACAGGGAGGAAAGTTTTAGTGCATGAAATCCCAACTACTTACTCAGACACAAGTAAAAAGGAACCATAGATTACATTATAGATATCAATATCACACGCATCTAAGCATTCGACTTCCAGAAACAGAACAAGATTCAAAGGAACGCCACGGTAAATGCACGATTATCCACGCTGTGCTTATGCTGAGGAAGAAAACGGCAAAGTACAGGTATAGCAAAACAAAAACGAGGCTGGCTTACAAAACCAGACAAAAAGAAAAACTCGTCATTAGGGTCATTAGAAAGCCGAAGGGTAAGAAAGCAAGACAAAACAGGGGTCGTGGTCACATCGGACAAAGTCCAAAATGTAACGAATATAGCAGGAAAGGGGCATGGCACAAAACGAAAAAGAGAGGGAAAATTCTGCACATCAGATTATAGAAAAACACCCTCGATAGGCTCCCAAGCCATCTGCGAAACCTTGAAGGCATCGAGGGCGCAAACCAACCTCTCCATATTCATTCTCACCCCAGAATGAACCGCGACTGGTGTTCCTCCACCAACTTGTAGAGCCTCTAGGCAAGGATACGATCTCAAGAGCCAGGGTACAAACTTAGAAGATGGAAGCTATAAATATCTCTCGTTAGTCGGATCCCCGATATAAGCCACACAAGGCTGTTTTGCAGAAAAAAAACCCACAACGCAACATAGGGCACAACTTACAACGTCCTTGGTCCTCATTGCTTGTAATTTTGCGGCATTGGCCTCCCGGTCGAGAGGAATCGACATGGAATTGACATACTCGAATGGGCGGACGGCGGAGACATGAAGGACTTTTAGAGCGTGGTAGCCTTGGAGGAGGTTTTCGAACGCTGGATTATCTCGCTGACGCTATATCGCGAAGAGGAGTCAGAAAAGTCAATGCTTACAAATGGCAACAATGCGGGCCTTACCCATAATAATCTCCAGTACTTCCAATCCCACGGAACATGGAGCTCCAAGTGTCTTAGGTATTTGCACCTTTTAGGGATTTCGTTGATCTTGCTGGCCTCCCACTCAATTCCCGGTGTGGTGCATATGCCTGTGCGTAGTTTCACCAGCTTGGGGAGCATGACAAGTTTGATATCCACATTGGGAAATTCGATGTCGAGCTCGGTGAGCTCTTTGCGGTACTTCTTGAGTAGTGCAAGTTGGAGGTGGCTGCAGTCTCGTATTAAGAGCTTGCCGTTGGATCTATATTCGTAATCGTATAGAACTCTTTCGCCAGACATGAAGTCATTGGTGACAGTGTCAGGATCCATGCTCCTTAGGGTCGAATATTTATTAAACCTTCCATTCGAGGGTGAGTCCAGAATCGTTAGAGATGTAACCCGCGGGAGTGTGTGTCCCTTTTCGAAGAAATCCCACATGCCGTCCGCATCTAGTCCGGTTACACGGAAACAAAAGTTGTTTCTCTGCCTATCGATCAACTCATGTATCTCATGTAATAGCTCGCTCTCGTAGTCCTGTTGCGTTTTGGTCGCGGCCGCCAGTTGAGCTCCATTTGCAGTAAAAAGCAGCGGCGCGGCGGCAGTAGCGGGATTATAGACCGGACGCATCCTTAAGGATAAATTATTCAGCGACGGAACATTACGCAATAGTTCCGTTAAGTCCCAGCATATATTCGATATTTCTTGATAGGGCTCAAATATCCAACACTTCTCAGAAAATAAATTAGGGATGGTAAGTGCCAAAGATTTTAGCCTTGTGCTAGAGAGCATCTGCAGTGAGAATTGACTAGATTCGTCTATTAGTGACGGGGAATACCAGGATTGATCTGAGCCTGGGCATAAATCGAGCCTGCGGAGTGTTGGGTGCCGTCGAAGGGCGAACAGAATAGCAGTATCAATATGAACACTTGTAGACCACCTATCCACAAATAGTTAGAAGGCCGCCCAGCTAACAAAAGTGAAGCTGCAGCCTTTGACAAAAGCCGCCTGTAATGAAAATTTAAGTGGGGTAGCTTACTCAAAACTTTTCAGATTAGTAAGTCGAGGTAGAACTTCGACGACCTGCGCTCTAAATCTCGTACAGAGTTCCGTAAGATATCGAGCTGACGCATCTGTCGGTCCTATCGGAGATACCGGGCTAGCGGTAGGACTTGTTCCCCGCGATCCAAATTTGCTCGTACTGGAAGACGATATTCTTAAACTTTGCACGCAAGATGCATGGTGTCGTCGACGATCCATCAAGACCCGGATGGCGCTGCTAAATCGCGCAGGTTGCGCCGATTTCGTCCTAAGATTGACATTTTTCCACAGGAACCGTGAAGCAACATCGTACATTTCCTTGTCGACGAGGCATAATGCTGAAAGTGAAGTTTTGTCGTTTTCTAACTATTGAAATACGCCAAAATGACCCGGGAGGAAGGGTTTTGTTGTTGTCAGCCGCGGCTAGCTTTATATTGATAATCGCAAGAGATGACGATATCTGGGAATTCCTTATCGAATGACGGGAGCGGGGAACTTACGTAGCTAATAATATCATGCCAGATATCATAATTTCGGGGCACTGAAGCCATGATGTTCAAGCTTAAAGACGCAAAATCGTCAAAGACGAAAGATGGTTCGGCAGGAATTGTGCGAGGTTGAAGAATACTGTAGAAGGAATGCTGCCTAGTCTTACAATCTCTTACCGCAGCATGAAGCGGCCTTGGTGAATGTGACCATGTGAGACTTCGTAGGCTTTGGATTTTGAATGCTGGATCAGTTGCCGCTGCTACAGCTACCTCAGGACAATAATATGCCATGTTCCAACCCACGAATTGTGCGCGTGGTGGGCACAAATTGTGGTATATGCAAGGTTTGATGCGTTTGAGGGTGGATTAGGAAATATTAAATGCAGAGGTTACAACGGCGACTTGTTGTATCGAACCGAGGTGGTTGCTGAAACTTATTTGGACCTGGGTGTTCTGCTTCGTTTAACGAGTTGCAGATTTCATGGAAGCCTATTAAGGATTCTGGAGAATTGCGAAGTTCTATACACTAAATCGCAGTGGTACACTGTTGTATGCGCTGAAATCTGTGAGGTATTCAAAGGTCAGCCAGGAAGTCAACCTTACCCCGAAAGAATGCATAGTGGAGAATAGACTCGAGGAGGGAAGATAAAGTATGTCTATAGGCAGATAATAATACTTACGAATGGGTAGTGAGATTAATCCTAAGAAAATACGCAAGAAGGAGAGGCAGCGCTCAGCTTTAGGCAGAGATGTTTGGAAATCAACCTTATAATGTCGACGGGTAACTCGGTCCGCAAACGATATATGTGGTTCGGCTGCTTCAGATATTCATTTCGAAATAATCTGATTAATCTTATGAAGATTCGTTTCGAAATTTGGATCCAAGTGTGGGAGGCGAAGAGCAAGGCCTTAAAAATATATAAATCTTCTAGAACCACTGAAAGAAGTGAACGAGTCAAAAATCCCGACAGGGCAAAGTCCCAAATGGAGCAACGTTGATGTCGAGGCTAAGCGTATTGTGCCCGGGCGCATGTTTATAGAGCTGACAGGCGATCCTACGGCAAGCTGCAAGGGGCAAGTGGAGGATGCATGAACAAGGGGCTTGGGGGGAGATCGATAAAGCCTCTTTGACTGCTTTAACGTTGTGTATTCTGAATAGAGAATTCGGGGCAGCGACCTGGGATGAGATCCTCTTAAATCGCTTCGTTTTGATGGGTTCTCAGGCTCCCTTGGGACCGGAGCCATGGTGTTGGGTGATCAGAAGCAGGCAAAAAAAGCACTCTGCGAACCGACTTCAGCCGCACAAAGCATGCTGATCTCATGTGCGACCTAAAAGATAGTAATGAGGTGAGTAGCCCTAGGATAAACGATATCCTATGGTGAATTACATATTTGTTATCCAGTCTTTTGAGTCGGAGGATTTGTACGCATAATCGAGAGAATTGTAGCTGACGGCTCTCGTGCGATCCTTCAACCGGGCTAGGCGCCGATCCAGTCGGATGAAGCCGTATTATCTTGCTCGTCATTTCATTTTGTCTTCTCCCTGTGAATAATGGAGAGCGAGCAGGTCGAGCTGAACCGGCACGCCGACGGACGCACGGGAGCCTGCCCTGGCCTGTGGATAAAGTGATCAATGCGATACAGGCAACCAGCAGCCAATAGACCGGGGTTACGGTCAGCTAGCCACCACCACCACCACCACGACGTATATCTAGAGAGAACGGGTCGATGGTCCCGCAGGTCCATCTGGGATTTGGGTCGGGAAGCAAGTGTAGCCGTAAGAAGATGATCCGGGTGTCCCTTTTCGTTCAAGTTACCCACATTGGGTCATCGAAAAATTTCGCTTGCATGACACTTCCCCTTCTGGATGTCAAGCCCGGCTACACCGTCGCTAGGACGCTTTTGATGTGGCTGTACAGCTGGACAGTGGTTTCTGTGAGACCTGCTGGTTAGCGTAGGTTAAGATCTGTGCCTGCAGCAACTGTACTCCATGGAATGTAATGCAGATGTAGACGGATGTAGATGCACGCCTGGCTAAAGCAACTTACCAGTAGCTGACAATAGACCCAAATCATGCGCGATTGCATCAGTTGTGGATATCGTCGACATGGCATGATATATGAGAGGTTGTTGCATATTGAGACCGCCGATATCCGGATTGATGTCAGGCCATCTTCCCGTCCGGAAGCATATTGTGCCAGAAGCTAGCTGAGGCTCGTTGCATTGTTTCATCTGAAGGACGAATCTGATTCGCATGTTTCTATGCGGCATAGGAGCTCGTGCCCGAAGACGACGGTCTTGCCGCAGCTTCATAATACCATAGTTTGTGCGATAGTGTACAATAAGTTGTCTTTGGGTTGGCAGACGTTAATTTTACACCACTTCGACCAATTGCATGCCACATTCCAACCTTAATTCCCCTAAAGACCCATTTGGAGTATCGTTTGCCATCGAGAGAATGGATTCTTCTGGATTACTACGTGGAGTCGTTTACTTGATTTAGAAAGTCTAGGTACTTATTACTTGGTTACTTGTCGGTGTGCCTTGGTTGATCCAGGTTGGCACCAAGCGAGGTGGATTTGGAATACGGATAACGCCACACAGTTCACACGGTTCATTGCCATCACAAGGAAAGGTAAATAAGGTATGTTCGTGTAACTTGCCAGAGTGACCAAAGTTGCACTGTCTTTGTGACTGTTTCAGTCGGCTATTAGAAATAGAAGCTTAACCTTGATCGATCTTCCCGGCCCAAACGACGGCAAAAGTATTATCGTCGTCGTCGTGAATATTTATGCATTAATGGTTGCAATTGGTAGACATATTGGGATACAGCCCCTGCTCTTGCATAGGGCGAGACATTCGCTATAGGTGAAGGATACTATTGCAACAATGCGATCAAGGCCAAGGGCCGTCCCGAGTATAATTCTCCTAAAGCCCAAATATGCAAGTTTCCAAGAAGCTTGATTCCTGGCCCACCTGTGTTTTACCCTTAGCCTTCTGCATCAAGAGCATCGTACGAATTACTCTGGAGAATCCGAGTTAGTAAAAACCGTCCGTTGTCTCAAATTGCGCAATCTATTACGAGAAACGTACCTTGTGCTTGGGGACAAACTTGAAGTCCTCGCCCGCCTTCCCCAAGAACATATCACTAATCTTAACCCAATCCCGGTAATCATCGCTCGCCAACAATGTCTCAAGCTCATTCCTACCTTTGAACCTAGGTGGCCTATCCTGAATCCGCGGAGGTAGAACCTCTAACAGCCCCACGGGAACATATCGATGTGTGAAACTCAAGTACTCGCATAAGAATCGGCGAGTATTGTTCACACCCATTTCGTCGCTACCCCAGCAATCCAATCCATACTTGGCGAATTGCTCTACGTATGCAAGCCGCTCCGTTGAGGTTTTGTCTAGATACTGTCTTGCATGGATCTCTTCAAAGATCCAAGGCTTCATGAGAGCTCCTCTAGCGATTAAGACAGAGTCCACATGGCAGTCGTCCACGGCACGGTAGTAATCCTTGTAAGAGTAGCAGTCTCCGTTGCCGATAAAGTACGGAACTAATCTCCTCGGTTCACTTTTCTCTTTATCATCTTCAGATGTATCCGTTGCTTCTTGCTTCTCCTCTTTTAACCGATGGATGAGAGCAGAGCATTCCGCAATGTATCCCCAATCAGCCTCACGGGAATACCGCTGCTGCCTGGAGCGGCCGTGAAGGGTAATCGCCGCAACATCTCCTTCGTCAACCAACCTTCGGATAACCTTCTGCGCGACGGGATGTTTATCGGAGCATCCGGTTCTGATCTTGACGGTAATCGGAATCTCACCACTCACGTAGTTCATACCTCGCATCATCTTGCTCAATTTTGACTGCTGCTCTAGGAGCGCTGCGCCGCCCCCGGGCCTGCAAACAAGATCGATTGGACATCCGGAGTTCATATCAATGAGATTGAGAGATGGGCAATAGTGCGCGAGCACCTCTGTGGCTTTCAAGGCCTCCCATGGTTTTTTAGCGGATATTTGCACGCCAAAGTTCTTCTCCGAGCTATGAGCTCGAATTAGTGCCCATTCACTCTTCTCACCCTTGACGAGGGGAATAGACATGGCCATTTCGGAATATGTAATGGAGGCTCCGAGGGTGGTACATAACTGTCGAAAAGGCAGATTTCCTGTTGTTGTGAGAGGAGCGAGGAGCGGGGTTTCAGCTGATATATGGAGTCGCCGTTTCTCAGAGGGCCTGAAGCGTGTTTCTTTGTACGATGCATTGTTGTCTCGCCTCTCCTCCCCGGATGTCTCGTCTAGATACTTGAGGAACGGATCACTCTTTTCGTAAGTAAACTGCTTACGGCTAAGAGCTTTCTTGGTTTCTGCGGATATCTCGTTCTTCAGGCTACCTGCTGCACCATGTGTAGCAATATACTTGTTGTACTTGTCCTCATCGACAATGAGCTGCAGCTCTTTCCTCGTACCTTCCGCAGCAGGGTCCTCCGAGGGCACCTCGACGTCTTGCATATGTGATTTGATCCATTTACACTTCCAACCAACGGGGCATTTTCCCATGTCAGCCCACACAGGACAGACACTGTCGTTCAAGTTCTCCCTCTTACTGAGATACACTCTGATATCGTGGCTTTCGCGGCACTTATCCCCGAAACCACACTCTTCTTTTGAGAATTCGTTTACCAGAGCACGAGAGCGGCACAGTCCCACATATTCGCCGTACTTCCCGAACCGTCGGGCCTTGTTTTGTCCTGTACGGGCTTTCTTTTCGGCCTTGGTGAATTTGCGTCCGCCAGCCGGAGCTTCCGAATTGTCAATGGTATGCGACCTTGCCTCTGCAGCATCGTCGTCTGGAGCTGGAGGGGGTGACTGCGCAGAACCTGGCTGCAGGAGATACCTAAGGTCACAAGGGGCAGCTAGTTAGGCGTTTTTTCGAGATTGAACACCAAGTCACAACGACGTACTCTGCTTTGATAGGAGCAATGCCCTTGTACCTCTCTGTGGAGCTTGCCTGATCGGATTCTTTGGTCTTTAGTTTCTTCGACGCTGGACCATCGTCGAAAGCCGGTCTATTGGCAGTGCGGTCTGATACATTTACAGGCGATGGCGACGCCGGACGCTTGGTCATATCCCCAGTGGGTCCTGTGCCCGACGGCGTTTCCGCTGGGTCCATGGTCTACCTAGGTAGAGAACTGAGATTATCAACTGTAATGTTTGAGTTCAGGCGACAATGATGAATATCCAACGGAATTTGGAAAGGTGAAAAGGTGAAGAGTCGACGCGAAAAAAAGTTGTGGTGTTTGATTGGACAATGAGGCGAATCGATGTGGCAGCTATAGAACCGACAAACGCGTGGCTGAGGCAAGACGTCGGCTATGTGGCGCAGTTGAACAACACGTTTCCAGTGTAGCCTGTGTGATCGGAACGTGGCTTTGCGCAACCCTCATTTCCACCCACCTACCACCGTCGTTCGGCGGGAAATAATGGCGTACAGATATCGCCATGATAACTTAAACTAGGTTGTAGGTTATAATTACGATGCTCTCCGCACAGAGCAAACAGGAAGGCAAAGAGACAAACTGCTTCATGGTAGGTAGGTTGACAATTGACTCCCTTTTGTTTTCTTACATATGGTATACCATATTATACTATGCACATCCACAGTCAAGTCGCTGATATACATAAGATGCCGCATAACTTCTGCAGGGTCATGGCAGGCCGTAACAGGCCGTCTGAAGCCTTTTTGCACTTGCAAACTCGATGCCAGAGATTGCAAGGTGATGGGCTGTTGAAACGCTAAAACCATGCCGTTACCTCCTTTCCTGCTCGAGAATGATACAGTAGTTATCAATCTGTGCGCCGTGTTTCCCTGGTGGATCCCGTTTGCAAATGCCTTGCTTCCTTTTTCCTGGTCAGCGGTGCCGGCCTGCGGGCACATGACGTCCAGCGAAAAAGACGGGACGAAAAAGAAGGAAACGCGGTAACGATTTCTTACATCCATCGGAAACGAAGCATGGACTTCTAAGATGTCGAATCCAACTGTCACTCACGGGTCGGAATATCATGTTGGAATGGTCTTTGATTGCGAGAGTGGGCACCCTATCTATCAATCAATCAAAGTGCCCCTCTGCACGGATATGTACGCCATTTGAGAGGGATGCCCGTCAAATCGAAGGTTGAAATTAAAATTTGAGGCTCGCGCGATGAGCAGCCCTGATCCCGGAACCTGTTTTGGCCTAAGCCAGACTGCCAACACATCCTTCCACACCATCTCCATCTGCCCCAGAAAAGATACCTCGATCACGAACGATGGCCATATATCTCTGACGTTCAATTCGAACAGGTCAATGTACCACTTATTGACTTGCTGATGCTGATGCCGATGCTCAGGCGAGTTTATTTGCTGCATCAATTATTCACAGGCAGCTAGTCATGCATCCCCAGTGAATGGTTGGCCCCATCGTTCCGTTAATTTCTAGCAAATGCTTGCTGGCCGGGTACATTTCTCGCTACAGCTTCATATACGCTACCCTAAGGTACTTGCAGTTGCAAAGGTACATCTTGCTGTAAAACATTGCAGAGCAAAGAGTAAGTGAGAGAAGAACCCGGGCTGATCTCTGCATCTTGCTGCGCTGTCAATCAGGACGGGAAGAGAGAAGTGGAAAAATTTAAAAAAAATTTTTACTCTACATACTTCCTGTCTTCCTTCTCACATCTTCCCTTTTCTTTTCCCTTTTACGCTTCTTATCTTTCGATATCACTATTTTTCCACATCGCCATTATCACGTTTTCGATTTGATAGGACGTGCTACATGCTACGGACGTACATAGGTGCCTCTGACATCTTCCATCCCACATAACACATACATCGCTTCGCTATTCATCGGACGGAAACAGCGCATCGCAGCAGCTGCAGCAGGGCATTCCTCGAATTGGCTTGTGGGTTTTGAAAAGGAAGAAGCAGAGTTTTGGACGGGTGTTTTGCCGAACAGGGCTGGTTGTCACACTGCGGGAGGCAGATACCAGCACTTGCAGCGATTGAGATTATTATTTTTTTCCCCCCCTCGTTATTTCTTTTCGATCCAGCTTGGGATATTGGGAGATATCTCGTCAAAGCAAGACATACGAGGTCCGTTAAATTTTACCAGAGTTCGAAATTGGCATATTGAATTTTGAAGCCGAGAAGGAGGATGGTAGGAGAAAAAGGACATACAATACAATACAGCTGTATGACCTACCTAACTACTAGTCCCGTCTCGACTGTTGTCTCCGTATTACCTGCATGAATTGTTCCCATCTTGGATTCTCTTCGCGATATCATTTCTGTCAAGTTGTCAAGAAATTTGGAGTGTTCATCAACTTCAGCGAAGAGCCCGTCTAGGAGAGGGATTTTTAAGAACTAGCGGTCTGAACCTGGCCTGATCGAAGTTAGTTTGGTCGTTTCCTCTCCCGCATGTGTCCCCTTCGCATCGTTAAGATTGATTTGATTGTCTTGTCTTGGGCCAGTTCTGTTCTTGGGGCCCTGTTTGAGCCTGCGCGGTTAGAAGAATAACAATTCACCTTTTCTCTCCATCCGTCAATCACAGGCCCGGTTCTCTCACTCACGCACTCACTCAGTCTCTCTCCCTTTCCTCGGACATTCTCCTATCCTCAGATTCATATCATTGTCGGGAATCAGGAGAAGAACAAGAACAAGAACAAGAAAAGAAGTCACTGCCAACTGCTTCATCTCCTCGACAAACCGACCTGGCCTGTTTCAACTCGCCCTTTCCCAGCCGCCGCTGTAGCGTAGCCCGGTCGCGAACGGATGCCCTTCTGGAGCCAGCCATTTTAACCAACTTTTGAATTTGACCAGGGACAACAACAACACCGGCTCTTGAGAACTGTTCCGACAACCCGCAACAACAAAAACAGTTTTGACTTGAACAGAACAGAACCAACCAGAGACTGAGACCGAGTGTGGCCCTCTCAGCCCGGTTTCTTGCCCGATACTTGGACTTGGACTAAGCACTTCAACAACAATCAGCCATCCACCACCAAACCACCACCATCATCAATCACCATCTATCTCCACCTCCTCCCCTCAATAGCCTGGGCTCCCAAGTCCACATGGACGTAATACCGTAGGGTTTCGTTTCTGCCTTCGTCTCGCTTTCCCGCCATCTCCTGTCGGCGTTTCGATCGCCGCCCTGCCCCTTTTCCACGCGATTTTGATATTCCGGGGCTCTGTCGCGAACTCTCCAAAAAGGCTTGGTTGTCGTTTGTTGTCTCTCTCCCCCCTTGACATCATTCCTTCATCCTTTTTCGCGATTCTTTCCCCCAAACTTCCATTCTGTAAATAATGTCGGCAGCGACATATCTGCAGCCCGCAATGTCACAACCAACCCCCGCCTCGGCCTCGAGACGGCCTGCTCACCGTCCCACAACTTATTCTGGTGCCGGAAACTATCAATCCCAACAACCGCCACAGGCTGGTTCTACCACCAGCTATCATCACCAACCACCAATTCAACCACCACCTAGAACAAGCTCTAATCGTCACCAAGGCAGTTCTGCCAATGCTGCTTTACAGCCTGTTTCTGTAACCGCCAATTCGTCAAAAGGAACTTCTAGAAGCCAGCAGAATGATGGCAGCCGATCAGGCTCTCGCAGGGATGGGGATAAGAGAGCCGTATCCACAAATGCCGCCACTGGTTCCTCGTCTCGACAAGAAGGAACCGTTCCCGTACGTGCCGAAAGCACCCGTGAGCCATCTAGAAGACAAGAACAGGAACAGGGAACTACGCCGAATCCATCTCAACCAGTTCCGCAGCAACAACCACAACAAACACAGCAGCCACAGACCAGGCAAGAAAGGATAGACGCCGCGCGAGCCGAGAGAAACGGTAATGCCGCTTCGTCAAGAAAGGAAACACGCTTTGGCAATTATATTCTGGGTCAAACTCTAGGCGAAGGCGAGTTTGGAAAGGTTAAGCTTGGTTGGAGGAAAGATGGGGGCGTTCAGGTAAAACAAAAGCGATCTTTGCATTCTTAGGTGAATTTTTCTAACTTCTCGTCTCTCAGGTTGCCATCAAATTGATAAGACGAGACACTTTGGCACCACACCCCAATCGATTGTCTAAGATATATCGTGAAATTTCAATTCTTCGAACACTCTCTCATCCAAATATCGTCAAGTTGTTCGAAATGATTGAGAACGAACGACACATCGGAATCATCCTTGAATACGCTTCAGGAGGTGAATTGTTCGATTATATCCTCACACATAGATACCTCAAGGACCCTCCAGCTTGTCGGCTTTTTGCCCAGCTTGTCTCTGGAGTCGGCTATCTTCACAAGATGGGAATTGTTCACCGAGATCTTAAGCTTGAAAACCTGTTGCTCGATCGAAATCGTAACATTATCATCACAGATTTTGGATTTGCTAATGTTTTCGACCCCTTGGACGACATCAGCGAGTACGAAGACCGCTTAGATGATCCAAGCGTTTTGAAGGAGCTCGAAAGGGGTGTTGGGGAGGATGGTCGTGGCCGCCGTGGCGATTTGATGGCAACTAGCTGTGGAAGTCCCTGCTATGCAGCCCCTGAACTCGTCGTTAGTGACGGCGTTTATACAGGGCGAAAGGTTGATGTCTGGAGTTGCGGTGTCATCCTGGTATGCCTCTTCCTGGAAAACTATCGGTTGGTGGTAGTTTTTGGATACTAATGCATAAACTTTGGTAGTACGCAATGTTGGCTGGATACCTTCCATTCGACGACGACCCGGCCAATCCTGAAGGGGACAATATCAACCTTCTCTACAAGTACATTGTCTCGACCCCGCTAACTTTCCCAGAGTATGTTACACCGCATGCCAGAGATCTTTTGAGACGGATCCTGGTGCCGGATCCGCGGAAACGTGCAGATTTGTTTGAGGTTGCTCGACATAGCTGGCTCAGCCCATTCGCAAATGTCGTTGGGTTGATCACGAGCTCGACCACGACGACGCAGGATATTATGACGACAACTGTCACTAGTGGTATGTGTGCTTTGAGTCTCTTTGGAAAATATTAGATTAGACACATCTGCAAAAGAAGACCTACATAGACCCGGAAGATCTCTACGAGGAATAAGAAAGCTAATGAATTTGCATACCGGGTAGATGCACAAGAACAACCTGTCCTTACCCGATCTGCTTCTGTCCGCGAGCCTTCGACGACAACTCATGTACACGCTTCCCCGCAGAGCAATCGACATCAAGAGCAGTCCCCATCATCCAAAGCCTCAGGCGACGCAAAGCGAAACACCGTTCAGGTTGAGTATGTGCAACCGAAGACCCAAACAAAGCGGCAGCAGGCAGCATCGGAACAAGAGAAGGCGTCAAAGAAAGAACGCACACCCGTTATCGAGGAAGCTTCAAGTTCGAAATCGAAGGGTAAGGACAGAGAACCGGAACAGCAGTCGCAGCCTTCATCATCTGCAGCTGCGGCCAAACCAACAGCCCCAGAAGAATATCGTCACGTCCCTGTCAATAAGTCTTCTACATCAGGGGTTCCTCGTACACAGGCTGTGGGATCGGATACCGGAAAATTGCCAACAAAACATCAACAACGAGCAACAAGTTACCAGGGGCCGAATCCCCTCCATGGCACTACCAAGATTACGGTTGGCCCACCTGTGATCGAGACACACCCCGTTCCAGCTCCTCAAAGTCAAAGCCGGTCTACCACAGAAACTAGGGATGCTCAAACGGCTGAATCCTCGCAACCCGGTGTCGCAGCCCTTCCTGTCCCACAGAGCAGCAACCGCCCGACGTCTTCAGAAACCGCAAACTCGGCAGTCTCGCGTTCCCAATCCGTTCGACAAACATCCTACACGAGGTCCAAGAACTCCGATCCCGTTATTCCACAGCCCCTTACGGCCTCAAACAAAGCTCCTCAGCCTGTTCAGAAGAAGCCCTACACAATTTCCAACCCCATACCCCAGGATCCAGATGCGATCGGCATGACTATGTCGACTTATGCTTCAGCCAATCCTCGCGAGTCTAATTCTGAATTGTCCAAGGGACACAAGAGGGCAAACACCGTTGGAGGGCCGAGCGCTAGCGCAAAGATCTTTGATAAGATGTTTGGATCCTCGGATAAGACTGGAGCTCAGACCGTCCAACCCCGACCATCCATGGACCGTCCATCTGGTCAAAATAGCGCTGCCCAAACACCGACGCCGAGGCAGTCGATTGAGCAAGTCGGAGGCAAGTACGAGACGTCAAAGGGGAAGCGAAGGTTCAGTCTTATTCCATCATGGGCCCACAAGAATAGTGATCACGGGAGGAAATCAGGACAGGGTAAGCTCATTAAGCATGATCGTCGCCTTTCGCGGTCGGCTGGGAATGCAACTGACCCTAAGGGTCTTACAGCTCAAAGCGCCGAACCACCCGCATCCTCCCACACCACGAATGGCTCGTATGCAAACATCAACCCCGAGCCTACCAGCCAATCGCTAAATTCCCTTCCCCTCGCGAGCACAAATAACGGTACAAGTGGCTCGGCCACAAATGTTGCAAATCTGACCAGCAAGAATCGCAAGTTTGGAGATGCCTACTCGCACGATGGTCAGATGTCTGGCAACTCTGGTAGTACCGGAGCAGCAAGGAGAGTCATGGATTTCTTTAGGAAGAGGGCCATCGGACGAAGCAAATAGTCTCCGCTTCTCCGCACCCAATCCATGCCAGTCCAACGCTTCCAATTTGCGTATTCTCTGAGGACATCAGAGAGGCGAAGAGCCTTCCTGACGAGGCTAATAACCCAACCACAGCTATACCCCCTTCCGCCCACCTGTCCATCTACCTGAGGACTCTTGTCGAGACTGCTACCAGCCCTGACAACCTCCGTTTCCAAATATGTGCGACCTCTAATTTTACATTTCGTCTTCGAAACGTCCTATTACGATACTTTTAATTTAGCAGCGGAAAGCAGTAATATCATTTTGGAATTGATTTGGAAACGATTGACGACAGGCCTGCCAGCGATTCTCGAAACCCCTATTTTGTAAATCTCAACCCGATCCTCCTAACCCTCCGCTTCCGAAGCGATTCTTTTTTACCCCGGTCTACAACCGCCCACCGTTACCAGTTTCTAGCAAGAAAGTACATTGTTGTGATATCTTAGCGGGGGATGCCCTTTTTTTTTGAAAGCACGGTTACCATTTTGACCCATTGCGAGCGCTGCATGCCTACACCCCATAGTCGACTTACCCCATATCTGTGTTTTCCACTTGTTTCCCCAGTTGCCTGATTACGAGCCTTAGAGATGATTTTCCTTTTCCCGAACATCATGAACGCCGATTGTCTTTTTTTTTTTTTTTTTTTTTTCCTTTCTTGTCGGTCTCCTTTGAACTCAGTACTCGATCTTGTAGTCCTACTTTCTGATGCTTGGTTTTTTCTTCTTTTCCTCTTTCTGTCGGCCGGAGTATAGCTACTACTCTCACATAACAGTTTTTTATTTTTCTTTCTTCTTTTTCCTTTGATGCAATGGGAGGGTGTTAAATCATATTCTACTTTTTATATTTGATTTTATTTCTTATCCCTCGTTCGGATTCGTGTTAATATGGCATACACCAAATTTATTCTGAAATACATTTCCCACTTCCTCAAATCATTGAACCATATGCTATTTGGTCTCAACTCCGTATTTCGAATGTCCTTTTCTCTCTCTCTTTTGCGGCGTGCATGACAATAGCCTGCTGATACGACCTTGTTAGCTTGGACGAACCCTAGAGTCTTTGAGCATTCCCTTTAAATTTAAATTTAAATTTTTTTTTTTCTTTTCTCTTCTTCCGTTTCTTGATTCTTTGATCCCGTTGGGAATGAAACGATAGGATACGAAGGAGCAAAAAAGACAGACAGCCTGACCTCCATACACACGCCAAATATTAGTTCTTTGACTCGCCACACTCATGTTTATATATATACATACATAATCGATCATCTATAATTCTATTTTTTTCGAAAATGCCGTGGTTTAAGGTTCGATAGACAGGTACCCAGCAGTTAGGTTTAATGCATGAAGGTTTATAGTATTTTTTGTTTGATTGGTGTAGTGGCCGATAATTGCCTCCTTGGGTATATCAAAGGGTCCTTGCGTCGTCGGTCCTTCTCGGTTTGTTACCTACTATCAGGATCATAACTTAAATTTTTGAAGTCGATCTCGTCCCGACGATAACCTTATATTGTATCAGGGTTTTTTTATTGAAGATCAGGATGGATGGTTGTCGCAGATACTTTGGCGAATTCGCGAAGGAGCTCGACTCGACGTAAATTTTTTCTTTTGCCTCCAACAGATTTCAGGCAGTCTGATTTTTATTTAAATTTTTTATTTCTCCTACGACTTACTGCCCGATGATTTCCAGTAATATGCATAAATAATATTTTTTCATGATAGTTAACGGCTGAAGAAATTTCTTTCGGCGATACCTAAATGTGTATCCTTCATATATTGCATTAATATTATAAGCTACCACCCCCTTGTGAAATAAAAGGCCTTGAATTTTTTTTCTTCTTTCAAAATTTTCAATATGCGCATGGATATGCAAAAGTACATGTCTGTCAGCCAGCATGTTCTAGTTCCTTCGCCGGCTGATGGGCCAGTAGGCGACTTCCCGGACGACCCATTCGACCTGCTGCTCGGTTATGTCCTGCAGATACGGCCTTTACCTTGCCCTTGTTCTTTGATCCTTGACGTAGACATTAGTAGAGCCCATCTATCAACTTAATCTATTCTGCTATCTTTCCGTTAGCTGGCTAGGCTAACTGCACCAAATGCACGTTTTTGATCTTTTTTTCGATAGGTCAACCAAACGAACAGGGTATCTCCCCGGTCCTCGGACCATGGACGAATGACAGCCGGTTCTCCCCCACGCCGGGTTTCTGTCACACCATTGGCCGGGTGGAGCTCATCGATTTTTCGACTTCGGTCTTTCTTTCGACATGGAGCATGGAACATGGAACATCAGACAAGAAGAAGAGATTCCGAGATTCTGGATTGTTAATGTTGCAGAACTAGAAAAAATAGAGAGGGCGGTTGAGACTAAGCAAAACGGTCATATGAGAGTATCTCTTTTTGGATAAGTTAGTATCATCCCCACATTTTTTCTCCCTCTTACCCGTATCATATTGAGATGTTAGAATGTACACACTTCGCATTCATGTGTTGTAAAATCCTCCAGAAATTTTGGGAATTGAGAACGGCGGCATGGAATCGAGGCGTGAGGATGAACAAGGGTGTGGGGGGGGAGCCGATATGCCAGGCGTTTCCGGCCGAAGATAAGAGAGCTTCGAGACTAAAACTCGACTGGACTTATCATGAGCTCAACCTCTTTTCTCTTAGTTCGGCTCGAAATTCTGAGCGGGAACTTCGAAGGGGTGTCACACTAGCATTAGCAGTTTTGAGCAGACTTACTTGAGCACAGCCCATCGGACTCATATGCATCCCTCCATCCTTGCTACTAGGGAATAATATATTTCCTAGTTTCTCCCTTCGTGCCTTTTAGTTCTTTCACTCGTGTATTATTTACACCACCACCATCCGCTATACACACTGGGTAGTATACCTACTTAGGTAATTAATAAAGTACATCTTTACTTGACGATGCTATTGCAGTGACATTGCATCGCAGCGAAACTTCCAACAACTCGTTCCGGTTCTACGACAATGTCAACACAGTTTCGACCTTCCCTCGCCCGCCTCTCCAGATCCATTATCCATGCCACAAATTTGATTAATAACGAGAATATAAACATCGAACAGTCCCACGACCGTTATTCTCGTCCTCCAAATAACCGCCATAATAACAATGACACCGACTCTCCAAAAGCCTCCGCCTTCCTCTTCCTAGGCTTAATCGTCTCGATCTTCTTGCTAGTTTTAGCATCCCATTTCTTTTACTTGTATGTCGTTCGCAAAGAGCCGTATTATTACAGCGTACAGTCTGACGTTGATCCTACATTATGGCATGTGGAGCGGGTAGTCCCGCTTCGCGAACGACTAAGGAAATGGCGAGGACTCCCCAGAAGTAATAGTGATGTCTTCAGAGATGAGGATTTAGAAAGAGTTAGAGCGAATCTTATGGTTCGTGGGTGGAGAGGGAGGGTAAATAGTGATGGAACGCCGAATAGAAACCATAGAGTGGTTGATGATAGAGCTGCTGTTGGGTTTGGGGCCGGTGGGAGTGCAGCTTGGGGGTTCGTCAATAATGCTGGGAATAATATTAGAGATGTGGAGTATGGACCCAGACAGTATATCGAAACAGAGGACACACCGTTTTGGAAGGAGAGACGGTGGGGGTATACGAATTATGGGACATACGACGGATTTGGAACCTCACCTGCGGAAAGAAGAAAGATGATGCTTCTGGCGTTTGGGGATGGGCCAAGGACTCGAGGTGGGAATGTGGTTCCCGGGATGAGCAGTAGTCGTTGGCCTACGGGTACTATCACACCAGAGTTTGGTAGTTACGGGAAGATTACTACAGCTGGTGCGGGAGAAACTGGAGGCTATGGACTCGCCGCGGCATTTTCGTATCATGCGTCGCCGAAGAATACGCATTTCGTCACCCCGCCGATTAGAGCTTCCAGCAAGATTTTGGAAGGGTTGAAGCATACGGGGTTAAGATATACGACGGATAGGGCTACCAAGTTTCCAGACGATGAGTTACAAGAGCATTATCAGAGTCTTTGTGATTCCGAAGATGTGGCTATGAAGGAACTGGAAGAGGCGAGGGATATGGCGGCTGCGGAACATACCTATCATCCTGCTGTTGAGCAAGAACCTGATCATGCCCAAAGGGTTATTGAGAAGCTTACTGAATTGGAGAAGAAGTTGTTACATGCTGTTAAGAGGAGAACGTTGTTTGCAGAGAGGTTTGCTATGAGAGAGAGTGAAGAGGAGAGGGGTGAGTCCAGCCGTGGACCCTCGGTGTCGGAACCCCCACCACCTTATACGGATATCGACGAGCATGGGTTGCATTTCGATGAGGATCACTAACTATAGCCTTCCAATTTTCTACGGCAGTCGAAGCTGGTTTTTCTTTTGTCCGTCACGTTTCATTTTGGTTTTTCTATATCTATTTGGATTTGCTTTTGGACTACGCACGCTATGCTTCTGGGAGCGAATCTGACTAATTCTTTGCTTTGATCTTACGATACCCATGGATAGCAACATTTTAACGTCTTCATTCTTACATTTTTCTTTCTTTCTTTATATATTAGGCTGCCTTTTGTTTATGAATCCCTTACTAGATGTATATATCGATGCTTTCATGCAGATATTGTAGCTTAAATAATGAATCAAAAAAAAAAGACTGTAAAAAACAAGGACCAATACCGCTAATAGACGCCTAATGAGATTTGCAAAAAGTAACGACGAGCTAAAGGAAAAAAATTCTTCCTGCGAATTAACGCCCCGCTTTGGTCACCTAGCGGCGACGGTCGGGATTGCGGAAGACGTGGTGCTAGCAATGAGGAGGAAGACAAGGTATGCCTTCAAACACTAGAAAATCACATCCTTTTCTTCTTCATCCGCGAGTATATCTGCGGGATAATCAGTTCCTGATATTGTCAGCTGTTCGCCTTGTTGTTCTTTGAACTTTTCACGCTCGGCCTCTGCTTCGTCGAGAGCTTTCTTCTTGTTGTTTTTGACTTTCTTGAGACGGTAGAATTCCTCTCGGTCACTTTGTGCAGCGCATATTAGCTTCTATCGTAGATCTATAGGTTGTATATATATGGATTGACGAGGGACCATACAGTTCGTCTAACTCGGAGTTGATGTATTTGATTGTGTTCTCCGTCCTAGGAATGATGACGTGTTCGATGGCGGCGACACGACGGTTGACAATCTAGTTGCCGTCGTGTGAGTAGTTATATCGATCCAGAAACTTAAAGATCAAATACATACCTTGATCACATCGTCTAATATCACGAATGCCGTCTGAAAGAATGCCTTTAGAACCTTGTCCGTCGAGATCGACTATAATAATAGCAGAACACCAACCTGTAAACTCGCCAACTCCACCAAAGTCTCCACAGCCTTCCCATACACATCCCTACACTTCTGCACCTGCTGCCCACCCCTCCCCAAACCCGTCAATCCAAAGTCGTTGTTCTCCTCTGTTATATAGCTCTCAAACGCCGGTAGCTGGACACCGGAAACGTTTTCCTGTTTCGAACGTATTCGGAAACGAGCAGCTTTGACTGATTCCTGGACTTGATAGCCAATTTGGCCGCCAGTGGCGTAGGTCACTTCGGCGAGAGAGAAGGCGGCGATTTGCATGACACGACCCATTTTGCGTTTTGCTTCATCGATGCGGCGGGTGATTTCTGTAGGGGATATTTATATCAGATATTTGATCGCGGGGAGGTTTTTGTGAAGATATGATACCTCGGAAACGTCTGTGTAAAGGGAATTCAATATTATCAGCAATTGTATGAAAATATAGTAGTAGTAAAACGTGGCATAGGATGTAGATATCATGACATACTTCGTCAGAGCCTCAGACTTGCGCTTCAACAACGAGTGGCCGGTCTCAGCGCCCTTGAGCTTGGTCTTCATGATACCAAGCGACTGACGGGTCGGGAAGACCGCCTCTCTGTTCTATCGATAGAAGAAGAAAAAATATGGTTAGCATGTTATCTTTGTCTTGTAGTAAGCGAAGAAGTAACGTACTCCTGCGCCAGACATCGTGGGTGGTTGTGGGTGGTGGTTGTGGCGGGAGGAAGGATAATAGAAGCTGTTGATAAGTCGTAACTAACGATAGGTCGTTTGGCTGTGCTACTACCTAGCTGCAACCGCCGGAACCAGAGGAAGCGCGTCGGGTTTTGTTAGTTCCTCAAACTGCGCTGTACAGCCCGTAACCAGCGCAGATATCAGTACTGGAAAAGAGGGTCGGTGACGGGTGGACAGTTTCGGGCAGTTCCAGTCGCGCGAGGTTAAGTCAAACAGTACCTGCACCAAAACTAAAAAAAGTCTTGACTGACCAGTCACTCCAGAACCGAAAGCCTTCTTATTCTTCTTCCTCGACGAATGACGACGGCCGACAAGCAATGAGGAGGTAGTCTGGGTCGCGCAGCCTCCATCTTCCTTCCAACGTTCCGTCCATCCACCAATCCACCTACTCGATACATCGCGATGCCTCCTAAGAAGGCGAAGGCCATCAAGGCTGAGAAGGCTGAGAAGGCTGTCGAGCAGCAGGCTCCAGCACAACCAGCGGCTCCTGCGCCCAAACCCGCTGAAGTCCCAGCACCGACGACAACCCCTGTTAAACCCTCAGTATCCGTCCAAGAGGTCACCAAGAGCCTCTTCGACTTCCATCTAATCGTACGTCTCGAAATTGTCTTGTTATCAAATACACCATGCGGAGGAATGCTGACGGAATTCTCGAATCGTGTTTCCAGACCGACGAGGACGTGCTATTCGAACAGGATATCCAGCGAGATAAGGTGCCCGAAGTAAAGACATGGCTGCAGTACATCAACCACAAGAAGAAGAATGGGAAGTTGGCGGAGTTGGTGTTTGTACGTTTCGGACAACTGATTCGTTTTGTTAATGTGGACAAAGTGTAGCTGATGGGGATATATTATAGGTCTTTGAACGGGCAGTGAAAGAAATGCCTAGGTCATACAAGATATGGAAGATGGTATGCCGCCTGATGCCGTTTATATGACGAAGTCTAGGTTCTAACATCGTTTTTTATAGTACCTCGATATCCGTGTAAAGCACGTTGAAGGCCTCAATCCCTCCAAATATGCCGCCGAATACGACAAAGTAAACGATTGCTATGAACGCTCCCTCGTCCTCCTCAACAAAATGCCCCGCATCTGGACAGACTACCTCAGCTTCTTGCTCAAACAATGCAAAGTCACGCATACCCGCCACACCTTCGACCGTGCCCTCCGTGCGTTACCGATCACTCAGCATAATAGGATATGGGAACTCTACATACCCTTTGCGAACTCGGCATCCGGTGATACGGCAGTGAAGATTTGGAGACGGTATATGCAGGGTCATCCAGAGGAGGCGGAAGAGTTCATTGAATTGCTACAGGAAATTGGATATTATACCGAGGCCGCACAGAAATATATTGATATCCTCAACAATCCGAAGTTCAAAAGCAAAGCTGGCAAGAGTAATTTCCAACTGTGGATGGAGCTTTGCGAGCTGCTGGAGCATCATGCTAGGGATATTAAAGGTCTGCGGGTAGAAGATATCATTCGAAGTGGGATCAAGAGGTTTGAGGATCAGAGAGGGAAACTGTGGACATGTTTGGCGAATTATTGGACGAATATGGGCGATTTTCATAATGCGAGGGATGCGTACGAGGAGGGGATTACTACTGTCATGACAGTACGGGATTTCACCCAGATCTTCGACACTTATGTCGAGTTTGAGGAAACAATTGTCGCAGCAGAAATGGAGGCTGCAGCGGAACGACAAGCAGCGGGTACGGTTGATGCCGAAGCCGACCAGGCGTTGGACGTCATGATGATGAGGTTCGAATATCTGATGGACAGGCGGCCCTTCCTTGTCAACGATGTGCTGTTACGGCAGAACCCTAACAATGTCATGGAGTGGGAGAAGAGAGTTGCATTGTGGGGCGACAATAAGAAGGAGGTCGTCCAAACCTATACGGATGCGATTGCGGCGATACAACCGAAGAAGGCGGTAGGAAAGTTCAGCGACTTGTGGGCCAAGTACGCCAAGTTCTACGAAGAAGGCGGTGATTTGAATACGGCGAGGATGATCATGGAAAAGGCGGTCAAAGTTCCATTCAAGACGGTCCAGGAACTTGCAGAGATGTGGGTTGAATGGGCAGAGTTGGAACTAAGAAATGAGAATTTCGATCAAGCTATGGACATCATGGCGAAAGCCACGGCGGCACCTAAGGGCGCCAAGGTGGACTACTTTGACGAAACACTCACCCCGCAGCAGAGAGTACACAAGAGCTGGAAACTATGGAGCTTCTACGTTGACTTGGTAGAGAGTGTGGGAACGCTGGCCGAGACGAAGGGCATTTATGAGCAGATATTCGAGTTGAAGATTGCGACGCCACAGACTGTTGTCAACTATGCGAACTTGCTGGAAGAGAATAAATACTTCGAGGAATCTTTCAAAGTAAGTGCCGATTTATTAATTTGTCATATGGAACTATTTGCTAACTAAAGCTTAGATATACGAACGAGGCCTCGACCTCTTCAGCTACCCAACTGCTTTTGAAATCTGGAACTTGTACCTCAAAAAAGCCATGGATCGTAAGATCAATCTCGAACGCCTGCGAGACCTATTCGAGCAATCCCTCGAAAACTGCCCTCCGAAGTTCGCAAAAGTGTTATATATCATGTACGGCCAACTAGAAGAAGAACGAGGTCTCGCCCGCCATGCAATGAGGATATACGAACGCGCGACCCGAGCAGTCGCCGATGAAGATCGCTTCGAGATGTACGAAATGTACATTATGAAATCCGCTAGCAACTTCGGCCTCACATCCACCCGACCCATTTACGAACGTGCCATCGAGGTCCTACCGGATTCGGAAGCCAAGAACATGTGTCTCAAATTCGCGGAGATGGAACGAAGACTTGGAGAAATCGACCGGGCGAGGGCTATCTATGGACATGCCAGTCAATTCTGCGATCCGCGTGTTGCGCCAGAGTTTTGGGAGAAGTGGGAGAAGTTTGAAGTTCAGCATGGAAATGAGGATACCTTCAAAGAGATGTTGCGGATCAAGAGAAGCGTACAGGCGCAGTATAAGTATGTTGATCATCTTCCTAAGCCTTATATTTACACCATGCTAATAGATCACATAGTACCGACGTCAATTTCATTGCTGCCCAGGCCGTTGCTCGTGTTAAGGAAGCAAAGGGTGCCGGGGCACCACTCGATGAGACGGATGGTAATGCTGCAAATGGAACTAAGGATGCCATGCAAGCTCTGGATAGAGAGCTTCGGGCGCCGATGGGCTTTGTGGCAGCGAAGAGCGGTGGAGTTGTTGGTGGACAAGGTGCTCCGAAACCGCAGATTACTGTTCAAGCTGCGGCCAATCCGGATGCCATCGATATCGATATGGATGAGTAAGGCAATATTCGTATCAATTATCCTCGGATACGGTAGCAGCAAACTCATCCACAAATCCCCAAAAAATCAAGGCTACACGCACACAGCTTTTTCTTTTGTTTTTGCATACTTGACTCATTTGTTCTAGTACTCTTTTTTCTTAACATATCATGGGGCTTTTATATATAGGAGTTGGTGTTTTTTATTACTCGCACATTTCCCCTTTGTTTTGAAAAGAATGTTGAAGGCTTTCTAATCTGTTCTACTATTGATACCTTAGGGTCTCATGCACCCCATTTAAAGGACTGTATTATAGGATATCCGATGGACTTTTAGGCTCAACTGAGGGTCTGTTTCTTTTCTATACATTCGATTTCGGTCCGGATCGGATTGCATATGAGGCTGGCTTTTATAGAGATGTGATCGCACCAGCAACCATGTCAAATCCGATACGATTAATCGTAGTAGAGCAGCCTGGTGACTTAGAATCCGTACATTCCCGGACTCGAGGTTAACAGTCGACATGATTTCCGTAACACCGATGCGACAGCTGTAGTTAGCAAGAAAAGCATTATCTATCTGCAAGCTAGCTAGCTCTTCACCCTCGAGTCTCGTTCTCCTCGACGACTTTTAATTCGAGTTCTAGTGGTCTCGTATCCAGATACCCCCCTCCTAAGAAATACTCGAAGGGATACCTTGATATCAAGATATCGATCGATTTCGAGTCCTCATAAACCCAGAAGGCACCGCTCTACTCCACAAGAAGGAATAAAAGGCACGACCGAAGGGCAGTGTATGTATAAGCCTTGAGACATAGTATTAAGTTTTGTAAGTATGATAGTAATATTTAATAAAACCTAGAAACGTAGCCGAGTGGACCGAGGAAGAGGAGAAAGAACTCGCAAAGTTGAAACGTAGGAAGGGACAGATAGAGAGGAAAATACCGAAAGCAGAAAAGGCCCAGCCGACTACGCCACTACCGCCACCGCCATTACTGCAGAGCCGAGAGAAGGGATGGAGCTTAGGAGTGCTAAGAAGAAGTAAATACGATATGGAACTTGGGGTTTATAGGGATATCATATCACAGCTTAGCTTAGTTCGACATTTAATTTGTGCGAGGGGATGATATTATTACGGGTTCGAAGGGCAAATATTGGCCTCTCATTGGCAAATATCGTATAATCCCAGCATGTTACTACAATTTTTTTGTTTCCATCTGTTTTGCCAGTAACATGATAGCTATAGCCGGCTAGAGAATTCGAGAAAGACGTCAAATAGCGACGGGCCTGAAATCCAACACTTGACAGTCTAACTTTGTGTGTGTGTAACCTTCCACAACGCGGTAGAAAGTATGTATCGACGCGATGACCTCATTCTGGATCATGATCTCATTTTGGCGTAATCTATTTTCAGGGCCCGTCGATTATTACTAAGAAAAAATAAAAAAAGTTTATCACAATATAAAACCTTCTTATTCCCCCGCAAATACTATCTCGCTAAAACGCAAGTTTCTCAACTGATACTCTTATTACATTATTACAGTTTAATATTCGAGAGTCCATTCAAAACCAAACTTCGAGTATTCCGTCGTTAAAGAATATTACACAAAACTTATATACATATATCATACTTCACAAGCATTTCATAATGGATCAGTCGTATGTTGCTCCACTATCCCACGTATGCTCAAATAACTAAAAGATCTCGCTAACAACCACAGAACTCAATCCGCCGCCGCACAAGTCTTCACCGCAAACCCAGGTCCCGTCATCCCGAACGAAGAAGTCCAACAAGAAATGGCCGCACAAGCCCAGAGATACGATACCGCCAGAAAGCAAGCCCAGGCTGGCGAGAAAGCAAACCAAGGTGCGCAGAAGGAGGAAGATAAGAAGGATACTAAGGAGTCCAAGTCGGATTAAGAAGGGTTGCTTAGAAACATATCATCGTGTGGATGTCAATAGACGAGTGATAATGTTGGTTTAGAATGGAACAAATCATGGGGTACAGAAATGGCATTACTGGGGTACCAGCTTTTGTATTACCGCTGTATTTTGGGGGGCAAGAATTAAGATACCTATCAATGTCATCTGGAATGGAGCGTGAGGGTGAACTTAAAGGACTAGTGATAACGTATACGCGTATGCGAATTTCTGTCTATCGCCTTTATGTTATTCGATGTCGTGCACTTATATCAGGGCGTCCTCAGTAATATTGTAGATGTACGTGGGTTGGCGACCAGGTCTGGGTACGAGACAAATGGGTTGGGACGGCCGAGACTAGTTGCAACATTGGATAAAAGTCGTCCGTAGACGGTGCTAGTTAGGCTGGAGAACGTCGAACATGGATGACGCAATGGCTATTACAAAGAGAAAGCCGAAACCCAATCACATGACCAGAAATACATATCACGTAATTTGGAGCTCAAAACCCCTGAATATAAAATCGTTTCGAGATTTTCCTTTGGTACCATATTGTGAATGAACGGAGCTTACGAAATACATAAAATGGGCATATTTTGAATCGTCTAACTCGGGCCATTCTGCGCAACTTGAAATTACCAAATTTAGTAACGTGGTTATGGATTTCGATTTTGGTAGGAGCGTAGTTTGGAGGGCGGAATCTTAGTCTGAGACCCCCCTTAACACAAGAAGGGCCCATGAAAATAGGTTATATCGTAGTCTCGAGACCCTTCTTGCGGTGGTGATATCGAGGCTGTTGCGTTGCCATCTCGGCGTATACTGTGGTCACATGGCTATTTTTGAGGTCGAAATGTCAGCACCTCCATCAACGTTGATCAACCACCACCCGGTCCCCATTTTGACAACGTATTGTAAAAGAACTAGCCACCCTATTCTCATGAAATTTTGATATATCGAATAGCCGTATCCATGCGACTCTAACTACTAACTAAAATTCATGGAATTTGACGTTGTATTTGGCCATAAATTCGGGGGATAGATTTCCACCAATTTGGGGTTCGCTGACCTCACATGTTGTATTTTGCTCTCAGCAACACAATCCCCCATATACTAGTCCAGCATATAAAGTAAAGTCCCGAGACCCCTACACACATAAGATCTTGAGATTCGACGTCTTCATGCCTCTATATTCCTACACCCGTTAGAAGAAACTATTGTAACTCCCAGTTTACAATTATTTTAGTTGAATATAAATGTTAATTTGGAAGTAAGTTGTTCATTTCATCCCCGGTGCCACTTTGAGGCTTGCCTTAAGACATTTGGTATATCAGATATCACATGTATCCGTGAAGAGCGTCAAAAGTCATAATACGTCATGGAGTTTTACACCAACAGCCTAGTTCCCAGGCGCCTTAACAGTCCTCCCATTCCTTGAATCCTTCTTCTCGATCTTTCATCAATTGCAACCATCATCTTCACCCACATCTTAATCATTCCAGCATCTCCACCATAACCTCAGTCCACCAAAACCTATCATTTCACGATGCTACGATCCAAATCTAGAGCCGACTCGGGGTCTGAAGAGCCTTCGAATGATAGAATCAACGTTGTTGATGAGAATAACAAAGAGAACGCAAACAATGGGGTTCCTCTTAGCCCCGGTGGTCCTTCTATGCGGTACGTTTAGTTTTTCTTATATCAACGCAGAACGCCCCCTCCCCCTAACATTCTACTATTTAAGCATCTTCCTTCTACTCCCTCATCCTCCATCTACCTACTATTTGCTGCCCACCGTCTTCCATCCACTTCTTACTGAGTGACTTCCTACCCTTCTAGTCACAAAATCAAGCAATCTTTCACGAACTTTGCTTCGCGTCTGACCCCCGAAGAGACAAAAACTGTTCTTCGCAAGCCATCTCCCTTTGCCCGAGCTTCAAAGACAGACACGGAAACTGCAGCTACAGTTCCTCTCCCAGAAAGCCCACGTTCTGGAACTCCTCTCTCAAACACCAATTCTTCACCATCAAAATCGCCAGCAAAGTCACCAGCAAAGCCGCCAAGCAAGTCAAGGAGATACCTCTCGTTCTTACTGAGCCCAGAAAGCAAGTACAAAATGGACTCAAAGACTGCTACGTCGTTGCTCGCTACCACCTGCCCGGCAGGGGAAGTCAAGAGAAAAGGGGAAGCCCCTGCCCGCGACGATGCTGAAGCCAAATCTCTCGCTTCCATCAAGAAGGAGATTGCTGGCAAACCTGCCGGTGCCTCTATTCTCTCCCCTCCCGCTGCCGCCCCCTCTCCCTCCCCGGTTGGTAAAGAGAACCAGCCAACCACCACCACAACAACAACCGACAAGGCCAAGGGTATGAACAAACTCAAGGCCAAGAACAAAACGAAGCCGGCCACCCCATCTTCTCAAGCCGCCGCCGCCGCCACTGCCCGTCAACCAACTCCCATCCCGCGGTCAGTCCTAGCTCCCCCGCCCCGGAGCGCCAGGAAGGTAGTGATCTGACCAATCAGATCACTGCCCTCATCGGGCGTCTCTCGGCTGGGGAGACTATAAACTACCAGCTCAGGAACCCAGAAGGGTACGTCGATGACGACCCTGAGTGCCTGGACTTCCTGAACGATCCGGAGTGCCAGGAGTTCCTGGGGAATATTGCCCCGGGGCCTCCTCGGCCTCCGGTCGTTCAGGAAAGAAGGGCAGGTAGGTCATTGTCGACGTACCCTTCTGCGTTCTTGGGTGGGGTGGAGCTAAAATAAGTGTCGTTTTTACTTTTTTTTTTGTTTAATAAATAATTCCCTTTTTAATATTCTGTATTTATGTTTTTGGCCCATCTCTCGTTCTGACTTTTTAGTGTTCCTGAGCATCTTACATCTTTGACCTATTCTCCATTTGCTTATTCTATCGTTTGGCTCTCCATTGGTTTATTTTCCTATCTTGCCTTATTTTCTACCAAGCCCTCTAGCATGCCTGATGATACCCCTATACAACCATCTACCCACCTATTAATATCGATACAAAATATCTAGAGATTCGACATCAACCACCCACGATCATAATCACATATACATGTACCTAAAGATAATTCCCTAACCTTCCGAACTCGCCCTCCAAAGGCCTGGCTACAGGTTTAAACCGCCGAGCAGAAAGCTCCAGCTCGCTCACTCATCTTGAATGAAAACCCTTAAACAATCGTTCCACCTAACACTCGTGAACCAAGTTCCACGATAGTAATAAAAACGTATTATAGCAAACCCGCTTAAAGAAAGTTTGAAGAAACTTAGACAACCTTTTCTTCACATTCATTCGCCGTTCCAGTGTAGCCAGGCGGTCCAAGAGGGAAATGACCGGCAACATCGCGATGTGATTACACAGATGATTATCGATCTACTTCCTCGTACCTAGATGATAGAAAATATAATATCACCATCATTTATTCTTCATTTTTAGTATCTTCTTCCCTCCCCTGTACAACCCCAGGGAACATAAAATGACCATTCCAAAGTCTCCATACCCTCGGGACAATGACACTCCACCAAAGCCTTCCCTTTGGTAATCTATACCTCCACTCATCCCTCCGAAAAAGAAACGTAAGAGTAACCGACTGATACATACTCACTTGATATATAAAATACAGCGAAAGGCTAAGGTCATGCACCAGCCGCAGCCGCGACGGATGCATCGAGTACACGGGACGTACTCAATCCATGCGAGACCATGGATTTTAAAGGATACTAAACATGGTCCACGGTGTCTTATTTCGCAGGGATTCTTATTATAAAGAGGAGGACCGGGCAAATTTCTTATAAACGGAGGATATCCTAATTAATTTCATAATATTCACGATGCCCTTACATCACATGTATGGTATTTAATCTTAATCAAAGATATGCTTTCCTTTTGGGTGATCCCCTTAGGATCAATTTTTCCTCGAAGCTATTAGTTCTACAGTACATTCTTTGTCCCTCTTGTAATCCCCCAGGAGTGTTATGATCAAATCCCTCCCATCGATGAAAATCCAAATGAGGAGAAAAGGCCCGTAGGGACATTAAACGGGGGGGCCTTCGGAATATGTTCTATCTGACAATAGCCTTCTGGGAGTGGTAATACTTTCGCCCCAATAAGAAAAAAAAAGAAAAAAGTTGTAGCATAATGCATAAAAAGCATTCAGACCCCGAAACCCGGAATCGTCAAATCCCTTCCTGTTGTTTTGCTCCGTTGGTAATGATAGCAGACGTAAAAAAAATAAGGCCAGCGTACGTTAATTCAATAAAAGTAAAAAAAAAAAGGTTTCAAACACCAAAAAAAGAAAAGGAAGAAAGAAACAAAGCACGAAACTGAAAAGGTACTGTTGTCTCCGCTCTTATATGTTCATTTGCCATAACTACTCTTGTGGAACAGTATTGACAAAACATAATGATGATGAGAAGAAAAAACTTGAAGGATAAAGATGGTGGCACCGTAGTGGTCCCCCGGCCGCCAGAAGATCCAAAAGGTAATGAAGAGTATGAGAGAACTCTCAGACCTTCTGCGGGTGCCGGCGAATTCCCGATCAGCCGATCCATCTAGGACTGACTCTTTCTTCGCTCTCCCTTCTTTCCTTTGTTGAGCTTCTCGAACAACGCTGATCGGTCGTTGCGTTCGATGTGGCCGTCGCGGCTGGGAGGAGTAGCATGGATACTGCCAGCACGCTTCTGGAATCGGGATGGGGGTACTTTGCTAGCGTCCCACTCCTTTGACCTATAGTCGAAGGCAAAAAAAAAGTCGAGTGTTAGTTATCATCATCATCATCATCATCATCATCATCATCATCATGACGTCATAATAAAGCAGCTCGCTGCCAACAGGGACTGTCTCCACGGGACACTACATTGCAGCTGATGCAAGGGGAGGTACACATCATATGCATGATCGTAATCATGATAGATAATAAAAGATACGCAATTGGATAAAAGGGTATTCAAGAAGCCTTACATTCGCCTATCTCTTTGTTCCATAGGTGCTTCTAGGGTGCTGTCAGGTCGGCCAGCACCAAACATATCGTATTTGAAACCAGGCTCTCCAAACTCTGGCTCGGTGGGGCCGCTGGTTCGCCGGGGAACGTTGTCGTAGGTAGGGCTGACAGGAGACGAAGGCTCTTCGAGAGCTTGGGCGTTTTTGAATTGGGGAGGACCGGCCTCTGGTACTATCTTTGGCGCGGTATTTGCCATTGTATTTGACAGCTTTAGGGAGTTCAGAGTTGACGAGGGACGGGTAGGCAAATGGATGTTAGGACGAGTATATATACCACCCAAGAAGAGGAGCGAAGAGAAAGAGAGGGATGCTTTATAGGGATTGATAATAAAAAAGAAGAGTGGTGGAATAGTATATATAATAAAGCTAAAGAAGGGAGAGGAGGCCTGTGTGCATACCTGGGCTTAAGCTTTTAGGAAGAAGGAAGTGATATTTGCAGTCGAGTATAGACTTTCAGGTGTAACTTGTAACTGCGGGTAATGTGCGTAAACTTTCAAATCTTGTGCGATTAAAATATCAGAGTTCAGAATGAAAACAGAAGGCCAGGACCGGCCAGGACTGGACTTAAATAGTCCCGATGTCTGGCGAGGGGATAGACACCACAAGCGTTAAAAGCAAGCTGAGATGCTGAGGCCAATCTGAGACTGTAGTGACTGTACCATGACATGACCAAGGATTATACCTACTTCAGTAAAGTAGGGAGGTAGTATACTAGGTAGTATATTATAGCAGATAGTCTATAGCATCTAGTCAGGGCTGGGGAGAAAGAACCAAAAGAACCCGGCTAGCTTCGAAGGGGACTTAGCGGCCTTGTCTTTTTTTATTTTTTTATTTTTCTAGCTTGGTACCTTTGGGTCTATAATCTTGGAGGTGTATGCACTGGTCCAAAACGAAAGTAGCTCCAATGCAATGTTGGAGGCGGTCTAGGTTGAATCGATGGGTCGGAAGTTGGTGATTTCGTATTCTGAGGGTTTCTAGTATACTTCGTATGTGTAGGTTTGGGGTGAGTGAATGTATCCTCAGAAGGATGATTACAAGAGAAAAAACTCCTCTTTCTGCTTTCCTCCTGTCGAGATATAATATAATATACCATTCTACAATATAATATTTATTCTGATATTCCGTCGGTCAATTCGGCTGGACAAACGTTGCTATTCTCCATATCAAACGCCCGAATACCATATAATATAACATCCTAGAAGCCTCTTTGACTATTTCACCTCGGAACGTTGACCTCTACAGTCACAGTTGCATTGGCATCTGCATCTGCATTATCAGTTAACTGCTCCCTCGGACCTCGTTCTAGTCTGGCCCTTCCTCCGGCCTTAGTAGGTCTACACAGGTACGTATGCTGGCTGTGACTAGTTTGAATCGGTACAATCGCATCTAACCCCAATTGATCAAAACAACTGCAATTGGCGGGTACAAGCACAACGGTGTGCCTACATATGAACGGCCTCGCCTCTCTCTAGCTTCGTCAATCCATGCATGATGCATGTATACCATCCAACTACAACGAAGGTGACTGGTTAAAATACCCCGCCAAGGCCAGGGAAAGACAGAACGGAAGGGTGGGCTTTCGCATTTTTGCATTTGCAAATCCTCGACTCGAATTCCCGAGCATGCTTCTCTTCATCATCGGTACCTATCGATACATTCATTGTGGATTGGCAGAGGCTAGATTTACCGATCGTTAAAAAGGTTATGCAAAGGTTAATTCAGTTATTATATGCGATGCCAGCTATCGATGACATGATTGCACCATGGACCAACAGTAATCTACATATCATCCTGTACTGGTACCTTTTCTCTCTCTCAATATCTCTTCTATTGACCACCGCATTATCATTTATCATATCTCCATGCCTGTTATGCCCATGAAGCGCATTTTTTTTTCGGCTGCTCGTGGCCGGCCATGGTTAACATGGTTACGACTACCGACGACCCGAAAATACAATTTTACCGACGAATTAATTGGCAAGTCGCTCCATTGACCCCTTCTTTTGATTATCTTCACTTCAGAAATAAAAGAAAGGAAACCCTTCCTATCTCGCGATCTTCAAAAAGCTACCTCCAGGGTAGGGAATGGGAAGCTTAAGGATGGCCAAGACACCCCAGCCTATCACATCGAAGACATTTTGATCGATGGTAAAAAAAATAGCTTTCTCCAAGATTCAAACACCCAGTTTTCAATTTACAGCGGAGAAGGCTAAGGACGAGGCCTTGTGGGTCTGGTGGCGATCGATCGAACGGCTACAAGGTCACCAACCGACACACTCATACAGTATACCATAGTCTACAGCTGCAGTACTTCACCCATAATAAAAAAAGGGAAGAGGTCAAGAACGTTAGCTATATCTCCGCCTCTGACGTTTGCATCCCCGTAATTCTCAGAATCCTGCTAGCTAACTAGCTCGGCATTTTAGCTTGATTGGCTGCTTTTGTTTGTTCTGGTGGCGACTGTTTCTCTCCCTAGGTGAATGTACTTACAGCTGGATCTCACGATACATGTGGTGACCACCAAAGACGGCAGGGCTCGTTTTTTCGTTTAGAGTTCTCCTTTCACACAATTACAAGCCGAAAGACTTGCATGAAGAGGGATCCCAGAGAAAGACTTCATTCATTCGGCCGATTTAGTGCTGGGCACGAGGCCAGTTGTAGTCGTGATACAACAAAACCTTTTCGAATTTCATCGTTTCGAATTCGGCGCTCAACCTTGGAATAATCCGAATTCGAATTGATCAAGCCGAATGAAAGAGGCCATGTGCACCCACGAGAGTGAGCATGCACATGTCCATCCAACTGCGCCTCCAGTGGTTGTCGGTTGTCTTGTGGCATCTCCATCGAATATCTAAGTAATGTCCGTGGTACCAAAAGCCTGCGGGTCCTTTTCGCGAGGTGGTGTGCTAGCTGACCGAAACTGGCAACCCCCAAGCTTGACACTTATATCGTCATTTCCCAGCTTTCTCTAGTCCCGCCACCGCTGTACTGCATCCAACCGGAGCAATTCCCACAATCCGGAAGAAGAAGGAGGGCTGTGATGAAACCATCCTAATAAAGCAAGACCTAGACAAAATATCGTTGCATATCAATACCCAGGGACTCTACTAGGTCACAAACAGCTTGGATCGATCGTTGAGAGGGTCCTTTTGATTCTTATCTGCATCCGAATCAGGTTTTAGTCCAGTTCCCTAGCTCATCCGTCGAAAATAATCTTAAAAACATCAGAAGATATCTAGGTTTTCAGCATGGTAAATTAGAGAACCGAGACTAGTAGATTAATTATAAATCACATCCCGGGCTCCCATAAATCCGTGAAGTCCATATGAAAATTACTCAGCTGTCCTGACCTGAAACAACTTATCTGGAGCGTAACCTAAGCTCAGCCATCACATTTACGCATGCCATAGACACAATTATTATCCATAATCCACATACCAAGCCAAAGCATAGCCTCCCTGAACGATTAGAGTGAAAGGGAAAAACCTCAAGCCATCCCTGATATCGATCATGAACAACTGAAGCACTGGAAGAACCTTAGAATTCAGGAAATATCCTCGCTTCGCACATGCCCCCGTCTCCGGAAAACGTTAAATCATACTTCCCTTATTGCCTGCATCTGCAGATCATGTTCTAGGGCCCTTTTTTTTTTCAGGGACGACCCGAGAGTGAACGATGTAACGAGCGGGAGACGAAAAATGCCGCATTGGTTTTTGGTCTTGCGACTCTCTAATCAACCATTGAGAGATTTATGATTGTTGGTATTATTCAGATCTGTGTCTGTGGAGTATGTATCTATACATGTGATAGCTTGAGGGATAAGAAGCTAGCAGGTAGGCATCAGACCTCTGCCTCTAGCATATCTAAGGAAGAAGGCTGTACTAAGACTCCACCGCTGCCCTCACCGTAATCGGGGAGAGTGGGATGTCTCGCTACAACCCCCGCAAGCGGGGAACCTCACAAGACTTCTAACCTTGTAACCATAAAAAGCTTATCAAAGAAGGAATCGTCGCGGATTCTGTTGGTAAACTTCCTAGTCTGTTGACGACTGTAGCACCGACTCCCTCAACTGCCGCTTGAATTCCTCCAAGGCCTCCTTCTCCTCCCTCTGAATCTCCTGGTCAAACAACTCCCTCCGAAGCTTCGAAGCTCGTGTGATCGATACATGGCTCCGAGTCTGCCCATCAGGCTGACCGGCCAAACCTCGAAGCTTCGACCGAAGTCTACCCTGCCTTGCGAGCTCTAGCATCTGCTTGGTATCAGACCCAGGGTCTTTAGCTCCAAACTCTGTTTTAGATTCGTCAGGAATATCTTCCTTTGCTGCCTCATCAGCTCCGACATTTCTAGCAAGGGCCCGGAGGGTAGCATCCAATTCAACATGGACGATGCCTAGATCCGACTTTGCGGTGAAGAGAGAGTTACTCTCCATCAAAGCGTCTTGTGACGACGCAAAGTTGTTGAGGAGAGGAGCGGTGAAGGTCGAAGCCGGAGGAACAAGGAGGGGTAGGATCGCCTCTTGAACATCCTTCAACTGCACCGAAAAGGAAGGTGTCATCTTTTAAACTATTTTATCATTCACGATTAGCTTCCCGATCAAACCATAAAAACTCTTGTTTCGGTAAAAGATCGTGAACAGTGATAATGGTGGATAGATCAGAAAAGCCGGTTTACTCCTCGCTCATACACTCCGATCGTACACACCCAGCTCCGACGTTCCCCGACGACCGACGAACCGGCTGAGCTTCCGATACAAAGCCCTGCGTTTTGCTCTGACTATGGTACCCATTAACGCTTTAACCAAACCTTTCAGAATCATAAAGTCTAACTCAGAACCCGCAAGTCTCTCGGGTTCGAATCCGAGTACCCACTCCCATATTATCCGTCCTCCCATAGCCACAGCGAGAGAGTACTGCGATGGTCGGGTAGGGAGCTTGGTAGGTACCGGTGAGGGACATCTGGCCGGTTGGTGAGGCTAATGGAGCGAGAGTGCAGGGTGGAGAGAGCATTCGTCGAATGGATTGACTAAGGTGTCATCATGATAGATATAGGCGGTGCTGGTGTTATTGAAGAGTTTGGTGATTGTGGCTAACCTTATGTGATGAGGATGGTGGAGTGGAGGTACTGCTGAAGACTTTCCCCGAGGGTTAGCCGATGCCTGCAATCAAAATAGATGCAAATATAGACATAGTGAACAAGGAGTTGATTTATGGTAGGATCAGAGATTTTGTATCGTTTGGTATATCGTTTGGCTTCAGCTTATGGTTCAGAAGCAGAACTGTATAAAGATTTGGTTCTCATCATAAGAGGGAAGAGGGGCAATGAAATTATGTTTTCTTCTTCTTCAAAGGACATAGGCACTTAATAAGAACATTTTACATACCAAGTATAGTGGCCTTCGATCAATATTCAATCAAGCATCTCGAGATGAGATTCTTCGAAGTGTGAAGAACCTGATCGTGCAGCGGCTGTCGACATCGCTGCTGGTTAAGACGAACCTGTCATTGATTCCGTTAGTTCGAGTCTCGCCATAAACCCATATGGCATCGAAAAGACAAAGAATCAATATAGATAAATATGTAAATTATAATCAGATGGTAGTGCATGTATTGGTTCAATGGCTCACAGAATGCGATGAGAGTCGCTCGCCAGAACGTGATATGTGAGAAGTTTCCTCATATGAATAACAAACAAATACAATACAAAGTAACAAGCAAGGAGAAGCGTTCATACCTGTTCGCGAGAAGACCGGAGGTGTTTTTACGGTCTACGAGGGGAAGTCGGTCTTTGAGATGTGGTTGATGGTGAAGAGAAAAAAGAGAAAAGGAATTTTTTGTCTCTCAAGTAAATCACAAAAAAAAGTGCAACCACACACAACGCGCATACCCTGCAACCTCCAAGCACCTGCTCCAACGCTATCTCGCGAGATATCTCGACCTCCATCAGTACCATTTTCATTCATTCACAATGGCAGCCAAAGCCCCAGACAGGCGGCGAAATAACCCGCCTTCGCACGGGACTACACCACCGGTCTTTCTATCTTCATCGTCATCGGGGGCTGTAAAACCGAAGCAGTCGTCCAGACCACCAGATGAAATCCGCAAGATTTGTATGAGCTTCCTTACCACATCGATACATTTAATCGAAAATACTAAAACCGATATCCTGATATAGTCTTGCGAACGGGTCTCATTTCTTCCGTCACGGGTTCTTCCTTCCTTGAAATCGCGCCTCTGAAACTCTCGGTTTCCGTTCTGGGTCCCCGCCCGCTACCACGGACTTCATCTACCCCATTCGCCGCCCAAGCAATCCTCACCACCGAAGTAAAATTCGCACCCTTCGCATCCACAGTTCGCAGAGGATACATCCGCGACTCCTCAGAACGAGACTTGGGAAGCAGGCTATACCAGGCCCTCGTAGGAGCAATAAGACGAGAACTTTACCCTAAAAGTAGGATTGAGGTCGTAGTCACAATACTAGACTCTGAAGATGAAGGGGATGATGTTAATACAGTATACATCGAAGAAGGGAAGGCAACTGTTGAAACGAAATTTTGGGACGCAGGGAGATCGGAGAGGGCGTTAGGAGTTGTGCTGGCTGGGTGCATCACCGCTGCTTCGGCAGCTTTAGCAGATGCAGGGATAGAAATGTTCGATTTAGTCAGTGGTGGGGTCGCGACTTCATTCGTGGATGAAGCTAATTCGAAGGGCAAAGGCAAGGGGCATCTTGTTAGCAACAAGCTATATGTGCGAGACCCAGCTATTGCACCGCCCGGGGGAAAGACCCCATTAGCGACCTGCGTCTTGGGATATATGGCTGCGAGGGATGAGATTAGTGAGCTATGGATATCGGGAAAAGTAGGGACGAAGAATGGAACAACGGAAATGGATGAGCTGGTAGATGAAGCTATAGCTGCTGCGAGGTCGGCGAGAGGAGTGCTGAACGAAGCAGCCAAGGAGAGGGTACAGTTCATCGTTGACAAGACTGGAACAGCACCCCCATCAAAGGGCGAAACTACGGATGTTGAGATGTCCGGATGAAGGAAGTAAAGAAGCGTCTTAATAGCGAATGTAATTATACTGTATTTGATAGACTTTGACATGATACCCGCAATATAACGCCATTCTAATGCTAATGTCCGAACCTACACATTCCCAAGCCCGTTATCTCGTGGTATAAGCCATCTATTCGTCCTCAGCGGTATCCCCATCACCGACTAATTCTCTAACCTTCCCCACGACATCCATTAATGCTTTGCATGCAGGGGAATCCGGGTAAGCGTCGAAGAAACTCTCTCCGTAATCACAAGCCATCCCGATCCTCGGGTCTAACGGTACCCTTCCCAGAAACTCTACTCCAACCTCCTTCGCCAGCGCTTCACCCCCTCCCGTTGTAGCCCTGAATATCTGACTCTCGCCCTTGCAATTCGGACATACGAAGCCCGACATATTCTCCACAATTCCCAGCACCCTTATCCCCGCCTTCCGACAAAAGTCGATTTCCTTCCTAACATCCAACAAAGCTACCTCCTGCGGCGTCGTCACCACAACTGCCCCGCTAACACCAGATTCTCGCATATACGTATTGACACTCAAATGCTCATCACTCGTCCCCGGTGGTGTATCAACCACCAACCAATCCAGCTCACCCCACTCCACATCCTTCAAAAACCTCTTAATCATCCCGTTCTTCTTCGCTCCACGCCAAATAATCGCATCATCGGGATTCGGCAGCATAAATTGTATACTCATCAAGCATAGATTATCGGCAACGTAGACGGGACTCCACCCCGAACTACTGACGTGAATACTTTCGTTATCCGCGCCGAGCATTTTAGGTATCGAAGGACCGCAGATGTCGATGTCCATTATTCCTACTTGGGTTTCTGGGGATATAGAGGCGAAGGCATGGGAGAGCATTGTCGAGAAAGTTGACTTGCCGACACCGCCTTTGCCGCTGAGGACGAGGAGTTTGTGGCGTATGGAGGAAAGGCGGGAGGTTATGACCGGAAGGTCGGGATCGGGGCCTTTGGGAGCGGAGGCACATATTGCTTGGTTGGGACAACCGGCACAGGCATCCTAGGACTATCTTTAGCACAAATCCAGGGCGAATTGGATTTTTTGATGTTCGGGTATATGGCACATACCGATTTGCCTGCATTCTGCGATTCCGGGCCGGGGCAATGCTCTGTAGGCAAAATTGTTATTAAGATGCCTCCGGGATAAAATTACGAAATTGCTTACCAGGCTCCGGCGCGACAAGCTCCGGTGCAACTTTCGGCGGATCCTTGAGCGAAAGCTCTGGTGGTGGTTGGAACGTGACCATTTTGAAGTTGATGTCTAATGAGAAAGTGGGATGTCGATGTGAGGCGAAAGTGCGCCCGTTTTGAGTTGCAGCCTTACAAATCCAAATTCCAGGTACAGCCGTTCGTCGGCCATCTCCATTTTCAACTACAATTTACTAGACCTAATAGTACATGATACCAACCCGAAGCCGTAAATGCTATACACATATACACACCCCCTCAATCTCTTTAATAAGGTAATCCGTTTATGCGGCCCCGTTGATGGCCGCTAGGCTCTCCAATTCCTCCTTTCTTGCCTTATACATCATTTGTGCCTCCATCTCGCGTTTCTGAACAAACTCAACTTCCGATCTCAGGGCATCTAGTCGTCTTGGGATAGTATCTTCCTCAGATATCGCCAGGGTCTTAAAGCTGTCGAGCTTGTTCTTTGCATCCAGGACGGCACTATACGCCTCTGTAATCTTCTGCGCAAGGATCTGCTGGCGCTTTTGATACCCACCCAAAGTCAAACCTAGTTTCTTTTCTAGTTTATTACCGGCCTCGGCGTTCTTGATGAGGTTCGATTGAACGGCCTGTAAAGGTAGATTTGGTCAGTAGGGTATCTAAAAGCAGGTTTGTAGGCTGTAAAACAACTCACACCAAAGATGGTTTTCATGGCATCCTTCTTATCCACTTCTTCATCATCGCCATACCCGTCCAACCCGGGGAGTCCACCGGACCAGTAAGTATTCTCCCACCCGTTCTCATAAGTTTTATTCATCGTCTTTAAGACGTCGGCCGGCAACTCTACTAGGATCTCCAGCCGTGCCTTCTTGACATGCTCGTCCTCTACCTCACTCAGAGATTTCGGGACACCAGTAACCTTCCCCCCCTGGACTGGGAATTTCATGGCATCGGATGCGATTAAGAGAGACATCTCGTTTTGGATAAGCTCTTCTGGTGAAGTTCCGCTAGTGGAGAAAGCCTTGTACAAAGCATCTATATCAAGCACAGTGGGGCGTGGCAGGCCACGTTGTACTACTTGTGTTCTTCTAGCAAACTCAAGTCTCTCCTGCGCCTCCCTTATGGCCTTTAATCGTTCATCACGTTCTTCAGCATCCTCCTCCATAACTTCAGCTGCTACCTCACCCTCGGCGTCCGGGCCATCGATCTCAAACTCCCATTTCTCCTCCTTGGGCTTGGGCAAGTTTGCAAATCCAGTTTGAAGTTGGGATTTTAGAGATGTGAGTCTCATTTTTTGTTCACGAGGAGTTTCACTAGCGAACCCGCCCATTCCGTTGGCATTGATCGCGAGGGTATCTCTGGGTGTACGCAGGGGAGTCTGGCCAGGGTGCCCAGAATGAAGAGGCGTGGCTCCAGGCATGCCTGGTCGCATTGGTGTCGCCATAGGGTTGGGAGTAATAATGGCCGATCTTCTCGGAGTCATGCCTTCGAAACCAGTGGTTCCCTTGCCTTCATGCAGTGGGGTGTTTTCACCACCTAGGAGAGATGATTGGGTTTCAGTTAGGGCCCGGATATTGCGGATTTCATTTGCAATATGATCTTCCTGTGGAGGGGCCCTCGGTGTCCGAATCGGCATTCCGCTGTTGATAACGTTGGTGTAATCACCGACCAACCCCTTTGTCGACTCATTTTCACTCGATGAGGCCAGTTTATTGGCACTTGCACCAGCCAGGCCCATCTTGACGATATCCTCCAATTCAGCATCTCCAACCTGTGGCATCGGAAGCACCAACTGCCGACGTTTGCTCATTTGTTCCGCCTCCCGGATTCGCTGAAGCTGGGCAACTTTTCTCGCAGCCTGAACATCCGCATTCTGTCCTTTCTTCCGACGCTTTGGATCATTGTCATCGTCCTGATCACCCTTTCGTTTTGATTGCACGACAGCCTTTCTCGGATCAAAAGCCTGTAGAGTTCTCTCGTTCCTTGCTTGTTCATCCGATGTGTCGTAGAACCCAGCCGCCGGTTTCTTCTCGAATGGAATGTCGGCATTGTAATCCATCTGGCCCTTCTTCCGATTGGTGAGTTTGATGTTGATACCAGCATGTTTCAGCTCACGTCGCTTTTGTAAGACCGCTAGCCGTCGTGATGCTTCCAGTTGTCGTTCTCTAGCCTTTCGTTTTGCCTTTTTGCCCTGAGTATTCGCAAGACGGGCACGTGCTTCGCTCAACATCTCCTTCTCATCTTCGTCCATATCGATGGCATCGGGCCTGCTTAAAGTTAGCAATTGGACTCTCATACCCGAGGGAAACTGAGTGAAACCACATACCGAGCAGGTTTCGTCTCCGGGTCAGGATCCATCTCTCCGGGACGGAGTTTCCTGACCTGATCGGCCGTAGGTGCCAATGTTTCGGCGCCATCTGGTCCCCCAAGGCCTAGCTCTTCGTTTTCTCTAGCTTCCGCATCGTCGAGCAACTTTTGGTATCGTTCGAGACATTGAGTAGCGGTTCTGCCGACAAGAGGGGCGATTGTTCGCCATTGTGTCGGCATCAACTTTGCAAGGTGCAGAAGCTTCTCGTCTTCCTCTTTGCTCCATTCGATCTGCAATTTACGTTAGATAGTGATTCGTGATATGTGAGATGTCGGTGTGGAATGATCTTTCGTACCTTGCGAATACCGGGATCCAGCCATTCCAGCCATCTTGCCTTGCATTGCTTTGGAGTCTTTCGTGCAAGAAGGGAGGACACACGTGCCCATTGGTTGAGACCGTATTTGGAGACCGAGGCCTTGAGGATCTCATCCTCGACGTTGGTCCAGACACCACCTATATAAGTGTTAGGAGTCGTGTGCTGCGAAAAGATTTTAAAGGGTGTCTGGGTGAAAACACGTACCCTTCACGACCGGCATCTTCGATTGCTTAAAAGCCGGACAATACCAATCACAATACCAATACCAATACCAACGACGGGAGGATCAAATGGCGATAGTATGGGATCTAGCCAACGTGTGGTAGCGGATGTTGGCGAGATAGCGGTTCGGCGGCGACGCGATGAGATCAAAAGAATGATGTAGATTTCGTGACGAACGAGTCAGGTGTGCTCAGAGCCAGGCTGCGAACGTTGCTTTTTTCTTAGGGGGACGACTAGCAACACAGGACAGCTGACCACCCAAAGTTAACACAACTTCAGGCTTGATGTCCTATTTGCCCCGCCAGAATACCGCAGGCAGCCAATCACAGTATCATCAGGGCCTCGACAGGATCTAGAATGCCTGAAAGCAAAGCATCATCGCGGCTGCAGCTAACCGTGCCGTCTTGGCCCCTCGAGTCTCTACCACAGTAGGTAGCAGTGGCAGCTGTGTTGGCGCCGTTGTCGAGGCACAAACAATGAAAAGAATCTCGAAGGTGATTGTAACAATCATATCTTGCATTACCGCCAGCGGCTACTTTTTCCGCTCTCTTTTTATCTTCCCGTCTTAATATCACAGATTACTTTCTCGAGTTAGTATTTTATAATTTTATAATTATATATATATTTTATAAGCTTTGTTTATAATACCCGGCGATATTGGTGCCTGCATTTGCATTTGCATTTGCTTCTGCACTACCGGACTAACAGGCAGACTACCCAGCACTATTAACAACTTCAATCCAGGTCCACAGCAGGAAAGAAAGAGGGCGAAAAAAAACCTAACAACCTGCAGATATCCCCGTCAATTCAATGCAAACCCGCTGCTAGTATGGGACGACTAGGGAACTCTAGGGGATTCTAGGGACAGATCGTGCAGGGCAGTTAGGTAATTGAACGGCGTTGTTGTAGATAGACCTTGCATTTTATTCCTTCTTATTCTACCTCCCTCTCCCCTTCTCTACTCTTCTACTCATCACCATATTATTATTCTTCATTATCATCAATCATTGTATTTGCTTCATTGCATACTTAAACTATTCCCGCCTGGTTTAATTCAGCAGAACCCTAGCCTGGTTCCGCTGTAACCATACCGACACGATGGGGCCTGCACAGACAGAATTGGTTCAATCCGAGCAATCCGATGTCCTCATGTTCGATGCCCCCGGAGAGCCTCTCAACTTGCTAGATGAAATTTTAGATAAGCAGGCTCGTGAATTTGCGGCTAGACTGCCTAATGGTAATAGCCTGCTGCCGGATCAAGACGAATCTAAATTCAAGGAATCTCTCATGGCATCTCAAGTCGAAGAACTTAAAGATAAGAACGATGGTTCTGACGACGAAGGCCATGAGCCTGATATCGACTCCGACTCCGAGGAAGACCCTGATGATGCTGTCGTCATCACTCAGACTAAACGTATAGCAAAGGCTAAGCAAAAGCAGACTTTCGAAGAATGGTATGCATTCCTATCAAAATAGTCAGTTCGATACTCTCGTACTAAAGATAGGTTTTAGGTTCTCCAAAAAAGCCTACGATATTGAGACCAATCCAAAGAAACAGACCCAGGATAACGAACTGGTATCCATCAAGGACTTGCTCTCTAATACTGCGAAGGCAATTATCACAGATCCCCGAGAGTATCAGTTGGAACTCTTCGAGAAAGCCAAGGTGGACAATACCATAGCTGTCCTAGACACAGGATCTGGCAAAACCCTAATTGCCACCCTCCTTATTCGCTGGATGCTTGAACTGGAGCTCGAAGAACGAAAGAACGGCAAATCGCCCAAAGTCTGCGTTTTCCTCGTACGTACTTGCAACCGCTCCTGCATCTAGGAAAGCCCCTTTACTGACATTGTTGTTAGGTCAACTCCGTCACCCTAGTCTTCCAACAGGCAGCGGTTTTGGAATGCAACTTGGATGCCCAAATCGGGAAGTATTGTGGGGATATGGGTACAGACCTATGGACCAAAGCACAATGGGACGCCAGGTTGAAATCCGACAGAATCATAGTCGCAACTGCAGATATTCTTTGGAACTGTTTGACGCATTCCTTCATTCGCATGAGTGACATCTGTCTCTTGATATTCGATGAATGTCACCACACGAAGAAACAGCATGCATACGCAAGGTACTTGATCATCCGTGCCTTTCATAGTTCGGAACCACCATTTCTGACTATCTATATATTAGAATCATGAGGGATTTCTACGAGACAGAGAACGAGGAAAACAGACCTCGTATATTCGGAATGACAGCTTCCCCAGTTGACTCCCGTGTTGATCCCATTAAGGCCGCGCAGTAAGTGAACTAATACTGTTCCTACCGATATCACACTGATCTAACACAGGCATACAGGCAACTGGAGCGTCTTATGCATAGTCGTATCTGTACTACGAGTGATCCAGCGTACATGAGGAAATTCCTACCCAGACCTGAGGAAATGACTCTTGAATACCAAGGGGTTCCAACCCCAGTAGTAACAGAGCTCAATACGAAGCTGTCACCCTACCGAAACACCAAATGTCTTTCTAGTATATTCGGCTTTATCGATAATGTCGCTAGCCGCGACCTGGGCCCTTGGTGTTCGGATTTTATTTGGCAAATCACATTGACCGAGTTAGAGTCTGCCCGACAAGAACGTCGAGCAGGAACGAACTCTGCGTCCAGCCAACGAGAAGGCAGTGCTTTTAATTTGGAAGATGTTGACAAGGAGATTCAATTGATCAAGGAAGCCAGAGCTATCGTAGAGGCGCACGAGTTCCAGGAGCCAAGTCTAGGATCGGGGTCTTGTAGTCCAAAACTCTTTATCCTGCTACGCTTCTTGGTACACGCCTTCGACCAGCATCCTGAATACAAATGCATCATCTTTGTTACCCGACGACACACCGCACAGTGCATACAGGCGATTTTTAAGAAAATCTTCAAACAGCATGGAAGGGACCACCTTATCAGGTTGGGGATCTTGGTTGGGAGCAGTGGTCAACATGGAACCGACAGAATGACATTCAGAGCACAAACTCTTGCGCTGCATCGCTTCAAAAAGGGTGTTACGAACTGTCTCGTTGCAACCGCAGTGGCCGAAGAGGGGCTGGATATCCCGGATTGTAACTTGGTGATCCGTTTCGATCTCTACGATACTATGATCAAATATGTCCAATCCCGTGGCAGAGCTCGACACGCTACCTCGACCTACATCCATATGGTTGAACAGAATAATTGGACACATAAACGGATAGTACAAGACGGCCAGGAAGCCGAGAAAATCATGAAGGAGTTTTGCAGCAAGCTACCAGAAGATAGATTGTTGGACAAACAGGCTCCGTCTGAGGTTTTCGGACCCGATCCTACCGATGATATGGCTTATATCGTCCCAGAAACCGGTGCGAAATTGACGTTGAACTCGAGTATGCAAATTCTAAACCAGTTTGCGGACCATCTAGTAAGTTACGGCGGGTCAATGTTTAAATTATATGCCCTACTAACTCTGAAAAATAGGGCGCTGAAGAAGGGCTGGCGAGTGAACATGTCATGTACGCTGTTCAACCCCAACCTGGCCACGGCTTCAAATGTGAAGTCAAAATGCCTGAAATATCGCCCATCAGATCCGTCCAAGGTGATACCGCTCGATCCAAGGGGGCAGCAAAGCGTCACGCGGCCTTCGAGGCCTGCAAAAAACTCCACCAAGGCAAGCACTTGGACGACCATCTCATGCCAATCTACACAAAGAAGCTTCGTCCTATGATGGCGAATGCTCGCCTCGCAGTTGACTCTCACAAAATGAGCTCCTACCCATCCCAGATCAAGCCGTCGTTTTGGGAACGCAAAGAACCCCCAGTACCAACAAAACTTTGGGCTACTTGTCTTACCCTACGGCATCCAAATCAACTCGAGAAACCAAGTCAAGGAATATGCCTTGCAACTCGAGAGAAACTTCCTAAATTCCCGTCGTTTACACTCTATTTTGATCGTGGCGGTCAGTCACTCGTTGATTGTGTCACAATGGACGAGCCCATTAACTGTGATGGAAACAAAATCGCCCAGTTCAACGAGTTTACGTCTCGTTTCTTTATTGATGTTTTCAACAAAGAATTCGATATACAGACGGAAAAACTCCCATACTGGGTTCTCCCCATCAAGCTCAACAAAACGGTCACACCCGCTTCTTCCATTGACGATATGATCGACTGGGAGCTCGTAATGAATGTGTTCAATAACCCCGAAGAGATTTTCGACCTCGCGACTACGCCCCCAGAGTTCTACTTTGGGAGGTTCGTGATTGATCGTCGACAAGGCTCCCGCAGATTCTATATCCTCGATCACGAACCAAAATACCACCCTTATGATCCGATTCCCGAGGGTGCATCGAATGCCCCACACACATCCAGCATCATCGATTACAGTTACTCGGCAGGGAAGAAAGGATGGCAGAGATGGGTCGGAGAGCTTCCCCCAGACCAACCGGTTCTGATCGCTGAACGTGTCTTGCACCGCCTCAATTTCCTCGAAAGGCCAACCGAGCGAGAAAAAACACAGAATACCATGGCCTACGTCGTTCCTTCCCCGTTCAGGGTATCTCCAGTGAGTAGCTCTCGAACAAATTCAATGTATGGGATCGTAATTAATAAAGCGAAATCTCATAGTTGCCAGCTAAATTCTGTACAATGGGGCTCTTATTCCCGGCAATTATCACAAGGATCGATGCTTACCTTCAAGCTTATGATGTCTGCAATCTTCTTGATGTGCAAATGGATCTTGAACTCGCTTTGGAAGCAATTACAAAGGATGCGGATAACACACATGAACACGAGGAAGAGCAGCAGAATAAGCGTCGAGGCATGGTGAACAACTACGAACGGCTTGAGTTTTTGGGGGGTGGGTTTAATAAGATCTGTCCGTTCCAATAGATTTGCTGCTGATATTTCCTCCCGTTGTAGATTGTTTCTTGAAGCTCGGAACGACTATCGCTCTGTATTCTACTAACCCTGATCAGAATGAATTTGCTTACCATGTCGAAAGAATGGTGCTCGTCTGCAACAGGAGTCTTTACGAGCGTGCTATTGAGCTCGAGTTGTACAAGTACATTCAAACCGAAGGTTTTTCCAGGTTCGTTCTCTCTCGGAAAAGTATGATGTATCGAGGACAGATTGGCTGACGATTAATTTAGACGCCTATGGTACCCGATGATAACACTCATTAAGGGAAAGTCAGTAGGGAAAACCGAATCGCAAAGAACCCATCGGTTGAGCAACAAGTCGGTGGCAGATGTATGCGAGGCGCTAATTGGAGCGTCGCTGTGCAGCGGCGGGCTTGATATGGCCACACGCATGGTGACCGCTCTCGTCAACAAGCCCATTCACCGTGTCAACAGTTTCAAAGAGTACTATTCTCTTTACGCCCTCCCTGAATACCAAACCGGTCCCGTCAACGCATCCCAGCAAGAGCTTGCAGACAAAATCGAAAGAGACATGGGGTATAAGTTCAAATATCCCCGATTACTCAGGTCTGCGTTCACACACCCTTCTTTCCCGACTATGTGGGAGAAGATCCCTTGTTACGAGAGACTTGAGTTTTTGGGCGATGCTTTGATTGATATGGCCTGCGTTGAAGATCTCTGGGAAAGATTCCCTGGTAAAGATCCCCAATGGTTGACGGAACACAAGGTAGGAATCCTTCATCCTTGGATGGACTAATTCTAGCTCCTAACCATAATTTCAATAACCTTAGATGAGTATGATCAACAACCGTTTCCAAGGAGCGTTGTCGGTTAAGCTCAAGTTCCACACTCATCTTCGCGCAATGGGCGCCCATATCAATTCCGCTGTTCAGGAATATGTGCAGCTTATCGAAGAGGCTCGAATCGCCTCTAACGGTTCTGTTGACTACTGGGTCGATGTCAAGCAGCCACCTAAGGTACGGAATAGGAATTCTTTTGATTGATATAAAACTAATTTTGAATATAAAAAGGTCCTCTCCGATATCCTGGAAGCTTACATTGGTGCCATCTTCGTTGATTCGGGCTTCAACTACGATGTCGTCACTAGTTTTTTCCGCATCCACGTTCGTCCCTTCTTCGTTGATATGTCTATCTTCGATGCCTTCGCCAGCAATCACCCGGTCACTCACTTGACTACTCGCATGGGAGAGCTTGGATGTAGTGACTTCCGTTTCTTCTCGAAGGAGTACAAGGATCGTGACAAGAGCTACGTTTTAAGCGCCGTCATATTCCACGATAAGATTCTGGCAGAGGGTAGAGCTTCGTCTAAAAAGAACTCGAGAACCAACGCGGCTAAACATAGTTTGGAGAAATTGGCTACGATGTCGGTAGCTGAGTTCCGGAAGACGTGCACCTGCGCTGAGATACAGAAGGCCGAGGCGGCGGAAAGAGAAAAAGAGAGGGAGAAAAGGGCGCTTGGAGAGGAGAATATGGAAGCATAACATTTTGTTTACTGAATTCTCTTTTTCAAGAGTCTTTTTTTCCGTTTCGAATTTTTTTTTTTTACAATAGAGTTTCCTTTTTTTCCCCGACACATATTCCCGGATGGCACATTCACTTATCGATTGACCTAGGTCGTCTTTATTCTACCGTCGGGTGCAGAATATTAATGTCTCAGGCATTGACATCCTGGTTCGGGCAGTAGGGTGCAGGTTCCAGGTCTTTTGATTTGGCGAGGTAAGCTGGCCTGGAATTTTCGTTGAGATTCCTGTTTTTCATTTAAAAGTTATGAAGTCGTTTCTATTTCTTTTTCACAATGCATTTTGGCTGGGTAGGTAGGTCAGGTAGATATTATTGACGGGTATTAGAGCTGGCATACGACGCCGGCGTTTAGACTGTTGGCTGTTCGAGATATGTAGTGAAAGAATGCCAGTAACCAGCAAAGATGAAGCGGAGGTGATCGGTTTTAGGTGGTGGAGGAAGATGTCATGGGGGTTTCTTTCTTTCTTTCTTTCATCCTCCTTTGCTTCTCCTTTCTCAACAATGCAATGGAAAATCGTATTTGAAGTTGGCTGTTCCCGAGCAGTACTTGCGAAAGTCATGTGAATTTATAAACCAAAGGGCGAGAATGTTTACAATTGCAATAAAAGCTATATCTATAGATCATGCCTTGTTCATACGGTAGGAAAACCGAAGGTATTATCATTACTAGCATTACCACAGCCTCCGCCCCAGCTATAATTATAACAGGCGGAGAAAGGCTGTTTCCGAACCGGTACCGGGTACCCGTCGATACACCCCCAGGCTCCTCAGCTCCAGGCCGGGTACCTTTATACCATCAAACGGGTAATGGTTAATAAAAACGAACGAACGATGATACGGTGAGGTTGTAGCAGTAGTAGTTGCATGCGCAGTAAAAAAAGATGGCTATACAGGATCAAAGGCGATATAGCCAAATATCTCGTTTAAAAGAAAGGGAAACAGATATATTATTGATTACGGCCGTAGAAGTAACTCGTACCAGGAGGAGGAGGAGAGATGGGGACAAAAAAATATATAAAAAACGAGTGTGGGACTCCTAGAACAGGCCTTACCCCCTTCTCCCATTTGTCTGAAAACACCATAAAAGAAAGATTTACACAAAGTATATTCTTATTTATTCGCTTTGCAAGTTGCAAAAACAAGAGGAAAAAAAGAGGTCGCCATCCAATCTACCAATAGTCCAATGAAGCAATGACTAGAGAAAAAAAAAAATATGTCGCTTCAATCAGAAGGAGTTAAGGTGGGTGTAACGAAGAAAATGAAAAAGAAGAAAATATGACTAAAAGCGAGAGTGAGACTCCGTTTCCAAACCCCCTTCCACTCGAAGGCACCGGTGATGAACAAAAACCTGCAAATGCATTGTTTGTTATTATTAATAATAAAAAAGGGTCCAATGAGCCAAGACCAGATTTCGAAGGATGTTTCACCATCGATGTGTGGTTTCCAGAGACATTATTATGCAAAGAGTCCAAAGAGCGAGCTCCCTCTAAGTTAAATAACCTAACTTAGACGGCAATGTTATCGCTCTTCTTCCTGTTCTGGTCAAGGCTTTTCCTGAACTTCCGGGTCGGGGCTGGTTGGGCTTGAGGTTGTCTCGTCGACCATCCAATCGGTCCCTCCCAATATCTCCTATTAACATTGATCAACATCCGTCCGATAGTACCCTGAAGGCCTTCGCCATTCCTGCCGGTGAATGGTGGATTCGATGGGGTGGCGGATTCCCTGACAACCTGTCGGGCATAGGCGAGCACGACGAGGCAGAAATAAGCGCGGACAATCCACAATCCAGCAATGATAGTCATACTAGTCATGGACTCTGGCTGGTTCAGACCGCTGGCAAAGGCATCAAATGCAGTAGCGCTGGAAACCGTTTCGATATACGAGGGTGCTGCAGCGTCGGTTCCGTCGGCTCCCCCGGCAGGGTTGAATGGACCACCAGAAAGCCCGGAAATATCCTCAATCATCTTTCCCGAGTCGCCAACCCCTGGAGCCGTGGATGCATCGGTGAAGGCGGACCTCCGAGGTTCCGAGATGACCATAAACCATGTGATAGCGAAGATGGTGGTGTACGTGGCATTGATGATGGAGTCGATTAGGTACCAGTAGCCAAAGGTGATGTTCGGGAATGGAGTACGTTTCCGGATGTGAGGTTGGGCCCATGCGATGAAGAAGACGGCGAGGGCGGAGTAGATATACATCGATACCTGAAGTGCAGATATCTCGGCGCCTAAAAAAAAAAAAAAAAAGCGATTGGTTAGGTTCCGTCAGCGTGCCGATTTAAAACGTCATGCCCATGTGCCAACAGGGGACGGGTTAACAAGAGCTTGCCTGTAAAGATGGCTAACAAGCCATAGAAGCCAGATGCTTTATTGAATAACGAGCATAGTAAGATAAGTTCTGCGCCGACTTTGAGATCCAAGAAGCCGAGGAAGTGCTGTGGTCGCAAACGACAGTTCCAGCCGTTAGCCACCTTTACCATCGCAAAAACCACATTGCAAGAAAACCTGCGCTTGGAAACGGGAGAAGTTGGGATCGGGGGTAACCTTCGGTCGCGGCAGTAATATCCGGGATAGAGAGAACATGGCGGATCGTGGGATGTCAGAAAGGGAGTGATTATTTGCTCTCGACTTTCGTTTTGATGACGAGTGTGTTTTTCGGAAGAGCTAGGGAACTGGATGCGCTAAAAATAGTAGACCAGACGATTATAGTGGAGAAGAGAAATGATCTCGGACTATCAACTTGTCCTTGCTCGTGGTCTCGTCCGATCGATCCGTGTATCTCTCGTGGCCTAGAGAATGCGAATTCGATGAAGTCTGAAGTTTGGTATGCACGAGTCCGAGAAAGGGAAAAAAGACGGCGCTTAGGAAGGGTATAGGTGTCGGAAACTGCCGGAAAGGTATAAAGTGAAGATACCTTCGGCAGAGATGGATAGTGTCGTCTCGGTCGGAGTGGTCGAGGCGGGCGATGGTGGTGATGGTGGTGATGATGGCGATGATGGTAAGGTTGATGAATGATGATGGTTGTTGTGGAAGGGAAGAAAGAGGGAGAGTCTCAGTCTTACCTTGGTTGTTGTTGTGAAGTCTTGTCCTGTCTTGTGTTTCCTGGCCTGTCCTTGTCCTGTCCTTGTCTTTTCCAAGCCAAAAACCAACTAAACGAGCCAGTGGATGCCGCTTGCTTCCGGCCCCTGGACGTTTATGACGACCCAGCGAATAGAAGCTCAAATACAATCACCAGCTACGAGGTACACATGGAAGCCCGGAAGAAAGGGGTCCCGGTAGTTCTATACTTTTTTTTTTTTTCTTTTCTTAGACATGAACGATCAAATTTGATTACCCGCTAAGGATATCAAGTCCTATGCGCTTATACGGGACGGTGACGTCGTACAATGCTATACTCCCACAGACCGGCATTCTGGGACTCAGCCTTATGTTATACCGGCACTCTTGCTGGGTAACATATAACGTTACTGCGGCGCGGATGTGCATGCGTACACACCCGCAGGGCGCACACGGGCGGTCTGCACTTATAAGCGTGCATACGTACCGTCGTAACCAGTTCCATTAATTTAATTTGTATCAAACAGGAGCGAATCAGTCAATGGCCAGCAGAAACCGCCCTCGAATAACAAGTAGTAGTCGGGCTGAGCAGTAATAATAATAGCAGCAGCAATGGGTAGGAGTCTATAGCTAAAGCAAAAAGAATAAAGAAAATAAAAGAGATAAAGCAAATATCAGCAGACACCGCCCAAGAAAGATAGCACCTAGGAAACCATCACGATATAACCATGCATGGCCTCCAGTAAATTCAATTCGTGGACTGGAATCAAACTTGAACAGATAGCAAGAAATATCAAAAACAACGGTCTATATTTTGGATAAAATTTTTTCCATCCCGAACCCCTCTTTAACCCGAAAAAAAGAAAAGAAAAGAAAAGATAATGAGAATGAGAATGAGAATGAGAACCCGATTAAAAGCAGCGGAGAGATTTTCGTGAACTAGATTTTGAAGGATATGAAAAGAGAGAGAAAAGAGAACAGAAGGACAATGGATGAGTGATGATGAGGCAAGTTGTCGTGTGATCCAGATCATTAGAAATAGTAATGGAAAGAGAGAGAAAAAGATAGAAGAATGATGGAGAGAGAGAGCCCAATATCCAACTAGACGGGAAGGAAGCTTTGAAGTAATATTATGTATATAGGGTCGCACAAGCGGGAGCTCGAGAGCTCTCAGATGGACGCAAAGCTTGTGGCCGCACTGCTCCCGGTATCATCTGGTGCTGACTTGTCCTTGTATATCGCGACAAGAACGCCGTTGTTTCCTTTCCTCAGTAGTACCTTCCTATAGTACCCGGGCCAAAGGATTAGTACATGTCCGTGCTGAAACTTAAGGCACCAAAGCTCCGAAAAGTTTGCTTCTAAAAAACCCTCATTGAAAGTTTTTTATTTCCCCTCCTGTGCATGAGACAGTTGGGAGCTGGGGGATATCCATTACGTACGAGTCTTTGTGCAGGACGGCACCAATGCTGTCCTTCTTCAATGCCGACCTCGCGGCAATTGTAAGATATGTAGCATCGGCTTCTGTGGCTTTTCCTCGAGCTATAATTTTTGAAAGATATAAATATTAGCAAGAGTGTTTTTGAAATGATGATTCGGGAAGTGGTACGAACAGCCAAGACATAACCCGGAGGTCGAATCTATGATCAGGGCCCCGATGACATGCGGCGATGTCATCCTATTGGTCGTTTTGTTCACTGTCAGCTGGATCACACCCACAGACTAATTTTTTCTCCCCCAGAAAAGTAAAACTTGAAAGTTTTGTTGTTGCGGATTGTATGCATGTAGTAATACCCCATATCATTTCAACTCCCCGAAAGCTACAACCTCGCGTAGCGTATCGGGGAGGCAAGTACGATACCCCCATACATACATACATTCCATCCTTAAGCCTCTTTCCCACAGAATTGGGAGTAGAAGCAAGCCAAGAAAGCGTGTAACAATCCGGGGAAGGAGACGAGACGAGGGAGGCTTACATTGCATCCAAGGTTTTTGATATACCAGCTGCATCCATTTTTGCTGGGTTGTTCCCTGACGTCCGAACCGCGCCGTAAACGTGTATGTGAGAAGCTTCTCTCTGTGTGGGTGTTGATCGTCCGAATTGCTAACAAGTTGAGAATGTGGTGCAATGGACTGCTTGAGTGGCTGTGAGGTACTGTCGGCTATATGGCTTAGACAGATGCTGACGAAAGAATATCTGAAAAAAAAAAGAGGAAGACAATATTGTATCCGTCAAAGAGTGAAGTGATGTCAAAATAAACGCCTTCTTCTTTTGGACGTATGCGATGAGCTCTATAATCAGAAAGGTCGAAAATAAAAAATAAAAAATAAAAAATAAAAATAAAATAAAGACAATATAAAATAAAATAAAATAAGAAAGACAAGAACAAGAAAAAGAATGAGAACGAGAAATGATGCCGCGGGGGAAGGTTTAGAGATGGATTTTCGCTATTATGCAAAAGTTGGTTTTTTTCTTCTTTTTTTTTCGTCTTTTTTTTTTTTTCTTTTCTTTCCTCAAAAAAAAAAAAAAAAAAAAGGCTCCCCTTCCTTCCTTCCTTCGGCGTTTCCCTCAGATTTCGTTCCCTTTTGACCGCAGGCTGCTTCTGGAACGCTTAGCTTTCCAGGCACCGTCGCCTGGAACCGGCTATGTTGGGAGGAGATTGTTCTGGCTCCTCGGGGATACCGATCGAATCTGGAATCGAATGTTCGCAGGAGAATTTGGGTCGCCTGTTCCTGCTCTGGTATTTATCCTTGAGCTCTCTCTATTTCTCGTATGCCTGTTGACCTGTTTTGCTTCAGCTATTTTCAGAAACAAGAAACTGGCCTGACCGAGCTAAGATACCCAAGCACTAAGCCGGTAATAAGCAGCTCGTTAGCACGCCGAGTGGTTAGAGCTCCCAGCCAGCACCGGTCTGTTTCAAAGGCCTAGAACTTTGGGGAAGAATTTAGAATAGAACGGCTTCAAATCAAAAACAATCCCCCCAAAATTAAAAAGAAACAACCAAAGAGGAGTCCGTACAAGAAATATGGATAGATAGATAACTAGGTCAAGCAAGTAGAATCGGATAGTTTGGTATATGCACGGCCGAAGGAAAAAGGAAGCCAATCCGGGCGTTCGACCTCTAGCCTTTTAAGCTCATGATCAAGAAATCCACGGAACCTCCTTCACGCACTCTTGTCTCTTCATCTCCCGTCGCTCGAATATTAAGCCCCAACCTCCCTGGCCTGAGCGGAACAAGGAACGCGAAACCTTGACGTTTGCAGAATTTTTATCTTTGGCTTCTTTTCTGTTCCATGCGTGCGTTCCTGGTGGGTATGTAGGGAACAAGGGTGTATTCACTTTCTGGGACCCATTAATATTCCAAACTAGCTCCATATAAGACGGTTAAAATCGTTAATATAAGTAGCACCTCGTTCGATATCACCTTTCCAACGACTTCACACATCGTCATCATACACGCACACACACTCAGTTAATTGTTCACCTGTTGTTTCGCCGCCGCCGTGTGAATATCAATCAAGCACAGCCCGGTTTTTCCCTTCTTGTCACCGTCTTAACCCACAATTGTAAGCATGTTAATTTCGTCAAGGGGAAACAAAGGCGATTCCGGGTATATTTCTCAGCTTGAACTGTGGAGCAAGTGGAGAAACAAAAGGTTTCGACGGGTTGCAAGGATTGTTTGAGACTAGAGGTTGCTGGAGATGACATTCTGTTGTGGTTGCCATCCATAATCTAGTCAGATATTTCGACAAGGGAAAACATCGAGGCCGAGGCGGATTCGAGCCTCTGATGTTTTCCTTTGAAAGAAAGAAAGAAAGAAAGAAAGAAAGAAAGAAAGAGAAAGATGATACCCTGCCGGAAGCCGTGTAACATCGGCCCCGTTGGATAATTTTTATTGTATTACAATTATATGATCCGAAGGACGAGCGTCGGAAGACCAAATCTCGGTTGACGTCCTCGTCGACGATGCCTGAAATATAGCAATTGATATGATCCATATCTGCTGCGACCTGAGAGAGAACGGAAGAAAATAAAATCTTGCATGTTAGGCAAACGTCGAGAGCGGAATTAACTGGTGGCCAGGGTTACATTTCCACTTTAATCATGCCAGAGGCCATGGCCAGGGTTAAACGGGAAAAACCCATCGCCATGTGCATGCTCGTCGGAGTTGAAAAGGTTGAAGCTGCTGTACTGCACAAGAACTCGAATCGAAGTGCTGCATACATATCAACTGGGTTGCCACGCTCTCTCCTCCTCCTCTGTCCTACCCAAGCTAAACAGGCGAGCAAGCGTCAGGGTAATGCGCGGTGGCGCATGTGGAGCCCTTATTTTCTCATGTTTTATTATGATAACAGGCATGGTTAATGTACATTATATGCATGTTCATCAGGCGATTTGCAAGCCTCTGGCTTTCCGGCTCTTTTACCAATCGCTTCACTTCGTGTTCGTCTACGTCCCAGGCCAGGCCGTGCCGAGTCAACGGTGGGAAGATCCAAAGAATGCCGTGAGACAAGGATGTTTTTCCGTTCGAATCGGAACGACATGTCAAAAGCACCATATTCGAAACAAACCAGAGTGGGGTGCGAAATATACGTGTATGTGCTAACAAACAGGAGGTACTACGTCCCAAGAAGCTTGTCCGTTAGCATCTGATAATATTCGGCCACTCGGAGAAAAGTCCAGGGAGCGAGAGGGCTGAAATTGGACTGGGTTAATTGTGATCCGACTCCGCCTGCTCGCCTCAAAAGAAAGCCAAGTGGGGACCGGCTGTTCGAAATTTCTGGGACCTGAACTAATCCCTGAGTTCTTACTTCCACTTGAAGATTTGAGCTTTGACCCCTCATTTTCTGAAGCTTTTCTGCAAGGCCGTTGGCTGGAAACTACATAGACAAGACTGTTGAACGAATTAACCGGAACAAAATCCAAACGTCTCAGCGGTGCGGAACTAACAAAGCCGAAACGATTCTCTACCACCGGCCACCAAATCTCGATTTTGTCCTTGGCGGGGTCTCTTGCATCATATCATATCATATCGTTATTATCACGGCATCTATATCAGACATGACCGAAAAACTGGCCGGGATCATGAAATAATAAGAGCTTGCAAGATCAAGAAGAGCTCGTTTCTGTTGTTTGAGCTAGAGCAGGAATCGATAGGAAGGGTCTAGTATAGGTGGAATGCAAGCTCGAACTGCAAGCATCTTGAAATGAAAAAAAGATGGCTGCAACCCTCTGCTTGAAGCATGATCATGCAACCGAACCGCTGTACTATACCACAAGTAAGTACATAATGGAAACGGTTTCGAAGAAACGGGGGGACTAAAATGCCGACGAGCAAGGAGGGCTTTCAGGATTCACCTCTTCTTCTCCACTTTGAACGACGGAGCTAGGGATGAAGAGAGGACTTGTAGTTACATTACATGCATTTCAAGTCCCGGACCAGCCATAGTCAGCCTACTAGTCATGTATCGTATGTACCAAAATCTGAGAATATCCCAAGGTGTCTAGGGCGACAAAGACATGCACCCAAGACTTGCAAGCTCAAATACTTACAGGGTTCGTTCCGGACCTTCAAGACCAGACCACCAAGCGTTCTCGGCCCAGTTATGCGTTCCCGTGCAAAGCCGGTTGACGGATTTCGACGGATTTAAAGGACCCGGTATGTTAACCTCGGGATGGAAATCGCACGTCTGTCGGTGATCCCATCGTAGTTTTCGTGAGTGATTAAATTTAAACCTCGACAGCGCAGTATGCAATTGCAGACATGAGAAGTGTCTAGGTAGTCGACTAGTCTAGCTATCGAAGCTGCAGGGATTCTATACAAAAATCCACTGCGGGACGGGTCGAAGAAACGAGGGTACCCCAGTGATTGTCAGAAGTAAACCGGAAGACTCGTCAGCAAGTCCATGTACCCGAAGGCACAAGTTCGGAATCCATCTGTAGTTTTTGAGGGTTAGTCTGGTTGCATTGTCGAGATATCGATATGTACATAAATCTTATACATGGCATATACCGTGAGGAGGCCAAGCAGAGCCGCATGTTGAACTTGAAACGGCCTGTGTGTTGCCGGCTTATCGATAAGCTTCGCTCTCAGTCCAATGGACCCCTGCAAAAATTATTTCCCTTTCCTGCGCTCCAACCCAAAACTTCTGCGACAGCTTCGAATAATTTACCACAAACTACCTCATCAACATCGACCCCAGGACATCAACATCAAACAGTTATCAACAATGGTCAACGATACCGCCAAAAAACGAAGAAAGCAGCCCGAGCCTCGTGCCGGCCGTAAATCCTCCGCTACAACATTCTTTTCCTGGGCGAATCCTCAATCCGACATTTCTGTAAACTCTGCAGAAGCCGAAATCCTACGGGACCAAAAAGTCCTACCGATCATCTCGGGAATCCAAGCCGCGTCCCCGGCTGAACGAAGACAGCACCTCGTCGCAGCTTGTTCCATCGTAGAAGACCCAGTTTGCCGAAAACTGCTATTGAAACAGCATATTATCCAAACCATCCTCGAGAAGGTCTTGGCGGACTCCTCCCAGGAGGTTAATACAGCCGGATGGGCTCTTCTGAACAAAATTGTCTTATACGAAGGATACGATATCTCCCTGCACTTGTACAGGAAGGGTATCTTTAAAAAAATCCGCGGAGCTATCAATACGGTTGGTGGAACTTCTTCCTAGAAAGTTCGAGACAAGTGGAAACCTTACTAACCTCATATCCCAGATCAAATCCGGGGTTCATACTCTAGCTACACAACCTAAAGCCCTATCGCCAGCCGCTCAAACCTTGTTATGGGACTACACAAGCAGTGTTCTCTCACTACTCACAAAGCTGAGCGAAACTACAAAAGAGATACTTAACAGGCTATCGAACGAAGACATACTCATACTGGCTTCCACCTTACTGTGCCTGAAAATCAATGGACATAAAATATCAGTCCCCGAAAATGTTCAAATTGCGGCTATTATCCTACTCGACAGGGTTACGGATCAGAATGAGATTGCCTACGACCTGCTGACTAAGGACCTGGAGTTCGTAAAAAATCTGATGAGACTGTACACCGGAAAAGTTGAGGAAGCCCCCTTGAAGATTGCGGCTGCTTGCAGTACGCTGCATAATGTTATATCCCAAAGCCTCGCCTTCGCCGACGACTTTGCTGAAGATAATAAAATCGCCGATGCACGGCTGATTGCACCTTTAACAGCTATCATTCGAGCTGTTCTCTCAAAGCAATCACCGTCTCAGGACGAACAACAGGGACTATTTCTATCCTTGGAGACCCTCGCTGATGTAGCGGACCGTACAGTCGAAACATTTGGCCACAACGCTCCTGGTAATACCAATGGTATCCAGCGCAGAGCTCGTGGCAATAGCGACAGCCCCCTTTCGGATTTGGAAATGGGTTATGATGAGCTTCCGGAGGAGGACGAGTACGGTGAAGGGGATGGAGATGATCATAATCATGGCGGCGATGATGATGATGAGGAAGCCTCAGACGAAGAACTCCCTGACGACCTTGGAGCGGACATGGCCATGGTCACTGGCGAAGAAGGAACTACAGCTCGCGCATCTGGGAAAAAGCCATTCGATTCCCCAGAGCTCGAATTCCTCCTCATCGCCACAATACCCGCCGTACTCCCTATAGCTACCTCGACTCCATCCTCAGAACCAGAACGCAACATAAAACTCACCACGATATCTCTCCTCTCTTCCATCGCCCGCGCTTTCGCCCTCCTTTCCTCCAAAACCTACAAATGCAAACTCACCCTCCCTCAATCTCTTCAGGAATCCTACCTCCCCGTTACTCACGAAATCTGGAACACTCTTATAACTCCGATCCTTTGTTCCAACTCAGCAGATATCAAACTTGCGGAAAAAATCACAGACCTCGCGACCCACACCACGGCCTTCACACAATCGGTCTCTGTCTCAAATAACCAACATAAATCCTTCTTAGCCTTATACAACGCTACGACTTCTATCCCACTCAAAGTCGCCTGCATCAAGGTTCTTTCAAACCTCGCACGATGCCAGGGGACCGAACGAATCCAAGTCAACAAGGAATTGGGTACCTTCTTCATGACCACCGTTAACAAATTACCATTCTATGGTGACGCGGAACCGGTAGATTTACCCGCCCCGGAAGTAATTATCGAGTGCTTGAACGCTGTGTATGACGTCTACGACGATGCGGATCGTGATTACGATGAAGAAGTCTTCGTGAAACTCGGGTTTTTGAAGTATCTCAGGAGCTTTGTCGCCAGGGTGAGAGCCATGGTACGATATAATCCTTACAACCAAGAATATTTATACGGTATAAATACTAACTATGACCGATCTTGCACAGGCTAAGAAAGTCGACAGACGCACGCGATTCGAGCTTCGAGAGAGTGCAGACGAGGCTCTCATCAACCTTACCGAGTTCATCAAATACAAAACCGCAGAGAGGGAAGAAATATAATTTCCCTTTATCGAGATCTTGAAACATGTACAGTAGCGTTTTACCCAAAAGCATTGTATGATATTATTTTCTTAGCAACAGAAATGGAATAGACAAAAGCAAAAGTGTTATGGAATTTAAAGAACCTTGAATTACTGAAGTCCTCTGTCTAGTGCCGAGACTGTGAAGTCCTCTGAAAAAAAGTATGTGGTGTTTGTTTTTGATTGAATTACAATTCAACAGCATTGCAGAAGGAAGGCTCTGCAAAATAAGGATGGAATGGTTGTTTACTACCGATACCGATTTCTATATAGCCTAGCTGGTCGCTCCCATCCGATAAGCTACTATACTTACATGAGAGGCAATAACAAAATGATTTCTTTCTTTTTTTGTTTTGTTTCTATCAATCAATAAACAAAGTCCTACGAATCCTGCTCCGCCTCCCATTCAGGGTTCTATAGGATAGAAGGAATCAACTGTTAGCAAACGGCGCATACCAGGATCGAATGTCACCCATGGTTTAAAGAACATACCTTCTTCAAAATCACCAAACCCTCCATACTACTAGCCAAAGAAATATACTGCTCATCCTCCAACTCTGCCCTCTCACCATATGCCAGAAGTACAGGTGTGCTCTGCGTCTGCCACCCAGTGATAGTCTTCGGCCGACCAGCCTGTCCGACAACATCAACAGCCTGTCCGACTCTCACATTCACAGCCAACGGCTTCAAATCCTCATCCAGAGTGACCAAAAATCTCGGTTGCATGGCCGGAACAAGGAAGAACAGCAGGTAATGTGCATCCGACAGAATAAAGCTCTTGGCGTCAACAAGACTCACGAGTACGGTGAGCAAACCTGCAACGCTGACCCGAGACATGACCTGTCTGTCGGCATGGAATGGGTTTATGCCGATGGTACCTTTACCCATATGCAACAAACCTTGTGCGATGCGAACCATGAACAAAGCGTTTTCGTCACGGTGGTAGTAGCTCACAAGACTTCGTAGTAACTGGGCTAATCTTGCATTGTTTGTACCGGCACCGACGAGACCCATCGCGAAGATAGCATTCAAGGCAACGTCATTGTCGTTGTCGTGGCTGTATCTGGAGAGGGTGTCGTAGACGCGCATTTGTGGGTTCGAGGTAGATAGAAGACCCATGGCTAGCGGAACGGCCTTTCGAATAACACCTTCACCGTAGTGCATAAGGTGGCCGAATTGGCGGAGAACCATTTCCTGGCCAACATCTTCTCCCATGGCGATCAAGGCAATAGCAAGAACGGCGTAAGACTGGAAGATATCATCTCCTTCCTTCGATTCCTTGCCGTCCTTATCCTTGTTGTCCTTGTCGATGTGTTCGTTGCAAAGATGTAGCATCTGTTGGATCTTCAGGACGTTACCGGTACCGGCATAGGCGCAGGCGTTGACGAGGACTTGAGTGTGCTTGGAGAAAGGATGGTCAATAGCTTTGAGGGTCTCAATGGTGGTTTCGGCTTCTTCCTGGCGGGAAACGAAGAGCAGAGCGAGACCCAGTGATAGGAAGCGTGACCATTTGTCCTTCAGCTCGGCAGGTTCACGTGTGAAGAGGATCTCAAGGATAGAGGAGGAAATATCGCCATTAGAAGAGCCGACGAAAATAAGACCGAGGGAGAGAGCAGCGAGGGCGCAAAGCTGGTTGTTGCTATCGCTGAGGAGAGGGGTGATGAAATCTGCAATATCGGAACGGTGAGAACCCGCATAAGCAAGACCCAGACTAAAAATAAAAGTTAGCGGAAGCTTCTACGGCAATCGGGGCGAGCGTCTTACCCCATAATTCCGCTCATTCTAATGTTTGGATTGTCATGCTCCAAAACGGCTGGTTCTGCTAGCAGAGCAAGTGCCGGTTCCGATTCGCTTCTGGTTCCGGAATTCACCAACCCAATACCCAAGAGAGCACCAGCCTATATTCTCGTTAGTTTGCCATATGATTCTATCAATCGAATTAAACGTACTCGAATTGGAATTTCGTCGACATAGGTATACTTGTCAATACTCGACAGACCCATCTCGACATCCCATTGCATTAAGAGACCGATCGACGCGGCGGCGGATAGCTTTCCGAGATCCTTGTTTTTGTACACCCATGGGCTTGCCTCATTCTCGACCAACATCAACTTGTCCTGACCGAATCCAGCGTTGACAAATGCGTTTACGAATGTGGAAGCAAGGTTGTGTCGTGCGGAATCCACACTGCTGGACGCCCCACCCCTCTGGTGTTCTAGATGTGTTTTGTAGATGTCGTCTGGAGTTTTAGGGTCGGCCAAGTTAAGCTCCTTAGCCATGTATTGGAACATCGCTGATAGTTTGCTGTTGGTCAAGCATTCGGCGACTTCGTCGTCTTCTGCTGGCGTTAGAGAGATCTGCTGACGCGCGATTATAAAAGCCATTTGCTTTTGGACGAGCAGATCCTCGGTAGAATCAAAATCATCTTGGATAAGGTCATGATCATTGAGTCGGATGGCAAGAACGAGAGCTTGTGTAAGTTTGTTGTATTGTCTGTAGATGTCGTGCGCGGTTCGAAGGAATGCGATGTCTTCAGGGAAAGGTAATAAGTTGACCATGCTAGAGGAATAATAACGTTAACACCCTGGAAATCCATATGCCTCAAAATTTATGGCCCGTACCTGACCATGTAAAGACACGCCCTAGCATATGTGTTCTCATCCAAATATTTCGGTAGCACCTCGATCATCTCCAACTCACTCAACAAATCGACAGCATCGGCCTCGGCGTTGTGCGATAAGAAATACGGGATGAGAGATAAAGCCAAGTCGGAGATATCTTGAGTATCCTCCTCCTTTTCCTGACGTTTGTTGAACAGCGCTCCAATTTCCAATGCTAGATGTCGGACGTATTCGTGACCCCACCCGCCGATATCGTCCGTGGGTGATAATAATCGATATTTCAGCGATTCTTGTCTATCGTCATCCGAGTATGTCATACCGAGTACGGAAAGAACGTCTGCAAGCATTAACTATTGCCAAAAGAGCATTAGACGCGGTTCTTGAATGTGCACGAGCTAATATCAAGAGGTGTACCTTATCATCGTCATTCTTCCACGTATCGTACAGCCCTGTAAGGTCATCATAATGAGGTCTCAGGAACTTTAGCGGTTTAGGGACGGCGGTCATCGACGAAGTAGATGTCCGTATAAAGTTCTTGATGGCTTCCAAGGCTGGCTTGTAAAGGTTTGAATCGGATTCCTGTATGACACGCGGGACGCCACCATAGAGTCAGCTTCACCTCCGCAGGTGACAATCAAGCAATCGACCGAGAACACGTTGGTTCTCACCTTTAACCGTTCCGCTAGCATGTCAAGCTCCGACTTGAGCTGCTGGTCTTCTTCCGATAGCTCCTCTGTTCCACGATAAGGTATCAGCGTTTCCGAGCTCCCCTAGCTTCAGTAGCTCTCACGAGCTACGTTTCCTCCGTGGGACGGTGTCAAAAACATCCCACCTTCTTTCGGCTCCCCCTTTGCATCTTTAGCATTTGCATCTTTCATCACGACATCATCTTTCTTTGGTGGGTCGACAGCCTTTGCCTTGCCCTTGTCGACGGGGCCGGATCCATCCTCGTTTGCCATGTTGGGAAGTGGGTAATCTGGAGACGAGGATTTGGAGAAGAGGGGTTATTATACGGTATCGTTGACGCTATATCGCAAGGGTAATACGATGGACTTCAAAGGCGACGCGTCTTCGATGGAGTTGGAGCTTGCGGTATTGAAGGATGGTGGAGTGGCGAGGTTTTGGGAATGGCGGGTGCAGTTACCTTGTGGTAGTTTGGTGTAGGTATTTTTGGGGCTTTGAAATCCGAGCACACTCAACGCAAGGCGAATGACGACGCAGCTTAAGATTATGTCAGCCAGGATGATACATCTCGAGATGCTCTATTTTACATGATTTCCCCTTATGGATTGCGGTTCAAAATATTCTAATGGAATTGCTGGAGGTATCTAAAGATTTTGTAGAAACACTTGAGTTCTGATATACAGTAGGTGCAATGCTTGAAAACTAGACCCGATAATCCATACAAATGCAATGCAAACCTGATATCATGCAAAAGAATGAGAGCTAGGTACATGCTACTGATGCAGATATGTAAAAACCCTCAACTTTTCTCTAACCGGTGTCGTGATATCGTACACATACGTTTACCACGCATACTCCTAGTGCTCCTCCCGTAGCCTCTCATGGGCCTCGGAGACCATTGCATGCCACTTCGTCCTCATGATAAACACCGTCTCGGTTATAGCCACCAATAATAAGGCAAAGCTGACACCAGACCAAAGTCCCAAAAGTCCCCTGTCAAGATCATACATTAGTCTGTTTTGTTCGGTGTATAATTTGGATACCTTTGGAATCCTTACCATCCAAGTTTGAACGCGGCAAAGAACGAAAACGGCAGTGCCAGGATATAGTACGCAGCGAGATTGACCCAGGCTCCGATTTTTTGTCTGCCCTGTCCTCGGAGAATACCGCCTGCCGCAGCTGCTAAGGAGTCCCAGAGCTGGAACAAGGCGCAAATGGGGAGCGTGTCGGCAACAAGTTCTATTTTTCCCCAGATTAGCTTCAAGCAACCGTAGAAAATCTATGTCGATTAGGTACTCACTAATAACAACCGGGTCATCGCTAAACATCTTGCCGATATCATGTCTCGTCGTGGTCAACAGTGTCAAATTGGCAATGCCAAGTAGCGTGCTACCCCACAGAGCGACTTGAGAGCATGTCTTCGCTGCATCTCCCAATGTGGCCCCAAGGAAGTTCGCGACCCGAGTCGATGTTGCGATAGAGAGAGCGAATGGGATCTGGAATGTGACGGATGTACAGGTCGCAAGGACGCTCTGCGCCGCAAGATGCCTTGTAGACAAATAGCTTGCTGCCAAAGTCAGGAGCTCAAAGGCCACGAACTCGGATAGAATCATGATGAGCCCGGGAAGCGCCAGCTTGACCATAGGACCCCAGCTCTTAAACGCAATTGCCTTCTTCGAAAACCCTCCCCAGCACTCCGATCCTCTAACGAATACAACATAAAGGAATAGGAACAAAGGCATCATCCAATTCGTGATGACCACAGCAGTCGGTGCGCCCAAAAATCCAAATCCAATAACTGGATGCCAGACCAAGAGGTAGTTCAACAAGGCATTAACCGGCGCACATATTAGAAGAATGTATGTAGCTGCCATAAAGATACCCTGCGCTTGAACGAAACGCTTGCCAACCTCCCATGCTGCATATCCTGGCGCCCCAAAGGCCAGAACTCGAAGATATCCTCCAGCTAATCTGCAAAGTTCGGGGTCAGGCACAATAGGCCTTAAGATCTGCTCGCTGAACTGCCAAACAGTACCGATGGGGATAGTAATAAGCAAAAGAAACCAAAAGCACCTCTGCATGTGCAGTCCAACAAGCTTCTTCTTGCCCGAGCCATAAGCCTGAGAACAGAGGGTATCTAACGACGTAGCAAGACCCTGGTAGATTGTATACCCGGTAATATTACTAGTCATAGATGCCAAACTCACAGCCGCCAGCTCGTTCGTCCCAAGCTTGCCGACTGAAAACACACTTGCTACGGTCAAGGAGTACTGTAGTAAGAATGTTACTATCAGCGGCCCCGAGTACCTCGCCAGCACTTTTGTCTCCCTCTGCCAGGTTGTTGTGATCTTCCCAGCCTCGACGCTGTCCTTCCACTTAACCGTCGGATCCACATTAGCGGCGAGAATGTCGGAATCTCCACTGCTTGGTCCTGCATGCGGTAACAGTGGATCGCTTTCAGTCGTATCATGCGGTCTCTGCTGCCATGGAAGCCCATGAATCGATCGTTTTCTGGGCAGTATGTGGTTATCGCGCAGTAAACTTCGTTCATCTTCCAAGATTTGTTCTCGCTCTGTGCTGGTAATGAAGCTCTGTGGCAGCGGCGATGACGATATCAAAGCCGATCGTGTGATCAACGACCCGCATACTATAGACGCTCGCCGGACGGGGCCTCCAAGTTGATGATTGGGATCGACTGTGATTGTTAAACCAGCTGTTTCTTCAACGTCCTCAGGCTCATCATCTGTATCGGCGAACGGGGAGTTCGGGATCGAGACAGGGCTCCTCGTCGGGGCGGACTTGGACAAGGTGGACATGGCGGTGTATCAGTATCGAATAAATTTACCTAGAATTTTTTCGAGGTAACATCGATAACTTTGACCGTTGAAGATGCAGTAGGAACGAAATAACTTTGGCTTTTGTTACACAACATCAAGTTTCAGAAGGTGAAGGAAGGAAGAGAGAAAAAGTTTCAATGAAATGCGCTCAGCCAAGGAATAAATTTGAGAAGGATCAAAATCGAATTTCTTCCCGAGGAGGGAGTTCACCGAAAAAAAAAAAAAAAAAGAGCGAATGCAGGTCTCAGATGTGATAAGAGGCGATCGCGGCATCGCTGTGGAGTTCCAATTTCATAATTTTTGTATCATTGCCTTCAATCCCTACCCTGCCAGGCCTGTCGCTTGCAAGGTTTGACGCATTGGTGCTGCCCATGTTGGAATCCAAGTGCACGGAGATGACCTATCGACCAGTAAAACCTAGTCGATAAGGTGGCCCAGCCCAGCTTAGCTGCCGCTGGTACGAAAAGAGGCCGCCTCCGACCCCGCTGTTTCGGTTTAGGCCTTAGGCTAACAGCAATTAGGCTGCAGGTTCCATGGATCGATTGAAAGTATCTGGCGAACTGCACAGTCGAGCCTCTTTCGGAACCGGCCAGGCCTGGGGTGCAAAACTGGACGGTAGCAGGATATCATCTAATCGATAATGTCTTTGTGTGCAACTATGATATTATAGGGCTATTGGAGATCCGGTCCCTCATATATCATGATATCAAACCTGCACAGGGTTGTCCAGATCCTTCATTCAAAAGCGGGCCGTTTCGTTAAAGTGTATCAAATAGACAAAACAAACCGGGGTAACCAACCTGCGCGATATCAAGGCTCCGTACATCGTACGATGCTAGTAAAATAGTGTTAGCATTAAGCCATTCTGAGGTTCGATAACATTGATGTTGTAATTCCATTAGCCAACACATACGTACTGGAATTCCGGATAGGGCCACATGAGCAAATACACTCGTGCACCATCATTTGTAACATTAATGATGTGTATACAAGTACTTGCCTAGGTATGTATTCTACTGTTACATATGTCGGACTCTTGTAGGCCCTTGTTACGATTACATCTGTACTTGAACTCTAAATTGAGGTCGTGGAGACATTTATGCCGTTGATTACCAGAATGTGCGAGACTTAACTCTTTTTTCTTTCTTTTTTCCTTTCCTATTATTATTAAAACGAAAACGGTCGATGTGATATAAATAAGTAAGTAACTTTCTTGTATTGCTTGATATCCAAAGATCCTGGTCAAAAATGATCAGTTGAAATCACAGATTGCAATCATCGACGGAAATTAAGCACTGGTACCATTATCGGGCAGAATAATTTGTTCATCTTGGGAGTACATTCATATTTCGACCACAAGGTAGATTAGTTATGATTGGCGATAAAACTTTGAGGTATAGATGTATACATGTATCCGCTTCATACTGGGTACGAGACCGATTGGGTCCACCGGTTAAGGTTTGTCTAACCCTTATCACCGGATTTATCGCTCTATATTCCATTTACTTCAGCAATCATTATGAGCTTATGGGGCCCTGTCATGCTATCAAACTGCTGCGATCGATAGTCCGGGCCGGGACCTCTAGTATGTATACGAATATTAAACTATAGCAGTAGGATTATCTGGACCTAGACAACATATATTAGTTTGTAGGCATCACCTAAAAGACCTGTGGCTAGATTTATAAACATCAAGCGTATAGCCCATGTCGGGTCCCTTTTAATCCTTTGAAACAATGCAACCGTGATGCCGGTGAGATGTTTAATTATAACGATTCGCTTGGTTTGCAATGTATAGAGGCAGTTCCATCTCAGCATCCCTCTCCTGATAAGGTACCAACCTCAACACCAGCCTCGATTATTTCTCGACATCAATACCCACCATCGGATATCCATTCCTAAGATAATACACAACTGCTTCTAACTCTCGAGCTCATAAAGGTAACGGGGCCACAAACTACTAGTGAAGAGACAGATTATGCTCTACGTTGGGCTATAGACGGAATCAAGCTTTCGCTTCCTCTACAATCATGTGCTGGCTCTTTCAATGGTTCACAAAGATAAACAAAAATCCATCCCCAAATCAGCTTATATCAAATTCCATCGTATGGTCTGACACATACCAACCCAGTGTCGCCATTTTACCCTCCGTGAACTCAGCGAGTTCGACATGTACAAATATCGCTGCTACTGTGCGGTCGTCATCAACAACACCCGCGTCCAGCGAGTCGAAGGCGAATGCTATATCTGTGAGCTCAAGTCCGAAGGCAGGATCGGAGAAGAGCAATGGAACGAGGAATTGGCAAAGATGAACAAACATGTTTTGAAAAACGGTCCGGATCTTAACACTATCAGGGTTCCCTAGTTTGAACCCGAGAATATTAACGGTGAAGATTTCCTTTGCCAGGTATATGCGTCTGTATACCTTATAAAAAGAATGCCGGGGACGTCTGAACGTCTCGAGCTCTCCTGTGCTTGCTCATATCGAAGATAAACTTATCGTCTGATAACAGCACGATATATTCGATCCGAAAGCCATTGAATCACGTCCCGTAAATCGAGCTTAGTTTTTTTAGATCTTGCATGCGTCTTTGGAATGAACTGCAATATCCCCAGACTCCAGCCTGACACCGGACGTCATCGATCATATCCATCCCATGCCATGCTTCTCTAACACCAGACGTATTAAAGTCAAACAAGGAATTGATAGCCGCCTCAACTTCTCCTTTCGGATCCCGATATCCCCACAAAAAAACCACGACTCGGGTCGAGTCGTGAACAATCACAAAGCCCAGCGTGGTGCATATGCAAGTCACAGCACCCATTGCAAGAGCTTAAACCAATCCTGTCCAGTCATGTTAGCCCGAGTTCCCAGCGAGTTCTTTGGCCATGGACCCCGCACAAAGCGAAGCCAACCGGCTTAGCTGGGGACAGCCCAGCCAACCAGAGAGCGAGTCGTGTGACCAGGCCAACCCAGTCAAGAACCCGACATCCGATTCGAATCCATCGCATCCCTTCCAACATTGCATCCTTTCTTCAAGCTCTGTTGGGATATGTCTGGGCCCTTTAAAATCACCCGAATCTGCATGGACATAAAAACCTGTGCTGCATGGTTATCAGGCAAACCCTTTGCCGAACATGTACTGCGTAGAGCTGATATCGGTACATCCACATCTGCAGCACAGTTCTCGTTTAAAATCCTTTACACCGAGACGAGAAATTTTTTTTCGAGAAAATGATGAGAGGATTGTGATTTATTTGCTTCGACGGAGAGTACAGTTCTATCGACTCATATCGTACACTAACGTCGACTAGTATTCCAGGTATCAGTGACCTGTGAAAGTTAACGAGAACATGGAATTACCGCTCACCCTTGCTGGATGGCTGATTGGTCTGGGTCATATGCATCCCTTGACAGACTTCCACTTCGGACCAAGCTTCCCGAGCTCTGCGCATTCAAAATTTTACCGACATATGGAACATAAACAGAGGGAAACCGAAGGATAACCCGGATATATAGGTTTTTTGGGAATAGTTGAAGCTTTTAAAGTTGGGTTCATTCGCCACCCCAATTTTCATTTATAGTCTTGGTTTTTCCCTCTTGGTTTATACTTATATAAGGGATGATGCGGTATTCCTGCGTCATGACACTCGGCTGTACGTATAGCACAATTATTAGCCACCATTGCGATATCTTCGTTTCCTTGTACATATTCACGAAATTTGGGAGAGAAGGAACCTTGTAAGAGATAAGGATATCCACAACGGGCTGTTATCAGAGAGCCACCTCTTCCACCCCGCCTGATCCGCCATCTCTTTCTTTTTATGTTGGATCGCATCTTTCTTTTCGCCCATTGATATCGAAACTCCATCATTGTCGCTTTTTCGGATATCGAAACACATCATCACGATTAAAAACCCTCAGCAAATGGCGTCGATATTAGGGAACTACGGCACGTTCGACAATAGAACGAACTATGTCCTCGTCGATGAGTAAATACGCCCTCTTCCGATCCACAAAATTCCAACAATATACTAACAAATCCTCATAGGATCGGCGAAAATTGCAATCTCTTCCTCGCTCGTCCTCTAATTGGGCCCCTAGTATTCGAAAATACAGCTTCAGATGCTAGAGACCATTGCGCCAATGAGCGCAACTTCCTCTCGTGGCTCCGGTTATCATCATACCTTGCCATCGTTTCCGTTGCAATCATGACGACCTTCCATCTTACCTCCGAACCGACAGAACTTGAGAAGAAGATTGCATTCCCGTTAGGGTTGTTATTCTGGTTCCTCGCGATATCGAGTCTTGCCTGCGGCGTGGGAAACTACTTGAAGACTGTGAAGCAATATAGCAGGAAGGTAGCGTTGGTACAGACTGGATGGAAGACACAGTTGGTAAGTTCCCCAATGATTTATTCGTCTTTAAATTCCTATATATCTTGGATATGTTAGGGATGCTAACAAGCCGTATAACAGCTCGGAGCGGTCATCGCAGGCACAGTAATCTGCTGCTGCGTACTCTTCCTAGTGAACAATGCTCTTAACAATCATGAATAAAGGGAGCCGAGTCGTCGAATAGAAACAAAGAGATATCAATCCCATTCCCTTGAATCATGCCCAGAAACCTCGCCAGTTACTTCTCAGCACTTCGTTCCCCCAACTAAACCAACCTTCCGTCAGATTCCGAGCGAATATCTCACAACATCGAGGATCCGGGTTCGGCAAATACGGCTCTATGATACCCTTTAGACAGGGTTTGCGGGAATGGATATCCGGCGTGGCAAATATGACTTTATCTTGCAGACTTTGCCTATCGTTATTGTTACTCGATGCTGGGCCCGAAAGCCCCGTGGCGGCTATCGGTCGAGCGAGTATGAGAGTTTCATACGGCTTTCGGATTGGGTGTTCTAGGTGAAAAATCGGTTCTCCGTGAACTGTGATCTTAACCCACATCCATTCTGCTACCATCTCCACCTTCCAAGCTGGAAACAGCTTTTCGAGCAGAAATGTTCGCCACTTGGTGCTGTTGGTCATCCAGATACCGACTATCCCGCCGTCGCAGAGAGAGTCTGCGACATTGAGTTTGAAAAGGTCGTATACGTTGAACGTGGAAGTTTTGTACGAGTCCTTGTGTTTTGCACGTTTAGCGGAACGGTTATTCCATGGTGGATCGAGAAGGATGAAGTCGAAGCCCGGTATATTTGACGATTTTCCAAATGCAGCCTTGAACACTGGTAAAGTGCTCGTGAAGGGACCAAGGAGGAAAGAAGTTTTCGGAGGGATCATGTATTCGTATTCCTTGTCGATAGTGACTTTTAGCGTCATCCAATTAGATAGCGGATTATAGTGAATCGATCCATAGATATCGACCAAGGATATGGCTTGTAAGGATATCGGGACCAAGTCGACTTGTGTATCCGTATCGTGGTACGAGATCCATGCTGCTCCTAAATTCTCCTGGAATGCCAGGAGATCAGGTTCTCCGTCGTAGACGTCATTTGCTGACTGAACATCAGGATCGTTTATCGCAGTGTTTTGTAATTGCTCCGATAGCCGTAGAGGAAGATGTTGACTGCATTCGTTTTGCAGGCGTGCTAGATTGGTCTTGATCCATTGTCTCCGTTTCGTATGACGCTCCGCCAACGCCTGATCAAACGGTTCACCCGACTGAGGCTCCGGAATGACTAACGGCACAGTGAGAGGCGCCTTTGAGGGCTTCCGCTGGAGGAAGTACGGTGATGATAGTGATGATACGATGTCAATCAGGACAACTTCGTCGGTCGGCCGGCCGTGGAGAATGCCGTTCGATGGCTGTTGCATTATTAATATTGAGTTTGGGGGCTTGTTTGGAGTTGAATGTTTCCGATTGGTCTTCTCGTGCGATTGTGGTTGGGCCGAGGTCCATTCGTTCAGGTCAAGGAAGGCAGGCGGCGGATTCGAGAGCAGGCCGGAACTGCTCTTCAAACCAAACAACAAACAGATCTAGACATCAGGGAAACCCGACTTCTCGGACGGAGGCAGCCACGATGGAGTTTATGAGCAACATCTCGTCGGGAATCGACGACGATAAACCTAGTTTGTTCGGTATGTCGGTCATCAGGAGTCAACTTCAAGTCCGGGTCAGGGACAAGGCAAACGCTAACACCGCGACCGTCTTTTGCGCGTCACAGAACTCGTCTCTGAACAACAGCTCCGTGATCTATTGGAACCGTCTATAAGATATCTTCTCGCCATAATTACCCAACGATACCCACGGTATCTGATCCATATCGTCAACCGATTCGATGAAGCCTACGCTATTGCTATGCTCCTGGTAGAGCGACATTATTTAAAAGCATGGAACGGCAGTTTTACGGAGAATTTCTATGGAGTCAAGCGGGAGAAGGTATTGACGGTGAATGAGCTGCCGACAACAAGCAGAACGGCACCGGGCTCGTTGAGGGAGGCTACGAAACTGAGTGAATTGGACTCTTGGAAGGCATTGTTTGTTGTTGTAAGGATTTCGATGACGATGACGAGTTTCGACGTTGGACGGACGGACAGATGGAACTGATACGGCATCTTTTCGCAGATTGGAGTACCGTATCTTAAACGGAAACTCGACAATTTATACGAAATAAATGCTGGAGGAGCAGCACAGAACCTCTTTACAAATTACCGACCGCGGGAGGAGGAACCAGATGAGAATGTGGGTTATCCCTCCGTTTGATCACCTTCAAGACGTAACTGACATTTCGTCTTCTAGGCTACTACTACAGAGAAGGTTATGCATAAGCTGAAGATCGGATTCCGGAAAGCATATCCGGTGATCAATGCTGCATATTATCTCTCCATGCTGGGCTTCAACCTAGCATATCTCTTTAATAAATCACACTACCATACACCATTCGATTACATGGTGGGCCTGAGAATGCGAAGGCTTACAGAGGCCGATCATGTTAGTATTCCCTTCCTTTGAGAGAAAAGAAAAATATGCTAACGCTAACACTTTCTTTTAGCGGGCATACGAGTTATTGAAGGCGAAGAACAGGAAACCAGGCCTGGCTCCCATCCTTAGTTGGTGGACCATGTTTTCGCCGAAAGTGTTTTCGCGAGTCATCTTACCAAAGCTGCTGGACTCCCTCAAAGTCCTGCTCCCAACATCGATATTCTTTCTCAAATTCCTTGAATGGTGGTATGCATCAGACTTCGCACGTCAGCTGTCATCGAAGACGGCAGCGGCAATCGAATTATCGCGACCCTCGGTGCCAGCACCACCGCCGGCGGAAGACAAACGCAAGGAAGCAAGCAAGAAGCTTGTGGAACTGCCAAAGGACTCCAAGATTTGTGCAATTTGTAGCAATGAGATGACTAACCCTGCCGCTATTCAGACCGGGTTCGTGTTCTGCTACCCTTGTGCGTATAGATGGATCGAAGAGGATGTGGGGCCATGGTGCCCCATCACGGGCGCGAAGCTTTTGGGTGGATCGGAGGGTCTGCGACGGATAATGGTATAGGGTATACATGCTTTATTTGCGATTTTTCATAATGGTCTTTTGGGAACGACGTTGGGCAGCAGCATTGAGCGACTATCCTGGATTTTTTTTTTTTTTTTTTTTTTTTTTTCCCTTCTCTTTTTTTGCTTTCCATCGCGTAATTCCTTCTTATACATATTACTATCACAATGAGTTTAGTTGGACCTTACAAGCTTACTGTTTACGCTGATCTAGAGAGGTTTTTTCAGGCAGTTTCCGTTTCTTGCTTTTATGCATGCACATGATATGATGTACGATTATATCGACTCAAAACTTTAATCCACAGCGATGCCGCACAAATTCTAGAATCTTGCACTACCCAACCACAATCCCTACCAATGAACGGCCCCCATCTTCACTCTTCAGTTACATAATTCTTCTGTCGTCTGCGAGGTTCGGCTGGAACTGCAAGGTTCAGAGCTTTCAGCCGAGCTCCAACGCGCAAAAGAAGAAGCAAAACGGCGAGGAGGAAAAAAAGTTATAGGCGGCCGGGCAGGCAAGGCAAAACGAGACAAGACAGGGCTAGGCAAGTCAATGGGAGTCTAAATTTTTTTTTCTCTTCCTTCTTTCTCTCTCCTCTCTCTCTCCCTTCTCCTATCCTCCCTCCCTTCATCCATTCCTTTGTCAAAGCTTCTCGAGATACCTCCTCGGGCCAATCCAGCAGCAAGCTCTGGTGTGCAACAAACCAATTGACAAAGGAGCGGACGAAACGGACGAAGGAAACGGCAAGGAAGAGATATTGGGAGAGAGAGAGAGAGAGAGAGAGAGAGAGTAACCTCCAGGTTTGTGATCATGACCCTGACCGAGTGCGGCTTCTGGAGAAAAGAATGTGTTTTGTCCTGTTGTTCACCTTGTCATATGCATATCGATTGCAATTGTAATGTAATATTCGATGTTGGAATGGAAGCCATCACGAATTCGATCATGAATCCGATTTGACTTTAACTTTGACTTGATTTGAGCATGCCGCTGACAAGCCGAGTGATATCACGTTGCATGCAGCCTACCGACATCCTTAAATCCCCACACCCTCAATTCAAAAAAAAAAAAAAAAAAAAAAAACAGAACCCACCTTTATATGCATTGGCCTTTCAAGACCGATCGATATCGCGATTCGGAGTCTTAATATACCTCTTAAACATCCCGGCCTTTTCTCCATAAACCTTCATCAAACATTCCATAGTATACCAGCTAAAAAACACCAAAATGACCTCGCAATCCTCCAACAACCCCACGTCGCCCCGCCTTCCACCCCACCAGATGCGCAATGCCGCAGCATCTCCAAGTCCGGTTACAGGCTCGGTCCTGGCGGAAAACCCAGAACCTGCAGCCACTGTTGCACTGCCGCCAGATTACCCACATCTACCTGTTACCGCTAGAAACTTGACCAAAGATGGTCAATTGGCTGACGGTACCACTGACGATGAAGGGCTCATGGCGCTCGAGTTCCAGGACGGGAGTGTCTACCAAGGGTACAGTTTTGGCGCTCAAAAAAGTGCCAGCGGAGAGATGGTTTTTCAGACCGGTATGCTTGTCGCTGTAATAATTCCTTATGATTAAAAGAGTAGTAGCTTACGCAATTGAAATCTTGGTTAGGCATGGTCGGATATCCTGAGGCTATAACAGACCCTTCATACCGCGGCCAGATTCTCGTGATCACGTTTCCCTTAGTTGGAAACTATGGTATGTTTCTGCCATGTAAAATTCATCCAAAATAATATTGTAGACACGAGTGGTTAATAAATTTCGTACAGGTGTCCCAACGCGTGAAGAAGTCGACCGTTTAACCGCAGATCTACCGGCGTACTTCGAATCCAACCAAATCCATATCGCAGGTCTCGTCGTTGCCTCTTATGCCGGCGAAAACTACAGTCACTACCTTGCCTCGAGCTCTTTGGGCACATGGCTGAAGGAGCAAGATGTTCCCGCTATCTACGGAGTCGATACAAGGGCGTTGACGAAGAAGATCCGTCAGCAAGGTAGCATGTTGGGGAAGCTTCTGCTACAAAAGAAGAATACAGGGCTCAGTGGGTTGGCTGGCGGTGTCGGAGCGCTATCGAATTGGCCATCTGACAAGTCGTGGCGAGATCATTTCGAGACTATCGACTGGGTAGACCCAAACCAGAAGAACTTGGTTGCCGATGGTGAGTTATGAACCCACTTGATCCACCTCAAATTACACAAGCTAATGACATGCTGCAGTTTCCATCCGTGAGCCAAAGGTCTACACCCCGCCGACGGAGTTGGTGCAGAAGACACCCTCTGGTCGACCACTCAGAATTCTCTGCGTCGACGTTGGTATGAAATACAACCAAATCCGCTGCTTCTTGGCCCGTGGATTTGAGATCAAAGTCGTCCCATGGGACTATGACTTCCCAACTCTTGAAGCCGGGAAGTACGATGGTCTCTTCATCAGTAACGGTCCCGGTGACCCAGCCATGTTGGATGTCACTGTCAAGAACATTCAGATCGCCTTGAAGGAGGACAAGACCCCCGTCTTTGGTATATGCTTGGGCCACCAGCTTTTGTCTAGGGCCACTGGCGCATCTACAAAGAAGATGAAGTTCGGTAACAGAGGTCACAATATCCCTTGCACAAATATGATCTCTGGCCGTTGTTATATCACATCCCAGAACCACGGTTATGCGGTGGATACCACCACATTAGCCGAAGGTTGGCAGGAACTTTTCGTCAATGCGAATGACGGATCGAACGAGGGTATCTTCCACATTTCGAAGCCACAGTTCAGTGTTCAGTTCCATCCAGAGAGTACCCCCGGACCTAGGGACACGGAGTTTCTGTTTGATATATTCTTGGATGCCGTCAAGAAGTGCACCGAGGATCCCGAGAAATATCTCAAGCAAGCAATCGTCTTCCCTGGCGGCCTCAAGAAGGACAACATTGAGCGTTCTCCGCGTGTCTATGTCAAGAAGGCATTGATCCTAGGTAGCGGTGGTCTGAGTATCGGACAAGCCGGAGAGTTCGATTACTCTGGCAGCCAAGCCATTAAAGCCTTAAAAGAAGAGGGGATCTATACCATACTTATCAACCCCAACATTGCCACTATCCAGACGTCAAAGGGTTTGGCGGACAAAGTCTACTTCCTCCCAGTTACTGCAGACTTCGTCAGGAAAGTTATCAAGCACGAGCGCCCGGATGCTATCTACGTTACATTCGGTGGCCAAACCGCTCTCCAGGTCGGTATCCAGCTCAAGGATGAGTTTGAAGAACTCGGCGTCCGAGTTTTGGGTACACCGATTAATACTATCATTACTACTGAAGATCGAGAGCTCTTCGCCCGTAGTATGGAGGAGATTGGCGAGAAATGCGCCAAGTCCGCTTCCGCTTCTACCGTCGAGGAGTCCCTCAGAGTAATTAAGGATATTGGATTCCCTGTTATAGTTCGTGCAGCCTACGCTCTTGGTGGTTTGGGCAGTGGTTTCGCAGATAACGAGGAAGAGTTAGTTGATCTTTGCAATAAAGCCTTTGCCGCAAGCCCTCAAGTCTTGATTGAGAAGAGCATGAAGGGCTGGAAGGAAATCGAGTACGAAGTTGTTAGAGATTGTCAAGATAACTGTATTACAGTCTGTAACATGGAGGTAAGTCATAGGCTATATCGTGGATCGGATGTCTAAGTCTTTTACTAATTATCCCACTAGAACTTCGATCCCTTGGGTATCCACACCGGCGACTCTATCGTTGTGGCTCCTTCCCAGACGCTCTCTGATGATGATTATAATATGCTGCGAACTACAGCCGTGAACGTCATCCGTCACTTGGGCGTCGTCGGAGAATGCAACATCCAATATGCGTTGAACCCAATTTCTCGAGAATACTGCATCATTGAAGTGAATGCACGTCTGTCTCGTTCCTCAGCTTTGGCATCTAAGGCGACTGGTTATCCGCTTGCATTCGTTGCGGCGAAACTTGGTCTGGGTATCCCTCTTAATGAGATCTCGAACTCTGTGACTAAAGTTACCTGCGCATGTTTCGAGCCGTCGCTTGACTATGTCGTCGTCAAGATTCCACGATGGGACTTGAAGAAGTTTACTCGTGTGTCTACACAGTTGAGTTCGTCCATGAAGTCGGTCGGAGAAGTTATGAGTATTGGCCGAACATTCGAAGAAGCCATTCAAAAGGCGATTAGAGCCATCGATTATCACAATCTTGGGTTCAATGAAACTCAGGCCCTCATGTCTATTGACCAAGAACTTCAATTCCCATCTGATCAGCGTCTCTTTGCTATTGCGAACGCAATGCATGCCGGATACGAAGTCCACAAAATCTGGGAGATGACAAAGATCGATAAGTGGTTCTTGAATAGGCTGATGGGGCTTATCCGAACCGGTAACATTTTGAAGAAGTTCACACCAGCCACGGTTCCAGCTGGATTGTTCCGCATGGCCAAGCAGCTCGGTTTCTGCGATAGACAGCTTGCGAACTTTTGGGGAAGCAATGAGCTTGCTGTCAGACGGGCTAGGGTTGATCAAGGCATTATGCCTTGGGTGAAGCAGATCGATACTGGTGAGTAGCGACCCCTCAAAGCTAAGGGTACTGGACCAAGCTAATTTAGTGTGCAGTTGCCGCCGAATTCCCTGCCTTTACAAATTATCTCTATCTGACATACAATGCCCACGAGCACGATGTTACTTTCGAGGACCAGGGTATCATGGTTCTTGGTTCCGGTGTTTACAGAATTGGATCTTCAGTCGAGTTCGATTGGTGCGCCGTCAGAGCCGTCAGAACCCTCAGAGAGCGTGGGGTTAAGACTATCATGGTCAACTACAATCCGGAAACCGTCAGTACGGATTACGACGAGGCCGACAAGTAAGTTAATAGTTACCCATTTATTGGTTCGAATATATACTAATCAAAAAAAAAAAAAACCATTAGGCTTTACTTCGAGAACATCAATCTTGAAAGCATCCTTGACATTTATAATCTCGAGAGCTCAAGCGGCGTTATCTTGTCTATGGGTGGTCAAACCCCGAACAATATCGCCCTTCCACTCTACCGTCTCAATGTTAAAATCCTCGGTACTTCGCCTGAAATGATTGATACCGCAGAAAACCGCTTCAAGTTCTCCCGTATGCTTGACCGAATAGAAGTCGACCAGCCAGACTGGAAAGAACTTACAAGCATCGAGGAAGCCAGTGCTTTCTGCGACAAGGTTTCGTACCCTGTGTTGGTCAGACCCTCGTATGTCCTTTCTGGCGCAGCCATGAATACAGTTTACTCGAAGGACGATTTGGCAAGCTATCTTCAGCAAGCCGTTGAGGTTTCAAGGGAACACCCTGTCGTTATCAGCAAGTACATCGAGAACGCCAAGGAGATTGAAATGGACGCCGTTGCAAAGGATGGTAAAATGATTATGCATTTCATCTCCGAGCACGTCGAGAACGCTGGTGTTCACTCTGGTGACGCTACATTGATTCTGCCTCCACAGGATCTTGACCCAGAGACCGTTAGACGTATCACAGAGGCTACTCGCAAGATCGGAAACGCCTTGAACGTTACCGGACCCTATAACATTCAATTTATCGCAAAGGACAATGAGATCAAGGTCATTGAGTGTAACGTCAGAGCCTCAAGATCTTTCCCATTCGTTTCCAAAGTCATGGGAGTTGACTTGATTGAAATGGCTACAGATGCGATCATTGGAGCTCCGGTTGATGCATACCCAGCCGTCAACATTCCGCAGAACTATGTCGGTGTCAAGGTTCCACAGTTCAGTTTCTCTCGTCTCTCCGGCGCAGATCCTGTTCTCGGTGTTGAAATGGCCTCGACTGGTGAAGTTGCATCCTTCGGTCGTGACAAGTACGAAGCTTATCTCAAGGCCATGCTCTCGACTGGCTTCCAACTCCCCAAGAAGAGCGTTCTGTTCTCGATTGGAAGTTATAAGGAGAAGGCTGAACTCTTGCCCTCGGTTAAGAAACTCCACGAATACGGTTTCAAGATCTTTGCTACCACTGGTACTGCGGATTTCCTTGAAGCCAATGGCGTCCCTGTCAAGTTTTTGGAAGCACTTACCAACGAGAAGGATGGCCAAAAGTCCGAATACTCTCTCACTCAGCACTTGGAGAACAATTTGATTGACTTGTACATCAACTTGCCTTCTGCCAACCGTTTCAGACGTCCTTCGAACTATATCTCTCAGGGATACCGAAGTCGTCGTCTCGCGGTTGATTTCCAGACCCCACTTGTCACTAACGTCAAGACGGCCAAGTTGTTGATCGAAGCTATTATCAGAAACTATGAGCTCGAGATCTCGACTGTTGATTACAAGGCCAGCCACCTTACTGCCATGCTCCCCGGTCTTGTCAATATTGGCGCCTTTGTTCCCGGGTTGGCCAAGGCAGGAAGCCGTGACTTCGAGAAGGTCATGAAGGCATCTGCTGCCGCTGGTTTCTCGATGGTTAGAATCATGCCATTGGGTTTGGAAAACTCCCTGACTGATTCCAGAGCTCTAAGCACTGCGCATTCCAATGCTAGGAAGGCTGCTTACTGCGATTTCAACTTTTCAGTCGCTGCTACCTCTGCCAATGCCAAGCAGTTGACCAGCTTGACATCTGAAGTCGGATCTCTCTTCATTCCGTTCAACCACTTCTCTGGCAACTTCAACAAAGTGGCTGCGGTCACCACGCATTTCGAGCTTTGGCCTACCAACAAGCCAATTGTTACGGATGCAAAGACCAGCGATTTGGCTTCCATCTTACTCTTGGCTAGTCTTCACAGCAGGAACGTGCATATCACCAGCGTAACCTCGAAGGATGATATCAAACTCATCGCTCTTAGCAAGCAGAAGGGGCTGCAAGTTACCTGTGACGTTGCAATTTATGCGCTCTTCCTGTCACAAGATGAGTACCCACAATGCGCAGCATTGCCAACAAAGGAAGATCAAGTGGCACTTTGGGAGCATATGGATATCATTGACTGTTTCTCCACTGGCAGTCTGCCATACCAACTTTCGCTTGATGTTAAGGGATCTGGGTCCGCTATTCTTGGAATTGCAGAGGCTCTTCCTTTACTCTTCACTGCTGTTGCGGATAAGAGGTTGACTTTGGAAGATATCACGAAGAGGTTGAGGGATAACCCGATGGAGATCTTTGATCTTCATGAGCAGCCGCAGTGTGCTATTGAGGTTAACCTTGACCGTGGTGTTCAAATCCACGAACAAGATTCTTGGTCACCATTTACTGGCAAGGTTCTCAAGGGATCTGTCGAAAGGGTTGTCTTCGAAGGCGAAACCGCTTGCCTCGACGGTACCCTCATTGCGGATGGCACTGTTGGAAAAGACATGTCCTCATCCGGACCTCGGCCGGTTCCAACAGTCAAGTCTCCACCTATCATGCCCCTTCAGGGAGGGAGACGAGAGTCGAATGCAGGCGCAAGCGGCTACCCACATTTCAAGAGACCAAGCACCGCTGGCGGTCCAAGTCTCGAACACCTCGACCTCGATGGTCCCAGGGCACCTTCCTCCAGCCACGGTCAAGACATCGTTCGCTCCTCCGGTTTATCACCCTATAACCTTCTCCAACCAGAGAAACAAGTCTCCCCTGCCCTATACGAACTAGTTTCCCGCTCTCCATTCCGTAGACGTCACATCCTCTCCGTCAACCAATTCAACCGTAGCGATCTACATCTCCTCTTCACCATCGCCCAAGAAATGCGTACCGCGGTTGAAAGGTACGGAGTTATCGACCTCCTCAAGGGTAGAGTTTTATGTACCATGTTCTTCGAACCTTCAACTCGTACCTCTGCCTCCTTCGACGCAGCAATGCAACGTCTTGGAGGTCGCACGATACCCATTTCAGCTGATATGTCGAGCACTCAAAAGGGTGAAACCTTGCAAGATACCATCCGTACATTAGCTTCTTACGGCGACGGTATCGTCCTTCGCCACCCATCCGAAGCTAGTGCGGAAACAGCAGCCCGCTTCTCACCGGTCCCCATTATCAACGGAGGTAATGGAAGTAAAGAACACCCAACCCAGGCATTTTTGGACCTCTTCACCATCCGTGAGGAACTGGGTACCGTCAACGGTCTTACCGTCACATTCATGGGTGATCTCAAATACGGCCGAACAGTCCACAGTCTTGCAAAACTCCTGTTGCATTATGATGTTCGTATCCAATTCGTCTCTCCGAAAGAGTTATCCATGCCCGAGGAGGTAAAGAAAGAGATACAAACTCATGGTAACTTACTCGGTGAGTATAACGAACTTACACCGGAGATCATCGGCCGTAGTGATGTTCTATACTGTACTCGCGTGCAAAAGGAGAGATTCAGCGATCTTGCGGAGTTCGAGAGGTTGAAGGATGCGTTTATAGTGGATAATAAGGTCTTAAAGCATGCGAAGGAGCATATGGTTGTTTTGCACCCGCTGCCGAGGAATGCTGAGATTAGTGAGGAGGTAGACTTTGATCAGAGGGCGGCGTACTTTAGACAGGTAGGTTATTTGTTTCCTTATCAAAGCGTTCTTAGAGTGGTTGGAAGGATACTAATTTGTGTTTTTATTTTGTTTTTTAGATGAGATACGGATTGTTCACTCGAATGGCTATCCTGGCTAGTGTTCTGTTGTAAGAACTTGTGGAATCGGTACCGAAGAAGAAGAAGAGAGGGAGGGTACATATGACAAGGGCTGCAGAGACAGCCTTCTAACACCTTATAAATTAGTAGCTAGAAAAGTACATGGAATTGGCGTTATCATTAGAATTAAAAAAAGTTCGTGAAATTGCTCGAGGCTTTTACCTATATACAATTCGAATTCTTTGGTAGGAAAGAAATACACATACAATGCATGTCGAGAAATGTAATGTATATATAGAGAGAATTAACTTTTGCTCGATAGGTTCTTGCTCGCCGTTAGACTGCAAAGTTAGAGGCGAAGTTAAATTAGGTGGAACTGAATTAAGGCGATCAAGACTACGTCAACATAATGTTGAAGATTACGTTTCATCGCCGTAAGTACTACTACGGTATAAAAGACAATGCACAAGGGTTTTCATGATTTTCTCTTCATATTCCACTTCATTCAACAAAATAGCTGAGCTGTTAACTACATGTCGGCTGCATGTTTGTGTGCATGTGAGGGTGTGTCTGAAAAGAGAGATGGTGATATAGATAGACAGTAACAAGGCGTGGCATCGGCTTGTAATAAAAATGCTCATCCGTGCGTCCACTCATCTGTGCACGTGGATTTGTTGATATCTCTTTCGATATCATCATGAATAGAGAAAAAACAGAATAACATGGCTATAAAAACAAGAGCAAACAAGCTGCCCGTAATATCAGGGATTCTCAGAACATTGGCTGTCATAATGATGATGAGTCAGCCACAGTAACTTCGAGAAGGCCTTGGGGAGGTTGTTAAAAAAAGCAGTGCAAACGCATAGAAAAGAAAAGCTGCATAAACAGTAGCGCTAGAAAATATGAAAAGATGCAGGTGATAGTCGTTATTTAATATCGCAGATAGAAATCCACCTGTTCTCTTGGGGATGCATCATGGGATTCTCGCGTGTTTTTCCAGCGATGCATGGGAGTTCGAGAGGCTTAATGATGGTGATGAGGAGGGCGGAAACGGACAAGAGAGCAGGAGAGAGGGAAAAGAGTTAGGCATTGGTACGATGCGGGCCGTTGTGATCGCGCGGGGGGGCGTTGTAATTCTGGTTACGTCGGCTGCCGTGTTGGTTGGGACCTCGTGGTCGGTTCGAACCATTGCTGGAGCGTCCTGGCTGCCCGCCGCTGTTGGAACGTGGTTCCCTGTATTGCCCGCGGTTCTGATGGCGGTGTTGACCCTTAAGTTTTGCCTCGTATCCCGCCGGCATCGGGTAGGTCTTCGCTTCGGCCATGCCGGGAAGCTTGACCCGGATCGTATTGGGAACCGTGTCCTCGGCGTCGTCTGGCCCGAAGATGTGCTGAGACCGAATCTCGTGGTCTCGTAGACGGTACTTGTCCTTGCCGCGTCGTTGGGTGACCGCCAGGTTGGCAGGTGGGGCGTTCATCACCCCACCTGGGAAGGCCCGGGTGGTCGTGGGAAGACACACGGTGGGTGTCGACCCGAACTCCTGCTGGAACGCCATCTCCTTGAACTCCTCCTCGGTTGGGAGGGTATTTGGCAGCTCTGGCTGCGAGACGATGGCCGGTGCGGTCTGGGGGACCGAACGTGGCAAGGAGACCTTGGGTTTCCCCTCGGTGGCTCCTTGGAAGGCAGGCTTGCTGATGACCTGCAAGGTGGTGTCAGGAGTCGAAACACGCGGTTGAGGCTGAGGCTTCTTCGCCTCTTGCCGCTTCTCCCAAGCTGCCCGGGAGCCCTCATACTCCCGGTGGGCCCTGTCCCTCCTCTGGTTGTAGGCGTCCTTACCCCAAGTCGCCCAGTTCCTCGACTCGTTCTGAGTCTTCGTCGGCTCGCGCCACCGAGGGGCGGCGTCGACATCTTGGAGGGAGTGGAAGTCCCTCCAAGAGCCGCCAGCCGCACCCTTGATGGCGCTCTTGACCCGGTCGAAGCGCTCGTCGTCGGTGGTTGGCTTCTTGGCTTGGATCGCCCCGGCAGGAAGCGTGGTAGCCTTTGGGCTCTTCTCGTCAGAGCCGCTGAAATTGTAGGTCGTGGGGGCCACTTCCGTCGGCATGTTCTTTGCCTCCTTTGCGTAGAAGGCGTCAAATCCCCTGTCAAGTCTTGGGTCTCCTCCCTGGGAGACGCTGTCCATATTGACAGCCCAGACCAACTGCTTGTACGTGGTCCTAGTGCCTGGGACAAAGTCGTTGCCCCTTGGGCCTCGTGCGATTTCACGCAAGTCTGGGATGGTGGCCGCTATGGCCCGGACGTCGACCTCGTTTCTGGCCACGGGAGGTGGAGAAACGATTGGCTTCTCCTCAGAAGGCTTGACGGTTGTTACCTCAGCGGTAGCTTTGGCTGGCTTGACCTCGGCATCCTGAGTATTGCTCTCAGGAGCCTTGGTTGGACGTTCCTCTGATGTATGAGAAGAGTTTCCAAGAGACACATCCAATTTGTTCTCATTGGGGCCCCAGGTCGCCTGTGAGAAGTAGCTTTAGTTAGCATATGTGTTGTATAGAATATAGGACACTCGGAGGAGGAACGTACCTTTTGCGAGCCTTGTGGTTGCTGACCATCCTTGTTGGTCGGGAGGAACATAGAGAAACTCTTGACGTGAGTCTCTGCAGCAGTCGGAGTCCAAGGTGAGGGCTTCATGACGCCATTACGCTTCCAGTCGTTTGGAATCTCGACAGGGTGTTGCTGCTTCTCCTGGTTGGAGGCAGAGGGAGGGGGATTGGGTGTGGTTTTTTGGTCACCAACCTTGACAGCAGGATAGGCATTCGCCATCGGAGAGCTTGTTTGAGACATCTCTTCGTGAAACTCGGGATGAGGATGATGCGAGTGATGATGAGAAGAGTTTGAAGGATGAGAAGAGATTTGATGAGGGACAGCAGGAGGATATGGAGTCTGACTGGACCCGTTGCTGGTTTGCTGATGTGGAAGAGGAAGATGAGGAGGATGAGATGCAAACCTAGAGGAGCTTGGATGATGAAAGCTACCTTGCTCCGAAGCTGGTCGGTGATGGCTTCTGTTGTCGTAATGACGCGAAGGAAGAGAATGAGAATTGGAGCTCCCAGGAGGATACTGAAGGTGACCAGTGACAGGATGAGGATGAGGATGTTCCACGTAACGATGGAAGTGAGAGCTGCTATTGAAGCTTGAAGAGGGCTGAGAGAAGTTATTAGGCGATGCCTGATACTGATGCTGATGGTGAGGTGAAGCTTGGAAGCTGTTGGGGGGCTGGAAAGAAAAAGGGAGGGATGGAGATGAAGGTGGAATGGAAGTGGAAGAAGATGTTGTGGGAGGTGGAGGGAGGTTGGTATTCTGAGAAGGAACGGGAGGAGGAGGAGGATAGAGGCTATGAGCTTGAGAGCTAGCGTTGTTATTGCTGTTGTTGTGTTGTTGAATGGGAGACAGAGGATGTGTTGCTGTTGTTGTGGTTTGTGGTATCCCCTGTGTTTGTGGCTGAACTTGTGGCTTGAACCCATTCACATTGTTGCCATCCAATGCAGGTGGCTTATGCATGGCATCAGGTTCACCCAGCTTCACAGACTGCTCTGTTGATGTTCCTGCTGCTGCTGCTGCTGCCTGGCCTCCAACATCTACACCACTGCTGCCCTCAACCACCGGAACCTCAGCATCCTTACCCTTCTCAACTTTACTTGCAGCATCTGCTTTCATCTTTTCATCCAATTCAGCTAGTTTCTTCTGTATCCTTAACTTCTTTTCTTCTTCTGCTGCAGCTTCTTCAGCAAGTCTCCGTGCTCTAGCTTGTTCCCTCGCATCTCTCATAACTCTTTTCTGCGCTTCTACAGGATTCTCGCCAGGTTCTGCTACTACTGCTGCTGCTTCTTGCCCAGCAGTAATGGGAGCAGCAGCGTCTGCAGGTGGTATAGCAGGCTGGGGGCCATGGGCACTAATTCGATTGAGCCTGGGGTCACCTCCGGGGCTAACATAAAGAGGGCCTTGGTTTGGTCGTTGAGAAGTTGAATCTGCTGCTCCACTCCCGGAAATCGTGACGACATTACCACCAGCAGGTGGGTGTCGATTATCCCACGCATTCGATGAGGCATCGCTTAACCCCGCCGATCTTATAGAACCCGAACGACGCCTCCCCGTATCCATAGGCCCGGGTCCAGGAGCGGGGAAATGATCGTGATCTGGTCGTTGGAACCGAGTATGGTGGTGGAAAGACATATCATGTTCGTGTTCTTTTCCGCCAGGACGCTGTAGTAACGAAGTTGGTCGGACACCTGGGCCTTCATTCCTCGAATTTCTTCTAGCCTGCTCTCTATTACGGTTTGCTTCTCCTATGGGATCGAAATGTCCTGTTTCCGAGTTAAAGAGAGCACTGGGCGATTGGCTCGATTGCCTATCTCTCCATGATTGTCTATTAAAGTCGTCCACCGCAACTTCTTTGGGCGAACGAGTATTGATCATCATGGGTCGATTATTCGGAGGGGGTGGCCGTCCAGGGTATTGTTGGAAGGGTGGGGCGACAGGCAGGGGCGTAGGAAATTGTCCAGACGGCACTGAGGCCCAAGGTGTCTTCGAAGGTGGCATACTAGGAATTAATTCGTGTTTCCTGGGCGCATGTGGATCTAGAGATTTAGACGGGAGCGAAGGGCTTGCGGAAGCCATGCTAGGGCTAGAATGCGAAGCGTGCGAAGCTCTCTGCTCTTTCAAGGCTGCTGTTCCTATCTGTTTCTCAAAAGCGGATATAGTAGTCGGCTTCGGTGTTTCGGCATCCAGTGTGACCTTTGTACCGTCATTCCATTCAATTGTGTCAGGTGGAACCCAATTGTCGTCTTCATCATCGATATCCGCCCATTTGGCCTCTTTGCTATCCTCGGTGTGTAGACGTTCAGCCATATGGATCCCAACTTTACTCAGCTCTTCATCCGTGTATTCCTTTGCGGGTACAGGTGCGGGCGCTATTAAAACGTTACATCAGAAAAGGCATCCCTCCAAACAATCCAAGGGTTTTCGATACTAACGTTGATTTCGATTCCAGACCGAAGGGGTAGTGCCTCCTTTGCCACCAAGCTGTCCAATACCGCCTATTCTCGAACCGGATGGGCCTATCTTACTAACGAGCCGTGGTTTCGCAGCCGAGGCGGAAGCTGCTGCTGCTCCGGAAGTGGTCCCTTTCGAGCCTACATTCAATCAGTCCTAATCCCCACATATATCCCGCAAGGAATCCCATACCCTTATCCAGGGACAACGTAAGCTTCCCATTCCCCGTTTGGGTTGGCGCAGCGGAGGCATTCCCCGAAAGAAAAGCTTTGTTTAACGACATCGACTTTACGGCTGGCGGTTTCCTCGGAGGGGCGACTTTCTGTGCTGTGGGTTTATCGGCACTCTTGATAGACTCGGTGCCGCTAGCTCCTGCAGGGCTATCATCACGTTTATCCTTTAATGAAGAATCCTATCAGATGGCTGTTAGCCTCCGGGCTCCACTTTACATATATCGGGAGTGTATCGACCGGACGTACGTTGGGAGTGTTTGATTCGATAACCACACCGTTGCTGCTGACTGCACCCTCGTTCGCGTTTGATTCTTCCCCAGGGACGACGGCGGCAGCTTCCACACCGTGAGTATTTGAAAGTGTCGTTACTCCATCAGCGCCGGTTGTCGAATCGACAACCGACTGCGCTAAGCGTGGGTCCACATCTTGAGTAAGGTGCTCTGCCATAACACTATTATTCACTTTCTAGAGCAAGCCGACGGATTGATAGATGGTTAGCGGGTGTTTATATTTGGATTAAACAATTCAAAAAACAAAAAAAAAAGGAATAAAGATAATCAAATATATATATAAACAATAGCGATAGAGTCGATGCCAGCAAAGGTATATGCGTGATACTCGGAAATGAGCCGAATAGAAGGTGATAATCTGGACAGAGTCAGAGGTTCAAAGCGCCAGGCACATCCCCAGATCCGGTCAGGCTCCAACCCATATCATTTCCCCAGATTCGTACAAATATATGGTGTGTCTTCTTTCCTACGATAGCAACGATAAAAGAAGAACACTAGCCAGCTGCAATGCCGAACAAAATAGAAAACGAAAGAAAGGAGCAAATAAACTCACCAGGAAGCTATCTTGCTAAAAAGTTGAGAGTCGCCAGCGGGAGGTTTTCGTTCGTTCGGAGTTCGACGAAAAAAAGTCGAGTGAAAAACCCAAGTTAAAAGAAAGCTCGGATGCTATTTCCGTAACCAAAACAGGCGGGGGGGTTGTATCGCCGGTTGTTCCAGATTATCTAAAGTAGTAAGAGGTGTCGTGTGAGTCCACACCGCCGACGAGAGGAGATGTAATTATGGGAGTAGTAGTAGCCAAGCAGAGTTGGATCGAACGGGATCACGCACCAGATAGATTTTTTTGAAAAATGGGGTGAGTGACAAGGTTTCGCTAATATGTCAAACGCCGCTTTTGTTCGACAGATAGAGAGAATATGGCCTTCGAAGGGCGACTGATGTTTCTTCAGGAGAAACTAAAAGCCAGCTAGCAGTAATAACTGTAGGGCAATTCCGGATTGAATGGATTGCGGGGAGAGTAGCGGAGGGATGAGGTTTAGTTGGATTTTGTGGGATGTCGGAGTTCCGGAGGGTGCGTGTGATGCGTGGTGGTTTTAGTATGTGTTTCGCGATGCTGTTTCAGTTGGGAGGCTCAAGAACCAACAGAGTATTTGATACCGCTGCAGAGATCCAGACCTTTAGCTGTCCACTATGGAGAAAGAGATGGTGGTGATAGTGGGGATAGAGAGGATGGCGATGAAGCTGAAATGATGGCGATGAAGCTGAAATGATGATGATGAAGGAGGAGGATGAAGGATGAAGATGATGAAATAAAGAGGTGAGTTTGAGAGAGTATCTCAGCAAGTGGATTTGGTGAAGGGCTTTTAGGCGACTTTTGTGGAAGCACAGAAATAATATTAATTACGGTACCAATTATTGTGGGGAGAATCAAATAGCCCTAAATACAGTACATGCATTATATTATATTACATCATCGAAAGTATCTACAGAGGATATAGGGTCGTTAGTTAAGGAGAATGTAGTCTATTTAGATATATAAACCCTTGGAGGGCATGGTATCAGGTCGAGCGTGCCGCGTGCACGTGGGGAAGGTAACATAAATGTGCCCGAAGAAGAATTAAGTACATCCTATCTACAACATTACCGCATGGCCTGTCTACTATAGGAAATATTATCTCCCTTTCAGGCACAACATTACACTATCGTATCCTCGAACATGGCAATTTACCTACCTAGGTAAGCACTTATACAAAGACTGGAGTTGGAAGCTAAGGTAGATATATGCTAATATATTGCACTTTCTTTTCGTATAAAACAAGTCATTTTCTACTTATATGTACACACCGTTTCCTTTGATGCTATATCGCATACACCCCTCTCCCTAACCAAGTAGCTTCAGTAAAGAAGCGGGTTGGGTAGTATTCAACCAAACGCCCAATTTAGTGGGCATTGTTCTTGTGGTGGCCTAGTATCAAAAGTCCGGTTAGCATTCGCTATATAATATTATCGTAGAGCCTTCAAAAGGATACTGTGTAGCATACGCAAGTGGTAGTAGTAGTTTTGGGCGTATCCGAACTAATAGTAGAGTTAGCCAGCTGTATATAAACCCATTACATAAGATATAATAGAAGGGAAACTTACGGCAATCAAACCGACGAAGATGTGTAGTAATGCTATATCAATCATAACCACAATTAGCAATTCCATTCCAATATCCAATAGATCCATCTCGATCTATATAAACCCCTCATGCAGTTCCGAGATAATATAGGGCAAACATACGAGCAGCACTCGCATTCTCTCCATCAAAGTACTTGGCCTTGTACCGTCCGATAAGACCCTTCCCTTCGATCTTTGGGGCCGGTCCCTTCGGGAGCTTGGTGTAAAGCTCTACCAGTCTGGCCATACGGACGGCATTCTGGGCTTGGCCGATTGCCTAATCAATCCATATATCGTCAGTCTCCGTTTGTACCGTATATAGAAATCCTTAATAGCGACAGCATCTCCCAATTGGCTCCTGAAAGAAGGGTAATAATTCGGGACAGCCGTCGGGATGTCCAATCCTTCCCCTCGGAGGAGGGGCGGACAACCGGGAAGCAAAACGTACATTCGGATTAGCGACCTTAGGCGGGATGATAGTCGAGATACCGCGACGGAAGATGAGCGACATGGTGGGCGAGGAGGAAATGGCAGACTATTCTGACTGTCGAATGGTCGGAGCGGAGAGGAGAGATAGGTTCTATATGGTGTTTTCGAGGGACGTTGGAATGCACCGGCTCGCAATGATGTTTTCTCGGAACGCAAATTATGCGCCACGACAAATCCGGTTAGCGGCACAACACACTCCGCGATGTCAAATGCTCATGTTCTTGACCGGCCGACTTCAACTTCCTCGATTGATATCAGTATCAATACCGACATCAACACCAGACATCAGCAGCAGTCGGCATGTCTACCCTCCTCCGTCCCACGGCGCTGGCCTCCCGCCGGCTAGCCCTCCCAGCGGTATCTCGTACCCTCGCTTCCAAGGCCACCACGTCCAAGAAGACTCCCGCTCATCCTCCCTCTGCTCCACCGGCACCTGCTAAGGACGGCCCACCGGCTGTAGCAGCAGAGCCTCCCACCGACGTTACCACCTCGTATACCCTCCCTCGTTCCAATCGATACCCTTGCGTCAAGTAATATACTAATTATTACCGTCATCTCAGAGCCTACTCCCCCTCCCACACCATCATCCCCGAAGAACACATCCCTTCGGACGTCATCCCCGCCGGCGTCGTCTCCGGCGCCCCAATTGACCTTCAATCCCGCACAGTACGCATCTACAAACCAACTAAAAATGCCATGCAAAGCGCCAATCACAGGGGAAAACTCTGGAGAATGGATTGGGATGTCCTAGCCAAGGGACATAGATGGGAGAATCCGTTGATGGGATGGCAGAGTTCGGCAGATTATGTGCAGGGTACCCATTTGACATTCAGGACGAAGGAGGACGCTATCTATTTTGCAGAGAAGCAGGGTGGGTTTATTCTCGTTTTCCTTCCTTTTCATGTTTGGAGGCAGGATTGGATACTGACGTTTTATATTTAGGGTACGACTACTTTGTCCAGGAACCAAAAGAGAGGGTAATTGTGTCCAAGGCATACGCCTCGAACTTCACATGGAGCGACAAGAAATTAAAGAAAATCCACACCAAATAAACACCGACTCAAAATAGATAATTCTGGTCGATTGGTTTGTTATTGTTGTACATATAAATTCGAGTGTTCTTTTTGGTCATTTGATTCCGAACAAAGAATATTCAAAGGTAAAACTCCGGAGATATACTCAAGTAGCACACTGGGAGTTAAAATACGCCCCAAAAAGTATCCAGTATCTTAACGGTACATTCCATAAGAGTCGGCTTTCAAAGCTATCCGAAAATTCGTATCGAATCAACATCCGAAATACTTCTCATCGATCCACCTACTCGTCCATGCCTCCTCAATCCCAGCCACCACTATCTTCATCTCTGGGAACACAGCGTTCAGCCTCCCCAGCCCTACTTTCGTAGCCATATATGTCAAAAACACAATATTCCCTTCCTCAACCCCATGATCCTTTAAAACCCTCACAGCCATCAACGCCGCCGCACCGCTTGCAATCTGTGGGTCTAGAAGTAACACCTGATGGTCACCCAAATTCGGTGGGACTTTAAGGTGATGGAGCTCGGGTTCTCCCGTTCGAATGTTGGATTGAAGGAGAAGTCGGCCGATTTTGCAATCCGGAACTACACGCTTTAAGCCAATTTCGAAGACACCACCAGAGCGAAGAATGACAATACCACAGATCGCAGAGGCGCAGCGAAGGCCATTGTACGGGAGGTTGAGTGGAGTGAGAACTTCATGGCTCGTGAACGTCATACGATCCATTGCCCTGCATGTATCGGTGCCTGATTAGCCTTTCGTCCGCGTTACATACACTATACGATGGGAATTTTTAAAACGTACTTCTCAACTAACAGACTCGCCAATCTATCGAAATAGAATATGAAATCCTCCCTACTAGTCTTCCTGTCTTGAAGAATGGTATGGATCCCTCTCAACTGCGGCGTCTGGTCGAGGACGGTCACATGGTCCGTTAATGGTTTCTCAAGAACTTTTTCACCAAGTTCTGCAATTTTCTTGAGATGTGCTTCGGATTTCGCGTTTAGGGCTCGCTGAATATGCTTGACCACCATTGCTAAAATATTGTGTTAGTATGAAACCATACTACTAAGGTATGGATTTCGAGGTTATTATTCTTACCTATAGCAGTCAAGTTGTCGATACCTCTGGGAATTGCGATATCCGCATTCTTCATTTGCGGGCGGACGTATAGCTCGAAGTTTGGTTTGACGAATCGGTGCCATTGCTGCAAAGCTCCTCGGACACTACAATAATAGTTGGTATCGATATATCTAAGATTATGGCCCCCCATTTTTTCTCTGGGAGAGACTTACTCTCTGCCTCTGCTCTTGACATCCCTAGCCACTAGACTCCATCAAAGGATATTAGAATATCCGTCTCCACATTTCTCGAATAATAGAAACCTACATCGTCTCGCTAGACAGATATCCGAGTCTGTGTCAACAAAGATCTATAGGCCATCGATATTAGCATCCGTCCACTCACTATCACGGCGATATAATACGCATAACTACCTTCATATCCAACAAATCCAAAACCCTCTGGTCGTATAATGCAAATATACCCTCCAAGATGAGGACATGGCAAGAATAGATTGTTGTGTTCTTATTCGGAACCCTTTGATGCTTTTCGAACGAGTAGATCGGGATCTCTGCTTTCCTCCTGTATTTAGATATTAGACTAACCCTCTATCCTTTGGGAGTTGTAGTATTTAATATTTATTACCCGGCCTTCAAATCCCGCAACCTATCCACCAGGATATCAAAATCGATTGCATCGGGGGAGTCAAAATCGTAGTTATTCGCGAACGCGAGTTTGGATTGATCTGGCGTGAGTTCTTTGTAGAACGAGTCCTGTCCATTGTTTCGTCAACAATCAACCAACCTGAATTTTCGATACCAAGTGAACGACCGACCATAGATAGAACGACAACCCATGGTAGGTTCAACAGCTTGACGAGCTGAGCTGCAACTGATGTTTTACCTAAAGATCTCTGTTAGCGGTATATCAGAGTGACAACTGATACGAATCAACTTACCAGAGCCTGAAGAACCGGCAATTCCAATGATCTATATCAAACCCCATTAGATTTATCTCCAGAACCATATACACCTCGAAATACGGATGGCTAAAAACTAACGTGTGTATCATGCCACGGCGGGCTGTAAGCGTAATTCATGCTCTGTGATTCCGACATTGCTGTTTAAATCCCGAAGATCTAGTATGCGGTAATAGAAGAGAGATAGAGAGAGGAGTAAATGTTTACGAAGACCGGTTTATGCGACCAAGTAATGATAAAAATAGACGTCGATATTCGTCGGCAACGATTGCAAAAACATGCCGTCAGGCCGCTATCTCATGGTCGTTCACAAAGAAACCAATCTGCAGGCTGGGGAAACGAAAAGGATATGCGTTGGTTACTTGTGGTAATCCGACTAACCTCTACCAATCCTATACAACAGCTATGGGAATGTCAGCTGTACCGGCTCTTAATTACCTGGCTGAGAGGACAACATTACATTACCCGGTAGTTCAAGAATGCGAATGATAATGATATGAAATATGAATCTGTTTTCCAAGATATCTTTTTGTCTACCGCTTATAACCTAGGTTCTATGTTTCTTGATAACTCAAATGCAAAAATACGGCGGGTGGTCGATAAGGAAGGTGAACTGAGGGTCTGCAGCTGCCGAATCCAATCCTGTCTGTCCTGCAGGGAACTTGGACTCGAACTCGACGGCGGCGGGGTCAAACAACGCAGGAAAGTCTTGTTGCAGGCGGGTATGCACGTCCGAGTCGGGCGGAGTAGGCCGGGATAGCTGGCTCTTGCTTGGTTGACTAAGGTTGCACAGGTGAGATTAATAACGCTTACTTAGCCTCTGTCGCGAGGTATGTAGAAGTTTCAGTGATATTGTATTATATGGAATTGAAGGCGTATAAATTAACTTTCGAGCGGCTCGTTTAGTTCGGCCGGACAGAAATGGCGACTCAGGAAATCCTATTCGCGACATTTGGGATGGTTATCCTCGATACAATATACTTCAAAGACGACTGGAATAATCCGATATGCGATTCACTCGGTGGCTCTGGGACGTATAGTACGATTCCTTTTTTCACTTGTATTCGATGATATCTACGTACTGATGATACCGTAAAGGCACCCTCGGGGCACGCCTGTTTTGTGCAGGCGACAAGTCTACTTCCATCGGCTGGGTCACTCGCCTCGGGTACGACTTCCCAGATTCGATCCTGGATAGGTTGAAATCATGGGGTACCACTCTCCATGTTATACATGAGCGCCCTGCCACTACTAGAGGGCATCTTAGATATCTTGATACGACGCTTGGACGTATGCGTGCATTGGCCCCTCTCTATAAATTATATATAACTAATCGCAAATCATAGCAAAAACATTCCAGCATACTCAAATGCCGCTATGGACTCTCCCAGTGCATTTCTCAGACACCCAACAGCTATCATCAAAAACCTTCCACTTCCTCGCCCGTCATGGCGAAATCTTCAGAGACGTGCCAAAACTACTTGCGATGCGAGAAGCAGCAGGGATAATAGAACATCCAAAGATTATTTGGGAGCCATTTCCGGCTACCTGTAAACCCCAGTTTCTGAAGGATTACATGAAAGCTGTCAAGTTGGTAGATGTGTTCTCACCGAATCATATGGAAATTTGCAAAATTTTTGATATAGAGGTTGCGGAGACATTTGACCGAGGATTATATGAAGGGCTTGCTAAGAAATTCTTGGATAAAGGTATAGGAAAGGATGGGAAGGGGTGTTTGGTACTCCGTGCAGGGGAATATGGGTGCATGGTGTATACTCGAGAGATGGAGCGACCGCATTGGTTACCGACGTACTATGAAGTGGGGGATGAAAAGGTTGTAGATACTACAGGAGCGGGGAATTCATTCTTGGGAGGATTTGCAATCGGACTTGTGGAAACCGGGGATGTTATCGAGGCAGCTAAATATGGGTCTGTCGCCGCGAGCTTTGTGATCGAGCAGATGGGAGTCGCGAATGTCACATGGGGTGAAGATGGTATCGAGTCATGGAACGGAGAAGATGTAAGAGGTCGTTTAACAGAGTATAATTCACGGGTCAGCCAATGAGCTACTGTCATGATATCAAGCATTCGGTATATCTCCAGTGTATTATATCTCGGACAGCCGAGGCATGTCGTTGAAGAAAAGAGTGTTGGAGTGGAATTTATTATGGAAGTCTTGGCACGGTGCGGCGAGCCCTGCAAAAGAGACCGGGAATAAATTTCAGTTCCTCGATCCAACCACCAACCCACACAACAATCCGTCCACCAATTCCTCCCCGAAGAATTAATTTTTTTCTTCTTGCAAAGAAATCTCGCGATTCATCTTTTTAACGAATCGCCCGAGTCTTCTTCATGGTAATATCCTAATCGCAAAGAGGTGGAGAAAGATCTTTAGAAGACTTCTATCATGGTTCGCACTCCCGTTGTTCCCTCCTCCGTCACCCGGAACCTGTCAATATGGCTGACACGGTTGCCAGTCGGCCACCGTCTCGACGCCTGCAGGTATCATGCCTTCCTCCCGTGACTGGGAGAAGAAGGTCGACGATGTCAGGCCTTCCAAAGCGTAAGTACTATCTTCGTCTCCATCGCTGTCCGACATCAAACCCCCGTCCGTCCGCTTGTCCATTCTTTCCTTCCATCTTTATATGATGACATTACAAACAAATGGGAATCTCTCCGAGAAATTAAGAGTGTGGAGAACAATATTTATTTGTTGCAGTCTGATATATTATACTCGAAATACATCTTCTATATATTATCGCTTATGCGAACGATGGTGCTAACGAGTCTATAACAGAGATATGAACACTATAGTCATGAACTACCTCATCATTGGGGGTTACCCGTCTGCCGCGATGAAATTTGCCCAGGAAGCAGGTCTTCAGTCGCAGATAGACCTGACCTCCATTGAAAAGAGGAATCAGATATGTACTTCCATCCATCACGGGGATATCAAAACTGCGATCGAGCGAATCAATGATTTCGAGCCCGAGGTAACTACCCTTCTTCCTAATTCAATCCTGTCGCGTCCCGAGATATTACAATGATGAAAAAACCTTTCATGCACCACTCTCAGAGATCTTCGGACCTCGATGATGAGTAACAATCACCAAACACTTCAGTTCTCAAGCTGAGTTTTATCTCGTGGGATTCATCTTCCTATATACCACCATAATCGTAATCTCTTCGTCATGTTGGATGAGCTAACGATCATAATAGCTACTGGAAATGCATCCGCGCCTACATTTCGCTCTTCTGCGTCTCCAGCTGATCGAACTGATCCGTCGCAGCATGGTAGACAATGATATCGAGCCCGCTCTCAATTTTGCTCAAGAATATCTTGCACCGCGAGCACCTCAATACCCAGAATTCCTGAAAGACTTGGAACACACCATGGCCCTGCTATGTTTCCCACCGGACCAGCTATCACCGCCATTGGCGAAACTACTGGACCCTGATATGAGGAAACAGGTCGCGACTATGGTGAACCAGACCATCCTTGCGTCTCAGGAAGTGTTCCCCGAAGCCAAAATTAAGAGTTTGGTGAAGTTGAGAGCATGGGTTGAGGCTAAGGCGGCGCAGAGTGAGTCGGAGAGATTGAGGAGCATCCCACATATGGACCTCGGGCTGGTGTCTCCGAAGGGAGAATTCCCCGAATCCAGCAAGTAGGCTGCTGGATCCAGAATTTTGATTTGTTCTTTTTTTCATTTCTTTCTTTGACATCTTCGCGGTCTTGCGGTGGAGTTTCTGGGCGGGCTCTCATGGTTCTTTTGGCAATGGCTCGGTGTCTTTCTTCCTTCCTCTTCTTTTTCTTTCTCTGCTTAACGGTCTTCGGCGGCGGTGGCGGCGTTATTCGTCTTGATACTTTTACCACGTATTACCCTTACGGAAGGGGCATTGGGACAATGGAGCGGAACGGCTTTACCTTGAATGAACAGATTGGCGATACGACAGGTCTTTGCAAGCTTTGCGGGTGGTGCTTCGATACATTGCGCAGGGAGTTACTGACTTTTTTTTTTTTTTTTTTTTTCTTCTTTTATATCTCTGACTAGCACGCTTGATGATAGCCTTCATAGATTGAGTGGATGGATGGACCGGATAATTCAATGAACAATTAACAATCAACAGTTTCCGATCGCCATTTCCATCTCTCAATGTTTACACTGTACACCTCTTATTGTCGTGATAGTATTTTCGTGGAAGTGATCGATGCCGCACTCAGTCTTGGCAAGCCGCATTAGCAAAATATCCAACGTCGTTAGGCACTTCTAAACGCAGTTTTGGAGATTTGTAATTTAGCTAATCTAGGTAGCCAGCGGAAGTGAAATAAAAACGGGCGTAGTGCGTACTGGCTATGTACGTAAACCGACGGGATGCAAAGACCTAGCCATTCGTTTTATAATCAAGTACCTTAGGTAAGTACCGTGCCAATACCGTTCCGCTTCGATGCTCTCACTCTAAAAATGCAACAATCAACACGCTTCCGTTGACGATGCACAGTGCGATCGGTCAAAGGATGCAGCTTGGTAGTGTGCGCAGAAGCGAGGTCGTGAAATACGGAATACTTTATTTTATAACGTTTATGAATAATCGTCAACCCACTCTTCGGACTTATATTCTCCCATGTATCGTTATATATACTTGCAATCGACCTGGGAGAAAAGGTTTTCAAAGTTGGAAGGAATACAGGTCCAACTTTTGGAGAGACAAACAGGGTTAAAGATGGGGCGAATCTCCCAGAGAACGGCCGCGAGACCCTAGGATGGTGCGTCTGCGTGGAGGATGATAACCCGGCCCATCTTCGACCGCGGGCGACTCGGGAAGCTTTGTTTTCAATACTAAGCTGCAGGTAGTAGGCATGATAACGTCGGGGTGTGACGAGCCAGCAAGGCTGACATACATGACACCCATCAAGATCATACTGCAAGATATCCAGCACAAAACCGGGAGGATCTTTTTGTGAGTGGAGCGACTGGGGCGTTATAATGATACATCACAATTATCAGTCTGATATTCTCATTGTTGTCGACGTCGTGACGATCAAAATTTATAAGCTTTGTATTCTCATTAAACATAAATATTATTCAGTATAAATTTAAAGTGTTAAACATATCACGAGACAAGTGTTAAAATCAAGTTGAGGCTCAAAATATTAATGGTCGGTTCTTATTGGTCGGCCTTTGCATTAAACCCGAGTCCCTCGGATATAAGCCTTAACCCAAAACATTACAGAGAAAAAAACCATGCTTTCCCATTGTGCGCCAAACCCCCTTCACTTCACACCAAACATGCCTTCTCGAGCTCGCGCAAGCGATTGGATGCGCACGGCCAGCAACGGCGAAGAATCCGACGCCGGCCACGGATATTCATCAGAAGAAGATCAGAGGACTCGGGTATCGAGACCTACTAAACGGCGACGGTTGTCGCGATCCGAGGACGAAGACGACGATGAAGATGGCGGCGAGATCTCCGAAGATGAGGAAATTCAGCGACCTGTTGGTGGGAGGAGGAAACAACGGGTAGCTTCTAAAGAAGAGGAAGAAGAAGAAGAAGATCTGGAAGATGTGGAACTCGACGAAAATGAAGACGATACGGACGGGGACGAGGACGAGGCAGAACGCTCCCTCCCCACCCTGGGCTCCATCCCACTCAAGAAGTCCTCCAAACCACCCACACAGACCCTCAACATCACCGACCCAACCCACCTGAAACGCCTCACGCCTGCCCAGCTAGCCGTCTCCAAAACCACCCTGAAAAAAACAGGAGTCCTCTACCTTTCCCGCATCCCACCATACATGTCCCCACCCCAAATCCGCCACCTCTTAACCCCTTTCGGCACCATAAACCGCATCTTCCTCTCCCCCGAGCCACCGCATATCTACCAAAAGCGAATAAAAAACGGTGGTAACAAAAAGCGTCAATTCACAGAAGGTTGGGTTGAGTTTGCGAAAAAGAAGGATGCGAAGTGGTGCGCGGAGAGTCTGAATGCTCAACAGGTTGGTGGGAAGAAAGGTGGTTGGTGGTATGATGATGTGTGGAACTTGAAGTATCTGAGTGGGTTTAAATGGAATGATTTGACAGAGCAGATTGGTATGGCCTTTACTCATCCTTATGGTTTTTTGTGGGGGTGGGGCATGCTGATATTGGAATTCATAGCAAACGAAAATGCGGCACGACAAGCCCGTCTCCGAGCAGAGATCTCACAAGCAACCAGGGAGAATAAGACTTATATTCGAAACGTGGAACGAGCGAAGATGGTGGAGAACATGCAGGCTGCTGCGAAGGAGAAGCGGAAGGCCGCTGGTATTGACGATGGTGCTGCTCCCGCAGCAACCGCAAATGACAAAGATAAGATCAGAAGAACGTTCAAGCAGAGAACCGCCGTCACGAAGACAGTGAAGGCCGGTGATAGGGGTAAGGGTGAGAAGTCCGATGCCATGAAGAAGCTTTTGAGCACAGTGTTTTAATATAGAGATGCCCATTTCAAAATAACACACGACCTTGGCGTCGGAGTTAATCCACATATCTTCTCTATATTCAGAAGTAATTCATTATCGAAACAAACTTTTGGTATTCATTGATAATGTATACAAGTACATCGAGATATCAGATCAGATCAGATCATAACCCATTCGCGCCGTTAAACCCCTTATGCAGCAACCCGCCAAAATCCCGAAAATATGCTGCAAACAAAATGCCGAAAGAAATAGAACAAACCGATTGAAAATGAAACACAAGCTGTAGAAGTAGATGGTCTACAGCTGCTCATCGTTCACCGTCAAATTGTCCATATCGTCCAGCAATTCTTCCACATCAATAGCGGGTATGCTATCACTCTCCCCATCGTCCGTCTCGCCATCGACATCCATAGCACCACTCTCTGCTGTCTCTATACCTTCCATCTTGCCTGCTCCTCTCGGTTTATTCGATTTATAGAGCGCCAAAGTTTGTCTCAACTCCTCATCCTCCTCTACATCCCTCATAAACATTTCAAACTCCCTCTCCATCTTCTCTTGGTCAGCCTTCTTCGGCAACAACTCTCCTTCATCCTTAGCTATACGCCTAAGCCTCCAGTTTCTGCTCTTGTGCTTCTTACGACGTGGGTAGTGTTTCTTGACGAGAATGACCTCGGGTATTCTGCTTGCGTCATGACGTTCAAGTTCTTCAAAGTTTGTGTCGTTGAAGACGGTGCCAGACAGGAAATAACCCATTGCCGAGTCGCCAGGGTGAAGGAGTGCCCCGAGATGTGTGCGTATCAGATATGTATCGTCAGACATGCCCATATCGCTAGCCTTTGCGACTGTGGCGTCCGCTAGGACATGGCGGCCTTTTGTAGGTCCAAGGGGTTCGATGTCGAGGACGATGAACTCCGTCAATACCGACGCATCTGCAATACTTCCAAACGGCGCACGCCAGTAGATTGGTGTCGCAATTTCGCAGGTCTGTAGGGTGTTAGGATCGATATAATGTGTCGCATTCCCAACCTTGTTGCACAAAACTATCGGGTTAATGTTTCCCAAGCTCTTCGCCAGCTTCATGGGGAGTACCACGAGATCGTCCTTGCAGATGGGGATTAACTCGACAGAGTATGTGAATTTGAAGCTCTTGGTGGAGCTGTGGATATCCTGGGAGATAAGTTCCTCGGATTTCTTGGTTTTAATAGGAGATACGGAGCCAAGGAAGTCGAGCATCTTTTGGGCATGGGTACGTTGTAGGAAGAAGAAGTCAAGACCGTCTTTGACTTCTCTGATGTTTATGCAGTCGCGATGGGCATTGTGTTTGAGGATTAACTGTTCTAGCCAGCTGTACACCCAAATATATTAGCTCCTAGTTTCAATAGGGGTTTATATAAAAAGGAACCGAGCCTACAGGAATGTTCTCTTGTGCGAGACTTTCTGTCGCATTTGGATGCATGCTCTCCAGGTGTTTGCGGTATATGACTTGGCGCAATCCGGGCACTGTTGATAAGCTACTACGTATTCAACCTCGAAAGACTGTTGTAAAATCGTCTTTTCAAAAGTCTAGAACGGTATGAAATTAGTACTCTAACCTAAATAAACCATCAATCCTTGTGGACCCGTTGGTAATTACCTCCTGCTGCACAGTAATCTTAACCTTCACACGTCTGCTATGCGGCTCCGTCCAAATAAAGCTAGCATCGATAATCCTAACTTTACTCAAACCCCTCAACTTTCTCAAACACAATGCCAACAGCTCTCTGGACTCGGGAGCGGCAGTAATCCAGTGCTGTGGCGGTTGAAGGAAGCGATCGCAACCACGGCAGAAGTGGAGGGTGGCTTCTCGCTGGACGCCTTCGGAGATATCGATGGTGGTTTTAATACAATCGTAGCACATGGCCATACCGGAAGTCCCATCCATGGGGACACCGCAGTTACAGCATAGGACTCTAGTAACAGTATTGTCATTAGCTTCATCTTTTGAACTGTTACCGACGAGGTAGTGGGGTGGAGGGGTTCGTACGTAGCTCCGCCCGTTGGAGCGGTCTGCTGGAGGGGAACCGGCAGGTCGACCTCCATGATGTATTATTGTAACTTGCGATTCTATACGGCGTATATTTTCTACTTGGTAAATGGAGATGAGGTTAAGAAGTTGATGGAGATGGAGAGGTTTATAAGCAGTGGCGGGGAGGTGTTGAAGCTCTGTTGGATTTGTCACCCGCAAAATCAAAAAAAAAAAAAAAAAAAAAAAAAAAAAAGAGTCAGAAAAAGAGTCAAAAAAAATTAAAAGTTTTAAAAAGAAAAAAAAATTCCTGGAGATCCAAAACCACAGAAATAGGTCATCGACACGAGGTCGCCTGCCAAAACTTTTTTTCTCTTTCGCTTCTTCTGCGACAGGGCCCTTTCGATTCCCTTCAATTCATCAGCTACTTCACCACCTAATTTTAAGTACTTAAACAATGGCTGCCGTTGTCGCCGCACCGAAGGCGCAGACATCGAGGAAGGGCAAGAAAGCCTGGCGCAAGAATGTCGATATCTCAGAAGTAACTACAGGCCTCGACCAGGTCCGCACTGAGATCATTCAAGGGTACTCCAAGTCTCTTCAAATCATTATGATTCATACTAATGAACCACAGTGGTATCATCGCCGAAAAAGCCGACGCAGACCTCTTCACAGTCGATACCACCGGCTCTACCAACATCCGTCAAAAACACATTCGCGAAGTCAAGCCTCTCAAGGTCGACGAGATTCTTAATGCTAGAAGTTCGGTACCCGCGCTTATAAATCCGAAGAAAAGGGCGGGTCCAAGTGGAATTGAACTTGGAGATGGTATACTGCCAACGAAAAAGCATAGGAAGAATGGAGTGTCGCATAAAGATTTAGAGAGGTTGCGAAGGATCGCATATGGCGGCGAAGCCGCTAAGGATGGTGTTAAGTCGGCTAAAGCTGTGGAGGGGCAGGATTTATACGATCCGTGGGGTGATGTCGTGCCCGATGCAGAGGGAACGGCGGCCAAGATGGATCAACTTACATTCGTCGAAAAGCCAAAGAAGTTGAGTGCACCAGCGACGATTAAACATGCACCCGTCGGAATCACAAAAGAAGGCGAGGAGGCTGTACCTGCGGTGAGACTTCCGGACCCGGGTATCTCGTATAATCCGGATTTCCAGACATGGGATGAACTGCTTTCGAGGGAAGGTGATAAGGAAGTAGAGTTGGAAAAGAAAAGATTAGAATATGAATCATATGAAAAGAAAATCCTCGCGCTCGCAGATATCGAAGATGAAGACGAGGAAGGGGAAGAGGGCGACGAGGATGACGAGGACGAAGAAGGGGAGGAGGTGGAGGACAAGGTTATCAAAAAAATTCCACAGAGAAAAACACCCTCGCAAAGGAATAAGGTCAAGAGGAGAAAGGAAGCAGAACGCCGAGCAAGACATCAGGCCAAAACCGAAGTTCAAAAGCGGCAGTTGGAGTCTCTTAAAGAATTAAGAAAAACTCTCGATGTCACTTTGAAAGAGCGGGCGGTTGCGAAACGGACGGCGCTGACACCCGCTAAGCGTCAGGTCAGGCGAAGGAAATTCGACAAATCGATGTGAGTTTTCTAATTTCTTAGTCCAAAAGCCTCTATTTCTTGTTAACGGGATCTCATATAGATTGCCACAAGCTCCGCTTGAGCTGCAGCTACCCGAGGAATTGGCGGACTCGTTAAGGAGGCTAAAGCCGGAAGGGAACCTGCTACGAGACAGATACAGGAATTTGCGTGAACGGGGCGTGATCGAAACCAGAGCCAACATCCAGCAAAAGAAGGCAAAGAAGAAGCTCACGGAGAAGTGGAGCTACAAGGATTGGAAGCCTTAGTAGATTATATTCCATTTCCCTTTCACTGTACATTATCTTATCTTGTGCAATTTATAGCAATTGCAATCCTTTACAACGTTTGAACCTGTATTGCGGGATGCTTCAGCGATCGTTGATTTGGCTTCCCATAAACCTTTGTATTACCAAATACCTACTTGGGTATGAGATAGAATCCTCGAACGCCATATGATACAATATCTTACATATATTCTACTTGCGTCGCTTCTTTTTGCCATCGGAGGGCTCATCACCAGCCCTCCTCTTTCTCCTCTCCTCCATAACTTTCTCCATTGCCTGCGTCTTCTTATACCTTGGATTTGTAGGATCGATCGCAAACTCTGTCTTTTCATAGATGGCTGAGAATCTAGGGTCGCTCACGTCTATCTTGTAACCGTCCTGTAGCCCTTCTGCCTCCTTCACGCCCTTCTTCTTAGCCATTCTCTTCGCCGCCTTGCCCTTCAGTTTTGCGAGTTTCTCCCGTTTCAAGATATCATTCATGTTAAAGTGCTGGAGCTCCGATGTTTTGTCGTTGGCCATCAAGGCTTCTAACTCCTCTCGTTTAGCAGCTTGTTCGGCAGCGGTCTTCTCTTTTTCTTCTCGCCGTTTCTGCTTCTTTGCCTTCTTGGAATCGACGTTAACCTTCTCCGGGTTTTCGAAAAAGGGGTCATTGAATCCTAGATCTTCGCCTTGCTCTTCCTCATCGGACCCGGGAGCATCGATCTTCTCGCCATTTGCCTCCGCACGCCTTTCCTTCATCTTCTCTTTTCTAGCTTTCTTCCTTTCCCTTTCTTTTCTAACATACTTTTCCATCGTCGTCTCATCTCTTTCAAATATGTCACTCTTCTTGCCACCCTCTTCAGTCAGCGCAGCCGAAAAAGTAACTTCTATATCCCCAACGGGCTTCTTCTCCCCTTTCTCAGAACTTGATCCCAAATTCAACAATTTCCTATAGGCATCTTTTGCCTCCTCCCCTTCTTCATCACTATCACTCGCCAGATACGCCTGTAAATCCATCTCCTCAACCTCCCTCCTACTGAAGGCCTCCTTCACTGCCGCTTTCCTCGTAGCATCTTCTTGATCCCACGTAAGCTTCACTTTAGAATGTTGCAGAGCATCCGTGCTAAATTCCACGGGCTTATACTTCTTCGGCATTTCACTGCACTCGTCCCTCGGCCGGTCATCAAATTCTGTACCATCGGGTACGAATCTGAGATCGAAAAAATTGGCTGTGCTTGCAAACTCTGCTCCGTCGCATTCGGTATATATAGCGTTCGCGGTAGTCGGGGTATCGCAGGTTACAATAGCGTAAAAGTACCGTAATCTTTCCAATTGATATCTTCGTAGCGCTGTGGAATCAAACTCCTCGCCGGTGTCTTCTTTTATCAGAGTCGCTTCCGTGATTTCTTCTTGGTCATCCCTTTCCACTTCCTTCTTCGATTTTGATTTCTTCTTCGCACCAGCAGAGGAAGACAGTCCAAATACCTCCTTCGGTGGCCCCTCCATCTCCTCGCGTTCCATTCGCTCTTTCCCAAACTCGGATGGATAGATCGAAACATTCAAAATCTTCCCGCCAATAGGTACAAAGCTCGACAACACGACGAATAAATCTGTGGACTTGATATGGTCCCAATCGAGGTTTACCACCGCTATACGAGAGGATATGTCGCCGAGGGGTACTGCTTCCGCTTCTTGTGCTGCGGCCTCCGCGTCCTCGGCTTCGGAAGTGACTACCGATTCGTCGTCCGAATCATCCTCGGATGATGAAGCATCGGAAAGGAGGCCCTCTCCACGGGCTGGATCGTATCTAGGCGCTTCATCATCTTCGTCCTCGTCCTCCTCTTCGTCAGACGAAGCGGGTGCAACCTCCAGTGACTTCTTTTTCTTTCCTTTCTTGCTCTCCTCTTCCTCTTCTTCATCAAGTTTCACCCCATCTTCTTCGTCTTCACCTTCCTCATCTTCAAAGGTATACAGCCGCCTAATCTCCTCCCTTCGCTTATCAACTGGCAGCCGTCGGCCGTACTTGTCAACCTTGGCTTTCCGAGCAAATTCTTCATCTTCAAGAACTTTTTTGAAACGAGAGTCGATAGTAACGGTTCTATCGCGCTTTTTAGGAAGTGCGAAGCGTGGGTCGGAGTGAACGGTCGAGAAACGAGGGTCGTCTGGAAAGGAAGCACTTGGTTAATATTGTATCTGTCATGAGAGTAGTTGAGAATGAAGGGTCCCATACTAGTCAGAGGCACAATTGGCTCTGTTCGTTTGGGCCGACTGCCATTGGACTTGGATTTCTTGCTATCTTCTTTCGCCATGGTTTTGGTTGGTAGTTGGTAAAGATAGACTGCGATCGATATCGATAGCTTGATACTCTGGCGCAAGTAAAGTGTCGAGGATTTAGCGGTCGCACAAAACTCCAGAAATTTTTTGTAGGAAAGCCAAAGAGCGATGCGACAAATAGGGCAATTCGTCACGAATTCCATATTTAGCTAAAAAAGGAAACCGAAAATCCCACAAACTCAACACCAAAATTTTTTATCCAGGACCCCAGCAATCATGATCACGACTAAACCTATTAAAGCCTCAACCACGGCAAAAAAAAAAAAAAAAAAAAAATTTAACCTGCGTTAAGCACGATTCGCACACGGTCACCCATTGTACTACTAAGTGCTCGCTTGGAGGCTTAAGTAAGGCAGAGCGGACGGGATACCCTGTTTGCCGCCAGCAATGAACGCAGATATTAGTAGTGCTAGAAAGGATTCTTACATTGTTAACTGAGCAGGGTCTTCGGCTTCCAATGTTCATCAAATAGAGCAGCCTAAAGGTTCTGGATAGTTAATTGCAGTAGCAAAAACACCGAAACCGAGCCAGAAGCAGATGTTTATTAGGCTAGTTCCAAGACGAGTTCTGTCTCATAAAAGGAACTTGTGATGTTTATATACATTATTAAAAACATAAAAGGAACAAGCTTACGGATCTCTGCGCAGCTGCGGGCCGCATTGAAGTTTTTATGTGTAAGCCTATAAGATTAGTCTGCAGAATACCACTGAGGTTGATGTTGAAATTAAGTATGTGATAAGGCATCGACGCAGACAATCTTTCACGGCATTTGCGATCTAATCAATCTCGCACGTATACGTAGTCTAATTTCGAACCAAAGATGACGAAAGTTAACATAAGTCTTTGATCAATTGATTTTTTTTTACATAGATATAGTACACTATATACAGCGGGTAGCATCACAAGCAGCTCCGGCCTCTATCAACAATGAAAAACAACCCATACCCATGACCCCAACAATATTGTATATGCATTTGAACGTAGATATTCTACCTATGCCCCGCCGGCCCAAAGGAGACCGATAGACTAAGAGCTGGCAAAATAAAGGATAATAAGAAGAAAACAAAGCCGAGTAAAAATGAACGCCGAAGATGTGGGTTTTTGTGTTCAAATATAAACCGATGAGAAATTAAGTAAAAAATTCCCATCATAACACCGTCGAAAGAAACACAAACCCTTAATATCTAGTAAGCACCTTCCTTCAGAAGTTGCGGCGGTTGTGGCCCTCTTTCGACTGCAGAAAATTTCAAATTAGGATACCCGAATGTTTTTCTTGAAACTCACCAAGAAGAATAAGCAGAGACAAGTCCAAAGAAAGATAGCAAAGTGCAGCGTATAAAAGCTAGAGGTTCAAAGAGAATTCATGTTCTTACGAGAAGAAGTATTTGCTATTCTTCAGTCTGGAAACATCAAAATCTCCCTTCGGTGGAACTGGTGGGAATTCGAGATCCACCCACACGTGAACTCTTCCAAAGTTGGCCTTAGCCTTCTTCTTCGGAGCCTTTTTGGTTGTTTTACTACCCTCATCTGCTTCGCTCGCTTCTATGGTAGCTTCCAGGCTCTCTTCCAGGCTCTCTTCCATGTTACCATCTGATTCGCTTTCTGGCTTCAAAAGACGGCCTTCTAGCTCGATCTGGGTTTCACCACCGGAAAGTTCTTCTCCAAAAGCAGGACTGTCAACTTTATCAAAATCATGGTCAGGTGTAAGACCAAATGATCTATAGATGGAACCAGCGGTGACCATTTTCTCGCCTCTAGCTTTTTCCTCTGGGTCTTCGCTAGCGCACAACCTGTCCCGTTCGATCTCTCTCAGTAAGTCGTCGACGGCAGTTATGGCCACCTTTGTCTTCTTTCCTGTAAGAACCTTTCCTTCCGCAGCCAGCTTCATTTTTTCAATCTCAGGAGCAATTTCCTTACGATGCTTATTGATCGCCTTTCCTGCGGGGTGGCTAGACGGAACGATGATCAACGTCTTGTGTTTGGCGTAGCGGAGAACAAATTCATCGCGAAGTTTAGCTACGAGATCCTCTGAGTGAAGCTCAACGAATGCATCACGGAGGACACGGCTCATAGTGTCAACATCACAAGGGTGGGTCCAGAAAGAATCATGGACGGCTGCGAATGTTAACCCGGCCTGCTTCGAGGCCATCGCGGAGAGTAACATGTGGGTCGCATCGAGGGAATGGATGTAATTAGGAGGGAAAGCGCCCATCTGCCTCCGCGAATTGACTTGATTGATGATAGAAGTATCGACGATGGTAATTTGTTGCAAGTTGGTCTTGACGGCGACAGTTGCGTCGTGGCGGTAAGGTTGTACGACAGGCAATCCCAATGGAGTAGTCCAAACCACCGAGGTCATGAACTCCGCCTTGCCTCTTTCCTTCGTATGTGCCTGTCGGCCCGTTGTCGGGATCACCCCAGTGTAATGCTCAGCGAACGAGGCGTACTGGGTTGGACTGACGGATCGGCTGATACGCTTCGCGCATTCACCAAACCACTTCTGGATCAAGTGGGCACCAGTGAACATGGATTGGAGTGAGGTAAAGATCTTTTTCGTAAGATAGATGGAGAGCTTGTCAACTCGGTCCCTGGGCCAGACACCCTTCTCCATTAATCTGGATTTAACCTGGTTCTTTGCCCCGATGAATGTCACACCATACACATTGGTCATGACGGTTTGCTTAACCACTTTTCTGTTAATATGGCCGAGAAGATCTTTGGCGAGTTCATTGCCGTTTTCAGCGTCTTCCGCAACTGCTTGATTAACCAAATCGGCGACACCAGTGTAAACGTCCTGTGGTTTATCCGCTGGTTCCAAATTGACCTGCTTGGCTCCAACTATGTCACCACCTAAGGCAGCATAATGTTGCAAACCGTTACAGGTTCCATCCTGATGAACTGGCATGTTGGACTCGAACTTGAGCGGGTCTTCCGAGGTCATAGCTGCTTCAAGTTCCATGCAAGTAGCAAGCATTTGCCATGGATCTTCTGATTCTAACCACCATCGTTTTCCCTGTGAAGTGACTTACGTTTAGCACGAAATCCGTTAGCGCTGCTAGTGAAGAGAGCTATACGCACCCCGAGAGGATCTCTTGCCGAGTCAAAGACATCCTCCATGTGGAACTCTGCCCATTCTTCTCTAGCCGTGAGACTGGCTTTGTCGTAGCCTCCAAGATTGGATAAATGGATCTTCAGCCATCGCAGCCCAGCTTCCCCCAGCGGCTTCCTTTCCGAGAATTTCAGAAGCCCACGACAAAGATCATTACCCAAGTGATTCAAGTGTGGCGGCATGGCATACGCACGACCTCTAAAATCCACGTTATGGGGGAAGTAGAAAACTTCGTTATAGAACTATGCGAGTTGGTAAACTGTTAGTAAATTTTCATCCAGGTAAACGTCGGGTAAAACGTACGGCTCTGGCAATTTCTAGTTTGAAGTTAACGTCGCATCTCTGGCTGTGGTGGTTCTTTCGAATCAAGGCCATTTCCTGATAAGCAATTTTGAATGCAGCTTTAGCTGCAGCATCAGCAGTTGGTGGGGGCATCTCTGGCATATCGACATCCTTTTCGAAGGTTGGGGGTATGTCTGCAAATTTGTCGCCAGTGTTCCAAACCTGCAGGATGACATCGAAAACCTTTTGGTTGATAGTCCAAGCAGTTGAGCCAAGGACGTCCAAGCCGGTGAAAAGGCGATCGAGATTTCCGTGCTTGGATGCTTCTTTGACATACATAATCTGCTCTAGCGAATCTCTGACTCGGACCATGCGGGTTGGTGTAAAATAGTAAGCTCCGTCATTCCAAGCGCACCATGGGCGCGGTTTGGCTATCATGGGGAGCTGCTTTGCAAGCGTGGTACCCTTCAGCGGCTCTGTCATGAGTTTCTTTGAGAACTCATCGTGGAGTCTGATCACACCGATTTTCTTTCCGCCGACAAACTGATACCCGTGGACGAGTGCAGGCTGTTCAATAGCCAAATCCTTATCCATATGTTTGAGAACCTTCTTGTTTGTAGGCCTGACCTTAATCTTCGCGACTTGGAATAACAACGATACCAGCACTGAGCCGACCTTTGCCCTAACAGGCTGAGACCAACGCTGATTCAAAAGCAAACTAGTCCCATCCTTTTCCATTTCGGCTCTTCGGTTCTGACGATATACCAACATGGCAAGATCTTTTTCGTTTTTGACCTCTGCCAGTTGTTTTTGGAGGGCCTTCTTCTTGTAGTATTCAGGCTCGCCGACCTTTGTTTCAAAAGCTTTTTGGAGCTGCTCCGAGATGTATTCGTGTTCAACGTTCCTACCGACAGTTATAATAGATGCCGATGCCTTCATAGCAGTTGAATCATGCCACCCCGATGCTAATTTGATGATCGACGTGATGGTAATCCCAGCTAACTTCTCCGGAGAAAGTAGGCGCAAGTAAGGTCCATATTGACATCTCTCAAAGTTTTCAGGTTTTCCAGGGTTTGCTTCGGCTTCTTCAACATGCTTTAATTCCTCCTTGATCAAAGGAACCATCCCAAGCAGCCATCGATGCAAGAGCGGGTTAATGGCCGGGTTGTGTACCTTTGAACCCAAGCTGTCCGAAGCTTCCGCGTCCGCACGCCATCGATTTATTGCAGCATCATAGGCGTCCTGTTCAAGAACTCGCTGGCGTTCGATAGTATACTGCAGCCTATCTTCTTCGGACGTGAAGACAGGCTGGAATTTCTCCACGCTGTGGTCAGCAAAGGATTGTAGGGACTGCTTAACAGCTGCTAATGAGGATCCCTTGACTTGGGTTTCCAGAACCTCTGCTAACTCAGGCTTTGTGTAACCGGTCAAGATAGAATACTGTTCTGGGTGGAGGTCGTTTTGTGTAATTTTATGCGCCTATCATCACACGAAATCAGCGACATCAGATAAATCGTCAGAGCATAAATGTAAGAAATAGCTTACCATTTTGACCGCATCAATCGCCGACAAGGGCATGTGGCGTAGGATATCTCCGAGCAGGACATCATTTCTCCTTTCCCATTTGAAGATAAGGTTCCCGATTTCCTGCTTTTTATCCCGTGGTGACCGATTACTAAGAGTGACAGCCTCTAACAGGATCGCAAATGTCATGTCATCTCCTTCAATTCCATACTTAGCAACCATATAATTGTTATACCAGTCCTCGATTTTTTGAATACTATGATCTCGGATCTCTTCTGCATTGCTTGCTATGACGGGCTCGCCATCAGGGCCCTGCTCTGCTTCGGATGTCCGTGGCTTCCCCAACCTCTCAATAGCATTCTTTGCCCGAGCTAAGTAACCCCGGAGAAATATGTTATGATTTGCCAGCATATCCCGGTTCTCGATTGCATTCGCATCCACTATACTCGTGCAAGCTACAAAATCATGATGAAGACGGTCGAGCATGAGTTCTGCACGTTCGAGTCTTCCCATCTTCACACAGGCGACAAAAGATGTGAAGACATCTTCCTTATGAGTACCTGTGCCGATTTTGAATGGGTCGACCGTGCCTCGTGATGTTTCGTAGGGTCTCGCATGCATGGGTAATTCCGGCGTCTGGAGCTTGAAAAACGATGAGGGATCATGTAGTCGAAGCCATGAGAAATCAGGTGGTGGTTCATCTGTAGAAGCTTTAATTTCGGGATTGGAGGCTTTACTATCACGATCGGCTGTTGGGAAGAATGGGAAATCGCCTTGGGGATTTTCTATAGAACTCAGATCTGGCGAGGTGCTATAATGTCGTTCGGACGATGCTGTAGGCCGGTCCACCTTCTTCGACGATGTCGAAGGTGTTACCGATCCCGGTGTAGCCGGGTATGCATTACATATTGGACCGGTCGTCGAGAAAAGACGGGATGGAGGGGCAGCAGTGAGAGTGGGCAGCCATCTGGGCGACCTCGAGATAGCATACTGCTGGATTGTCGACCGGAGAGGGAACTGGCGCCGACCACATCGTCGTACAAGCATGTTTCTGTCAAATGGAACCGGTTAACCACGATATCTGCTTGGTGCTGTGGTTTTTCGAGGTCCTATAAAATTTTTGTGCAGCTTGTTCTGCAGGAAGCTGTAGTATGGTGGGATGGCAAATTTGCTAGGTAGTGGGATATCAATGGCGACCAAACAATAAGTAACGAATAGAAAGAAGATAGTAGAAGAAATAAACTCCGTCGCTGATTAATATTTCTGTCGTAGAAGCCGGAGAGAAGAGTCGTGGAAGAGGGAGAAGAATACAAAGATAGGTTGATGTTGGAAAGAATGGCAGACGACCGGTTTCTCTTTCAAAGCGGTCGTAGGCGAGACAGACAGGAAAAAAAAAAAAAAAAAAAAAAAAATTTCGAGCAGAACAAACTTACTACTGAAACTACCCACCAATTTGCGCCCAATCGATAAGGTTAGGCTGCATGAACCTGGCAAGCCAGGCCAGGGTCCACTTTGCTTCAGCCTGTCGCGAACTCCTACTTCCATTCAAGCTTGGGCTCTGCCGTTGAATCAATTCATTCAATCATATTATTTCGTGTTTTCTGGAGAATCTCCGGCACGGAAGTCGGTTCCAATATCTCGCGATCGCTTTCTACACAACTTCGCTCTACCTGGATACTAAGTATCCGAGTGCGCCTCGATCCGATTCAAGTACAGTATCACCATGTCGTAGGACGGCGCGGTCGGCCACAGCGGCGATTCATTACACATGTCGGTTCTCAGCAGCCAAGCGGCCTCCAAAACGAAGCTTTACTCTTCTATCGTCGTAACTCTATGGATTCACGAGTCCCAAAATACTCCGGGCTCTAAACCGGAAGTCATCTTCAATCCAGAATTGTTCCAGGGAAATGCCTCTCCCGGAGACCTCGTTCAACTTACGCCTTGGAAATCAAACTCTGCTTCTCATGAAGCTCTGGCTACGCTGAAAGCAGGCCTGGAAAACTCGGGGTCAGGGTTCGGGAGCGATAATGATGGACCGAGAAAGAACGGGAAGGAAGGCGATAATGGTTCCGAAAATCACCATGCGCACTATTTATTTATCATACCAGAATGGAATCCCGATGACCGTACAAAGTTGCCCGGGTACCAGGTATTACCGCATAAATCCTATCGTTGACATTGGCACCGGGTTAACATACATGTCATAGGTTTCTGTCGCACAGCATGTCGCGACCAAATTCAAATTGTTGCCGCGCACCAATGTAAAATTGACCATCGTACGTTAAATGACACCGCTAAGGCAGCAACCTATATTATTAAAACTAACGAATTTCCTTTAGGTTGATAAAGTCATGCATGAAGCTTCTCATGTTGAGATTTTTTTCCGTGACCAGTACCTGGCACGGTCAGATATGTGGAGACTAGCTGCGAATGAGCTCGCTGGCAAATGCCTTTACTCTTCACGAAGGATCAACTTCGTCGGGGCAATCAAAGCCCAGATCCATGGTATCTGGATCCGGGGGCAGAAAGTACAATCCGCCTACTTCTCCTCCAAAACTCGGCCTATCTTTCGATCCTCGTCGGCAAGATTCGTTCTTTTCGTTCAGATGTCCAAGGAGATGTGGCATTTCGAAAACGAGGGGAAGGGCGAGATTCTTTTTAATAAAATGGTCAACGGTTTCCTACCTGAGTTGTTCAAAAGGTGGAAAAGACTAAATGCCCGCCATCTCGTCAGTATTGTCCTATTTACACGCATTGTTTATGACGGTGACGTCAAAATTGGGGTTATGGAAGCAGGTGACGAGCATACCGCGATGACAGCGTTCCGCAAACCACTTCAATATCGTGACTTCTTCCGAGTTGTCGTCACGCATAGAGAGAGTGAAGATTGGACAATTATTCTGCATCAGCTCAAAAAGGAATTTGCAGTATTCCTCAAGGATATCTTGGTCCAACCGACAGGGGCTCCTTTAGACGCTCATATCGAGCAGCCTGTTAGTCCCGGTGGTACAGCTCCCACGCCGGAGGACCCCTTTCCAGAGTCGTACGTTATTCGTGGAGAGCCTTCAACGTCAATCCAAGGGAATATCCTGGAAGCTATTAACCTCGCATGCAATCAATTTTCACGGGATCACGTTGATCGGGACCTGGTTCGAACTGGGATTTCTATAATAATTATTACCCCGGGAACAGGTCATTTCGAAATTGACTATCAGATGCTCCAGATGACCACAGAAAATCTAGTATCCAACGGGATAGGAATCGATCTAGTGTGTCTCTCACGGCCTCCTTTACATAGTACCCCATTGTTCAAATATAAAAACCCGAATCTTCAAAAAACACCGGACCCACGCTCCCCCGTCACCTCAAGATCTCGAGCTGGGACCCTTCACGACTTCGGAAAACGGTCTGGTACGGAAACTCCATATGATGCCTCCGGTCAGGGGGGAGGCGGATGTCGAATGCGACCATTGCCGGTAAACTTGCGGATGCTCTTAATAGTGGAATAACGGATGAACATATGGTGGATGCTCTGGGTGATGAATACTTATACGCTGTACCTCACTGGATCGATGTTTCCTTCTGGTCTAACTCCTCAGAAAGAAAATCTCGTCATCACCGAATGCAAGCTGCTGCAAGGAGCCGAGCCTCTAATGTTACTGGTCTTACAAGTCATGCAAGGCAAAAGAAGAGTTCAAACTTCAAACCAAGGTGTAAAATGTATGAGCTCCAAATGATGGGAGTAATGGAGAATGAAGTTGCCAAGATCAGTATTCCGTTTCTACATGAAAATCCCTTTTTTGTGCCATACGAAGACCATACGAAGTACGAAGAAAAGCGACTTATCGAGAGCGCTAACGAAAGGAAAGAGCTTGCAGCTGAAGAAAAGAAGCGAACTGAAGCTGCGAAGAAACACGAGAAGGCTATGCAAGAATATATGGACAAATACGACGATTACGCCTTCAGGCCGCTGCATGATATTCTGAACGCACAGGACGAGGCTAGGTATCGGAGAGTCTATGAAGACCAACAGCGAATTGATGAGATTGTTCAGGAAGACCCAAATGTTCTAAGTACGAGTTTCCGGAGTACTGTATCCCGGAGAAGCCTTGGCCCCAATACTGGCGCATTCTTTGATCTTCAAATGAAGCAGCGGAGGCCTAGCCTCGAATCTCCAAACGAAACTGCAGAGCTCGCTACTTCTACAGAAAATAAGGAAGTTGTTGAACCGAAACAACCGCGTAAAGCACTTCCAATGATTTCAAAAGAAGACCCAAAACCCGAGCCAAAAGCTGAGAAGAGCAAGCTTGCGAGGGGCCTCCTTGGATCTGGTGGATTTAAAGTCTTCGGCTCATCATCAAAGGCTGCCCCGAGTGCGGCAACGACCGCGGCGACTCACTTCCCCATACTTACAAGAGGTTTTACACCCGCTGCTGTCACAGCGCGGACGTCGATTAGTTCTACAAGTACCGGTTTCTTATCGAACGCAATATTCTCTCCAGACCTCTACATCAGAAACAATAGCACAGTGTCTGTTAGCCACGCCTCCCTTAATGACGGCAAGGGTTCTGACAGCAAGTCCCTTAACGACTTTCCTCTGAATACTCCAAAACCAAGTAGACCTATAGCTATTCGAAATACTGCCTCGGAGATGAAAGAAGAACCAAAACCACCATCCGCTATGGCTCTAAGCCCAACGGAAAGGCGTCAAGGAATCGCATTGCGTGAAGGAAGGCTTTCGAAAGGAGGTCAGATCGATACCCTAAAAGCTGCTTCTCAAGCTAGACTCGCCGCCCCAAGACTCGACTTGACACAGACTTCCGGTCAGCTAAGTATCGCGCCTACTGCAAGCCCTGCATCGTCGATTCTTCCTTGGCTTACCATACTAAATCCTTCAAATCCTAAGAAAGCACAGATGAGCGCTAAGAATCAATTCCGTCGGTGGCAGCATGTCTTCCCCCGCCCACTTAGAGTGTCAACCATGAAATGGAAATCACTGTGTTCACCAGCAGCTCTCCCTCTTACAACAGAATACTTCCCAACTCTTGAGCAGCTTGCCAACGAGTACTCTGAAAGCCCTTATGTTATTTCCCAGAATGATGACGATGACGTTGAGGAAATCAGCAGGAACCGAAAGGAGCTAGTAAGGGAAATGGTGTCACAGAGATTGTCCCGTGGGTTCCAGATCGTCGTTGGTGCTGCAGTTCAGGAGGCTACCGTAAACCGAATTGGAGAGCCGGATATCTTCGCCATGAACTACATGGGCAAAGCCGGATCATCAGTTTATATGTCTATGGGACCCAATATCCACCAGCTTATTTGTGACGAAGAGTATAACGTCGAGGTTAAGCGTTACACCCGAAAACCGGTGGGTCAGAGGAACGGTGGAACCGGACTGGCGCCTATTAAGTATAATGCATCAGTTCGGACGAACTATTCTGAGACATACCGGCCACTGACTGTGGTGTTCAAACCGCCACAATACGACTATAGCTGGAATTATGTGGATCGATACATCGGAGGGTACGAAGAGGACTTTGTGGAGCCAATGCGATTCTGGAGGGCAAGATTCATTCTTATTCCTGTCGACTTACCTCCGGGAGCCGGCCTACAACGGCGGCAAACTATCACTGGAATCCCGCAGGAGGACCTCAACGACGAAGAAATCCGGCTCGAAGGTATCCAAAAGCTTACACAGTTGTTCCAGCGACATCGATACGTCCCCCCCGAAGAACGTAGATACCAAAGAACGAAGAAAGGAAAGGATGACAACCCTCTTGAAATCGTCTTCAAAACAGCCAACCCATCAGTTGTGGTAGCAAAAGAGGTTGAGAGCTTACCCTTGATTGGTGAAGCAAACACCAACGCTCGCCGACAGCATCTAATTACGGGATCGGAAATGTTCGAGAGAAGTGGTATGCGGCTACCCACTCTAGCACAGGAATTACAGGGACCGAGGGGGATCCGCCTCCAGGATCGGAGATGGCATCTAAGGCTCCATTACAATTGTTTCATTGGCTCTGAACTTGTCACTTGGATGCTCTTAAATTTCAAAGACCTTGACACAAGAGAGGAAGCGGTTGAGTACGGAAACGATCTCATGAAGCAAGGGCTCTTCCAGCACGTGGAGCGAAGGCACGCCTTCCGTGATGGTAACTTCTTTTACCAACTTCAGAGTGAATACGTGGCTGCTCGTCCCATGTCGAGAGGCGGTTGGTTCGGCGGGCGTAGCTCAAAACCATATAACCTTGGTGATACGGATCTAATTCCCGGGTCGCTGAGCCGCGCGAGATCCAATTCCGTAATTGGGGATAGCATATACTTTAACAGCACGGATTCGCCTTCCAGCATTCAAACACCCAAGCAAAAGGCGAGAGTCGCTCTAAGCAAGGTTATGAAGTACAACATTGACCCTGGAAAAAAGTCTTACCGTCCAGAGATCGTCAATCTCCATTACGATAGAGTTCACAATCCGGAGAACTGCTACCATATTCGTATCGAATGGCTCAACGTTACTGCAAAATTAATCGACGATGCGCTGACTACATGGGCTAAAACTGTGCACCGATACGGGTTGAAACTTGTCGAAGCACCAACCGACGAGATATGTGCCATCGCTGCGAGCGACCCTTTCAGGTCACCAGCCATCGCTCGTCTCTGCATCCCGCCACCGAACCACGCCAGCCTCGATGGTTCAACTCCTACCCTGGCCACAATATATCAAGATACATTCTTCTACCACGAAGCCATTCTCAAGAAGTTCAACTTCGTCCTAGACCTTGAGGCTGCGAAGAACTTCCCCCAAGATGTAGAGGTGTCATACTCATGGGGTATACCAAACTATCGATATACCCAATACATCCACCGCACTGGCGTAATATTTGCACAGATCACTGATTTCGGCGATTTCCTCCTGCTTGCAAATAGGCTGTTTCAGGCACGAGGAGGCATGGATGCCAACAAGTTCGACAACAATAACTCTGGGAGGGACGATCGTCGTGGAGAGAATCGAAGTGCTAAAGGTGGCGGAGGAGGTTTATTTATGTCTACGTTCCCGCATGCGCCTGCCTCATCTTCGTTTACGGCAAGTTCGGGATTCAATCCAATGACGGCATCACAGCAAACCTTTGTCACTGCTGAGATTATAAAAGACGAACTGATATCCTTCTGCAAAGATCCGGAAAAACTGCGGGCATTCTATGAAGAAATCGATAGTAAGAGCGTGACTACGATCCCCCCGACACCACACGTCGGCCCAGTCGGAGGCGCGGCGAGTGCACCTTTAGGACCTACGATCGTCGGAATTGCGAATATTCCAAGTATCCCAGGCGGATTATTTGGTACGGCGAGTCCTGGGATGAGGGACCCCGTCAGTCCAGCAATGTTGGCTCTAGGTAGTATTAGCAACGCAAGCACTAGTAGTATTAGCACGTTGACGGGAAACAGGAGTAACATAAGCGTGTTCAGTGGGGATAGGAGAAGTACAAGCCAGAGCTCTGGGCTTGCGGGCGAGAGGGACAGGGATAGTTGAATGTAATCGGAAGGGGTTGGTTGGCGTTTTGAAACGACCCTGTAATAGCATTGAGCTCAGTATTGGTGTTGTATATAGCCAAAAGTGTATGGTATTAATATTTATACGCTGCCGTTAAAATCTTCTCCAAACTTCAATATTAAGTATGTTCTTTAGGCATTTCGAAGGTCCGTCTAAACTACAGCACCACCAAAATGAATTCACGAATTGACACAGCCTCCTTTAGAGGTTTGCGTTGAAGATACAAAAATACCACATTCTACATGCCAAGATCATTAATGTATTGCTCAACTACTAAATCCTCGAATAAGGTAAGGATAGAAATTACTAGATGCAAATGTAATGGTCTCAAGGATACCAGATATCAACCGCCCAATTAAGCGAATTCGGAACGGTACCGAATACAACGGTGTAATTTCCGTATGCACTGTGACTGTAAATCTGCCTATGCATTGCAGAGCGAAGACCTCAAGCATCAATTCAATATGGAAGGCCCGCATTCTAAGCAAGCACGGTACAGAGCCCTTTTCAATTGCCGCACCTGGCCACCGATACCGGAGTTAAAATCCGCTGTTGCATCGATCATTATTTTGAGTAATCATTGGTTAGCTATAGTGGTATCGAGAGTTTTTTATTGTTGCCAATCGCATATTGGTTGGGGTCCCCATGGCGCTAACGGGAAGGGAAGGGAAGGGAGGGAAGGAATGGGAAGGCGGGTGCTCCTCCATCAAGGGTGGGGTCAGTGCGGGATACTAATGGAGTAGGTTCAACATTCTGAAGACTTTTACTTCCAAGATATCATAGCCTTTAATTGATATTTCGTCGAAAATGGAATTACGAACTGTTCTTGGTTGTTAATAGGCTTGAAAATATGCCTGCATACCAATTCATTACGGCTCTAAACATGTCGGCAAAGATAATTGATATTATGATATAATACCCAAGAGAGCCGACGGTTCCCCTGTAAATGTCAAGAAGCCACCAAGATGCAAGAGCCGACAAGGGATTAAGAGTTTTACCTGAAAAGACAGGTCTATCCGAAGCCATTGGGTGTTCCCTCGATCTCGGTATGAGTGGGATCCAAACCAGATCAGATTATGGTCTTGCGCCCTCCCTCTCTAAACGGATCCAGGTTGTGAAATGCATGACAAGGGTGCCATTTGGATGCCGGCAAACTTTGGATGAAAGAAGCATAAAGTCAGGATGCAGGAGTTTAGCAGTATATGTAGCAATTTATACGTTGATCTAGGTCTTGCACTAGGCTTGGAAGCTTGGCTAGTTGTTGTCTCCAACATGCGACATCTGTCACGCAGGAACATCTAGGCGGTGGAGTTCAGAATTGTGAGTATCGACACGGTGGTCGTTCGAGGTAAGTTGGAGGCCGGGCCTCGCCACAGACTGGAGGGGAGCTCGTTGCCTTTTATGTCATAGCGGGGTGCATAAAGTGGTGGTGTCAGAAATTAAGGTCGATGAGGCGAGCATTCTCCAAGGCGGGTATTTATCGATAAAAGGAAACTTGCTTGCAGGCAAACTGTTTAATCATGATTGACTCAAATATGACCGTCCGATTGGTGACCATGAGAGCGAGACGAGTTTCTTCAGCAAAGTCGCTTGGATGAATGCATAGATGTCGACTTCTCGCTAGCATCTACCGGTCTGTCCCGATGTAGCAATATTGACTGGCGGTCTTAATGGAACCATGGGGTTTCTGCTATATCCAAATGGTCGAGAAACCTGGGCAGGGCTGAGAATGCGGAAGGAGATTCAGTGCACGAGCCTAGTACCCTAGGTTGACCTGGTCAGCATTTGGCAAAGCCGCTGGTAAGGCAAAGCGTTAGACATCCGCTGTTGGATCGTCTGTCTTGTGCGTCAAACTGCTGTCATATGCCTCATGATTTTCATTTTAAATGAAGATCAGTTTCGAATATTTTTCGTTATGCTGGTAAAATTCTTCTATACTCGGGCTCAAATGATAGACTGACCACTTAAATGATTTCCCGATATCAGTGGAGACGGAGACATAAACCGATGATTTAGCGTTCCGACTAGAGCTCTCACAGAAATCATCCGGCGTCCAGACCTCATAAGGACTTCTGGCTGGTTGCATCGTATGTACCCCGCCAAATCTAACCCTGCTCGAAACAAGAGAGCATGACATGATACCGTTAAATTTGGAGAACGGCTCTCCGTCGATGCCCCACTTCATGCGGAATCCTCCAAACTGAAATACTCTCACAGATGCCGTTCTTCGGCGAAAATCGATGAAAAAATTTTTCCACCTTTGAATTCGTCGGACAATTTCCAGATATTCATTAACATATTTCGGACCGGCCTCTCAATTGTGATACTGATTTGAAATACTTGCACTGCAATTGAAAGTATTTCATGTGGCGGTGGGTGTCTTTTTTTTTTTTTGAGTTCTCATCAGCATGTCAATTTGTAGACATTCCTGTGAGATGCAATCAGGCAGGCACGACCTTTTATATTTGCAAACAGCGCAACCAGAAACGTTTGGCTTCGTTAGGCTGCGAAGCGAAGAATTGTAGTCTGGGGGTCGAGGAATTGAATAAACTTTGGTGTCCACTGGATATCGGTTAAGTGTTGATGTTCCTCCCCGATCCCAAGCGCCAAAAGCTATCAGATGGACAAAACCGCAGGGAGCTCGTGTGTGCGGATAACTGTGAGTATTATGCCGTGTGGTACTTGACGGCTAAGTGGAGTAGCAACCGGATGTTGACGGTCTCTGAGACAAAATCAAAATATCATTGATCCCCGGAGGAAAATGACAACCGATGTATATATGCATACATATATGTATGTATGTATATATGTATGGAGATGCAAGTCCTGGAATGAGGACTCAAATGTTGACGTGAGGATTGGCCAATTCCCATCAAGCGGCTGGGATTCGTCTGTGGGCGAGAGGCAAAACAACCGTTTACGGAAACTCATCCAGTGAACCATCCATCACATTAGCAATTCTCCCTAGTGGTAGCTGTTAGCGTGGTTCGAACAAGCTAGCACCGAGAATAGAAGCGGGTCTTGTGCTGTGGATACATATATCTGGACTGCCCGGGTTTGCAACTATGGTGTATGTACGACCTGTCGCATATATCTCTGTTTCTCTTCATTGCATCTAAGGAGTTCAATTCCATATTCGCCAACATGGCTCCATAGATTCACCTTGTCACAGGACCGACTTCGCCTTCTAGTTCGGGTCGAGCTAGGTTTGCAGAGGGGCTGCAAGGTAAACCTTATACGAACCTCGAACTCGGGCAACCGCCATTCTTACACCGGTCTTTTCGAGTTTCAGCAGCAGCTGGTCGGGATATAAAGGCCCATATAACTTTCTGTTAATCCCTCACGAAAACCTGACCTCGTGGTAATCAAATATATTGTCCGACAGACCGGAAGCTTGGTCTTTCTTATTATAGTGTTGCGGAGACTTTGGCTGATTTCCAACTCGATCTCTCTAAATCCATATTCCGGACCGACGTTAATAGCAAAAGAAGTCTCCCCACCAGCCTAAAAACCCGATCATTTGTACCAGTTACTTTCTTGCCATTTCTCTTTTTCTTCGACACCACGACCCATCTCGACGCAAAGATAATTGCAGCATCACCTCGAAATCTGCGGAATTAACCCGTTCAACCAGTCGATTACGTAGACCAACCGTCGAAATTCCAGTCTAGCGTAAGTGCACTCCCATTTTGTATTTCCAACTGCTTGAACCCCTTTTTGGGGAGAGAGTTATCACACCGAATATTGGTATCTCACTCATATTCGGACTGCATATGTCTCAATATCAAAAACGTGATTTGCTGCTGAGTTATTCGCATCAGCCCGTTGAAATCTTATCACCTGAGATGGGACACTGATCCTCCTTCATACCTTACCTCCAAATGCTCGTCGCATTCTTTTCCACTGTGGTATCCCGTCCAACAGTTGTTGCGAGCTTCCCGTTTTTGCTTCGTTTTCGTTCAGGTTGGTATGTCCCGTGGCCTCACATGTTAGTGTGGGTATCCGAGCATTCGTACCTGCTCGCCTAAGCCATCGGGAGGTGGAAGCTGGTCCACCGGGCTCGCTCACGAGATGCTCGAAACAGCACACATATCACATGTAACATCTCATCTTTGTACGCAGCATCCGTATTGATATCAATATCGATACTCTTGTTGCGATTTGCCTCATTTTTAAAGGATCGATATCTCGGATTTCCGTGTGGCCTCTTTGCGCACGAGTATGTGTAACCTCCAGGTTTCTTGCATTAAAGCGTCCTGATAGGGGAGCAAAAGCACACTCTTGCAGGCGCCAACCTTGTATGCGCGCCCATCTTGTGCAACCTCGTGGCAGCATCGGCCTCCAGCGATACATTCCGTTGAGAATGGAAGGTTCGCTCTTAGCATGCTGAACAAGCACCACGTCACACGAACCCAAGAGCGAGTTCCTTGGGCGGCCAGGCAGAAGGGGGTAAATACCATCGGACGAATAAACCATAGGCTAGCGAGCAAGGTCGACGAGCTACCGGGTCATAATAGGCGCATGCCCTTTTGTTCTTTGGATCGATCTTGCTTGTCTTTGTCCCTATTCTCACGCAAGAACATTATATCGCTTCATGGAACTGGCCATCCGTGTTCCCTTTCGCCTCTATGCGACTGGACTTTCCAGGGCGTAGAAGGTACGAAGGTACATATTTCTCGTCCGAACCTTGCTCTCCGCAGGTCTCTTTTCCCGTTATCATTCGGACGGCGTATTAGTCTGCCATGTTAACATGTCGGACTGGCTGTCCCATTACTGTCAGAGGTGACGTTGGCTTACGCTGATGTATTTCTCATTCCCCTCGTCTCATTCTGGTCGGGGTATACTGTCCTCGGGTCCACGGATGATAGGCTTCTTTCCTCCCTTATTGATGTATTCCCATATCGTTTAGTCGTCGATGGGTCATAGTTTATCAGTTGTTTGGTGTTGCTTCTGTAGCTTGCTTCCCTGTTCAGCACCATAACCCATCTTACCTTTTAGCTTGATATTTTGATATCAGTCACTACCACCATCACCCTCTTCTTCTGACTACTCTCCGTCAACGAACTCTTGCATCGTTCTCGCAAACATCAAACTACCCCTTTTTTCTTATCACTAATACCCTTTTCTAAGAGATCCAGCCCTTCAGACTGCTAAATAGTTCCTTCAGGCTGCGCGACGACTTGCTGTATACAGGCTGCCTCCTTCCTGCATACCAGCATTACATTTGCTTGGATCCCGATTCTGCAACCTCCTCCCCACGACCAAGCTACTTATGGATATACAGCCTACTAGCAAACAGCCCTTGAATACTATCATGTCCGTCAATATATCATCCAGAACAACAGCACGAACTCAAAGAAGAGCGGTGGCCGAAATGGTCTAAGCATATCGCTTCGGCCCTTTGACGTACAAAAAAGCCAACCCAATATCAATCCAGAAGGAGACCCATTTCCTATTCTAAATACGCTAAGACCAGGGAATACTACATTCAATATGCTGGGACGCCTTCTTTCGACAGCAATATCCTCGTCCAATACCCCAAAGGCCCCGGTTAATGACGAAGCCGAAGATGCTCACACAAGGGCTCTTCTCTATCAAGCAAATAACACAGTCAGCACTTGCAACTGCTCCGAGGAGGGAGGGAAGGGTTGTGTTCGCGATGTCAGAGTCATTATAGCACAGGACTCCGTCAATGGAGATACAAAACTGACAATATATGATTCTGTTCCAATCCAAAACCCCCAGGGCATGGGTTCACGTAAAGCCGATTCTCCTGGCCTCTCAACAACATCCGCTCCTAGAAGTCGGAGGAGATCTGGCGCCCGTTTGTCAGTGTCTGGGATTCAATTTACCCCAGCTGCCGGAGCCGAAGATGAAAGAAAGGTGCTCCAGGAATGTATGTTTGGCTCTTCGATATTGGCATACAAAGGCCCGAGTACCAAAGTACATGTCCTGCCATCGGCCCCTCAGACTACCACGCCGACTGTTAATACAACATCGACAAGTGCTCCGAACACATTGCGAAGGAATTCATTGAAGGCCCCGGTCATGGGTCAGATATCCGCCTCCACACAAGATCTGACCGCCAACGCTGCTCAAGAGGATATCAAGAGCGTTTTGATAACCCGAACCTTTAATGTCATTCTGCCTTCGTCATCCAGCGCGATAACCGTCACTCAACAGCATCACCACCACCATGTTTCGTTCAAAGTCCCATCGAAAGAAGAGCTACCAGTTACTCCTAGCAGCTCAGTAGGTTCGAATCATGGGTTTCCTTTCCCTAATATGGGATCAAAAATGAACACCCCGCCGAGTGCTTTGAAAGCGGTTAAACCGCCCAAGACCATAAACTACGCCATAGGATTGATCATCTCCATCCCAAACAACTCCGTCCACCAGTCGCCGAATCCTCGGCAAACAAAACCACCCGGCGACGTTGAGTTCATGGATCCCCTAGCTACTATTCGTCGACCAATCCAGGCTCCCTTACCAGACGAACTGGCGGAGAACTTGGTCGACAATAGAATGGATCTTGTGACTAAGAATTGGGACATCATCACTCGGACGCTTAACGAATTGCAAGTCGTGGCGACACAACGTATCACATCCGCACTAACTGCGAAGGCCGCTATATTGTCGCCGCCTACTTACGGTCCTCAGAGAAAAACGTCCTTAGACACAGCATCTCTCATGAATGACCCTATCGTCAAAGAAGAGGTGGAAAGACAGCGGTGGAGAATCACTACTGGTCTTCAAATTCCCCGGGTAATCACTGGCCAGGGTCGCTGGAGCGAGTGGAGGGAGGAAGCAAAATGGGCCGGTACGACCTATGGTGGGAGAGATCGAAATTTGTAAGCAGCCTTATTGCGTCCGAATATCCTTGCTCTGTATACTGACGTACATACAGTTTTTTCCTCACCCTATTGACGGCTTTCCTTGGTCATCATCCCGACTGGTTAGACGTGCTTGCTCCACCGGTGTATCGTCGAAGGCATGTTCAGAGGCAGCGAACACTCAGCAAGGAGGATGCGTATCTACCTTCCAGGACGGTCATTGTTTGCGACAACAAGCTTGTATCACGACGACTCGTCTATCTCTTAGCAGCCTTTCTCCCCGAGCGTTCATCTCCCACGACTCACTGGACAGGTGACTACACCTCGTCGAACCGTAGCACAGTTAGTGACGATGGCCTTGGACGTTCTCCGCCGAACAAGGGGCCGGATTTCAAGCGAGAGATCCGTCGTGTTCCTAGTAAACTCAGTATGGTTGAGGGAGTAGATGAGAACGATACTCTGACGAGCACGTGGGATGTCCCCAAAATCATGAATAGTCATGCGGGTGATAGAGATGGGAGCTCCTCTAGGATAGGTACCTCCTTACCTACTCATTTTGGCACCGCTCAGCTACCCATCCCGTTTTCAACTCCTCGCAAAGCCCCAAGTACCACCACAACGGATAGTATTGCTCCTCACCCAGCAAATTTGAGCTCTTCATTCAAAAAGGAGCATTCTGAACCCCGCCCTGGAAGCAGTGGCTCATCAGTCAGCGTCGGGCTCATGCAGACTTTAAGACGAAGTGGTAGCAACAATACAAGCGGCCACACGAATGAGTCTTCCGGCGGTACCAATGCAAGTGGCTGGGGTAGCTTCTTGAGCAGCATATGGTCGAGTCCAAGAAGCCGTGGTAGCGCAAGCGTCGCTAGTAGCCTGGCATCGACGGTCGCCGATGACACAAATACAGAAAGCGGAAGGCTGCGTCGGACAGATACTGGTTTGTCGGATCATGTGTACGACAATGACAACCATGGATATCCAGGGCTATACGACGGACAAGGGGACGAGGCGACACGACCACTTACATTCAGCCCACCCACACACTGGCACCAAGATGAGATTCGTACACCGGGTTTCGAGGAAAGCACTCTGAGATACTCCGTGGACGATGATGGGATCATTGATGTTGATATCCCAATGGGGTTGCCTGCCGTGCAACCTAATTTTGATATGGGAGGGTTGGGGGCTATTGGATCATCACCATTGCCATCTTCGCCTACATCGACCACTGCTGCTGAGTCTTCAATGGAAAACTCAGTCATATCTCTCTCTGCTTTGACACTTCTCCCACCATTCCCGAAAGCGACTGGGGAAAGTGATACCACAGGCAATGTGGCCGCGGAACTTGATCGGTTTCATCCGGATTTTATCCTCCAGGCCGTAAAGTCCTATCGAGATCTTGAAAAGGATGTTCGTCGTGGGATGCAGTCTGAGCCAACGCCAGCAATGATTCCCACCCCGGCAAATGAAAATGGCCGCGAAGAAGGAAAATGGATCGATATCTGCAGTACTCTCATCGCTGATACCAACACGATGAAGATCAAGCGGTTAACGCTTCGGAGGAAGAAGAAGCCGACACCATTTTTCTCGCAGCATCTTACCCCAGCGCAACTTGTTGCTCACTCGTTCATGAGGGACGAACACGAAGAAGAAGAATTCGTCGAAGAAGATGTTATGGATATGGAAGAGCTGCTCGTTTCGGCTGTCGAAAAAGTGATATCGGAATCGCCTCCGAAATCCGGGCTGCCGTCGCGGACTGCGAGTGTCAAATCACCAAAAGCGAGGCCTCAGAACTCGCATAGACGCACAGATGTGTCTGATAGCAAAGCTGCCAACTATGACACTAGAAAAGCTGTTTTAGGGTCGCTCGAGGATGTCGTGCGCAAAGTTGCAGACGATCGAAAATCCCTCGTCGAAAACGTTCTCACAGAGGGTGTGGCCAAATGGCTAAATGAGCTAGAGGACGCAGGGGCGGTGTAGTACATCTACCCTCAAGTGGACCTAACTCTTTGATTCTTCAACAGTGTCAACTATGTTACATTATCATTATTAGTATTATTATTGTACCGGCTTCTTTTATCGGGTCTTGTGGCTTTACATGGACGGAGAAGGGTTTTCTGTGGCGTTTTGTGATTGTCTTTTTCTATTCCTTGTGGGTTTCTTTTCTCGTCTTTCGTGTGCTTCCTACAACTTCCGACTACCTTTTTTTTGTCGTTCTCAGCGTCTTGTTGATTTCCTAAATATACCAAGGGAACATGGCTGTTTTGTTATTGTATGGGATTAAGGGGTTAAGATAGGAGATGGGGTGTAAGTGTGCGCATGTGCGGAGGTGTCTAATGACCGTTACGGAATCGTCATGGCTTTCGTTCTTTTTTCTTTTCGGCTGGTTTTAGCGATTCTCTTTTTTTTCTCTTTTGAATTCTTAACCTTACTCTAATTTCGATCTTCGAGTTTTATTTTCTCTAGATTTGTATTATTCTATCCTTAGGTCCGGAAGGGATTAATGGCCCTGGAGTGTGGGAAGTCAAGTAATGGGATTTACAAGTTTTAATTACCATCAAGCTCCCGTACAAACCCCGGAATAGCAAATTCTCTCAGGTTTCTTCCAGTAGTCATGAGGTTAGCCTCGAATATAAACATTGATTGAAATCCTATAGTAAAACAAGTAATATAAAGGAAGTAATCCCACATGCTCGGCGAATATAAAAAAACTATGAATCGAACAAAACTGATCAACCAACCATATCCCTGAAGTATTATGTACCTCGAGAAAATATGCTACTTAAACCTCAATCCTCTCTAGAGAATATGCTCCTACGCCCAAGTTCTTGCGATACTTGTTGACCCTTACCTCCCTCATCTTTTGCGCTGCTGGATCCGTGCTTCTCCTGCGAGTAACCGGTGGTGGGTATCCCATTGGCAAAACTGCAGCCTTCTTCCTCTCCCTCGCCACGATTTCTGGTTTCTTTTGACGGCGAGGTCGAACATCACCTGGCCTTATCGACTTGGCGGGGCGTGTGGCCTGCGTCATGGCTGCACTATAAGCCTCTGCACGGCTCAGGAAGTGTAGCAGGGCCTCAGAGACCTGAGCTGCACCTTCCAAGGATTCGCAGGTCGCAGATACCTCGCTAGAAAGTGACTCGAGGAGCAATTCTTCTCTCTCGAGTTCCTCGGCTTCGTCGCTGACTGGCTCTGGTTTATCGATACCGTATTGGACTAATGTATCCTTCGCCAAAAGTAATCCCGTCATACCCGCCGCATCCACAGCACTAGTTAAGAGGTCACAGATCAACCCCAGCCATTCATTGTCTTGGGGGCTCTCTACGGCCTCGTTGATATTTCCAGTGTTATCCCGTTCATCCGCGTCACGGAGGAGCTCGCGTCGCAAGACACGGATCAATCCGGCAAGCTCTGCTCCGTTGAGAGTTTCTCTCAAGGTTCTGATAATAGCAGCCCTTGAGAATCTTCCGACACGGAGTAATGAGGCACGGAGGATACGTTCTTTGACGTCGCTAAGGTCTAATAGTAGCTGGGCTTGTTCTAATGCCTTTTCGACCTGCTGGGTTACCCGTTGGAGTTGTTCGTCATCGAGAGTTTCCTCATTAAGGTCCATTTCATCGATGTCATTGACAGCAGAGGCATCGGCACCTTGTACTAGCTCCATCATGACAATTTTAACACTAGCAACGACCTCCTTCAATGGAATGGCAGACCTGGATGCATTTTCAAGGAAGAAGAGAAGCAAGTTAAGCTCCGGGTCGAACTTTGTTAGAGCATCGACAAAGCCGCTGCCTTGGGCTGGCAAGTTGGTGCATGAGAAGTATCCTTCCCACAGCAGAAACTTGAACACGTTAGGAACAGACATTGTAAGTTCTAGCTCCAAAGCGCCAGATTCTGTGATGACAAGTTTGAAAACCATTCCAAGAATGGCTGCGACGAAGGACTGGGAGAGGTTTTCGAGCTCTGGGTCGGCGTATTCTCCTTCTTCCGGTGGGGGGTAAAGAAACTCTGGAAGATCTTCATCCTTTGGCGTAGAGCCATTTGAATGGAGAGATGTTGGCTCAATATGACCGCCATTAGTACCATTCGATCCGTTGGCCGAGGTACCATTAGCCATGGTTGCTTCAGTGATAGCGTAAGCACCCGTTTTGCGGTCAAGTTTAACAAACTCTGCGAATTCCTTTTCGAAGCCAAATGCGTCCCCTTCTGCTGCAAGCTCGCTAAGGATCTTTAGTACATCACGAGCGTGGCCTTCCTTTTTCACCAAATGCTCTTTCTGGTTGTCTTTCTCGTCTAGGACCGTGTATGTTCTCTTGGCGCCATCGAAGTCCTCTTCTATATCGACGGATTTGACACCCTTGCATAGAGAGTCGAGGATAGTATCACCCGTGAAGAAACCGGATTTTGTGAGCTGGATGGCGAAACATCCGTGTTGATTGAAACCGATGGCGACATCAATTTCTGGAACGTAGCCGAGGAAGAGGAGAGAGCTGTGGAGTCCCGAATCCAGCACTTGGTTTGTGCTGGATTTACTGGTGGTATTTAGGGTACAGTGTGTGGCACCATATTTAGTGTTATAAACACTGATTGCAGTTTCCGTAGATACGAACAGATTACTAGAAGATGTAGGTAGAACAGATGAGATGAAGCTGCTGATTTCTAAGAGGGCTTCAGGCTCCGGGGCTAGTTTTGAGAGGTCATAGGTGGTTATTGATTTGTCAACCTGACGGAATAGGGTACCGGTTGGTGCATGAAAAGTAAATTGGGACTTGTCTGCTGTCCCGGTAGTCGCCAATCGTATCTGTGTGAGTCTTCTGACATGACCCATAGGGGAGGCATTGGATATTAAGTAAAAGGAAGCTTCGACGTTGTTCTCTTTCCGAATTGTGGCATTCAAGGTTATGAGAATACAATCGCCTGGTTTTGCTTGATACCCTGCCAGGACCTCCAACCTGTTCTTTAAAAGTGTCTTCTTCGCCGTATTGACCGATAGTGTCGTGGACATGAGGAGAGGTCCCTTTGTCCTATGCGAAGGTGTATTTCGGCTGTTGACCACCCATCGCTCAACTTGAAGATCTGCGGACAAACATTGAATGCTGGCATCTTCAGACACAACGAGGATGTCATCCGCCGAAGGCTCACCATCGCCTTTGGTACTACAAGAGACGTTATGTAGCGAGAGTATTGTAGAAGATCTAGTAACTAGGCGCGAATGGTGTTCAATTGTGGTATCCAAAGGGCCAAAATCAGACACTGGCGACGATACGACGGAATTAGTACGTGAGCTTCGTCGGATTGCCTGTTCTTTCCAACAAGATATAAAGCGACCGTCCGATGATATCGAAGCGTAAGACCATCTTGTGGAGCCATTGGCACTCCTAATCGACAGCGGAGAGCAGCTGAACTGGGTGGTTGGAGGGGTAGAATAGGTTGATATTATACGAGGAGCTTGCACCTAGTCATTCAGGACGGAACGTCAGTAAAGATAACTATAGATGGAAAAGGTATACCCAAAATCTTACATCAACGATAGAAACCCCATGGCCGTCGACTGCGATAGTAAATTCCGAGCGCTTTCGCTTCCTGGATGGACCTGTTTGAATGTGAACTTGACTGCCATAGCACTGCTTCGAAGAGGTTTCTGAAGAGTATTCTGCTCTAGAAAAGGGTAGAAGGGAGTAAGGATTGGACAGCGACACCGATGGCGCCGCTGTAGCTGAAGATATGGCCATCTTCGTGAAGAATTTGAGGAAGGTCGACGAGATGCGAAGTTGTAAGGATGCAAGTATCACCACAGAAAAATTTCAAGTAACAAAAAAATTTAGAGCCGACAGATGCCAAGCCTTTTCTCTCCAGATGTTTGTCGATTCTGGAATTGCCTGTTCTGGACAGATAGGAACGTGCGGTTGGACTACCTCGCGTTGAATTTGAACGCGTTTGTTGTGGCTGCTTGCGATATGTCGCAGACCTCATGCAACTTCCCTCGATCATATCTCGATACCCAACTACCTCCACCAACGACGACATTGCAAACTCACCAAGACCTAGCTAGCTATAGCCACCCTTACCACCTATCTATCCCTCGCCTTCCATTTAGCCATCTACATCTCTTCGATCCTTCAACAGTGTTTAGGTTACGAATCGAATCGAGTATTGGAAACATAGCTTCTGAGTGTTCTTGGCTTAGAGTACAGGAAGACAGACATTGAATACCGCACCACTACGCTGATGGAGTTGTAACTTCTCTCCTTGGACTCGCCCAGGTAGCTCTAGCAATGGGCGGGAAGAAACAGAATTCCATATCTAGTATGTTGGCTCCCTTTCGATTCTCCTATAACTTGGTGTCTAACTGCTTTGGATAGATTTCTTCATTGAGATACCTCCCGCAAATAAGAACCCGAGCATAGTCCCGCCTCTAGAACCTGAGCCAAATACATATGAGAGACCTCAACTACTGCCGGGGGCAGCCGAGTCCCTTCCTACTCCCGCGGCCGAAACCATTCCCGCAATCGAACCCGCTCCTGCTATGACAGAAGTTCTGCCGGCTCCTGTTCAGAATGACACAATCCTGCATCCGTTCTTCGATAAGGAAACCCGTAAGCAAGGAATTGAGGAATCTATATCCTGTTGCCAGTAAATCTAACCAGTTGACAGGCAATGCAATCCAGCTTCTGAAAGCGAAATCTACCCCCAAAACCGACAAGGTGGCTCTAAATCTCCATAAGATATTGACAAATGACGACACGGGCAAGGTTACAAAGCCTAGAAAGCGGAAAGCTAGTAAAGGGGTTGCAAAAGCGGAGAATGGCTCAAGATATAGTCACCCGGGTTTGGGATCCCACGACGGGGCGTTAGATGGACTGGTCTGGGGAGATCCTATATCAGAGGGCGGCTTTCCGACACCGTCTTCGCCTCATAGTAGTGACTATGAGGATTCGGGTGTGGATGACCTGCCGAAAGAGAGGGCCGTAAAGAAGAGACGAAAGAACACTGGAAAACTAGTATCCTTACCAACCCCACCAAGGTCTTCTGAGAAGGAGACACTGCCCGCGGCTAAGATTACTCTTATTGGCCCGCCAGCGCGATCATCCCCACCTCCCACCACAATACCGACGAATTTTGAATCCCCTCGAGATCTAGGCGATGGAACAAATAGGATTGTTCTTCACGTAAAGAATCAGCTGTCAACGGGCACCCTGCCAGCTGGATCTACAGCCGCCCGTTCCGCTTTCGATTTAATGAAAAAGTCATCGACTCCTATGACCAAGACAAGGAGCCGAAGCGCATCCCCTCCGCCAGCTAGTACTACTGAGGGGCCGCCAGCTAAGAAAGCAAGGACAAGGGGGAGGCCACGAAAGTCCGTTGCAGATGTGGATTTAACCTCAGTGGACGTGGAATCGCCGGCTAGTCCCCACGACGAGAAAAGGAAGCTTATTGTTAAGCTCGATATCGGTAAAATTGCCGCTGTTAAGCTTATTCCTCCGGGATCCCGACCAAAACTTGTAGTTAAGCTGAGGCTGAGCAAGGAGGTCCTCGAGAGGTTCGTTGTGAAGCCGCACCCATTCTTCGTGAAGGTTAGTGAAAGGCAAAAGCAAGCCGACGAATCTACCACGAAGCCGCCTACGGAGCCGAAGCCGCCTGTTCTCAGACCAAATCCCTTCACGTTCCAGCCTAAGCCAAAGTTCAAGGTTGAACATTTGCCCCCATGGCCCTCGAAAGAGAATATGCACGTTCGGAATATTGGTACCGAAGAAGTACTACCGATCCCGCCAGCTCATGGACTGCTAAATAATACGTCTCGGAAAGGAAAAACGAAGCAATCCGAGGTTACACCAGCTGAGTTTATCTTGGAGAAGCTGCGCAAGAGATATTCAAACCTATACGCTAAATACTCTTGGGAAGATGACTCAAACGGGCCACCGGTCTCCCACCCTGCAGTCCGCGTACCCGGGCGGAAGCTCATGGGAGCAAGTGATGTTATCAAATTCATCCATTCACAGATTGAACCTTCGCGCCTTTACGCTGAAACCACACATCCAGCCATCCGGGAACTCATGAGGAAGATTGGGAACTGCGAAGAACTACTTACAGCGTTTGACAAGTCTGAATGTGAATCACGAATCTGGAGCTCCCTGTACGAACCAACTTCGAGTAGCTGCGTACTGCAAACTGGACAAGAGGCTCGGGAGCTAGGCCAATGGCTAGCGTGCATGAAAGTCACAGCTGTCGATAACGGGACGAATTCAAAACCGAAAGCACCGTTTGTTAAAAAGAAGAAAAAGCCGAAGCATGAACTAGACGACTTTGTGGTCAGTGAAGACGAAGATGAAGACACAATGTCAGATTTAACAGATCCTGAGGACACGGAAACCTTCCCAACCGGCCCACACTTCCTAAGAGGCTTCAAAAATTCGGAGATTCGACGTAAGAGCAGGGCCACTGTTCTTTCCACTGCCAATCCGCAGAAAAAGCGCACAAGTTCTCCACCAGCAAGGCTTCCCAATTCGATTATGCTGAGTGGCCCTTCGGGCGTTGGCAAGACGGCTGCGGTATTGGCAGCTGCTAAAGAACATGGCTTTCACATTTTCGAGATTCACGCTGGAACAAAAAGGGGTAGCAAGGAGATTCAAGAACTCGTCGGAGATATGAGTCGCAATCATTTGGTGCACCAACCCAAAATCCAGGAACAGGCTGCCCCGAGTACGGATATCGAACAACCTACAATTACCAAACCAACCGGCTTCAACTCATTTTTCTCGAAGAAAGACGCACAGCCGACGGCCCAAGGAGCCGCCCAGGGCGTGCAGCCGAAGGAGAAATCTAATCAACAGCAACAGCAACAATCCCTCATATTGATCGAGGAAGCAGATACGCTTTTTGCAGAAGATGTTGGGTTCTGGCGGTATATAATCACATTGATCCAAAAGTCGAAAAGACCGGTAATCATCACTTGCAATGATGAATCGCTTATAAAGTGTATTCCTGAGCTGGATTTGTACGCAATCTTACGGTTCAAGCCTGCAAGCCCCGACTTGGCAGCAGACTACCTACTTTGCATGGCGGCTGCTCAGGGTCACTTTTTAAACAGGGCGATGATTCGCAGTGTTTATGAGGGTTACAACTACGACTTACGAAAGAGTATTGCGCACCTTAGCTTTTGGTGTCAGATGGCGATCGGTGATCGCACATGGTGTAGCCGATGGTTTTATCTTCGGGACGATCCAGACAAGGGGCATTCTAGGAATGCAGCGGGTGAAGTCAAGCGATCTATAAGTGATGGATCATATCTCCCAGAGATGGAGTCATTTGGTCGGGATCTCGTTATTGGCGATGATGGGAGACCACTCGAGGCCAGCGAGATTGACGAGCCTGCTGTGTGGAAGGATGTTCAGGATGGTTCTGGGGTTGATATCGGTGATCGATTCTACCACGGAAGCCTAGAAAGCTGGATGGGCGCTCCTGAGAATACCTGGGATCCCAATGGCCCCAGGAGGGGTAAGCCTCTATTGTCGACATACGGCGATTACATTGAATCCCTGAGTATGTTAGACGCGCACCAAGGGATCGGTGTGTTTACTTATGACGACGATCTCTATCAGATCGATCCTATTCCAAGCGGTCTCAAGGATTTCAGGGAGGACGGCAAAGATGACGACAAGGACCTATCGCCCGATGCTGTTTTGGAAGTTACCCTAGTGGATGCAGAAAGAAAGACGGACCCACTTTCTACCAGCTCTTTGCTATCGATTACGGGACAAATCCTCGCTCGCAACGTTCTACGCGACGCCAGTCGACTTCGTATGTCGGAAGAAGTTTGCGATAAAGTATTCGCACCAACGACGGAAGCTGGGATCGTGGACATGATTTCCTCGAACCGCAAATTTCGAGAGGAACATCAGAAGAAAAGCCCGGAGGACCTCCGGTGGCCATTCGACGGGGTCAAGTACGGGGGTCACTCGCAGATCGGGCGACCAACGTCGGTTCTTGTAGATACCATACCATACGTTCGAGAGATCGCAAGGTATGATTTACAGAACGGGGAAGTTGCACGAGAGACGAGTAGTTTGATATCCCAACGACCCGGTGGTGGCAAGAAGCGCACTACTAGAGCATCCGCCTATGCTTCTGAGGGGAGAAGCCGTGGGGGTGCAAGGCCTCGCGGAGAACAATACTTCCGTGGGAATCTCAACGCGATGATTGGCACTGGGGGTTCGGGATGGGGCGAAGCGGTGTTCCTATATACACCTCGCCCTGAGCCAGATTTTGAGGACGGTGTAGCCGAAGGAATTGCACCGATTACAGAAGTACAGGAGACGGCTACACAAGAGGCAGAGCAAGAGGCGGATATCATTGTTGTACGACCTTCACGGAGACCAGTTATTCATGACGACATTGAGGAATGGTCTTCCGATGCATGATATGTAACACGGTAGTATATTTTCAGACTACGCCGCTTTTTTTAACGACATGGTATTTCTTTCTTTTATCGAAGCGTGTTTGTTACCCGTTGTGTACTTTTCATTCACAACTTTTCTACCGCTTCTCCCTTTTTCTAAAAAACCTTTGCATGAATATACTGGAGAATGGCGTTTACTGTGCATTGACGGTTTAGAGTGTATTATAGGCAATTGGAGGTAGCATGTCTATCTATTTTGAAAAAATATCTTTTTCGGCCCTGTGAAATTTTTTGTAGAAAATAGTAAATCCAACTGCCCGATATCGAGATGTTTAAATTTAGAGAAATCAATTTATAGGTATTGTATCGTATCGTATCTACTGGCACAGATCTGAGCACTCGATGCGATGGACGAGGCACGATATAAAAATGTATGAAAGTACTACGAAACTCGCAGCGTTTTGAAGTTCAGAAAATTGGTATCTACCGGCCCCTCCAAGGCAGCCGTTCCGATGTTTTTATGTAATCCCGTGACTGCCTTCTTCGCAAGACTCTTAGAGGGGGAAGCTACGTTTCAAGCGCCCGAGTCGTCAACAAAAATGCAACGTGTAAAGGGACCTGGACACTGACGACCGAAAATAAAAGAGGTGGTCTAAATATAGGACCCCTATTCGTCTTGTTCAATTGCGACCCGCATGTGCAGAAATACCCAAGAGGGGTGGGCGCTTAAGGGGTGGGTTTTCTTGCCCGTCAAGCCCCATGGATGCACCACCCACCGATTTTCTTCCAACCAGCTACATATTAGCTACCGGGTGGTAAAGATGCGCCAGCGAGTGACGGATTGGGCGAAAGTTTTTGCGAAGTTGCTTTTGGAGGAGTCCTTGAACCGGATACCTGGGTCTTTTTGACGATGTGGAGACAATTGGATTGTTCGGTTTTGTAGGTATTTTTTACCAACATCGTTCCGCAATTCGGAGTACTTACCGGCAGAACGATCAAAAAGAATACAATTACTCGTCCCGGGTAATATAGATTTTGAACAGGAAGCTGGTTGAGACCGTGATTGTAGCAAGAAGGATTCAGAATTCGAGAACTTGCCACTTACCATTTGACATTCGACCCCCGTCCTGTGCCACATACTACTGCAAAGCAAGGCCTTTTTTCGCGAGAGGGGTACCCAATCCAAGCGAGAGTCAGGAACAGGAACAGAACAGGAACGAACAAGGTCCTGCCTACATACAGGCACAGGAACGGAAATGCTAACCAGATGGCCATACGGCTAAGAAAGAAAGAAAGTGCTTACAGGTTGATACCCAGTTTAAAAGTGGATCTATACTCTACTCGAGTACCCACAGATCCTATGGTGTAGCGGTACCGTATGTACAGTTAGGTGTGTGCAGGCGCCCACGGCCGGCCTTCATACCATGTCCGGACATGTGTATATCATATATTGTCGACGGTTATATGTCTCCTGACGGGTACATTAGATACCGATATATCAATAATACACACGTACTTGCATCCGCAAGTACATACCAGGTACATCATATAAGATGATGATATAAGTGGGAATGGGAATGGGAATGCTGAACCTGACCGAATAATTTCGTTTCGTCCGTAGTTCGGCGCCATTGCGCAGCGTCTTAATATTGGTAATTTCGCGTGACCGTTCTGACTTTCTAGATACGTCCGATTTTAATATCCTTTTTTTATATTCGAATCTTCAAATCATAACAACCATTCGGAGATTGCCAATATTAAAGTCATTCACAGTAGAAGGAAGCATCGTGGAGGAATCCGAATTCGAATTCAACATTCCTTGACGTACTTATCTTGGTGGACCCACCCGAGTATAGTAGCATACAATCTCGGTATCTTAGCCTCGCTCTCTCGTCTCTTTCTCCCATCCCTTCCCTCCTCCTCCTCCTTCTTTCCTTCTTTCCATCTTCGGACCATCAACTTGACCGTTAACCTTGAATCGAACGTCCAGTCTACGTCAACCCTGTCGAAGCATCGTTCCAATCAGACGTGCTCGTTAATTCGTCTGTCCGGCCCGTTAACCAATCGATATCCAAATCCAAATCCAAATCGATCCCGCCTCCAACGGGACGACAGCCAGCATTCTCCGCGCAGGACCATTTGCCTCGTGCCTTGTGCCTTGCCCTGCTGCTCCTGCTTGCTGCTTGCTGCACATCATTCAGGTGCCCCCGGTTACCTAGCAAGACCAGGTCCTTGCATAAGTGCCATCCTCAGTTCGATTTGCTATTTGCCGCTATTAATACATCCACCCATTGCTCCCATCAACTGGAATCCAATACACCACAATACAAATACGAATGCAATACATGCTACTATAATACTTCTACCTGACCCCTCTGCTGGTGCCACAGACCGCAGACAGACCACAGGCACAGGCACAGGCACGGGTAACAGACAGACGAGAAGCTTCCAAAGGTCGGCCTAAGCCTCGAAATTCCCTCCCTGACACCTTTGAATTCTATTCTATCCTACTCGGTCTCGTCGTCGTCAAATTCCTCTCTTTGGTATCATATCGATCAACCGTCTCTTCTCCGCTTCTGGCCGGCTACGCCTTTTACTTTTTTATTTTATTTTTTTCTTCTCCCCTCTCTCCTTTCTCACCCCGAACTGACTAAGTACTGACTTATTGTCCGTTCGTTCGTTCTTTTTGCTTGTTATTGCTCGTCCCGCTCGATCGTTCTGGCCATTCACAGCCCAGCCATTCATTCATTCATTCCTTCCTTTCGATATCTAGCCTCCTATTCTCTCCTGACCTACCAAGACGCCAACATCCGATAATTCATTTATTCCCACGGATAAGACAGGAAGGGGATAAAGAAAGAAAATTAACACCATCGCTCTTTTTATCTGCCGTCCCTTTCGGTCAACTCGGACGGAATACATTCTACCCAAGGACCGAGAGAGAGATAGGGAGAGGCAGACAGACATAAAGAAATTCTTCGGTCAGATAGGAACACCCACACCCACACGTTGGCCCCCACCTCCACCTTCCCAGCATCACAATACCCTCCTGATCTTTAAAAACATTCAAACTGCAAACCCAACAAGGGACTTCCCCTCAAACAACCTCCAAAATTTCACGACTCATCCCCTCTCTCCTTCGCCCGCTCTCCTCCCTCAGGGCTCGACCTCTATCGCCGCCTGGCGAAGAGTTCCCTCCTCTTTCTCCGGAGCTTCCTCACACCCCGACTTCTCCAAGATCGCCACGTAACATGACGTCCCCCCAGTATGCCACGATGCCGGCTTCGCCGAACAAGATACCCTCCGCTCAGGCGACACCCACCTTTGCTCAACAGATGCCCGAACTACCCAATAAGAATATCATGAACTGGTCGACGGAGGATGTCGTTACTTTTATGAACGAGCTGGGTTTACCTCAGTATCCGGATGCTTGGATAGGTAAGCTTGGGACGTGCACACGAACACATATGGGTCGATCCCGGTTCGCGCGATAGGGGAAAAGAAACGTGGTACTGATACTTCCGGAATGGATTTGCAACAGATAACGAAGTCACCGGCGATGCACTCATTCACTTGAACCATGACGAACTACTGGAAATGGGAATCGAAAGTATCGGGCATAGGATGCAGATCCTCAAGGCTGTTTACAAAGTCAAGATCGCCCACGAGGTTCCCATCGAACCAGAACATTACGTTCCGATCAGTAAGCTCCACTCGATAATCCAGACCTGTGTTCGAATCTTGACTGATATTGATTCTTCTTAGCCGCCAACCCCGCCGACGCCAACCCCGATACCACCTTTGTTACCGTATCCGAATTCCAGCAGTTGATATCCGCGGTGAAGTTACGTGACGATAAGGTGTTTACGTTAGAACAGGAGTTGAGAAGGGTCAATGAAGCCTTCAATAGGCTGCGAGAGGAAATGCTACCGATTCTGAAGACGATCAAAAACGAAACGAAACCCTTACCGAAGCCATCATCCACCTCAACGGCAACTTCGACCACACCCACCTACAAAGACTTCGATAACGGCGCCTACGATAGGGACACGGCCTATAGGACCCGGGGCCAGGAACACGTATCCGAAAATGTCGACATCCGACGTGAACCCACCCCTCAACCCCTACTATCGCAACCGCCGACGAGGAAATACTCGGTCAAGAAGGTCGATAGCGGGAAGAATTACTTGAAGGGCGCGATATCGCCTGGAAGCGACAGGAGCACGATTCGTGAGCAATTCGTAACAGTCCCGGACCCACCGAACAGTATGGATTCGATAGCTAGCACGCTGGTCCCGACGCCCAGCAGTGCGATTCAGTTGCCTCCGACGACGATCGTAGGGAAGGACAGGTCCGAATCCACAGTATCCCTGCCGACGGCCTCGCTTCCGACACCATCGTCGCCGCATAACGGTGGCCTCTCGCATAACGTTCTGGGACGGAGCTTCAGCACCAACAGGCCCAGCGGCCGATACGGCAGAAGAGAGGAACCGGATCAACATTCGAGAGCCCGTTCGCGAGATCGTGATCTCCGAAGACATGAACCACCACCGATGGCGTCCCCACCTGCGGCAGAAGACGAAGGTAGCAATCCACCTACCGTCGAAATTTTCAAGTCTTTCAGGGTATCCATGGACGACCCGTGTTACAAAGTGCTCCCGGCTGCACTCAAGCGATACAACATTCAAGCCGATTGGCAACATTATGCACTTTATATTGTGTACGGGGATCAGGAGCGCTGCTTGGGATATGAGGAGAAGCCCCTCATTCTGTTCAAACAACTCGACAAGGAAGGAAAGAAACCGATGTTCATGCTGAGAAGGCATGTGAACCCGGAATCCGGGCAGCCGAGCGGCGTGGTGACAGCAAATCCACCCGGAGGCGTCCTATAAGTCTTTACATTCCCCATATTTATAACCTAAACCTCCCTTTTTTTTTTACGGTCTTATAAAGTATTGTTTCTGGTTTTAAAGCATCTCATGGAAAAAGCCAGCTGTTTTCTGTTTCTCCACCTTTTTTTTTTTAGCCTTTCAAACTGATATCAGCATTTTTTCCCCCTCTCTCGACCAATACCTTTACTGACCGAGGCATTTGTTTCTTTTTTTTCCTCTGGTCTTTTTTCCTACGGGCTTCCTTTTTTAAAAAAACTTACTACTACTCTCTGTATTATTTTTCAATGTATACATTTTTACACCTACTCCTTATTCCTTCATGTTTTACCTACAACCGACATTATCATCATCATCATTAACAACAACATTGATCACACACCACACGCATGCCCGGCTTTTTAACTCTTCTTTTGGATTCATGGCTAGTTGCTTTATATTTACGGAGTAGGGTGGTCTTCTGGGACTGTGGGAGAAAGTGGTTTACGGGAATGATGTTCTTTTTTTGTGTTAGATACTTATTATTCAAATATGCATTAGAGATTAGCGATGCATATACATACGTTGAATGCGAAACAGATGAGATTCAGATGAGATTTTAAGAGCGAGATCAAGAGAGGGTGATTCTGTGGGATAGGTTGATTCCATACAGAGAGAGAATAATTTCAAGAAGAGCACCGTTCGAACAAGATGTATACTTGCGATTACGGTTCGGCTGGAATCCGATATAGCGGACACCCAAAGCGTAAAGAAAAATAATATATTATGAAACTGCAGAGGGTATGGTAAAGGTGATCTGAACGATAGAGACTTTTTTGGTTTGGATATCGTACAAAATGCAGGAGAGCATCGCTGTCGTTACTCTCATGAGGCGTATGTACAGCGTCCAATGTAGGTAATCAGTGGTATCTTCGCGGAGAGGGGGGGCATGGCAGTGCTTTCTACGAGGACTTCTCCTCGGCCTTTGGTTCTTCCTTCTTCTCCTCCTCCTTTGGTTCTTCCTTCTCCTCCTCCTTTGGTTCTTCCGTCTTCTCTTCCTTCTTCTCTTCCGTCTTTTCTTCCTTCTTTTCTTCCTTCTCCTCCTCCTTCTCTTCTTTCTTCTCCTCCTCTTTCACTTCAGGTTCGGCTGGCTTGGCAGCAGGCTTTTCCTCCTCCTTTGGTGGGGGCGGGGGTGGTGGTGGGTGGGACTCGACCTTGGCCTCCTTCGGAGCGGCGTGGGAGTCGTGGTGGGAGTCGTGCCCACCCTTGTGAGGAGCAGGCGCAGACTTAACGAGCCAGTAGGACTATTTTAATGTACCGTTAGAACTGTCCGATGCGACCTTTGGAGCCAATTGACTCGACTTGACTTACAGCTGGAACGGTGAAGCCGACGGCGGCGAGGAGCCTACGTTGCAGGTCAATTGGTCAGCCATACATGTTACCGTTTCTCTTGTGGAATTTTAGCAAACGTCGGCGTACCATGGGAGATCGCTGGTCTTCTCGTAGGCGTGATGGGCATCGGAATAACCTCGTCGAGCGACGATTCTGTTGACACCTCGGGCCGCCAGCCCGCTTCGGAAGGCGACGGTAACCAGACGACGGGACGCGGGACGGAACATGGTTTTTTTTTATTTTAATTTTAATACGGATTACAATCGGAAGGGAAAGAATGAGTGGAGATGATAAACCAGAGATCAATTGATGATACTGCGGAGGAGGAGGGTTACGACCGAAGTCCGGAATGGAATGTGAATGTGTCCGGAACAAGTGCGGGTTTTTGTGGTTTGACGCCTTCTTCTATCGGGGCGTTCGTATGGCGGCACCGGTAGCGATGACGTCTATTCTTGGACGCCCGGGGAGGTTCGTAAGACCCCGGGGATCGCACGCGTTGCGGTCCGGCCGTATCTTATCGGACAGCTGGAGCGGTTCCCCACCAACAAACACCACCAAACGACCTCGTCACAGCCTGTGTCTGCCATTTTAGCTCCTTGCTAGCCGGACACGGTCACGTTGGTTTTACCTCGAAAGGTGCATCCTTTGAATTGCTCATCATCCTTCTTTATATACAAGTACTGTCGCGGGAGTACTTGAGGAAGCGAGTGAGTGTAGACAGTGGTGGGGTTTTGAAGATACAATATCAAGCTTGTCTTCGAGAGCTTCACAATTTCAGGTAATCCATCTGCTCCGAAACGAGCTCAGCTGGCTGTGTGGATGGCCTCCTGGATCCTTCATGTTGAAAGTATCTTGTCACGTCCGTGACTTCTGACTTCGATCTCGTTGTCCTAGATAAACCCACCCGAGAGCACACTTGTACCTACCCCCCATTCCACCACCCGAAAATACCGCTTCATCTTCACCACCGACCGACCGATAACCGCTACATTCTACCGTCCTCGCCACCGTCAAAATGTCTCAACAATTTCAGATAAACCCTATCCTTCAGCAGCTGGGGGATGCGGACAGTGATTTCCGGTTCATGGCCCTGAACGACTTGTACGCGCTTGTCACTTCCACTTCGAATACCATTCCTAGCGACTCCGGTTCCACGACCTCGCGTCTCATCGATGGTGTTGTGAAGGCTCTGGATGATACCAACGGAGAAGTGCAGAATTTAGCTGTTAAATGGTTAGCCCGTTATCTATCTCACACTTCCTTTGGGAGATTTGATCATCGTCACGATGGATGCTAACATGGGTGCCTAATATCACCAGCCTTGCGCCACTCTCGCTCAAAATTAAAGATTTGCAGCTCCGAGATCTGTTCGGCAAGCTTACCGAGCTCATCAGCTCGTCCAATGATCCTTCTATCCCGGCAACTGCTCTGCGGCTGGTCATTGCTTCTCTATCGAGATTTGGAGCTTCGGCAACTGCTGGTTCGGCCACGGCCCTCCAAACTGCTCAACAGTCGATTCACCACGTCGTCATCCCTAAACTCCTGACGATTCTTGCTCCGGGAGCTCCCACCAAGTCCGGGCAGGGAGTCTCGATTGACGTTGTTGATATCCTCATCGAGGTTCTGAAATCGTTCGGAGATACCATCGATCCCGGTGACCTCGAGAAGCTCCAGCCCGCGCTTCTGTCCCTGATTGAGAACGAGAAAGCCTCTTCGGTCGTCAAGAAGCGTGCGGTTACCGCCCTCGCCTCGTTGGGTATCTATGCGTCTGATAGCTTGCTCAGTAGGACCGTTTCGCATATGACCATGGTCTTCCTATCCTCTCACATCTCTCCGAATATGCAAAGACTGCTGGTGTCGATTGCCGGTGCGCTTTCTAGGTCTACTCCTAAGAGGTTTGGACCGTACTTGAAGACTTTGGCGCCGTTTGTTATAACCTTGGTCGATGGGCATGATCTGGAGAGAGACGATGATGACTCGGAGCCACAGACCGAACAAGATGAAGTTCGAGAAGCGGCTTTGGCGGCGCTCGAGTCGTTCTTGGCGCATTGTCCCGTTGAGATGAAGGATTTCACGAACGAGGTCATCAGTGCGGGATTGTTGTACTTGAAGTACGATCCCAACTATGTCGAGGAAGAAGAGGATGAGGAAATGGGTGGTACTCAAGCCGATGACGACGAAGAAGACGATGCGGATAATCTTGATGATGAGGAGTTCGAAGACGAAGGTGGGTTGAGTGATGACGATGATATCTCATGGAAAGTCCGACGGGGAGCAGCCAAGTTGCTCAGCACTGTTATCAGCACCAGAGCGGAAGATCTGTTGAAGGAGACTTTGTACAGAGAGGTTGCTCCGTCGCTGGTTAAGCGTTTCTCGGAACGTGAGGAGAATGTCCGCCTTGAAGTTTTGGCTACCGCTACCACGCTCATCCGCAAGACCAGAGATCTGGCATACTCGAGCTCCGGACCTTCGAAGAGGGCCGTGGCGGCCCAAAAGCGCAGAAGGGGTTCGGATATTAGCATGTATGAGCAGGAGAAATCCTCGATGGCGCCACCTAACCAGCCGTCTGCCTCTCATGCTCTTCAGAAGCTGTCGCCGCAGTTGGCCAAGTCTTCCGCTAAGCTACTGAGGAACCCAAGTTTGAATACCAGGCAGACTACCGTCGACCTCCTGTCGGCTTTGATCACCGCTCTACCGGACCCGAACGATACTTTGAAGACCGTTTTACCCCCGGCCGTCAGCATCGTCGCTGCTAATGACGGCGCGTCCGCCGCACCTGCCTCCGCGGCGGCTTCGGGAAGCGCCGCTGCCTCCTCTTCGTCACTTAGGATCGAGGCTCTCAAGTTCTTGAGCATCGCTTTCGTTGAAGGCGGTGATGAGGCCCTTAAGCCTTCTCTCAACGATATCGTCAAGGCTGTTGCCGGTGCCGCGTTGGACAAGTTCTACAAGATTTCGGGTCAAGCTCTTACCACTGCTTCGGAACTCCTCACCCTTCTCGCTCCCGAGATCGCCCTCGAAGATGTTTCCTCGTTCAAGACGCTGTATGATTCCATAGTTTCAAAAATTCAGCAAAACGACGCCGATCTTGAAGTCCGAGAACGTGCTATCGAGGCCATGGGAAGCTTGCTCACGGTTACCAGCGGAACCGAATATTTGGACCAGGAATCCAGAACTCGTGCTTTCACATTGCTCCTTGAGCGTCTTCGCAACGAGACCACTCGGTTGACTACCGTTCGCTCCATCGAAAAACTGGCACACGAAGCTCAGCCCAACGATCTTTCTCCCGCTTGGGTCAAAGATGTTATTTCGGAGCTGGGTGCTCAGTTGAGAAAGGCAAACCGTGCGCTCCGCGGGTCTAGCTTGGTGACTCTTAGGGCGTTGGTTTTGAATCCAAACGTCCAACCTACCTTGTCCGCTGGGACGGCGGATGAACTCGTTACGGTTTTGACGCCATTGCTTTCTTCCAGCGATCTTCATTTGTGCGGGCCCGCGCTTCAGATCCTGTCGGTTCTCGTCTCCGGTGGTATCGTACTCAAGCCGGAGGTCATCACCGGTATCTCCAGCCTTGGTCAGAATCCTCTCACCGGTGGTCCATTGGAGGCACTCTTGGGCTTGATCCGTAGTGCTACCGCAAGGGGACAGGGTAACGACATACTCGTTCAATACTTGAACCTAGGCGTCAACGGCAATACGGTCGTCGTTGCGAAGGTCATCGGTACCATCCTAGCCACCGGGGCTGATCATAAACAACTGCTCAAGTTATCGTTGGGAAGCTTTGTGGATGAGATCCAGACCAGTACTGTCGATAAGCAGAAGGCCCTAGCGTTGATGGTGCTTGGTGAGGCTGCGTTGAACGGACATGGAGAGTTCTCCTTGGGACCGGATATCTTTATCAAACAGCTCAGGTCGAAGAGTGACGATGTACCTTTGGCCGCTGCGACCGCTTTGGGACTTGCCGGTGTGGGTAACCCGCAGCAGTTTGTTCCGGCCATCATTAAGGAGTTTGCGGCCAGCGTCACTCCGAAGAATCAATATCTGCTATTGCATTCCTACAAAGAGGTTGGTGGTTTTGTAACTTTTGTGGTATCGTAAGGGTATGCTAATTGGGGCGTAGATTCTTCAACACTCCGTTCAAAAGCCGGAGAATATTAGCGAGTTTGGTGGTGAGATTTGGAACCACTTGATCACTGCGGCTAAACACGAGGAGAGCAAGAGCATCGCTGCTGAGTGCGTCGGAAGACTTGCTATCATTGATCCGAGAGCTTATATTCCTGGGCTTCAGGTACGTGCGATCTTTGTTTTTTTTGTAGAATACACGAAACTAACGATGAATATAGCAACAATTGGGTGATCCGGACCCGGCTGTCCGAGGAGTCGTCATCTCCGGTCTCCGTTATACTTTGACGGATACCACGGGTAGTTTCGACGCTTTCCTCCAGCCTGTTGTTACGGAACTTTTGGTTGCCATGTTGAATGACCCCAACTTGGACAACAGGAAGCTTGCATTGACCACCCTCAACTCTGCAGCGCATAGCAAGGCCGGCTTGGTCAAGGCGAATCTTTCGTCCTTGCTTCCGTTGGTTTACCAGGAGACCATCATCAAACCCGAGCTTATCCGCGAGGTTCAGATGGGTCCGTTTAAGCATAAGGTTGACGATGGTCTCGAGCTTCGGAAGACTGCGTATGATACTCTGTTCACTATTATCGAAGCTGCTTACGCACGTATGAACCCGGCCCAGGTTTACGACCGTATCATCGCCGGTCTGGGAGACGAACACGAGGTTCAGATTATTTGTAACCTAATGCTCGGGAAATTGGTGGTCATCGGTAAGGATGATGTTATCAAGCGATTGGATAGCATTGCGGAGAAGTACAAGGTCACACTATCGATCAAAGCTAAGGAGAACGCGGTTAAGCAGGAGTTGGAGAAGATGAGCGAGTTGAACAGGTCGATTTTGAGGACCACGTTGACGATTCAGGCACATGTTGGTGCCGGGGCGAATCACGAGCAGGGATGGTTGGGATTTTACGAGTGGGCGAAGCAGAACCATGGGAGTGAGTTGAGCAGTTTGGAGAAGGAGGAGGCGAAGGCTGCGAAGGGGGTCGGGAATTAGATTTCTTCAAGAGCAGGGGATCTGCTTTGTTGGTGGTTGTGGTGGCCTTTTTTCTCCTCACGTTAACGTTTTTGTTTGGCCGGTGGATTTCTGCATACTATGGTATACGATGGTAGGACGGAGGTGTTACGAATTATAAGCATAGCTATCGACGTAAACAGTCTATAAAGCTAGCTAGCAATGCATGCTAAATTGAATGAGGTTTATCTACGCCCGGCCCGGATATGAGTGTTCGTACAGTCGTCAACTTATCTGTAGATGTCAATACGTGGTTATCTCAAGGCTGTATTAAACTCAGTCTAGATCACGAGATCAGTCCGGATCCATCCCGTAAACCAAATGCCTGCTGGCCCGGACTGGTCTTGCAGCAATAGGCTGGATAGTATCTTTGTTTTTCTAATCTCATAAAGGGTATCAATAGATAAGCCTGGTAACTATGGGCCTATGGGGTGGCCGTTGTGCAGATATGCCGCCAAGCCAAGCCGGACTTCCGACTTCTGGCCCGCCTTCGCCAAAAGAGTTCCTGGGGATGGATATACCTATGTTTTCAGGCATGGTAAGATGAATCATGATCACCGAAGCTTGATGGATTACTGGAAGCAAGTCGTATGCCTTGTCTGGATCCGGCAGCTCCACCATTGCTCGGAGGCTGCATTAGTGGTACCAGGTATGGGTTTACGTATGTGTTGCATGTGTCGTTGTTTTAGCCTTCCGGGGTGGGAGATGCCGGGACTCATGGTTCCAGATTCGATATCTCGGAGCTCGAAGCTTTGGACGAGGCCTCTTATGAACGGAGGCGAGCAAAATAGAGCCCGCGTCCGTTTTTGCCCGCTATACGGTAACCTTTGGCCTTCCCCGGAGGAGGGGTGTGCGAAGTATGTACAGTTATGTAGTGTAATCGTGTAATAGATGAGGCTACGTGGAGGTTACTAGCTAGCTCAAAGCGCTTAACAAAGAAGCACGGATTGTTCTGGCACCTTCGAAAGGCTGCGGTTGAGCCACAACAGTGACTCCGAATCCTAGTTTATTGAGTGGGATATTAACCTCAGACAGTGGCAAAGGCGCATTACTTCGTTACGGTTTAGTTTAAGCAAGTTAGGCTGAGGGACGTGTGAGTGTTCAAGTGAGTGCGGTGCATGACCAAGCAGCTGTTAAGCTACGCCGTGAGCTGCCTTGACCTTAGATCAGATCGGATCCTCAACCTTCTCCTCCACTTCCTACTTCCTCCCACCTTCACCAACCACCAACCATCATCCATCACTCCTAAGCCCTCATCTCAACCTCTCCAGCTCTCTTTGTTTTTCAAAAGAACTCACATTTTAGTATTCTCCTAGATACCTGCTTTTTTTTTTTTTTTCCCTGCATCTCTACGCGATTTCCTTACTCCACATACAGCACCGTCTACCATCATGGCTGAAGAAGATCACAAGCACAAGAAGGTCAATTTGACGTATGTATACCTCCTGGAATCATCATTCCAGCTTAAAGATCCATCGAACCAAAGTATCTAACCGCGTTTTTTGGCTCTTCGAATAGTGATCCTTCCGGTGGTGAGAAGAAAGAGGTATGACGACGACATCCCACCTTTTATCGATAAAGCAGCCCTCGTCCTGCTATTCCCGGTCAACACCTCGTATGCTGACGTATTCCCCTGCTATCCATCAGGTCGACGCGACCGCTACCGCCATCTTGAAGAAAAAGAAGAAGCCAAACAGCTTAATGTGAGTATCCCATCTTCTTTTACAAACTTCCGATCCTATTTCCGGACGAACGGGGAAAAAGACTAACATTTATCTAACAGCGTCACCGACGCCTCTAACGATGACAACTCCGTTATCGCCCTCTCCAACAATACTATGGAGACCCTCCAGCTCTTCCGTGGAGACACAGTCCTCGTCAAGGGAAAGAAGCGACGGGATACCGTTATGATTGTTCTTGCGGACGATGATTTGGAAGATGGTAGTGCGAGAATCAACCGTGTGGTTCGAAACAACCTACGGGTGAGACTGGGTGATATCATTACCGTTCATCCTTGCCCGGATATCAAATACGTATGTCTACCTCGAATGCAAACTATATTCGGATGCAAGGGGATTCTAATAGCTTTCTTTTTTTTATTTTAATTTTTTTTACAGGCCAAACGGATTGCCGTTTTACCCCTTGCCGACACCATCGAGGGTCTCACGGGCTCCCTCTTTGACGTTTACCTCAAGCCATATTTCCTTGAGAACTACCGACCGGTCCGACAAGGTGACTTGTTTACCGTCCGTGGTGGTATGAGACAGGTGGAATTCAAGGTTGTGGAGGTCGACCCACCAGAATATGGTATCGTGGCCCAGGACACTGTCATACACTGCGAGGGCGAGCCTCTGAACCGCGAAGACGAAGAGGGCAACCTCAACGATGTTGGTTACGATGATATCGGTGGCTGCAGACAGCAGATGGCCAAGAGTATGTTTTCCCGGTCCCTCTGTATGATCTTTTAGCGTAATATTCTAACGCGAAACTCAAGTCCGTGAATTGGTTGAATTGCCACTTCGCCACCCACAGCTCTTCAAGAGCATAGGTATCAAGCCTCCAAGGGGTATCCTGATGTACGGACCTCCCGGTACGGGTAAAACGTTGATGGCCCGTGCTGTCGCCAACGAAACCGGTGCCTTCTTCTTCTTGATCAACGGTCCCGAAATCATGTCCAAGATGGCCGGTGAATCCGAGTCCAATCTCCGAAAAGCCTTCGAGGAAGCCGAGAAGAACTCGCCGGCCATCATCTTCATTGATGAAATCGACTCGATTGCACCAAAGCGTGAGAAGACCAACGGTGAAGTCGAAAGGCGTGTCGTTTCTCAGCTTTTGACTCTCATGGATGGAATGAAATCCCGAAGCAACGTCGTCGTCATGGCTGCCACCAACCGACCCAACTCCATCGATCCCGCTCTCAGACGTTTCGGACGTTTCGATCGTGAGGTCGATATCGGTATCCCAGACCCAACCGGCCGTTTGGAGATTCTCCAGATTCACACCAAGAACATGAAGCTTGCCGATGATGTTGATCTTGAATCCATTGCCGCTGAAACCCACGGCTATGTCGGTTCTGATATCGCCTCGCTTTGCTCCGAAGCTGCCATGCAACAAATTCGTGAGAAGATGGATCTTATCGATCTCGATGAGGATACTATCGACGCTGAAGTTTTGGACTCCCTCGGAGTCACCATGGAGAACTTCAGATTCGCCCTCGGAGTCAGCAACCCATCCGCTCTTCGTGAAGTTGCCGTCGTTGAGGTTCCGAACGTCAAGTGGGACGACATTGGTGGTTTGGACGGCGTCAAGCGCGAACTCATCGAGTCCGTTCAGTATCCAGTCGAGCATCCCGAGAAGTTCCTCAAGTTCGGCATGTCCCCATCGCGTGGTGTCTTGTTCTACGGACCCCCCGGTACCGGTAAAACAATGTTGGCCAAGGCCGTCGCCAACGAATGTGCTGCCAATTTCATCTCCGTCAAGGGACCGGAACTTCTCAGCATGTGGTTCGGTGAGTCCGAATCGAACATTCGAGACATCTTTGACAAGGCTCGTGCTGCCGCTCCTTGCGTCGTCTTCTTGGACGAGTTGGATTCCATTGCCAAGTCCCGCGGTGGCAGCGTTGGAGATGCCGGCGGTGCCAGCGACAGAGTCGTCAACATGCTTTTGACCGAGCTCGACGGAATGGGTGAGTTTCCCTCCAGATAAATTTGATTTTATAGAATTATTCACTAATAGCAATCTAAAAATATAGGTGTCAAGAAGAATGTCTTCGTTATCGGAGCAACCAATCGACCGGAACAGCTTGACGCTGCTCTTTGCAGACCCGGTCGTCTTGATACTTTGGTCTACGTTCCTCTTCCGGACCTGGAATCCCGTCTCTCGATTCTCAAGGCGCAGCTCCGAAACACCCCCGTTGCCGACGATATCGACTTGGCCTACATCGCCAGCAAGACCCACGGATTCTCCGGTGCCGATCTTGGATTTGTCACACAACGTGCTGTCAAGCTCGCCATCAAGGAGTCCATCGCTGTCGAAATCGAACGCAGCAGGAACAAGGGTGATGATACCGAGATGGCTGACGAGGCCGAATACGAAGATCCAGTTCCTCAGCTCACCAAGAAGCACTTCGAGGAGGCCATGTCTGCTGCCCGTCGTTCCGTTTCGGACGTTGAGATCCGAAGGTACGAGGCTTTCGCCCAGCAGATGAAGCAGGCCGGTGGCATGAACGTCTTCAGATTCCCATCGGCAGCCGAAGCCGGTGCCACCTCGACCGACGGTGGTGCTTTCGGAGATGCTGGTGAGGATACCAGTCTATACGAATAAATCGGGGAGATGATAAATCGTTATGTCTTCCGGTCTCCTTTTTTAGTTGTTTTCCTACATTACGGCTTCCTTTGTTTTTCTTTACTCACGTGGTCGCAAAAGAGGTTTTCTGTTCTTTGTTCTGCTCTTTGAAAGCAGGCTGTTCTCTCGGTCGTCGTATAGTCGGACGGTCCATACATAACTCATATTCAAATGTATTCCTCTACCTTCATGTCATCACCGAAACCCCTACCATCATCCCTGTTACACCTTTTTTGTAAACAGAATTAAGAGAATGGAAAGAGACAATTGAATGAAAACTTCATCGGTGAGATAATTTAATGGTGGGGTAGTAAAAGCTTGTGGGTAGGAAAAGGTTTATGGGATAATCCACTCGCTCCTGATGTCTGACGCGAACGAACCAAAACGGCAATAAATTCCGTGCTACGGCACCTCCACAGTATCATTTATCAAAATTATGTTATAGGTATTTTCGGGGGTTCTTTTGAGTATCTGGAACATCGCGAAAGTTTCGATGTCATTCTTTTCATCTTCCCAAGTTGAGATCTGGAGCTCATGGTGAGCCATAAGCTGTATTTTAGGCTCACTCGCCAAAGTTGATCAGCCACGACACCGCGATGCCACCACAGCCATCATCAAAACGTCCGTTGGCATCAGACGCCGCCACAAGCTGCTCGTCACCGCAATCCCTGTCGGACACCATAACGTGGGCATACTCGCTCCGCGACTTCCTACCCGCCTTCGCGGATCGCCAAACAGCGATCCTCAATTCCGCCGGGGATGTGACGTTTTCGACCCCTCACGAAACGGCGATAACCACTTTTACCGCATTATTTTCTATCGCCGCGGCCGCGAGGGGGAGGCCTGGGATTCCGCCCGAGAAGTACGGGAAGGATGGGATCGGGAGGAGAAAAGGGGGGTTGGGGGAGATATTGAGGGAGGGGGAAGGGGAGAGTGTCACCCTTACTTCTGGTGATGACGGCGGGGGGGAGGGAGGGAAGAAGATTGTTAAATGTTACGACGAAGGGTTTACGCATGTGAAAAGGATATACAATCACGTTGTTACCAAGACCGGGGAGCAGATGGATAGATTGTTAGATGAGGTTTTGAAGAGTGGCGGGGAAGGGTATGTTGCGGGGTGTGCGAGTGCGGATTTTAGGGTCGAGTTGGAGGCTGAGGAGGATGTTTGTGATGAGGGGGTGGTCAGTGTGCCGGTTAGAGCGCCGAAGAGGGAGAGCATTGTGAGGAAGGAGAGGAGGGGGAAGGGGGTGGTGAAGAAGGAGGGGAAGGAGGTGGTGGCTGATGAGGCCACAGAGACACCATCACGACCGGAAGCACCGAGTTCTAAGGCTTCGACATCCTCATTATACGCAGAAATACACCTCCACCGCTTCATCGCCGTATCCTCCATCCCGTACTACAAATACCTCGACCTAACATCCTCCTCCCGTCTCCGCTTCTCCGATACATCCTCGAACTCCTCCACCCTCCCCTACCCGACGGTGACCTTCTACGCCCTCCGCGTGATCCAACGCTGGCTTTACAACCCCCTGAGGATCGGAGAAGTCCTCGAAGAATTCGAACCGAACGCTCATCTCCATTTACTCTCAAACTGTAAACGCCAAGACCGTAACGGGTACCCCCCACCGCTTGCAACCGCAAAGGGAATAATTGAAGTCGCCAGGGCGGCGGATTATTTAGGAATAACAGAGTTATCGGAATGGAGTGGGAAGATACTCAGGAAGATGTGTCATGGGTTGCATAGATGCAGCGGAGCGAGTTGTAGAACCATGGTTCCCTATATTCTCGATGAGATTTATAGGAGCGGAGGGATGGGGCTGGATGAACGGTTGACCGCGGATATCAAGGAAGTTTTGGCGATGAACGTGGAGAGTATGTGGAAGAGACCGGTGGTCATGTTGCACGACGGGTGTTTGAAGGAATTGGTGGAGGCGTTTAAGGGGTTACACGCTGGGTGCGGGGTTCCTCCCAACGGAGGGGCCATCAATAAAGTACCGAAGAAGAAAGGGAATAATAGTAATGGAGGAGAAGAGGATATCATAACGAGACCGTTGCATTGGTGGCATTTATATCTGGAGTTGAACAGAGTACGGGTTTCGGTCATGATGTCGGCATCGGGGAATACGAATCGATGGATGGAAAAATTGTTAGGGCCGACGATGGAACATTGCGTTCACGAGATCGCTAGGGGGTTTGACGACCCCCGACTTGCGGCGGATTTGGCGAGTAAAATGGAAGATGGGAGTTTTCAGAAGGATGTGGTGGGGGAGATGTTGATGATGGTCAGTATGAGTAGCATCTTCGGGGGTAATGGTACGGAAGTTGGGATTCGGTTCGAAAAGGCACCGCTGAACAGACGGACCGTCAAGGCTGTTTTCGAGGGGATCGTGAACCTGAGGAAGTTTACATGGGAGGGGAGGGATCATGATGAGTGGGGCAAAGCGGAGAAGAAGGTTTTGGAGTTTCTGGGGAGGGAGTGGATGACCATCGTCGTCGGGGGGGAAGGGAAGGATGGGAAGAGCGGGTTCGCCGGGTGGAGACCTGCGATGTTGACGGTTTTGAGTAGGAAGTTGAGGGTTTCCGTGGATGATTTGTTGGGGAAGGGGGCGAGGAAAGGGATGACGATGCAGTCCGCCGGAAGGTCGAGGGGGAGAATGGTTAAGGATAGTTTTGGGAACGACGTTATGGTCGATAGCAGGGAGCTCAGGAGGACCGAGGTCGAGGGGGGTACCGGTGGACCTTCTTCTTCTTCTCCTTCGAGGGCTTTGAGGCCTGAAGCTGAGGCTTTTGTGCCTACCGGCGGATAAATTATATACGGTGGTGTTCGGGCGCCTCATTTTTGTATAACAGGTAAAATGATAAGTTTGATATGATATACTCTATCTACACTATTACCTATTCGCTGCATACTAATATGAATAGAAATCATCAATATCGAGCTGAAAGAGAGGAATGTTGCATTTTCCGCGTTGCGATTTTCTTGTGCGACACGAAAGTCAGCCCGTTTGGGAATCCTCCCCCTGCACTCTTCCTTCGCAACCCTTCGGCCTTTGACCCTCAACCCTCGACTCTCAGCCTTAACCTCCATACCCACGACAACACCACCCTCCCTCCTCTCCCCCCGGTTACCGAGTAAAACGAATGACCGGCGACGTGTCAACCTCCGCATCAACACGGCCGCTCGACGAGCCGACGCCATTCCACAAAGCCGCCCGCGATGGCACCGGTAACCCACAATTGCTGCTCGAGAAGCTGCCGGCCATGCTTCATGGTGTCGTACGTCCTTCCCCCCCCCGATAAACCCCCCAACATCGAATACATAACTGACCAATAAAACAGATGATACAATGCGCAGATGGTACCAAAAGCCCTCTCCGCGAATACCCATTGATGAAAGAATAGAGAGACACTGACGGGCAAGGCATATCGGAACAAACCACAGTCTTCAAACACCCGGCGAGGTCGCACCCTCGGGCGATACTGCACACGAATGCGCAGATGAAAGCTACCATCCCCGCGACGGTGGATAGGTTTCAACAGGCGTTGGATATGTTGGAGATTGAAATTGTACTTCCCCCTTGTGTCCATACGGTAGGGTTTGTTTTAACCGGGAATGTAAAATATAGTTGAAAGCAAAAGCCGTCCTCCACCGCGATCTCACAAAATTCTACACCGCTGCAGAACTGGCCCGCCAAAAGGAACTGGAAGAGGAAGAAAGAAAAGCAGCGTTGGAAAGGGAAGCGGAAGCCGAACGACTCCGAATACAAAAACAATCCGAGGAAGCGGAAAAACAAGCTGCTGCCGAAGCTGCCGAAGCCGCCGCGAATGCTGCCGCCGCCGCAAATGCTACTGCTGCTGCTGCGGCTGTACCTGCTATATCCACCGATCTGGAAATGACACTTGATGATAACGAACCACCGCCGTCCGCTCAACCTCCCGTGGAAAGTAAGGATACGGATATGGACCGGTTATTCGAAGATATGCAGGATGTTGAATCCTTTAAAGTCGAGGAAGACGCAACAACAACAGCGAACGCACAATCATCCCACCACCCACTCGAAATGAATATCCCCCTCGTAGCGGCAAGTAACTCCAACGTCGTCTCCCTAGGCGACGACGGTAACGACAAAAATGCCACCGCCAAACCCGACGGGAAGATTAAACCCGAATCGTCGCCAAATCTAGCAGCTGCAGCGGCGGCAGCGGCGGTAGCAGCAACATTCGAAGATCCCATCGTACTGGATTCACCGTTATTACCCCCCGCGGAAGGGGAAGAAGGAGAACCTCAATCGGCGGTGGATCTGTTCGGTGACGATCCGTTAAATCCCGTTGGTGAAGCGGGTAAAGACGGTAGCGGTGGAGGCGTAGCGGGTGGGAATATGTCGATCGAAGAACAGATTGACATAGACTTTTTGTTCGCGGGGCCTGGTAATGCTACCAATCCTACGGATGGAAGTGCCACCGCCGCTGCCGCCGCTGCCGGTAATACCGGCGGTGCGCATGAAACTTCCGTGGATGATTTGTTCGGAGATCTGGAAGTCGATGGGTCTGGCGATGCGGGTAAGCTCGATATGATGAATTTGGATATGATTCCCGGTTTGGAAAAGGAAGCTGGGAAGGGGGTTGACGATCCGAAGAAGGCCGGGACCGGTCAGGGTCAGCCTGATATCGATCTCACCCAAGCCCTAGGAGCGGGTTCCTTTGACGACCTTTTGGCCAGTTTCGATCTCGGACAGTTGGGGAACGATGAGACCAGCTTGTTCGACGATGCGTTTAATATTTATGATAATTAATCAGGGGAGGCTATGCAGCGTGCGTTGGTTGGCGGGTTTGGATCGTGTACTTTTCAATTCTACGCATACAGGGAGCTAGCCGTGTGGATGACATCTACAGTTCACAGTCACCGATATAATTAATCATGACACGGCAATTTAATGTAATACATACTCAACGATCGTCTTCCATTTGCACGTGCACGTCTCTCTACGTAGTTAGCCCCGAGGGTATACGACAACTTTTCTTCTGAGCACAAAAAAGGACAAACAAAAGATCAAAACGCCATGGAAGAAATGCGATGTGAGATCGATGGCCCAAATGAAAGAAAATGTACAGAGAAAAAGCAAAAGGTATAGACTGGTTTTCGAGGTACGTCGGCTTTTTGTATTCCCCAGCGATCAGAAACATGAGAATCGACGCTTGTCAGGTACAGACGGAGGAAGAGAAAGAAGGGTACGAGGCCACGATATCACCAGTGATGACCATCCGGTGGACGCGTGTATCAGGGAGACAAAGGGAACACATGGGTAAAAGTTATGTATCCATAAAGCAAGACAAAAAAAATTAAAGACAACGTAGCCTCGTTACCACCATTATGAGCAGTCACATTATTCGTAAAAGATCCACCCGTCAGAGACTCATTCGTCGTCCATTATCGTCAGAGAAAAAAAAAAAAAAAAAAGGAACGAGCGTGATCGATCGGTCAGTCATAAGAGCTAACGCGAAATGATCCCAAGCTCATCATCAATGGGCCAGCGAACCCATTCCCCAGGGTCAGGGGCGACATCATCCTTCATCAAGAATCGAACATTTTTCGGTCCATCGTTAACAGCTCCGTTGGGGATATCGTTGGACCGATCCAGTGGCTCGAAATCATCAGGTGGGGAATCGTCGTCTTTGTCGTCGTCAACGTGCTACGATGCGCCGACGGTGCCCTCTCGCTCAGCCAAAAGTCGGAAAACACTAGGGATACCGAAGGGTGGGGTGAACCCGGTCTCGGTGATCACGGCGGTGATGTACTTGGGGAGCGTGAGATCGTAAAGAAGGTTGACGATGTGCAAGTTCGGAATCTCAGCGTGGTTCTGGAGAGGACTGTCGTCACCGATGAGTGCTTCGGTAGGGCCTATTCGACGCGACGTTAGCATGTCAACAACGAAAAGGAAAAGGATGGAACGTACCGAGCTCGTTGGTAGTGATGCTGTCCATGACAATCTTATCAGACAACTTGAGACCCTCGCAACAGATCATGACGGGCTTCTGATACTCGGCGGCTGTCATCGCGACCGCGGAAGTCCCAGCCCTGGAGTAGCAGGCGCCGTTGGCGTAGACAGCATGGGCACCGAGGAAGACCTTGTTGACCGTTTTCATGACGTGGTCAAGAGCGTGCAAAGTAGTGTATTTGACCTGAATCCCAGCCCTGGTGAGATCTCTGGCCATGCCTCTACCCTCAAAGTAAGGTCGTGAATCGATGACAATAACCGAGAACTGCTTGCCATCGTTGAGAGCTCGAAGGAGAACGCGTTGAACGACGGTAGACTTTGCGTAGGTCAGGATGACGTCGCCGTTGGCAATTTTGTCGGCAGCAACGTTAGCAATGACGTCCTGGGCGACGATGATACGTTCTTTCATGTAAGTGTCGATGGAGGCGGTGAGATCCCTCTTTGCTTCCTCGTCGGGGATTTCAGGCGGAACACGCGAAGCAATGGTCTTGAGCCATCGGATGGCATTTCCCTGAGAGACGGATAGCTTTCGGCCAACGGCAATCTGTGAAATCTGCAGATTGAGGTGCTGCGTGAGGTTACGCGCAAGAGCAACGCCTTCCGGGGTGCAGTAGTCATTGATGACCTGTAAAAGAGAAGTTAGCATCCATCCGGATATATCCAGACGAAAGCGGGGAGGGACCTTACCTCCTTGAAGACCAAAAGCATGTAGAGACATCGAGCCGTAGATCCGATGATCTCGAAGTTGCGGAGCTTCATCGACAAGCGAACAACGGATGGATGGACGTCTCTGTTAATGGTCGCCAAATCGATAGGCGGCTTGTTCTCCTTCAAGTGTTCGAAGAACGGAATTCGCTTGTTCTCGGGCTCCGCGACGGTCTTCGCATCGCCATCGGTGGGAGGAGCCGCTTGTTGCTGCTTGCCCTTCTGTCCCTGTTGTGTCGGTTTGGAGGTTCCCGGTGAGGCCGAAGCCTGGCCTTGCTTGGTTGGCGTGCCACCCGAAGCTGCCGGTGCATCGGGAACATCACCACGTTGAAGTTTTTCAGCAGCACGACGAGCTTGCTTCTCTGCTTTCTTTGCTTCCTTCAATTCCTTGCCGGTAAGTTTCTTCTCACCTGGAGCGGAAGCCTGAGCGCCGGCGGCCTTGGTGCTGTCAGGTAAGGTACTCATGTCTGGATTGATGAGAGGCGGTGCGAACGGTTTGAGAATAGATGCCTTTGGTTGACGGAGTCGATGGTTCTCCGATAGAACGGGGGTGGAGCGGGGGTAGGGAAAGGTGCTGATCTGAAGGGAACCGGGGCCCGGGAGGTCCTGGTCGTCTTCCTGCTGAAGGCACCAACCGGCGATTTCCTCGCAACGAGCCAGATCCGCTGCTTCGTCGACGACGTCAGGTGGGGTTGGTGTGAAGCCGGAATCGTTATCGGAGTCGTTTTCGTGTTCCGAAGCCGAAGGAGTCGGGAGCTGGGTGATTGTTTTGTTCGCGTCCTTGTCCTGCTTCTTCTGCTCTGGCTTCTTCGAGGTTGGTGCGGATGGATGAATCCCAAACAACAACGCAGTCGATGACCCTTCCTTCTCTCGTTGCTCCGGTCGTTCTAGCAACGGTTTCTCCTCTCTGTCTTTATCGATAACGACGGCGCCCGATTGCACGATGACCGAAGTCGCTGTATCTCGAGGCAAGCGAAAGGAGGACTCGCCAGCCGCCTGTGGCACAATGGCAGGCAGCACCGGGTCTTCGTCAACTCGTCTTTCTACTTCCTCTTCCTCTCCTTCTTTTTCTCGCCCGTGCTCGTAGACGACCGTTGCTTCGGGGAGGTGGTCGGCCACTCGCTCTCTTATCCGGTCGTAATTGCCGGGACCTACGACCTCGAAGAACCGTCGGTTGATCGGTTCTTCTTTCTCCTCCTCCTCCTCTCCTTCTTCCCTCTCGTCAACCTCTCTTTCGTTTTCTTCTTCTACCTCCTCCTCTGCCGAGGCAGCAGCGGGGACGACGGGAGCGGACGCCCTCGGCGGGGTCACCGAAAGCTTTCGGATGACCTGCTTCGGAATCGAAGCGGTCGACTTGCTCTTCCGAAGTTTTGTGACTTCCCTCGGTGGGAAGTCACACGAGCGTGGTGACGACGGCTGCGGCGGGGGCGGCGATTCGATAACGACAGGACCCGTCAATGGGTCCGTCGAACGGGCGGAGGATGCTGACGATGATGAGGATGGGCGGGATGGTGGTGATGATGATGCGGGCCGAACGAAAATCCAACGTCGAGTCAGCCTGACCTCGACGCTTTGGTGGGGAGGGGTGTTGTTTGTGGGTTTTTTCTTTCGGCGCCAAGACCTGGCGGGGACGCAGCCGCCAAGGCGCTTGGTCACCCACCGACCGAAGCGCATTTCGATGCTTGTTAGCTGATAAGAAAAAAAAATTGGCGGTGGTGGTGTGGTGAAGATGGAGATGGAGATGGCGATGAGAAAAAGAAGAGAAGAAAGGGAGAAGAGAGTAAAAAATGAGGTTGTGGCTAGTGCTCTCTTCGCTGTGATGAGTCTCAGCACCGCAGCACGGCTGCTTCAGCACAATAATAACATCCAGCACAGCATTGAATTGTAAATATCCACTCTCCGCCGGCCGCCACAGCGCACCGTAAATTAATTCCAACTGCCTGCTTTATCGGAAACCAGAAGATAGATATAAACAAGCAAGTAAACAGGAAGTTATATGTACTGCGCAAGCAAGCCAAGAGAGCAAGTAAACACCACCCCTTTCGACGGTTGGAAGCAAACAAGATCGTGTGCCGCGCAGCGCAGTCACAGTGGCAGTACAGGTACAGACGGTCTACAGAACAACCCCGAAGGAACTCACCTGTTTCGCAGCGAGGAGGTGCAGGTACCCAAGCTCGGTTACGAAGCAAAGGGGGTCTCCTCTATCTATCATAATAACTACCCTCTCAGGCAAAGTAACCAACAGATAGCGAAGCTATAATATACCATACCGAGGACAACAATCCTACGTGGACGGCCAAGGGTCTTATCGTTTTCTGCTATCCATCGTATCGTATATTCCCTGCCCGTCCCTGTTTACTCTGGTTTTTTTTCAACCGTGTAAAACTAATGCGCATGTAAGGGGACCGGGTCAGACCAACCAGACATAAAACGGCTCGCCTGCATCACACCGGATCGTAGTACACGCCCAGCAAAAGAAAATAGGAAAGAACAAAAAGAAGTTAGGGCGGGGTTTTTTTTTTTTGACATTATTTGTCCGTTCCGCGATGGCGTTTCAAAACATGTCACAAACACTTCGAAGCCAGCTGGCTGGTATCATATAGGTTGACACCTGTAGCACACTTTATCTGTACGTGCTTATATAAGTAGAGATAGATTGTTGGTAAGCGGTATCAAACAATTGATCAACAGCTGGGATGCAGCTCGGTACGGAATAGGCAGTCTTCGTGAACGGAACAAAAAACAAGCATATGTCAAAATCCACCGCTGGACAATAAAACCAAAGCCGTGCTGCAAAAAATCGTACTCGAAAACATCAAACGGAAAAGAAAGTAACGTGAAAGCGATCGATCCCGTGGCTCGAGAAAGAGGCGGAAAAAGCAAAAGGCTACGCACAATCGTGATCTCATCTCGTATGCTACCGAAAAAGGAAAAAAGGTCCATCCTCGTAAGAGACAAAATTCTAGAATGTCTCTTTCGCTTCAAAGACCTGGGGTAGATGCCTCGGAGGCATTCTACTCCCCAAGCGGCATCCCATCCACGGAGTGGCCCAGGCTCTTCCAATTATCAGCATACAGCTCCGCATACTTGATCCTCTCCTGCGCCCAATCCTGGTGCAGTCTGTACTTCCGTCAGCCGTGTTCATCCGTACGTTGAAAAGAGAGGAAGGGAAACATACCTCGACACATGATATTGACTTCCCTGAAAGTAAATCAATTCATCCCTCACGCACTCCTTGATCAACACCCCTCTCGCCCTCTGCCTCACGATGCTCTCCCGATCGGCCACAAGGCTCGCCTCCATCTTCTCGATCTCCCCATCCTTGACCTGTTCCTTGGGCTTCAACCTCGTCACCTTCAATTTTTCCTCCGTAGTCCTGATCCTCTTCTCGAGATACGGGATATTATCCCCCGCGTACTTATCCTTCCTCTCGAACAGCTCTCGCATGGACACGAGCGCATCCCGATGTCGCTTGAGATCCTCGAGAACGCCGATATCCCAGGCTTTGATCTCATCTTCCATGATACTCTGCGCCGTATTCAAATGCTTCGCGACGGCCACCAATCCATCGTTCAAGGGGGCTACCTCGGACGTATCCACCTTGTACGTCGCCTCGGTCGTATCCGTCAGACTTTCCAGCGCTTGCGAGAAACGGCGGTAGTCCGCCGCAACACCCTCATGTCTCTTCTCGATCCTCTCGAGAAGGTTGCACAGTCCGATGTACGTTTCCGAAGAGCGGCGGATTCCCGACCTCACGGTTTCAAACGTATGTTCCAGATCCGCGGGGAGGGAGTCTTCCAGGTGCGGCGGGAGTGGTTTGTCCGCGAATTCCTCTTGGACGGAAATCGTAGCCTGCTTGCGCCAGACCGCCAGTTCCTACCCGAAAACCCTGTTAGCGAGGTCCACCTGCCATCGATGATGGATTACTAACCGTCGGCACCGTCAAAAACATAACAACCAACGTCTCCTCCTTCAAAACCGGATGCCTAACGAGCGCGTTCGCAAACCTCGCCAGTCCCCTCCGTCTCCTCTCGATGAACGCCGTGTCGGCAGACAGATAATGTCCGTTGACCGCAAGCCTCTTCGGCGGCATGAGCGGTAACTGTCGGAACGGATACCGTTTCTGCAAACACTCGAGCAACCATACAAAGTCACTGTACCTCCGGACAACCCTGGATCCGCGCCGTGCGCTCGCGACTTGGTAGTTTCGATGTTGGAACATAAACATGCCTTCTTTGTCGGGGAGGACGGTGACCGTGATGTTTTCCTCCACCCGGTTGCCTCCGCCGGATGCGGCACCTCTGATGCTTCCGAAGGTCGGGCGGAGGCTGCTACCGGCGACGGACCCGTTGTCGGTCGGATCGCCGAACCCTTGCTGCCCTCCGAATCCAGGTGGTGCCCCGAAGCCGCCGGGCTGGGTTTGAGGCGGTGGGCCCCAGGCGTTCGTCATCGTGGGTTGTCGCGGTAATCGTAAAGAAGCTTGCAGGTCGTCCGCTTCGGTCATCGCAGGGGTGTACGATGGTCTGGAAGGTGACAAGGATGGTGCCTCGAGGGACCCGACGTCCGGTGCGTCCGGGTAGGTAGCAGGAGCGGCGGTTGCGCCGTTGGTCTTGCTCGCGGGACCATGGTTGTGGCCTTCGTGAAGCTCGGGGCTTCCCCAGGGGTCCTCCTGGCTCGGAGCGCTGTGGGACATGACAGGCGGACTCGGGGGAGTCTGGATGGGTCGGTCTTGAACGGACGGTGAGGGTCGTCCGGGTGGTTGTTCGAGAGGAGGAGGAACAGGCTTGGTCGGTGCTATCGTGGGGATCGGTAGATCTAGAGCAGGACACCCGGACGGCTCATATTAGCATTTCAACATTCCCGAGCCACCTCCAAGCTTCCCTTCCCTCCCGTTTTATCCAAATAAAAATAACCAAAAGAGGTAGAAGAAAACGAAGTGAGAAAAGAAGGCAAGAACGAACTCCTCTTCCGATCGTCCACAGCATCGAATCCCAAGTACTCATCCCCATCTTCGGCCAACGCCACGAGTGCCAGGAACACATTGAATGCCTCCCGGTTGATCACAGTCCCATCGTCCCTGTTCCTCCCAGCGATCAAATCCAAAATCCGATCCCAATCCGAAGTTTTGACCTGCGACTCCCCGAGCAAACGTTCCAGGGCACCGACGGTAACGGCGCCGGTGACGCTTAAGATCTCATCGAAGAGGTCGATGTATTCTTCGGGAATGGTAGCTCCTCTCATGACATTTCTGATCATTTCGGAGTTACTCCCGCTGCGTTTGGAACGAGGGGTAGGCATGCCCCAGGGACTACCGCCACCCAAACCATCATCGAAGAGGGAGGAGCGGGGGCCGTCGGTGGCGTTGTTGTTGCTTCCGGAAGCACGGCCGACATCGTCATCGTCGAAGAGGGAGCTGCGATTTCGGACCGGTGACGCGTCTGTGGGACTGGATCCAAAGAGCGCCATTATGATGATGCAGAAGCTGTTGAAATTTCTCCGGAGATATTTTTTTTTTTTTTTTTTTTTCCTTGAGGAGAAGGTGGGAAGCTGTTTTCGGAGCTTCGAAGGGAGTGGCGAGGGATGCGATGAGGAGGAGGAGGAATCGGTGGTGGTCGGGGTGGCCCGAGGTCGACTCCGCACAGCAACAGGCAAGCTCCCTCGCTTCGATGGTGAGAGATAGAAAGGTAGCACCACCGTACAACCGTTGGCTCGAAACAGCCAGCGATGTAAATGTGACGATACGATAGATCTTACGAATACAGAATCGGTGATACGGACAGAGAAAAGAAAGAATCGCAAACCTTTGGCCTTTGTTTCCGTCCCAAACTTCCAGATGGATGCGTATTCCGTTGTAACGTACGTGCGTATGTATGATGTGATGTATTATGAAGTATGTATCCAACGGACGCAGAAGCACAGCGACTACGACCGGGGGGAAAGACCCAGCGCCGAATTGCAAACGAACGCTCCCTCGGGACAAAGCAGAGTAAAGTATGGACGTACGAATATAAATATCAAGGGACGAGCGATCCAATGATTTTTTTGAGAGCGAGCAAGCGAGACTTTTAAGATAATAGCGCAAGCCAGCCGGGGAGAGATGGGACTTGACCAGGGGCCGTTGTCTGTCAGATAACTATTCCTCTCCGTACTGCGCGGTGGCTGGGACCAAACATCATGATACGATGGGACCGTGGTATTGGGTACCAACCAGGTACCTGTCGGGCCTTGGATCGAAAGGGACAGGCAAAGAAAGGTATCCCAGCATTAGTATCTACGGAAAATGCCCCGGATACCATTTCCATTTCTATTATAATCAAAGGCGCCATCAGAGCCCAAAAAGGTCGAGGTGGAGAATACAACAGCAACACAAGTACCGATTCTTGTTGTTTTGATCAGATCGAATCCCTCTCCGGAACCTTATGCGGAGCCGTGTATGACCATAAAATAAAGCTCCAGATCGTACGCACCTCCCCGTAAACATGGACACCTATTTTTACGTACATGCCGCCGCAAAAAGTATCATCGACCCTCCGTCCGCGTGCGTTGCCGCTCAAAGGATATATTCGATCGCAGAAACCCACTCGGCTCCAAACTCCACCCCGTGCCTCCTTCGGCTCCCGTACTTCCTCCACGCCGTATTCGGAATCCCGATATCGACAACGTGTAAATTCCACCCGGCTCCGACCGTCTGCAATGCAGCTCTGACGCCGGTCTTGGGTGCTCCCATGCAAACCACGAACTTCGCTTCGATGTAGAATTGCTCCGCGTCGTCTAACGTTGTGACCTCACCTGTTTCGCACGCAAACATGTCAGCCGAGTAATCCGATAAAAAGTAACATCGCAGGGTGGCTCACCGGTCGACCCGTCGATGCCGGACGGAACGTCGATGCTCATGATCTGAGCTTTGCTCGCGTTTGCAAACTTGACGAGCTCGAACAACGACGCTTGGTCCGGCAACCTCAGATCCTCAAACCCAACGTGCATTCCTAGCAACCCATCGATGATCAGCTCCGGCGGCGAATCCAACGACTGCAACTTGTACGACAGTTCGTCCCAATGCGCAAGTCTCCCTCCCGCGTTGCGAAAGATCTGGATCTGCCTTCGCAGGTGCTGCATCGTAAACCGGTTAGCAAATCACCATCACTGCTTTCGAAGGTCAAATGCACTCACATCGAGCAACTCCTCCTCTCTTTCCAGTCCCAGAACGCAAATCAAGACCCTGACGTGATGGTTCTTCAGATGCCTTCCCGCAGCGACCGCCCTGGCACCGCTCTTGTTGTTCCCTGCGAAAACGAGAACAACGGGTAACGAATTATGGTTCCCGCTATGCAATCGCTTCCCGAACGCTTGGATGGCAACCTGTGCGATCCCACGCCCCGCATTCTCCGACATCATATCGTCCGTCAATCCCAAGTCCACCTCCGCAATCCTCTCCACATCCAACATTTGCAAAGGCGAAACGACAGGACAGGGTCGTGACGATGTTTTGAGCCTAAGGATGGGTTTGGCCTTTGCATCGCTACTGTTGGCGAGCTGCTCGGCCCTTCCACCCCCCGACCCGATGCCGCTGGAGATGTTGGGCGATATTCTGCCGGATACGTTGACGCTGGCTTTTCGGAGGAGTTTTGACCCGTGCCTGGCGGGTCGTGTCATCCCCCTTCTCGAGCTGCGTCCGCTCCCCGGTTCTTCCTCGTCGTCCGAGGAACTGGATGCAAAATCCGGTCCCTTCTTCAAAAAGCTATTGTCGTTCCATGTCTCCCGGTCCGCCAAAGGTGCACCGTTCGCGTACGTTCCGAGCACGTTCTCCGAATTCTTGAAATTCTTGCGAATGGACGGGATATCCGTCGACCCTTGGGGACGTTTGTTGAAGGATACCAAGCGATCTTCGATTGCAGTCGTATCTTCCGTCTCGATCTGCGAGAAGACAGCCTTTTTGTCAAACCGTTCCAAGTTTCCCTGGAAATCAAACTCGGTGTCCTTGATACCGGTGACATCTTCCGTCGCCCAGCCGTCGCTGTTCTGGTACCTGTGACGACGAATGTAGGCACTGTTCTCACGCGTGCCGTGGTGACCCTCGCGGCCCCTTCGCAGGTTGGCGTTACCGCTGTTCCTGGGGTGCTGCGACGGTTGGTGTACGAAATTGCCAGTGTTGGGATCCCTCCTACCCCTCCTGGGTCGGTTGTCGAGAGGCCTTCTGGGTCGGTGCGGGGCTTGGCTGTCGTCGGTTTCTTCGAACGCACTCGAGTCGACGGCATCCCCTAGCTTGAGTTTCGAGAACGGTGACGTGAGAGCGGGTGTGGTGAAGGGAGGTCGCGTGACGGTTGTGGTGGTGATGTTATCGTTGTTGCTATTATCGTCCTTCCCGTGTGGTACAGAGGGGGGTTTCGAACCATTCGGGGGAGCGGCTTGAACTCCTTTGGATGGCGAAGCCGCCGGTAGCAACGGAGCGACCGGGAAAGATAGGCTGGGAGGTGGAGGTGGGAGTTGTCCTTTGAGAGGAGAAGGTTGCGGTTGAGGTTGAGATTGCGGGGTAGGTCCTCGAGGGCGGCCAACGGATACAATTGCCGGATCGTAGAACGGCTTCTTCGCTGGAAGTTGAGGTTGCGACCGAGGAGGGATGGATTGAGGCGGTGGGGGTGGAATGGAAGGTCGGATCGAAGGCATCTGAGGATGCATGGGAACCTGAGGCGGTGGGAAGCCATAGGAAGGTGTCCGGGGTTGGTTCACGCTCCCCGGTGGAGGAAACGGTGGCCGGTGAGATTGGGGTGGCGGAGGAGGGTAGGAAGGATAGTTTGTGGAATCGGTGGGTGCAAGAGCGGCAGCTGCCCGAGAAGCATCGCCGGGACCATCGTCGAGGACTTCGATTTCTCCGATACCTTTCCCATCGATTTGATAGAAAGGATAGGGGATTCCGGAGATCGTATCGAATGCTATCTCATCAATTAGCACTTGTTTTACTTTAAATATATGCAAGGTATAGATATACCGTTGGTGAGGGTGAGGCTTGAGCCTTCGAGGGTACCGACGGTCCCCTGGATGATAGGACCGGCCGTGAGGGTCACACGCACGGTGTAACCGAAGAAACTCATCGCAGATTGCAATCAGGACGGATGGATGCAGGTGTGCAGATTTATCGATGTCTGTACCGGATTGGATTCGGATGAGGTGTTTTTTGGTATCCGGAAGGGTCGCGATCGATTGATCGTGCAAGGGAGTTATTCGAGGTGAGTTCGTGTACACCCGCCAGGTGGTTAAACCGACATGCCGGGGTGAAGACGAGGAGGAGCGAGCAAAGGTGACCGGTCAGGTGCGAGGATTATAGTGGTGATTATTCCGATGATGGTGATGATGGTAAAGGGGAGAGAAATGAAGGGAGTCGGGTTTGAAGCTGAAGACAAGCTCAGCGCATCCATCCCTGCCCCACCATCAGAGCTGCCAATCCAGAGCGCTCTCCGGGCCCCGGGGGGGTTCTCGGGCAACCACGTGACCGCATGTTTGTATCGTCCCCGAACAAACACAAAAAATTCTGAGTCGCGACGAGAGCTCTTTCTCTGCTGCAGAAAATATTTTCTTCGAGAACCATACTATGCTGCTACTACTACTATCCTCTCTCTCTCTTCTTCCTTACCTTCATACCAAATTACTACTGTCGCCCATTCGATAATATCGTGCATCCGGACGGGATAGAAGTGCATGTGGCGTGGGTCAAGACTGGGACTGGGTCGTGTCCGGGTGGTGGCGGGTCTTCAATCTCAATTCCCCTTTCGGAGCGCGTCCCCCCCAAAACACCAAAACAACATTACCACCATCGCTACCACCACCCTTCTCCCATCCTCATCACCTCCACCTATACCTCTATCACCATCACCATCACCATTATCGCAGCGATCGACACCATCGCTTCTCTACGGCTTCTTCTCCTCCTCGGAGTACCTCCTGCCGGCCATGTTCAACCGAAACAACGGCGGTCGTGGCGGTGGTAGTATTCTCAATAATAACGGTAGCGGTGGTAATTCCGGCCAAAACGCTCCAAAACAAGCCACCCTCTCCTTCTCGAACAAGCCGATCCAACGTCCGGGTCTCGTCGGTCGTCCGGGCCTTCCGAACAGACCGGGTCCGGGCAAACTCCTCTCCTCCTCCAACGTAAACTCCCTATCCTCCCGTGCACCACCACCTGCCAACGTTCCTTCGAAACCTGCCGTCCAACGTTCTTCTCTGGGCAAGCGACCGGCCGGTTCCCAGGAAGCCCTCCGTCAGGCATTTCAATCCGAAAATTCATTCTCCGAAGAGCCATCCACGAGATTCGACGATAATAAGGCCCCCCGGACAGCCGAAGATGCTCTCAAGAATGCTGTCAACTGTTGGGACGAAGATGATTTCGAATTCGATGATATGGACCTCCTCGAAGCCGGCTTGACCTCTGCTAAACCACCCCTGTCGGCTCCGGTCCCTCGAAACGTAACCTCGAGACCGAAATCCCCACCATCCGATTCCGCCGATATGTGGAAGAAACAATTCGAACTCACGCCGAAAGTCGAACAGGATGTCCCAAAACCGGCCGGGCCCGCTCCCAAGAAACGACGTACCCTCCCCTGGAAAACTGAACAGCAGGAGGCCGAACTCGCTGCCATACTCCCATCCGAACCACCAAAGTCGGTCGAAACCCCGCAGCCCGTCAAAACCGCCCCGTGGGACAAAACCGCCTCAGCTGTCAAAGCGGCGAAAATCGATCTCAAAGGTAAGCTTCAACAACAGAAGCGTGCCATATCGACATCCAGCCTCGGTGGTCAGCAGAGCACGACCCTACGTGGTACCAAACCTACTCGACACTATTTGAGCAACGAACAAGTCCATGTCTTGGATATGGTTGTGAACGAAGGCAAGAGCGTATTCTTTACGGGCTCGGCCGGTACGGGTAAATCGGTCCTTTTGAGAGAAATCATCACGGGACTCAGGAAGAAGCACAAGAGCTACGATTCGGTCGCCATCACGGCGTCCACCGGGTTGGCGGCTTGTAACATCGGAGGTGTCACCTTGCACTCTTTCTCGGGTATCGGGCTGGGCAGGGAGTCCGTCGAACAACTCGTCAAGAAGATCCGTCGTGTTCCAAAATCAAAGCAGAGGTGGTCGCGTGCCAAGGTTCTCATCATCGATGAGGTCAGTATGGTGGACGGTGACCTCTTCGACAAGTTGGAAGGCGTGGCCAGAATCTTGAAGAACAAGGGCAGACCGTTCGGTGGGATTCAGTTGGTCGTCACCGGTGACTTTTTCCAATTGCCTCCGGTCCCGGACAACGGCAAGGCGGCCAAATTTGCCTTCGAGGCTAACACTTGGAGCAACTGCGTCGACCACACGATCTTGCTCACCCACATATTCAGACAGAAGGACCCCGTCTTCGCAGGCATGCTTAACGAGATGCGATTGGGGACGTTGAGTCTCGCGTCCATTGCCAACTTTAAGAAACTCAGCCGTGACCTCGAGTTCGACGACGGTTTGCAAGCTACCGAGCTCTTCCCGACCCGAAAGGAAGTCGACAACGCCAATAACAAACAGTTACGAGGGTTACCCGGCGAGCTGTATACTTTCTCCGCCTCCGACGAGTCCGCGGTATTGGATCAACAGCAACGGGAGAAATTACTGTCCAACTGCATGGCACCGCAGGTCCTGGAGTTGAAGCAGGGTGCGCAGGTCATGTTGGTCAAGAATATGGACGAAACACTGGTCAACGGATCCCTCGGCCGCGTCGTCGGGTTTATGAGCGAAAAGACGTACGCTCTGGTACAAGACGAGCTTCCCGGTGGTGAAGACCTGCTTCTTGGCTCCCAAGGGGAGAAGGGTCTCGGGGATACGGCGATGTACGAGAGATGGGCGAACGAACAGAGTCGGACGAATACGACGAAGAAGTACCCGTTGGTGCAGTGGAGTATCGCGGATGGAACGCAGAGGAGGACGTTGATGTTGCCCGAGTCGTGGAAGTTTGAGTTGCCGACGGGGGAGGTGCAAGCTTCGAGGAAGCAGGTGCCGTTGATTTTGGCGTGGGCGTTGTCGATCCACAAGGCGCAGGGGCAGACGTTGGATCGGGTCAAGGTGGATTTGAACAAGGTATGTTTCGGCTCACGTTTACTTTTCACTTTACTACGCACGAACGGGGGGCTAACGCGGGGTGAACAGGTGTTCGAGAAGGGGCAGGCGTACGTCGCGCTCAGCCGCGCGACGACGCAAGAAGGCCTGCAGGTTACGGGGTTCGATGCGAAGAAGGTAATGGCGCATGAGAAGGTCCGGGTGTTCTACAATAGCTTGACGTCTGCCGAGGCAGCGGTTCGGGCGGCGGCTGCACCACCGACATCAAATGCGGGTAAGGCTGCCGCCGCTTCGTTTTCGAACGAAGATGATCTGGAGGAGGGGGACGGATCTTCAAAGTTAAAGAAGTATGCGTACTCGTGATCACGTGGGGAGAGTATTTTTCTTAGGGACCATGCATTTGTTTTTCCTTCACGGTTTGCGATTTCATGATGATTACCAGGTGATTGTTTGGCGTCCGTGTGTTTTTTACGAACTCTCCACACCACTCGGTGGGCGGTTTCTTTGTTCTGTTCATAACAACATGTAGAACGAAGCGGCGTTCGACTCTGTTTTTTATAGTCCGTACCCACCGGCGGGTGATGATGATACGGACGCTCAATTGTACCCAATTTCTCAATTACAAGCCACGGGCTAAAATTTATTATTAATAAAATATAAGCTTAAAAAATCATAGGATCCGGCTCGGGGGCATCTCGAATTTTGGGGGGTTTGCAATTCGATCAGCGATATCGCACGGTCTCGAGGTTTTTTTGACGATACCGGTTTGGGAGCCGCACCAGTCGGAACTCGCCTCGTCTCGAGGGTCATCCTGGACGCCGAAGTTATTTTCCTTCGCCCCTCTTTTTTTTCATTATACTATTTTTTTGACAACGATTGAATAAAAAAAGAAGAACAATCGAGAAGAAGGGGGGAGGGCGTTTGGGAGCATTGCGAATCACTCATTCTTCCCCAACGGACTGCGCGATTAAATTTGTTTTCTCGGGCAATGGGCAACTTTGGAATCGCCAATCCCGTATGCCCGCCGACCTAACCTGAGACCGGATTGGGCCTTCTAGCTTGTGAATTTTTTTTTTTTTCGAGTTTCGCCATCGGCGTTCTAGCGCCAGACACAAGCCAGACATCCATGCGCATACCGTGGGATTGGGGGTTTGCCAGAAGAATAATTGATCCGAGAAAACTGCAGGTTGAGGTAAAGCTGGATCAACACGGTCTAGCGTACGGTTGGCCCTGACGTATCTTTGCTCTCCCTTATCACATCCCACCCATATTTCCGAAGCAGCTGGTTGGCATCGAAGGGGTTGTATAAATAAACCCTCCTCCGAAAAGAAAAAAAGAAGCTTCCTTTCCTCCGTTGGCAAAACTCGTCGATAGTACCTTGTCGTCGGAAGGTAGGTGCCAGTCTCGTTCACTTTGGATCTGTCCTCTCTCCGCAATTTTATCTTGATACTGGAATTGGAACCCGGACGGAAGTCGAAGCTTGATTGGAATAAGCTTATCGTCGTCATTTTTCCAACATCGAAGTTCTGTCCCTGCTGGGATTTTTATATGCAACGCAGAAAATAAAAAAGTCGAGTTTGGTAAATAAATAAATAAAAAAAGAAAATAAAAAAAGTTGGTTGGTGTCATCGAAAGACAAGACAGGAGCTCTCTGTCTCTTCTTTTCCGTATAAACCCTTTCCCGCTCCGGCATTCGATTTCAAAATCTTCAGTTCGGAAACTTCGAGGCCTTCACCTTCAAATTCACCATCTTTTTTTTATCATCACCTCGCTCTTACCTCAAAGCTAGCCCGGCAATAACATCACAATGGTGCTTCGCACCCCTCCTGCTGCCATTGCTGCAGCTTCATCCCGCCGCTCTATCCTCCAATCCACAATACGCACAAATCCTTCCGGATGCCTCCTATTACGGCCTCACCGGACATCTCAATTCTCAACCTCCCTCCACCGATCCCTCAAACCCCGCCAATCTACTGCATCGTCTTCGGCTCTCCGACAGCAGCCCCGCCGCCAAATATCAAACATCGCGGAACCCAAAAATGAATCCTCATCCGCAACCGCCACCGTTTCCACCCCCATCCCCAAGAAACAGCGATTCCGCGTCCTCCGCTTCCTTTGGCGCCTCACCTGGCTCTCCACCCTCGGCGGCGCCGCCTACCTCACCTACCACATCTACGACTCCAAACACCCACCCGAACAGCTACCCCTCGACCCCACCAAGAAAACCCTCGTGATCCTCGGTAGCGGATGGGGGTCCGTCTCCCTCCTCAAAAAGCTAGACACCGAGGACTACAACGTTATCGTCATCTCGCCTCGAAACTTCTTCCTGTTCACCCCGCTATTGCCAAGTTGTACGACGGGGACGATCGAACACCGAAGTATCATGGAACCTCTTAGGCATATCATCCGCCATAAGAAAAGAGCGGTGAAGTATTACGAAGCCGAGGCGACAAAGATTGATGTCGATAGGAGGGTGGTTAAGATCAATGATTTTTCGGACGTCAAGGGTAACGTGTCTGAGACGGAGGTGCCGTTCGATTACCTTGTTGTCGGCGTGGGTGCTGAGAATGCGACCTTTGGTGAGTTTTTTTTAATTTTTATCGTCGATTATCATCTTGTGCCTTTTTGGTTGCTTCCGATTGGTTGGGAGGTATGCATCCATGTGAAAAAAAACATGCATGATAAGCTAATAATTTTTATCGGAAAATAGGTATTCCCGGGGTTAGAGAGAATGCGTGCTTTCTGAAAGAGATTGGAGATGCTCAGCAGATTCGGAAGAAAGTAATGGATTGTATCGAGACTGCGACGTTCAAGGATCAGACGGAAGAAGAGAAGGACAGGTTGTTGCATATGGTACGTTTTTCTTTTTTCCTCCCTTCCATTTTCCCTTTTGGTCCGGTTCCTTCTTTTGGGCAGCGACATACGGAAGTACCGGTCCACCGGGTCTTCCCTAGCTGTGTGCTGTTTTTTTTTTGTTCCGATGAGTTTTTGGGGAGTGGTCCGAATTCACCCGACTAGGATTATAGCCGAGCTAACCATTGGGAAACCTGCGAATGGAAATAGGTTGTCGTTGGTGGAGGTCCGACTGGTATTGAGGTTCGTCGTTCCCTCTTTCTTTTGCTATCTTTCTTCATGTGAAGAAGAAGCTATGGCGCCTAAGCTTTTTAAGGCTAACCGAACATCCCTGTTGGTTTTTTTAGTTTGCGGCAGAACTTCAAGATTTCTTCGAGGAGGACCTTCGAAAATGGGTTCCTGATATTACCGACAGGTTCAAGGTGACCTTGGTGGAGGCATTGCCCAATGTGAGGATTTCCCGAACTTTTCCCTCCCCTTCCCTGCTGGCTCCCGGGCATGACATCGTGTTCCTCGTCGAAAGGTGATAGCTAACCCCCTGCCCACGCTCTTTCTTCAGGTCTTGCCCATGTTCTCGAAAGCCTTGATCGATTACACCGAAAAGACATTTAAAGATGAGAACATCAGCGTCCGAACCAAGACCATGGTCAAGAAGGTGACCGACAAGAGCATCGAAGTCGAAGCTACCCAACCCGACGGCAGCAAAGTTAAGGAAAGCATTAACTATGGTCTCCTCGTCTGGGCGACCGGAAACGCCGTCCGCGGCGTAGTCCGAGACCTGATGAGCCAGGTCCCCGCGCAGAAGAACTCGAGACGTGGCCTGGCGGTCAACGACTACCTTGTCGTCGACGGTACCGACGGTATCTGGGCCCTCGGTGATTGCAGTGCTACCAAATATGCACCAACAGCGCAGGTGGCTTCCCAACAGGGCAATTTCCTTGCCAGGTTGTTCAACTCCATGGCGAAAACGCAGGCTGTGGAGGAGGAACTGAGGAGTCTGGATGCTCGGTTGCAGGCATCGACGGATGAGGCTGAGAAAACACTGTTGACGGCGGAGATTAATGCCAAAGGTCGGAGTTTGTCAAAGGTTAAGCAGTTGTCGCCGTTCCAGTATTCACATCAGGGTTCGTTAGCGTACATTGGTGCGGATAGGGCGGTGGCGGATCTTAATTGGTTCGGAGGGGCTATTTCGTCGGCTACGGGTGGCGAGTTGACGTACTTGTTTTGGAGGAGTGCGTACGTTTCGATGGTGTTTAGCTGTGAGCATATCATATTCCCCTTCCATTGGATATATAAAAAAGGATCGTGAATCCTAAGCTTGGGACGGATGGTGGCTAATCGGCTTTTCCTCTTTTAGTGAGAAACCGAATACTGGTGCTTACGGATTGGTTGAAGACGAAGGCGTTCGGTAGAGATGGTAAGTGCAAAATTTTTCTCCCCTCCTGCATCCCTTTTCCTTTCGTCCTGGATAGCGAGGTCGTTGTTCTCCATATTTTGGAGATGTGCAGGTTTGGCTAACGTCGGTTTGTCTGTGGCGTGATAGTGAGTCGAGAGTAATTGTGTTGCCTCACTGCTGTGTGGTTGGGCTTCGACTCTATCCTTTCGTCCGTTTCCTATGCGGCCCTCTTTTGCTTTTATTATATTCTTCTCTTCCCTGTTATTCTATCCGTAGGAATCAATTCTGCCCTGTCCTGTCAGTATCTTCTTTCGTTTGAAAGAACAAAAGGTATAAGGGACAAAACAAATCAATTTTATAGAAAGGAATAATTGCTGGAGTTAAGGCAATGGTCTTTCTTTTTCTTCCTTGGCTCCCCTTCTTTCGGCTCCTTTAATTATTTATTTTCCTTTGGGGTATCTTTACAATTATAATGTGTCGGTCGTTGATTATCGGTCGTCGGTACGGTTTGAACGCTTACGTTTTATCTCTAATATCCCTCTTTTCCTTCCAGAGAAAAATTTCCAATACAATAGATTAGGTGATGAAGCCAAAGAATTTCAAAAATGATTCGAAAGTTGTAATTTTTTTTATTCATGCCGAAGAATGATATATAAATCTCGGAACGGACAAACAGGGTCAGGGTCTGGGTGTTTCCCGGCCGGATATGCAAGGGCGGAAGAATATTTATCCGGGAGGCGGATATAGATCTGAAATACCGAGTGCTAATGGAAGTTGAAATGGCCCCCAAAATGATATACGTATTAGAGCTCTTGAGTCGTTTGGAGGTCGCCTCGTGCCATTTTGGGGGGTAGTAGCCGCGCGGGAGCCGCGAGGGGTGTTTAAGCTTAAGCTTTTTTTTTTGCTCTGTGTAACAGTCGATTGTTGTTGGAATTGACCTACTTGCCTCTTCCGACCAAAGAGAAGTTTTTGGAACGACATGCCGATTTGAAAAAAAAAAAAAAAAAAAACAAAGCAGAGCCTGGCGAAAGGAATATCCGCTAGGAAGACCCGTCCGAGACCATTTGCAGGAGAGAGAGGCATCTTGGACGTAAATGGGTTAGTGTCTGTAGAGGGCACCTGGCGGTTGGGATTGTCTGTAGAGCTCCCTCTCGATGCAGGTTCCTCGTTCGGAAATATTCTGGGATTTCCCGCTGGAGCCGGGTAGGTCAGGTGAGTTATGCAAATGTAAGGATAAGTATTGAGGGATCTGGTGACTAGGGATCTATCGGTTCCCAAAAGTTGGTATTCGTCGATACAGTTTTTCTTGGGGGCGGAATCTGCATGGGAAACCTTGAGTGGCGAATATGTGTTGGCTTTGTGGTAAGTTTCTGGGCGAAGCTGTGGAACCAGCGCCGGTAACCGAAGCCAGGGTGCCCGTCCTGACAAGCTCGCAGTTTTTTTTTTTGTCTTACTGGTGCAGGGGGATTGGCGAACCGGGGGACCCTTTTCCTGTTGGATATGCTTGTGTATACATACATGTACCTTCAAGTATCTTCTGTTGACGGTGTTCCAGACTCAGTATTTCTTGCGGCAAAGTTGTCAGCGAAAACCCGATTGACAAGGGGATCAAAGGGAAAAAAAAAAGGGATGGTTCGTCACTCATGCCCAAATGCAAGGACACTTTGAATCTGGCTGGTCAATGGTGCTAGTCCGGAGACGTTTTGTCTTACCATCAACAAATAGGGTCGCAACGTCTGTCCGTGTCATTCCCTCTCATTCGTAGACCGTGACAGAGAATGAACTCCACATGCTGTGATAATCGAAAGAATCATCAAGAGAGTTTATTTCTTTTGTTTTTCGCAAATCTTGATTCAAATCACGAGGGGTGGTCCTTTTTTTTTTTTTTTTTTTTGAAGTGTTTGTGACCAGCTCTGCGTGTGCAGCTGTTGTTCGTGATATCCCGCCAATGGGATGTCAGTTCACGTCTCCATTGATGCTAATCGCTAACTCGTCACGATCGCTGTCGTGAAAAGGGGAGACGAAAATGTCTCTGACGGGCAATACTTTTTGCCCTGCGCACAGCGGGCATGTGGGAATCGGAACACTGATAATCCGTTCTAACGCTGATATCGATCGAGATAGTGATCATGATTTCATATGGATCATAAGCTTTCGCAGAAGACCGGGGGGTTTTTTTTTGATAGTGTCACCAGAAAAAACTAGGCGAAAACACAATCACATACTTATTCCCGTCCGGATCGGAACTTGCCTTTGCATCATCCGACGTCTGTTTCACCCCGATTTGTTGACAAGGTTGTTTGGATGTATTTCCTCCAAAAAAGACCCCAAACCTCGCTTGTCCAACGATTCTTGACGTTCTAAATTCAGCCCTAATACCTAGCCTAGGTTTTGGGTATCATGTCAAAAAAAAAAGTCAGTCATACGTTATAGTCCTGGTGGTGATGAAATGGTGTGGTTTTTACTTTTGCGGTTTTGTAATGGGATCTTTTTTTTTTTTTTTCCCTCCGATCCTGGATAGTATGTATGTCAGTAGCGTCCCCCACTCTTTGACGGACTGACGGCACTTGGTAGACGGTTCCTTTTTTTTTTATTCAACGGGGAGTTATGCATGAGGGTTGTACTCGAATTTCAGATGCAGAAGAAGGTTAAAATCTCGGAACCGGCAGCTTGGGCCACGGTACCCTGAATGATGCAGAGTCTCGTTTAGTCAGAAGAGCGAGGAGAAAACCGACCTTGAGGAATACCCCACTTTTGAGCTCCCTGTGCATCCATCATTTTTCCTGTTGCAGGATCGCACTCAATGCAATGCAGTGCCGGACAAGGTGGGAAGAAGAAAAAAAACCTTCTCAAACAAGTTCCCTTTTTTCTTTCCTTTCTTTCCTTTTCTTTCCTTCTCGGACGACTAGGCACGATCGAAATAACCGGCGCGACGAGGTACCTTTCAAGCAGAGATTGGTGATGATATACCGACGACGTATTGGTGAGGGGGTTTTGAGCTTGGGGATACCAAGCAGCCAACATGTGAGCATGCTAGCTAGCTACTAGCTCTGAGTAGTTCAATGTAAGTAGTAGCTTAGCTATCAAACCTTACATGGGACCGACGCCTCCTCTTCTAGTACGTAATCCTTTTTTTTTTCTTTTTTTCTTTTCCTTCTACTGTTGCAGACGTGGAACAAATATCTCCGCATTTGATACCTCGCGCGGTCTGAAGCGTGGTTGGTAATCGATCAATTATCAGAGTACCAGTAAGTCAGTTCAGGAGCAATTGGGAGGATAGTATAGTCGCATGCAATAGCATTTATGCTTATGAGGCAACACACCTATTGGTTTGGAGCCTAGTACTGTCCGGCTTCTGCAGCTTGACCCTAGCCCTGTCGTCCAGCGGCCTTAGCTGTGCGACTATGCAGGCAGGCAGGCTAGAGGCTCGAGGTACCTCAACCTTTCGATAACCCTGAGTTATACATACCTACGTCGACCGTATACTAGCAGGTACAAACACACGTACACGCACAGATGTACCTGCTCTTGGTTTGATAGTGGTTAAAAAAAAAAAAAGAAGAAGAAGAAACTGTTGAACTTCCCTGTTACATACGAACCCCAAACCTTGACCAGGAACCTAGTTAACCTTGACCGTGCGTATGCTATGTACGATGCCAAAGGCGCCTAGGTTGGAGTTTGATGATACCCAGACCTGCCTAGAGGCTGCTTTGGTATCTGTAGTAGAAATGTTAATAGTATCGACGACTCGATTAGCTTTGAGAGGGTCGAGTCCTACGCTTATCAGGTTAGCAACGTTAGTTGGGAGGTTAGTTTGTTCTTGTTTTGGGGATACAATGTCAGACGGGGTCAGACTAGACCCAAGAGGAGCCGGCTTGTGAGCACTGCATCTTCCCTTCAGACTAAGTGGTTTAGCTCGAGCGAGACGAATAGCTTAGCGGCGGAGAACGACGATTGGGACGTAGCGAGGTTCCGACGTCCCTGCGAGAGGTACCCAAGAAGGTCCGAATATATCGTTCAAACGTTACCATTGGACTTTGGACTTGTTTCTGACTGATTTGATTCGATCGGAATTGCAATTGATTGAAGGGTTGGGTTTGATCAGACTTGCAACTTCAATTCTCCTCTCCCTTAAGCTGCTACGGTTAGTACTACTGCTACTACTGTTATACTATCGACGGTATCTCCACCAGCACCATCGTGGAGTTGAAGTCAAAGTAGCACAACTCGGACGCTCACCACAAATAGTTTATTTTCTTTCACCTCGCTGCGCATTCACACCGTCACTATCACGAACCAAACAAAAAAGACTTCACTCTTGCCCTCTTACCTTCTATAGATTTTACCTTCGTACCTACCCTTCCCTCCTTCTCTCTCTTCCTTCCCTCTCACCTACCTTCACCTTCATCATCACCATCTCCTTCCTCTCCATCGTCCTTTCCCTTCGACTTCATCATTTTTCATCTCGCATTCCCTCTATATCCATCTCCTTCTAATTCTCCTAGTCCTTTCATTGCTCTAGCCCTTAATAACTAACCACTGCTCCCGTTGCTGCTTCCATCTCTAAGCTACATCACAGTAAGTTCCTGATACCTACTTAAGTCATCTACCCATCTACCTACCTACTGCCTACCTACCTTATGGTGTCTACCTGCGCGAGGTACTTGGTTAAAGTACTTAGTTTGAACTTGCTCAGTTGCTCTCCCCATCATCCCTGCTGTTTGCCGTTGCTTCTGCTGCTCGCTTTCCCCCCTCCCCTTCTTCCCCTTCCCAGCTTTCTAGCTTCTCACCATATCCCTCCTCTTCTTCCTCAACCAGACGAGACCAGGCCTCCGCAGTACATACGCACCAATACCGTCTGATAGTTCATTGGTTTCGCTTCCCTTCCCATGATACCCTTATCCCTCCCTTATCCCTACTCCTTCTGCTGTTCCTACTCCTCTTAATTCCTCTTCTTCTGCTGTTACCGTTGCCGCTGCTGCTGCTCCCTTCCTGGCCTTCCCTTTTTTTTTTCCTCTCTACTTTTAGCTCCTGCTGTACCACTACTGCTGGGGTGTACTGTACTTGCTTGGTCTAGTGCTTTGGTTCTAACGTTTTGCTTGGCTCTTGTAACAGCGTCCCTAACGAACGAACGACACGACCACCCTTTCTTTTACTACTTCACTGTTTTCTCTGCATCGTCACCTTCGGTTTCCTATCCTTCCGTTCTTTTCTTTTCTGCTTCGTCGTTACTTTTTTTTTTTCTCTACGTAAAAGTGCGTATTTCTCCCGTTCCCGCTTCCCCTCCTTCCGAACGGACGCCATACCATACATATCCCTAGCCAGTTCGGTTTCCTAAAGCGTGTGCGGAGTAGGGCCTCACGGATAGACATTCAACCAACACCTCTCTCCACCAAACAATACACCTCGATATCTCAGGTAAGCTATTCTATTTCCATCAGATCCATTGGCCTTACCGTCAAATATGTCCTTGATGTATTTGTTCGGTTCTATCCAATTCCTAGTTTGCGAACTTTCAAACTTGATATTCAGCAATTGCTTATTCGCTTTATATCCCTACTCTCTTGCAGGCTCCATCCCCTCAGATATCCGTCACCAATGGCAGACTCAAATCCAAACGTCGCCCAACTCCCTTCGGGCGCCTTTGATGGTTCTGGGAATCAGAATCAGGGAGGTCCGCCAATGGGACCTCCTTCCTTGCCACCAGTTATCATCCCTCAAAACACCAACCCAATCCCTACCGCGATCACGTCGCCCATGTCGGCATCTGTCACTTCCCCCACCTCTGCTGGTGGTTTCGTTCGCCGAGCTGCCCCAGAACCTAACAAGCGTGCCCTCTACGTTGGGGGGTTGGACCCCCGTGTCACAGACGATATCCTTCGTCAGATCTTCGAGACAACCGGTCACGTCGTCAGCGTAAAAATAATACCAGACAAGAACGTAAGAACCGCGCGCACTTATAGTTATGATGGATTGGCAATTGGGTGTTTCAAAGCGCTCCTCCAGATTAGTCTGTGGAACAGCTGTCACGGGATCAATGCCCTGAACTTATCGGCCATTGGGCGACATCAGCGCCCTGTATCAACTTGACGATGACAACAGTGCTAACATATTTTCTTGCAGGCAAAGGGATTCAATTATGGATTCGTGGAGTACGATGACCCTGGTGCAGCCGAGCGGGCTATGCAGACCTTGAACGGTCGTCGTGTACACCAGTCTGTATGTCACACTTCGCGCCCACCACTACCAAATTTGACGGCTAAAACGCGGTAAATTATAGGAAATAAGAGTCAACTGGGCGTACCAGTCTAGCCAGGCTGCGAAGGAGGATACGTCCCATCATTTCCATATTTTCGTTGGAGACTTGTCCAATGAGGTCAACGATGAGCTTCTCCAACAAGCTTTCACAGGCTTTGGTACCATTTCTGAAGCCCGCGTCATGTGGGATATGAAAACTGGTCGATCTCGTGGATATGGCTTTGTTGCCTACCGTGAACGCTCTGATGCCGAAAAGGCTTTGTCGTCGATGGATGGAGAATGGTTGGGATCTCGTGCTATCAGGTGCAACTGGGCCAACCAGAAGGGCCAACCATCAATTTCCCAACAGAGTCAGATGGCCCAGATGGGAATGACACCCACTACTCCCTTCGGTCACCACCACTTCCCCACTCATGGCATTCAGAGTTACGACATGATTGTTCAACAAACCCCACAATGGCAAACTACCGTCTACGTTGGAAACCTGACCCCATATACCACTCAGAACGATCTCGTTCCCCTCTTCCAGAACTTCGGGTACATTGTTGAGACCCGTTTCCAGGCCGATAGAGGGTTCGCTTTCATCAAGATGGACACGCACGAAAACGCAGCCATGGCGATTTGTCAACTTAGTGGGTACAACGTCAACGGGAGGCCGCTGAAGTGCAGTGTATGTAAAATTTAACCGTCCCTGTCCCTGAGCTTTCAATGCTAACAAATTGAGGATATGAATAGTGGGGTAAGGACCGTCCACCAACCGGACAATTTGACGGGTACTCACCTCAGGGAGGTCCGCAGACCCCTCAATTTCCTAACTCGCCGTTCAGCAACTTCCCACAGTACGGTGGGCCAGGCGGCCCCATGAGCCCTCAAGGTGGACCAAATTCGGCTAGCGCTCATCCAACTTCCCCATCCCAGGGTCGTTGGATGGATGGCAACAACCAAGGTTTTAACAGCCCTCATGGCCCTCCACAAGGATACAATCAGCAAGGTTTCGGTCGTGGGCAAGCCGGCGGCGGTCAAGCTGGAAATCAACAAGGTTGGAACAACAACAACTCCGGACAAGGGGGATTCACCGGCAACGGGTTCCAACAATCCGGCTTCCAACAGCCTCAGCAGCAGCAGCAATAACTTGCTGACGTTCTTGAATCAATTTTCGATCATGAAGGCAGCTTGTGATTGTGCATCGACCAACAACTCAACCTCTTTTTACTTCCACGATAAACACTTATTCGAAGCTGAACAACGAAGTCAGTATATAACGGGTTAATTTCTTAGCGAAGGACAAAACTGTTACATGAGCTTAGTTTTTTACGCTCTGCTTTTCTGTTTCTCTCCGCGGGCAAATGTTATTATCAAAATGCTGTTTTTCCTTTTATTTCCTTTTCTATTACAGGCATTTGCATCTGTATGGGACGTTACGGCGGACGCAATGACAACGGCGAGGCTAAAATCAAAATGACGGCATATGTCCTAGGTTTTCCTTCTTTTTTTACAGATTTCCTTTTTCCTTTTCTCTTACTTTTTAATAGCGTTACAAAATTTCATATCGTGGGTTCATTACGTTTATTCCCAAACTGCCTTTCATTATGGACAACGGTGTTATCTTTTTCCTTGCCTCGAAGATGCGTGTGAAGAGATGCATTCTCCTTTTCTTTCTATCTCTTACTAACGGCCGTCCATTGCATGAAACCAAAATGAATTTTTGATTGTTTTTCTATAAAAAAAAGAAGAGAGGCTTTTTCCTGTCCTTTACTGTTCCAGGGGCTCCCTACGAGCTCCCTTTACCAACTGTTCTCTTCTATTACTGCGACTACTGCCTTTACTCTACCCTTTTCAAACTGTTAATATTAACTATGTGTGTCCTTTCAAGCTTCTCTCCTAAATCCTACCCCCCCCCCCCCTTTTATTGTCTTTGAGTAGCAGGGCAAGCATGCATATACCGTATCGGTTTTTTAAACCCCCTCTTCCTCTTTCTCTAAAACTCTATACTCTCTTTGTTATTTCCTCTGTCCATGGCTCCTAGGGTGGCCATAATCACCACGGTCAAATGAAACGTTAGCGTACAGTATTCTATTCTATTCCATTATAATTATTTCTTCTCGTTCCTCCTATTCTTCATTCGTCTTGAATTAAAACTCTTATGCTTGTCCGAGTAGGTACCCTGCTTGATTATGATATCCCAGGAGCCTTTGCCTTTCTCGTTTCTATTCGTATGAAGTTAGCGAAGTAATGCATTTTCATTTCATAAGATATACATATATTTCCATTATTCCGGCGTATTTTCTACGTTTTAATCCTATATACCCTTACGGGCAGCCCTTTTTGGCTGCGTTCTATTACAAATGGCTATCATATTAACAATGTTGTTTCCGCCAAAGCTATTGCTTGTAGTTTATAATGCGGATGCATATCCGATTGGATACCCCGATGCCGGTTTCAATTCCATCTAATCCGTTTGAACACCGAGAAGAACACAATTATATTACCCAACTCTCAAAAAGCCCAGGAGCTCCTGGGGGGCAGAATATAACATCTGCAGCTCCAGTACACGTGTATCCTTGCCTAATGGACCTTCCAGTCCGACGGGAATGGGTTTTCCTTCGTACCATGGTTCCCGAACCAATACTATCCGAAGCCGCTTTGTGGGAAAAGAAAAGGAGCCACGAGACCTCAGTTGCCTAGCGAATCGGATATCTCCAACGATCAGTTTGTAGATGTGATAGGATCCTGTCACTCTGCATCACTTTTTTTAAGATATCGCGGGCTGTTAGCTAGCCCCGGCACAGGAAGCTGGAAATTTGGAAATATCGGAATACCATAGTACTGGTTTCAGAAATCTTACGGAGTTTTTCGCGCCACTTTTTATGATTCACGAGGGATTGTATAATTTCATATAGAGGCTCAAGCGATTGGATGTTTTCCAATGCGAATGATGATTGGTCGGATGTGAGGATTTTTTCCCGCTTCCGATTTTTAGATATCGAGCTATATATATACCATGCTCTCCTCCGCGAACCTGAAAGCCAAGCTATGCATGTCCGTTAATGCGGTATGTTCACCAGTGAAGATGAAATGTGATCGAGACCATCAATTGGATGGAACGAATGGTGCCACGGACTCTTGCTGCCAACCAGTCGTTCCTAAACATTCTAGGCCTTCCGATAGCTATTGCGTCCAAGTCCTTGTATAGACAAATCGCAAACTGTATATCGGAACTACAAACATCGCGGTTACGATCAATGCAGAGGGAGATGATCATTACCTGTACCAAAAATACAACAATGTAACCGTGTTGGAAGCGATCTTCCTATAGATGCGCCGCATGCTGGCCTCGTGCGGCGATCGATTTTTGATCTACGTTTTTGGTGTTTGCCGCATTGGGCGAATTAGATAGGCGCCATCGTATGAAGACTAATTTGGGACCTGAACTTTTACGTGCGGGATTGGATTATACTTAAATTTTAAGGTATTGGACGACGGTTTGTCTTGCAGCTGAGATGTCATGTAGTTAGGAACATGCCTATTAGCCTTGTAGTCTCGAATTCTAGACCGACCAGTTGATTAATCGTCACGGTGTTGGCAGATACGAGGTATTTCAGAATAAATCTTTATAGACGCACTGCCTCGTATACACACAGTGTTGATAGCCTGTTAACAAATGCCAATGTCTCGCAATGTTTGCTAGTCTTACTGAGACACCACTTTCATCTTTATCTTGAATACGACGTTAAAATTAGTAGGGCGCTTAGGTAAAGATGCCAAATGGAGGCCATGTATACACACTCCTCCCTTCGTTAACCGGCGATCCCGTACCCGAGATTAACATATCCACACTTGCTTCTTCAAATATTACAACATGCCCTTCAGTGACTCTGAAAACGTTGGTTTCCGCTTATCAATCTTCCCAGCCCATTTCTCGCCGTTGTCGACTCTTACGCGGATCAAGGCGTCTTGCATGACACTCGCTAGTAATGTCCCATCTGCGCTCCATATCCTCGACCTAATCAACCCGCGCCCTTCACTCGCGCTATCGCCGAGTTGTTCTAATATAATCCATGATGACGGATCGTCATCTTCATTGGTATTCGAGAAGAGGAGTTTGTCGGGGTTGGCGTGGAAAATGAGGGTGTGCGAGAGAGAGCCTGTGTGGATTATATTGTCGCTGGCGTTGTGGGGTCCCGTGACGGCGAACATGCCGTTTCTGTCGGATGCGTACTATGTTTTTTGTGTCTCAGATTTTGTCATGTTCGAGGGTGATTCGAGAGGCACGGGTTTGTGGGGGTGAAAAAGGTGGCAATCTGCATATATATCGAAGGAAGAAGAAGGGAAAGGGGATAGCACTTACGATGTGGGTACATATACTTAAACATGACTGTTCCTCCGAAGGGAATGGGCCTACGGGCTTGTATATTTGTACCTGGATTTTATTGCGAAATATTGGGTTAGACTTTTTAAAACAACTGATACAAGGATTCCGCAGTTATAGTCTTGTAGTGGAATACTGCGTATACTGCGTTACGTCAACATACCTTTCGATGCTCGTGCAGAGGTCTCGATCTATTCTCTTCTTCCACATCGACCTTCCTAAGATCGACGGCTGTGTAGAATGGTCGCATGCCTTTATGCTTTGTGAACTCGATCCAGCTATTGTTTTTCATTGTTCCACTGTATTAGAGCGTAACCATCCGCAGAAGTTGCGTTTCAGGCCGGAATAGCGTTCATACCTAGGAACATCGACCGCCGGAGCAATCTCACGCCCTCTCGGATTCGATACCCACTGCTTCAACTCCTTCGGCGGCGGAACTTGACTTTCCAGTCCGCGTGGTTCCACAGTTTTGAAGGATGCAGTGGCGACGAATATGACTTCCGAATCGAGCGGACGAGGGTCCGTGGGACTTGGTTGTCTGACCAGGACATTTCTTGTGCAATATGTTTTCCCCTGTCGGAGGGTTTCTACGGTGTATATAAACGGTACTTTGGGCTTTCCGCCTACGAGGAAGTGGCCGGTTATGCTCTGTAGTTTGTAAGGAATATTGGATTGTGTGTTATTATATCATATCATATCGCGAGTTTTCTTTTGAAGCTAGAATAAGAAGGGTCTACGGGCAAAATACGGAAATCGGAGGGGTCACAGTGCACAGGAGCGCGGAATGTTGGATTTGGTTGTGCAAATGTGTTGTACGACGATAAGCAAGAACCGCCCTTTTTCTCATTCCGACTTTCTTCCAATTTGAATGTTTTAAAACAGAAGTTTGGGGCAAGCGGGAGGGTGGAACGTACATGGCAGTAAAACGACTTATCAACAGTCTTGTATGCCGCATACGCCGATTGACCCAGCAGATGACCCCCATAAACTCCATATATCGGTACGAAAGCAGGTCCCTGTTGTTTTGTTCAATGCGAACAAAAAAGAGTACACGAGTGTTAGTGATATTGGCCAGACCGCCCCGCAGTTTTCCCAGGAACACCCCCAGCCCAGCCAAAGTTCCTTTTCCTTTTTGTTAGGCTTCGGTGACACCGAAGCCAACGATTGTTGCCCGCAGGAATAGTGGCAGGGGGTTTCTTTCCAAAAGAGAGGGTTAGGAGGAGGGAAAGATTGAAACATACAGTTGATTTAAACACCCTCCTGCCTCCTGTTGCTGCGTTATTGATATTGCTCGACGTGGGCTTAATATCCGGCGGTGATGATATCATAACCTCCTGCAGAGCCATCGATTCTACAAATGTAGCGGGAGGAGCCATTTTTATTCTTTTCTTTTCTTTCCGCTTTCTGTTTTATCCAAAGCAAGGCAGATCCGGTCGAAGTGATTGAAATTGGGGACGGGCCAAATCTGCAGCCCCAATTGATCCAAAATTATATCGGGTTATTGTACTGTATATCCGTTGAGGTTAGAACAAGAAGTGATATGCCAATACGATTAGAAAACCTGTCAACAACCGAATGGAGGTTTTCTCTAAAGTTTAACCTTTTCTTTCCCGCCCTTCCACAACGGCAATTGGGGAAGGTGTCGCCTTACTGCTAAACCATTTGCTACGTATGGCGCTTCGGACAAGAAAATACCCAGCTGACGTGACAGCCACTTCGGCTTTGTACCCTCGGTTCAAAATTCCTATCGGCTACCGAATTGAAAAAACACGAGACAAATGTTCATCCATTTCCGACATGGCTATTTTTCACACCTCTCCCTTTCGCGGAGTTTATGTTCACGATGATAACGTTTAAATTTGTATCATATTTGAGCTTACTACAGGGCTTGGGAGGATATCTTTGGTCCAACCAACTAGATGTTCGATATTCTCACACGCCCATGCACATGCGGTACGGTTACATATGATTCAAAGTCGCAACTACCAGCCCGTCAGATTCTTCTTTTATTAAAATTGCAAATATTGGATTTTCTAACAGGGTTAAAGATGTGATGAAAAGGCTTTTTCCGGCGTCGAATTTTTTTTTTCAAGCCTTCGTAAGATTTGAAAGGTGAGATCTAATATCTTCTTATATGGTTAATTGAATGAAATGACAAGTTCTATAATTTTGGATAACGGGAACCGTTCATCTGCCATTCGCTCGGACCAAGCCTCAGGTTGACAACACGGGTCGAGAGTGCCTGGCTTCAAGGGTTGTCTTAAAGGAGATAAAGCTCGTCTCTCACACTTTATTTGGAGGGGGTGAGGGAATGGGAAGCCCGTGATCGTTTCTAAAAGTGTGGGGGGGAAGCTTGGAGGGGAAACACCCGGGGCCAAAAAACCTCACGCCCAATGCGACGGGCATATCCAGACCGTCGGGATCCCAATAATGAAAAAAAACTTACCAATTTCCATGAAACCCGCTCGCGAACTGAATATTTCATACAGATGTTCAAAAGCTCCTGCCAATCACAGTGTCCTTCCAATTAAAAAAGTAATCTGTTCACTTCCCGCGGATGCTTTTTTGCCCAAAATATATATGTTTTTTCGTTTTCGCGGCCCCCCGAACCACTGTCATTCCATGCCGGGGCATCCGTAACATCCAGTGGCTTTTCTATCCAGCATGGACCTTGATCTGGCTATATCCACTTTTTCTTTTCACCCTTCAAAACCTTTTCTTCTTTTTAATTTTCGCCAAAAAAAAAAGGTCGACTCCCTTGTTTCCATTTTCGATTTCCCAGTGTGGGGCTTGGATAATAGCCACGCACGTTTTTTTTTTCTCATGGTTTGATATATTTGTTTTTTCTATAGGTGTTCCCCTGGATCGTGGGATAGAATATTACACTCCGGCCCGGGGTCTAACTACTCTATAATTGACGGATTCCAAAGTTACTGACTGGAGACGGCATGTTTAAACACCAACATCATGTCATAAAAAACCCCAAGCCTCAAGTCTGAAAGCCTAAATTCGTTCCCGTTTAATGCAAGGGAGCTGCAAAGTCCTTGTTAGAACGGCGGTAATGTATCGAAAAGGCACCTGGCCTAGACCTGCAGCAAAGCACAAGGATATGACCTATACAATAAGAATGTCTTCAAGCAGCCGTACCAAGTAGACCAGTTTAAGGTCTAAGTTAGTTAAGGAAGTATTGACGATTATGGTCTGAGCGGCGTTAGTATGTTATACACAGGATCACGAGTCGAGAAGCGGCTACAAAGAACGGGATTCGCCATACGGAATCCCCCTTCGACCTTGGAAATATATTCTGATTGGGAGCATTTTCGGGAAGCCTTTTAGCTTCAACGAAGGTTTTCCTACTGACATATATGTGCATTTTTGTATATAATGTACGTAAAATCTTTTCCCGATCCCGCATGACACTTACCTACAAAAAAATGTACCAGTTCCTGCCTTTTTCATCCCGCATTGCTCGGAAAACCTCCCCTCCTCGTTCTCGTATACCCCACCTTTGTGTTCCTAGAAAGGTTTTTAAGACATCACCAACCTGTGCCTCGCTTCTTGTTTGCCTTAGATGAATGTGCGTGTGCGTGCGTGCGTGAAGTCGCGAGAGAGGATTGAGAGACATAGCAGAGAGGGGTGGTTCCTACCTATCACATCGATATCTTCGTTCCTTTTTCTACATTCTTGGATCGCTTACCCTTCCGATATCCTTGCTTGGCGACGGTTTTTTTTTTTTTTTTTTCGAATTCACGATGCATAAAATATCACTTTTGTTTTTGGTTCACCCTTCTGCATGACTGAACTGGGTTCACGAGTGATCGGGAAGATATGTGAATGATCAATATTCGATTTCTTTCTTTGCTTAATTTTTCAATGTGAGGTCATTCTCACGACCAACAGCCCGGAGTGCTATACTACTGATTATATTGGTTTGTTACTAATTCAAAGCGACTAACACAAGCTCCACAATGGGGTGGCCGGAATCCATTCGGGACCATAAGCAGTATATGGTTTCCGGAGGCGAATATTCCTTAATCTGTTAAAGAGGGTCGTCGTAGATCTTATAGCGTGCTTATAAGGGGGCGGTGGATTGGGGAAACACTTTAAGATATCAGGAAGGACGACGCTTGATATCAAAGCGTGATACAGTAGTGTATAAAACATCGTGAACGTGGAGAGAAAAAAAGAGACAAGAGATCTTTAAAGAGGCTTAAACCCGAACGAATCAGCAAGGTATCGTTCGCTTTTGCTTCTTTTCCTTTTCGGTCATATGTGATTTCGTCTATTTCCTATGATACACGCGCTGAGATTGAAAACCAAAGATGTCACCTCCAATGAATATCGAACCGAATGCATATGCTTCCTTTTTGTGAACGATCCTAGTCAGGTGTCTATGAAATGAAGAATGAAACATTAAAAAAAAATATTAAAAAAGAGTTGAAAGATAGATGAAGATAGAATATTAAAAATCCCCTTCAATTTGTAAAAAGAAGTGCCACTTCTTTCGCACCCTTGTTATATATAAAAAATAACAGCCGAGAAGGTTTTTTGTAGTTTGGTATAAAAACAAAAAAAAACAAAAAAAAAAAAAAAACAAAGAGAAGATATTCTTCCTGCCCATTTCCTTTGCTCCCTTCTCAACTAAAAATATTTCGAATACAATGGGAAGTATAGTTTCCCTCCATGTGGTAGTAGTAGAATACAATATTCGTATGTGCAAATAGTGGAGACACACAGATCATCCAGCAAATAAATAAAAAAGCAAGATAGTCACATTGTGTCCCCCCCCGGCCCCCCAGTTTGAAATACGTAAATATAACGGAAAGACGAAGTGAAAAAAGCTCCTGTATAGAACGCCGCTTGCCATGCCCATAGCGAAAAAAAAAGAGAAAAAAAGGCAGTAGTAGAAACATATCGTGCTTCGCTGGTCTGCAAGTGTGTATCCAATCTCTGAAGCCTAGGGGTAAAAAAAAGAGGGGCGAGAAGATCGAGCTATTATAACCGAAACCATAAGAGCAAGTGTATTGCGAAAACGCCATATAGGGTTGATTACAGCCAAGTTTGCAAAAGGAAATCGAAGAACTGTAGAAAAATCGAAACGCCCTTCGCAAAAAAAAAAACAAAAAAACAATGGATATCAAGAAAGCTAAATCAAATTCTTACGGCTCGAAGTTTGGTGGGAGGCTCCAGTTGGTGGATTGTGGCCAGTATTCAGTCTGCATGTATGGAACGGGACCTTGTCTGTACTCGTTCCTGGCCTTGGTGAGAGGTTGATATTGCATCTGGTCTTGGCCAAGATGCTGAGCTTCCGTGGTCTGCTGAGGCACCAAGAGGGCCGACACGGTTCTAACAGGTCGGTACGGAGACTCTCGGCTAGTGAGGAAGATAGATGGAGAGTTGTTGCTGTAGGCAGTTGGGGAGTTGTTGCTTGAGCTGAGAGGATAGGGGGAAGTATGTCGGCTGGTAGGATATGGTGCAAGGCTAATGCCGTTTACCGGTGCTGGGGTGGCACTAGTGCTCACCACAGGAAGCTGAGTAGTCGGATGATTCCAAGAGCTGGTAGCTGTTTGGGAAGGAGTCCATACGGCGGAGGAAGAAGAGGGATAGACGGTTGACATCGCCCTGGTGGTAGGGTAGTATGGCTGCACCTGAGGTTGGAGAGGCGCGGGTGGAGTTGGCATGGGTGCGTTTGGATTAATTGGCAGTTGCGAAGCATACGGGTTGGGCGATGGAGTTGGAATCGTCAAGGCAGGTGGATATTGTGCCAACATTGAGGAAGATGATGGACCGGACCTCGAAAGACGCTTGGCAGGCGGGTGCATACCGTTATCTTCCAACGTTCGCTTCCTGCTTGACGACTCAAGCCTATCATAATCTTCGCGATATCGCTGCAAGAGCGAAGTGTTCTTGGGCGAAACATTAGCAACTGGAAGAGCCGGCAAAGCAGGCGGGTAAGCGGAACTAGGCGAATGGGAGCTTCCGTATGGTGGCGAAGCGTGATTCGAGTGAGGCGGCGATGGGAGCGATGGTGGGACGGTGCTAGTAGGCGTGATAGAAGAGAATTGGTGGGATGGGCTCAGCTTTGGGATGCATCGAGCACGGTCCCAGTATTCTCCGAACTTGCCAAGCTTAACATGCCAGTCTTGCCATTCCTCTGCAGAAGTGAATAAGCTGTATCTCATGTTGCTTAGGAACTCTACCTCCATAACGTGGATTTCCCCAACAGTGATACCAGAAACCTCTGCCCAGGTCTTGTTGGTATAGGTATTGTCGTCCAGGAACTTGTTGCCAAGCATCAAAGCGACTGTGAGCAAACGATACTCGCTTCCAACCTTTCCCTTAACGGACGGGTTCAACTTCTTGAGGCGATAGATGAACAACAGGGCCAGAAGGATGACATTCTGGGAAACCTGCGTTGTCGAAAGGATTGTGGCGACCCATTTCTTGAAGGACATCGATGGAACCGCGTCCTCAATCAGAGGGGTCGTTGGAATGACCTTCGTTGTCGACGAAGCAACTTTAGCAAGGTCGTGAGAAGATTCGAACCAGAATAGACAAGTAATCTACGAATTGTTAGCATCCGATTCTGGTATTAATCTTTTTTTGGATTGGTACAAACCTGAGCTGCGAATTCGGCCAAGCTGCCCTTGCTTGAATTGATGGAGGCTGGAACTGTCAGTGGTGGGACAGCTGTTGACGACCTTCTACCCCGCGACGAATTCTCAACCTGCTGAGCAAACGATCCTCGCCTCGATTGTGGAGAAGTCGCTTTCCTCTTGACCATTTCTTGGGATTGAGAAGACGACCTGAAGCATTCTGACATGCTTGGTATCGACGACTGAGAGTGGTCGTATTGCCGATATTGGCTCCTGGAATTCTGGACGTTCCCACTGGTTGGGAGAAGCGCTGTCGAATAGTCCACCGAATGGCTGCTCATTGTACCTTCGGATGGAGGCGTCCTTAGAGATTCCCGCGAGTTATATCTCGATGACAATGTGCACGAGGAACTGGGAGAGGGAATGGAGAAGACCCGGGCCGACTCGTTTGTTGCTCTGGCATAGTAGTCCGTCGATCTTGTCCTGCTGTCAACTGAGCTGTATGCTGAGTTTCTCCGGCCAGAGTGGAGGGGGAATGAGGATATGGAGTCTTGGGGATATGGTATTGTGGAATTCATTGTGAGATTAGCAACTCCGAGCATTAGAGATAATCTGCTAAAGACTTTGGCCGCCGCCTCTAGAAATTAGAGTATATGAAGTATAGTCCCAGATAGAGCGAAAAGGAAAAGAAAAAAGGAGAAAAAAAGTGGGGGAACAGAGATAATTGGTCTCAAAATTAACAGTCGGCCTTCATATATGGCGAGGTATATATGTATGAAATGTCGAATAGAGTTGTGAAGGGTTGGACTGGTAGTAGTCTGTGTCGGTTCTTTGTTCGAATTTACAGAGTCCTTTGAAGCAAGATATATATATATTGAATAAGACCAACCACTTGCTTGAAGACTGGTAAAAGTAGTAGAAGAGTGAGATATATCTGTTTCACCAATCAAGTGAATGATGGCGAAACAAGAAGCAACCGGTAGATGGAAACGTGGTAGGAAAAAAAGGCAAGCCAGTTAAGATTCCAGAGTCCGGTTTCGAAGGTGGTTCCTTTTTGAGTTTGTGGAGGTTGATTTGATATTTAGGAGACGGGAGCCAGTATATACGGCACGGGAGGAAAACAGAAGAGACGGGATTGTCGGATCACTAAAAGGATAGGATGGGATGTAGAGTTTGCCTGTAGGTTCCCTATGTGTAATTATAATTGCTGGAGGCCGTTGATATTGATGCTTTGTTGAAGCTGCTGGGGAACGTTCCAATCCGTCCGATGTCGTTAACCAAGACCAGCAAGGTTTGTGTTGTTTGTCCGTAGAGGGATTGATTGATTGATTGATTTGGTCAGAAGTTGGATTGAGGTGGATAGAATATTATTTGGCCGAAGACACACGAGGTCGTTTTAGTGAATACTCTGGTTATATATATTAATATAGGCTGAGGGCACTGGCAGTCGATAATCTGGTTCGGAGATATTAGGTACACATACCATTAGAAATTGCTGGTGGTGATGACTTCACAGAGGCCGGCTCCACGGATATATATCAAACTGCTCAGGACATCCCATATAAGTCACTAACACGAACCAGACTAGCTTCGAACACGCAAGGTCGTCAACTTCAGGTGGGCTGCAGTTATAAACATTTCCCACTTCCCGGGGCTAAGTTACATGTCCTGTGCCTACATCTGTATACCGGGGTGTCATCCCCGGAATGCGAAAAAGAAAATCCCTTCCACAGAAAATAAAGCAAAAGCCAAAAGCAACCACTTAAACCGAACAAACTTTTTTCTCTGGATGACAGTCCCTTCAGTTCGTTCTGCTAAATGCAAAAAAGAGGCGCTGGTTGAAAACGGGTTAGTGCGGGTCTTGAAGATAGATAGTTGAATGGACCGCCCGACCTCTAAAAAAAACACAATCCTGCCTGCTAAGCTGTTTTCCTCCTGCTGACTGTCGCATATGTAGTCGTAGTCGTAGTCGTAGTCGTAGTCGTAGTCGGAGAGGTGCATATCAAATCCTTTTTGTCCTCTCCTCGTTTTTTTTCCCCATGGCATTGGATACATCCAATCAGGATCGCTTCGCTCCCACGCAAAGAGATTGACTGAGATGCGTATCTCAAATCGAGGAACAAAAACATGAGTGAGCTGGTAGATCTCCAAATATTATCCCGGGCTTCACGCTGATTGGCGGCCTCTTTTTTTTCTTTGCCTGTCCGCTTTGAAATCTTCATTCAAACCGCTTCGTATGCAAGGTGTGAAATATGACCTCGTTTTTGTTGCAACCATGTTAAACTCTGGTTCGACTTAGCTGAGAGAAATAATTCCAAACGGAAACCTGAGAGTTTCAGAGCGTAATAATCCCACATCAGCGGCCGGAGTTCACGACGAACACGGTAATTATGGACGAGCGCTCCGGTAGCAAAGACAAACATTGCGTTTCTCTGAACTTCCCAGCTCAATCGGTTGCAAGTTGCAAGGTCATTCTGATCATTTCTCGTTCGATGAGACCTGACTACCTCCTCGTGCCAGGCAAAGTCAGTGCTAATCAATCCTATCGCGAACATGTATAATTAGCCCACACACATAGCCCATAGCGAAGGCCTGTTAATAACTTAGCCCATCTCTGAGGCAGGAGCTGGATGGAGGTGTGGTCCGAATGGGAAGTCAAAGTGGGTATTGGATTAGTTTCCATGCCGTGCCGTGGGGATTCTAACCGACCGGGATCAAGGAAAGGATTGGGGGTGGAGGTCTGGAATGCCCTTTTTCTCCTTATTTCCTCACAAAAGAGATCATGCTGCTGGAACCAGCAGCCTCCAAAGGCCTCCCTTGGCTAGCCCGACCCTGGCCAAGTTACGCACTTTCGAGGTCTTGAGACACACGCTTATTAGTTCACCACCAAGCAAATCGTCCACTGCTTCGAGGCGGTGGTCGACGTGCATAAAAAACGATACACTGGCTCAGGCGTAAGAAACCAACTGCACCGATTTGGTACATGTACTTATACTGGCAATATACATTTATATCCCATCGGCTTCATACGCAGAAAATGTAACATATCCAAGCCTCCTCCTTACGTTCCTATTTTGCTCCTCAAATACTGGGTCAAGCTACTGCTTGTGCTATCTCGTTCCGTCCTGGACAGCTGCCTCAGAGATATGACCAATCTCGAATGCCACAAGTGGGACAGGGCGCGCGACATGGTTAAAGATGCTTGGACGGACCTGTACATAATAAGATGTTGTAAGGGTTGGGCTTGCGTGAAGTCGAGAAGATTGGAAAAATAAAATAAAAAAGCCACTAACGATGGGGAAAAAGGATTTTAAAGGAAATCTTCCCACAGACCCTGTTTCTGGAAAAAGCAGGATACTTGCGTCTTGCTTGCAACAAAAGTATTTTCAATTATCAGACCAATCGTTGTCGGTGCCCACAATCTCAGCTTGTCACCATTAATTCTGTGTCCAGCCGGACATGCTGAGTTGGTTAGGTGTGATATTGAACCTCACCCTCGATTCGCCAAGTAACGCAATAACCCCAAGCAGGGGAGAGGTAGTGCATACAGAACTTGGAGAAAAAAGGAAGTATCACTCGTGAGTTGCTGTGAAGGTTCTCTTTCTCTCGCCAGGGAAGGATGCGCTCTCCGCTGTGTGTGTCATGATGCTTGCGTGTGGGAACCCTAGGAAGCCACGGCCGCCAAATCAGACAACATTCTCTTGTCGATGGCGGGGGAGCAAAAATACGAATGCAAAGGAGACATTAAGGGAAAAAAAAGAAAGAAAAAAAAAAAAAAAAAAAAAAAAAAAAACCTCCAAGGGTAACGAAACAATACAGAGAAAACCAGCTTTTTGATAAAGCTAAAAGCGACATTTTGTTGCAGTTGTGTGGGTACATTACGCATATTCGGATCGAACATGTAATGTTGAGCGCTCGTCGTCGATGACTGAAAAAATGCAGGCATGTTCCTCCAAGTCGTCGAATACAGGGGTGAAATTTTACCTTTCTAGCCTTTCTGTCTCATGCAACTTCCAATGCACCCTTGGCGGTGGGCACACAATGTTCACAAGCGAAAAGGCCGTCTAGCCTCCTTTGAAGGGCAAAAAAGGAGAGAAGAGAGCATGGGGGTGTGGATGCAGAACTTTGCCTTGAACTCCTCTAAGCTTTTTTCGATCGTGCAGGGCAGCAAAAGCCCCGACAAAATATCCCACTAACGCAGACATTATTAGAGGAAGGGTTGCAAGGGGTCCTCACTCGTGATTTTAGGACCCGAACAAATTTGCTTGCAATTTCAGTTTAGGAGCCCGCTTTCCGTCATTCAGGCCGAGACGACATCGAAACCCCAACAATGAATGTTCCCTCTTGGAGCGAATAGGATCCGGCCGTGGCAGCCCCATCCAGCCAATAGCCTAGTGGGCTTGTCAACGAACTTTGGCTGGTCAGAACCTTGTGCAAACTCTCTCCTAAAAGGACCCAACCGTGTTGTTTGTCACACAGGCGTTCTATCAAGCAGGTGGCCGATGATTGGCTTCGACACCCTAAACCTCGAACGTGATCTCCTCACTTGGGTGGAGGCATTTTTCTTTTGTCTTTTTCCCTGTGTGGGTGTTGCAGCAAGTTAATAGCATGGAACATCGGTGCATAACCTCGTAGACCTCTCTCGAATGTGGAGATGGCCTGTATCTTCGTCGATACTTGCGTCCGAGTACCTGTCTTGGGAACTGTTACCTTCCCACATTTCGCATCTTTGCCAGCGAGCAAAGGAGAAACATCCCTTGTCCGCCGGGATGGAACCAAAGGTAGTATTGGTTTCGTTCTTTAGACCTTTCTTTCTTTTGTTCAAAGTTGTATTCTTCCTTTTGCAACAAAATAATATAGCGCTTGTGCTTTGCAGCTATCCAGATTGGCTTAATGCGAGGAGGGCACACATAAAGGTGGTTAGCTTGCAGCCCTGTCATCATCGAATTCAGTTCAAGGCCATCGGAAGCCAATAAGTTTTCTCGAAACAATTTGAAGGCAAACGTTAACATCCCGTTAGATTCGGGATGCATATATTTTTTGTGTCCGCCCCGGTTGCACAGCAAGGACCCAGCTGCCGCGAGTTCCATCAACGTAGCTGGGTAAATCTCAAAGGCCATCTGGAGGGAACAAAAAAATAAACGAAAAAACCAATGTGATGGACCTAATACTTGTTAGTATATAGTCCCCATCATAATAGCCCGATCGATCACAGAAATGCGACTTTGGTTGGAGTGCATGCTACGATGTGGTTGGTTGGATTGCGGAGGAGGAGCAAGCTAGAACCCAGAACGGGATGTGGGAACCGCCATCCTTTCAACCTCACCGGAAACTGTGTTGTGGCCGAATTAATTCGAGACGGCTTGCTTCCCTTTCGAAATAACTCCATAATGCAAACACGTAGGATAGATCTATGTACATTACATACAGACTATATGTGCGTGTGTACTATGTATGCAAGCGCTGTTATAACATCCGAGCACATAGGAAGGAACGGCATGACGAAAAAGTAACCATTCAGAAACCATAATCTCACCAACCCGCGGGAGGGCAGCTGCATGGTAATGTTAGATGGGAAGAATCTCGATAACTCAGATATCAGACCGCGGTGCATAGCTAACAACTTTGGCACCTGAGTTTCAAGATTTTTCCCATCTAACACTAAAACCTCAATTCAACAAAGCATTAGCTAGGGGTTGCAAAAGAGATGGATCACATTCCGAGAACGCAAGGCAGGCCGATTAGATATTGAATATCGTATGTAGACCCCGTCAGACGATGTGATATTATCATGCATCTCTAGCTCTCGCCCAACAGGTGATATAAGACTTTGATAGTGGATTTAATATAATTGCATAAGATAAAAAAGGATACGGATATTGAAAACTGAGGCCTGGCCCTGGGAGGTGTCCAGGTATCTTTGTACCTGTACCCGGACTATGGCTGCCACTTAATGAATCCAGCATATTTCGAACATGTTGAAATGATTGCGATAAAATGACAAATACCAATCAGCATCGACGGTGGCCTCGTTGGACAAATCAGGTAACATAAGTTCGAAAAGAAACAATTAAGTCATTAGGGTGGTAGTCGTGAGGATGTCAAACCTTGCATTGCAGCTCGCAATACGTTAAATGTTGGGGAACAACTGACCGTTCGAAGGAGTTGAACAGAAGGAGGCGGCACTTGTTTGAATGTTGGCCGATTACATATATCTCCATGTGGGTTCTCCAGGTTATTCCGACCAATAGGCTGAAGTCTCGTCGCTTTTTCTCTTCGCCTCGGTGTTTGCGTCGACCCCAGCTCGTTCCTTTTCTTATTTCTTTCCTGCGTCGGATGTAAATGGACGCGTGATTCCAAGGCGTAATGGGTAATTGCCTGCTCTCACGAAGGTGGTCTTTTGCCTTGGCGGATACCTCAGCCTGGAAAGCAACCAGCGGAATAGTGAAACCTTGCTTCGCCGCGTCGGGTTGCGTTAAGTTGCTGCTATCTTCGGCTTACCGATGGCTGGCTGGCTTGCTTATGGACCACATACCAACGAGTCGTATCATCAGCGTCTCCGTTATGACGATTTGCGAATTAATTGGATTTTGCGGCGCCCCTGCAGGTGCGCTCACCTCGGAGTACCGCTTTTTTTTTTTTTCCTTGTCTCGGATGTAAGTTGAAGGTCCATATGGTGCTTCGTACATCTACACCATCCATTAGATCTCTCACGGCTCCAAGCGAAAGGAAAAAAAAAAAAAAAGGTATGCCGCGAGCAAGTGCATTCTTGAAGAAACGAACTCCGAAAAGGTATTCGAATGCGGGCAAGTTAAGCGATCCTCCTTGGAGAATCATAAACCGGTCGGCGAGCAAGAGGAATTCATTATCATTGTCAGATGGATACCCGTTCCCTCGAAGCTCCTTCTTCAAATGCATAGATCCAACCCCTCGAAGCATGCTGGATTTCCAAGCAACATCGGTTCAGAATCAGATGTCGCAATGCAAAACGGGGTGGATGCAAGGTCCCAGGCATGTCCACTCGACCTCGAAAAACAGATCACCCAGCCGGCATTTCCTTCAGCTTCCGAAACTCTCGTCCGTGTGCGCTTTGATGTGTCAAAACCCAAGATGCCGCTGCGATCTAATTATTGTATTTTGCATCTATCGCAGGACCTTTGCCACTAGTCCATTCGTAGCCTCTTAAAAGATTTGATTGTCATGTGGAGGGTGAATAGAACCTCAATTGAACGAGATCCACTTTTTGGCTCTTTTGCCTTCCCGGAACGCGTAAAGTGCTAAAATACCTGTGCTTCTCGTGCATCATGCTTAGGATCTGGGTTTTGGCCCTCTCAAATGACTTTACCATGCTCGGAAAGAGGTGGGAAAGGAGGGGGCCGTGATACATGGGAACAAATGCCCAGCCATGCTGGATGATAAATTGCCAGACGTATCTGATTAAGTGCGGTGAACCCAGTTGCATAACCAGGCGAGGCAAGGATAAACGTATTATATGTAAGTGTGGGCAGTTTAACGAGGAAAGCAGGACCGTTCATGCTAGTTCGGCCAACCCTCATAACTGGCTCTCCTTCGAAGGTCCCACACTTACATACTGAACTTGCAACGCGGAGCATCCCATGGCCACGGATGGTGGGATGGCCCTCGGTGTCTTGGGACCGTAGGCAGGTTCCCATTTGCTAAAGTTTGTTCCATGCACAGCATATCCTTTAAAGTTATTTGCTACGCTCCAATCTCCCCAATAGCCGATCCCTCTGAGTGTTTTCTAGCCGCTGACATGCTATATTTGGCTATTGTGTGGTTTTCAACATGGTTTTTATGAAGCGGTTGTCGTGTTACATAGTACATCATGATCATGGGAAAAAAAAAATTTTTACATCTCCTCACGATGTGATAAATGAAGTCCGCGGCTTTCTTCAATATTCCTTTTGTTTGGACTTTTAGGTTTCTCATGCACGAGTCCTATATGCGTTATCTTGGTTCTTCAAATGTTGCATGGTACTCTTCGGTTTTTGCCTCAGCTTCAGCTTTCGATATCACATTCGAATGGATAATTGCTTAGCTTCATCTCCAAATATCCACTCAAAGCTAGCCCGTGATCTAGACCATTTCGATATCGGTGTTGACTTGCAATGCAAATAGTTATGTGCTTATGTACCTACTAGGTGTCGAATGTCGTGGCGGTCTCGCAACTTTGCGACATGTTGGGGTCCTAATTGTCGTACTTGACCGAGATAATCGATCGCGATCCACAATTAAAATTTCATGGATGGGGGGCCTTCGTCGGAATGGTTGACTGACAGTCATTGAACTAAGCAAGTACTTTGAAGGAAAAAAAAAAATGTCATGTTAGTACATTACAAGGAGCAGCCGCAAATTCCCGTGAGGTCGTTGAGGAGTATGGGTGAGTCCGGGCGAATCAGAGAACAGGGTTTTGGGTGGCACTTCAACGTCATCCATTGCACAACTCCATTTTTCGACAATATAGGTTCACTAGATCACCAGCCTCGCCTTTCCAGCAATGATAGTTTTCCCCATGAGGCTTGTCTCGAACTCGGCGGAAAGGGAAAAACTTTTGATTTGATAATGGATCGCCGGTATTCCATATTACCATATGCAGATGAGCAAAGTCTGCAGATACATAGCTCGAGAATGCCCCTAGTATCTTAGCTTTGAAGCCTTTTTGATATCGAACCTTCAAAAAAAAAATAAAATCTTTGTCCTCCTAAGCCTAGGTCACCTGGTCAGGCCCTTTTCGTCAGTCCTATCAGAGTTTTGAATGTCTCAATCATGCCTACATCTCGGAAGACATGGAAGCTGCAGGATGTCAGGACAAGACAATTCGTGGCGGGCAGTCCGCAGCCACCCAGGCCTGTTATGTATGTACTGTCAACAGTATATTGACGAACTATACGAATAAAATCCTTTAAACATACCACTTCCATTGCCTCTGGGAGTATGAATCATGTTGCCAGCACTTTGTAGTGACCCGCGGCCGCTGCGGGACTAAAAAAAACCATCGCAGCTTCCGAACGTAAATGGCCCGCCGACGACATGCATAGACGAACAGGGTAGACATCTGATCACTAACAACCATCATCCCTCCAGAGAGGTCCACTTTGGTGCTGCAAGATCGGCAAAAGCTGAGAAGACCGAGGATTCGAAGACGCAGACGTTAGGCGTTTACAGGGTTATTGTTAGCTGTCTCTCTGTTTGTCGAGATCTTGACAGATCATACGGCCATAGACAGGGTAACTGTACATCCATACATCCAGTACCAGTTTGATGCTCGCAGCAGACAGGATCAGTTGAGTCCTTGCATGCAACAAGAACTTTCGTGAAGAGGCAAGCTTCGTCCGTTTTTGGGTACAATAACCTGTTAATGTTAACATTAGTCAAATACAGACCTCCACACAAATCCATCCATTATACACACGTCGACAGCTCGACAGACACGCGCTGATTTTAGCCAATCTCAGGCATTTCCCGTTCGAAGGTGCTAGATCGCGGGCGAACTTCCAACCTTTGTTGACAGTTAATGGCGCATGATATGATAATCGTCACCGGTTTGCCCCGCTTGCAGTTTTTTTTTTGTTCTTACATGTCGACAAACTCAACATCGTACATACCATTCAAGGCGATATCGCTCTTGCATGCCTCCGAAGTAGTTAAACACCACCGAAGGAGGTGACTAAAAAAAGAAAGAAACAAAGAAACAACTAAGTAATTTGTCGTAGTGGCACCGGACGGACTTGTACTTCGTCGATGTTAGGTTGTTAGTGACTTAATACTAAACCCAACGGACTGATTCCCAAAAATCTCTCCAAACCGAGCTCAGTTAATCTTGAATTTAAACCTGTTCCACCATCGATATCACCACCAACCAGGGTTTCTAACCACCAAGCGTTTCTTTTTATACCACCCACCGCTTTAACGGGGTTCGAGAGCTACATTCTTTCTTCTCCCACGGCCGCTTTGATGGCACGGAAACGGACGTTGCTATTAGTTTTCATCCATGGCTTCAAGGTTAGTTGACATCAGCCGCCTCAATTGAACTCGGGCACGACAGCCACCACCCCTGGAGGAGGTACTCCACATATCTTTCGGCGGCCAATTCTGATTGTTCCCATGCATATCGATTATAACCTTTCCACCCGTTGACTCGTTGTTACCTGCTGCATTTTTGCCCTCCCTTTTTTTCTCTCTCTCTCTCCATAAGATGCCTAGATTAGCGCCTTGGATTATCAAATTGAATATGGACTAAAAAAGTTACTTATTTCTCCTCCTCGGATTAGGGTGGCGATGATACTTTCGGCCTTTTCCCTGAGGTATTTCTGCCGAGAATTCAAATGCACCCCTTGCACTTCCTCGTTTTCTCACCTTTAAGGTGGATCTATACCCCTACATAGACCCCATCTTTAGGATGCAGATATGGAGGTCGAATATCGAAATGAAGGTTTATTTATTTTATTTTTTTGAACTCGTGGCTAAGACTCTCATTGGGTGATTTTTCACTTTTCCTCGGATGTCGGGATGTAACAGCATCTACAGCAGACATTACAAAAGTTTCTTCCGAATATCAGCGTGAAAGCTGTCGTGTACCCGAGATACGAAACTAGAGGGAATCTGCCTGCGGCTGTGAAGCGTTTTCGTGAATGGTATGGAGACCCTCTCCTTCGCCCTCTCTCGTCTGCTGGAACCCCTCCACAATTGAATACGCACATCTCGTCGTCTATCCTGTTGCTGCTATTTTCTCCACTCACACCGGTGTGATGATGAACCAGGCAGCAAACGGGATTAGTACTCTGAAGGGGTGTGGTATCCAAGAATAAACGACTGGAGCCAACTTCTGTTGCAAACAAGCCATGGCTTTTTGTCACTCCAACAGCTGTGCCTTATTGCGGCCACTTCGTCAGGAAGAGACTTCCAAGTCTGTGCTAAAGGGTTTCGCTTTTACCCGATCTTGAACGAGTTCCTGTTGTTGCTCTTGGGCTTGCCTCAGCTGGAACATATGTCTCCTTCGATTGACGTATTTGGAATGTTAACTCGAGATCGAGGACCGTAGGCTCCAAGATCTCGTTCTCGACACCGAAGATCTCAATGGCAACCGGTCGCTGATTGACCCCTCCGTGCGGGTGGTGCTGCTGGCCCACTCCATGGGCGGGATCGTGGCCGCTGACACGCTGCTTTCGATTCTGGACGACGAACCCATAAGGAAAAAGCCAACATCTCCGTCTTCATCATCGTCTTCGTCGAGGTCCGGGAGCCTAGACCCGAGGAAAAGAAGGGACTCGTCGGCGAAGCCCTCGTCGTCGAGCGGGAAGCGACACGACGTATTAAACGATGAGCGGATGATGTTCCCTGCTATCATCGGCATATGTGCCTTTGATACTCCGTATCTGGTATTTCTGCCTGAACTCATGACGACAGCTTGATAGAGGAAAGCGAAAAGTTTAGTAATATCGTTGGATGTCGCATTAGGGACTTTCACCGAGTATGTTTGCCAACAGTGCGGAGAACAACTTCCGTGTAGCGTCGGATGCGTTCACGACCGTTTCAAGCATTGCGAAGACCCTCGGTTTCTTCGGGTCTCAAGGAGCAGCGCCCGCTGCATCGGTGGCCACTTCCTCGTCGGGCGCACAAGCTGCTGCTCTCCCTGCCGCCGGACAGGCAGCTTCGTCAGGTGGAGGATGGGGCTGGGGAAAGTTGGCACTGGCTGCGGCGGCAGCGACGACTGTTACTGCGGGCGCTGGCACCGCAGTTTACATGAACAGGTCCAACATCACGCAGGGCTTTAGCTGGGTTACGTCCCACTTGGAATTTGTCGGGGTGCTGTTCAATTCTGAAGAATTGAAACAACGGATCATGAGGGCTTCCTCCGTTCCCGGTATGGGAATCGCCAATTTCTATACGGTATTGGGTAAAGGTGCAAAGTCCGTATCAACGACACAAGGAAAGACCGTCGAAGTAGGCGGGGGAGGACTCCGAACGTTCTGCTCGCTCCCACCAAAACCGAAGTCCGGATCGACTTCGCCTTCTTCCTCAAATGGCAAAGCTCCCGCTCCTGCTGGAAGCGCAGCAGCTTCATCCGATAACAGGGGAACGGCGGATATCGATGTTGGAAGCCGAGACTTGAGGACTTGGTGGTTCCCCCAGCTGAATGACAAGGCCGCCGATGAGGTCAGTGCGCATATGTATATGTTTACGCAGGCTACGAATCCCGCGTATAAACAGATGCTGGACGGAGCTGGGAAGCAGGTTATGAGGTGGTCTATCAATTGGTACGATTCTCGGGTTTAGGTAGTGGGGGCTCTGCCTTTTGAAATTATCAACTAGACTTCTTCTTTCATACTCGCTTTTGCGATGCTTGTTTCCTACTTTTGTTCTAGACATGGACTGGATTTACCAAATTTTAGAAATGCATTTCTCACGAAATCAATCACGGGCCGTATTAATGAGCTAAGGAGGGTCTTATCGTATATGGTAGTTTGCGTTCGCTTGTTGTAAATTTTGGTGGAGCGGATACCTTCGGACAGTTTCCGAAGGACTCGTCAACCCATCGATATCGCGATATTCGACAGCCTCATCCACAGCTACTCTATCTGCTCGCTTTGTGGGAGATGCTGCATCGATTGGTGTTGAATCCGTTATATTTCGTTCCGTATATGTATAAACCATAGCTGTTAAAACCTATAGTACAAAAACAGACCAAAAAGCGGAATGGAAAGTTTCTTCGCGACGACGCCTTTGTTCTTAATTCATTTTTTCTCTCGATTGCAACGGCACCGGTTAATCATTACCATCCCCATACCCATCAACTATGCACATATACACACCCCATGACCCCGCCGTCAAGCATCTATTCTTTGGTAAAACTCTCATAAGCAGCTTCATCCATCAGCTCCTCCTGTAGACGCTCAACCTCACCCTCACCCATCTCGACCTTAACAATCCACCCCTCCTCGCCCTCAGGATCTTCATTGACCAACTTTGGCTTCTCATTCAGTGCCTCATTGACCTCTACAATATCACCGGTAACAGGTGACATAATATCCGACGCAGACTTAACACTCTCCACGGCACCTATCGAATCATCGGCCTCAACTGAGGAATCAACCTCCGGCAATTCGATGAAGACCACTTCGCCGAGTTTTTCTTGGGCGTAGTCGGTGATCCCGATGGTTCCGATGCCGGTTTCTGTGTCGTAGGAGATCCATTCGTGGTCTACGGTGTAGCGTTTGATGACTGGAGATTAATGTAGATAGTTGGTTAGTAAATTGTGATTTTCATGGCTTCGGGAAAGCGAAGGAAGGGAATATTTCATACTATCGGATCGTGCAGCGGTCCCAGAAAGGTATCTACGGCTCAACGGAGCACCGAGGGTCCTAACAGGAGCAGCAGAGGTAGCTCTGCACAGTGAACCCGAAGCTCTCGGGAGAACTCGCGAAGCAATACGGAGTGTTGATGCCATTGTTGTAATTTCCTTCTATTTATTTCCTCCTTTGAAAACTCACTTGAATGCAATCGTAACGTCGGAATGTATCCTAATCGAAAGGAAGATTTATTTTTTGTTTATGGCGGGGTGTGTGAAGGAATTTATCGTAACGACGTTGGGGAGAGTCCGACTTGTGGAAATTTTGGAGTTGTTTTGCGAACAATTGCCGTTGTTTTGGTTGGTTATCTTATCGGAAATCTTGATGGAATATTTTCTTTTTCTTTCTTGTTTCTTTGCCTCGGACCTCAAGTCTTTTGCAGTCCGGCGACAGTCTTTTCAGCTTCACCTCGACAATCCCAGGATAACGAATCCAGACTTCGAGGTTAGAAAAGGACCGCAATCATGTTGTACGAGCTTCTGGGAGCTGTGAGTCCATACCATCATACCTCATAAACACCAGGCAATGCTAACATGTCTCGATATATCCAGGTCCGTCCGGGCAGCCTGATGGAAATCAAAGAGTACCCCCACCCCAGCACCCCTCCCATGACACCCCTCGATCCACCCTCTAACGTAGAAAACCCCCTTTAGGGTCATTAAAACCGTCGGCATGCAAGTCCTAACCAACGGCGGTATCGTTCGAGGCATCAACAACTGGGATACAACCTTCCTTCCCAAGAAGATTCGAAAACATCAAGCCACACATACCCAAGGCCATTACTTCCTCATGCGTTTCGATTGCGACCCAGCTACCCAGAAGATTGTGAGGGAGACGTTGGGAGTCGATCCGAGAATGATCAAGTTTTCGGTCGTCAAGATGGGCAAGGGAAAGTTGGAGGATATCAGTCGGGTCAGAGGGGATTCACCGTGGTTTCACTGATCGAGGGTTATGTATAGCTACGGGAGAGAGATGCGAGGGGAAAGATTGTTTTGTAAGATATGAAATCCATGTTGGGTACATGGATGGCGTTTATTTGGATATGTTTTCAGCCCGAAATATAGAGGGTCAATTGACGATATCTCTGGAGACATGTAAGCCTTGATGAAGTTGCTGGTGAGCTGCAAACATCGTCCTAGAATCCGTGGTAGTTTAAAGGTCCTTCAGCAGCTTTGCAGGAAATGATTCAACCGTCTTGGAGATGTATAATTTACAAATTCCAGCCCACCACTTGCCCACAAAGAACGTCTGCAATAAGGATACGAAGAAATCGAAAAAAACCCGTAGGGAGAATTGTCGAAGCACCAGAGAACATCATAAGCATCCAACAAAAAGAGGCATCGGTCAAAAATCCCATAAAGCATCCGAGGCATATCAAAAAGAGAATAAAAAAAAACCGAAGGGAGAAAGAAACCACAAGAATGCCACCTGAAGCGCCGTCAACAATGTTCTTTTTGCAAAGCGAGAGAAATAGAAACGAATGAAGAGAGGGATGAAGGAGGAACAGAAGAGGAACAGAAACAAAGTAGGGATTTTATTCGTCGCCAAAGAGGATTTTCTTTCAGAGTACAGCGAGGTCTGCAGTTCAAGATGTACAAAGAGGCAAAGAGACAGCGAAGGAAAATAACAAGCAAATGCACAATTCTTTCGCTCACTTCGCCTCCTCGGTCTTCGGTGGAGTCGCCTTCTTCTCGGCCGCATCGTCCATAACGACGTCCTCGTCAACAAGGGCGTTCTCAGATGCGTTCTTTTCCGGAAGAATCCCGAGACCGACGCCAGCAACAGTGTTCAGCTCCCTAGGTTTCTCGAACCGAACGATCATGCAACTCAAATTGTCAGTCGAGAACCTAGCAAGGGCATGGTCAACGAGTGCCTTGGATGCGTCCTGAGGGTCCTGGACGGTTCGGACGAGATCGACGGCTTCCTGGTCCGAGCAGACATCCCATAGCTGGAGAGCGAATTAGCTTGGATCCTCTAAGCATCTTGGGAGGTTATGAATCACCTACCCCATCGCACGCTAGGATAATGAACTCGTCGATGTCAGGCTGAATGACGGTTTCGGTGGTATATGGATGACCGGTCACTAGCTCCTTGATGTATGAGTCTCCCAATGCTCTTGTGACAGCGAGAACCCCTATGTACCTTGGTTAGCCATCTTGAAAATCCAAGGTAAAAATTTTCTGAGAATGTGACCTACCATTCACTCGATTGTTGAGAATAAGACCGCCGGCATTAGCGACCCTCTTGCCCTCATTTTCATCACTGCCCTTGTGGTCGTAGCTAAGTCGTAGAGCTTTACCCGAGCGACACAAGACGATTCTGGCATCGCCAACATTGGCGGTATACAGCATTCGAACACGTTTTGTGGGTTTCTTTTCGGCAGGATGCTTCTTCGAGCCTGGGGACTGGTCTCCTGCGGAATCCGATCCCGGGTCGACAGTTCGGTCCTCCCACTTCAGGACGGCACAAACAGCCGTGCAGCCACTGTTCTTAACGGGAAGGTCCTTGAGTTCTTTATCCACATTCATAAAGGTCTGATCCAGCAACTCGGGCATCGACTTGTTGTCCTTGTTCCTCCGAATACAGTCCTCGAGCAAGTGATGCAACTTCTTCCCGCACCAATCCGCAGCGAAGGTCCCGGCGTGGCCGTCGAAAACTGCGAAATATCCATTGTCCGACTCACCGGCAGCATTTTCGTCTAGGCTAGAATATATGACGGTCTTATCGGTATCCGAGCACAAATTCGAGTTTAGCATGCAAGCTGGCGGGGTAGGAGGCAGGAAGTTGTAAAGATAGGAGTGGGTATCTTCCATCGTCCGCCTGCAGCGCCTGTTCTTATCTTCCGACACGCCTACACGAAATGTATTTTGGGGTAAAGGATGCGAATTCCCGGCGGCATTATTGTTTTCGGTCTCGTATGGAGCGACAGAACCGCCGGGTGTCCTTGTGGGGCTCGGTGGAGGGTGTATGACGTTAAAGGATCTTTTCGATTTGTCTTCCAGCCCCGCCGCGTGCGACAAGGTGTTTTTGGCAGATGCCATGAACGAAGATACTGCAGCGGCGGAGATTCTTCGCGACTTTTTTTCCTGGTGTGCCGGAGAGATAGGAGTGGATGGTTTTGAGGAACCGTTGGAGTCTTTCGAAGGGGTAGGCGGGTCAGAGGAAGAGGATTGTGCTGTAGTGGTGTTGGTTCCGCCTAGCAGCCTAGAAAGGCCGAACGAAAGACGTTTGCTCGCCAGCTTTGAAAATGGTCGATGGGACGCCCCAGCGGTATATTCTTAGATAATATTAGGGTAACGAAATAACGACAAGGACTATGGAGACAAGGACGAAGATGACGGGCCGGGTCGGTGGGGATAAGCCCTTTTTTTGATTTAGGTCTGCACTTGACTGGTTAGTACCTGGGGTAGCTGTCTCACTCTGCTCAGGTAAGGTCGGTCAAAGTCGCTTGCGTACTCGCTCGCTTGATTGTCCCAGGTTCCTCTCAGCTAGTGCTGACAAAGCTGATCGATACTTGTAGGGTGTATCTTGGGATAACCTCAGTTCTGGACGAGAGGAAGGGGGGATTCTAGCAATCCGACGCAACCCGCAATCAGAGAGGCCAGCAGTACTTATATGTTAGATATGTATATATAGAATACCAGCCGTCGTCGAACGGTAGAATTGTATCCTGGCCAGCTCTAGGTAGGATACACGGATACGGATATGGATATGGTGAATAAGCAGGGGTCAGGCTTTGTGGATAATTGCAATCGACGGCGATTAGAGAAGGGCCAATATGTAGAGAACCCCGCTGAAGTCCGGTTGATGATGATGGTGTAGTGGTGGTGGTTGGTTGGTTCCTGATCGTGCTCGCATTCAGGCAAGCAAGCAAAGCAGGGCTGAAAGGCCGTTTGCCAAAATTAGCCAGCTGCGCTGCTTGTGCGTCGTTGCAACACCAAACAACACACAATTCAACACATCCTCAATTGCACCCTGAGATATCAACATTGATGTACGAGCTTTCGTCATTGCTCTCGGTTATTCTACACACTACGTGGCCGTGAAAATACAAACACGTAATCGGTCTGTAATGCCTTTGATGTTTCTGCGTGCTTGGTATCCTTTCAAAGTCTTCCTTCCTAAATCGTTGCTTGTCGCCAGTTTGTATTCTTGCCTTCGTCCCCACTCTTGTCTGGGACCGTTTCCCCATCTGTCACTTTTTCGTATATCAGTGCATACATCTGCCCGGGCCGATTGTTCTTCGGATCTTCCCTCTTTGCACCAAACATATCTTGCTTGCTTACCCTTAGCGTAACAGCCTCATTACAGTACCACCACTGTTCACTCAGAGGGTTCGTCGGATCCTTCCATTCGCGGCGGTAACAATACCAATGTCCGGCTCTGAAATCCATGCCCTGGTGGACCAATATGGCCCGTAATTCATACATCGGAACCGCTGGGTTTGCAGCATCGCCACTGATCCTAATTGGTAAGTTAAAATCTCCCATACTCACATTACGATTCGGTCCGGCCGTGTATTCAGTGAAGTCCGTAGATGGGCCGAACGTGACACGGCTCTTTAATTTTATAGGTAATCCTCGGTTGTCAAATCCTGGAACGTTAACGAACTCCAATAGCAGAATGTCAGGTAGCTTGGTTATTGCCTGTGTTTGGGACCAGGAGGACTCGTAATTGATTTGCCTTCTCTTACATTCGTTATCGGAGGCATCTTTGGCAGATTTGAAAGCCTCGTCCGTCATGCCTGCGGTCTTTGTGGGCCTTGAGGGGTTTGGGGCCCTCCTAGCCAATCCTACTTTTTTTTCTTCATCGTCTGTCAAGTTATTGTATGTATGGTTCTGAAGAACTTGTTCGAGAAATTGAATACGGTTTTGTATCATCTTCACACTCTCCGCGGATGTATCGTCTTTGGCTGGGTTTTTAAGAGCACGGCGAAGTATCTTTCTAATTGCGAGGCCTTTGCACCTGTTGCATCCACCGGTAATCCAGTATTCTATTCGTCGATGCCACTCAAGAGTTTCGTTTAAAGTCGCCTCTTTCTGTTACCAATGTGTTAAAAACAAACCCCATAGCGGTTGAGAGGGTCACGGTCTTACCTTGGGAGGTTTATGTAACTGAAGACTTGGGTACTGTTCAACCTGCGTCCAGACATTGCCACAGTCCAGGCAATTCCGTCGAGTGAGTACATCTACTTCAATACGGTTCTCATATCTAGTAGTATTCATGTTTTCTATAATGCGTTCATTCAACCGTGCGATTAACTCAGCGGCACAATGTTGGTCCTCCTTGAGATCTGGAAATGAGAGTTCGGTCGTGGTCGGTGTCTTTACAATTGCCCTTTGTAGATACCTTTTTGTTGTGAAACGATTGAGCTGTTTGAAGACTCCATCTACAAGTGTGGCCAAGTCTTTTTTGGCCGGGTCGTCTGCGTACTCGGCCATTATGGTGGCATTCACCCACTCAGGGTATGAAGTCCCTGCTAGTGCCTGTGGTATGTAGATATTAGTCAAGATTTTTACCATCGCCACGGGTATTTAGGAGATCGAAAGCGAGGACTAACCTGCAATGCTGTATTGACGTAGCATAGATTTGGTACGAGCGGATGCTCCATACCACAAATTATCTGCCTGGCATCTCCTGTCGTCCAAGGGTCAGCTGTTGGGCGGCTGGGTGGAGGCTTAAGCTCTGGTTTCTCCTCCTCTTCTTCGTCGTCGGACTCGTCATCTGACTCGACGGCCTTCTTTTTAGCCATGCGAAGACCAATAGTCTGTCCTTTGACGACCCGACTGGTACGGCCGAGAACACTATTCAAGATATCACCCGGTTTGGTACAACTGATGGGCCCCGAATTGGCCTCGAGGCTTTGTCGATAGCCCATGGCTAATATGTAGTTATGTCGTTTACTGTAGGACTATATATTTTTTCGTATGTATGGAGTTAGCGAGATTAGAATCGGTGATGTTGAGGATTGCCAAAATTGGATGTGGTTAGGGAAGAGACCCGGCTAAAAGAGTGGTGGTAGGTATTTTGAAATACGAGGCATTCCGTCAATGGGATGTTTTGTTGTCCCTGGATGAATCAAAATGTGTCTAGTAATTTGTTTGAAGTATTTAATGACGAGCCCTGGGGAAGTTGTTTATTCATAACTGTTGGTTTTATTTTGTTTCAACAGTTGAAAATGGATATCGAAGGAAGTTGAGACCTTTTATGCCCATTGCATTGCAGGATCCACCGAATCTCGGACGAGAAGAATATACGCAGGGGTCTTGATATAGTTTAGTGAAGCAAAAGTTCTAAACGACATCCTCTACAGCCGCAATATTGATATTGGTTTCATCCTCATGGCCGATTCACGGCGAAGGAGTAGTCTAGTTCCGCTAAGGAGTATTAATTATGTACATCTAATATACATCCAATATGCATATAGATGCACGTTCTACGTAATTGCAATGGCTACAAAATCAGACCGAGAAAACCTCCCCAAACATGTATGACGGCGATCCTATCTGCCTGAACGATGTCAAACTCTACGACGCAAATATTCTGGAATTCCGGTTTCTTCTCCGAGCTTCCGGTCATCTCTTAGAGTTGAGAGGATGGTTTTATTAGTAGGTGTGGGATCCTGACCCGGACTCAAAGTAACCATAGGCAGGTCTTTTACCTTTGGTTCTTTCACTGAGGTTGCGATTATTCGAGCCTGGCTTTTCTACGTGTCCCATTTCTTGGTACCCTATCGGATCATCATCATGAACTATGTATATAGGCGTGATAGCATTTCCGGATGGTGGTGACTCCGAGGTTTCGCCCCGCTCATGTGGGTTCCTCGCTCTCTGCTGCTTCTTCTTCTTCTCATTATTGTTGGATTCGATAGAGGACGCGGAGGTATCCGCAGGTGGTATTATAAAGTGTCCGCCGTGGGAACCCCCCATTCTCCATTTCCTTTTTTTCTCGGGATCGGCTAGGGCTTTAGGATTTCGGATCAAGTTTGAATCATGTAATCTTTCCAGTGTCTTTCTCCGTTGCTTTTCTACCTCGGGGCCTGTTCGTCCAGTGGATCGTACGCCCCGACCCCCAGCCTCATATTCGGATACCCGCGCTCGCTTTGAAGGTCTGGTATCCGCCATGGATTGTATTATCAGATTCCCATCTTCATCATCACATACCCGCACCCTCTTTGAAGATCTCGTTCCGACTGCGGAGAACAGCCCTGTAACGGTAAACTTTGTCCATTTCGACCAATCTATGAGGGGACGGTCATCCAGCGCCTTTTGCTCATTTTTGAACACTACTGGTGGACCGGCTGGAATGGGGTACTCCGAGAAGTGATACTCTCTGTTGTAATCAAACCTGGGGACCCTGCTTGCAGGAATGATAGCAGCTTTATCAGCGGGGTTCATAATCCTCTCGTACACTACCAAAACCTCCTGCTCCTTTGCTCCGGAGGGACGAGGAAACGGTTGGTCGGCAGGAAACATATCGGTGAGATATTCGTTGCAAAACCACCATTCGTATGGCTGATTTGTATCTTTACCGGCCGCAACATCCCTAGGGTTGGGTATCCAAGGCATCCTGTCGGTGAAATAGTGACCACCGTTCGTATCTTCGCCGCGGTGGTATGATATGGCTCTGCACTCGAATTCAATACCGTCGTTGAATCTACTATCTTTTGGCCTCAGTGGCCGAAGCGGGTCCCTGCTGTGGTTCCCGTCCGTCATATCGGCAGTCCATGGTGCAAAGCTTAGTACTTGTGGAATTTTCAACTGCGTTCTGTTCTTTTTCGTTGTTTCGGACTGGACAATATTAAATCCTAGGATGATAGTGTCGGGCAGGCGCGAAATTGCTTGAGTTTCAGATCGAGGACTTCTTGGTGTCACAGCTTCACTTCGCATATTGATACCCCGAAGTCTTCCATTTTCATCAACTGGTATCCTGTCGTTTGTAAGTTTACGTCGCAACGCCTGTTCTATTGCTAACAGACGCCGGTCGATTTCTAGCATATCCGGTAAGGTTCCCTTGGAGGCCTCGCCACCGGCGACCACTTCTTTTTTTGCGTTAGCTCTTAGGTGCCTTCGAGCCCTTCTGTTGATTTTGTATAAATCGATTAGATTGCACGAAATGCATGCTTCGCTTTCTACTAATGCAACCCTGGTGAAGTGGTCTAGAGAGTGTGGGACACTGACCTGTAAAGTCATGATTTGTTAACAGGAACCCCTGTGCATCGATACATCCGTAGTTTTGGAAAGCCAATCGATCTGGGAATAGGCAGCACTTACAGCATGCCTTCCATGAGCGTTATTTTCTGCAAACGGCTTGTGCAGCGCCCCAATCCACACCCTGGAATTCTGTTCGACATACGTATACCCACAGATCAAACACGATATTTTAGTTGCTTGCATGCCCGCAGTCGGATTTTGGTGGTTCACCCAACCGCTGGCACCCCAGTCCCGAAAGGTCTCCAATTCTGTAAAGTACTCCTCGTTTAAAGATCCAATAATGCTGTCGAGAAATTCCATCATGTCGCACATGGGCGTGAATCCGGTAGACGGATCAAGGAAGGGAGGCATGCCCATCCCGATCGTCTGTGGTACCGGTGTCTGATGAACTCGTCCGGCGAGTACGCGGGTGGCTAGACTCCCGCCAAACCCAGCATCGCACCATTTGTTGACACCCCTAAACGCATCGCGAATGCGCTCCGTAATCTGTAATAAACCGTGGCCGTCCCCTGAAATGGGCGCGAGTTGGTCGCCTCGGTCGACGAAGTGGACGAAACGGGTTGCGGCTAGAGCTTGGATACCAGCGTTGAGGTAACATAGATTTACGCAGGCGGAGTGCGCGATGGCGCCGATTTTTCTGTTTAACCTTGAATAATCGGCTGCTTTGAGGTTGGATCGGAAGAGGGCTTCGTTTACGGGATCTGCGCTGGTCCAGACCATACGTGCCCAGTCTCCCCACGGTGTTATAGAAAGGCCCGAGCGATCACCTGAGCTGCCACTCGGACCGCCACTTGAACCATCGCCTGGACTACCACCTGAACCGCCGCCTGAAGTATCGCCCGAACCACCACCCGAACCATCGCTTGAACCATCGCATGAACTACCGCCCACTCTAAGGGCACTTGGAATCTTCTGACCCCGTTCGTAACTCCCTCTCTTGACCATACTGCTATTATTCATGATCACATGTCGGCCAATTTCCGTGCATTCGCTCCATCCCTTGGTTTCCTCGTTTGGCTCCGATATACCGCCAAAGAATGCAACATTTGAAAGCAACCGAGGGTAGTCTTTCTTTGATTTCTTCGATATACGGTTATTTTGATGGGGTCCGAGTGGGTGTATTGGTTTTAACTTGGGTTTCAACGTCCGTACCCATTCGGAGTCTGGCTGATTCGACTTGCTCAAGACGTCCGGGATGTCGGTGTTCGTACCTGGGCAGCTTCGTAAGCCCTTGTGTTTGTGGCGTCGCTTCCATTTTGAGAAGCCAACGGAAGGGTCTGATTCCTCCATATTGAGATTGGATTTCTAGATTTCCGTGGTATATCTTTCCCTGCACACTGACGTTTATGAGCGTCGATGTTTTGAGGAGGTTTGTGGGTGTAGAGAAAATGAACAAATCCGAAGCATACTCATACCACAGGAGCGATTAAGAAACCACCACAATGTTTCATCCCATGGATTGTTTACAATCCGACAAGACAAAGAGCCTACCATTCGCGCCCAAGATCCGACCTCGGGGCCAGCAAGAACAAAGATATAATAATATCTAAACATCGAGGGCGACTGGAGGTCATCCTTTATATCGCCACCGGTGTTTGACAATCCAACAATGTGTTGGATTCTGCGTTAACCAACGTTGTAATATTCCCAAAAGGGCTTAGCGCAAACAAGCTCACCCCTGTCATCGCTGAACAAAAAAAAAAGTTTCTGTGCGGCTTGAAAGGTTCCAAACTGCAACCCAAAGACGACATCGTTTTCTTTCAAACCGTCTTCGACCACCAGGGGCCTTATAGTGATCTCGTCTCAGGTCGCGGATATTTCTCCAGCCTTGCTATCCTACCAACTCCGGGGTTATCAATAATCCACTTGAAACGATGGCAAAAGCAAGAAAAGGTATGACGGACTCCAAGCTCTGACCCGCCCCGGCAACATCACTATCTCACAAACTACAATCTACCAGCCCCATCGGTCCACTCCCGCGCCGCCCGTCGCGCCGTATCTCCCTCCTTAAACCTCGATAAATCAATAACCACAGCCCCCCGCCCATCCTCCCCAACCGGAACCTCCCTGACAACCCCCACCGCCGAAAAAATAACTCGAAAAGTCCTGGATGTAATCCACCGTACCCTCTCCTCCGGCGTTCAAAAGTCTTCAAACTCGAATAAAAATCTAAAACGTGGTCAGAAGTCAAAAACCCAGAAGAAACGAAGGGAGGTGGGTAAGGAGAAGGCTGCTGCTTTTGCGGAAATATTGGAGGTTAAGCAAGAAGAGAGTAGGAAGAAGGGAAAGGTTATTAAGGAAAGAAGTGGGGATTGGGAGAATGTTAATTCGAAGATTGTGGAGGGTGAAGGAGAGATTGCGGGTCAAGTTGGGGTGAATCCGTTCGCGGCTTTGGCTGGGACGGTGTAAGCGGTTGTGAGGCTAGTCGGATGCTGTATATTATAGATTTCGGATGTTATTCGGGCGCTCGGACTGGGACGGCGTTTTTGGTGTGATTTGGGTATTATATGATGTATATGCGTATTTAGTGATGTGCTTACAAAGGTTTTATACGCGGTAACTTCTTTATACGAACTGCATCTAAACCATCTCAGGCAAAACTTCCGTGTACTCGTGCAAATTAAAAATTACAAAAAAGGATTACTAAAGAGTTCCTGATGCAGTTTATATGCTATGTATACGCCAATGTCCCAACGGAATGATAGATGCATAGAAAACCCAAGCGGTGAATTCACGTACTGTACTGGTTTGGATCATGTCCCCTAACGCCATCCATGTTTATTATTATCGGCATCGATTTCACTACCGTCTCCGCTGTATCCAATTTTGTCCCTGTTGTCGTCCACGACCCTAGCATACTCTAGGAGTAGTCGTAGCATGTAAATCTGCATGTTTCGAGCAAATTAGTATGCCGCTTCCTCGGGCCCGGAGAAACATGTAACGGAAGGACCAACCTCAATATCTTCCGTCCTTAGCACCTGCGTCGCCCACTCCCTACTCCTATCTGCAATCCTCTTTGCCTCAGTATCATGTCTGGGGACATATGTTCCATCGCTGCCGTCGACTCCCTTTTCCAACCCGGTAAAATAAGTCATAAGTGCGTATAAATCGTCAAACCGATTATCCATCGGTGCAAAATGCACCCATTCGAAAAGTCTCTGATCGTGCCATTCTCTGAATATGGTGGACTTGATACCCATACTCTTACTCTTCAGGAACGCATACCAACGGCCGCTGAAAGAGTGCCCATCGATATCTGCTAGGTACTTGAATCTGAAAGTCTCCTTAAACTCTAACCCAGGTTTCGCAGATAATTTGTCGTCGAGGAAGTGGCAATCGGGAACACACCAGAGGATTGCCGAGAAGCCTACATCCATGGTCGCAGCCGCATAATGCGCTGGATGGAAAAACGTAGGGGTGTATTCTCCGCTTATATTGTCCTCACTGACGGCTTCCATAATGGTAACCTCGGTTTCGGAAAGCTTTGACGAGTTTGTCAAGGCGACAAAGCGGTGTCGTTGGAGCTTGTGGTATATATCCCGGTTCTGAACGCCACCGGAGGTTACGCCACGCCAGACCATCCGAGGCGTCTTCTCATGCCATGGGACGTCTTGTTCATCGTTATAGACGTAGCGAGGATCCGCGAGGTCGTAGTATTTATTGGCTGGGAATAAGATGTCATTGTTTACGTTGACTTTGCATTCTCCGAATATCGGGACGAGTTTCTGCGTCGCAATGGTGGTGGAGGAGCTAAAGAGGAAGCCGTGTAGATGGGAGATATGCGGGCCAACGGTGCAGAGGTCGGATGAAAGGTTGAAGTTGCGGATAAACCCACCTACCGGGTCCTTATACTTGCTCTCAACGTGCTTGATATCCAGTTCCGGGCGACGGGCGTAGGACTCTGGGGGACAGGCCTTGGATGCGAGATCCATATAAGGTTTCCCGCTGTGATCGAAGAAACCGAGGTCGAGATCCTTAGTATCGATTGGAGCATCCCAATCAATCTTTGAGAACTCGTTCACGGTCTCCGGATGCTGAATCCTAGTCTTCTTTTCCTCGGCTAGTTTGGCCTGAACTTCCTCCCATGGTGTGACCACTCGTGGCTCATCGAGGTAATTCATAGCTATATCTAAATCGGGGAGAAACGGTGCAGCTACCGCCAGCATTCTCTCGAACACCGAAGTTCGCCATGCGTCCGGGCGACTCGTTTGGGCGACTTTCTTGCCTCTAACCTACATTCCGTCCCACAGGCTCTTGTAAGACGCCAATCACTTTATATACCACAGGCAAGCAATTTTTCGGGCTTACCTTTAATATAGAAACCCTGCTTTGGTCACTATCCATAGCTTTGACCATAGCCCTGATATCCGCAGGCTTTATTCCCCAATATGGCCGTAAATCATCCATAATCTGGTCGAAATCATCAAAGTTGACGCATTTCCGCTTCTTGGCGAACTTGTACCACTATCGCCCGCCCAAAAAATACCTTAGCAATTCCGGTACGATCATATATGGGGTTTACCCTGCTCGGAGCCAAGGCTGTATCTAACCTGGTCGAAGTTTGGTGGTGGATGTCGGCCATATTTCAGACGGTATTTCTCCACCACCTGAGCGAACGACTTTGGCTGCGCACGCTTATACCGGTCGAATTTCTTGAGCTGGTCGCGCGTCAAGGCGACGATTGGATGCTGGTCGAGTTCGTCGGGAAGGTCTATGTCGTCGACTAGGTTTGGAGGCTGACAAATTTAAAATGCCCGTAGAAATTATTTAGCTTCTGCTTCGGAAACAAGGAAAACAAAGCAATGAAGTCGATTCTATGGCGATATAGCATACGTCGAAATATGGGAAATCCTTCTTGCCCTCCTTCGGCAAGACTATTTTGGAAATCTTCCCCTTAACATCGATCCCGGTCAAGATGATAACATTGACTATGCAGAAAAGACAGCCGACAAATGCCAGCAGGAAAATCGGCCAGGGCCGGACCTCACCGGCGGCCATAGTTGTGCCACCAAACCGGCGACAATGGAATTATGGGTGCGGTCGTGTGTGGTGCGGTCGGAGTACTTTAAACGGGCGATTTTGGCTGTTGGAAGTCTTGGTGTCGCCAGGACTGCGGGAAGAGAATACTTTTGACCCCCGTTCATTGGAGGTTACTACTCTCCTACAGCGACACGCGTGTGGATCACATGATTTAAATAGTCTCGCGTCGAGAGGATCAGATATCATATCAATTATCACCAATGGGAATAGATCCTTCATATACAGCATACGTACGGTCTTATATTTTTAACTATCGACCATCCTAGTATGCGCATGGCTAACAAGCACTTCAGTACGAAATATGATTGCAGGCTGAATTGGCCGTATTAGAGGCTGGCTTATTGAATGTAGTTGGTATTATACTGTAATTATAACTGCGATTAGGTACGGGTCCTCATATAAGCTAGCCCCAAGACCATGCATCTTATTCCCAAGAAACCGTCTTTATATCGAGTCAAGCATTCAGCTGATGGAGGGAGACATGTTGAAGCCAAGATATTCCCAATCGGCCAGGATTTGCACCCGCCGCAACACATCCGCCGAAAAGGCTTGGCGCGAATGAACCTCCAACCTCCGATTCTGCCTCAACGTCACCGGAAACCAATCCATTCTCCCTCGACGACTACGCCCCGGCGCTCCCCCGGAAAAACTACAAAGGGGATATCAATCATATTCTCGAATCGCCGTTCCGCCGTCCGATCCAGCCGACCAAGAAAAACCATGAGCTCAATCGCCTTCTACGCCTTCTTCGGTACTTCTCCCCTTCATGAATCCCTTTCGACATAGTCGGACATCCTACTGACCCCAAGAAATCTCACCCAGGCGCCGCTGCCCGTTTCATGCAATTGGGCATCCAAAAACGTCCTCACTACCTCCCCTCCGAGGCCATCGCCTACCCGTTGTACATGTCCGTCTCCGTCGGGGTCGGATTGTGGCTCGACAGTGTGGAGGACAAGCATATGGAACTCTTGCAGGATAGGAAAAAGCTATTGATCGAAAAGAGGGCACGGAGGGACGAGGAGCTGAGATCGTTTGCGAGGGATCATATGACTGGTGATTCTCATTCGTGAAGAATGTGGAACAAGAGTTCGGTGTGATTTCTGTATATTTGGTTGTTTTCGGCCTGGATATGAGGATTATGGTTGCTAAGGGGTTTTACAAAAGGACGGGCCATCATCGACCTGTGTTTGGCGACATTCTTTCTGATGGCCAATCGCTGTTGTACATATATCCAATGTTTATTCTATCAAAGAACCCATACCTGCCACGGATGTGCAGATAACATCTAACCGTAAGACCTCGGGGCTTGGGGGGAGGTGATTTAGAGTCTGAAGGCGTAGAAATCGGGTTCTGTCGAGCTCAGCCGCCACTGCCCAGACATTTTCAATACACCATGTTAATTCGGTGAGGCCGAGTGCTCGTATTCCAGCATACCCAAGTAGGTACATACGCTACGGAAGACGAGGGGCTTTACGATAATAACTGGAAATCCTCAGACCGGATAAAAACTTGTTTCGAATCGATATAGCATTTCGTTAAAGTCAACCCTCCAATTATAGCACCGAATGAAAATCAACACCGGCGCGCCGTATAACCAAAACTGGAACCAGAAGTGGCAGTAAAGATGAAGATTAAAGTACAGGTAGAAATAAAGGCAGGGGCAAGATCTGTCGAGTACAGGCTTAGTGTATTTGTACGAAAATCCAATATCAAGATGGTTTTGGGGAAGCGGAAGGAATGCTAGTAACTTAAAACGCAATAATATCTGCTCTGCTCCGAGGTCTCGTCGCCACGGCGTCGTGGTTTCTGACATCAAGTCGGTTAGTCCACTCGGGCTCTTAGTCTTGTGGCCAGAATTTTTGGACTCTCTTCACTCAGACTCTCTTCTCCTCGCCTTTCTTCTCCTCGTCTCTCTTCTCGAGGTTTTCTCGTGGTACATATGAAGACTCCCCAAAGGGAGACGCAAATTTACCACCCGAGTAAAAATTCCCCGGCCAACCCCGCATTCTTGGGTCCTCGTCGCTCGGCCCCTCGAGATAGTAAGGTTCTTTTGTGCCTGGGACGAGTTCCCTGTGGGTTGCCTGCCCACTGCCTGACCCATATTGACCGGTGCCCCACGTCATCTCCCAGCCCAGAGATGGCTTCCAGGTATAGCCAGGATTCGCAGATTTAATGCGATCGGGGATTCGATTTAGTGCATCTTGGTATTCCTCCACCGTGACCTCTCGAAATCTTGGGGGTTGTTGCATTTCGAAGACACAGAAGCAATCTAAAATGCATTATCGCACCGTTAGTATTAGGTATTCATGTCTATGAAAAAGGCCGGTGATTTTGCGCTTGTATCGTCAAGCCCATGAAGCAAATTTGGAAAGTAACCGGGAACACAATTTTGACGGCCTATGGCTGTTAAAGAATCCGGATACTAATGTGGCGAGAAATCCTGCCATAGAAGGTAACTTACTTAACCAGTTTTCACATTTCCGGGGCGTCTCATCCTTGCAATGGAACCGGCGGCCTGAAGAATCGGAGGGTCGGAATGCGCCCAGGGGTTCCGGGACCAATCTACCCGTGTTAGAGTCGCAATCGCAGTTCATGCACTTTTCAATCCAGCCTACGCGTCTACTGTGTAAAGTTGCTCTACTTGTTGGGTTCCCCCCTCGAGTATTAAATTTTGGCCGTCTCTGTGGGCTAAAAAAGAAGGTCTCATAGTGGTCTGGGTCACCATCCATATCCCTTATCTGTATGGATGTCGGGCATTGTACGGTGCCTCGGATACTATAAAATATATTTGGGTTTATAGGGGCATCGGTACGCTTTGAGGGACTGATGGAGTTGATTGTACTTGATGTCTCTCGCTGCGGGTTCTCGCCGTTTATCACGGCTGTAGGTGGTGGCACCTTTTGGGTAGTTAATGAAAACGTAGTAAGATTCACAAATGTAATTCTAAAGTTCGAGCCGGAGGAGGGGGCCGGGGTGGAGCTTTCTTCCATCTCTGAGGGAGGTGCCACCAATACGCTTGAAGCTAATGTAGCGAATAATAGGACAAAGTATTTGAATTTACCGTCCGGAGCCATTGCGGATGCTTCAAAATGTGATTCCGAACAAGGGCCATTGCTCCTTGATCTGGAACTGTTGAATATAGGGAGGACCATAGCCCTTTAAGCAGGATCACGGTCGACCTCGACCAGCCAAAGCCGTCTTCGTATGCTGCTAAGGCCACGATTCTCGTGGTCCGAAGGGCGCTCTAGGGCCGAGGTTAAGCATGAAACAACTTCGAATTCAGTTGCAGTCCCCTCAAATTTAAAGTCTAATATGTTGTATGTACGTATTTGACTTGAAGGGAAAATTGCATTGAAGAAAAAGAGGCATCAAGTTGGTCTTGTATAGCATCAAGTGTTGGTGTTGTATTTTCCATTTGGGTAGCTAAGTACCTCCAGCCTTGTCTATCTCGTCTCAGTGTCAATGCTCTACTCGCATAGATCCAACTCCTCTATATACATCCCATCCTGAAACGATCTGGCGACTGCTCTCACGACGTTGACACATCCGCACCACTGTCCCACGAGCTTCGCATTAAAGGTCGCGATGAATAGAGATCCGTCACCGTTCCGCACAGCCTCGACGGCATCTACTGCCACCTCTCCCACTCCCAAATATGCCAACTTGACGGCATCCACTAATCTCCGCTACTCCCTCACGCGGAAGTCAATCTACGACCGACACTTAAATCGCACCAAGACCTCAGAGCTCTCCAAATCGGCTTTCGCCTTTCTCTTCGGTGAAATGGTACAGTATGCCCAGAAAAAGGTCTACGGTGTTCAAGATCTCGAGAAAAAGTATAGACCTCCAACGGTTCCTCAGGCCCCGAACGTCACTGCTTTATAGGCGCTTTTTGAAACTAACCAACTTCCGTAGACTCAACCTCCATGGCTATGCTGTCGGCCAACGCTTCTTAGAGCTCCTTCTCTGGCGTGACGGCCGTACCGCAAAACGTGAAACCAGGATCCTTGGGATCCTCCAGTTTATATCCCACCAACTCTACCGCGCCATTTTCCAAAAGCAAGCCGACACTCTCGAGAAAGTCCGAGAAAATGAAGACGAATACATGATTTCCGACAATGATCCCGTCGTGAATACGTACATCAGTGTGCCAAAGGAGATGAGCCAATTGAATTGTGGGGCGTTTATAGCAGGAATTATCGAAGCTGTGTTGGATGGGCATTGTTTTCCGGCGAAGGTGACGGCGCATACAGCACCTAACGAGATGTGGCCTGGCAGGACGGTGTTCTTGATAAAATTCGAGCCGGAGGTGTTGGAGCGAGAGGCACTGAGGGTTGGTAGCTAGCCTATCTGTGAAGTCGAGCCATCGGTGGGCGAATTCGACCCCCGAGACTACTTAGCTGTTGGGAAGGAAGTCAAGTAGGCACGGCTGTTATGCGTATGGGGTTTAGCGATTGCATCTTCTGGCGTTATTCGGAGTTTTTGCGGCTTAGGATACCAGTCCATCATTTTATACGTGTCAATTGGAATTATATATGCACCCGGTGGACTCGAGGCTAAGTCTCAGCACCCGGCATTTGCTGAGCTTGGTACTTTCCATACTGTACAGCTTCGTGGTATCACGCGCGAAAACAGACCCTCAAAGGCACCAATAAAGGTCAAGTATCAATCTTACGCCGCTTCTCATCGAGATGAACGCCGTCGCCGCCGCGTTTTCTATCCGTTTTGTCATCCCAGCGAGATTTATATGTGGACCCTCCCTTGTCACCATCACGGCGGTCTTCTCTATCGTGATCTGATCTCCTACCATCACGTCTAGAGTCGTAATCTCGATCGTTTTTATCATCGTAACGATCTCTTCGAGGGCTCCTTGACCTATTTCTTCGCCTATAGTCGTCGTCCCTCCTATTCCTATCGCCACTTGGACGATAACTATCTGCATCTCTTCTGTCATCCCTCCTGTCATCTCTTCTCCTATCTCTACCTCCCGAATCTCTCACATCCACACCCCCTCGCTCTGCCCCCCTCTTCTCCCTTTCTCTATCCGACATGAACCTCTCGTCCCTCACCCCCTTCAAATCCTCAAACTTCTTCGGCTTTCTCATTGCCTGCCCGGCAAACCCATAACCCTCCTCTCTCCCCAAGTTCGTTGTATCCTCCGCTGCTAAATGCGTCCACTTCGTCCTCCCCCTCTTTCCTAACTGATCCAAACTTCGAACCTGCAGAGCCTTGGGTAACAAATCCAGATTGACAACTTCATCTTCCACCTTCGCTGTCGCATAACTTCTCGTCATGACCTCACTTTCATCATCTTGATAGAAAGCACCTTTATGGTAGAATTTTTGCATAAACCCCATTTTCCCTTTTTTATCTTGAGCTTCCTGTCGTTGTTTAGCAACGAACTCAAGGTCGGATTTTAATCGTTCGTCGGTATCCATTGCCCTCCTGGTTTCGATTTCTTCACGTTCCTTTTCCATCTTTTCAATCGCATCCCTTGCACGTTTTATCCTTAATAGTTCACGGAGTTTCCATGCTGCCCTTTCGGCGGCCGGATCGAGATCGTCGGTGTCATCCGGAGGTTCGGTATATGTGACGTCCGTATCTAGAGATCTTTTAGACCTAGCGTTTTTCTCTACTGCTTCGCGACGGATGGCGGATTCGACGAGATTGTGAGCTTCTGCCTTCCGTTGGGCTATGGCAGCGGCAGACGTTGGATCTGCGGTTGTTGGTTCCGGGAGGTTACGTTTTGATTTCGGGATAAATGTCGGACGGATGAGTTTTCTTCGCGGAGCTTCGTCTTCCGATGATTCTTCGTCCGAAGAGTCGTCCGAGTCCGAGGATTCGTAGTCGCCGGATGGTGCTGGTCGTGAAGAATCGCCTCGTGCGTCATCGTCATCGTCATCCTCTTCGTCTTCGTCTTCTTCTTCTTCGGATGATTCTTCATCGTCGCTGGTTTTTTGGAACGTTTGGTTCAAATCGACTTTTTGCAGGCCCGTGGATATTATAGTCCCTGCCTGCGCGGGACGATGGGCGGGCGCTGGTGGCTGTTGCTCAACTTCGTCTTCGTCCTCGTTTTCTTCGTCATTTTCGTCGCCGGACTCCTCGGATCGATCGCCCGGTAAGGGTTTTCCGGCGCGATAACGTGCCGGACGGACCGGGTTCGCGGTCATGCGTTTGGGCGGCATGGTGGCGGTGAAGTTTGATGTTCCAGTTGGGGATTCGGGGTCGATGGAGAGGGTGTTTAGTTCGAGTTCGAGTTTCGCGTGTTCAGGCCTCGTGCCGCTAACTACCACCGCCATAAAAGTTGGCGACTCCCAACTTTAAATTTTTTTTTTTCTTTTCTTCTCAAAATCGTATAGCTCCTGAGACAAGACGGAGGAATGTCGATAACATGACGAGTTTGTGACGTTATTCAATTCGGCATGTTGGAAATGTGGCTCAAGCATAGCGTCGGCATACAATCTTCAATCTTATCCAAAATGAAATTACTCTATTCTACGAGGTATGGCTATCTACATGTCCTCAGATCGAAAAGCTAGAATTGCAAAGAAAATAAAGAAATCCGAGGTATTAAAAAGAAACACACTCTGTGAGCTTGTAAGAAAATGAAAATGAAAATGAAAAAGATGTCGAAAAGAAAGGTAAGGTTGAAATGCGAGAGAATAACCATAAATGCGATCTGACACAAAACTCCATGCCGGCCAATCAAAGAAAAACACAGAAATTAACCCTACAGGACCCCTTTGTGAATAAAGGAGAATCTGTTTTTTTTTGTAAAAGAGATATGTGGCGAAAGTTCCCCGCGAAGAAAGGCATAAGCGAATGCTTGCTCATGCTGATGCTTTTCCGATGCAAAGTCGGTGGATGCTGTGGCCAATATGTGCTTCGTATGTAAATGCAGAATCCAAATCCGAAACCTCGCACATTAAATTGAAAAAAAAAAAAAAAAAAGGGAGAGTAGCCAAGAAAGAAATTAATTTGTACAACTTTTTACTCCGTCCTTCTCTACCCGGATCCCCATCTCTTACGGTTTCAAAAAGCACTCAGTGTGTGGTCGTATCATTATAGTCATTATAGGTTTGGCGTTAACGGAGGGGAAGAAGGACGAGTAAACTCGAAACAACAACCGTCTAGTAGTATTGATAAGCGCTTGATCGTGTTCCCGGTGGGTGGAATTCGGGCTCGTAGGTGCTGTGGAACTTGGATTCGTCCATGAGTGGCTCCTTGACTTCGAAGTTTTGGCTGGCAACCGAGAATTCCAAGTCTTCCTTGGTGATAGAATCCCAGTACTATTTTAAACGTTAATGAAAGGGTCCTAATCGATGTAGCATCTCGAATTCGAGAGGACCGTACCTTGTAAACCATCATAACGCCCAACAAGTTGCAAATAGTAGCAAAGAAAACACCGTCAAGATAATGATTCACAGCATTGCAAATCTTATCACTGACAGCATAAAGCAAGACCTGTCCAACGGCGAAGAAGAGGATTCCGAACAAGATATCTCCCAACGGCCAACGATCCTGGAGGGTGTTCAAAACCAGCAAAATCTGCGAGGCGATGTAGACAACCAAAAAGACAGCGTTCAAAATGTACAACACGACAAAGAGTCCTATCGTCTTTGTCGGTCCCAGACCCGCCCATCCCTTGAAAGTTGCCAAAGCCACAGCACCAGTAACCAGGAACATAAGAAGAGACGAAAGCCTGAGTAGCCAAATCGATAACCTTGTACCGTCTTCGTAGAGTTGAAAGCCGACGAAACCGTTTATCATTAGACACCAGCAAAGAGCAGATATCATTCCGCTCTGCACGGCGACAAAGTAAAGGTAGACCTGCGAACCGACGGGGATAACTCCGGCGTCAAGACATAACGAAACAGCGGTGAGTCCCATGAAGAGGTAGAAGAACGTTGTGATTTCTTTCCTGCCGACGGCTGTGAATTTTGATCTAACATGAATCAACATGATAGCTGTCATGATTAACGAGATGATGTGAATGAAATCGGAAGCGCCCTGGAAAATGATTGTATTGGCGAGTTCGATGCTTCTGGAGTAGCATTCTGCTTCGATACCGATGGTTGCAATTGTGCTCTTTTGGTCGTAAGGTCCGATCAGCGAGCACAACGGCAGGCTGACCTTGGAACATATCTGGTCGAAGTCCCCGAACCCCATTGTGAATTTAAAGACAAGAAAATCCCGTGAAGCCGGAGAACTTCACGGATAAAAATTTACTTCGTATGTGTGATAGTCGGTGACGGTGGTTCAACGTTAACGTGAGTCGTGTTAAGGGGTTGTAGTATAGGATTTGAGGTGGTTCGTCGTGAGAATGTATTTTTGGTTGAGTGGTGTCCCCCTTTATTCCCTTACGATGTTTTTCAGCCTGTTGCGTTTGTGTTCCCCCCTCAGCGGTGTGGTCGGATTGAAGCAAGTAAGGAGTCGGAGATGAGCTAAGAGATAATAAACAGAGATGGCGGCGGAGGGTAAGTATCTATGGATACTTGGTGGGAGGTAGGTGGGAGGTTGGAGCCGGTGGGATGGCAACGGCGGTGGAATGGCGACCAGCGATGGAGGTTGACAGGAATTGGCCAAGCAACACCGACAAAGGAAATTTGGTGAGGAAACAGAAAAGGAGGTCGCCAAGCAAAACACCAGCGCAGGAACATCGAGTGCAAGGGCGTCACCATGGCAAAACCCACTTTGTCTAATTATAGAAAGTCCTATCGCTGTCAAGTTGCATTCGCTCGCCACTAACCCGACTTCTACACAGACTAACGACTATAGGAAACTTTGTTTCGTCCCAAGACTGCATAAACATAAACCAGGCCTCATCGAGCATCATACACGGATTTCGTATCTGTGGTTGCAGTGTATCACCAATTATCGAAGTTGCCAAAACCACCACTTCCCTTCACCTTCTTCCGAATCGGCTCTTGGTAATAGCTTGCATCGTCATCCTCGATCACTTCCACTATCTCGTCCTCTTCAACGGCAGCCTTCGCAGCAGCCAGATACTTCCCCACCCCCAAGCCACCAGCCCCACCTTTCCCGCCCTGCCCATCTCCCGCCGTTCGTAGCCTCTTCCCGGTCCAAGTAGTCTTGTCATCTTCGGTTCCACCCGCCCTCTTGACTTCCTCTGCCGTCTTCTCATCTTCTTCCTTCTGTATTCTCTCCTTTTGAAACTCTTCGAACGGGTTAACGAATACCACGATTTCTTCAATCTTAATCTCCTTTGTCGGTCTGTCACTCGAATCCGTTGGTGTAGTCTCCATCCGATCTAGGACATCAAGGCCACCCACAACTTTCCCAAAAACCGTGTGTTTCCGGTCAAGATGTGCCTGCGGGCGGTACAAGATATAGCTATAAACACCGATTAGTGATAGATCGAGATATATCCCGAAACAAAAAAATACTTACAATTGTGATCCATTCGTGTTCTTGCCCTTGTTCGCCATTGACAGCACGCCCCGTGCGTCATGAGTATGAGGACCCTGAACTTCATCATCAAAATTCTTCCCCCAGTAACTCGTTCCACCCCGTCCTGTGCCCGTAGGGTCACCGCCTTGGATCTATTCACCGCATTAGTTGCGCTTCGACCACCATGATCACGTAAAATACCGACCATAAAGCTCCGAATATTCCTGTGGAATATCGTGTCGTTATAATAACCCTTCTCCGCCAATTTGATAAAATTATACACCGCTTTAGGTGCCCAATCCGTATGCAACTCCACATTCAAGTTCCCCAGATTTGTCGAAATCCTAGCGTAACCCTTGATCTTGACAACCTTCGGCTTAAGCATGTATTCCTCTTCGGTCAACAATGCACGATCGGCCGCGGTATGCACGCTAACACCGGTGGATGTGAACGACGCCGCTGCCTTTCCGGTTGTGTGTTTGGCTGCATTGTACGGCATGGCAGGTTTAGCTGGCACGGACGCCACCGCTTTCCCTTTAGAACCCGAGACCACAGTCGAACCCGCTTTCGACTGTCCTTGCGCTTGTTGTACTGCTCTAGCCTCCCTCGCCTTCGCGACGGCAGCTTTAGCAGCGAGTACCTTAGCACTGGACCCCATATTCCCAAGATTGATATCATTCAACGGGTTCGCCCTCTCCGCCTCCTGCTCATCCGTTAAAGTCGACGTCCCATCCTTCAAGTATTTAAAACTCGACATATCCCTCCCCGCCAAATTCTGTGGATCTTGAATAGTAATCACATCCTTCCTCGTAAACTCCTCATCCGTCTGAAGATCCCTCCAAAACTTCGCTTTGATATTGAACTTTTCGACGGTCTCGTACGCATACACATTCCCACTCGTCTTAATAACCACGATATGCGTATTATTCGTAAATATCTTGGAAGCAATGGGATCCCAATATTCATCATCGGAGTTTTTCGACATGTGCATTTTTATCAAATCTTTCGATTCGAGTTTCGTACCGTCCACGGGGTTCGTACCATGTTTTTTCAGCCAGGGGACGATATTTGTGAGATCGAATACTACGCCGGTGGTAGTGCAGACGGGGTGTTCGTAGGGTTGCAAGGAGAGGGCGCAGTAGTTGAAGGGCAGGCGGCGAAAGGTCGCGTCGTCGCTTTTACCGGTTCGAGCACCCCGAGAGGCACCGTGGGAGTCGGTGCTGGACCATTCTGATTGTGTGATCTGTATCGATCAAAGGACCCTGGTTTCGTGGTACAGTGAACGGGGTGTTCACCGATGGGAGCGGGATTTAGTCAGGCTCGTGCGCTTTTTCATTTCGACGATTGAGTTCTGCGATGAGGCAACGTGGGACTTACGTAGAGTTTATCGGTTCCTGAGAGATGGACGGTTAGCATTTTTATGATATCCAGCAAGGCCGTATGGTTTACCTTTTCCCATGACTGCGACCGAATTTTATGGATTTCCTTGGGATCGGTGGTGACTTTTGATTTTCTGTGGTTTCGAAGGTGGTTGCGGTTGGAGGCAAAGTTTCTGGGTCGCTAAACAGCAGGATTTCGCGACCGAATACCAGGGCAGGGTGTCAGTTAGCTCCATGCTACTATTCTGGGCATGCATAATTGCATTTTCGTGTTCGCTTCAAGGCTCTCTATGTATGGCTACGAAATTTATGCATGGTTTCAACTACTTTACGATATCGAAACTCCAGTCTACGCAGAATTCTAGTCCCGAGGCCAGCAGAATTCCCCTTGGACCAGTACTCCAAGGCCCGCACAATGTTCATCGGCAGCAACCCCTTCATCAAAGAAGCTGAATTCGCATTATAATACGCTTATCCATGAAAAAAAAAAGGACTAATCCGAGTAAACACCGAACGAATCAAAAGGAGAAAAAAGTATATGACACATGATAAAGGAAAAAAAAGGAGGAGTATCTAGTGAAGCCAAAGAATTTTCGGATAGTCGGGGGGGAATTCGTCGGATTGTCAAAAGGATTCTGGCATTATCGGAGTTCGCTGAGAATTTTGATGGAAGACGTATTAATTAATACGTTCACATCATTCTAGCCAAGGAGGGAGTAGTATAGTAGACTTGGTAGGAAAAGGAGTAGTAGAAAAAGTGTCGGAAGCGTTTTCGTCATCATGTGGATGGATATTGGCTCGTAATGAAAAATGCATCGTTCCTCCGCTCTCCCTTATCAACAAAAAAACTCAAGAATGAAACAATTTACCGGTTCTATAGAGGTTGTCAGTTATTTGTTCGGGACTGTAGATGATGTTTGGAGGAGAGCTGACCTTGGTGAAACCGATGTCCTTGGATCGTTCTCTGAAGCACTGACGGCAGATGTTCAAACCGTACTTGCGGATGAGACCGGCTTGATGGGCGCAGACGCGGCTGTATTAACGAAAACGAGGTCATCAGCATCTCAATTCCCTCCCAAAGCAACCCATCACTTTGATATCTCCATATACCATCCCTCCTCTTTGTAGTATACCCCTCATCCGATTCCCAACTTTCTCCCCCCAAATTCGATTTAAAAGATAGAGTAGTCGACATACCAAGCTCTGCTGCCCTTTCCGTAGGTCCTTGGGCGGGAGTACCAAACTTGATCGTGAGCCATGTTTGCGGATTGAGGTTTATTTCGAAAAAGTCGAAAAGGTCTATCAAAAACAAGTCGTCTATATCAGTGATCACGGAATTCCCGAGTAAATAAAACGAAGCTGTCGATAAAAAAGTCGAAAGAGGGGAGGTATAGTATCGGAAGAACGTACAGTTGAGGATTTGTCGAAGGGTCGGGTTTGGGGATGGCTTGGTTTCCGTCGATTGGTGCTTGAAGATGAGGATGTCGAATTTGGTAGGACGAAAAGCCAAAATGAATTTTTTGGTTTGTGGGTGCCAAGACTTAAACGGAGCCCTAAGCTAGATGGACAACACATCTTTGATGAGATAAGATAAGATTTGAAGGATCACATGATATCGCTTGATGTCTTGTTTCGCGACCTTGGCTCTGTTTGTTCGTCCATGCTTGCTTGCGTTTGCAAGGTTTCTCGAGCTCGATCTTTCAACCTCAGATCTTGAGCTTCGTCAACGAAGATATTATATCCAAGATGGTGAGTTTATACACCATCGAAATGGTTGAGTACTGTATAGCTAACATTATATCTCGTAGTCTCGCGATTCTAACCGCACGTATGTTACACGGTCCACAGTCTTAAATACAACAGCCGTTAAACTCACACCGGTATCACTAGCTATGTCCACTTCCGCCTCCCTCGCATTGTCGAGCAGTACGAAGTAAGAGTTTCATTCCTTTAGAAGCTCGCTTTTGTAGCGTTTCGTACTAAAGAACGTGGATGTAGGACTACTGTCGAGACAAGCTTCCCAACGATGGTAAATTATATTACGGATCTCGAGTAACGGAATACGACTGATAGCAAACAGAGGTCTACGTTCCACCGGAACACCAGCCCATCAACCCGGAGGATGAAGATGACGGTATGCTATCTCTATCTATATATTCCTTTAAGATTTGGGGTACGTTGCTAACATGTGTCTAGTGATTCCCGACCAACATGGTACGCTCTTATATCTTGCAACGTTCGAAAAAAGTCATTATACTATACTAATACGTACCAGCTGCATTTGGTATCGCCAGAGCTCAGCAGAAGGAACGGGAGCCGTTGTGGAAGGATCTCAACCTTTCAGACCTCTTGCATCGTGCACCGGCCGAAGGGGATCTTCCTCGAGTTCGAGCCAGGTTCCCTAGGTGAAATGGTGGAAACGCGACGAATGAATTTAGATATTCGGTAGGTAACATGACTATAGAACGGGGCGCAACCTTTGAAATCCACGATCCACTACTAGCAAAACCTCCTAGGCGTTTTTTTAAGGGGTTATTGTTAAACCATGGTGTTCAAGCGTACTTTAGCCTGGTAGTATGCAACCGTTTTAGATAACGAATAAAAATGATACGAAAGGAATACAAAACTTTCACCAACATGGAAAAACTAGAAAAGAAAAACTCCAAACCCCATACCGATTCCTTCCAAACGATAGTAAAACCTTTATGCTCTAGACTCCAATAACAGGCAATACCTGCATCCTTGTTGAATCCACCGTCGACCTCCTCTGCTTCGGCGATTGTTTCCTCCCTCTGATCATGTCCAGCGCTTGTCCCAATGCCGGCATCTCGAACAAACATCCTTTACCCTTCTCATTCTTTTTCCCCGCAACCTTCCAACTTTCGATTCCTAGTTCCTTAAACTTCGCGGTGTCTACCTTGGGAACATCGTATCCTTCCAAGTACAAGATATGGGTGATATACCTTTTATACTCGGTTTCAGCTGTTAGTTGTTCAAACCCTGTTTCGCCGGCTACGATGCCCTGTGACTCAACACAGGCGTTTACGATCGATTTTACAAAGTCGAGGGCGGTGAACGTGGTTCCCGGCCCTGTTTCACGATCGAACGAGCCGTTTAGGATCAAAACTTTATGCTTGCATGATGAAGCGATTGTTTCGCCCATACCGCGGAGGATAAGGCAGGGTATTATACTACGCTCAAAAAAATTAGCATGAATCCGCACAAAAGAGCCGAGGGAACGGAACAAAATTGTGAAAGAGATCACCTTGTATATAAACTCCCAATACTATAAACCAAAGTCTCAGCGCTCCTGATCGCCGCCAAACTCTTCGGATTGGCCGGCGGCCTAATCTCCTGTCCGTAAGGGTTAATATACCAAATCCTCTGAATCCTCGCGGGCAACTCCGCCTCCTCTTCCTTCGTAAACACTATATTCCCTCTCCTCAACGCCGGTAACGAACCCGGTAAATTCGCATCTTCGATTTCATCGTGATCGTGGAGGTATAATACCGGAGTAGAATAACCGGGGTTTAAGGGAGTAGTCGAACCGAATACCGGACCGGACGGGGAACGAGGGATTATACTTGAATTTTTGAGTTGTGCTGTCAACTCCGGTAAAGCTTGGTTTCCCGTTATTTGCACGGCATGGTTACCAGACGCTGGTTCTTCCGAAGGATGGGAAATCTGGTTTTGACCGGCGATGACGGTGCCATCTGTTAAACCGGCGGCAATGTGATGGCTGAAATTACTATTCAATGCGGGGATGACGTGAGCATACTCCGGAACACCGCATACCGAGCGAAACAAGAATATGGCGGATTCGAGAGACCCGAAGAATATACGACACCCGGTTATGAAAAGATTTCCGAGGGAGGCGAGTTGAAAGTTGAATGTACTGGTGGGACGGGTACGTTTTGTGATTTCGCCACCGACGAGGATGAAGAAGCTACGGAGGAGTTCCTTTTTTTCAGAGGGGATACCATCCCAGTTTTGGTGGGTGCCTTCGACTATGAGGTTCCATTCGTGGCGGGCGGCTTCGGCAGAGGGGGGTAGGCGGTAGTTTAGAAGGCCTTTGATGCGGAGACGTTCTTCGTCTCCGGTGTCGTCGGGGACGAGACGGATGAGACGACCTGGACTTGTTTAGTCGACAGTACGCATGAGCCCTACAAAGAAGGGATCTAACTTCGTATATCACCGATTCCCGGACCACCAAATACCCCTACGATATACAAATGCAAACCGATAAGTATAAACAGTCGAACCCTCCCATTTTGAAACAGCAGCGGATACTAACTGATAAGCTCCGAGGTTGAGCCTATTCGTTCTATTAGTTCAAATATTATCATGATGCTGTTGCTCTATACCTGATGCATACCTCCATTATCTGATATACCAATAATATATGAGATAGGGCTCCCCGCGCTCACACTCTTGAAGACGTCCACCTGCCCTAAACGTTAGAATCCGCAACCCGTTATCAACCAAATATCAATCCGTAACGATAAGAATTAAAACGTACCAAACTATTCGCTGCATTCCCACCAGAAATTACAACAATGCTCCCACGACTACGCATTGTGACTTATATATAAAGTTGGTAGAATATCGAATATCGATGACGGAAGGGTGCGAAAAATGTTGGAAAATGTGCGTTGCCAATGTTTACCAGCGGGGATTCCATGGGAGTATCAAGAGCAAGCGTCCATTCCTTGGAATTTATAGCGATGCAATGGCCTCTCGTACTACCATCCCCTTCGATGCCGGTCGTACTATCTTAATCGGAACGGGGGATGCAAAATGCTGAATGCTGTTGGTTAATTCAGCTTGCAAACAACAAAGAATAAACGACATGTAACACGCTGTTCAAAAAGCCCCTCATGAAACATTACCATCACGATGTAAAATTAAACTCCCAGGTATGAGTCGATTTCGGTTCGAAAGTAAAATTATCATGGCTGTGTAAAATCCACGCGGCAGCGCTAATATATCGATTGGTCAGATGTAACGTGTAGGGAAATTTCTTGATTGAGAATGACGGCCTGGATATGGTTACCGTGTCCAGAGCTGCAGATGGGTAGGTGCTGGATGTCGTGCATGCAGCGCTGCAGCGCGGCTCCGAATTGCAGGACCCAGAGCCGGGGAGATGAGACGATATGTGGGGTATCTCGTCATACATATGCCTAGCTTTCAATACTTACTCATCACTTGTTTCGATCTATATCCGTAGTTCCGTAATGAATAAGCTTTCGAATCGGCAACCCGACTACAGTGATATATCAGTGATCTGTTATTTTGACAATATGCTGTGATTGTAACTTCATGGAACGGTATATGGTTGTTTGTCTTGATCTCATCCATTTTTTCAATTTTCGGTCCGGTGAATATGGTGAAGGAAATATTGATATTGACATTGGTATGAGTTAAGAGAAGCCCCTTTCATTGACAGAGGTATTTCAATCTAAACGTTTCTCTCTGGGGGGGCATAAAAACCAAATGAGAATCGTCTGGCAAGGTCGGTGCATTCGTTATTTGTATTGATAAGAAAGAAAAAAAAGGGTCTCTGAGCAGAGGAAAAAAGGAGAACAAGTATAACATGGCGAGCAAAGAAATTAAAGAAACTCTTGAAACTTCAACCCCAAAGAAATACACAGAAAGGAAAAGCCGCATCCCAAAAACCTAGCCCTTCCAAACGTCCTTTTTGCTCAAATTACAACTTCGAGTAAAACCAAACCGTGCGAGTAAAAAGAAAATAGGGAAAACGAGCTGCACGCGAACCGCACGAAGGGTACTAGGCCAGGCTTCGGAAAACAAATCGCTTCATTAGGAACGTCTCAAAAGTATTGGATATGCAGATAGTAGCAAATCGGTCCGAACAATAGATCGATAACTAGGGTAAATTTTATGTGCGGGGATATCTTGTATTCCGTTCAGAATAGTAAAGGAAAACATTGACAGGGTATCTTCGGGTCCCGGCCAATAGTCTCTTCTCTATCCTGAACGGAGGTATATGGGACCATCTCGCACGGTGGCAGAGGGACCGGCGGTACTGGAATAACCTTCTTTCTGAACTCCATATTCGTATGATGTGTAAGTCTCTTGGAACGGTCCGGTGGGGGTAGAACTGTTACATGGTATTGGGTAGCCGGCTTGGTAAGGCGGATTCGGTATCGGCACCAGTCGGTTATCGGGGAACACCATACTACGAATGTTTTACCAATGTATCCTTTTGGTTTTGCTCTGCGCCGGATTGGGTTAACAGATCGGATGCCCGCCTAGCCAACTGAACAACCTCTGCTTCGCCGTCTTCGCTTTCATCGTCGGACTCGATGTTCTTTTCGGCGATGCTTCGGATGGTTGTCACAATTTCTTTGGATTGGAGGATCAGCTTCTTAAGCTGTTGGTCTTCGGATTCGAGGAGCTGAACTAGCGTCCAAATGGCAATATGTTGGAAGGTGGCGTCGCCGCTAGCGAGGAACCGTTTGAGATAACCGTGGATACCGCCAGAGGGCTCAGTCCAATCCTGCACAAACATGTTGTAGTCACCGACTAGAGTCGAATTAGTGTCATTGCATGGTAGAAAACCAAAAATTTATGTTTCAGACGCACCTTTCGAAGATAGATTACCCAACGCAGCGGCGCTATTACCCTGGACTTCGATACTCTCGGAATCCGTCAGTGGGATTAAGACGTCGAAAACGCCGAGATTAAGGAGATGCGGTTTGAGTTCGTCGCTCAAGGCAAGCACCGCGACGGCGGCAGTCATTTCTGACTGGACACTGAGGGGCACATTGAGAACCAAGTCCTTGCATTTTTGGACAGCTCCGGCTTCGAGAACTAGCTGCTTGTTTCTATCGGAGCTAGCTGCCAGGTTACGGAGAGTACTAATTGCGTGACACTGGATTTCCTCGTTCTCAGTGGTCCCTAGGAGTTCGACCAATGGCTTCAAGAATCCGGCATCGATAATGGGGGATTCATTGAGAGGATGGATGGAGATGTTACGGATGCAGGCGACGGCCGACAGGACGAGCGGGAGGAGCGAAGCTTGTAGGAGTTTTAGAAGCGGAGGGAGGCCTTTGGATCTGACGATCTCCAGTTGGTATTTTTCATCAGAAGCCAAATTTCTAAGAGCCAAGGCGGCCTGGCATTGGACCTTGGCGCTCGACGAGTCCATGAGGTGTACGAGCGAGTGAACAAGACGTGGTTCCGTTTGAGCGAGTTTCTTTCGGTTCGTTGCGTCCACGGCAATATTGCTGAGTGCTGTGGTACAGTAATATTGAACATCCGGGTCGTGCGAGGAGAGAAGGGAGACGAGAACTGGGATGGCACCGGCGCTAACGAGTTGCTGCCTGTTGTCGTCGGAGTGTGTCATGTTGAGGAGAGCCCCGGTGGCGTTACGCTGGACACGCATATCCTTTGACTTAGCCAGCCTGGTAAGAGGACCGAGGGCTCCGGATCTTGCGATCTTCGCCTTGTTGTCTTCGTGAGTGGCGAGGTTGGTGATACACCCGACAGCATTGCATTGAACCTCCACATTCTGGGACATCATCTGTCGTATCAGGGGTGGTAGGCCACCGAGTTGAACGATCGAGACCTTGTTTTGTGCTGTTGAGGTGATCGGGTTAGCAGACCATATAGCAGTCGGGCGTAGACCGAAAATGCGACATACTGTTGACGGCCAGGTTTCCCAGAGCTGCGCTGGCAGCCCTCTGAACTTCGACATCGGAACTCTGCAGAAGGAATAATATCGGCTCGAGGGTATCCCTATCAACTTCCCGGACGTCTAAACAAAGGACGGTTAGCGAACATGTTCCCGGCCGATAGAGGGATCAAGGGATATTTTTTCGGAAACATACCTCTCTCTGTGATTTCAGCGAATGTTAGACTGGCGCTGCGCTGGAGGTCGACATTGTCCGAGTATACGAGGGTGCTGAGTGCCCTGAGCGGTTCTCCCGCGAAAAAGTCCGTTTCGGCTCGCTAGAGATATCGTCATACCAAGTCAGTCTTTATGTTTTCGCTGGTATGATGGAATATTGGATCCAAGGCTTCTTACGTTCTCAAGGTATTGTAAAAGGTCCGAGACGGCCTCCCTTTCACTCTCAGCTAGTTGGGGAACTTCATTGTAACCGTCCGATCGGTCTATAACAAAACATAGGTTAGCATCGAGAGATGACGACAAAGGGTCGGGGAAAGTTAGTATTATTCGGGATACGTACTTCCGCAGCAGGAGCTGCAGTTCCCCATCGCGAAGCCGCACCGAGGCAGTTTGAATATAATATAATGGTTAGGCCCGCGGCAGAGAACAGTTTCCGAGGAAAGAAGCCTCGGAGGAGAGGGGTTTTTGTAGGAGAGAGACTTTGGTCGACGATGAGATGAAGGGTCAAGGGGTTTTGGGTGGTGTTTGTTTTCGAGGGAAAGCCGGGACAAGCGACTCCCAGCAATATTTTCCCGCGTTGGTTATGGAGACAAAAACCCGGCCAGTTGTTTGGCTGCAGGCCAACTGGCAGCCAGCGAACAGAACAGAACGGACCGAGACCAAGCCAAACCAAAACCAAAACCACCGAAGGCAAGCGTCGACGGGATGTTATGTCGGCTGTAAGTTCTATCGACGAAAAATATATATATATATTTTCTATCTATCCGATGCTGATATAATATAAATGTGGGAGGCGGTGTGTCATGCCAGGGAAGAAAGCAGACGAGAATTAAAAATGGAAAGCAAGAAAAATATGACCCTGTCCCAGGCCAGGCCAGCCAGCTGGTCGGCAAGTTTAATCACCATCACGGCGTCGGGAAGTTTAGAGAAATTCGATGGCTAGCTGTCAGCCAACCAGACGCCGACGATTAATACCAAAAGTCTGGTTAGACTTGCGGCTTCATTCTCCCTTTTGGAAGGCACCCAGCCTGCCGTTGCTTCAAAACGGACCATCTGGCGAGAAATCACAGCGTCGAAATTAATTACTTCCCCGGTCGAACGGTCTCGCGATAGCATTTGATATCATAGTAAATGGAACGGTGGAAGGTAGAAATAACGAGACAGGATATAAACCCACATAGACCTAGGCTAAGCTAAGGCGACGCAAACACAATAAACTATACTCGAGAGCATGCGGTATCTCTGGTGACGCTTGCTTTTTCCGAATTCTTCACCTCACATATAAAATCTTTTTGGTGACCTGAAGAGGTAGGTAGGGGTTCTGGATATGGCAGTTTGATCCAACAGAATCGAGATCACGAGGATATGCATGGGATTCGATTATCTCAATCACACAGCACGTTGCTATTGCACATTGGTGCCGGTGAGCCTGCATGACATGCCTCCTCACCGTTGTTTCAGGAATTTACCGGTATTGGATCTGGAAGCAAGTACTTTCCATGCACGACAATGAACAGCATACAGATTCCTTGCAGGCCTTGGCGATAAGAATTCGGATTACAACTTGAATATACCAACATGTTAGCTTTGAGGATCCAGAATGTGCCGCCTACACGCAGGCTAACATATGCAGGCTTCCGGCACGGATATACTGTATACCCGCGAACTCTGTTTATATATCAGACGTTCGAAAGACAAAGCGACAGATTGTCGATTAATTTGCATCATTTTTTTGGGTGGGAAAAGGCCGCCTTGGGGAGAGGCTAGATGCAGGACCCCGCAGACCGTTATTCAACCGCGGGACGTTGCTGCGAGCCGATACAAAGCGATAACGAATGAAGACCTATTGTGCGACACGAGAAGTGCCTCTTCGCGCAGTGTCCATGTATACGTACCCGTATTTTGTAGATACTTAAATATATACTTACTTACCTACCGTATGTCCTTGTTGGTGTGTTGTTTAATATGGTTCCCGCTTCACCTGCGTCCGCGTTCCAGTCTCAGAGCCTTGCATCATGCCTTCGGAGACGCTAGCCGGGCATACTTACATCTAGTGGCTGTTTGATATTGGATCCTTCGATGCCATATGCCGCGCGGACGTCGACACAGTGATTGGATAAGCATATCCTTTGTTCGAATTGATGATCGACTCACATTTCCATTTCGAACTGACTGCAAGGTAGAATATCATGGCCCTGATATCTAGTCAGTACCTGTATGATATACGGTACCTATGTGGCAGCGTACATTTACCCCACTTGTCGAGTACCAAGCTTGTCTTCGGTAACCAAGCCGAAGAAATGAAAGAAAACCGTCCACAATAAAGAATAGACCCATGTAGACATCATGTAGATTTCGAGTTAGTCTGGCGTCAGCGCAGCCCCCTCCTTCATTACCACCAACTGTTCGAAGCAAAAGCAACAAGCTAGTAGACCTGACCTGCATGCAATGTAATAGGTATTAATCCGAATTCAAAGAGTACAAATAACCCCCTCGTTCCTTCTAGCTAAACAGCTCTGAATTTAGCAACTTCATCCTCCGGCCCAGATATCTTTTTTTCCCATCGTCATCATCATCAGGTACGTACTGTGTTCGCATTAACCTGGGTATCCGTTATCGACCATCCCCGAAGACTTGGGCTGTTCTACTACGTAGCTACCCCGCCATGCAATGGTCCCCGCCATAAAATGCCGCAACCGTCCCGTTGAACTGATGCTGACACGACCATCTGCTGCCTTCAACCAACCTAGTCCCGAACATCATCATCCTCTTGAAATTTAACTAAAAACCTAAACCACCGACGTCTCGTATATCGCTAAGTTATGGGTGTAAGTTTGGACCCCTTCCCAAATCCATCCATCCGTCTTCGTCATCTGAACCGGATCCTGTTGACGGCACAGTCCCAGCTGACCTGCTTTTCCCGTTGCTTTCAAGCTCGCTTCCAAATTAGGTAATTCCGGCTGTGGTACCCGACGACGCAACGCAGTTTCTGCAACAGATTAGAAAATAGAACCTGCTGCATGATAATCCTGCACTGCGCTGCTGTTATCCGTATAGTCGCTCCGAGCTAACCGGTCTTCGGAAATAGCTTCTGCGCAAGCAAATCCAAATTACTACGCCCCTCCAGGTGCATATCCCGGCCAGGCTCCACCGGGCCAGTACCCTCCAAGCGGCCCAGGAGGCCCCCCTCCGCAAGGAGGCCAGAAGGCAGGTGCTCCAGGCGCCTACCAGGCTCCACAATATCAAGCTTACTCTGGCGGGCCTGGGGGTAAACCGCCCGGCGGCCCCGGCGGCCCCGCTCCATATGGCGTAAGTAACCATTATGATTCCCGCACACTCTCCGTTTTAGTAGTCTAGTTGGTTTGTTTCTGTTCTGTTGTGCCGCCGTTCTCTTTTTTTCTCCTCTTTGCAATACTCCCTGTCGTCCTTGCCGGAAACCGGAAAAGCAATCTAAAGGGCGATTCAACATATCTCTCTCGAGGCCGACGGTTGATCGAGGATTTTTTATTCATCTACCATAGCAAACTCCAATGTCGCCCTCCTCCTATGGCTATAACCAGCCGCCACCATACACAGGGGCTCCAGCGATACCGCCCAGACCCGGTGCTATGCCCGGTGGAATGCCTAACCCCTCTCCCTATGGTGGTGGATACCAAAGTCCCCCTCCTCCTCCTCCGCAGCAATATAATCCCTATGGAGCCCCTTCACATAACCCTCCCTATCAGAATTCACCATTCGGCCAGTCGAATCCGTATGCACCGCCGGTACAACAGTACGGACAGCCGCAGCAGATGCCCCCGTACAATAATCCGTACGGCGGCCCCGCACAACAGCCTTATGGACAGCCTACACCGCAAACGGGTTATTACGTTAGTTTGGAATTAACGTCGTTTTGCTTGCGTTTAGCGTTGCTTTGACTTCAAATTATAGAGTCGGAATATGTATAGTTCGCTAACTTGAGTAATCATGACTCTCAGGCACCCCAGGGTCAACAACCGATGGGCGGTCCAGCTGGAGGTCCCGGCCAGGTGAACCCACAACAATACATACAAGTCCTGCAACAAACCGTTGTCGATAACAAGATCCAAAACTTTTTCCCACCTCAAAGGCTGGATCAAATTGCTCGAACCATTTCCAACCAGATCGATCGACTCCGTCAAGGATGGAGCCTCCCTCTTGAGGTCGCCGTTGACTTTGTCAAGTTGGCTTTGTTCGACATCATCATCTATATCGGTAGGTTTGGAATCTAGCATACGAGTCTTCTTTAGGAGTGTTAACGTAAGCTTGAAATAGATGACAGCGGTTCCATGGCCTTCGAGGAAGGCGGAGAACGGATCAAAGACCTCAAACTCATACTTGAGCGAGTTGCCTTTGCTGCTACTCTGTTCGACCAGGATGGTATCAGCTTGCGCTTCATGAACAACGACCTCACCCGAAACAATATCACTCAACCCCAGGAAATTGAGCAGATCATCAGTCAGGTCCAGTTTAAGGGCCTCACTCCAATGGGGACTTCGCTGAAGTCTAAGGTTTTGGATCCTTTGGTTCTTGCGCCCGCACGTTCTAATGGCCTGCAAAAACCAATTCTCGTCATTACTAGTAAGTTTCTCGGTTCACTTTTTGTTATTCTTGAATGTTCTAGTGCTAACTATCTCCATAGTCACTGACGGGTACGCTTCCTCCCAATCCATGTGGAATGAATTTTGATGCTAAAATATAAACTAGACAACCTGCCGGTGAGCCCGAGAGCGCAGTTCAAGATGCTGTTAAGAGCACCTCGGATGAGCTCGCCAGAACTCAGTATGGCTCCGGTGGTACGTAGAGGCCTAAGCGATAATATATTCGGGGCCATGGACGCTAATAACGTGTATGCAGCTGTTTCCTTCCAGTTCGCGCAAGTCGGAAACGATCTCCGTGCTCGTGAATTCTTGGGCAGACTGGACAGAGACCCCAGGATCGGTCACTTGATCGATTGCACATCCAGTAAGTTTTTTTTTTTAACGACCGATTGTTAGCCCGGAAAAGTGGAGTGTTTCTAACATTTGATGATAGACTATGAGGTTGAGGCCGATGAGATGGCGAAATCCAGCCCACCTGTTAATCTCACCGTGGAACTTTGGGTAAGATGAATCAATCATATGACACAACCGATGCTATCGAGAAACTAACAAGGGAATCATAGTTGACAAAACTTCTCCTTGGTGCCATTGACCCATCGGTATGTAGCTCTGCAAGGCCTCAAGATGCGAAACACGGCTAACGGATATGATAGTACGACCGCAAAGATGAAGCCGGCCATGCTCCCCCACCACAACAGGGTGGATATGGTGGACCACAAGGTTACGGTGCCCCACCACCACAACAATACGGTGCGCCACAGGGTCATTATGGTGCTCCTCCACCAGGCCAATATGGCGCCCCTCCACCAGGTCAATACGGAGCTCCACCGCAACAATACGGTGCGCCACAAGGACAGTACGGAGCACCCCCACCAGGCCAATATGGAGCTCCACCACCAGGACAGTACGGTGGCGGATACCCCGGTGGAAAGCCCCCGAAGTACTAAGCGAATGCGGTTGAAGGAATTGGAAAGAAGGAAAAGTGTATTGATTCCGTTTAAGATGCTTCTGACCACGATGTGACGTTTTTAACGCGTTTCCTTTCATTCATGACTCCTGGGAATTCGTATTTTTTTTTTCTTATAGGAATTTCATTTTCTTTGTTTTTCTTACTCACTTGGAGGCTGTTATTCGTAAACAAGACCAAAAAAATGCAAGTGCGTCAATCGTCTGGTGCGATAATGACGTAGCTATATATCGAGGATACATCCATACCTGATGCATATGCATCGGTACGGGAGAAGAGATATTACTGGCCAAGCAAAGCAATTGCTCAAAATGTGATATAAAACCAGCTGATATAACAAAAGTGACGAGCTCAACCAACGGTAGAATACGTTGGTTCAGGCGGGCTTTGATTGGTGCCCGCCGGTCCGCCATAGAATCTCTGAACAGGGGGGTCCTCGATAGTGTCATGTTAAATGTTGGATGTGGGACGAGTACGTACTCGGCCGTGTAAACCGAACCAAACCTCAAAACCTACTCCCTCAACCTAGTACGACTGCTGTACTCGTACTAATCACTAAACTCCGCCTCTTTCTGTCGACCACACGTGCGCCGCCCATTCCAAACCCCGAGATTCGAGTCCAGATCTTGGACCCACTAGCTTGGCTTCCTGCGGGGTTCGATTCGATTACTATACCGTCCTGTGCCTGCGGGCGGGTGTCTCATTTTCGGAGCCTTTCCCCAATAATTCGTCGTCTGCTGCCGCTGCCATTGCTGCCAAAATGCCGTCGAGCAGGTATGTAGGAGGTCACGGTCACCCGGTCCACGCCCACAGCGGCCAGGTAGCTAGAATGGCCCCGGGAAACAAGCCCGGCCGCCCTGCGAAAAATGCTACACTTAACCCTTTGGATCCAGAAACTAACCCGCTTTTTCTCTTCTTCTCTTATCCTTTTTCTCTCTGGAAGTAGGATAACTCCCGCAACTCCCTCATCCTTCCTACGACCTGCCGTTCGGTCTTCAGCTGTCGCACCGGGTCCTACGCCTCCTTCTATTACCAATCAATCGGGCCAGAGAAAGATGGATGTGGTCGACGAAGAGCAGAAGGCTGGCTTGAAGGCTATTCGAAATTTCTTGAGGCTGAGAACGAGCTATGATGTCTTGCCCGTTTCGTTCAGATTGATGTGAGCTTATGCATTTCCGACGATGCTACCATTGTCATTATATTTTTTATTCCCTTTACTCTTTCCCTTTTATGGCGAATTGGATGCGATCGAGGTCGGATATCGATTTAAAGTGGTGATATACTGACATCGGCCTGCAGAGTCCTGGATACCACGCTATTTGTGAAGCAGAGCTTGGCGATACTCGTTCAAAATGGCAAGGCGATTTCTCCCCACCTGCAGGTACCCGTCGGCGCTATATTGAAGCTAATATTCTGACAAATACTATTGCTATATACAGGCATTGTTTCGGCACCCCTCTGGGACTCGACACAGTCCAAATTCGCCGGCCTCCTCACATCAACCGATTTTATTAACGTCATACAATACTACTTTCAGTTCCCCGAAGATCTAAAGGAGATTGACAAATTTAGGCTGAATAGTTTGCGAGGTACGTCCCATTCGATCCGTCTTTATGAGTACTTCGGCATTAACTAACGTTGTTTCAAGAGGTCGAACGCCGAATCGGTGTCGCTCCACCGGAAACCTCCTATATCGACCCGATGAGACCCCTCTACGATGCCTGTCGCCAAATGCTTCGTTCCCGCGCCCGCAGAATACCCCTCATCGACGTTGACGACGAAACCGGCCAAGAAATGGTTGTCAACGTGGTCACCCAATACCGTATCCTACGATTCGTGGCTATCAATGTCAAGGGTGTGCAGGCGCTTCGTAAACCTCTAAGGGATCTTAAGATCGGATGTTATGATAACCTGGCGACGGCGGCGATGGATACACCGGTGTTGGATGTGATTCATTTGTTGGTCAAAAGGGATATCGCGAGTGTGCCTATTGTTAATCCTGATGGTGGGTGTATATTCCATATTGATATTGGGAGTTACTGGGGTAAACATTTTTGCTAATTTTTTTCGTAGGGGTCGTTCTCAACTGCTACGAGGCCGTGGACATCCTGACTCTCATCAAGGGTGGGATTTACGATGAGCTAAGCCTTACTGTTGGAGAGTCCCTCCTGAAGAGGCCTGACGTAAGATGCCTTCCTCTGATGTGATTGTTCGGGCTGATGCTGACAGATTGATATGTAGGACTTCGCCGGAATACATACCTGCACGCTGCAAGATCGCCTTGACACAATCTTTGACACGATTAGAAACTCACGAGTTCATCGATTTGTGGTTGTGGATGAGAAGAAGCGATTGGTGGGAATCTTAACATTGAGCGATATTTTGCGGTATATTTTGCTGGAGGGTAATGATGCCGGCGAAGGGTCGTAAAGAATTTAACTCGATGAAGGATTTCCTTTCTACAATATTTTCTTTACCTAGCATTTAACTACCGGTTGGCAGGGGGGTCTTTTGACTTTGTGATCAAGGCATCGGAGGTTGTTTGGGCGTTGCTTGTTTGTGGGTGTGGTGTGGTAATTGTGTGTGGCACATTTGTCTGGCAGCTTTTTTTCTTGTTCAAAACGTTTCTTTCCAACCGCGTGATCGATATAGAGCGGAAGTGGCGGTATATTATACTCTAACTAATACGCTATGGCAACCTTTGGTAGTTTATATGTACGTGGGTATGTGACATATACAACGTGCGTATGTACTTCAGTAATCAGCCGGTTAGCTGAGATAGAGGGGGGTATCTACTGCTTCTCGACCAACTTCCTCATCGCCTCCTCGACCTCGGTCTCCTTCTCTGCAACTTTTGCGGCCTGCGGATCGCTATCCTTGCTCCTCTGGATCGCATTCAAGATGGTACCGGCCCCTTGATCTAGCATCCTAGCAGCCATAAGCCTGCCCACATCCTCCGCCCGCGTAACACTCAATTTCAACCCAACCCCATCATCATCCAAACTCAATACATCCTCGACCTCCACACCCTGCGTCCCATCGACCGATGTCACGGACGCTTTCATATGTATTCTATTCCCCTTCTCCCCATCTTCTTCCAAAAACTTCGTTTCAACACCGATGGGGACGCTGCACCCTCCTTCCAAGGTCCTCATCAATTGTCTTTCAGAAAGAGCGCAGAGGTAGGTAGGGATGTGGGTTAGTGGTTTTACTAGTTCCGAGACTTCGGGGTCTTCGGAACGGATTTCGACACCGATTGCGCCTTGGCCGACGGCGTGGAGGAGGGTTGGAGAGGAGAGGTAGGCTGTTATTCGGTCTTGGAGACCCATGCGGATCAATCCGGCTGCGGCGAGGATTATACAGCTATACGGAGATTCTGGGTCGTCGAGTTTGCGGAGTCGGGTGTCACTGTTTTCCAGTTGTTAGAATCATTCTTTTATACCGTAACCTAAAAACCAAGAATGGAGATAGAAAAATAACTTACACATTACCCCTAGCATTCTCGAGTTTTAAGTGTGGATACCGTTTTAGAATTTGAGCGCCACGACGGACGGAGGAGGTACCGATTACGCTGCCCGGTGGGAGGTCGTCAAGGGATTTGTGCGGTGATCCGGCTTTCATTATCAAGGCGTCGCGAGGGTCTGTGCTGGATTTTATGGAGTTTTTTAGAATTTAATCTGATAAAAGGATTTAAAACCGATAGATCGGGGAAAGGGTATTTGGGTTGTACCTTCACGCCCCAGAATACTGCCAATGATACAACCGGGTGGAAGTTGGGTCGGCATATCTGATACACAGTTGTCGTTAATATCATACCCCGCTACATCTATCGAGACGAATGGATACAAACCTTTTAAAGAATGAACAATCAAATCCACCTCCTTCTCCAATAAAAGAGCTTCAAGTTCTAAAGTCCATAAACTCTTCGCACCGAATGAATGCAATGCTGTGACTTTATCCTTGTCGCCCATGGTTTTCATGGAGGTTATCTCGAAGGTGGCGGTGGGGTTTAGTGCTACCAATGCATCCCGGACAATGTTGGTTTGGATCATTGCGAGACGGGAGGAACGGGTTCCGATGCGGTAGACTTTACCGCCTGCCGTTGGGACGATGGTTGGAGCTGTTGATGTTGACATTTTGGGTGGTGAATGGTGGTATGAAGAATGAAGTTCGGTTTTGATGTATTTTCTTGAAGTCGATACGGCTGGGTCAAAGATTTACGGGTTTTGTCGGGATGGAGCCGAGATGTTGCACATGTGCTCGACACTTTTTTTTAGGACTGGATTTGCTTCTTTTAGCCTTTTTTGGCGGTTGTCCCGATTAGGAATGGTCGTCTTCATAATTCAACATTTGCAACACATTTTCTTTTTCTCACCTCTGTTACGTATAAAGTACCTTACATATCTTCATAACTCAAAGAACGTTTCTGCTAACTTTTCATACCCTTGAATTATAAAATTCCAATCGTTCCGTCAATCCGGCTACCTCCCAGACCCGCACCCAAGAAGCCAACTCGGGAGCTGTCGTCTCCCCTCGTACGGTCCCGGAACACGATGACTACAAAGGCGTCTACAAATTCTACGTCCTAACCAACGATCCTCCTATCATCCCCGAGAAATTAAGGATGAGGATTGAAAATGATGACAGAGAGTTGTATACTGAAGATTCACCGACGGCGTTGATACTCCATGCTGGTAGAGCTATGGGAACACCCATGACTTATCCGAAACAGTATGGACTATCGAATGCAGTCAAACAAAAGCTTTTGAAATTGTTCATACTTTGGGAACGTCAGCCGCCCGGGTCCTTGCCTAAGTTGAGGTTTGGCGAGAAGAAAAATAGTGCTAGGGCTATCGAGCAATTGGGTACCGGCCCTAGTAAGAACAGATATAATGAGGTGGAAGAGAGCGAATCGAGGGATCGGGAATATGAAGACGACGAGAATTATAGAGATATGGATGGGTACTCCGATGATGATGAAGACTGGGATTATGGCCCTCAGATGCCTTCTTTAGCTATCATCGAACGTGCACCTAAGAGTTCTTTAAAACATTAAGATCTCAAAGGAGCAAAACATTTTTCAATACGTTCTTCGAAACATCTTTCGTTGGTTTTCTCTCCCAAGAATTAGAAAGGCATTTCTCCACATTGCCGATGCAGGATTTTATCTTGAAATAACTCTGAGCAGTAAACCATCCGAGTAAGCCGAACCCATCGATGCATTGGTTTCTGACCTAAATATTTCCGCCTTAGGAACACCGGGGCAACGTAACACTAACGAATTATAATAATAAAAATATAGCTTTGAATCGAGCGGTGTATTTTGCGAGTTCGGAATCCGGTCCCCAATGAGAGAGGCGCCTCAAATCACTTGTGACATATTTGACGGTCGAGTCTCTATAGGTGGTGAATATGACTTTGACTGGCTATATGACATTGGTTTTGAAGATATTTCTGAAGAAAAGGAGGAGGATATCAAATCCATTTATAAATCCAGGTTCTCCAACTACACCGGCAAGTTTAGAGTAAACTTTGGGGCGGAAAAATTCATGTCTGAACTTGCTAATTTAGAAGATTGGAAGGCGAATTGGGATGAAAGGCGAGAAATGACGGAGGGAAGGGTAATAAGTTTACGAAAGGCAGATTCAGAGAACTCGGCTATTGGAACACAAATGGGGTTTATTCTATTAGCCGCTATTGCAAAACGTTAGCTTTGGTGAGGTTATTTACTTACAGCTTGTACGGGCAACTAGGTAACGCTATTGGCTATTATGTACTTATATACAGGTCTAAAGTACTCTATATATCGATATGAAATTCCGAACCTGTAAGCACAAGATCTTCATGATCCTGGTACGATGATTCCTGTAGCAACAAAGCCATCAAATACTATAAAGTTCCATCCCCTAAGGTCGTACCGCGAATTCACTGGATACACATGGCCATTCCAACAGACCTTGGCGCGGTCATTTCGAACCCGTATTGTTCGTAAAGCCGGTATGCTTCCCCATCTGCGATCAAGCTAACATACGCACTAGCGAAGAGTTCCTTCTTAACCCAATCCATAATTGTTTGCATGATAGCTTTCCCAATACCACGGCCTTGGTATGCCGGTTCAACCGCGATATCAACTATCTGAACAAAGAGACCTCCATCCCCGACGACCCTGCCCATCCCCACCACCTTACCATCATCTTTATGGCGAACCACAACTCCGAATAAAGTATTGGGAAGACCTCGCGCAATAGCCTCCCGTGTTTTCGGTGTGAGCCCGGAGATTTGACGGAGACGAAAGTAATCCTCTGGAGAGGGTGTTTCATGTAATATTTCGAAATCTTCCATTTTGTAGTCAAACTTCCCGTGTTTGCGATCGTTGTAAATTGTCCGATGCGTTTCGGCCGAGAGAAATATAGCCGTCGACGTCAGAGTGGGACAACCACTATTGTATCGGTGATCGGTCTCGTATTTCTTTGGGGGTCTCAAGTAGAGGGTGTATTGTGCACGCAATGGCTAAATGCACTCGAGAGCGTTTATGTCGAAGGGTTTGGCTTAGCTTACCCGACACTTCATGAACGACATCCGCGCTGACTAATCCATAGACTTCGCACCTACCCAATTAGGCAAACAGTCTCCAGCCAATCAGATCCCACTCAATCTGAGCGTCAAGCTCGAGCCCATGACCTCAAAGTTCGAAACTTCTAATTTACGATATTGATAATGCTGAATAATTTTAATAATTATAACTCCGTCCGATTACTTCCAATTAAGTCCGTAGGATTATCAGGGTCATCTGTTAGCTATAGGAATTTATAAATATCTGACTCCGAAGCAAAAATTGTTCAGAATATACAACCAAACCGTAGCTTAATACTCTTCTTTCTACTCTATATAATAATCACGTTTCTTAAGATCACCAGACAAGATCAATTCTACTTGCCTGCTAGAAGGCTTTCAAAATTGAAAAGTTTCCCAACTTATACATATACTCAGATAGATTTAAAGTTACAACACCATGGCGCACTCTGGATATCACGCCAAAATCGGGGCCGCTGCTCAAATTCCAATTAACGATTCGACGCCAATAATCTCCTACAGTCCCGTTGTCCTCCCTGCCCCCAAACGTCTGTTCGACCTAGAATTGCGTGTTACATTCCCAGCCACGGGGGACGATGCGTTCCCAATTATTCTTCTCTCCCACGGCCAGGGAGCCAGTAATTATCTTTCTTCGTTGGAAGGGTATGCCCCATTAGCCGAGTTCTATGCCGCTCACGGCTTTGCGGTGCTCCAGCCTACACACTTGAGGTCTGGATTTTTGGGGAATGGTCTTCCATGGCCAGAGGGAGATGAAATGTGGTGGAAAGGTGGTGCAGAGGATATGGTGCAAATTCTTGATAATCTTGAGACGATCGAGTCAACTGTACCTGGTCTTAAAGGCCGCCTCGATCGCACGAAAATCAGTGCAGTCGGCCATTCGGCCGGTTCGCTCACAGTCTATGGACTCCTCGGATTCTCTAATACCGATCCCAGAGACGGCTCGGTTTACCATCGACCGGATGACCGTGTTAAGGCCGGCGTTGTCCTTGCCGGCGTGGGAAGTTCAGGCGAACACATGTCAGAACGCGGGAAGAGTATAATGCCGTTCTACGGAGCGGAGTTTAGCAAGATGGCCGCCCCTGCTTTGGTAGTTTATGGTGATGATGATGATGTTAGTCCACATCTAACGATCCGTGGCGCTGATTGGCACGCCGATCCATACCATGAAGCCCCGGGACCGAAGGATCTACTTACGCTCTTCGGCGCGAAGCACGGATTGGGGGGAATTAGCGGGTGGGATACGGCTGAGACTTTGGATGAAAGTCCAGAGCTGCAGGGCATTGTGCAGAGAATGACTTGGGCGTATTTGAGGAGCCAGCTTTTTGAAGGGGACACCGCTTGGGGGGATGCCTGTAAGGCTTTTGCGGAAATCGGGAAAGGGAAGGTCGAGAGGAAGGAGTAAATAGCTTAAGGTTTCTTGACTTACGTCGAGTATTGTTTGAAGATATATTTTGATATTGTACGGAAACAGAATTAATTTAGATACGCATCGAGGAACGAGCCATGCTGACATTTACTAACCTCGAGTCGGTCTTTACTATTATATATACAACTTCAAACGCCGTCGCTAGTAATACACAGACGATCAAAATTTAAAACCAATCGAACTGCCACTCGACTGGTCAGCCGATGGCAGGCTCCAATTCAAAGATCTATCATAAAATCATAACCTTCTTCCAACGGGCTATATGTAATAACCCTGCCGCCGAATAGGTCCCACATTCTCTGGCCGCCCGAAAGCTGTGTGTGCGGCACCGCTGGCCAGCAGTGCACTATCCTGCTCCTTCAACTCTCCCAATCTCAGCCTCTCCCTGTATAAGCTCCTTGGTTTCAAGTCGCTGCGTCCTAAGGAGTTCCCTTGCATCATCTTGTCGAGCTCCGGATTCCTCGTTGTTGCCACGACCTGTGAGAACGAAATTTCGGAGACAAGGCCGTTCTGGCGGAGCGCGATGGCACCCACTATCAACGAAATCAACGCCACTGCCGTACCGACTGAGTATGCAATCACCAAATTCGTCTTTTCATACTTCCAAACGTTATTGAAGGTCGTAACGGTGCAATTCGTAGTCGTAATATTCCTAACCCCCAGGTCTGGGAACGCAAGCAGCGACATGGAATAATTCAAGCTTAGTTGCTCCGCTAGACCTCTTATCGAACCCTTTATTTCATCATTGGGTCCATTGCCACCCTCCGCGGTTACCGTGTTGGGCTTGACAAACGCCGGCATGTTGAGAATACTCGTATCTCTGGTAAACAATTTGCCCGATCGGCCTTCCAAATTAACAGTTCCCACGAAAAGCCCTGCAAGAATTCTATAGGTAACCTGATGACGTGCAAGGTCTACAGCACGAATACCCTGTTCTGTTGACCATAACGGACCCAATGTCCAGTTGATTTGTTGTCCGTATTCGATATTCTCGACGAGGGGGTAGTGCTGTTCGCCGTTGAGGAACTCTTGTCGGAGAGAGACTGTCGAGTTATAACCTTCACAGTAGAATGTTTCCACATCATGCTCCTCCCAGAAGGTGGCATTCGGGTCGTTCCTAATATCCTTTCTGACAAGGTGGCCGACCCAGAGGTTCCCTGTTACATTGGATATTTCTGCCACGTACTGATATATCGAGGTATAGGAGTACTGGTTCCCGTTTTTGGAGGAAGCCCAAGGTGCTGATGTACTATTATCAATCTCCCATGGCGACCTTGCATCATGACGGTCTGTTTCGGTACATTTCCAAAGTGCTGCGTTATAAGTCATGCTGTAGGAGCAGTTATTCCCACAAGGCGACCCATAGCTGACTGGTTCTCCGAGATATCCCGTTAATGTCGCGATTTTCAACGCCAGAGGGCTAGGATTCCATGAGTTTCCCGTGTATTCCTGGAAAGCCAGGTCTGCAAGATAGGTGCCGGTTTCCGGTTCATTGTCGCCGAAGTAGAATCTATTGTAATCGGTAGCAGACAGGTTGAGCGTTGGTACTTGGCAATCTCTATAGCTGACGGTTCCGCGGGATTGGACTGTTAACGTTGTCGGTGCTACAATCGACATGATCGGTAGTAGCCAACGAAGAGTAATCATGATGGCAGAGAGCGGGTGCTGGATCCATATGGAATAATAGAACAACGATACGACTTGATAAGTCGCCCCGAATAATGCATCGATCGCCCGGAAGCTGGTCCCGCTTTCTTTATTCTTCAATCCCATCCAAACGACTTGTTCGTAGCATACTAGAATCGATGTCGCAAAACAGGTCTTAACAACAAGCGCCATGGCAAGGCCGTATCTTCCAACCCAGACAACATTTTCGTATGGAGTGCCGTTAAGTCGTGTAAAGTAAGCGTGATTTCCGATTGCAAGAGCTATCCCGGTGAGGAATGACACAAGGCAAAGAGCTGGTGATTGCCATGTTATTCCCCATTTACTTTGTTGCGGGGGACCTTCAGTTCCCGGTTTGCCCTTTAACTCGTACTCAGGTTCATTCAAACTTGATATTGGAGTATCAATAGATTGATATGGAACTGGTTTTCGGGGAATTGTAGATTCCGAGGAAGCCTGGGGCATCCAGTGAGGTCTGGAATACATCTCGGACCCATGGGTTGTAATTTCCGGGTTTTGTGTCGACGCCATGGTCGGTTGGTTTTAAAGCGGGCTTGTTGTGCCAAGTTTCCTTGCGTCTTTGTGCTTTCGAATTCGAACTTTTGGCAACTACTGGAAAAGGATAGGGAAAAAGGTTTTATCGACATCAAGAACGATGGCTTTGAATACGGAATTTAAGGAGATAGATGAGAGACGGTTAAGGATTAGTATTTACCTTGCTTACCAAGTCCCGTCTTACGATTTGCATTTATTGCGACTCCTTGTGTATCATCCGTCGGGCAGCCTAGCGAACGAGCACGTTGAACCAGTGGATAAATGTCAAACATGGCTATGCCAAGGGTGGAGAAGCGGCAAGCGGCTCCAATTTTAAAATAAACTGACGGAAAACAGTCGTTTGATTCGTGAGGAGGAAATCTTTGCTTTTCTATTTGAGCGTTTAGATATATCAAGCAGAGTCATGGGCCGCACTAGAATAGCGGAGACGACGTCTGAAATATCTATATTTCAACTTTTCGGCATATCACGATGCCTGGGTACCTTCAGAACCCTAGAAAACCTGGCCGTCGCTTTCCGTCGAGTTTTAAGCATATGCTACTAACATGTTGGGGTATAATAGTTCGGGGAAAGCGTCTCGATTATAGAGTATGCGTTTTGGCCCAAACGTGGGGTCTCGAGAGGGATCAGTTCCTTTAGGTTGTCGTAGCTATAATGACAACGCTGTCGCCTGATTATAGGTAACATAGTTAGCTTCCCTTCAAACATGAAGGCTGAGGATATCCGACGAACCTCTGACAAACAGCATCTCCGAGTTTTTCTTGACTGTCTATGGAACCCATAAAACTTTTTAGCTTCCAGGTCAAATTCCAAGGTGACTGGCGGATTGATATCGATATATCGTACCCGTATTGTGTCATCGTCATCTTCGTCAACCACATATATCGTTTCCTCAACCTCTCCGAGTACTAGATTGCAATGCGAGTCGTAGGCCTGTAGATACGTCGTCCAATACCGTCAGATTTCCATCGTATATCTCCGTTTTGGTGACCAATAGTGGGGGGAGTACACACGTGTAGCCTGCCTCTAAGCTCGCGATCTCCACGTAGCTTAACAAAGACGACTTCATCGAGGGAAAGTCGGACGAGATCTAACGGTTCCGCAACGGCGCTTGTACCGTTTTCCGTGTCGGCCATGTTGGAGAAGCCTGTTCGATGTCTTTTGATGAAGGTTTTGGTGGATGGGAATGTGTTTTGGAAGCTTCCTTCTGCCGATATTGAATTCAGCGTTGAGGTGGTTTTGGCGGGCAAGCAAATTTCAACCAACCTGCGCTTGCAACACCAAAGAATCGAGAAAGTCCCATCTCGATATCCTTTATCCAACCAAACCTCCAACCTTCGATCGCACCTGGCTCTGCCTGGGCTCTTCGTCTTTGGGAGAGTCGGAGAGGCTCCCATAGATAGATAGATTGCGACAATGATCCCCTCCACAACGGCTCTAAGGGCCTTACGGCAGACCCTCCGCCAGCTTAGCATCTCCCCGATATCCAACCCCTCATCATCGGCACCGGCCTTCGTTTTCCCAATCAATCAGGTCCGGTTTGCATCTATTATTGCAGACCTTCGAGACATTCGTACACAGCATACAAACAAGAAGCGTGTCGGTCGCGGTCCTTCATCCGGCAAGGGCAAGACATCCGGTCGTGGTCATAAAGGTCAGGGTCAGCGTGGTGGACACAGGCCTAAGAATTTTGAGGGAGGTCAGACGCCTCAATCGATTGTGAATCCTGAAAAGGGATTCAAAAATCCGTTGGTGAAGCATTTTACGCCATTGAATCTGGGTACATTGCAATTATGGATCAACCAGGGTCGAATTGATCCGACGAAGCCGATCACTTTGAAGGAATTGTTCGATTCGAGGGCGGTGCATGGAATTAAGGATGGCGTCAAGCTTTTGGCAAGAGTACGGAGACCAGTTCCATGAATCTCTCAATATTTAACCAGACTCTGATGGCTATTTAGGACGTTGACCAACTCACAACTCCGATCGAAATCGAAGTCAACAAAGCATCTCGACAAGCCATTGAGAAGATCGAATCGCTGGGCGGCAAGATTACAACAAAGTTTTATACCAGGGAAGGCATTCGGTTCATCACAAGGCCACATCTATTCCCTGACGGCCATAGACTGGCCGGTCCGACTTCCAGATCGGATATCGAATACTACAGAGACCCAGCACACAGAGGTTACCTCACACACCTTGTCAGGCCTGGTGAGACTCCAAGTTTGTTCTGGGGTAGGAAGCCTCAGAGAAGGAAGCCGGCGGCAGATAAGCAGACACCGGTTGTAAAGAAGAGTGCAGAGGAGCTTGAGGTGCAAAAGAAGAAGAAGGAGTTGAGGAAAGCACAATCCGAAAACAGAGTCTTCTAAGGGACCCCGACCACATATGCACACATATTCATTCTATTGTATGATATAATTTAACTAGGAGGACTTTGGCAAAAGAGTATATTGTACATAGCTATTCCGATATCCTCTAAATATATAGCCTGTTGGGCAATAGCCATCCGGGTTTTATACCATGGTGTTCACCTATTTATATCCCTCCGTCGCTTAGCTTCAACCATCCAACCGCAACTTAAACTCTGATTCACCACCACTACCCATCGATATCACCACCATCACACCCAACCGCCCAGCATGCCTTCGGAATCCGAGGCCATCGAGTTCGCGAACTCGCCCATCTCTTTCTATGAACTCCTCAGCCTTGAAACCACAGCTCAAGCCAAAGATGTCCGGCGCGCGTACCGAAAAACCGCGCTTCAATACCATCCAGACAAGAATCCCGTAAGTCATCATCCATCCCTCTCCGCCCCAGCTCTCCCCCTTCTATTACCACACCGTCGCTGAACGACCGTCAATTTTCTCTTTTGCTCGTATTATCTACAGTGAAAAATAAACGTACCAAAAAAAAAAAGAATCCATGCCAACCAAAAATATTTTCACAAATCCTTTGTGCCAAAAATAGGACAACCCTTCCGCCGTCGAAAAATTCCACCTCCTTACCGCCGCTCAAGAGATCCTTTGTGACGCTGCATTACGCGCCGCATACGACAATGCACTCGCTGCGAAGGTTGCCAAGAAGCGACGAGCAGAGGCGTACGATACCAATAGACGGCAGATGAAGGAGGAACTCGAGGCTCGAGAGAATAGCTTTAAACGACAAAAGACCGACGCCGATGAGAAGAAACGGGAGCTTGAACGACTAAAAGAAGAAGGTACAAGGAGGAGAAAAGAGATGGATGAGAGGAAGAAGAGAGAAGCCGCTATGGAGGAAGAGGAAGAGAAAGCTGTAGAGATGGAAGTTGATCAGGACGACGATCAAGAAGTGCTAGTCGGAGAATCGAAGTTCTCAGAGCTAGATCGGACGCTCAAGGTAAAGTGGAGACGGAAAGGAGCCGGCGAAATGATGGACAAAGCGGGTTTGATCGACCTATTTAGTCGATTTGGAAAGATCGATGAGTGCGTAGTGGTTTCTGGGAGTGCCGAGAAGGAAAAGAAGTATGCTAGTGCCCTGCTGATATTTCACAATATTGCGCACGCATATGCTGCTGTTCATCGTGATAAGAAGGCTTTAGAGGAAGAGGACGATGAATGGGGAATATTCAGGGATGTAGTATGGGCATCAGGCAAGGAGCCGGACTTAATGTTCAAAAAATCGTCCAAACCGACAGAGACAAAGAAGGAAGCGCCACCGCCGAAACTACAAAATAACGATTCGCGGTCAAATCCTCAAGAGGCTAAGGATGATGAGCAGGACAAATTTCCAACGTTCTCAAAGAGCTACAAACCTACCTTGAAGTCCACGCCATCATTTAGTTTTAAAGCATCGTCGTTCAGGAAACCGACAACTTCGACAGGCTCATCGAGTCGGGCGGATGAGATGGACTTCGAATCGGTCACATTGATGAGGATGAAAGCCAAAGCAGCCGAAAGGCGTCAAGCGGAACAGCAAAAACTGACAGAAGAGCTGCTAAAGCGAGAGGCTGAAGAAGAGAAGGCCGAGTGACCTAATCGCAATCCTAGTATGGCATTGTATACACTCAAAATATCATACACCCCATCAAGATAAAACGGTTATCTACAAAACCTCATTGGTAACCGCGCCAGTAGTATGCCACTCCGGCACAAAAGCTCTAACTTTCACCACTTCCCCATCCCCCGCCCCTTCACCAAGATCTACTTTAAACTCATCAACCTCCGGATCAAAACTCGGCCCTTCACCACCCAAGTTTGTTGCCGTCATGATCTCCAACCGACACAATGCCAATCCTATATTCCCCACGTTCCCAAAGAACTTCCCCGCTGACCTCGCCTTCTTGTTTACTCGGGCGATATTACCACCGGTCGGTATTTCCGGAAGAGTAGCCCCAAAAATCGGATCATAAAAAGGCGCCGTGTTCTTCAACGGTTCCGAAGAAGTATACAACTGAACCGGCAATATCCTCTTCCTGACCACCCCTGTATGCCGAGTCCGTATCGTTAATTCCTGTCCGACATAACACCCCTTGTGGAAGTTAATCCCAGACATATAATCAATATTCGATTCCTGTGGTAATCCGGTCCCAGATACTATCTCCGTCGGTGTCTCCGGTACCCCCGATAGATATCTCTTAAGTTTGTACGTAATCTCGTCGTCAGGAGCAGTAACGAGTCCTTCAGATGGCGAAACATCCGCCGGAAGCACAACCCTACGACCCATACCAGGTGCCCTAGGATCCACACACCCGATCTTAAGATTTGATGGATGATCGATAGCTTCGTCTTCACCCAGTCGGAATGAATTCGGAACAGACCATACGTTGAAGTCGTCGACAGCTTTAACAACGAACTTTGACCGAAGCTTATACCGCCGTATATGCTTCAGGAGTTCGGGCGCCAGTCCTGCCCCAACGTCAATCAGGAAAGCAGGATCGTCGCCACCATTCGCGAGTAGAGCATGCCTGGAGTGGTTGGTGGGGTATATGAAGACGTCATAGAGAATTCTTCCCTGTATCCTTCCCGTCAGTGCTGGAAACAATGTATCTCTTTTATCTGTAGAATAGTAGAACCCACCTGCGCCGTCAAAAAAGCAGAATACAACCCCTCAACATTCTTCGAGTTCGGAACAATATTCGTAGTAATTCCGTGTAGAAAATCCGCGGCATCACGGCCTTGAATCGAGATCAACTTTCTCGACGAAGAGAGCTTAAAAACCCGATGTTCGGAGGGCGGTTCAGGCGGCAATAGAATCCTCTGCGACTCCGGATTCACAGGAATACCATCACGAAGACTTTGAGAGGTCGAGATTGACCTTTTTTGAAAGCACGACCGGCAGATATAGCCGAGTCTTTGGGCTGTGCTCCGGCGCGACATGATGGATGAGGACGACTGAGGAAGCATTTGCAAAATGTCACAGGTTGAACAACGCGACATTCATGATTTATCAGCAAAATACCACAGACACATCGTTTACGGTGTTCTAGACCAGCTAAAAGGCCAATCAACTGAGCAGATTGTCTTTTTAGAAAAATGAAAAATATTATTTCAATAGCCTGTATCCATTACTTAACAGGAGAACACCTTCGGCAAACAATTAAAAAATATTAAAAGGGTAGAATGACATTGAAGAAGTGATGCTTTAGTCAACATATGTTATCTGATGCGTGCTTTTGGAATGCGTAAGAGTTCTTAAAAGAAAGAAAGAGCAAACAGCATTCGTTGACACAAAAAATAGGGTATTGAAAGGAGGCCTCTAAAACCTTTCAGAGGCAGCGAAAGAAATGAAATGAGAACCATTCCAGGTTTAATTAGAAGAGCGTGTTCAAAACAAAAAGCGGATAGCACGCTGGAAGTAAAAGCGACAGCATCTTATCATAGAAAAGTGAACAAAGGAAATTAGGTGAATATTGCAGGCTTAGTGTCCAAAATCGGGGTGGATGTTGGTACCGAGCATAGGAGCATTTGAATTACCAGGCTTAGTGGTTTCTGGAAATTGCCCATATAGGTCGACACGGGTAGGGCCAGCGGTATAGCTGGTAGGATCGAATCTAGCTCCGCCAAGGATGACGTCACTAGTATCAAAGTCGGCCCCGGAATCACGAGGGGCTCGGAGTTGGGCTCGACCAGTGCCGTGTGACTTCCGAGTGACATCGATAGGCTTTGGAGTGTTCGTGGATTCCTTGGCGGCTCCGATGCTAAATACAGGAGATTCCCAGCGTTCGCCATCGCGAGCCATCTCCTTGTACTTAGTAGCAGCAGTTGAAGTGCCACTAGGAAGCTGGATATCCTTGAACATGGAATCCTCCTGGGTGATGGCAATGTTCGCTTGCTTATCGGCAGTGATGTCGTTGGCCTTCTCCTTCTTCCGGGTGAACTCATGTTGAGCGGCAGACCAATAACATTGGAAAATGTTTCGGGCCTTTTCGGGGTCTGGGTTTTCTCGCAAATCTTCTTCAATTTTGTCTGCCTCGGTCTTGATGGCGTATAGCTTGCGATTAAGATCGGAGAAGGATGTCTGAATCTGTTTTTCGAGAACCTTCTGCAAGGCTGGGCGGACGACTCTTAAGAGGAGTGGCTTGAAGACGGTGAAAAGCAGCTTGTGCTTGCTCTGTTTAAGCTTAATGTCGATGTGCTTGACATCAACGTCAACCTTGTCGATTTGTAAGAAATGAGCACGATCCTCTTTCTCGGCAGTTGACATTTTGATGGTGAAGCTAAAACCTTCACCTCCCAAGTATATGTCCATCAAACCGGTATCTGTGAGCGATGGGAATCCCTGCTTCTTCTTAATGTAAAAGCTGACATCCCGGAGATCACACTGAACTCCGGAAACGGCAAGCATGACTTTCTGCTTGTTCTTGCTAGTGACGTCCTTGCGCGCCCAACGAAAATATGATTCATTGCCGAACTCGAAGACATTGGGCATGAGATTGTCTCCTTCGATGACAAGGTTCTCGACGATAACGTCGAACTGTTTGTCGGTATACTCAATTCGGGGAACTGGAACATAGCGAACGGTTTCGAAGAATGCAGGGATAATAACGGTGGTAACGTCAGTAACGAGGTGCTTCTTGAAAACCGCTTTGCCATTTGCATCCTTGCCGAGATTGTTCAATAATTTTGTGATCGAGTCACCAACCTGCTTGTTTTGAGGGTCTTGTGCGAATTGATCGCCTAGGAACTTGAATTCATCGACAATGCGATCGGTATGACCACGATAGCGCTCACGGAGGAGGAAATGACCACGATCGTAAAGGCCGTTGTACTCTTCATCGGCACTGTTGCTCAAGATATATCCCTGTTGCTTCAAACACTTGCGGATGTACCTATCAACATCCTTGAACCAATCCTTCAACTGAGAATCCTTATCGGCATCTTTATAGACATCCCTGATGGCCTCGAAAAGATCCTCAGAGGAAGTATGGTTGGCGAATCGCTCGATAATGACACGGAGTAAATTCTCTGCAGATTTGAGGTGATTGTCGTCACGGACGGTTGAGACAGATGTATTGGCCTGTTCTCCGACGGATTTCGTGTGCCCAGCATAAGTTTCGGCAAGATGCAACAAAGTATCGATGGCTTGCTGGTAGTCTCCATGCCCTTGGATTTCGACGATCATCTTCTTCAAGCGGTAGATGGTTTGGTCGCGACGCTCCTGTGACAGTTTCCCCTTGAGATAATCTGAAGCTCGTCGCTTGTATCTATTGCTCGTCTCCTCAAGCTTGTCCTTTTGCTCTTCCAATCTTTGGTCATCTTTACGAGCATCCAAAGTATTCAATCCGGCTTGGAGACCACCCTGAGCATCAATGCCCGACTGAGAACCAGTTTGGTATTCCCCGGCTGCTCTTTTTGCAAGGCCTTGTGGATCCCTAGAACCCTCTGGGTGTGCTGCTGCTGTGGTATCCCCAACAGCTTGCTTGACGTCTTCGGTTTTGACCGGTGCATTCCGGTTGAAGGTGCCCTTAGCAAGTCCTTGGATGGCACCACGAGAGAGATCCGGTGCCTCGTGCCAGGTGTTGTCCTCGGCGGGTTTATCAATTTGGTTCAGTTGATCTTGAGATGGCTGGAGTTTCCCTCCTGCCTTTCGGGCAGCATCAGAGGCGATATCTCGGAAAAGTATTGTGAAATCCGTAACTATAAGCCAATTATTAATAAGCATCGGATCAACGCAATCCTGAAGGATTTCCCGACTTACGAAGCTTTCTGAATTGACCGTTAGTAATTATCAAAGTTCCTAGTGTTCGTAATCCAGAAAGAGCATTCTGCCCATCCTGCTGAGCCTGTTCCTTGCTGACGGGAGCATCAGGACTCGGGCCGACGGCAGTCTTAGAGGCTTGTTCAGCGTGCCAGATGAACTCTTGGATGGCTTGGTCATGGTTTTTAGAGAGAAAGAGCAACTTGACCTCATTAATAACGTTCTTGAGATCGCCAACTAGAGACTTCCCTTCATCGGAGAGCTTATCACTCGGCGACGAGAGGGCCTTCGATTCTAGGACGCTGTTGAGGGCAACGTCGATTTGTTGGTTAGAGGGAACCTTGCCGTTGGCGAAGGCGTTATAGATTCCGAACAATCTCAATTTGTTCTCGATATCAGCATCCCGGACCTTCGGGTCCACTGGAACATTAACCGACATGGTGAAACGGCTGCTAGGTGCGTGTTTTTGGGAGTTTTTTTATCGTATTATGGTCTATGATCGATGTTTGGTGATGGGAGAGATGATATGGGATGAAGTATAATGTTTGGAAGGGAGGTTGGTGTGATCAGGAGGTGAGCTCGAGAGCTCGAGCAAAAAATAGGTATTATATCTTTATAATGAAGTAATATAGCGAGAATATGCTCAGAGAGGAGCGTACCTTGCGCGCATGGCAGGATACATTCCTTTATATACTAGCATCGATCTTTACAACAGAGCATGAAAGCAGCTCTCGATAACGCATTTGACATTTGGCATTTTTGTTTCCTGTTTTTTGTACCGCAGGTTCCCACTTGTTCGGAGAACAAGCTGAGGAGTTAGTAAGTATGATATATTAGTGACGAAACGGGGCGTGTTCGAGCGTTTTAGCTCGTGTGTCCGCCACCCGATCAGTCCAGTTCGATAGATCGGACGAACCAAACTAAATCAAAGACTTAGTAGCAGAACTCAAATAGATATATCACTTTGGCTGTGAGAATACCGTTGTCTATGTCTCGGGCTTTTTCACCCCTCGGTGGCCATAACCGTTAACCAGTTTTTTTTAATTTGGAAAGTTCTAGTTCCAGAGAAACCTCGAAATCGATGCTGAAAGTCACAAACGGTATGACCCAAAGATCGAGACACTGCCGGATTAATACTACCTCATTTACTATATCTCGTTGCCGTTTGTATTAATGTTAGGCCTGGTGGTCGATACCAGCTTTGGAAATTTTGATAAATTTAAGCATTACCAAAATTAACTGATCCAAATTTTAAAAAAAAAAGATTCAGCCCGTTCTATTCGGAACTACGATCAGATGACCCGGATCCGCATCCTAAAGAAACTCGAGGGGCGTCTTCGAAAATCTCCAATTGCACTTCCCATGTCGTAATAGAAACGTACTGTCGTCATGAACATCCAAGGAAGAGTCTTAAAACGTCATAATGACACATAAAATGTGTTGGAGGTTAACAAGACGCTGGACTATTATAGGATATGACTAATCCACTTTGGGACATGCAACATCGCAACACGATTTTGCATCCAAGCATTTATAACGTACTAGTCTCGAGTCCTAGCACTTTTAGCTATCTGAATCGAGGTTACAGATCCAATTCGATTATCCACTATTGAAACCTACTTTATGGACCCCAGATCCCTGTTCCTCAGAAATATCGATATTAAGGCTGATCCCTGTAGTGTCTACTAAGGGACTTACATGTAGAATTTCGTGTCCGATCCTGACCCGGCCATGGTTTATATTTGACAGAGAGATAGTGCTCATCAGTTGGGGGTTGCTCAGCTACTTTGACGATATTAATATATATGTGGTTGAGGTATACTCTAGTGCTCCAACTTGATGAGTTGTATAGATGTATTGTACATAAAGTACATACTAATCTTCGATCTCTTGATTTGCCTCCTGTCCTCCAAACGAGCTCGAACGGATGCGTTTAACACGAATTCCAGTTGAACTAACTTCTGAAATTACCAGCCCATTCTTCACTAGTTTTTTCCGCCACAGTATACGAAATAGGCCTAAACGAGCGACCTAGACCCTGAAGAGTCTCGGTCTCGGTTCTGGAACCATTCAATTAGCTTCGCACTTCGGAATAACCAGAATTTGTTGGTGAGGCTGAAGTATCCTACGTGTGCAAGATTCGTCCACGAGAATATCACAGTCTAGCCACGCAAACTATCACCTCGGCGCCGCTTGGAGACCCACTGGATATCGGATGGGTAGACGCCGAGAAATTTATAAAATCCAGTGGCGTTCCACCAACGCCTCGACCACAGCGTGGTGCGTTCCTCCATTTTGAATACTTTGCGGTTAGAACGAGGGAAACGCAGGGCCCATGGTATGTGTTAAATAGAGTTCACTTCCTTCCCGTTAACCGGTTCGCGAATTCACCGGTAACCTACCATTCTTCTACAAAACGTCGGTCGGCTTGAACAAAAAGCCAAATACACATCGAGGCAGACCGCAGAATGGCGCGGCTCTTGTTTTTCTACACTCTTTTTGCGGCGTTGGTTGCGACTTCTTCGGCCACGTAGTCTTGTAAAGCAAAATACAATCCATCACGTCCAACAGCAGGCGCGAAGGCGCTGCAGTGCTCGTCTCAAATCTCGACTAAGCCACAACCACCCATAACTTTTTCTGTCTCTACATTTAGAGGGACAGGGATCTTAGGCAAATACCAGGGTTTACAACTCTAACTTGCACGCTGTATTAGAACTCAAACTCGAGAGAACAACCTGCATTACCCCCTCGACCACCGTGGCAGAGACAGTTACAATTAGACCGAGTACCACAAAGACGGTATCAACAACATCTTCCCGAACTATCGTCAGTACAAATCAGAGTGTCGCCACCAGCACCATAATTCCTACCGTAAAGGGACAAGCGAAACATTCTTCACTCATACCGAAACAACTAGTACTTCTACGGTCACCGAGACCGCACCCGAAATAGAGACATGCACGGCACATCTGATAGAAGCTCAGGAAGAGGCGTATATGCACTTCCAGCACACTCAGCGCCAGTTCCCTTCAGTCCTGCGAAAACCCATATATGCTCGACGGGATATCAGCTGCTCGACCCCAGGGTCTTACATGAGACATCGACCCCAGAGAATCCCTGTCGGACCGCTGCTATCATGGCCGAAATTGTGCATATTGCGCCAGGGAAGAGGATGGAATGCGTACGGTTTGGTTCGTAACGCCTGAAACCTGGACGTATGGTTGCAAGACGGAAACTTGCGATCGGGGTACCTATCGCGAAGGTTTTGAGGATTGTGCTGACAAAGGGGCGCAGGGGTGGCAAGCCAAATAGAACATAGAGTATATTCCAGCGATCTTTTAGTTACAGGAATGTAATAATACAATTCGAATGAACCATCCATTTTTGTAACCATTGTCTAGCTACCAAGAGAGCTAAATCTAGGATCGCATACCAGATTTTGCATCGAAACTTTTAAAACCTGCATCCCATGCACCAACCACGAGAGGGAAAAGACCTCAAACTTGGAAACGTGTTGTCTACCCAAAATACCACGTTCCCGCCCAAATCGGCAAAAAAAAAAAAAATTCTTCCGTCTTTTCGACAGACGGGACAAAAGAGAAGCAAAAGAAGAAGCTCAGGCGGTTACCAGGGCTCGAACCTGGGACCTCTCGCATATTGTTTCTAAGAACCCTAAGCGAGAATTATACCACTAAACCATAACCGCTTGATGAAAGAGAGTGTCAGAAAGCATCTTTTAGACATTCGTGAAACACTCGGTTAACTTGGAATCCCCGGACAGCTGTCTACAGACTTAATTGATTTAAACTTGCGATTCATGAGTCGGTGATGTGGATCTAGGAGGCAAAATATATTTCTATAAGCAAACCGGAGCTGACATGAGCTTCTCTTTGAAAATTTTTTGGCAATATTATTCTTACAGAATAATTCCTGGCCCGGGTATGCTTCAGTTGTTCCGTCGACACTCGAGCTTCGGTTTCTGCATAGCCTCAACTCTGCATGTTAGCACAGTCTTGTAACCAGACTGACTAAGTGAGACCGGTTGTTTCGATTGGACATGTCATATCCTCAATTCGAGAGTAGCTACTCCGTATGGCGCTAACCATACCTAATAATCAATAACCATACAACGAGCAAGGCCAGAGTTACAAGGCTATAGCTACAGCCCGTCCCCCACAAACTCTGGAAAGTGATACCCCCATTCTTCCAACCTCCAATCGTCCCATAAACAATCTTCGATCATAGCACAAACGCTTTCCTGATTCGGCGAAATCCAGGTCCGAGGCGCACGCGTCAACGTAGAATCCTCAACCCTTGGTACCGCAACTATCCCAGTCGCACCTTTGATCAGCCGCCTCGATGGCGGGCGGCAATACCAAGTCTGACCGGGCCTTGTGTAAGTTTCTTTTGAGATCTCTCCCGTTTCCAAACATCGTATCTTAAGCGCGGTAATAAAATAGAGGTGGGTTCTGAGGGCAACGTTCACTATCTGGCAGTTTTGGGTCTCCTCCCAGAGAATGAACGGGTATAAGCAATCTCTGTTTCTTGCTGTGTCAATAAGCCAATCTGCAGACCTTCTCCGATGTCCCAAGTTCTCCAGAAACTCTGCATGTTTTCCTGGATTCCAACCCCGCATTGAGAATATGAACGAAACCAAATCCTCTAGCCATTCGGCTTTTATCTGGCGCGATCCTGTATTTGATTGTTTTATTAGTTATCTTGTCTTAAATTTACTCCAATTATCGAGTTATCATCAAATACAATCAGAAATATCAAAAGAACTCAAAATAGATAACGTACTTTCTCTACAGCGTACCCGCTGGCGCAGTATGTTGAGCAAATCGGCGTCAGCGTCTGGATCTCTTCCTATAGCCTCCTTAAAAACCGCCATCGGAAGCTCATACCAGAGTTTCACAAGAACAACTCCCAGCTCTTTAATATCCCAATACTTCCATTGATTCCATAGGATATGATAAACATCCTGCTGAACGCGTGGTATCATGGTTTCCACGATTTCGAGATTGACGGTGTATGTAGAATTCGAGATTGGAAAATCCGAGTGATTCACAAATCTCATGATTACCATGATGTATGATCTATAAACCGCCATGATGATTCTTGTCCTTTCGTCAGCTGTGGGGGAGCGGTAAGTCTTGGGTGGTGGGTGGTGAGATTCAAGTTGGTTCTTCATGAAGATGTAGGCGAGTTTTTCGATCTGAATATGAGTGGTTCTCATGTTAAGAATAGTTCGCGGGGTAAGTGATTTTAACATGGCCGTTTGAGCCTTTTGTACAGTCGAGTCGACGTGCCCGGTATCGGTTTTGTCACTTTCGGGTTGGTCATCGGATTCTTTCGATGGAGCCAGCGAGCGCAACAGTTGCATAGCTTCCTCGGACTTGTTCAACGTCGAGTTCAACAAGGCAAGAGGCATTAAGAAGTCATTTTTGATTTCCTTCCAATATAATCGATTAGTGATATGAGTGTGTTTTGCAACAAGTTCTTCAATGCAAGGGAAGGCGAGGCAGAGATTGTCAAGATCGGGTTTATTATCGATCCTGAGTAGAATTTCGTAGATGGCATCGAAGGGAATGGATCCAAGAGATGGTTCGACTCCGACCATCCTGCCGGTTTGAACGTTCGTCGTTAGTGTAAAGATGGATAAAAGGTAATATGAAGAATTGAATGAAGTTGGTTGAATGAAGTTGGTTGAATAAAGTTGGTTGAATAAAGTTGGTTTAAATTAGGGTGGAAGTGAAATTTTTTACCGGGTATCGAATTATACTGGCATTTGTGTAGTAGATCTGAGCTAGTCAAGCTCACCACCGGCTTCTAGTATTACCTACTCTCTGGCACAAAGGCCTTGCAGTATTGCTCGAGCCCTTTATCTAAACCGGTAGTTTGGTTCCAAGTCATCTAGGTAAATCTGTGCGTAAGGACCAGTGCACCTTTGAAATTAATAAAAAACTACCTACCGTGGTGTCTAGGAACCGTATGCATAACCATCTCAGACTTCAGACCCAACTGATCAATGATTACGTAGACCTCGGCATAGTATAACCTAGCTCTCGAAGTCTCCAATTATCCCGGATACAATCCCCAATCATCACGTTCTCCATCTCCGTCCAATCACAATCTGCAAGAGACAGTTCCCGCCATTCTATCTTCTCCAAGTTCGGTATCTGAAAAGCGCGACATTTACCTTTGACTATTCTCCTCTTCCGTGGACGTAGCATATCAACCCCGTCCTCCACGTGCTCGTGCACGGGGATAACACGCAAGAAGAACGACTTTCTCGTTATTTTCAACTCATTATCGCAGAGTTTGAGAGGCCATCAGCGCCGGTGAATTCGTCTGACGAAAACTAGTTTTTTTTTTAAAACTATATTTTAGTGAAAAGGCTAGACCGGGTCTGGGCACGGGACATGCAGGTGAAGCGGCATATTCATGCTGTTATTTTAAGATTCTACTCACCTTTGTTGAATACGAAATCCAGTAGTTTTAGAGACCGTTCAGTCGATAATCCATCTCCTAGCTCGGCTGGAGGTTCTCCGAGAGGCTCGTACATGTTCCCGTAAGGATGGATATCGTTTTCGTCACCCATTCTACTCCCATGTCAGGATTCCTAACTCCGATCAAACTCCCAAAAAGAGGGTATATAAGAGATCGGTATGGTGTATTTTGCCTTTCATAGCATCTTCTATAAAATCTTTAGAACCTTTACCCCTTACCAGGGCCCGTTCCTCTACCTCACCGGTAGCCGCTCGCACGGGATCCTCCTCCGGAGCACATCGATCATAGCCTCGACCTCCCGAGAATTCCAATACTTTCTTTTCCATCGTAACAATGCGTCCTTCAAATGGTGTGATTTTGGGTGCTGAGCATCCACCCGCCTTAACTGCCTGGCCGTTACTAGCCATGTATGATAAACTATCTTTATAGTTTTCTTTCGTTCTCGGGCTGTCAGTGGACGGTTGTACATTGGATTCGAATACTTTGGTTTTGATGTTGATGCTGATGGTGCAGACGAATATGACCTTCCATCTGATACTTCATAAACACCTTCGCAACTTTCTCGGCATGTACATGTATCCATTTAATCCCAGAAATCATACCGTCATCAAAATCACGCAAATCCAGCGCCTTCACATACCCCGGATAATCCCTATACGGATCAAACTCCTCGTCAGGTGGGTCCATGCCAATAATGTTCGTACCTTTCCCAATACCTAATGCTCCCCAGAAAAAATCCCGTTCTTTATCTTCGTAACCATAAAATATGGAATAGCAGAGAGGGAAAAGTCTTCCTGCTTGATTTCTTGCCGGTATAGTTTATTTGTCATTGAGGGACATCCTGATATAAACGCGCCAACGGTGGCAGGTAACGCGAAGCAGAGGTTGCCAAGGTCGGCTTTGTCTGAGATGGTAGAGCAGATCAGATGTCGTAGGGAAGGGGCTCAATCTTGGTAGGTGAGGTATTCGAGGTGGCCATGATATCGAGATATCCAGTCAACCAAGTGTAGCTTACTGACGTAGCTATAGCTACTGTGCCGGAAGGACGGTGTTTCCGAATACCGTTCCAATCCAAATCATAAGGAAATTCAAATTTTGACCTTCAATACCACTTTAAGAACAGTACTCCAAAGTAAGTAAGTACTTGGGGTCATTGGATGATGAGATGTGGTTAGCCTCGAAGCTATACCCCTAGCTTGTCTTGCCTTGGCGCTTGGTCCCTGACAACTACATACTCCGTCCCACGGGATTAATCCCGCCACCGTTTTACATAAACATCCTTACCTCCCCCTCACCTCTTACCGCTACCGAAGATGTCGAACCCTCGAACCTCCGCAACATCTCTCATGAACGGCCAAGCCACTTCCGGCAGCCGCGCGCCTTCCTCGCACCCTCAATCCGTTGACGAGGTAATCGCGGACATCAACACCGCAATCGACAAGTTAACCGATAAATTTACCACCGCGTCGCAAGAGTTCTTTGGACGACGTAATTACCCCCCTCCTTCCCCCTTTATATCCTTAACTAGAATTTAGATGGAGATATGCTAACTCTCCTAACAGTAGACGAAATCTCCACCCGTCTGGACGTCCTCGAACAATCGATCTTAGCTTCCCATACTAACGAATCCGGCGGGACCGCCGCCGCTACCAACAGTAACAACGTAGAAGCAGATCTAGGCGGTACCCTCGAAAAGAAGGAACCCACCGGAAGCGACACTGCTACCTCTGCCGCCGCACCAGCGATTGCCGAAAACAAGGAATAGCACCCCTTGCGTAAATCAGCTGCCCAACTCGCCGGTCCGATTGATCATTGAATGGGAACAAAAAGAGGGGGAAATGCGGGGGGTGTAGCAATTCATGTTGCTTTGAAGATGTTGGGGGGTTAGTTTCGAAGGAGACATTGTTGGCGGTGGAAATCTTATACATTTAGAGAGAGCGAGGATGCATAGCGTTTGGCGTTATTTTGGCTGGAGAAACCTTTGGTCTTTGAGCTTTGCATTGTCCATGGTTTCTTGATTACTACTACCACGATGATATTGTTACCTTAGCACTTCGAGTGGAGCCTTGAGATTTGAACATATTAACCCCATTCAAAAGTTATTATTGCCTATACTGTAGCAGCTAGGTACAAGTTTTGCTCAACTTCCATCCGGTGCTTCCTCAAGATTATCACAAGATAATTTACAACTCATCCTTCTCAGTATCCTTCTTCTTCTCCTCCTCAGCGACGGTCTCCTCCTCCTCTCCGTTAAACCTCTTCAAAATATTCTGACGCTGGGTGATATCATCAACCTTGTCGGCGTGTAACCCACCCTTCGCCACCATCTTCGTCAACCTCTCCAACTCGTTCTTCACATAATCCTTCTTCTCCTCCAACTTCTTCGCAACTTTGACATAATAAGCCGCATATTTGTGTTCAAGTCCCTTGACCTTCTCTACGAACTCATCATGGGCACCCACGAGTCCCGTTGGTAATTTATCCCTGATGATATCATCGAGGACTTCGATCCTTCCGGCTTTAGCGTTTAGCCCACCGCCGGGGAGACGGTTTAGACCGGTCTGTTCGTTGATGTAGTCGACCAGAGCTTCGATTTTGCGGTCTCCATCGTGGGGGATCGGTTCGGATGATCCGGCGGGGAAGTATATGAGGGTTGGGTAGCTTTCGATGTTGTACTTGGCGCAGGCGATCTTGGCGGAGACCTCGTCGCAGTTAACTTCGGCGATTACGACGCTGGGTTCACGGGCGAAGGTTGTTGCCAGTTGTTCATAGATCGGAGCGAGCATTTTGCAGTCTTATGATCGATACTGTTAGCCAGATCCTCTTATCCAAGAGAGATTTGAAGGAGAAAAAGGGTGGGGGTACTAACATCCACACCAAGGCGCATAAAACTTGACAAAAACACCTTTAGAAGGATCGTTTGCCACGGCCTCAAAGCTCGAATCCGTAAGAGCCTTGACGGGAGATACCGGTTCCTTCTTTGCTGCAGCTGCACCCTTAAGTTTGATACCGGTCTTGTCGGTGATGTATTTGGTCATGGCATCGAGGGTACGCGCGGAATCGTAGGTAATCGGCTTGTCGGACTTGCCATCGAACCATTTGAGAGTGGGGAAACCCTTGATTTCGAAACGTTTGCCGAGTTCACGGTGCTCTATTGTATAATAAACGTTGGTGAGTATCATTGTGTCCTCGAAGGGAGGAAGCGTATATACGTACTGTCGGCATCAACCTTGGCGATGACAACCTGGTCCTTTACAGACTCAAAGGCATCTCCTAGCTCATCGTACGTCGGAGCCATCTTCTTGCAATCTAATCACAATATCCAATTCAAATCAATTCCATCGTTCTTGTACCCAAAATCAGGTAGACAAAAGTCCGGGGTCGGACGAGCGAGGGTAACTCACGTCCGCACCATGGCTACGATATCAACCCATCCCATTAGTACACATCCCAAGCAGATGGATGGAAAGAACAGCTCACAGCAAAGAACTTGACCAAAGCCGGCTTCCCGCTGTTCGTGATAATCTCATCAAAGTTCTGGGGCGTAAGATCAATGACGTTACTACCCGCCGCCACGACGACGGCATAGAGCAGCACGGAAGCTGCAGAAATGAACTTCATCGTCGCGTGTCGTGACTATATTCAACAAAAAGGAAAAATAACAATACCAATGCTTTTTTTAAGTTTTGCGAATTAAGAAAGGATGAATTGGAAGAGGGGTAGGATTTTAAAAAGCTGGGGATGCAATGATATAAATGTGTCCGGATCCCCACAGCTAACCGCAGCTTGGACGGCGGACGTGTGTGCTTGGTAATATGTAAGTTGTCCCCGGTGTATCCCGGGACCGTTCGGGGCTATTCCCGGGGTCTATCGATAACACTCTGTGCTCCGGGGTCTTCACCACTGCGTCACCGAAAAATTTCAAAATCTTTAAGCGACAGCCCACTTCGAACACACCCATCCATCCGCCATCCCTCATCGACACCCACGCGACATCTCTACCATCGCCGCAAATAGGTCTACGATACCCAAATATCGCTCAACCGAATCCATTCCCCTCGCATCAACCCAAACCAAAAAGACCCAACTATCACATCACCCAAAATGGTCCAACTGGTCGAAGTCCCCGACGAACACTACGACGAAAAGCAAGCCGGTCCCGAAGAAGACGATGCCTACTACACAGACACGGACTCCTCGATCACCGACGACGGTGCATCAGATGCATCGGATACCTCTTCTCTCGCAGATCTAGACTCGGAAACACTCTACGATCGTATCGTTGCACTAAAGGATATCATCCCACCTGGTCGGCGCGCTCAGATCTCAAAGTCCTTCAGTAATACTTATGGACTGGTATCTTCGGGTCTATCGCTGGGCGGGAAGACTTTGTGGGTTTTGAGCACCTCGGCTTTGATGTTAGGTGTGCCCTATGTTCTCGCTTGGCAGGAGGAACAGCAGGTTATTGAGATGGAGAAGGAGATGCAGATGCAGCAGAATTTGAACGAGGTCAGTAGTATTCTGGTATCTCCGATAAGCCCGCAGCTTCGAAAAGAAAGGCCTTCTTAACGCCCAATCGAAAATGAAAATTCAAATGCGAAAAAATTCATACATACTAACCAAACAAACCCTTCCGATAGCTCATCACACCCGGCTCGAAATCCTCACTCGGCCAACCGGAACTTCCAAAGCGGTAGATGGAATGGCAGAAAACCACCATCTCCTGCCTTTTTTCTTCTCTGGAAAAAAAAAAAAATAAAGGAATTCAACCGACAAAACCCACAAGATCTTCGAACTCCCCTCTTCCCAAACTTTAGCTAGCCATATCATGGCCACTACCTGCCACCTGTCACATTAATTCCGCCGGCAGCAGTCAACAGATGGTACCATTCTTGGTGGTGGTGGGTCGGTAGCAGTGTAGACATCACGATATTCACGTCCTTTGCCTTCTTCTTGTACTATAGACTTGGTGTCGTCAACCGTTTTTCTTCCATTCTAACTAGTGGCATCTGCGTCTTTTCAGATTACCCTTTTGTACATATAATAACCCTTTTTCTTCCTGCTACTACTGCTTAAACCACTCCTACTATACCAAGCACTTGAAAGTCACAAGTCACATGCTACTGGTCTACGATCTCTACAAAGCACACCATTCGGTGGGACGGGTGTTCTTCATTGTCTCCTAAAACAAATGCTGGCGCTAAAAAAAACAAAACAACCTTCTCGAAATGCAGGCTAAACGTGCACGATAAAAACAGGAGCAAACAAGAAAACGCAAGAAAGGAGATGTAGAAGGGAGCCAATGAAGAGGAGGGAATTCGAGTCCTGGGAGGATATCAAGAATCCAAAACCCGGAGGAAGAGGTGTCAACGGTGTAAAGCGGTGGGAAAATACCCTTAGATACGAAACCTTTCCCGTTTAAAAGCGTGGGTTCGGGAGGGCTTCATGTCGCTGGGATTTTCGAGGAAGGAGAGGGAGAGAATAATACACCGGAGAGTCGGATAAAGTTTGAAAGCAAGAACACCCGCCCCTTTTCTGTATTTTTCTTTCTTTCTTCCGCCATGTCATAATTTTTCCACGTTGCAAGTAGGCCTGGGGAGCTCGTTTTGGTAACATCCAGAGAAGCTCGTATCGTAATGGGGTCAGAGAAGCTCGTATCGTAATAAAGTAAGAAGAATTCGATAGTAATAAAGACGAAAGGGTTCGTATCGTAAGCAGGCCGGAAGCAGGCAAGTAACCGAGTAATCAAAGCGGAGAGGTTCATATCATGATTAGACCATAGAAGTGAGCGTGTGAAGGAGGCGTAACAAGTGAGAGAAAGGTTAAGTCGGAGAACGAAAGAATCCGTCGGATGGTTTCTTAACGCCCTCCACCCCGGCCTTCATCCCATTCATCCTTCTTTCCCTGGTACTCTTCGACCTCGTCCTCGTCGTTAAGGAAGACGTAGTCATCAGAATCGGAAGATTCATTGCCGTTCGGATTCCCACAGGGTAAATCTTCGTCGCTCGTGTCAAGGTTAACGATTACTCTAGGTCGAGTTCTCCCGATACCATCGTAGCGGATCCGTGGTCTATTTGGTTGAAGTGGCGGAACAGCTGGCTCCTTGGGAAGAAGATGGTCCCAAAAGGCCCGTTTCTCACCCCGGGTAATATCACCCTGTAGCTCGCGTCTGTGGCCAGGCTCCGTGGTTGAAGGATCGTGTTGAGTCTCAGAAGCACCGACTTGATCTTCGGAGCGGCTAGCCTGCGTTCCAGAGACGTCGCTATCCTTCCCTTGGCCGCTTTCTTCCTTGATGGTGGCAGAGGTGTTATCGACTCCCTTCTTTTTCCCCGTGCCCGGACCATGTCGCTTCCTGAACTTTAGGGACATGCCCTTCCTGGCTTTTTTGATGTCTAGCGAGCGCTTGTGGGTGCTGGTAAGCTCGTCAAGAATCCCGTCGACTTTTGAGGTCCCGTCTTCGGCTTCTTCTTCAAGGAGTCTCTGAACAATATCGGCCACGAGCTCGAACGAGGCCCCGCCCGCAAAATTTCGGGTTAAATACCCGTCCTGTCTGTGCCCAAGTTCTCGCATTCTTTCGTGGACCCAGGCCTTAAGGGTTCTCTCCCACTGTCGGAGAGTGTGATAGCTCGTTATGAGCTCTGTGCACCGCCTAAGAGTGGGAGAATTTAAGTTAGTGGCTTCCATTTCTCGAAGCCTAGGAGCCATGTAGGTTGGATGCCTATTACTCACCTGCCAACGTTGAAGCGGATCGGTGTGGTTCTAGGCCGCCCGGGCATGTCGCTGTCAGAGCCCCTGGTCATCTCCTCGGGCTCGTGCTCCTTGGTAGACTTGTAGGGGGTGCCAGCGAAGCCAACGGAGAATTCAACTCCGTGGCGTCGGCCACAGACGCTGCAACGGACCCGAGTACCCGGGTCGCAGAAATCAAGTCCCTCGGTCTCCCTATTGCGTCGGGCCGGAGGCCCGATGTCTAGTGTTGGCCGGCGCAGTTCTTCGCGGAAATCGCGACGCCAAACATCGCAGATGACGTCCAAGGCGTCATCTCCGTTTCCAAGCAAAGCACGGATTGCCTGGCTGGCAAGGAGGATAAGCCTTCGCCGGGCTTCGGTGATAGAGGCCTCCCCGGTGCCTGACCTCGTTTGGAAGTATATGCCATGTACGAGGTGGAAGATAAGGGCCCGCATACGATCGGCATTGCTCTCGATCGTTGTGATCTTGAGCTTTTCGAAGGCTTTTGCCTTCGTCTCTCGGACGGCCTCAGCGGTCTCCGTCTCGGACGGCTTCCCCTGTTGTTGCGAAATCCTCGTGGATCTGCGCGCAGAGACAGGCATGTTGGGAGGGGAAAAGGCGCGGCCGTGGTTGCGGGTGCGGGTGCGAGCACTGACGTGGCCCGGGGAGAGGGCCGGCGGGGGGTCCTGGGCGGCGACTGAAGCGAGAATGCGGTTGGCGTTGTGGCGGGCGGTCCGGAACGGGGACTCGAACACACTCTCGCTACGGTGGCCGCCGAGCAACGATGCTGGCAGCCGGGGTGGAGGCTCGCGCCCCGCCTTCTGGTTCTCCTTTCCGGAAGCGGGTTCGAGGGTTTTTGGCCCCTCGTTGCCCTCGCTGGTTTGCTTGGGGGAGGCCAAGCCCTCGGAACGCCCTACGTTCTGGTGAGCGTTACCTGCCATCTCGATATCTGGCGAGGGACCGTAATCGGCCTCGTCTCCGCCTTCATTATCCGTAACCGCAGAAGGGAGTTCGTTGCCCGAGAGCGGCTCGATGTCAGAATCCATGATTTCGAACGGTGGGATAACCTCCGTTCTCTTGCTTGGCCCTGGAAAAGCACCTGGCGACGGTCGTGGCCTCTTTTCAAAGGCCCGGCGCGACATCTTTGATGCCTTCACGGGGACAGGCTCCGATGATTCCGCAGGAGCGGGGGCGGGAGTAAGAGTAGGAGTGGGCCTCGATGTTGCTACTTGCCTTGACAGGATCAATGGGATAAATGGCGTCGAGACTTGTGTGCCTTCGAGAGGTTGCGGACTAATAACGGGGGTAATCCTTGCTCTGGGTGGAGGATTGGTTAGAACTGGGGATGTTGTTGTAGCGGGTGGATGAGAGGTCGGTGCAACAGGAGGATATGAAGAATTCGTTGTAGCGTGTGGATGAGAAAGATTGTTTGCAACTGGTGGTTGAGAGGGACCTGTTGCTGGAGGTTGATACCCAACGCTCGTTTCAGGAGGTGGACGAGGATAGTCAGGTGCAACGTGTGAATGAGAAAGGCTCCTCGGTGCAACAGGTGGAGGAGGATATGCCGGTGGAATGGGTGAAGAGTAGGAGGGAGGAGGGTAGTAGGGAAGAGAAGGAGGAAAAGCAGGGTTGGGAACCGGTGCTCTTCCGTAGGGCTCACCAAAGGGTTGCTGTAGCTGTTGGAATCCTGTCCCGATCGGAGAGCTTCCTTGATACGCTCCAGTCGCCCCTTGGGGAGCCTGCGCCTGCGGGAATCCTGCATGCGCTTGGTAGGGTCCTTGAGGTGCTCGTGGGGGGAAGCTCTGCTGATATTGCATCCGCGGTGGGGGAGCTTGTCCAGGAATACCTCCTATGTGAGTTCGTAAGTCTTACATTGCAAGTTATTGAGAGAAACTGTTAAATTGAACTTACCAGGATGAGGCCCAGGCTGCATAAGAAGTTGCTGCATTCTGTTCCTGAGTGCCCGAGCCATCCGGTCACGATCCTCTCTTGCATATTTTGCGAAAGCAGCATACTTGGCTATCAGATAGGCATTTGATACTGGTTGCATTTTGTTCGTTTGCTTCTCGAGGGCGTCCCACTGCTTTTCTTTCTCGGCGGGAGAAAGAGCCTTCACCTTTCTATACTGTTCTCCGATAGACCCTTCTATTAGGAGCCGTGGTCGGGGAGGTCGACGACGTGGGGGAGGTCGGGAAGGTGGAGGAGGTGGCGGTGGGGGTAATTTTGAGGGGCGGGAACCTCGGGGGTACCTTGCAATTGAGTCGAAGGAATCTGCTCCTCTTCAACAGGCGGTACCTTTTTATCGGCCGACTGATCCATTGTGAGCTCAAAGGAGTAGGAATTAGTCGATCGTAAAAGGTGTATGTGTGTGTGCGTTTGTGATCAGAAATAAAAAGGAGCTTTGATCAGAAACTGAGAGCCGAAGAAAGGCGCAAATGAAAAGGATTCTGAGAAGTAAGGAAGGAAGGAAGGAAGGAAGGGGGGTGTTGAGATGCTCTGGCGACAAACCTTTCCGACGATGAGGGAGACTCGACAAAGGTCTTGATGAGATGGAAAGAGAAGGATAAGAGGATGAAAGGTAAGTTGCAAGCAACGGGGAAGAGGATGGGAAAACTTTTTGGAAGGAAACCCGAAGGACAGAAGTTGCTCTCGACGGCACCCACGGACACCAAACCAGTTAGCAGCTCGTGCACCAGAAGCAGGCGAAGCTACCGTCGAAGGAAGGATTGAATGCTCGAAGCTGAAGACTTTGTCCGAGATGACGAGCTTGGACTGACGATGATATCAATGATGACGAGAGGATGGGGAGGCGAAGAGGGAAAGGAAGATTGCGATGACGGTGTGTGAGGTGAAGGTAAGAGAGAGTAGGGAGGGAGGAAAGAAAATATGTTTTGCGGGTAGTTAAATAAGAGGGACTAGGGAATCCGCAGCGTCTCCTCAAGGCCCTGATGAACTCCAAATTTGCCAGGGAAAATCGACCGAGACGATTGGCAGGTCTGCACCTGCTGTTCCCTGGCTGTTGAGGATCTCTGGTAGCCTGCTTCGTCGTCGTCGAAAGAAGGCGGGGGGTCGAGCCAGCCATATATGTTTTCCAACACCATCGGTGACAGTAAGGCATGAGGCTCAACCCCCTCCTCCCCAGTTTTCTTTCTTTCATCCATCCATTCATTCTCCATCTCTTCGGTAACACACCCAGCAAGCTTCGGCGGGCCGAAAGGAAACGACCTGATAGACCTCCATGGCTTCACGATAGTCAATTCGAGAGCCTTAGACGATATAGGACTATGTATATACGTGTATATACTCGAGTCCTTCAGTATATTTCATTCCGGGATAACCTCCTTCCGGAGTACGGGCTTTATACCACGATACGGCAGCCTTTGGTGCGGACGGCACTTCACAGCGAAATATCGTTGACAATCGGTACAATCGGTACTTCAAGTTCTATATATGCGTAAAAGGTTTTAAGAAATAACAACAATTAGCCTTCATTCTGCCAATATTTTCTTTTCCGATGCATCGCTGTTTTTACTCGCAATATCATATATCAAATGCTAGCTTACCTTGTACAGGCTGCTTATCACTCGTATCGATACCGATATCCGCGCCGGAGGAGCCATTGGGCTCATCCGAGTGTTCTGGTGCCTCCGGTTGGTTCTCGCCGACAGGGTTTTCCCGCCCCGCATCTTGCGCATCTTCGACCCCGACTCGTGCAATCTCCTCGTCCGTCGCCATATCCGCGTCCGGAAATCTTTCGTACTGCTGAAGAACAGCCAACTTCCTCTTCGAAGGGATCGGAATGCACACTTCAAAGTTACTCCCGACCTCAACCCCAGCCCCAAACGCGAATCTAGAAGCCGTTAAAGTCGGAGACGCAGAATCCGACGGGGAGGAATTCGAAGTCGATTTGCCTGAAGAACGGGATGAGGTTGAAATTAAGTTTCTGTGGTTTGTTGGGGCTCTACGCCGTGTCTGGGACATGGTTACACGGGCACCAGTGGATCCAACATGACCAGCGCCCTGTAAACTCTTCCGTGTCCGAGGCTTATGCGCCGGGATGTCTTTGGGTGAGAGCCCCAGTGCGACGACTTCATTTGGTTCCAGAAGTGGCATGGTTGGTGATAAGGTACGTATGCGGCTCCGTTTCTCGGTGGTTCAATGTCGGGGACCGCATATACAATAAAAATACAGCGCAAGAAGTGCGGGCGGTGATCCGAACAAAGAGAAACGGGGTTGAGACAAGCGCGCCCGCTTTTTATGGAAGTGACAGGGGACTTGCATTGGCGGTCCAGGGCTCTGCCGAAGCGAGCTGTTTGTGCCTGTGCGACATGCGACCACCGCATTCTGAGAGCGGCCGTGGATCAACTCTCAAAGTGTGCATCCTTCTCACGTTAGGAGGTAGTAACTAGGGGGGTTCGGAAAGTTTACCGGGAGTTTCTCACACGACTACCTATGTATCAATTAGGATGGTCTCAAGACCCTTTCCCGTTACTACTGGTTACTTAAGTAAGTAGTTATGCGGAGGGGTGCGCAGGTTCAAAGAGGGCTTTTAGATGCGCTGGGGTGGTCTAGTACCAAGACGGGTGCTGTCCCAGCTCTGGGGTAGAGCGCAGCATTGGAACGACTTTTGGCGACCACCGCAGGAACCAAGCGAGAGGACTGGATGGAGATATCCGATAGGTCCAGAGGCTGCTGAAACTAGCTACCGTGCGAGCACACCGTCTGGGTACGAGACTACTACCATGCTAGCGATAGATCTTTATAATGGAACTTGTTTTCATTTTTATTTTTATTTTCGGCGGATAGCAGAAATCGTAGCGTAGTACTTCGGTTCGTTAACCTCACGGCAATTACGGGTTTTGATAGCAATGCACCCGCAAGTCAAAGTGCATGTTAGTCGATGTGACTATTTCGTGGAGTCTAGCGTACGAGGCCATTGTAGATCAAAATAAGAGTATACGGGCATGTGATAATCGGAGTTCGGGCGCAGGGGCGATTTCAACTTCAAGGCCGGGTAAACTTTTGTCATATGGATAAAAGCCACAGCATGTATCATATATTACAAAACTCCCAAATCAAGCATTCACACGAAACGACCTGTAGTCTCCAGGATTCTTTTCTCACACTATCGTACAATCCCATCGATTACGCTTCATCTCCTCGTCTGTCTCTTGCTCTTCCCGGGCCTCGGAGCTTTCGCCTTCTTCCCATTGCCAAACGAATTCTTCTTCATCCCCTTGCTATTAAACCCACCAAGATCTCCACTGCTAACCGCATCTCCACTCTTCGAGAACTTCTTCTTGCCTCCGTATCCGAACTTCTCGTTCCTCTTCTGCCGTTTAACATTTGGTCCCTTCCTATCCCTTCCTTCCCGTCCGTTGACCTTTGAAGCCTTTTCGATTGCAATATCGAACGGATCACCTTCGTTCTCGTCACCCAAGTCGGCTCCGGCTCGTTCTATAATATCCGTCAGCACAAATCCCTTTCCAAAAGAAGGGTGATAAAAGGAACAACATACTCCTCTTCAAAATATTAATCTTATCCAACATCTCCCTCTTCTCCTTCTGCCTCTCCTGCAACCTCGCAACCTGCACCTGTTTCCCAAACTTCTTCAGATCCCTTTGCCTCTTCGCGTCCGTCGAAGCCTGCTTCATAGCCGCCTGCTCTTTGATCTTCTCCTTAATCTTGCCCATGTGTTCTTCGCTCTTTACCATTTCCGCGAAATAGTCGGTAGGACGGGTGAACGGTGCCCCCTCGGCGAGTAACAGCGCACGGCCCTGCTTCGCGGCATCGAGAGCTTGTGTGTAGAATGCTAGTTCGCGGGTGAGATCGTCGTGGACGTCTTTGATTTCTACGGGTGTGGAGGTGATGATCGTGTGGTGGATGGAGAATGGGGTGGATTTTTTGATCGGGAGGGCGATGGAAGCGTGGGAGGCTGTGAGGGCGGAGTGGTTGTCTATTGTGAGCTTTTGGCGGGGGATGATGTCGGCTTCGGGGTCTTCATCTTCTTCGGAGATTTCGGAAAGAGGGATGTCTTCTTCGTCTTCTTCGTCTTCTTCGTCTTCTTCGTCTTCTTCGTCGGCTGCTGTGGTCGCCTTGGAAGATTTTAAGATGCCATTTCGAGGTTTCTTCGTCTCTTCCTCCTCTTCGTCATCATCCTCACTGTTCTCCGAATCACTATCCTCCAACTTCGACATATCAATCACCCTCTCGTCATCTTCACTATCCTCCTCCTCATCACTCTCACTCTCCCACTCCCCATCAACCTCCATTTTTCTTCTTCTCCATCGCTCCCCTCATCTCCACCTTTCTTCCCCTCCTGCAATCTCTTCCGTTTCCTCGCTTCCTTCTGCAATTTCTTCTGTTTCTCAAGGTACGGCACCTTTCCCTTATCCGCCGCGAGAATCTGGCGTAACTTCGCTTTCGCCATTGCGTGTGTACTTCTTAAAATATCCCTTGAAGGTCTTTCGTAAGAAGTTTATGAAATCGTTCAAATCCGTTATCGAGGTGTGGGATGAAATCCTGTGGTCGAGAAATAACGGATCGCAGTTTGGTGACGCTTGGGAAAGAAAAGAGCAGAAGGAAACTCAGAAATTTTTTTGGACAGGCTGACAGGGATTTGCTGCGACGCGAAAAAAGCAAAACACCATACTCCACTCTCATGGCCACACAGAAACCAACTACATTTCTACTTTATCAAGACAATTGACGACGAATACAATTTCATGTTCTCAAGACTCCGATGTAATTAATTTTGAATCATTCCGTTTGATATCCATCAGATATCATGTTAATACCCTACAGAACTATAATCTATCAGTCAAGGACAAAAAGGTCCAATCCGAGAGACCCTTCGGGCCACGCCCCGTGAACCCGTCCAAAAATAACAATAACCAAAAGAAACAATCCCTCTTTTTCGCTTCACCGAACAAATATAAATGGGTATAACCGGTCCTCAACTTTTCAAAAACGAGAAAGAGAAATAAGAACTAAACCGTCCCACCGAACGCAAGTAATATCAACGCCAAGGCACCACAGTGAAAATTAAAATATCAAAAAACTTTAGACAGTTCAAAAACCAAGTCTCGCCAAAAGGGATTACGAGGCGCCGGGCCCCCGGTTCTATCAGTTTCGAAAAGCAATGCAACGTCGATAAGGATGTTGTCTGGCAACGAAACGAATAAGGATCAACAGACACCAGCAGGAAACCACGATTTCGACTTGGTCGCCTCTCCTTCAAGCCAACTAACAAGATGGCTAAAAGCACTCCTAGTTAGCTTCGTCGCTCCCCTCGCAACAAGTAAGAACTGGTCTCGAAAACTTACTCGATATTGATCCACGGATCTCGGACCTGCTGGTCTCTTGCTATCGTCTGCGCCTCCTCAATGTTCTCCCTCTTTTTCACCAAGGTCTCCTCGGTAGCGAGCTTCCTCAGCTCGCATGTCCTCCAATGGTCGCTCGCTTTCTTCGCTCCCTCCAAGGTCGAAGCGTCCTCGAGGAAAAATAGACACTTATTCCCGTCCGCGTCATGTCCCTTACATTTCCACGTCAAATCAACAGCTGCAGCCGTAGTCGCATTGCTCCTATCGGAAGCCCCATTCGGTATACTCGTAATTTTCAGCTCCGATAGAGACGATGCGACTTCCTCAGCGACCGGGTGTTTCCTCGGCCTTCCTCGGCCGTGCTTCCCACCCCTCATCCTCGCATTCCTTTTCGCCTCCTTAACAGGCTGCAGCAATTCACGGACATATGTTCCCCGATTCACATTCTGCAACAATTCGGCCGCGGTATCAAAATCCCATTCCGCCCTATCGATGAGATATTCGGTCCCGGGAACCCTCCTGATCAAACTCGAGTCCTTTATCTCATCCTTATAATACCCGGCTGCGTATACAACGTCGATGTATACGGCTTTCAACCCGTGCTGTCTCCTCCATTCGGCATTCTCATCAGCAAGTTCCAAGAACTTTTCGTATTCGCTTTGATTCGTATTCTTGGAAATCTGCTGGTAAAGCGAGTGCATCTGTGTCAACTTCGAGATAGCTTGGTCTCGTAGATCGTCATATCCCGGATGGCTCTCATCTAATGGAACTACGGGAGGTACAGGGGCAGCCGTCCTCTTTCGGGATCTCTTCGTAGCTCTAGGAACCAGTGGTGGTATATGGACCTGGGGAGACGCCGCTGCTGCCGACCTCGTGACCTTCTTTGCAGGTGGCGATTTCGATCTTGGAGAAGATCTGGAGCCAGGCAACCGTGAGAGCTTACTCGCCCGAACCACGTTAGTCTTTACAACCGGTTTGTGTTCAATCACCTCCTTTAGCATATCAATCGATGGCTTCGGTGGTGCAGGCGGTTCTGTGGAATTTTGTTTTATTAAGGGTGTCGATACTGCCGGCTTCGTCTCCTGGGCTAAAAGTGTGGGAGCAGTGGATATCGAAGAAGCAGACACCGCTCCGAAATTTGACAACGTAGGCGAAGCAGAAGATGGATTGGAAGAGCGAGTTGAACGGGTCGTTCTCAGTATCACACGCTCTACTGTGCCGTTAGAGGCGATCTGAAGCGGTGTCGGGACAGTTTCGGGAGTCGGCGAATTTGAAGGGCCAGGAATTCGATTCGATCGCCTGGACTTCTGGCCAAGCTTGACGCGAATTTTGGGCTTGACCGAAGATTCGTCGGTGCCAGTCTTTCTACGACGAGAATCCGGTTCTTCCGTAGAGTGGTCGCGAGATTTCCGTTTCGTATTCGGGCCCGGCTCCGAAGTTCCGCTGCTAGCAGTACCGGAGCGGGCTCGTGTCCGTCTTCGCCCCGGCGGATTAGATCCTTTTGCCACGAGTAGGCTCTCGAGTCTTTGAGCCTTCTTCTCATCTTGGTCCATGATTAATTGTTCAGCCTTCAGCTTAGCAGCCTGCACTTCTGCGATTTCACCCTATTCAACCCAAACGTTAACAAACAAAATATGACGCAAGCGGCTTGGAGGATCGTATTATACCGGATAGGTGCGGTCAAAATAAGGCCAAAACGGCGTCTTTTTGAATTTGGCGTTCTCGATCAGCTGGGCCATTATAAACCGCCGGTGCATATGAACAAGTCCCTCCACTTCGCCAGGAGTACCTAGAACTGGGTTATCAACCGACAACTAACATACTCTCCCGGTTAGTCTTGGCTTCTTATACTGTTCTTCGAGGATATGGGACGTACTTCATTATAAAGATCGGTGATGGGGGTTTTGACATGTTTGCTTCTGATAGACAAGTGATCATACTTGTCTATAATGAAGTTATATATCGCCGCCTTCTTGACCATAATGTTGTAAATATCGTTATAGTCATCCGACGGGTGGATGCCATACCAGGCAGCGCCACCGAGGGCCCAGATAACGATACTCTCGTCGGCCAATCGCTCGATCGACCATCTCCTAACGTTGGCGACCCGGATCTTCTTGCCTTTCAATGTTTGTACGTTCGAAGGATTACGAGCTAGTGAGGACGGCTCGTTAGCTACTCGAGTACGTATATTATATATACCCTTTGAACGGCCCTTACCAAACCCCCTCAACCCGTCAGGAACATCTCTTATCCTCCCTTCAACGGTAAATGGTCCTTTTTCCAGCACATCCAACAGATCGATGAGGTTATTCGGGTGGGTAGATTTCGGCGACCAGACAAAGGCATCTTCGAGGTCAATGGTAGGCCAGTCGTCGTGGGAAATCTCATTAGGATTTAACTCCTTGAGAACCGACAGTTCGACCAGCATGGTGGCGATGGTATTTTGCAGAATTTGGGTGTCTTGAATGGTTTGAATGGTGGTGGTCCAGTGGTTGCACAATAGTGGCGGTGGGACGTTTAGCGCGCAGCCAATCGGGAGTAGTGGTATCGCTTTTTCGACGAACTAAAACGCTAAACAGTGTAGATTTGTTTATCTATCTTTTGATATGACGATAGATATCGAGAAGCGCGTCATGTCGCATGATAACCGGGGAAGGTCGTAGAATGGCGGAGGATACAGCCGAGATTGTGGAGTGGTTATGTGGGGGTTGTTGAGGGAGTAGAGCCTGATGTAGTATCGGGGGTGGTCTGCGGATGTGGGCAGCGATAAATGTTTTGATGTGATTGAGAGAGGATTAGATAACAGGGGACTCAGCTTTGGCGAGCACCACTTCGCATCGACGAGCTGTTTTTCGGAGCCACTCTTTTGTCTTGGCAGATCATGTGATCTCCTGCCAGATATAATCTTGGCAGTCGGATATTGGGTTGTCATAGAAGTCGGGTTTAGTTCGTGTCTTCCATAAATGGAAATGTCTAGAGAAACAAACGCAACGCACGTTCCAGCGAGCAACATCATGATTGCATAACAACCCCAGGGAGTCTAAATTCGAACTATCATCATCACCATTTGATATACCTATCAGCTTCAATTCTGACTCTTACTCATCTTTTGCATTTTGGTCCGTATCTATACATACAGTCCTGCAGTTATAGTAGTTACCGTTTCACGTTTTTACCGAACTCCCAGCTGTAACGGTCAAATCACATCGTCCGGATCAATCACAAGCCAACAGGCCCGCATCAGCATCATCACCCTTTCCATCCGCCCATTCGTTCGGCCTCGTCATCTCCCTTCCGACATTCGACACACATCCTTACCTCCCCGAATTCCTCCGATCTCCTTCCTTATCGTCGCCATTTCCCCGCTTCCCTTCCGCTATCTCTATGTAAAAGACACCACCACCATTCCTAACCAGCCAGATTAACGCTCCCTACGATCGCGCTCCTATGAGCAAGAAACATTCCAAGAAGGCCACTCCTTCGTCCTCTGCACCTCCCCCATCGTCCACACCCCAGCAGAATCCTTCGGCTTCTACGTCAACAACCTCCTTCACTTCCCAAGCAACTGTCACCACCCATCGGGATGATGCAAGTGTGGCCGGTTCCGCAATGTTTAAGCCTCGGGCATCGGCGTTGGAATCAACCGCCTCGGTCGTTCACAAGGTGAAGGTACGCAAGCAACCCTAAATCTCTCCCCTGAATTCTCGATAATCTACCATTTTAACACCAGACTGACTTGCTCACTTTCAATCCAAACAGGCTCAGGTTCCTGAAACAATACAAGCAGTCTCTCAAACCATCCCTCAACGGCTACCTCAAAACCTCACTCGTTGGACAGGCTCCAAAACAACGGCTAGTACCAAAGTTGACCAAGAAAGCATCACGAGAACACCATCCTTCTCGGAACCATCACCACCCCAGTTTTCACAATCACCACGAGCACTTTCTCCGATGCACAAAGTTCTATCTCCACCAAAGCCAACCACCCAGTTAACCGGTGCACCAGAAGATTCTAGTTCGAAAGGATCACAAGAGGAACCAGGTTCTGATACCAGCGACAATCAAAAGTCGATAACAAATGGAGGAAGTGGAAAGACCGAAGACGCCACCAAGCCCGACGCTCCAGAACAGCCTGAACAGAAGGTCGCCACGGGGTGGTTAGGGGGGTGGTGGGGTGGAAGCCAGCCGAATCCGAAGCCAGCTGCTACAAATACAGAAGCTACACCGGCTTTAAATGCCGAAACTACACCACCGGCAGTGACACCGACGGGCTCGACAACACCAAAAGTAACTCCAAATTTACCATCAATAGAGAACCTCAAGGCCGACCATCGAACCGTACAGAAGGTCCGAAGTGCAGAGAACCTAGGGCTGAAGAGATCTTTGAATGGAAGCATGACCTCCATCAAAACTGCACCTGCAACGGTGGCCGACCCTCCAAAGGTGACTATTACAGCCGAGGAACCGCTTCCAGCAAGCAATACGCCGCCGGGCCCAGCCTCAGAAGCAACTATACAACCTCCGACACAACCTCCCAGGGGATCATGGTTCGGATATTGGTACGGATCGAGCGAAAGTGCACCACCAGCTACCAAGGCCGATGACAATGCAGCAACTGATGGACCACAGCCAATGGATATCGATAGCAGTACGACTCAAGTTGAGAATGGGAACACAAAGTTCTCCCAAGGCAGTGCAGTGGCCGCAACTAATGTACCGGAGAACCTAACAAGCACGCCACCCCAAGCTGCGCAGCCCACACAGCCTGAAGGTTTATTAGCGAGAGGAGCGGCATGGGTATGGTGGTCCAAGTCAGCACCAGAAACCGATAAAGACAGGGCGGTGGAAACTGGGGAAATTGCGGTAGCTGGATCTTCAACAGAAACAGAACCCCAGAAGGCGAAAATCTCAATCCAACAACCACAATCGACCAATGCTGCGAAGAGAAGGAGCGAATCGCCGCACTCAATAAGATTGAGACCAGGTTCAGCTTCTGCATCTCAGCCACCGTCTATTCCCGTTGCCCCCAAAGAGATATCTCCAGCCGCGAAGAATCTGCAAAAAGTGCTACCACCGAACTTACTCGTGCCTTCATTCGATTCCTGTTACTACTCCCAACAATCGCGCCCATGGTTCAAACTAAGCTCCGCTGTCAATCGCTTCTGGTCCGCTCCTAAAGCAGTATCACGTACACAACTCTCGATCGTTCCAACTCTCCCGCGAATACGCAAGGCGGTCGCAATTGGTGTACATGGCTTCTTCCCTATGAAGATCCTCCAGCGGGTGCTTGGCGAACCCACGGGTACATCAGTTCGATTCGCGAACGAGGGAGCAGCAGCAATCCAACGATGGGCCGACAAACATAATATAAGCGTCGATATCGAAAAGATCGCACTAGAGGGTGAAGGTCGGGTGTCCGATAGGGTCGAAGTGCTGTGGAAGCTGCTAGAGAATAAGCTAGATGTGATTCAAGCTGCGGATTTCATCCTCGTCTGCTGCCACTCACAGGGAACACCTGTTGGCGTGCATTTGGTGGCCAGGATGATCGAGTATGGGTTAGTCGAAAAGTCAAAGGTCGGAATAATCGGTATGGCGGGAATAAATCTCGGTCCCTTTGGCGAACTAAATTCGAGGATTCTTACCGGGTCGGCAAAGGAGATGTTCGAGTTTTCAAGTCCGGAGAGTGAGGTGTCGCTACAGTACATCGAATCGCTTACCGCGGTGCTCGCACATGGGGTCAAGCTAGTGTTCGTGGGCAGTATCGACGACCAACTCGTTTCACTGTACTCTTCAACCTTCTCAAACATCAGCCATCCATTTATATACCGTGCGGTATTCGTTGATGGACGAGTTCACGCACCGGATTTCATATCCAATGTTGTCGGATTGGCGTTGAAGCTACGGAATATCGGAGTAAGAGACCATGGGATTATCAGAGAGCTATCCGGCCCGTTAGCAGGAAGCTTATACTCCGGGGAGGGACATTCGAGAATATATGACGACGCGGCAATCTACGATTTGGGCGTCAGGCACACGTTAGAGACCACTACCAAAGAGTTCCTACGGGTGCCATTAAAAGTCGAAGATTTCCAGTTGCCTTCAGCATCGAACCCTTATATCCTACCGTGGGCTATGAGAGGGATGTTGGAGGAAAGGAAGATGCAGGATGAATTGCAAGAAGAGGCGCGGGCTCTTCTCGATGAGTTTGCGAAATGGCAACCGGTGTCGAAGGTTTTAAAAGATGTTAAGTATGTGACACAATCCTCCTTGCTATGCGTGAACATGAATTAACATTGTCATCGTAATAGATTTCGACTGGAAGCAATACGTTCAAAATTATAGACATGGGACGCCCTTTCGTTTGCAGTTCTCGGTCGTACAGGTTTTAAGACCGTTTTCAGTGGTGGCATTTTACAAGCCCACAAGACAGGGGGGTTCTTCATCTAATTTTGGTGATACAAAGGGAGGACTCGCATACAAGCAAGTGTTTATAGGTTTTTTTTTTTTTCTTGTTTCGCGGGAGTTTTCTTATCTAGACTTCCGATACCAGGATTGGCGTTTGGACGACAGCACGGACTTTATATTTTTCTCTCCGCTCCTCCCTTTCGATGCTGTGTATTACTAGCTTTCTTCTTTCACTATAGTTTATAGTAACTACTGGGGTACTCGGGATATAGCAGGGACAATTATTAATCGATCAATAACTTTTTCTTCAACAGAATAGACTATCCTTGTTTTCGGTAGAATACCCGCTTTTCGTATACCAACAGGCCTACTTGCCTACCTGCGTCCGAGGTTGCACCGATCCGAGAATGAGACATGCAGACCGTATGTGCATAGTCGAGCTCTCCCAAACCCCTTGCATGAGTAAGGAAGTAAATGCTCCCATACCTTGAAAAGGAGCCGGCTAGGTAGCTATCCCGCGAAAAAAAAAAAAAAAGTTAGTCCAAGCTAGCTAGTCTGCAAAACTTTGGGCGACTTTGGATTTCGCGCGCATTAATCCGGTGAAAAGGATACTAGGGTGGAATGCGCAGGATATCTGGTATCATGTATTACTAAGCTGGTCTCTCCACATGAGATGAAATTTCTTTTTCTCATCTCTGTTACACAATTATATTTAAAGTCTATCCTTTGACCTAGATCTTGATCAAAAGTTCGAAATTTAGTGCGTAAGATTTTTAAGTTAGCGCAGTGACGTCAAAGAGGTGGTCAAAGCTTCGATCGATATCCAACAGCATCAACACCGTTCTAAATACTCTATTCAATCCCCCAACTTGCATACCCAGGTAACTACCCCTTTTTACCAAGCTAAGAAATTCAACCATGGCTCCCATTGGCGTCGCAATAATCGGTAGCGGCATCTTCGTCGAGTAAGTTCATGAGTTCACTCCCGTGCGCCGGCAGTTATATATGTGGATGGTCTTAATAATCTCAAACCCAACCCCATAGAAGCCAGCACAAACCCGCCTGCCTCCAGGACCCGGAACTCTTAACTCTCAAAGCGATCTACTCCCGTAGAAAGACATCCGTTGAATCCATTATTGCCAATGAAACCGTCCCAATTGACGTTTACTCCGATGACTCTGAGCCGGGCAAGAGCTTTGACGATTTGTTAAGAAGAAATGATATCGCTTTCGTAATCATCGCGTGAGTCTTTCCCATCATCTTATTCGGATATCAAGAGTATCCTTATACGGGTAAAATATTAATATTATACATTTCCTCAAAGTCTTCCGATCCCCCACCAACCCGAATTCATCAAAAAGGCCCTTTCGGCCGGAAAACATGTTCTCTCTGAGAAGCCGGTCGCAAAGGATCTCGCCACCGCAAACGAATTGATCAGATGGAAGAAAGCAAATGCCCCAGATCTCATCTGGTCCGTCGCCGAAAACTTTAGATACTGGCCTGCGTTCGACTACGCGGAGGAAAAAGTCAAGAGCCTTGGAAGGGTTCTCGCTTTCCATGTTGAGGTTTTACAGCATGTTGCGCCTGGTGGGAAGTATTTTGGTAAGAAAAATATCAATTCTTTGAATAAAAGTATTATCATTCATCATGCTGATTGGTATATAATAAATAAAGAAACGGCATGGCGCAAAGTCCCAACGTACCAAGGCGGCTTCTGCCTCGACGCCGGCGTCCACTTCACCGCTGCCCTCCGTCGTCTAGTCGGAGAAGACCAAATCGCTTCTCTATCCGCTTTCACAAATCTAACTCAGCCGCACCTTCCCCCGATCGACACCATTATGTCTACCATCAAATTAAAATCCGGTGTATGCGGCACATTCGCAATGAGCCATGGTACACCGGCTACAAAAGTATTTGAATGGTTCATAGTTTGCGAGCAGGGGACTGTAAAGGTTTCGGACGGTCCGAAGGTGGTGGTGAAGCAATTGGAGATGCCGGAGGAGTGGACGGAGTTCGGAGGGGATAAGAATGAGTGGAGTGGGGTTAAGACGGAGGTCAGGGTTTTTGTGGAGTCGGTGAAGAATGGGAAAGGAGTTGAAGGGTTGAGTCCGGAGAATGCGGTGGCGGATTTAGAGATGATTGAGAAGATGATTCTGTCTGGTGAGCAGGGTGGGAGACCGTTCGAGATTACGGGAGGAATCGAGCCGACGAGTATTTTGGGGGATGTGGTTGATATGATCAGCAAGCACTCTTAGAAAAAAGTTTAGTCTTATCCTCACCCTGACTGCTAATATGGTGCATAGGGTCTTATTTAATACTTCAATTTATACGCCAGGCCAAGTTTTAGACTTAAGTGATTACAATCAATTAGCAAACAGGTAGTGTGCGTCCCCGTTTAGGTCTTTCAATTCATAACATCAAAACCACCCCTCACAAAACACCAACCCCATCAACCCAAACCCTCACCACATTCCTATCATCCCCGGTAGTGACCCACTTCTCAAACAACTCCTCCGCACTCTCATCCCCAAACCTCGTAAACCGCATCGCCCTCTCATCCTCTCCATCTTCCCCATCAAGTCCCAGATCCAACTGTAAAGCATCAAACCTCATTCCTTCTTCAAACTTTCCAATCATATCCTCCATCCCCAACGCCTTCGCACCACTCGCCGTAGCAAGGTGGAAAGCATACTTGAAATCTACCGTCCAGTTTTCCTTTTTGATATTCGGGTCGGTGGAGGTGTTTGAGCGATTTACGGTGGCGAAGGAGTCGATACGGTCTTGGAGGATTGCGGTACGCATGTTGTCTAGCATGGTACCGAATCCACCAGCTATGTCCGTGCCTAATCCGATTTTGAGGTTTGGAAATGTAGAGTTGTAGTAGGGTATCGGGACTGTGGCACGAGCGAAGAGGATATTTGACCACCTATCGTAGGAGTACGAAAACAGTCAGCCAGCTTATCCCCTGTTACTCAAATTTTAGAGAATATACTTACGGACAGCTAACCACCGTCGCACCGACTTTTTGCATCACTCCCGCTTCGGAGTTTTTAAGTCTACAACAATGGGCTAGAATCGTTTTGTTACCTAACAGGCCGGATTCTCGGTATATCTCCACATCTCTTTGCCCTGGATGTTGACTCTCAACGAGTGCTTCCTCGTCGACCGACTCCGCCGCATGGCTCTGCACAAAGCAATCATACTTTTGCGCAATGCCTCCCAACCCTCTCAGGAGTTCTTTAGAACAAGTCGGTATCTTCAAACATATCAAATCCCCGTCAGCACCCCCCACAACCAAGAACAGAACACAAGAACGATGGGCACAAGGAGCGAAAGACAAAACATACAAACCTCGGCGTAACAACCGGCCTAACCCTCCCCTCCCTTCCACTCCCCCACTTTTCATAACACCACTTCACAAACTCCTCCGTATCCTTCAAACTCCCCTCCGTAGTTTCAACATAATACTCCGGCGTCAACATATCCGCACAGGTTTTCCCTACAAAAGCACGGATACCGGCATTGTGACATGATTCTGCTAGGATCTTTGTCGCAGATAAGTGGTTTGAGCCGTAGAGGACGGCGGTGGTTGTGCCGGTTTTTAAAAGGTGGGAGAGGAGTTTTGGGTAGATGGTCGAGGCGTGGGTTGGGGACGAGAAGGCGGACTCGGCGGGGAAAGTGTATCTTTTTTTTCAACAAGGTGGTACAGTATCAGTAAGTATTAAGGAATTTAGTTTAAGGACATATATAAAAGATCTCTTGCCTACTTTTGAAGCCATTCCATCAGTGGTATATCTGTCTTTGTGCCTAATTGCTAAATTCAGACTTCGATATCAGCCACGCTCCTTCGAAAAGAACGTGGTATTTTCCGCGTTGCGGTTACAGCTCTTTTCAACCTCGAACTCTCTCACAGGTAGACAAAAACCGACCTTGAACTGTGGGGCACTATCGTAAGATCGCAATTAGCAAAATATATTTCTAGATGCACCTTTTTTGGGGGGAACCGTAATCTACTGAATATGCAAATCAACCAATCCTGGCACAATAACCTGGGTCTTCTTCAACCGAATAATATCTAAACTCCTAAATTCCTCGCGGATATGCGATTCGTCCGTGCATATCTGCCTGATCGCACCGGTCTTTGTAACGACTACAAAGATATTCTCACGGACTCTGAGAGACTGTGGGGTTGGAGCATCGATGAACGTTCCGTGAATGATTGCCTCGAGTGACATGGTTGATTGGAAATTGTGGGGATGGGAAAAACGTGGAATGTGAGGCATGAAATATGAGGTATGACCGGCTACGGGCTGAGAAGGTGGTACGTATAAACTCCATGGATAGAGCTAGAGATTAGCGGAATTTCGTCAGGTCAGATCCGCGATATTGATCTATTCTTTCCTTTACACTAAAATCTTACTAAAAGCTAGGAATATCTTGCAGGAACATTAATGTAGTCCACTGGTAGAGCGATATCTCTTAAATTTCATGTGAATTCTAGCTTGCATCACGGTTTTCAAATTTAAAAATTTACTAAAAGAAAATCCATAATATTGGCTTGGCTAAACTGCTCAAAGTAACAATCATAAGCTATAGAAAAAGCAGAAAACCCGGTGGAGAAGGGAACACAACGGCTGCCGCTGGGAGTAATCTCTGTGAAAAAAGAAGCAACAGAAGATAGTACTAAGATGAGGTGGTTATACTAGAAACAAAATGATGGATTTTGTACCGGACAGTAAACGTCGACGGCGTATGCAATGGTTTCGTAAAGACTATAGAGAATACATATGCTGCGCCGCTAGTGGAATCAACAACGTTTGTGTGGTTTTGTAGCATGGCGATGAAACAAAATACACATAAAGAATGGAAGTTTTCGCTATGTACATAAATGCAAACGGGATGCAATGCATATGCGGACTCTGTTTAAAAAGTGTATGCATGCAACGGCTATGTGGGCGCCTAGATAGGGCAAGGCTAGCCAAGTGAAAAACAAACCTGTCGCTTTGCTGGGAGAAGATACGTTATTGGCTTCGTAAACTTAAGCAATAGCAGACTGTGCTGATGGGTCGATAGGGGTCTCCAGAAAAAAATGTGAAGCAGATGAGAAAACAGAATCGCAATAATGTAATAAAGCTGAAAACACCATAATCTCCGAGCGTAAAAAAAAAGAAAAGAAAAGAAAAAGAAAAAGATAAAAGGGAGAAAAAAGGGAGAAAAAAAGTCACCGGCGATTCTTCGCACCGTTCTCCGTTTATCGACAAAAGCAACCGTGTTTGTTCCCGAATTTTGTTTTAAAAAAAGAGGCCCGTGTAATCATGGGTGTAAAGAGAAATGCGAGCCGTAACCAGATCCGAAAACCCCAGAAAATCATGCCGTTCTTGCGATTGTAAATGGTTTTTTTGGTCGTAATGTGATGGGTATATTTTTGTTTGTACAAATACTGAACATCTACGTTAAACCGGGCTGGAATTACGTAGTGGGTTCTTTGCGTCATTATAATCGCTCGAAGGTGGTGGGAACGTCCTCCCCTAGAGGAATCCAGACTCCTGGAGTAATCGTGCGATTTTCTCGTCCTCCCGTTCTCTTGGCTCTATCTGGATGGAAACTTCGTACATCTCGTGCACGTCTTTGGCGGCTTGCATGTTGGATAGAATATACTCTTGTAGTGGCTTAACGGCCTCCAAAGCGTATGGGACGGACTGGTACTGCTGAATTTCTCGGATAACTTCCGCAGTCTTCGCTCTCTTGGCAAAGTTGATAAGATCGGTACCCTTAATGAGATCTGGGTTACCGTCTTCAATAAAGGTAAGATCGGTAAGATAAACACCTAGGCATTGTTAGAACACAGCTGTGATAAATAAGAAACATAGTAGCGCTTACCTAAGAAAGGTACACAAGGCGGGTTGACAAGGTGAAGCATTTCACGGTAATCACCGAAGTTCCTTGTTGTTCCCATAAGAGTACGCATGCTTTCCAAGATACCGATCGTACGAGTTGGTACCTGTTCCCAAGTTCTCTTCAATCTGTGAATCGGGGAAGTTGACAGAGCCGAAATGATGGCAGTCAATGTTGAGAAATTGTTTAGGTACCGACATTTCTAGGGGCTAGTTAGCATCGGGGAATTGAAGATTGTTCGACGAATGCTTACCTCGGCCACCGAAATGAAGTGCTTGATGACAACGACACGCTTCTTCACCTCAGGTTGGTTCAAGATCATCTCTGCAACCCAATTTGTAAGCTGGTTCGAATTCAGAATCATGGCCTTGACGTTCTCCGCTGGATCTGGGCTTGAGTCAGAAGGTGAAGGTTTACTCCATGCCTTGCCCAAGCACTCGGTTGCTTTGATTTTGGTATAAGCCTTGGATTCGATGATCGTCAATTGACGAGCAAACTCCAATGGATCAATATCCAAGAACTTCAGCTTTCGCATGTTCTTAGGATAGATTGGAGCGGGCTTGGCACCGTCTGTGCGGATCATAACCCTCTCGAACTGTGGGTCACGGCCCTGAATACGCATCTCAACGAGTTTCTTCAAGACGTTGGCTCCTGGGAACGAGGGTGCCATCACAGCCGTCGCGAAATCAAGGACACGCTGTAATATCTCTGTCTCCGCCTCGCCTCTCGGTTCCATCCAGAAGTTTTCAAACCACGACTTGAGGATATTAAGGACACGCAGTCTAATAGGCTTCTGCTTGCGCTCCGCCCAGAGTTTATATTCCGGGGTAGTGAGATTATTAGGTGGCTGGATATTGAAACGATCCGTGAGGAGATCGAACAGGTGGCTAGCCGTCGTAAACGACTTGTAGGTGAGGAGGAAGGTATTGTTGAAATCGGCATCCAAAGAATCGTGCCTTGTGAGATTGACGACAAGCAACTCGAGCTTACCACCACGGATGGTGGCCTTTTCTTTATCCGCGTACTGGATTTCGTTCTCATCTTCGACTTCAGGAGCAAGGAACCAAGGGTCTGGTTCTGGTACCTTTTCTTGAGGGGAAGGCTCTTCCTTGGCTGGTACACCCTTTTCCAGTGGAGTATCGCCTAAGATTCGTCGGATCTTATCCGAGTTTTGGACAATGAAAGGTGCACCGACGGTCGATCCAGCACGCCCACGAGTGCCAGGGATCGCCTGGACGGGAGTCTTACCGCCACCATTCGCCGCCTTCGCGGTGGAGGGGCTAGATTGTGATGGTTTATGCCCATCCTCAGCTGGCGCCTTGGCCGCTCTTTCGTTGAACTCTTCAACCAGGTGTTCAGCCGTGAATACGAGACTCTGGATGCCTTGCTGGATTTCCCTGATATACGCACGAACCTCCGAAAGTCTATCCTCAAGCGGCAAGCCCTGGAAACTTGTCCATTCGTCTGCAAGTTCGGCTGTCACATATTGGACAGCCATGAACAAGTCGGCGAAAGAGTCATACAAGCGCTGTTTCGTGATAGCGAAATCCAAGAGAGTTGGGCTTCGTCCCCCAGACGCAAGAGGGGCAAGGTTGACACTCTCGAGGAAATGGAAGTAAGCACGCATCGACTCCATAGAGGTCTGTGCGGCGTGGATCACAAATGCACCGACAACGTTCTGTTGGTGAACTGTCGTAACCGGCCCAGGTGTCTCCAGAGCATCCTCCAGAGTCCTGAGACCTGGAACAACGACTGCCTGCAGGCCCCTTAGACTCTCTACCAATTGGCTGTCAATTGGAGTAGTTGCGACGCTAAGATTATCACGCTCGCCGAAGATAACAGATTGCTTGGAGTTCGGGTTGCCAAGGCCATTGCTAAACCAGCTACCTCCAATATGACTTCCAACAACGAATCCAGGACCAAGTCGTGGAACAACATCATCCTTCTGGGCGCGAGCGACCTTAGCGAACTCGAGGACACCGGTCATCACCTCATCAGCTTCAGCGAGGCACTTAGCCTCAGCATCAGCTGGTGGCCAGTCTGTGCTAGCAACATGGGACGACAGAACCAGTTTCGAGAAAGCAGCCATGAAATGTCGGAAATGTGGGTGCAAGGCTTTATTTGAAGAGATAATTGTCGGCTGCCCGGAATGGTTGTCGGTTGTCGAAGAACCAGCACCGATGATCAGACGAAGCATGTCAGAAATATCCTCCGCCCGCGAGACGTATTGCATACGTTGCCTTTGCATGATCGCCTGGCGGTACCTTGCGATAGCATGTTGCGTTTCCTCGATAAGGGCGTCCCAGGACGCTGGTATTGGGAGGATGTCATCGTGGAAAGTGACAGTGTCCAGTTTGGCGTCTTCATCGGCCATATTAGCAAAAAAGGGAACTATAGATACAGAAGGCGCAGATGCCCATCACACGGTTCATTCGGAGTCCAAGTGTAGAGAATAATTGACTTACCCTCGTTTTCTGCGTTAATATCGTTCCCATCAAAAAGCTCTCTGTTCGAAATGGGCTCATCGGTTGCTCGTTGGCCATTAGCCTTGCCAGACTGCGCAGAGGTCCGATCTGGCGTGGCCGCATTGTTCGTTTCCTAAAGATCGTGTCAACGAAAACGTGGCCAACCTTAAAATAATGTGAAAATTGCCGGAGGAAGTTTCCATACCCTGACTGGGCTGTGTACAGCAAACATGAGCATCTCCCCATCTCCCTGAGACTCGTTATCGGCGCCATCATCGTGATCTACACCATTTGTAGCCTCGTCGGTGATTAATCCGGCAGCCATAAGCTCCGGAGGTGGGCGAGTCGAGTCAGGGGCGGTAAATTCCGTACGAAGTCGAGGTCCGGATTCCGTTGACGAAACTGGGGTTTCCAGAGGAAGCTCTGTCCTCGACGCCCCAGTTAAAGTATTAAAGTAATACAAGCGACCATCGGGGGTCACCTGTGGAAGCCAAAAAGCAGCCTCGTCATCATGATCTTGTCCTTCCAACGGCAATTGTGGGGAGCTCCTTCCTTGGCCGTCCCCGTCCGATTCGTCCGATTCAGTATCTTCATAGTCTTCGTAGTCCTGGCCTTCGGCATCCTCATCTGCCCCTTCAAGCTGGGTACCGGGATTCTCATCGCCATTCAGGTCGCTATTAGGAACCAACGCACAGTAATTACTCGGGAACCATCCACGTTGTCCATTGACGATACCATCCCACCAGCCGCTCTCCAACTGTGTAAGAACTTGAATAACATCGCCCTGGTGAAAACTCAAGCTTGTCGGGTCATCGGCGGCGTAGTTGTACAATGCCCGAACAAACATGGCCGGCGGAGAAGGAGAGTGAGCAGGAGCGACGGGATTCGACGATCTCGGCCTTCTACCTTCGCTAAAGCTGCCATTACCATTTAGCAATCTCCCACGAGGCACCTGTGCTGCCTGTCGCTGTTGTCCACCATTACTCGGGAAGTGAGCCGTTTGGCTCGACATCACCATCATCCTGGATGCTGCTCGATCTTAAGGATCAGAACAGATGTGCGTGTCGGTTGAATAAAGAAGCTCTTTTTTTTTAAGCGAAGCGAGGAGATATAATTCTAGGTTATTTTTTTCAAGAGGGAGAGAAGGAGAGAAGGGAAAAAAAAAAAAAACACCTTTGGAATCGTAGTCGGGTTATATATATATATATATATAAATACTTATTAGAGCTGAGAATCGCTGGCTTCGGAGGAATCGATAAAGGGAAAGAGCTTCAGCCGCTTTGTGGTTGTTCGAGTCTCTTAGCTATGTCGCCTCAGATGATCCTGTCAGGCCAGGTAAACGATCGGGAACAATCCATTCGCTAAAGGCTCTTGATGAAGACAGTGGGTTTTGTGAGAAAAAAATTCGAAAGATCGGATTATTGGACCTGAGGGGTGGGAAAAGCAGAAATAGTCGAGATACACAGGAGACAATATAAGTGTTCTTCCGTTAGTAAGAGGAGGAGTCCGAAGGGTGGCCAATAAACCCGGAGTTACGGAGGGATGGTTCTCCCAGATATTTACGGGAATATGCTGTTTGTGTAGGTTGGGTGTTTTATGTATGTATGAATGCAAAAGTAGAGCAATATTTTATATATAGAATGCAAGGAGAGTAGTCTGTCCGAGGAGACGATTATATTGGATAGATAGATGTCGGTGATGGAGGTTGGTGATGATGATGGTGGTGGTGGTGGTTAGTGGTAGCGGGGCGGGAAGTGAACCCGACGAGGTCGAGGAGGAGGATGAGGAGAGAGACGATGAGATATTATGGATGGGATGGGACCAAAGGCGAAGGGGGGGAAGAGAAGACCTCCTTTTTGTTTTTTTGGCTGTGAAAGACCTCAGCAAGCCAGAAAGCCCCCGCCTTTTTCGCAACACGAAGACGGGACGGGCCCTGTCCTGAGCAAGGTGCCTGCTCTCAAGTACTTAATTAACAGTACTTGGCGGGTAGTTAGTAGCTAGGATGGGATGCTAGCTAAGGTCTGGTTCCTGATTCTATTCTTCAGATTCAATCCGAGCAAATCCAATCCGATCCAATCCAATAAATCGATTCACTACCCGTCGTGTTAAAACAGAGGTGTCGTCGAAGATATGGGTGATGGTGGATGCAATGGATTCAAAAAGGATACCCAAATCAACAGGCTAAGTTAAGTACTTTAGAAAGATCCCTAGCTAATGAAATAGGGGAGAGGCACGGCTAGTTATCGAGGTCCAGACTAATGGTTTTGCCAAAGATAGGGAAATGGAAGCGTCCTGGCGCGGGTGGACTCGCCAACTGCAGCACACTGTACGCTATATATTAGCACTAGGCAGAGCAGAAACACTGTTTGCTGTCCTGTGCGTGCTTGCTATATGGGGCTGCTTAGCCTGGCTCAATACATACGCAGATTCGTCAAATATAAAGAATTATCACGGAGGTCTTTGGTGGAGAGGATTCCTGGCGACTACTATCCACGACCCTGGAATGCATGCTCCAGAAATCGAGAGTTAGGGTTGTGTCCACAGAAAGCCATGAACCAAGGAAATCCTCGATGTCTCGTGCAGCTCAGAATGTGGGTGTGTCTATATGAATACAGGTATGTATGCTAAGGCCTCCCCGTTCCAGTCCAGCTGAAGATATTATCGTCGAAACAAAGACAGAAGGGAAGGTCGGGCGTATTATTTTAGAAGCTTGAACAAAACATCGGAAACACATCCCTTAAAGTGACCAGCCAAAGGCGCACGGCACCCTCTTCCTCTGCACAACGTGCCCACAAGCCATAAAGCTCTTCCTTGTCCTCATCCCTTGCTTTTTTCCCACTTATCCCTCGCCTCTCCCCGATTCGATAGCCTGACGCTAGCAAAAAACGTGCGAAACCTAACCGGAGGCTCGCCTGTCAGGATGACAGGGAACGAGGCAGCTGCGATTATGAGCATCAGGCAGCACGTTTAATACATACACTCTGCGATAAGGCTTGATACATGCTCGAATATATCCATACGGGCAGGTGTGGATTGTGCGTGGGAAATTCACCTCGATTTTGAACATACGCCCATCGATGCATCCCTCTCGAAAATTCTCCTTGTCGGAATGGAAGAATTGTTTAAATACAGAAATTCCGGCTTGTCTCAACTCATTCCTTTTTGTGGATATATAATCTGTACACCCTAAACACCGTCCCCACAAAATGTCTCTCAGATCCTGCTTGTCGAGACGGCTCTTGATCTGAAGCCAGGACCCCAGCTAAAAGGCGAAAAAAAAAAAAAAAAAAAAGTGAAGAAGGTTTGTCCAAGCGTGATGTTATTTTTAAGGAAAAGAAAAAAAAAAAACCGCAGAGCTGCACTACGCGGAAGCCAGACATCTGCCGTAAACAGAACAGTCGGTGTTGTCTACAGCCTATCGGCTGGCGAGCGGCCTTAGTGCAACTATAATCGCTAAGGCAGAAGCCTCGGATCGGCCAACATGCAACAAGCTGCACAGCTCCTCTCGCGAAGGATTCTGGCTTGCAGTTCCCGAGGCTGGAAGGTGGTTTTGATTTTTCCTCGCCAAATATCACCATTTACCTTGGCCTTTTGGGTTGTTATTTTGTTCTTAGCGACATAATATATATCTACATTTGGTATCGATTGTCTCGAGGCGCGTCGGTCTACATATCATAACCCATCGAACGACTACATTAAGACAGACGCTACCCATGGAATTTCGCTAAAGCATGTGTGAACACAAGACTAAGCACCAAAAGTAATCGGGTTTGAAATTAGATATACAGACCTTCCGCGACTACGAATAATATGAGTAGTAGCTTCTCAGTAAACGGTTAGGACCTGTCCGATGCCAATTCTCCAGATCCGAGCCATAGACCTAAGTTTCTTATTCGCTCCAGCGCCGTGGCTTAAACGCATTATATGAAATTAAAATTCCGATATGCAATGCGTGGTGCCGGTTGACGGGATACTCTCAAGCTCCAATACAGTCGTCGTGACGGGTACTGAATACTGATATCAACTTGCTTAGGCGCTGACGGCTAGTCTCTAGGATCTTGCTAAGCTCGATAACTAAACTAGTCTATGTTCGCCTCGGAGCACCCGCTCGCGCTATTGACGACCGGACGCTAGAAACCCTCGTTACATGACTATGGCTTCGGTAACCCCACAATTAACTCCTGTATCCACCTTTTCCTCTCGTACGGGACATGTCGACACTTAGAGACCATAACTAATCACTCACAATCGAGGGTCCAGGTTTTCTCGCAACGTCAGCTTTATCATCCAAATGGAAACCTACGAATGGGAACCATGGGTTTAGCCCATGGTTATATCACTTCCACTCGCACTTGAGGATATCACTCTGGAGTCCCTAGATTCGCAGTTATCACAGCAGCGGCTATCAGTTCTGGATGTTCCCATTTTGTGATCCCAGTAAGATTTGAAACATTTTATGGGAGGGGGGGGTAACTGGCATTACTTTTCGTCGATGCATTGTCTATTCACAAACATGACTGGGGCGTCTGCGTATACGTATGTCGTATTTGTCTTTGATTGTCGGAAATTAGACACTCGGAGCCATCCGAACGCCCCAACTACCGTGAGTTATATTTATTGAACAGCTTAACACTCCCCCATCGAAATATATGAGATATCAAAGATAATCGGTTGTCTGCCGAGACAACAGTTTAAGGCATTTACGTTTTCACAAGTAAACTTGCGTAGGGTACGTGTACATTCGAAGTACATTGTTGATATCTCAACAGACCACGATTACCTGGGGCTTACACGTACTAACATCCGACTCGCGCTTGAGCGCTCACCAACGCTGTTTTGCACAGGGTTTCCCTAGCCGACCCTAAACCGATGTCTCATACCACGGACCGAAGTGGCCCATTCGTAAAATCCAAAGGGGTTCAGCGTTTTGACAATGCATTTCATAATAGATACCATGCGATTAGGCAAATTAGCAGATCCGCCCCATTGCCACGTCGACAGTGTGCTCCTGCAATTGCCTGAGCTCTTATATCCATCAACAGCGATCAAGCCCTGGTACACTCCTCTCGTTGTGACTTCTGGGTATGAGGCCTCCCCCTAGTGTCTATATTAGGTATTTATATTTTTGCCGGGGGGGGGTAGCTTAACACCACCCAGCCCATAATATGCCACCAGTTGATTGTTGCCACAACGTAATGGCGAGCCTTACATGATACATCTAATTTCTCACCACCAACACGTGAGCATACATGTACCCAAGCATATTCAATATTATCCCTGAAAGATTACGCTGTACTCGAAAGCGGTATACGTGCATGTGACGAACTTCCCATCACAGCATCAACATGTACATGCAATCACCTACCGTACCCGGCCGTGGCAACCAAACACCTGGGAGGCGACATCTCGCTAATACCCACGTGTGACGGACTTAAAAATTGCACAGAATGTACTGGTATTTTGGGTTCCCGAAATGCTGTGGGTTTTCCTTTGTCAGAATGCAATAGTTATTGTATGGTGCTGCATGGGCACTCGGGCCGTTCGTGGCACAACATGAACTGTCGTGCGATATCAGCGTCACTAGGTGGGTTTTACGTAAATATACACAAGCGAATTACAAGGGGTGTAGAATTTTAAATGTATGGTATATTAAGTGTTATTTGTTGCTTTATCCTAATTATTGGTTCTATAGAGCTGATAATTTGAGGTAGTTGAATCTCACTTGGTATTTTACTTCATTGGCCAAATCGATAAATGTGTTGAAATTGTTGGAGGTTGTTCCTGTCGTCGATAGCTGCCGCGTCGACATGCAGCTTCAAACGCCTCAAAAGTGATACATCGCAAAAGTGATGTATCGTCAGATAACATAGTGCATACGTAGGGAAATCCCGTTTGTTGGGCATTGGACAGCCTCTTGCCGGCCAACGTCCCTTACGACAGTGTCAAGATATCTTTAGATACTCGATATTTCAGCCTTCCAAGTCTACTAGTACCGGCTATTTCCAAACATACAGACTTTTGGCACGTGTTCTAAGATATTTTCATGTAATACCCGGATATATCAATATCCAGAATCGACGGGACCGACGGGACTAATATTGTTAACAGAATCGCTAGTATTGATATATGATAGAGCGAGCAGACATGCATTTGGCACTTTCCGGAATTCCGTTAATAGCAACAGCTGAAAGTCTACGCGGTAGCATTGCGCACCAAGTTTCAGAACGAGGGACCTTGGATCGATGGGATTTCATTCGTGGAATCTCCAGGAAGTCCAAGCTGATCGATATCCAATCGTTACACCTTGCTTGTCTAACATCGAACGGTCCGTGTTGCAAAGTTGGTTACCAACAAACGACGCCGATGCCGAATGCCCAGTTGATAGTCTGGTGGCTGGGAGTCTAAACCATCCCTTTAAGACATTGTCAAAAGCCAACATTTAGTATCTTCGAAAGTTTCGTTTCGAACTGCCTGTAATTGAAACGCCTGAAGGCCCCACCCTAGCTTGGCCTAAATGGTGTTGGCTAGTGTTCCCCGGTTTACTTGGAAGCCGAAGATCGGGCGTCGACTTGGGAGCGTTCCGTCGAATCGGGCTTGGGCGTTGGAAGCTCCGGCGTCCACGAGACCTGCATTCGATAGCCAATTATCTAAAAGCCCGGTACATAGACGCTCAAGCACGGATCTCGGTGCACGGAACCACCAGAAGTTAATTTTTTCCTTTGTAGGAATTTGTTGTAAAACTGTGATGGCAACTCACAAAAAAAGTATGTGTTAAGTGTAGTCTTAGCTTAGGTCTGGCTCTCGGGCGGACGCAATGCCGGGTGAACGCGTTCACGATCTGGAAACCGTCAAAAACAGTTGTGCCTTCATGCATGTAACCGAGCGCTATGTACCCGCCCGCTTCGCCTGAACCCAACGCTGGGTACGTATGTGACATGATCTCCTAAACTTCACCGCCAAGGTGTTGAAAGTTCGAAGCGTGGTTGCATGTTATCGATCAAGTTACTAGTCAATATGCAATCTAAGAGCTGAAACCGTGGTCTAGGGTCCGATCCAATTGGTTGAAAATGAAGACGTTCTGGCCATCTGGGTATGAAAAGCAATCGGTGGCTGACCTGGTGAACTGTTCACCACTTGGAACCAATTACGGGAATATTACAGTCTCCATAATTATCACTATGCCCGAGACTATGCTGCTTTTCGTCAGCCGTGACTAGATATCGATATCACAAACGTGATCAGCGGACAGGAATATAAACAATCAAACCCCCTTTTGTATGTGAAGACCGATACCCAGTCTTCACGTCAGCAGGGGAGCTCTTAAGATCTTGTTGATGCACATTCGAACTCGCAGAATCAGAGGCTAGTACCACGTGGTTATGAAGACTATAATAGATTGTGTGGCGGCCTGCTAACAATCCAGCACATTTTGAAGAATTGTTCCATCATTTGAGTTTCGATCCCAAACCTATCGCCATTGAAACGTGTCAAGCGTTGCGGCATGCGGTCTACTCTGGCGTGCAGATCCCTCTCCCACGAGCTCTAGACGCAGACCAATCTGCGGGGCACAAAAAAGCATAGTTGACAATCTGATTCTATCACTAAATGTCGGAACAAGTCCGTCGAGCACACGCCATGTGTGATCACAAAGTCACGTGTTTCACGAAAGGCTGACAACTGCCTCTTGCCTCCCGCTCGGCAGATCTTAGTCTAGCCGGTAGGCCTAAGTATTGTCTCAAAAACCCCATATTCTACAGCTCATTAGAGTTAAACTTCCCGTGCCAGTGCACGAAGCAAACGGGGAGGCCGTTTACATAAGCCACGATGTTGACAGTTTTTGATTTGCAATTGAAAGACGATATACTCGATCCTGTCAACGGTGTCCAAGTGTCGATATAATCACTTTTCCCAAGACGGTCTAGCTGCAAATCGATGTGACGAGAGCAGGCATTTCAAGCAGCAAGAGGGGACCCAGGTCCTTTGCATCGATCACTTGCCAATTCGCAGCTGCAATCAATGCGTCGTAAACGTGTACGCGCATTGATTAAACATTGAAAATTTGACCGAGATATCTTTGAGTTCATGTAGATGATTTCACGTCATATTTGGAGAACCTTCGATGTAGACATGTAGACAAGTATGTCAATCTTTTACTTTACTGTATATATTTATAGTCCCTGGTGCGGTTTTTGTTGTGTGTTGATTTTTTTTCCCCGCCTAATTAGGAAATTGCTTGCGAAAGTTCGAAAGTGGCTTTAAACGTTTTGATGGCAATATCACGGAAAAACATACTCATTAGTTTACATATGCAGAGAGGAATGCCTAAAAACTACTTGAGAGGAATGCTAGTCATATGGCTTAAAAGTTTGGTAACAGCTGTCACGATACTTGCTTGTCGTGATATCGAGAATCTAGCCCACTTCATGCAGCTCTCAAGATAGTTGCTCTGCTCTGGCTCGTGACAGGGTGGGCTTTCAACCGAGCCTTGGCTAGATACAGCTCTGAGGCTTTGAGATGGCAGAGGGGCAGATAATGGAGTATATTCTAGTGTCACTCGGGTTGTAGATAATGTCATCCGCGGATTTTCTACAATTTTGAGGATATAAGCAATTGAACGACGTGTTCTTATCAAATCGCTCTCAGTTTTCTTGTTGGCCGAAACACCAGATATAGGCAAAATGAAAAGAGGGTGTCTGGGTCTGGGCGCCTTAGATAAGTGGGAGCTACTGGGGTTTTCTCGTATATCACCGATAGCATCTCGAGGTACCTGTACGTACAATCAGAGAGCCTCGAGGTGCCAAGGAGGCCTGCAAATGGCACATCACAATGATGAACTAGGTCGACGGCCCACCGCCGCTGTTCCGCTTCCGCAGCCGTAAATCGAAATTTCAATATCCGCCCAGATACTAGTTAGATGAAATTCTCAAACCAAAAATGGAGGTACTTTTTTTCTTTCGAACGAAGGAGAGACGGTAATTTTCCAGGGCCAGCATAAGCTTGAGCTACCTGGAGCTAGCTTGGACAGGGCCGGACTTGCCCTGTTGGGGGTTAGTGTGGCATAGCACAGGTTGAAAAATTTGTACCTTGCTGAAGCGATGAGAAAGATTTTCCATTCTTCGTTTTTGCTTGCGACGACGGCGTGATCGATACTCATGCTCCAAACCTGGTCTTGCGTTTTACAAGATTTGGACTAAAGCAGTAAGGGAGCGGGTCTGTTCACTTGCATGAATTGTGCTGCACGCCCAGGTTCAAACGTGCTGAAGCAGCAGTTCATACATTAACATGTACAGCTCATCGATGGGTAGCTCCTTATTATCCACAATTTGGATATTCAAAGCGAGATGTAGAGAGAGCGAGAGAGTGAGAGAGTGGGAGTCGATGTGGGACCGTGAGATGGCTACAGAAAGAGAGACACACATACCGGAATCATGCCCGAAAGAGGCTTTTCACGAACATCTGCCAGCTGGCTGGTTAAATTTGCGCACACTTCAGGCGAATTCGAACGTTTCGAAGATGTCCCGGGCCTCAAGCCGTGATCTTGGAAGAGGTATCGATATGTTGATTGTATTATTGCAATATGCAGACGTCTCATACTCGGTATGAGGTATACTAGATGGTTGCAATATATATCGCACCAACAATTTGGCAACCGACTCAACGCGGTACCGTTACAAGTTTCAACAGTTCCGAGCGTCGATTCCGGGCGAGCTGTGATATGGGGAGCCGGATTTTAGCCCAAGATTCTCTGGAAGGAATTCTTTTTTTTTTGTTTGGCCCTTGCTACCGAATTTCCTTTTGGGTCTGGATGTCAGATTTCTATGGCTGGCTGGTGTGGTTGAAAAAGCCACTAGACCGATTATAGACGGTGGCAGCGACCCTCTTCAGTTCTTCTCGACACTATTCCCAGATGAAACCTAGGTTCACCTGCACATGAATGGTCAATCCTGGGCCCGGCTTCTCGTCCCCCAGCCCCGCAGCCAGAAAAAAAAAAAAAAAAAAAGTGGGCCGTCTACAGACCAGCCTTGTTGGTTTCTCGAAGTTCCAGCGCAAGGAGTGTGATTGGGATGAACTAGGGTTAGAGGTGTGGGTGGTGTGGAGATGGATGTTGGCATGGAGGGACTTTTTCGGAGTACCGTGCATCTCCTTCCCTCGGCTGGGTCGTCGCGCATCCTCCACAGATTGGTTAGCGTGTCGGTCCAACAGACACGAAAGGACTGGACGAATTAAGATGGGTCTTTACGTATACCCTCGAATGCATCGAGTCTCGTGAGGCGCAACCCGAATCGATCGAAGGTTGACGGCCGGCATGTCCATGGCAAGCAGTGTATGTGTATGTGTATGTGTATGTACAATGTATGTGTGTATGTATCATATGGATGTAATGTACATACATATAATTGGAATACAGTGCAATGCAGCGGAGGGGGAGCGAGGGGCAAGGACAATTTCCGGCGAGTTCGAAAACACTCCGCATGCTTGTGATGTATTTTGATTTCCTGACAACGGTCGACTCCTCTCTATGTACTGTTCATGGAATAATGTAAGTACATGTGCCTGGTGCAGAAGCGGCGGCTGGTATCCATCCTCACAAGATAACAAAATATCCAAGCCCAAGACCCCTCCAGTGCGGTGCATTTTGACTTCCAGGGTGCATTCGCTGGCTTGGGCTGGTTGTGATTCTGGCAACCATTATCTGCATACTCTGGGACATGGGGACAAGACACTACATAGTACATACATACTTGCAAACATACATGGACACACAGTACATACATACAGCGCAGCGTATGTAGTTAGTAGTGGAGCGGAGGGCCTCGAAAAAAAAAAAAAAAAAAAAAAGTGGGTAAGAAGTATGTATGTTCTGGATGGATGTATTGCGATTCCCCATAATAGCCAATCCATCCCACACCATTACGGGTACATACACCGCCCAATCCCCAGAAAAGAGAGCGATACCCCTTTCTTCCTTCCTCGCCATTCTCCTTTGCCCCTTCCTCTTCTCCTCCCTACTCCCCTTCATCTTTCATTAACCCCCCCAAATCACCCCTCCATCCCTCCTTCTTTCCCTTCTCTTTTTGTTTATATTCTTTTCTAGCCCAGTGGAAAAGCTTCATATCCCGCCTTGTCCCCTCCATTCGTTTCTGGCTGCCCTCTTTCTTCTTGTTCATTTTTAATCCCCTCCCCCTTTTCGTCCTCTGCCCCACGTTTACATACACTCATATATACTCTACTATACTATTCTCTACTACTCGATAATATTTACATTACATCTCTCTCGTGTCGGTCTTATATTATATCAAAAGTCCGACATCGTTCACGTTCAAATCCTCAAAAACAAACAAGATCCGAAAAGAACACCTACACGGACGACCGCATATTCGCTTGTCGCCATTAGTTTTTGGTGTCTCATCCCATCTATCCGTCGCATACTCGAGAGATATTTTCAAAAACAAGGACGTGAAGGAAAAGGAATGCTATTGCGATACTCTTAATTCACCACTTTCTCCCAATAAACTTAACATCCCCCATCGACGATTTCAACATTAGTCTTCTCTCTTTTCTACATCCTTTCGCAGGATAAGTAGTAGAAGCGTCATATATTATATTCCAAGATGACTGGAGCGCAGACACAATCCCGCCGAACCAACTTGGTTCAGGAACGTAAATATAAGTGTGCATACTGTGCCCGCGCCTTCAGCAGGTCGGAGCACAGAAGTAGACACGAGCGATCCCGTATGTTCATTCCCCCCCTCCCTTTTTTTCTTTTCTCTTTTTTTCTTTCTTGGTTGTGTTTACTGATTGTGTTTTCCTTACAACAGATACCAAAGAGCGACCTTTCAAATGTCTTAAGTGTAGAAGCACCTTTGTACGAAGAGATCTATTGCTACGACATGATAGGACTGTTCACGCAAAGGATGGAGGCATCCCCCTCACTAGTGAAGGAAAGAGAAAGTCACAGGCCAAAACAACAGCAACTGCCCCAGCCCCTCCAGCCAAAAAGACCCGAATTGCCCTTGAGCCAGCCACATTGGAACACTTGGAAAACAACGATGATCTTGAACAGGCCGCAGCCCTCATCACTGAGTTACATCACGCTGCATGCAATGCCATTCTCGTCCGACAGGAAGAATCCATGATGGAAGAAAAATTAGCCATGGTTACCCATCAAGAACTCCCAGTATTCGACCGTGCTCCATATCCATCTCTCGCCCACGTACCTTGGGAGAGCCCAGCCACTCCAAGCGATTGTGAACCCATCATGAGATCTGCTAGCCAGACTTCTTACTCCAACTGGGAATCCGAGAATCAACAAGAATCGGTCACTAGCGCTCATCTTTCTCCAAGGAACCTTTCTTCAAAGGCGTATAATGGCTCTGCCCCAGCTCGCAGATCTGTATCTCCATATCCATATCCAGCCGGCCCATATCCGGAATCCGTACAGTCATCTGCCAGTGCTTCGGCCTGTTCTCCCCTCGCACCACCTCAAGTTTCATCGGACGAGGAAAGGACTCAGATACTCGCTAATGTCAGAGACATTGATATTGAAGGTACTGTTTCAAACAGCTTCAAGCTTCCAAGTAAAAGTGCCTTGAACCGATATCTCTCTGCGTACTTTAATCTGTTTCATCATCATTTCCCGTTCTTGCATCCTGCCACTTTTAGGCCAAGCAGAGTTTCTTCGCCGCTACTTCTTGCCGTGCTTTCTATTGGCGCTCTGTATACCTTTGAAAGGGAACAGGGGTGTATGCTCCACGTTGCTTCCAAGATCCTTGCCACAAACTGCCTTAGCCGCGATCAACGCTTCAGCTCAAGAAATTGTCCTCTGTGGAACACTCAAACTACTTTGTTGAACATGATCTTTGCTAGCTGGAGTGGAGATGCTTCTGGCTTGGAGTGGGCTTGCTCTGTCAAGGGTCTTCTTGTCAACATGGTTGCCGGAGGCCGTTATGAACTTCAACTTAAGAGAGATCAGCGTGGTTCTGAGATCCCTTCTGTCGAAGACTGGATTGAGGAAGAAGGTGCCAAACGAACCTTCTTCTCTGTTTATAATTTCTTCGGACTCTTGACTATGACATTTAATCACACTCCTGTGATTTGCAACAATGAACTTGAGTCTCTTTCTCTTCCTTGTTCCGAGTCTCTCTGGAACCTTGACTACACGGACGAACATGCCTGGAGAGAGCAATATGCTACCAGCCCAACTCCATCCTTGAAGGAAGCCCATAACTGCCTGTTCAAGGGAGAGATCCCACGATACAGCGCATTTGGTGCTAGAATCATGATCAATGCTCTCTTCCTGGAAGTCTGGCAAGTCAAGAGAACTCCTGAAGGCCTCAGCAATCTTGTCGCTGAGTACAAGGATAAGCTTCATTCAGCACTCGAAACGTGGCAAAAGTCAGTGGATTATTGTACATCGGAGACGATGATCGTATCCCTGAACGCTCCGCAAAGGGGGCCTCCTCTGTTGTTCAATGCTATGGCGATGTATCGAGCTACTTGTGCTAGACTCGAAGTCGACTTCATGAGCATTCAAGAGGCCCTCCGGTACCATGTACCAGAGGAGGTGGCTACTACCATGAAACCCGCTCGTAACTTGATTCCTCGTTCACCAGCTATGACGAAGGTCATTCAGCTTTGCTTCGAGTGTTTCCAGATACCTGCTCTCATGGGTATTAGGCTCTTTGCTAAATCATCGGCGCTGAACTGGAGCCCTGAACATATTCTGTTCGGCTTCGATTTGATGCTTATCCTCACTCTGTGGCTTAACCGCCTGGAACAGGAAAGTGCAACATGCCCACCCTCCAGAGAGGAGGCCGCAATGCTGGAGAAGATCCGGGATCTCTTTGATGAGGATTCTGTTGAATGTGGGTCCAGACTCAGTGTTGCCGTTTCTCGCATTTGGGGAGGTATGCTTGCCGAGGTTGTCGTTTGGGGCATCACTCGTGTTATCGGTGAGGCCTTTGACCTCCTCTCCCAGACTCTTTATGACGACGATGAGACTGGTTCGATGACATCTACCAGCACCACATCTACTACTCCCGAAGTTTGCTCCCCGGCTGCAGACTACGACGATATGGACGTCGCCGTCGAACACTAAAACCTTCAATTCGATCTTATCTTCCTCCCTTTGGTTTTATAATACCTTATATCTTTTTTAATTTTGGGTTCAAACAAAATTCTCCTTTTGTTTCTCTTTAAAATATTTTTGCTCGATTGCTTTATCGTCCGGGTGGGTTCCAAAAAAGGTGACGACGTTACGACCATTTGCTTTCTATGCGTTACGCAGTTACGACTTTTCCCTTTTGCGTTCAAAAAGATTTCTTTTAGCCTCGCGGCGACACCGATACCTCTCTAATGATCTATACCTTAATTTTTTAATACATCTTTTGTCTATTCTCTTCTTGCTTTTCTTTGCTCCAACACTGCACTATGAGCAGAGCACTGTTTAGTTTTGCACCTTTTTTGATTCGTCCCGGTTTTTGAGTCCGAAGCAATTCTTTTGGTTACAAAGTTCGCTCGAAGCAATTCTATTTCTTGTTTATTCTTTTTCTAGTTGCATTCTCGTTCATTTTTCTGGTTATTTGAATGTCTTTATGCTATGTTGTTACTAGGCGGCGTACATACTAATAATTTAGTCATCGGTTTGATTTTATTGCTCGGAGGGTGAGGTATTCGGTGGTACACGATTGTTTTTTATTTTTTATTTTATTATTTTATTTTATTTGGTTTTGCTTGCAACTAACTGCTTCACGTCTTTCTTTCAAATTTCTGATCCCAATGGAAATTTTTCCCAGAAAAAAAAGATAAAAAAAAAATAAAAAAAGGATTGCTTTTGGACATCTCTAGTTTTGAATTTCCCGCCTGATTCGAATTTGCTTGCTTTACGCTCTTTTACATCCGCTTGCCGTCACAGTGGCAGCATCTTGCTCCAAAATTACTTATTTGCTACTGCATGTTTATAGACTTTGAAAATGCGTCCACGCAGTGGCTAAAACGCCGCCTACTCTAGCTACTAGTATTCAATGAAATTCCACTTTACATCATCTTGATCTTTCTATAGACAATCCCATTGACCTGGAGAGTCTAGACATAATATTTACTAATTAATGCATCTCAACAAGATTACGGAATACATGAGGATATTACGCAACTAGACCCTGCGATTGGCTATTTTGATGCCATATATATCTGCATATGGAATGGCATCCGGTCCTCACATCGATAACTCTCCAGGTCTATGAGGGAATTTTCCAAGGTTCTATTCTAGACTGGTTCTCCGACCACCCCAGAATCCCTCTACCGAAGTACCGCTCCAGATTTCTGCCTATTCGAACGAAACAACTCCTATGTAAAAACAAAAAAAAAGATAGGTCCACATGATGTCGATACGAAAACGGTCAAGCATTAAACTTCGATTTTTCTTGTCGAACCTGCACTATCTGTTTCCATTGGTTCTGCTAACATTGCCTGAGCGGGCTATATTGTTACAGGATTTCTAAGGCCGTCACACCCACCTACGGATACTGAGCCCTGTGTCGTCGGTCCGGTATTACAGAGAAATGACGCTATTGAGCTATAACTTCTCCAATCTGGCTTGCCGTTTATGTTCATAGTGCTTCCGTTTTAAAGATGACCTTAGCTTTTTCAGACCTCAAAGAAATCGCTAGACAAATCAAGCTTGGAAGTTTTGGGAAGCGCTCTTTATGCCTATGCAGACGCAACTTGGAAACTCGAAGGGCTTCACTGCGTAACCTTAAGAAACTTGGAAGTTATGGTTTGATTGGTTTTGAGACTTTGTCCCAAAAGCTCCCTGGTGACCCTAGTTCTCATGGACTTACCATAACTAAGGGATATGGGCCAACAGCTTGAGATCCAAAGATAAATGTCGGGGCATCTCCGAACGCGAACGGCGTCAAGTAAGACAGTGGCTTTCATCGTTTGTATTCTCCCACGATTTCGATTTATAAACCTGCATCGAGGTAAGGGAGAAAAATGGAACAAACAGAATATTCCTTTCTAGGTACCCGTATACAAAGAAGAACAAACACGGTATAGGGCCGAACTACCATCGAATACTCTTTGACCTATACAGCTTAAACATGTTTGAGGTCAAACATCTGCAGTCTGTCAGGAGTTAGGCTGTTGGTGACCAGAAGCAATGCAGAATGCCCACACGAAGTGGGAAACATCATGATCCTAGTGACGAAAGAGAAAAAAAAAAACACAGAGTAGAGTGGGGGTAGCTGTTTTTAGACGCTCAAAAACTTCTTCAAAATTTTGTAATTCAAAATCCAGCTTCTCGATTCGTCGATGTGGTGGTTTTATGTTTTGTGGCAGACCCACGCTGCGGGACCTAGCTCTGCTCAAGGTTTCCCCACGTTCGTGTTTCTTTCGATGCATCTACTGTGTACGGATGGTGGGGAGATCAAATGAGGGAAACGTTCCCACGGAGCTGGAACGTGGAGGGCACGCCCTGCTGTCGATGCAAGCAAGGAGCTACAGTGCCCCTCAGACGTGTACGTTATGTAGGTCTTATTCAATCTGCGATTTTTGAGCTCGCGGAGGTGCAGCTTGCAGCTCTGAGATTGAAGTTTTTTTTTCTTTGTCTTTTCGAATAGCTTCTCGACTTTAATGAGGCAAAGTGGGTCCCAGCCTGCGGATATGTATTTCTAACCGGAAACACCCCCAAAACAGTTGTGCAAACATGAAGATGCTGCACAGATAGATCCACAATGAGATAAAAAAATCAAAAGTATCTTTTTCGTCGGGAGGAGCTATTGGGTAGCCTCCTCGCAAACTTTCGAGGTCTTGGGGGTACCCTTTTTTTTTTTTTTGGATCCTGAGATCCCCGGTGAGAAAAAAAAAAGGGAGAATTCGGAAGGTCGAGGTTCCTCCCCTCCAATCCAAAGGAGCATTTTATGCATTGTCTGCATCTTTACACCAACCATGGGAAGGGAAAAACATTATAGCGAATTAGCTCCGAATGACCCACTTAGAAGAAATTTCGCAAAAAAGAGTTGGGTTATGTAGTAGTAACGTTGCACAAGACGGATTGAGCGCCGCTCCGCTTACCGATATCACCGCAATCTGCTGGTAGTCAATCTATCAGCGTGTCTGAAATTCGATTCCCGGACCCTCCTTGAAGTCTTGTTTTGAACAAGCTGCAACTTGAGCTCTTGAGCTCTAGCAAATTTCGTGCCTGGAGTTCCAGCACTCCCTCCCCATGTTTCAGTCGCACAAGAATCTTCTTTTTGGTCGGTAAAACACTTCGTCAGGATTTTATCTTGGTCTTGAAATTAGGAGAGGATATATCGATAATGGGATCTCGATCCGTTCCACAAATTTTTTCTATCTTGATTGCGATTCGGGACCACGTCAATTAAAACCCGCAAAAAAATGCGAGTCAAGAATCCCGAGCTGAGGGTTTCTAATCTATAGGTAAACGTAAGGGACGCATTTTGAAGCTTGTTTCATGCATGAAATTAATTCGCCCTGACCTCTTGAACCTGGTTCTTCGCAGATTTGACCGAAATCTAACTGTCAGATCGCGAAGAAGATATCAGAAAGGGGGACAATGGCCTAAATTTTGCGATATTTTCCATCCTACTGGGTACGAGACTACCTGTGCCCGATCATTCGCTACGTTGTCAGAAAAAAAGACAGACGTCAGAATGAGCTTTGTTCGAAGTCGTCGAGCCTGCTGGAGTTGAATATGATGTAACCATGTTGGATCGGCAACACACATCCGCTTTAGGCGCATTTGGGACTCTGGTGTCTACATGGACTGGGTTTAATCCTTGGTCTTAGGCATCTGTATTAAGAGAGAGTTATATGTTTCCGTCGGGATATCTATATCTTAACCACCGGCTTGTCTTACATAACGATTGGTTCCGAAAAGCCCATGTAACGAAGAAGATTTTTATGTTACGGGGAAGAGTCAGAAGCGTGTATGTTAAGCTAGAAATGATTATATTTATGGATACTTCTATGCGTTGCCGATTAAGATATTGGCGTCTGCTCGGAGGCGCTTAAGGTATCTAACACACTATACTTGACTCCAATTAACCTAGATCCATACCTGAACCTGGCACTTCTTGTTAAACCGCGACGCCTGGAATATAAACTAGCGGCGATTAACCAGGCGATTCAAGCGCCCTAAAGTTTTGGCTAAAGTTTTGACTAATACACAGCGACAATGGTCGGTGAAAACCATCAGTTGACAATGGTTTATCTTCTGAAGTGCTGGTGGTGAACGGCAGCTAAGAAACGAAGACTATGGCCCGTCACATTTCACTACGTAGACTAGCGAAGAAAGTAGAGACATAAGTAGCCTAGAAGACCACACACCTGGCTAGTATTCGGATAGGCCAGCAGGATAGGTGATGGGGTAGTTAAGAGGACCTCATAAAGGTCCTTTACGTCGTCATATACGATAGAAGCTCCAATATCCCACGAACGATGCTTGATGCCTTTTTTCGCGAGTAGCCCTTCCTAGTATCAAATATCTACCTGGGGGGGGGGTGGTTTTAGGGATACTACAGGCCACCGCGCCCCGCTTTTCAACATCGTCGTTGAAGTCTGTAGATGCTACTTGCGATTCCCATCCCTTCCGGACTTCCTGGTGTGTTGTTTTTGTTGCATGCCAGCACCCCCTCCAGGGCTATCGATTCTGGAGCGGTTGATCCCCAGACGAATTCCGGAGTCGAGCCGTCGACCCCATAATCTCGTATCTGTAGGCATGCAATACTACTCTGTGATAACGAACATTGGCGCTTCCGCGGATCCGGCTGCGTTACTGTATTTGGGCGCATCGACTCGAGGGTGGCTTGCGATAGTGTGAATAGCTTCTGCATGAGTGGTCTATGCACAGCAATCACATAAAGGAGCTAGCTTTGTTTGCCCCACATTCTGGCAGATGACCCTTTGGGATCAAATGATGGTAAGGCCATTTGTGATTAGCTTATAGACTCCCGTACGAAGCTGAAGGAAATGCCGTTCATGAATTCCCGGGCCGGGAGGTTCCGGCAGAATTGAAAGAGAGTACAGGAATCAATTGTCTTGGCTATAACATAATAGAGAACTTAGAATGTTGAATTTGATAGGTCTTTGGGTTGTCTTGCGTGAGAAGCTGTAGCCGTAGTTGCAGCTGGTGAGTAAGCTGCATATTAATAATTGTACTGGTACATTGCATGCATTCTCCGAAGGAGTTTGACAAGTTAGCTATTCGGCGACTGGGATGCTCGTAGTTGAGTTCGCAAGTAGTACCTGGCCTGGAGAACCCATCGATGAAGCATTGGAGATATTAGATGATGGCGACGCTGTGTTCTTGAAGCTATCAGATTGTAGGATCTTGAGGTTGACGTTGTGACGTTGCCATGCAACACAAAGGTCCTCGCCTAGAAGCGCAGTTGCGGGAGCTGTCGCGTCGCCTCCCCGTTGACCCCAGCATTTCCTAACCCTGATGCATCATGTCGTAGCGCCAGACTATACTTGACATCACATCTTCAATCTCTGTCGCTGAATATGGCGTCTGGATTACAGAACCCAACTTCGACATGGGAACTCGTTTCCGGACAGTATTATCGGAAGTTCACAGTTTTTACACCGTCGTGGACACAGGATGAGGACTTCAATCTGGATGACTATCTCGTAGCTGGGGCGCCTTTTGGTGGCGCGCTTGGTATGGCCGCTGCTATATGCCTGAGTATGGAGTCTGAATCTGTACTAATGTAAATTTGTCTTATAGCATTATGGAAGGACCCCCGAAAGTTCCATGCCTACCAGGGAGGCCAGGCTGCAAAGCCTCATATTATAATCTGCAACCTTGCTGGTGGCTTATTACGTCGAATAACGGTATGATGTCTGTCTCTCAGCATCAGGCGAGCTTGTTGAAGGATAACGGTTGACATCGAACATAGTGGGATAGAGGAGCGATACGAGCTATAGGGTGGTCAGACGACGAGCATCTACTGGTTGTAACGACGGATGGATCCGTTCGATGCTACTATGACCTACAGGGGAACTTTACTCATTTCTCACTGGGAGCGGTATGGTATAACCCCGGATCTATCATGTGGGGGATACGAGACTGAGAATTTCTGAATAGGATGCCGAAGAGCATGGAGTGGTATCATGTCGGTTCTGGGGTACTGGATTCGTGGCGCTGCTCTCGAACAATGTCTTCGTCGCAGTTAATCGATACGACGAACCTCGACCGCGCCCCCTTGCCCTTCCGAAGCTGCCATCTCCTGAGTCGAAGATACATTCTTGGGCTCTGATACCACCGAACTATTCCGACTCTCGTCACGTGGAGGTTATCATGGCTACGGACCAGACCATCTTAATAGTGGATGCAACTGAATCTCAAGACCAAATTTTGCAGAATGGCCCATTCCATCACATCAGTGTTAGCCCGAACGGTAGTTACGTTGCGCTCTACACGGGGGATGGGAAGGTTTGGGTTATCGATGTGAAGTTTCAACAAAAGCTTAGTGAATATGACTCTGGCAAGACAGATGAGATTCCGTTGGATGTTCAATGGTGCGGGATAGATAGTGTGGTGCTAGTCTGGGAAGACGAAGTACACATGGTTGGACCAGCCGGGGCAGCGTTAAGATGGTATTATGATAGTCGAGTAAATTTAGTTCCTGAGATGGATGGTATCAGAATGATAACAACGGAGAAGTGCGAGTTCCTACAGCGTGTTCCAGGTAAGAAGTGTGCTTCATGGTTTCTTTGGGCTTAGATTTGGACTAACAAATTGACAGATGTGACAAGGTCTATATTTGAATTCGGTTCTTCGTCGCCACCAGCTGGGTTGTTGGAGGCAGTTGGTCATCTCGAGCGCAAGTCACCGAAGGCGGACGACGCGATACAGCTTATACGGCCTAGTTTGCCGGAGGCTGTTGCTGCCTGCGTCCAAGCCGCGGGACACGAGTTTGATGTCGACTGGCAGAAGCAACTGCTCAAGGCAGCATCTTTTGGGAAGTCTGTCCTTGAACTATACAATAGCGACGACTTTGTCGAGATGTGTAAAACCCTCAGGGTCTTGAATGCCGTCAGGTTTTACGAGGTTGGATTCGGTATCACAGGAGACCAGCTCGAAAGGTTAACACCGGACAAGTTAATAGAACGCCTTGTGGCACGGCAGGAGCATCTGTTGGCATTGAGGATTTCCGACTATCTCAGCCTTCCGACGGATAAGATATATATTCACTGGGCCTGCATGAAAGTCAAACTTTCTGTGGATGACGAGGATACTATATGCAGGACTATCGTCACGAAGCTCTCTGGCAAGCGAGGTATTGCGTTCGATGAAATTGCAAAGTCTGCGTTTGAAGAAGGGAGGGGAAGACTTGCTACCCAAGTAAGCTCTAGTTCCGCCGAACTTCTTCTGTGACATCGGAATGATAGCTAACATCTAGATAGCTTCTTAACTATGAACCGCGAGCTGGACGACAAGTGCCACTTTTGATGAGTATGGAAGAGGACGAAATCGCTTTAGACAAAGCTATCGAGAGCACGGATTCGGACTTGGTATTTTATGTTTTACTTCATTTGAAGAAGAAACTTCCTATCGCAACATTCTTCAGGATCATCAACGATCGTCCTTTGGCGTATAGCCTGATTGAAACTTCTGCTAGAAACATTGATACTGAGCTCTTGAAAGATCTGTATTATCAAGATGACCGAAAGTCTGATGGAGCCAATGTGATCCTAAGGGAGTCCTTGATGCAAGAGGTGAGTATTTTGTCCCGCACGGATTAGAATACTGCTAACGGGGTATAGAATTTCACGACACGAATCGACAAGTTAAAATTGGCAAGCAAATTGCTGAAGGACTCGAAGGAACACGCACTAGATGCCTCTGTAAGTTTCCGGTCCAACGATCTTCTCGAAGACTACATTTTAATTAAACCACACAGGCACTCGAGGAAAGCATCAAACTCCTCACGATCCAAGAGTCCCTCGAGCGTGATGTCTTCGAGGAAACATTCGTCGGCCTGTCTCTTAACGACACAATCTTTAAGCTCACTCGGCTCGGCTTCCACCCCCGAGCTAATAAAATCAGAAGCGAATTCAAAATGCCTGACAAACGCTTCTGGTGGATCAAACTTCGCGGCCTGGTAGCAAAGAGAGAATGGGCGGAAATAGAAGAGTGGAGTAAACTAAAGACATCCCCAATTGGGTGGGAGCCGTTCTTCAACGAGTGCCTGTCGGCAGGGAATACGAAGGTTGCATCGATATTTATCCCAAAATGCAGGAATCTGGGACACGCTGAGAGAATTAATATGTGGGTTCAGTGCGGGATGATTGTTAAAGCGGGAGAAGAGGCGTTATTGGCTAAGGATTACAATTCCCTTGAGGGCCTTTTACCAAAGGCTACAGGTGCAGCAGTGCCAGAGATCCAGAAAATGATGCAGAAACTCCGCCCAGGAAGGTAATCAACCGTCCGATGTGCGCAATCAGGAAACATATATTTTTTTATTGGTCTCTCTTCTTTTGAATAACTAGCGATCATATATCTACGTTCAGCATCAAGCTAGATACCATATTGTTTTCCAGCTGTAATATGTTTACCTCAATGAAACGTACAAAAAACCCGTATTGAACATAAACGCACGAGAGCCTACATGAACAATAAAACCGAAAAACCTGACCTGCATGCATGTATACTTTCCTTCAAAACTCCAAGGACAATTACAAAAACCCAAGTCCCTACTCCTCCAGAGTGCCTTTCCGAACCGTCCCGAAAATGCACCAACGTAAATACATGGAACGAAAAGAAAAAAAGAGGAAACACAGTTTCCATCATATGATTAACAATTAACCGGTAGTTCTTGAAGGTATCTAACCTTCCCTACGAACCTACCAGTATCATCTGCTAATTTCTTCTTAAAATTACCCAAATCCTTCATTAGATCCTCGAGGTGTGAAGACAAGTCTACATCGACCTCTTCCTGTTCTTCCTCTTCGTCATAGATCATACTATTTTCTTTGTCTTCCGGATCAGGAACTGGCGGGATTGGGTTCTTCAAGCTGTCTAGAGCAAGCTTCAGGTGTAGCTTCAAAGCATCGTTCTGGGTTTGCAAGCTTCTGATCTTGCATTCCGCGACTTGGCGATTTTCCTCCATCAATTGTTGCATACGTTCTACTTTATTTTGATATTCCTCCAACTGAGCGCTTTGTGTCTCTGTCTGTTTCTTTGTAGCTGTGGCCTGAGATAAGCTGAGTTGCAGGTTTCTGATCGTCTCTGACATTTCCTCGATCTGGGCATCGCGGGCGGCACTGGAACGTTGGTCCTGATTGATAATAGCCTGTAGTTTGATGTTCTTTGCCTGGTCGGCATACCTTAGTGTGGATAGAGTTTCGTCATAGTCGGTTGGAGAGATGCAGGCAATCATGGCTGTCTTGCTGTTTCCTCCCAAGGAGTCTTTTAAGAGGTATGTTAAGACCGAATCTCGATATGGAACAACCTCTTTGCGGCGGGGGTTGCTTCCTGATTCTGCTAGAGCGGCAATGACTCTCCCTAGAGTGGTAAGAGATTTATTGATGTTTGAACCCTCACGAAGGCGTTGACCTGTAGCCTCTGTGGACTTTGCCCTTTCGGAACCAGCAAGATCGACAAGTCTGATTCTGGCGAGCCTTTCCGTAGTTTCGTCTCGCTCCATGTCGTGGTAGATTTGCTTTAAGATCAAGGTAAAAACGGCATGCGAACGACTGGAAACATCGTTCATTTTCGTTGAGGCAACAGAACGACTCTATGGCTTTTTTGTTAGTGTTGATCTTTACAGATGATGTAATAAAAGGTCATCTTACGGTATCTCCCTGCTTCATATACTTCAGAACCTCTTGTAAACTCTTGACCGGCACTTCCGTAAGGTCTTTAATATAAGGCCCATCTGTTGGCGATTCTCGAACTTTGAGGTAATAAGGTGTATCTTTCCGGGGAACCAGTAGATCTCTGACATGCTCGTTGTAAACTTCGAAGTATGAAACCCTGACGCTATAGCTGATATTTGGAACATCGCTGCTTTCTATTCTCTGGAAGAGATCTTCGCAGGTCCTTGGTATCAAGCCTGGTTTCTCGGCTGTTCCCATCATGGAGTAACTCTTTCCGGAACCTGTCTGCCCGTAGGCAAATATACAAGTATGGTACCCTTCAAAATTGTGATCCAGAAATTCCTCTCCAAGACAATTGTAGATATCATCTTGGTCCGCATAGTGTGGATCCTTAGGATTGACAGACCAGAATGAATTGTCGAAAGTAAAGACTTTCTTTTCCAACTTGCGTTTCATATTTTGGTCAACACCGGCGGGAGCATAGAGGATTGTAGATTGCGTATTAGGGTTCATTTCGACTATGCATGGCGCCTCTTTTTCGAGCTCTGGAAACACCAGTTAGTTTATTGTCCGATTAGGTTCGGTAACAGCTGTTACTTAGAGCTTCATACCTCTTGGAAGAAGAGCTCTGGCTCTGACGACAACTTTAACATTACCTCCCGCCTGTTGCTCTGCTGTCTTCGCATATTTCTGTTGTGCTGCTTGTACTTCTCGGTATCCTCTGAATTGCGCTGGCGTGCTGGATCGGAGTGAGGGGGTCGAAGCAGAGCTCCGCATTCGGGCTTCCGTAGCCATTTTATTGTGCGATATTTGAGACAGTGATGATGGTATGGGAGTCGGATATATCGATCAATATGGTGTCGGTGAAAGAGTATCTATCATCGGCGGCGAATACCCAAGCACCCTTGAAGTTAGTGATGTCGAGCAGCTGTCGCTTCGCCGTCGACTGAAGCAGCGATGGTGTTTTAGGATGTGTTGTGGTCGGCCGTAAACAAAGTTCCCAAAGAGGAATAGCCTAGAAACAGGGTTCCACGGCTTAGTCATAACCTGCAGCTCAGTTCCTCAGTTTGCCAAAAGCGCATGGGACCCGGAAAGCCTCGAAGGGACCCGATTCGACTTAATGCTGCGTGATAACGTTACTGCTGGGAAGTCGCGACGATTCATTCTTGATTAAGTTTCGTTATTGATCCTTCACGTGTCCGCGCATCCGCTGACTCAGCCCTTCATTTTGTATCTGTACTTTTTAATTTGAAACCCCTTATAAAGGACTTGGATGCATCTTGTACTGGCCGACGGCTTCGTTTTCAAAATACCTTCTTCCATCACCGCATAAAAATATATTTTAATCAATGGCGTCCAATCGAGTTCTTCGTAGCGCCGCATCTCGCTCGGAGATATCAACAACCGACAATGCAGTAGTTGAGGAAAAGTCCACGAGTTTTAAAGGAACTATTGATAAATTCTCAATGTCAACTTCAGAGTCAGTAGCTTCGAGTACGGTGGAGAAAACGAAAGAAACCACAAGAGCATCAACTAAAAGAAAGTATACGGATGCACTTTCGTATAAACCTGGAGCGACTCCCGGCGGCCCAAAGAAAAAGAATAGCTCATATGCCCCGCCATCGAAATACGCCCATCTGAAAGGCGTACCGGACCAATTAGGTGACAACATGTTATGCATGCTCATTGGGCTAAATCCTGGTATTGCAACCTCCCAAGCTGGCCACTGGTATGTCATATCATAATTTTCATAATACCACCCGGAAGACAGAATGGTTAATCAATGTTTTGGGAGGGCAGCTATGCAAACCCGTCCAACTTGTTCTGGAGAATGTTACACAAAGGGGGTCTTACAACAAGGCAATGTAAGCCACAAGAAGACGAAATTCTCCCCGCTGAGTTCAATCTGGGAACAACAAATATAGTCGGCCGCCCAACTGCCAGTCAAGCCGAGCTATCCCTAGAGGAAATGGACGAAGGGGTTGCAGATCTTGAACGGAAATGTATGCAATATAGGCCAGAGTCCGTTTGCTTAATTGGGAAAGCGATCTGGGAAAGTGTCTTCCGCGCAAAACATGGCAGGAAGATGACGAAGACTGAATTCAAATTTGGGTGGCAGAATGAAAAGGAGAACATGGGAATTGACAAAAAGAATGGGTATCCGGGTGCTCGAGTCTATGTGGTTGTGTCGACAAGTGGGCTTGCGGCGGGATACAGCATGGATTACAAGCTTCAGCTATGGAAAAATCTTGGAAGCTGGATTAATAAGAGGAGGGCTGAGAGATTAGAGGAGTCTGCAGCTAAGGAAAAGACCGATGAGGTTGTTGAGGAGCCTGTGGCTAGCGCCGCTGGAGAGGCTGGAGAGGCTTCCGCTTCAACAAGTTCTACCAAGGCTGAGTAGTGAGTAGCTAGCCGGCTTCAGTTCACTTACTAGTATAATTTTATATGTATCTTTATGAGCTGTAAGATAGAGGGGTTCATACACCACTGTCACAAGATATTATTCCTAACATTTGATCTGTCGACATAGACGATTTGGCTCGCGAAAAGAATTCTAGGGATCTACGAAATCCAAGTAGAATTAGTGGCCCCATATCGATATTTCAGCCACAGTTGTGTTCTTAATCTTCTGTTAGGCTTCGTATTTTAAATCAAGTTCGAAATTTTAAGCCTAAGTTGTCGTTAAATTTAATTTTGGTCCCAAACCGTGTTGCTTGTTAAATGTCGCCTTTGACAACAGCTTGGAGCTTAGTTCACCCTCCAACCTCATTGTCTGGCGTCAAGGTCCGCTCGAGACCTTTGAATAGCAGTGAAGATACCTTTAAATCCTTGATACATGAACCAGCTGAGGGTCCTGAGACTTAACAATCGATTACTGTAAGCCTCGGGGACTCTTACCCCCAATACGAGACGGAATGGCAGACTTCCCCAGCACCACCGCTCTACTCGAAAATCTGCAGGATGATTCTAAGGGACTGGACATTCTCGCTTATCTGCTGGAATTGCAAGCGGAAAATAAGGTAAAAACCTCCAACGTTGTCAACGCATATGCGCATATCAGCTGCGAGGAACTAATACAGATTTTGAGGAAAGCCCGAAACGGGTGTCAATAACCCACAGATAGATAACTTGGCAAACCGGCTATATAGCTTGACCTTCTATCCCAAGGATCAAACTCAGGACCTCAGACAAAGGTTGTCTGATACCGTTACGCTCTTGCAGCGCCATGAGAAGCTTCGCCTGAGGGGATGCATCTTGTCGAGACTAATCCCAGAAACTCTGATTTTGATCAGACTATCTCTTCTGAACTGCAAGGACGAATACGGGCCGGCACTATCAACCATATATGCATCTGCACCTAGTTATTCCGCATTATGGGAAGATCCATACAGTTCTGGTGTCCAGAAAAACATCATTCCACTTGATGTTGATGCCGAAACCCAGAATACGGAGTCACAGGTCGAGACTCGACTCAATGCATTTCTCGTTGAGGGACGGGTATCAATTTTTCAGGCCACCAAAGATCGATTACTTTTCCTAGAGGACATATTATCGGAATCGAATGACAACCTCGGGTTACTTCTCCAGGAGCAAAAAACACTGACCACTCTTCTAATGAGGATGTGCGTATCCGCCACATACATCTACGACCAGAGCATAATTTTACTATCAGTACGACTATTGCGCAGAATCAATTCTATTCATAATCACTTTCTGAATAGAAATTTGTTGGGGAACCAGTCACCACTTGATGCGGAGATATTCAAGCATCTTGAAGCCCTCCTTCGTTCAGGGCACAAAATTCAAGTGAATGCCGGGTATCATCTATGGGTTGGCCTTCTAGACAGCCATAACGAGCGTTTCGACTTAAACTCTATCATCCAGAGTGAAAGCTATTGGGACTACATTTTGAATGGATTGGATGAAACATCGGGAGAAATCAAGAAAATATGTCTTCACATCCTTTGGTCGACTCTGCAACAACTGCCAAGCGATCTGAACTTACGGTAACCACAACCTTTCCTATTTTACCAGTATTCGGAATATATTTACTAATACTTGTATCTTAGGAACTTCAAATGGGATTTCAAAAACAGAACTTCCCAGTTGGAATTCTGGAAAACATACATAACTTTCACGGAAATGCTTGCCTTGGATAATTCAGTCAATCAACTCCGTCTAGCATCATCCGAACTCGAGAGGTTGATTCAACAGGCCAATACCATGGGCATTCCGAATATATGGATTCTCATCCTCCTTTCGCAAGGCTTCCAAAACTCAAGCGCTGGAGATATGTCTCTTCGGCTATCGGAATTCGTTCTGAGATTAGATACGGATGCTCTATGGTGGACGAAATCTGAATGTGCTACGTCTGATAGATCACCATTAGATTTCTTTCGAAGTATGTGTCCCATCAATATAATACCTACTTTCTTACGATAGTTGTTAACATGCTGATGGCTTGCACAGAAACACTTTTCCCACAGGTTTTTAAAACTCCGAATTTCAACGTTAGCGTTCTAGCGCCGAATGTTTGTGAACCCGGAAATGCCATCGCATCTTTCGTTCAAAAGATCCTCACTATAGGCCAAGATAAAGTATGTTACCATCGACGAATATTCTTGGTGGGTAAAACTAAAATTTAATGTAGGACGAGAATTTCCAAAACCTTGTAGGGTCTCTTCTTGAAACAGTATTTGATCAATTGGGTCAAGCAAATGCAGGACAGTTTTACGCCTTGAAGGGTATTTTTGACACTACAAGGAGCCAGAGGAACTGTCTTTCCCTTCGTCATGGCACCTTGCTCGCAAAGATAGCAAATATACCTCTTGAGTATGAACCCTTGGTTTATTTAACACTACGTTGATTGTCATGTACTGATCAAACTAGCAACATCCTCCGCGGTGATATGAAATCACTGATCTGCCTATTACTATGTCTGAAGCTTGGTTTAAAGTCTGAAGTAGTATCCAACTACGTTCAATTAAGGTATGTTAGGCTGTAATTTATACAAGAGCTGGAGCTTTGGCTGATATGCTTCATTCTCTAATAGCCTTGTATCTCAAATTCTCCGGAATCATCCACTCCTTCTAGATGAGTCGCGGACGAGAGACATCATTGAAACTCTCAGTGTAAGCCGTTAACAGTTGAACGACCATTTTTAGAGATGAATTATAGCTCTAATAATATATAGCTGGACGTCGCCCAACTTACCGTGATTATAGACCGTCTCTACCTTGAGACCGTGGATGATACGGATGTCGGCCTATACAGCTTAGTAGTAGCAATAGGTCTAAGACTGCCGAAACCAGTCTCGCTTCTTAGAGTTCCCGGAAATCAGGAGGAAGTTTCGAGGTAACATTAAACTTACGCCGTCTCCCCTTTATTCTCTACATTGGTATTGGACTATTGACTGTACATTTTCGATTTTAGAAATGGGCCAGTTGTCAATCTTATACTGTTACGGCTCCTCCAGTATGGCGATGACATAGTGGAAGGTACGTATTTTAAGACGACTATTTGAGATTGACCCGGTTACATTAACGCATATCCATTACATAGCTCTTCGAGATCTCCCCGAAGTCCGGAAATTCGTCACTTCCACTTTTCAGGAAATTTTCGATAAGGGGACGCACTCCTCGCACCCCGACGCCCCACTGCTAATCCCGTTCCTGGATCCACAAGAGCGAACTGGTATCCAGCAATCCGCCATGGCAGTTCTTCAAGACATTAGCGAAAATTGGACAGCAGGATTCGGTGATATTAGCGATTTGCTGAGTACTCTAAGGCTTTATCTTCGACTTTGCATTGGTTCCATGCGGGGCCATGAATGCGGAGAGATTCCGGCTAGTGTTATAAATGCGACTGTGGCTCGGACTGCGTCGTTTTGTGAGGATGTGTATGAGAAGGTTAAAAAGAAGAAGTAAGTAATATCGACATCAGTTTTCTTGTACTTCCGCACTCATGAAATATCTTATAGGGAATTACACGAAGTACTTGGGTGCTTCTTGGAATTAATCGAGATTATGGTTAAAACTCGAAATAAGGTATCCTCTCCAACGCTATCCCCCTTTTCATTCTAGGGGTTAACGAAGTCGATAGATGCCAACTGATCTAGGCTACTACGTGTTAATCACTCTCCACGTTAACGTCTTACCATACGTGGAAGGAATTGGCTTCTCGATCATCCTTGATTGCATAGAACATATCTTAATAACCTGCCCAGAAGCTCTGCAGATGGTGGACGACCTCAATGAACTCCTCCAACAATGGGCCATAAAGGCGGACGAAGACCGATTAGGTCGGGATCAAAAACCAAACCAAGTCAAAGCTATAGCCATAATTCTACACCCAGCTATCCTCGATGCGTCTGTCGCCACAGGACCAACATTAATAAAAGTACATACTGCCCCCTCTCTCACCTTCTAATCAAGGAGAAACTGACGATAAATAGATATGCAAGGAAATTCAAAAGCACATGGCAAAACGACGTGGGCTTGGCCCCGCTCTTGCGAAAGCGTTATGTCATGCCTTTGACGTTACTTCTTCGACATTCTGTAGAGAACATGGTTTTACAGAAGTTCTGCACGAATTCTTAGTTCCGAGCGTACCAAAGAAGGATGATAACAACTTTGATGTTGAGGATGCTTTGGCTGTAATTTTCGACGATATATCTGGGACCACGGGGTAAAAATATCTTTCTTTTGTTTGAGCTTCTATAATGGCAGAGGATTACGAAGCTAACGTTTAGCTAGATCGTATGAAAAATACCATGGCGAAAAGGAAAAGATAGCGCAGGCTAGAATATTCGACCTTCTCGCCCGATTCGACTATGACGATGCAATCGAAGAGCTATGGGCCAAGACACTCCTCGATGAGATATTTGAGCTATGGACCGAAATCGACCCGAAAGACCCAACGTCCCTAAGGATTGTACAGAAGTGGAAGAAGGTTGTTATTGTCCCAATCACCATTCAAATTGAAGAAGCTCGGAATTAATCGTTTTACCTTTTCTAGACCCAGCAACTTCAAGCAGTTCTCCTACTCGAACGGTTTGTAACTGACGACGACGCTGATGACCATCTTGAAGCTATATTCGTGGCATTATCAAGAGAGGCTAATCCTAGATATAAATTTCTTCTGGAATGGATGGCATTCAGATGTATTCTCAGATTCCCGAATCTTAGAAGCGTAGTTTGGGAGTAAGCCTTTCATTAAAACCCCCCCCCCCTTCAAGCCATAAAGTCTACTAAACAGAAATACCACAGACGCTTCGAAACCACAGAAGACGATATTCCAAGTTACAAAGTCTCCCTCCTCCGCCTAGCCTACCTAACCAGCGTCTACATCCAAGACTCCGAACAAGAACAATTCTTCACAGAGCTAGTGACTCGCGCTCTCCCCTGCGCAACCTCCAACAAAGTCACAATCCGCCACGAAGGTGCAGAACTAATCCCAAAGCTATACGAAGAAGCTACGAAACTTGGATATACTGCTCTCATCGAAAACCCAATGTTCAAGAGTATATACGACTATATAATGGACACTCCGTACCGAAAGGTTATGGTACCGTCGCCTACGGATTCATTTAATCCCATTCAAGACTTTTCACTTGTAGGAGTTTTAGCGGGGAGCTACATATGCTGTGACGGAGGCGGAGATATCGTCCCACTCTTCTTTGCTGAAGACTTCGCATCCTTCGCTGCGGATACGAAAACACATTACCTACCAATTGGAGCTAACCCTCCTCCCTTCGCCGAGCTTGCCTCTTCGACCAACCCCAAAGAAACGACTGATAAACCCCAATCCTCAACAACCGGTCCAATACAAACCAAAGGCGGCGACTGGGACATCAAAAGTCTTCTTTCCCGTCAAGATGCATTTCAATCCCGTCACTCCACCCGACGACAAGCCCACCAAATCGACGTCGTAGCAAGTCTAGTCGACAACCATTACAACCTCGGCGGAATCTGCCGTGTCTGTGAACTCTCCGGCGTTCAGAAAATGTATATGGGTAACAAAGCTACCGCGTTGAAGGCGAAGGAATTTACATCTGTCTCGGTATCCTCAGAGCATTGGTTGCCTATTGAAGAGGTAAAGAAGCAGGAAGTCAGAGATTTATTGGCGAAAAGAAGACAGGATGGATATACGATTGTGGGGATTGAACAGACGGATCGGAGTATCATACTCGGTACCAAGGATTTTGTGTTCCCGTTGAAGATAGTGCTGGTTATTGGTGCTGAGAAAACGGGAATTCCTCCTGAGTTACTGGTGGAGATGGATATTTGTGTGGAGGTTAAGCAAGTAGGTTTTCTCGACAATTTCTTGAGTATTTGTGTTTATGAGCCATGCTGACGAGATGTGAATAGTTTGGTGAAACGAGATCTATGAATGTCCAAACGGCAGCTGCGGTGGTGCTGTATGAATACGTTCGACAGAACGGTGGTATTCAATAATAGATACCGAATTGGTTTCATAGACAAGATATATCCTCTATAGATCCAACTATGGAAACAGATAAAATGATTCAACTGGAGCTAATGATATGAATTCCTAGTAAAACCCAAAAACCAATGCCTGCTACGAAATCACCAGATTTCAAAACTTCTAACTCGTAACTATGCCCTAAAATAGCTACGGCTTCCGTAGCCCCTTCGTCAACAGCTCTTCCCCAATCTCCAAACACAACCTTGCCCCATCATCTCCCAATAACATCTTCTCTGACTTCTTTCCTTTCTCTCCCACGATTCTTGCCGCCTCCAAAACTCCCGCCAATTCCAAAACTTCCCCATCAATCTTTGCTCCATACACAATTAACCCCAGACTCAATAACAGTCCTCTTAGAGCTTCCGTGCTCTCCTTTTCCTGATCTATGGACTCTACAATGGCCGCTAGTAGCTGTATTTGATCATCTTCGGATATCGAATCCTCCCTGTCTACCACAGTTGAAGCAGATTCGGTTCTGAACTTCTGGTTGAAGGATGCGAGGTTGAATATCAATCCCGCGGCAGCAACTCTCAGTTGCGGATGCGATTCATCCAATAAACAACTCGTAACCAATCCAAGGATAAGAGTGACTAAAGGCGCTTTCGTAAGAGATGGTGGGAATAGCTTTGTCGAAAAGAGGTTACAAATAGCATGAAGTGTTACCAGTTTTACTTGGTAAATGCCCTTTGCGGATAGAGCTGTATCTAGCAGCGCCTCAATCGTAGCATGCTTCGCTTCCTCGGCGTAGAAAGCAGATACTCTGGGATCTGTCAATGACAACCTGAATATATCAATGACAGGGAAGAGCGTCTCTGGCAGCAATTCCTGGAAACTCGACTGCAGAAACTTGGACCACTTCTGCAAATCCGGGACCCTAGCTTCGATAGCTCCCTGCTTCTGCTTCGTAGTAATGAAATCCTTCATTGCTACAATATTCTCGTCCGTACCCACCGTCCCAAGCTTAACCAGTACTTTGTCCATCGGCAACTGGCGCGTGTACTTAACAGGCATCTGCAGGGCCGCGGACGTAAACACCGGTAACCTCAAGCTCTCATGTGGGTGTGCCGGATAAGTCGCACTCATAAGCATATTGACGTTTGCCCTCAATGTCCCCGGATGTCCTCCACTCCATTCTTCAAACTTTTCGCCACGAATAAAACTCATGAATGTAGGCGTAGCCTGAATCTGGTACTTTGAACCAATGTCGTAGGATTTGGAAACGTCAACTTTGACGAACACGATTTTTCCGGCGGATTCTTCGGCTATTTGTTCGAAGTGGGGGTAGACGACTCGGCAAGGCGGACAGGTAGCGCTAGTAAAGAAGACGATTGCGGCTTTGGAAGCAGCAGAGGACATGATACGGTCGAAATCAGATAAAGTCGACGCTACACGGACACCAGCGTACGGCTGGGAAGCGCTGCTAGACACTAGAGTTGGAGGATCGCTGGAACGAAGAGGTGGCTCATCAACAGAGGGTGCTTGGGTTATTGGATTCATCACACCCTCGAGCTGTGCCCTAATCTGTTGGCCAAAGGGGGTGGAAAGGACATCGGCAGGGAGAGAAGTTATGTGTGAAGGGATTCCACGACCGACGAGGAATTTGGCGAAATCGTCGGTGAAGTTATTGCAGTTATGCATGAATAGGTCATATGTCTACGGTATAGCATTAGTTTAAATATCTTCTTGACGAATCGACGGCTCCACGGCTTACCTCCTGCTTGTATATTTCTTTCATGGACTCAAGAAATTCGGTAATGACATCGCTAGGAAGAGCCGTGTGTCCAAGGTTAATGACTTCCATCGGGGCACCATGGTGTGTTTGTCCCGGATATGAACGTTGGATACCAGCTCCAAAATATATTTCTACCCCGTCGATAACAATACTGTATATTTCGGTGTTAACTTATTGCATAAGAACAAGCAATCGCTCGAGTAATGCTACCTGGTGTGGTAAACTGCATCAATAGGGCGACCCAGCAGCATGGGCGAAAGCTAGCTTCCGGTAAATATCAGTTTCCGCCCGCAATATGTAATATCGAAGCTTAATACGAAGAGAGGGTATATGTACCGATCGAGCAAGACCTATGATATCGCCATGTTAGTTACGAAAGGACTAAAATCAAATTATAACAGCAGTGAAGAAACATACCTTGGCTAAGGTCGTATACGTACAACTGTACGAGTCTTTCGCCGGTGCTTCCCATTTCGAAGCCGTAGCGCCCGAGTTAAGCTGTAGCGACGGTTGTTGTATGCGAACTACGGAAGCTAGAGCTGGAAGTTTGGACTTTGAGTTTGGAGTATTGCCGACGGTGATATATGGGGGGAAACGAGTCTCTGGAAAGCTGGTTACGTGGCCTATTTAAGGAGTTATCGCACAGGATGGCGTACGACGACTTGGATGGCCGCGCGCTTGCGAACTTGGAAGCCGGTCTGTTGGAGAGTTATAAGGTTCGTTCGATGAACTTCAGTTGGCTTCTGCGCTATTTGCCTTTCGGGTCAGCAAACGCCCCGAGGTCCGCCCGGCCCAGAGTCCCCCGGGATGCCGTGTGCTCCAATCATGATATATGAATAAGACATCCGGACTATAAATACACTTCACATAGACATATCGCGGATGTCTAGATTCCTTTTTAACAATGTCGAATCCCCAGAAATAGAGGACAAAGAAAACTGCTTCTCATACATCTTGAAATTCAATGTCATCAAAGTACAACAAAAACAACACTGATATAAATCTACATGATAGCTTTGCATAAGTAGTGTCAAAAGAAACAAAACTTTGCAAGTAGGGTGAAAAAATGGGTTCGGAAGAGCCAGCTATTCCGTTATCACGATCACAATCTTGCTTGTTGAACTCTGGGTCGTATCCAGATCCTCCAACATCTCTTCCTTACCGACACAGAGACCGTACCGCTCTCCCTCAAGGATATCGCAAATTCCTCCACAGAATCCGCAGTCCTCAGACGTTTTACAGTCTATAAATGACATTCCAATTAATTTCTTTTGCTTATCTAAAATATTTAAAAATCTAATCTTACCTGTATAGTGATCGGTACATTTCTTCGGCTTATCAACACAGATGCCGGTTTCTTCGCCGTCCTCTATTTGACAGATACCATCACAGTCCGCGCAATGGATAAAACTATCGCAGTCTATTCAAAAATAGTTCGTTAGTTGATTATATTCTTAACACTAGGGTAGTAGTGGACAATCATACACTGAACTTGCTTGGAGCAGGAAGGCGGCCGGGGAACATCGACGCATTTCCCATAATCCTTTCCATCTTCAATCTTGCACATTCCGTTACAGTATCTGCATCGATCGCTATCCTCGCAGACTAAACCTCCGTGAATTAGAGACCATCAAATATAACAGAGTAACAGGGGATTGTGGAGCAACAGGAATAAAGGCTTACACCATTCCTGGTTGGAGCATGACCTTGGCTTGGTAAATACGTCGATTCGGTTCTTAGGTTTCGCATTCTTTAGTTTCCTCGACTTAATGTCTTGAGAGATCTCTCCACGCTGTGGGGAGTTGGAATTCTGGATCTCGAGGGTGTCACCGGAACGGGACAAAGCTAGTGCCCCTACCAAGAATGAGGCTCCAATGACGACGGATGGAAATTTCATAGTGTAAGATGGAGGTATATTATATATATATTATACCGCGCGCTGGTTACGTAAGTGTATTATCAGGCACTAGATGCGATTCGTTACAAAGGCCTGACGGAATTTAGACCTTCAGTGACGCCAGACACAAGATATATATACCGAATCCCAAAGACTTTGTACTACGTACAATGGCAATAAATGCGGAAGCGACTTTTTTTTCAATAGGCCAGAGCCTGAAATCTTTACTAAATTTTGAAACTTGCAGGAGGTTGGAATGTAAATCACCTGCAAACTGCATGCAGTGTTCGACACCCAACCGATATCGATCCCGCTTCACCAATCAATTGGCGAATTTGGACCGAAATGTCCAGACCCTCGCTTGTAGGAGGGCGGATTGTAAAAAGATGGGCATAGAATGCATGTTTGGTTGGACAAGAAAATTAGCATACTAACTCTGGTCAGGAGCAGTAGTCTGCGGGTTAAGCTGTGATGTTTTCGGTTTTGATAATCGAGAAGTTGGTCGAATCATAGGAAATGGAGAATTCCATGGTCCGTCTGGACCTCGAATTTGAACTCGTCCCATGACATATTAACTCAAGTATCACAAGCGCCAAGTTTCGACCCTAAGTACTACTCCTTTTTGGTGTTGCTCTATAATATTGCTAGTTAGAGTATTTAAAAAAGAAGCAGTTAGACAGTTCAAAAGGAATTAAACCAATCACCATTAAAAAATCTCAATCAAAACGAAACCTGGAAACATCTGGACCCCAGATATCCCCGATAACCAAATGAAAACTTGCACATGTCCGCCATGCTCAAGAAACAAAATCGCAACAAGTGGCACTTCCAATTGTCGAGAAGCAGACCCCATTCGGGAAGCCCTACAAAGAAATAGCAAGCGGTAACGACAATCCGCATCGATACCCCAGGAATCACCGGCCAAGGAAACAAGCCAGACACTCTACAAGGTTGCATGATGCTTTAACGAGAACACAGGGTTACCATCACAGAAAATAAGCTGTGGCCAAGGGACACCTTCGCTAACAGTGGTTGCTAAAATGCCATCTATCTAGCCTCGAGTAGCCGCATTTAGGGCGTGCCCAGAGGCGACCTTTGATCCAACTACGTTGTCAACACAAATTGATGATAATAACTCAAATACAATATATGCAAAAAGGGCGAAGTAGAATTGCTTCTCTCGCATGATATATGCCGAAGGCGGCTGTTGCACCTGTCATTGTCTCGTAAATCGTTCGCTTTTGAATACAGTGGATGCTGGCTCCACATGGGGACTGGGGATAAGTATAAAGAGGAGAGGGAGGGGAGGGACGTTCGTAAACGCCACCGACGGTATTTCTCAATTTCACGGTCATTCCTTCTTTGTTTCTGAGTTTAGGATTGCTTGCAGGGTCGACGTCATTCATTAACGTTCGACAATACATTCGTTTGGATATTATATCACATTCATTTATATATCACGATGCAGCTCACAACTGGATTACTGTCCGTCCTTCTATTGGCGTCTAGGTATGATACCACTACACAAACTTCCCTAAATTTAATAGGTTCAATAAGACTAAGTTATATTGAATATAGTGCCATTCCATCGGTCGCAGCTCAAAGGGGTAGGGAAAGGAGTACGACTATCACCAGAACTATAACACAATTTAAAACAATCACCGAGAGGACCACATACTCAACAACGAGTACCATAACGAGCACTAGACCATGGACCGTCTCGGAAACTAGAAGAACAACAGTAATATCCACCACCACAATGACACAAGTTCTCGAAGGACCCGTTGAAACGGTCACTGTTATGAAGACAGTATCGTCGTGCGAAGCCACAAAAGCTTCACTCACAACCAAAGAACCAATCCCAAGCGACAAGGGAGAAGACCCATACTCTACATGTCCACCCGTAGCGACTGTTACCGCTATGAAGAAGTGCGACGCAAGCAAGCCTGAGTGCCCGAGAGAGAAGAAATGCCAGGTGGACCAACCTTTAATCGCCTACAATTGCGATTGCCTCAAGGCCCCACCTAGGACTACCACAATCACGACCGCCTGTCCGGATGAGTGCTGTGGAGGATACATCCCTCCCAAATACCATTTACTGGTGCCTGATGGCTCATGCTCGGGCACCGGTACAATGACAACGGGACCAGAAATTACGTCGATCTCGGTGGTAAAGCCATCAAATTTGCCTGAGGAAAAGAAGGAAGAGGGCGAAAAGAAAGAAGAAGGAGAGAAGAAGGAAGATGGAGATGGAGAAGGAGAAGGAGAAGGAGAAGAAGTTGAAGATCAGGCCGGGGTTGATCCCGAGGAAAACGACGAATGAATTTTATACAAAGGATTCTAAGCCTGTCCTCGAAAGCTAGTATTTGCTGACCTACTTGCCGAGACTACCCACTTATTTAAGTGAGTAGTAGATATTTTTGGTACCTGGAATATTAAGTACTTACTTAAGTACTTAGATTAAGTAGATAAATGTATTTGCATTTTCAATGGTATCTGCTATGGCACCAAGCGAGACACTTAACTTCAGCTTCGAATCCGACTTTTTGAATATATTTTGTAAACTACCACGGGGACATGTTATAGAGCTGCCCCTGAGCCCTGAGACATACCGGGGACCACCGCCCGGGACGGTTAGCTCTATTTGAGCTCAGAAATCCCCTGAAGCAAGCGAGAGCGCTTTGAGAAGGAGATTGCACCCAAGTTAGCAGAAATGCCCCGAGAAGAAAAGTCTCCAATAAACCTCTCTTCTTCCTCATTCTCTTCGTCGCGCTGCCACTGTCCCTGCTGGTCTATTTCGAACTCCCGGTGGTCTGGTCAGTTCTCATAACTGTCCTCATCGCCATTGTATACCACCTCTACGTGTCGAAGTTTAGCCTGTATGTACTGTGCTCATGTGAAATTGCCAGCCTCAATGCTCTGGAGAACCCCCTTTCACAAGAATATCAAAGCAAAGCAGCATTCCTGACCTGAAATTCTTTTTTTGCTAGTACCGACGTACACATCTCGATCGGGGTCCTGTGGAGCCTCGTCCCTTCGTTCTTCTCCATCCCTCGCCGTCCAAGCTACAGCCACCGAGTGTAGCTTTGTTTCTCGCTCGCGTGTCCTTTGTGTCGACCTTCCACACATATACATGTCCGCCCGACGACGATCCACCAGTATCAGCCAGAACAACGGTAACAGCAACGACTGGAGCATCTTTGGCAGAACACACAACCGCACCCGTTCCGTCGCAACTGACGACCCCTTCGAACGCGCCTCGTATCGGAACTCAGTCTTGAGCTCCTCCATGCATCCAACGACCATGAATCAATCGGCGAGGTCGAGATACATAAAATTTGCAGCAGTGCTAAGTTTTGTGCTGCTGGCACTTTACTTCCTGTCTGGAGGCTCGAAGTCTCGTGTTAGCAGCGTGATACCCGGTGCTCCGTCGACTGCTGGTGGGTCGAGTGCTAAGAAGAATGATCCATCATGCACGAGATATGTGTTGATGATTGATGCGGGGAGCAGTGGGTCGAGGATACACGTATACAGATTCAATACTTGCACATCTACACCTGAGTTGGAGAACGAGGGTTTCAAGATGATCAAGGGTGGCCTTTCGAGTTACAGCAGCGACCCCGAGGCCGCAGCACGAAGCTTGGATGAACTCATGGACCTCGCCGTTACTACAGTTCCGGAGAAATACAAGGCTTGCACACCGGTAGCTGTCAAAGCAACGGCAGGACTGCGATTACTCGGAGCAGAAAAGAGTGATGCCATCTTGGCCGCCGTCAGGAATAGATTAGAGACCAAATACCCCTTCCCCGTCGTTGAAGGCAATGGAGTTGCAGTCATGGATGGTAGCGACGAAGGTGTCTACGCATGGATTACTACAAATTACCTCCTCGGCAAGATCGGTGGACCCGATAGGTCTCCCACGGCCGCCGTTTTCGATCTTGGCGGTGCTTCCACCCAGATCGTCTTCGAACCCACTTTCCCAATCAAGGGAGGTGGTATGCCTGAAATCCTCGCCCCCGGTGACCATCACTACGATCTCGACTTCGGCGGCCGCTCCTTCGACCTGTACCAACACTCCCACCTCGGGTACGGTCTTAACGAAGCTCGCAAGGCAGTCCACAAAGCCATTCTCTCAGCCAAATTCGGCGAAAGTCCAATCGATAACTCCCGTCCCATTCTCAACCCCTGTATCGCTCCGGGAATGTGGCGAGAAGTCGAAGTCGATGGTATCAAAGTCAACATGACGGGACCACCACATTCCGCCGCTCCACTCTGCCGTAGCTTTGCAGAATCCATCCTCCACAAAGATGAAGATTGCAAACTCGCCCCTTGCTCCTTCAATGGTATCCACCAGCCTTCTTTGGCGAAGACATTTGCCCGGGAGGATGTTTATATCTTTTCGTACTTTTATGATCGAACACAGCCACTTGGTATGCCTAGCAGCTTTACACTCGAAGAGCTGAGAGACCTAGCTGCCAAGGTTTGCGAAGGCGAGAGCGGATGGACGATGTTTTCGGCTGTTAAGGGTGCACTTGAGGAGTTGAGGGATAGGCCGGAGCATTGTCTTGATTTGAACTTCCAGTTGGCGTTATTGCACACTGGTTATGAGATGCCATTACATAGAGAGGTAAAGATTGCGAAGAAGATTAAGGGTAATGAGCTAGGGTGGTGTCTAGGAGCTAGGTAAGACAATTCCTTCGAGCCATTCATTTTATATTTGAGCCTCATACTAACTTGGTGATTGTAGTCTGCCACTTTTGGAGAAGAACTCCGGATGGAAATGCAAAATTCGCGAAGTCGGTCAGCATTAAATCTAGACAATATGGAGTTATATTAAATATACTATGTAATGCCTGTTTTTTCTCATACCGTCTTTTTTGGTGAATGATGACATATATATTTCTTATAACTTGCTTTGCTTTTGGGTGGGTGTCTTTTGAAAAGACGTTGATCAGAGATCCTTCGTATGTAAAATATTTTTGTAATAGGATAGATTCTTTGATGGTGGGATTATTCCTGGGATTGGAGGGAGTATTGCATTAGAAGATTTTTAGTGGTCTCTGGGTTCGAGTTAACGTTCTTCGCAGACTGTAAAACCCTTTGTGACACGTCGACACCAAGCTAGCTAAATGATATCTACTCTCGATGTGTCACGAAAATCCAGGGCTAAAGGGTATATTCGTATATTCCCCTCCACCGGCAACTCAAACCGCTGCCTTTAAAGCCAAAAGAAGCTATCGTGATAACAATGTACAGGTAAACGGAAGGTATAATGACAAAAATGGGAATGTAGGAGTCAACGTTGAAAGTCGCTTTTTGATGAAAAGCTGGTAGCTAGACTGGTCGACCGTAAATGCAATTTAAAGCGCCGAAAGGGAACAACAGTTTCAATCCCGATACCCAGCCTCATATAATAGATAGGCTCCCACGATACCAGCTTCGAATCGAACCGCAGAGTAAAAAGCATTTACACCCATCCATGAAAAAGTAAAAAAAAAAAAAAAGCCGGGTAACAAAAAGTAAAAAAAAAAGAGACTCGACGGTAGACCGAAACGCTCGGAGCTATGCACTACTAACGCTCTTTTTTCTCTTATCAACCTTTCTCTAGAGAAAAACCTACTTGCTATCCAAGGCCTTGTAGCCCTTATGCTCGCTATGCTTCTTATAATAGTAATTTTGTTGAGCAGGTCTCATTTCTGCCGGCAGGCTCTCCAAGACCTTCGCGAGGATGGCGTCAATGGATTTTTGATTCGACCCATCACGGTTCCAGATCAAGATCAAATGCGAATTGAAACGAACGGACATAGAAACACCGCAGATGTCGTCGCCTTTAAACCCAGCCATTAGTTTATTATTCCAACAAAAGAAAGGGCTAAATATTATCACTGATTAACTAGGGAACTGGAAAAATACCTTTCTCGACGACCTCCTGTAACTGCTCGCCAATAGCCACCAACAAGATAGACTTCCAAAACTCCAAGGACGTGTTGCTAGTTTTCGATATCCTAAACGTCCACGCACCGCCCTTGTTGTTTCTCGGGTCTTCCCAGATCGGTTTGACGTTCTTCTTGAACAACAAGAATGAATCGCGCAGTTTGAGGGATTCCCAGTCAGTGTTGTTATAGACTTGCCAAAAGTCCTGTACACCACCGTCAATTAACATCTTATACTCTCAAACTTGAAGCCTACGATACTAAAAAATCAAGAATTTTACCGCATACCTGAATTGTGCTGATATTCGCCAACTCCTTCAACTGCGAAGCATACTGATCCCCACCAGCAGTCCCCGACCCCGTCTCAGCTTGATATTTATCATGCCAAAAGGTCCACTCGTGTCGTAACGGCAGCGGTCGTAGCTTCTTCAGCATAGTGTGCTTAAGTTCAGCACGGTTGCCCATACGTTCGATGACAGGGGCGTCATTGGTGGGGGATGTGGATGTTGGAGACGAGTTTTCGGGTGATGGTGGGGCTGGTGAGGTGGATTTGGAGCCCGCGGTGACCTGAAGGGCGGGGACGGAGGCGGTTGCCATTTTTACTATTGTCTATGAGGGGAGTTGATCTGGTTCTGGAGGTTAGGGGGGTTGTAGTATAGTAGCTTCGAGGTTATGGAGAACTCGGGTTCCCTTCGAAGCTTGAGACGCAGTTGGGTGGTATTATATAAGGTACTGCTGTGCGAATGCGCTAAGGTTAAATGGTACTGAAGCTAAAGAAGGTAAACGGGGATGGCGTCAATTCAACACTGGAGAACCCGTGGTCACAAGGGATTGAGGAAAAGGAATGTTCCGATGGAGAAAGGAGACTATGGTCAAAAGAAGAATGATGAAGAGAGATCGACTGTACTTGTCTTCTTAAGTAGTCTATCTACATTTGGGGGGACTGTTCAGGAGAAAAAGATGCATTGGGCCCCAAAAGCGTCGGTGGGTCTTAACTGTTCGTTAGATCGAAGAGCAGCATGGCTACCCGAGCTTTTCTGCTGCTACTACCCTGCTTTCGTCAAGTTTCAGGTTTGTTTGGGGAGGCACAAACATGGATTAGCGCCTGCATAGCCAATGGAAGCAGGTTTTTGCAGGGACCCCGAACCCTGGTCGCATTTGTGGATGGATGTTTGAAGTTTGGGCTGTGCGAATTGTACTCGTCATCCATCATGCTGTGAACCGTGAATGGACGGATAGATAGTAAGAAATTCGCGTATATTCTCGGCTTGAAGGATTCGGTGGATATCAATATATTGAGCAATTGCTGTATCAACATCAGAAAAATGTGAAGTTTCAATTGATTGGCGGGTTGACGGCAGTTGTCGTGCTGTTGTTCGAATTCCCAACGTCGATTGGATGTAAGATGTTTGAAACAGCCATTTGGTAAGCACGGCTGCAGACATCCAGGCTAACAATCCCCTATGCATGCTGTGCGACCCGAGCTGCAAGGTCCGAACCCGGTGCTCCAGGTACAACATCTGTATAGATGATCCGGTCTATATAAATACGAGGCTACGCCGTGCCAAGGCAATCATGATATCTAAACCCCACAGATGTCCCGTCCTCACGCGACTCCCATTGGTCTCGGTGTCCAATCTGCTTCCACTCTACGGAATTTTGCCGCTCTTTTACCGTTCGTTATAAGAGTGGAGTTATTGACGTTTGCTTTAGTGTTCTCCGTAGCCTCAAGTTTCTTGTTTAAGCCCCATTGCTCACGTTGTGCTTGCATACTTCGGAGCTTCGCCTCAAAATCTTCGAGTTCCCGATCCAAATCCATACTAATATCCTTATCGGTAGCTAAAGCGGCTAATAGATTAGAAGTCGGATGTTTGCTGATCGGATTAGACGCTAGTTTAGGAGCCGCTATCAATTGCTTCTTTGCCATTGTGCATGCTTGCGAGTATTTGGCCTCGAGCAGAGTAGATTGCCCGATTGCGTACTCTGACAGCCGCAGACACCTAAGAATATGAATGAGCATAGTCCTTAACCTGAAAGGGAATGGCATAAAACTTACCAAAGGTTCCGTGATAATATGCATCGAGAAACAACATCATCGAGCAGACTAGCACTGTCGGCAGCTAGTTTTCCTTTAAGGACAAGGCCGACCAGGAACTCCAGCCATTGATATGTGTATTCGCTCTCGGACTCTGCAAACTCGTCCTTATTCTCGTCTTTTGTATCTTCTACTTCCTGCATGGCTTCGAGGAAGGTATTGAAGAGACCAGATGTGAATTCTTCGACCCGAAGATCAAGATCCTGTATCAATGGCCTCCAATTTTCTGTCGTCTTATAAATTGACATCATAGACCTAGTCTCGCCGTCAGATCAGGATCCAGAATGCCAGGGGCGAGCATAACCTACCCAGTATCGTCCATGACCAGCAGATGTTCATGAACAAGTATTTCCAACAAGATATCCATACCCGCCGATTTCTTGAATATGACCTCAAGTTCCGCGCATATGTTCGCCTCGTTCCTCTCTTCTTTTCTTTTCACAGCCTCCCGATATCTCCCCTGTCCGCTTTTCTTCAAGTTTTCCCACCTTTCGAGTAAACTTTGTACCCTAGATACCCTCTCTTGATCGACAACCTCCCTCCCCCTTCCCACGGCCTCGGTATCGACGGCACCCCCAACCTCCACCTTTTCCCAATAATTCACCCACAGCCAATCCAAACCTCTTGCGCACGTCGTCCTCAACACGCCTAACGGTGGAAGCGCCTCATGTGTTGCCGCATGCCTAACATCCACAAATGACGCTGGTAATCCTAATTCCTGAGCCAGACTGAACATGGATACCGCAAAATGCGACTTTTGCGCCGGGTCTAATAGACCATTAACGAAGCGACAGATGGCGGTCGAGTAGGACATTCGGATCAGAAGTTCTGACTGGTTCGGAGTATCGTTCAGTAGGCATTCTGTCAGGTGGGAGGTAGATTCTATGGCGTGAGGGAGACGGCCACGGGATGACCAGGCCCTAATCTATTATATTCCCAATGTTAGTATATACCGATATTAATGTCGGATTGCATCGATTGGAATGTGAACATACAATTTCGAGAGCCTGCGGTCGGCCATCATAGTCGGTATTTTGGTCGTAAAGCAGTGATTTTAGATGTTTAAGGTCATCGATGGACGACCAGACGGTCAGGCGAGGTGGTTGCAGCATTTATCGCAGGATGGATTGCATAATAGAAGGAATCACAAGAACGATTGAATTCTTCGGGCGACAGAAATTTGGCATTTTCTGAAGACGGCGCCCGGGATCATGGCAATTCCCTATATGTGGGTCCCGGTGGTGCTTACATGGATATCCCGGGAGCCAAGCCGATACCGGGAGGATGCAACACCAACACGGGAGTGGATGAGAGACGTCACGATTATATTACATGTAAATTACACTGGTACTGGACTTACTCCCCTAGACGGGATAATACGGCCGAGTAATCGCGACTGCTCGAGCTCTCTGGCGCATGAGCCCGAAGTCGTATCTGGATCCCGTACGCTGTTATCAAGGCATCTCTCGGCCCGTTGCGGCGGTCCTGCAATAATTCGGATGTATGTGGGACAAGCACATACCAATTCTTGAATTCGAATTCACTACCATCTTCTCCCGTAATAATTCACAATTGAACCCTTCGGTTACTCCAAACGACGGCACCTAGCACTATAAGCAGCGATATCGAAAATACTCACAATGGCTAAGTCCAGCGACGACGATAGCGACGATGTCGGCACGCTCGACGTAAGTGACATCATACATCATGTCATACAAAACTAATTTCCAACGACCAAACTAACAATGCAATCAATCCAGGCAAACGCCCGCTCTCATTCCCTCGAAGTCCTCTTCGACCCAGCGATCCAAGTCAACAAACGGCGAAAGTCCAGTATGGTCGATTCGCACCATGTTACCACCAGTTCGTGCTTCGTGCACGAAATGCTAGAGGCGCAGAAGTTGGGTAATATCGCCTATGCGCAGAAGTTGGCGGATCCCATTGCGGCTCATTGTGTGGATGGGTTTGTGGGCGAACGGGCTGTGGAGGAAGGAGCATCGAGGATCCTGACAAAAAAGCAGTTGTCGGATATGGCGTTTGGGGTTAGGGAATTGAGTAAACATCTTGGTAATGGGTTACGCCCTCTGCTTCTTTAAGGTGGAAGGGCTATTGGCTAATTTTTTGGTATAGGGAGTTTGAAGATGAAGCTTCCAAAGAAGAATCTGAGGATTGTAGTAGTGGCGAAGACACAGAATAAGGAGAATATTGTGCATCATAAAGAACTCTTGGAGTGGCTGTTAACAGAGTTCAACGATTTTATAATGTAAGGGGCATTGTCACGACTACGAAAGTCTAAAGGGTTTACTAATCAGTGGGATATCAGATATATCGAAGACATACTAGAAGAAAACCCAACGATGGACATTAAAGGTCTAGTTGCAAAATCGGCGAGCTTTGGTGACCGAATACGCTACTGGACACCGGAGTTCTGTACCAAACACCCTCATCTTTTTGACCTCGTTATTTCTGTACGTATTTGAGGTGGGTCTCCGATGCTGGTGATATTATCTCAACTAATTGAATGGTACATCTAGCTTGGAGGAGATGGCACAGTTTTATACACTAGCTGGCTATTCCAGAAAATCGTCCCACCCGTCATATCATTCTCTCTTGGATCACTCGGGTTCCTCACGAAGTTCGATTTTGGGAAATTCAAGAGCATACTACGAGACGCCTACCACGTTGGAATAACCATAAGCTTGAGAATGGTCTGCCGCCCACCATACACATTACATATATTACAAGGAAAATTAATAGAAGAAACAGAGATTCGAATGTACAGTCATGCGCGCAAACCACAAAGACCGCAACCGTGACATTTGCCACGAAATCTGCGAGCGTGAAGATGAAGAACCAACACACAAGCCCGAAAAGTCTTTCACCGTTCTAAACGAACTAGTAGTCGACCGTGGTCCTAACGCTACTCTTTCGTCAACCGAATTATTCGGTGACGATGAACATTTAACATCAGTACAGGCAGATGGTATATGCATCGCCACACCGACTGGATCTACGGCTTATTCATTAGCCGCTGGTGGAAGTTTAAGTCACCCGGATAATCCAGTGATGCTGGTCAGTCCGATTTGTGCGCATTCGCTGAGTTTTAGACCGATTATTTTGCCGGATTCGATGGTTATTAGGGTTGCCGTACCTTATGATGCGAGGACGACAGCGTGGGCGAGTTTTGACGGGAAGGAGAGGGTTGAATTGCATCGTATGTGCCTGTTCATATGTTCGTTGATTATGGCGGATTTACGGCTAACAATGGGTGTAGAAGGCGATTATGTTACAATTGCAGCATCGAGGTTCCCATTTGCATTTATCCAGTCGAAGCCCCATCAGGGCGATTGGTTTGATAGTTTGAGTAGGACTCTTCAAGTAAGTTGCTCCTCTATCATTTCAACGAGGTCACGTCTAAAAAGCTTATTTCTATAATACAGTGGAACTCGCGAACTGCCAGGCAAAAGGCCTTTGATACCGATGGTGCCCAGCAAGGGAATTAAGTTAATTAAGACAGTCACCTTATTTAATCCTCCCCTTGACTCCAACTTGTGAAACAGCTTTTACAAGTGGAAGTCCAGGCGAACAATTACCGTCGTCGAAGTTCACAGATATGCCATAACAATAATAAAGAAACAACTAGCTAGAGGCTACTACTATAAGACTATTTCATCGAAATAATAGCTTCAGAAACAGCCCCATAGCATACCACCGACATTTTAACATCTTCAATTTATGATCCCGAAACTGTGTTGTCATGTAAATTCAACATGACGTCTATCGACGTAGACAGTTTAGTGCGGGATACAGTAAACGCTCCAATTGCAAACCCACAATTCGCAAATTACCCCAACTTTTCGGCGCAGCCGTCTCGTTACCCGGTCATTTGTATCCACCCGAAGCCCGTACGTGATATAGCTCGTAAACCACCAATTGTCGATTACAAAGACACTCGCCCACTTGACTTCCATTTCCATTTGAATTCTCCACCATATGAATTTCTCACTCAGAGCAATACGAGCTACAGCCGCCTCTCCACTCCGAAGGTTTACAACTACCGTAAGTTTACTTATTATCGCCTTTGAGGTCGCGATAGTACGATTTGACAGCTATCCGACGGAATCCAAGGCGAGCGGTGTAATATCTCACCGTGACCACTCTGACAGCTTCGTAACTAATCCTTGTTCGAACGTCTAGAACATCCAACGACGAACAATGCATATTCAATCAATTCCCATGTGTTGGTTGTCCTTCGAAGCATGTATACTATGATGAAGGATATATAGACTAATCTGTGAATTTATAGGGACGGGAAGTCATGATAACTACGCTTATGTAGTTATCGATGATAAGACTAAGGACGCTTATGTCGTTGATCCGGCTAATCCGCCCGAGTGAGTGAATCCCTTCTACTCCGTCAACGTTAACCCCATGCGTGAACTACCGCTTGATACTGATACATTTTGATTTTTCAACAAAGAGTCCTACCGGTTCTTAAGAAGCTGATTGACAGCGGTGAGATCAATTTCAAGGGCATCATCAATACCCATCAGTACGTCCACCATTCACCAGGAATATGAAAAAAAAAGGTATCTAACTATATTTCCAAGTCACCGTGACCACGCTGGTGGCAATGCGGAAATAGTAAGTAGCGATTATAATCTAAATATTCTTATATTAAATAAGTATATATTGCTAACTATATCAGTTAAAACAATACAAGCCTATCCCCGTCATCGGCGGCAAGGACTGTGCCGAAGTCGACGTAATCCCGAAGCACAATGAGACCTTCAAAATTGGCGAAGGCATCAATGTTAGGGCGATTCATACGCCTTGTCATACTCAAGATAGTATTTGTTACTTCATGGAGGATGGAGAGGATAAGGTTGTGTTTACGGGTGACACGCTGTTTATTGCCGGTAAAGCCTTATGGAATAATCAATTAATGTTGTTAGATAAGCAATGGCTAATAATATATGTCGGTATAGGATGCGGAAGGTTCTTTGAGGGTACGGCAGAGGAGATGCATGAGGCTTTGAATAATAGGCTGGCGAAGTTGCCAGAGGAGACACGAGTTTATGTGGGTATTCTATATCACACGGTATAAACTATTAGAATATCGTTACTGATGTTGTGGCTGTAGCCTGGCCATGAATACACCAAATCCAATATCAAGTTTGGGAAGTCAGTTCTTGACACACCAGCCGTCCGCGACCTCGTTCAGTTCTGCGAGGAGAATGAGCAAACACAGGGGAAATTTACGATCGGAGATGAGCTGAAGTATAATGTTTTTATGAGGGTTGAGGTATGGACTATATCTACTTATCCTAGCACTCTTTTTCCCTGAATAGTTGAGTTGATAGCTGATAACATGGTCTATAGGACCCTGATGTTCGAAAGGCGACAGGAGAGACAGACCCACTGAAGGTTATGCAAAAACTGCGGGACATGAAGAACAACTTCAAAGGCTAGATATAGGTATAGACCTGTAATCTGGAAAGCCCTCTTCCATGGATCCAACGACAAGTGACTTCCTCGTCAAGTGCTTGAGTGTGTTGTTACTGTTGGAAGACGACTTCGTATCGGCTTAAATTCAATAGAAATGCCATTGATGATAAATGGATCGATGGAGTTGCCTATCTCCGCTGTCTAATGCCGAATGATAGGGATCATTCACAGTAACTTTAGCCATATGATGGCCGGCTTGTTGGGGTCAATCCCATATAATAGTGATTACATACACAACCTTCAGTAGAGCACAAAGCAGCGAACGCGGGGCGCCGTGTATTAATTTCTACCTCTCCCAACCTTCCAGTACAGTTGCTGGCGATAATCTATTTATTCTCTTTCCCTTGTAAACTTCAGGCTTCACCGACTTCGATTAATATTGATTCAGATTCAAATGACCAAAATTCCTATCCATAGGCCGCTCACTCTATTGGCTGCAGAATAATCACAACTTTCCTTCATCCACCAAAACAAGCCCGACGTCTCACTTTAGCTACCGAACGTACCCCGAACCATCCGGGTCCCGGTGTCCCTACTTGATGACGGATACCAACCATACCGCCGCTCATCAAGCTCAAGCGCAAGCCTCCACATCCCACAGGCCGCTTTCGAGTTCGGGCGCTACATCTTCGAATTCATCCCACAAGAAACGAAAGCCATCCACCGGCAGCCCGTCCGGCCCCACCAGTAGACACCACAAGTCCACATCCTCAGGTGCAGGTACTAGTAACGGTAACCACGTTTCTTCCGAAAAACACTTCCAAAATCCTGCCAAACGCCTGAAATCCGGAGACTCCCACCCAATTTCCCCGCCGCCTTCTGGCGTGCCACCAATCACCGACATGTGGGCGAGTTCGCCGCCTCAACCGTCCCATGCCACTAACAACGTCACCGCGACCACTACCACCACCAAGAATGCAATCGACTTGACAGCCTCACCACCTTCCAATCCCAAATCAATGTACGCTCAACCATCCGCCTTACCTCCAAAGAACGGAACCAAGAAGATCTTAGTAAAGAACTTCAAACAACGGCCTGCAGGCGTACCGGACGAATGGGTGAATAAAACTCTTGATCTGCTAGATGGCGCGTTGACGGCTGTGTTTGAAGATAAAGATGATACGACCCGGGGTACCAGCAGTGAGGAGATTTATCAGGGTTGTCAAAGTCTTTGTCGGGCCGGGAAGGCGCCGTTGATTCATGAAAGGCTTGTGGCGAGGTGTAGAGACCATGTGGCCGGCCCGTTGAGGGATGGGATCAGTAGTCGGGCGGTGGGAACGGATGAAGAATTGGTTAGGGTTATAGAGGGGGCGTGGAAGAAATGGCAGGAAAGATTGGTGAGTTTTCTTAGCGGTATCTGGCCAGAGTCTAGGAATTATTATGCTGATTGTTTCTGGGACTTGATAGAGAGCTATTCAAATATTGTTTTTCTACTTAAATCAATCTTACCTGTACCCCGCACCGGATAGAGAGCAGATATGGGACATGGGACTGCAGCTATTCAGCACGCACATCATCACAGATACGAAGTTTAGAGGACGGTTCCTGGGTGGAGTGTTCAAGCTATACGAAAACGACCGAAAAGGAGAGACTGATCTCGATAATAGCAATCTACTCATGGCTAGCATTCGAATACTCTCGAACCTAGGCCTCTATTCTTCGCTATTTGAACCTCGTTTCATCGATGTATCGGAGGGATACTACCGACTGCTTGCCGAAGAAGAGGCCGATGCGGATGATGTAGCACGATATGCTCGTCAATGTGCATCGCAGATACAAAAGGAGATCCAAAGAGTTGAGGTATTCAACTTGGAGACGACTACGAAGAGAGATTTGATCACGATCATTGAGAAGGAAATGATTCTATACCATCTGCCCGATCTAACGGACCCATCGGGGATTAGGTCGTTGATTGCGGGCAATGATGTCGAATCGCTTGCGGTCATCTACTCTGTGATCGATAGGGTAGAAGACGCTGGGTCGAAAATAAGGCCCATTTGGTCCAAATACATCAAAGAGAAAGGAGCGGCGATTGTGACGGATTCTGAAAGCACAGATATGGTTCCGGCTCTGCTCTCGCTGAAGAACAGCTTGGAGGGTATTCTGAAGAACTCATTTGCTAAGAACGTGGATCTTGGACACTCGCTGAGAGAATCGTTTGAAACTTTTATCAACGAGCAGAGGAAGGGAGCAGGTTATAAACAGAACGCAAGGCCATCGGAAATGATTGCCAAGTATATGGACCTGTTACTACGAGAGGGTATCAAGGCTATCTCGCGGAACTCAGCTGCTCCGGAGGAAGACGAACAGATGATGGGTATGGGAGACGAGGATGCCCTGCTGGGGAACCAATTGGATCAAGCACTTGATTTGTTCAGATTCATTCACGGCAAAGATGTGTTTGAGGCCTTTTACAAGAAGGATTTGGCACGAAGGTTGCTTATGCAGAGAAGCGCCAGTGCCGATGCCGAGAAGGCGATGTTATCGAAATTGAAAACGGAGTGTGGTTCTGGATTTACAATGAACTTGGAGATCATGTTCAAGGACATTGATATTTCGAGGGAGAACATGGCGTCGTTTAAGCTTACTAAGGCAGCTATGGAGAGGACCGATAGCATAGATCTCCAGGTGACAGTGCTTTCGCAAGCTGCATGGCCAACGTATCCGGAAACTACGATAACTGTGCCGGAGAGCGTGGCGGAGTATATGAACGCATATCATTCATACTATACATCTAAACATAAGGGACGGAAGCTAGCATGGAGAAATGCTCTTGCCCACTGCGTTCTTAAGGCGAACTTTCCGAAGGTATTAATCACATCATCGCCCTCATATTTATCTTGCGAAATACGCTAAATATCGTGCAAAACTCGTAGGGCAGGAAAGAACTTTCGATGAGTGCCTTCCAGGCGGTGGTTCTATTGTTATTCGATAACGATAAGAAACCGCTGTCCTACGAAGATATCAAGTCCGCGACTTCACTCCGTATGTCCCAATTCCCACAGTCTTGAAATAAGTATACATACTAACCAGTCGTCTCCAGCCGATGCCGAACTAATCCGCACCCTTCAATCCCTCGCCTGTGCCCGCGTCCGACCTCTCACCAAACATCCAAAGGGCAAAGACATCAACCCAACCGACACTTTCACTGTGAACCTTGGCTTCAACGACCCCAAAATCCGTATCAAGATTAATCAAATCCAACTAAAAGAAACTAAAGAGGAAAACACCCAAACCCACGAACAGATAGCCCAAGACCGACAGTATGAAACTCAAGCAGCTATCATCCGCATCATGAAGAGTAGGAAGACAATAGGGCATAACGACCTGATTACCGAGGTTATCAATCAGACAAAGAAAAGGGGTGTCTTGGATATGGCCGATATCAAGAAGAATATTGAGAAGTATGTTTCCAGATGCAGTTACGTTTTAAGTAGGAGGGGTTTTCTAATAGATTTTCGAATACAGGCTCATTGATAAAGACTACATGGAACGCACGGAGGACAATACCTACGCTTACTGTGCTTGAAATGTAGATTAAGCCCTTAATGCCGACCATGGAGCATCTAGGACCGAGTCTTCTGAGATAACCGTCGGATGGAGCGTCGGCTTTGTTTCCTTTCCCTTTCTTCAAAGCGAATTGTTATTATCATCTCGAAATATTAATCCATATAGTTCTTTTTTTGTTTATATCTTTATTTTTGGAATTGGCGTCAGCATTCACTTTCTTTGACGGTTTCGTTCTTAGCAATACCCACAGAGAGAATGGTTAGACGCGTTTGCTTCGTGTGTGGGTTCCATTCCTTTTTTCTGTAGGCAATTATTTTTATTTATTTTTTCCTTTCATAGTATTTATTCGACTAGACGACTATATGCAATCAGAGCATGGGTTATAGATGAGGGATTGATGGATAGAAATTGAAACGTTTTATGAATTAGCTACAATAGCCATTGGTGAAGGTCGCAACGTTAGGAACGTATGTGAGGACGTTAAGCATCGTTAAGCACGCTAAACAACAGGAGACGCCGAAACAACCAAACCCCGAAGCCAGAGTCAACAAAACAATGCCAAAAGGAAGCATATAAGAATCTCTCAAACCTTCCTCGCTCGCCCGACCCTCGTAACCGGCCCACCCACCTCCTGCGCTGCAACCGTGCTCTTAACCACCACCCGTCCCTTCAATGCTCCACCATCATCCACCATTTTCAACTTTTCAAACAATTTCTTCCTCTCTGCTTCGGCTTCCGCATCAACGTAGTGCACTAGTTGTGATAGCGGTTGTTGTTCCGAATCGGGATCTAGTTGTAGATTCCTGGGTCCCGATTCTGGGTTTGAATCGTAGATCATGCTTTCGCCGAAGTCGAGGTTGTTACCTGTTACGGAATTCGCCCGAGAGAGGGAGGTTAAGCCGTATTTGTATTTTGAAGCAGTGGTGGTAGCAGTGGTATCAATGCTATCATGTCCTTCTGGTGGGTTTGATTGTAAAGAGTTATCTCTGGACAAGCTGTCTCCGGCTAGTTGTAAAGCACTTTCTTCACTTGTAGAGTTCGCACGGCCCTGTAGTTTTCTAGGAGGTCGACGTAAAGGTGGTTTGTTCTCCTGTTGTTTTACGCATCGTAGGATTTCTGTGAGGTTGTTTTGTAATAGACTTCCGTTGTTACGTGGTCCATCTTTATCGAATAGTAATGGTGGAACAGTAGGGAGAAGTTGTGAAGGTGACTTCTTTGCTGGTGATTTCAGGGTCATGAATTTGGATTTTGAAGGGGTGGTGGATAAACTTGCTGGTTGTGATTTTGATGTTGAAGGTTTTCTCTTTTCCTCCGCGATTGGGGAGATTGAGAGTGGGCGCATACGGGCGGTGGTTTCTTCGACGTCTCGGGGGATGTCGATGTCCTCGATGATGAAGGGGTTATTACTATCTCGCTGTGGAAGAGAGTGAGATTCCTGCGCCGGCTTGACAGTTCGTGATTGTACGAATAATGGAACCTTTGGTTTCTTCGGGATAGCAGTGGCGTCGAGTTCCTTCATCTCTGGCTTCTTGACGATATATTTCCCTTCTAGCCATCTTTCTTTCCTTTTCATACTCATCTTGAGCCAAGTGTCGGTTACCACGAAGACTCCGCTCGTCCGCCATGCGCGTCGTATTTCGCTAGAGAGGTGTTTAGGACCACTCGCTGCCGCCTGTGATGCCGTTTCGGTCGTTGTGACAAAATGCGTAATTGGAATTTCGCTATCGAAGGACGAAGTTACATATCCGCCGAGGTAGAATACCGCCTGTTCTAATTTGTCTCGGTCTTCCTTGCCGCCAAAAGGTTCTATAATCAGCTTTTAACTTCTTTATATATAGGATGTGCTATAACAGTGGCTTTATCCCCTCAGCCTTCTTAACAATGAATTAAGACTAACTCACTTTGACAGCAGAATCGAATTTGACGGTAACATCTTCCAAGGCGGTAGATCCTTCCTTCTTGACTTCTACCCCGCCATCCTTCTTTTCGATGATTGGTTTGGTGTTTAAAAGGTACTTCTTGAACGGGATGAGTTCGCCCTCGGAAATACACTCTAGTAACCATTCCTGCGAAACGATCGGGATCCCCCAAGCTTCAGCAGCTTTCACTTTATCTTTGTGTCCAGATTTATCTGCCGAATTAACGATCAATAGGCTTCTAGCCTTGTAGACCTTTTCGCAGAACTCTGCTCCAAGTTTGCCAATCGCTTTCGTATAGTGTAGGTAATCAACTCCGTCGAACTTCGTAACCGAGACCGTCAACTTCTCGAATCCTGAGATGTTGTGTCGTTTCATAGGTCGTCCGAGTAGGTATTCGTCCGGTTCGATAAATCTTTCCTCATGCAAACACCTTTCTAGCCACCAAGCTGTAACAATCTGTACCGCCTTTGAAGCATCCGAGATTTTTGGACAGTCGGCTTGGATGTAGGTATCAGGTACAACGATCACATACCGACTAGCCGGGGCCTCGAATAGATCCTGCAAAGCCGGGTATGTATTCCCATCAAACCCTCTAATGATATCTCGTATTCGACTCTCTTTATCAGCATCGAACCCATAAACGTGAAAGCCCTTGTTGTGAAACATCTTTTTGGGTACCTCGGGCTGCAGATCTGACATTGACATGCTCGCACGAACGTTGACGTACGGCGCATCGACAGGACCTGTAGTCGAGCTCCCAGCTTTGCTGCTAGTTCGCTGTGGTGCATCGGAGCCCCATTCATTCGGTTTATCGACCTTGACAGCTTTGGTGCCCATGATATCGCCCCATAGAGTCTGACTCCCACTGCTTAATCGATCTGAAGCCGCTCGTTTGATCTTCCTTTTAGCTGGATCGGATTTAACTCTTCCGTCGCTGCCCCCTGATCCTTCTCTCTCCGACAGCTTTCTTTTCCCTGTCGCAGATCGAATCCATGCTCCCTGACCACGTTCCGAAGCCGGAAGATCGAACGAAAAGTATGCTTCATCTAGAGACATCCCTCTTTCCACGCTTTGGTGAAGCCATTCGACGCTGACGATGCTAATACCCCATTGCTTTGCAAATTGGTATTTTTTCCCTTCCGGATTGGAAGCAACGAGGTGAGTGACTTGTTTGGTCAGATCGCCGCTGTAGGTTCCACCGTTTTCTTCAGTGATTTTTTGGATCTTATGCCGTTCCTTTTCTGTAAAGTATTTGTTAGATACCATCTAATCCCTCTCGTAGGTGGTAAAGTTTGGAGGTTTACCGTCATTAATGTTCGTAAGGCATATCCTCAAACCACAAAACGGTGGAAACGCATGTTCAACTTCCAAGTCATGAACCGGAATACTCTTCGTGGCAACCCAAGCTTCATGTGCCTTTTCGATAAAACTGATTCGCATGGGCTTAACATCGGGTCGTTGTTTTGCGACATAGCGGTATTTTGGGGTATTAACGTCGCCGACGATTAGATGCGTAGCATCTGAGGTTAGGTCTTGTTTCCAAACGGCGCCGAGGTCGGTGGCTTTGGAGGTTATTTCGCTCTAGAAGGCCGAGGTAGAGAGTTAGTGAACTATTCTTTTTCGATGGTTTTGGGTTAAATTAGAGAATTGAAGGGGGTTATTTGGAAGGATCGTACGCGGATATCGGCAGAGATGGAGGTACAGCAGAGGATTAGGCCTTTAAATGGGTAGTCGGCCGCTGTTGTGCCTTCATCGCCGGCACCCATTGTTGTCGTATCGCATGCAGGCCAGGTCTGAAAGAGAATGGTTTGTAAAGGGAGCTTTAACCAAGCGTATTGTAAATGTAATCGTAGGTTACAATTATATTAGTAAGATAGCAAAAAGATAGCGAATACGAGGGAGATGCAGCAGAGCTGAACTCGAGGTAGTTTTAGAGGGAAGGTGGGAAAGCGATGGATAGAAGCCAAAATTCTCGAGGCTGTCAAAGTCGAGATGTCGATGTCGAGAAACAAGGCACGTTCTGGTCGCACATCGAATCGCGTGGTCGCCATAAACATGGTCACGTGGATAGGAAAGGTTGCCTGAATCGGCTGGAGCTCGAAATGCAACAGCAACAACATGTGATTCAAGTCTCAAGTTACGATAGATCGACTGGGACCCAGTGTTGGCTTCTCTGGGTACATGGATGAATTTGAGCGCCTTTACCCATGATTGGTTTGTTAATCTATAGTGTTAGCAGAATATCATATTATATCTGCATCGAAAACTCAAGCTTATTGTTCTAGTTGTCCTTCGAAAGATATTTCGACCGCATCCATACCCAAATTTATTAATCATGTAAAATTCTAGCCTCTATAAAGCTCGCGAACTACAAACAACCAAATGTCTTCAATAATTTACCATCGTTTTACGATTTTAGATAATACATTTTCGTTCCCTAGCGTAGCCTAGTGGCAACCTTCCAGGCTCTATATTTGTAATTTATAATTCCAAAACCAACTACATTTGAGAAATGCGAGTCGTTACTGATTACAGTGGTAATTACGACTCTTCTTCGGTTACCAGTGGCATTGGATATGTAATATGTGATTGAGTCAGGTATGGTCTCGTATATTAGCCTCCATTAACTGACACATTCCCCTAAATATAATTATAGGTCCACGAAAAGAAGGAGATTCTGTCTGCCTTAAAAAGCTTCGAGTTCATGGTACCGGTTACGCCACAGGTTATATAACACAAGGCTAAGGTTATATATAATTAAATGTTAGTCTCGAGTTAGACGTTATAAACGGCGCCAATTTGATATCTATAGCTCAGGGGCATGTTCTAGTTGCACCACAACTTAGCATGGAAATTAACAAAACGGTCCGAATATATCAACAAAACACTTGCACCATGCGTATCAGCTCTTCGCAGTAGACTTAGTTGAATACAATCGAAAAACAAGTTAGCCTGTAGTCATAGATACACTCTCGATCGCGATCGTCCCAAAAGATTTTGGACGGGCTGCACTGGCCTTGTAAGCCGCTCAGGATCCACAAAATGATCACGTTCTATTAAAAATAATTCAACATTATGGCATCAATAGTTTTTTGATTTTGACAAAAAACCAGCGAAATGTTTTCACATAGATAAAGCAGAACTGTTATCAGTTCAACATTCAGCTGATGCAGCTTCGTGCTCTTGTTCCGATAAGAAACGATATTTGTGTTGAAACTCCAAGAACCAACCATCACACCTCGGTACCACATCCCGAAAATCGAAGATCCATCATGTGGCCAGAGACCCCCATTCTTCACTTCGTTTCCAAAGCTTCAGCAGATCGTTTCAACAGGACCCTTTATCTTGTCTCATGACCTTTCATCCCGCTTCTCGCCCCGTTGTCCGAGTCATCATGGCCGCATCTTTATATCTCGCTAGCTACTTAAGTAGCTATATGTTGCACAGCCGTTGCGTTTCCGCGATATATCTTGTCGATGGCATCGTCGGAGCACAAGATCGCCGTCGAAGCGGTGGCGCCCGGGTCACCGGATGATCACTAGTTCCGAGACTTGCGCAGCTGGCTATGGCTGACATGCATGTTATAAAGTATTCGTCTACGGATACCAGGTACTGCCAGAATACCTCCAAGGCACAACGTTTCATGAAACTGGTTGGTCGGTGCTTGCTAAGAACGCGGGGATCTTAACAAATTTGCAAGGCTTATTTTATCTGCTTGATTTGGGTTATCATATTCCAGTCTTTACGGCGGCTGCGCTGGCGGGTCGTTCGCGTTATACGAGAATGCGGCGCTGCAGCCCGCCGCCAGGTCGGCCTAGATCTTGGCTTTTTTAATTTTTGTGTTCAAGTTTTGGCCGATGACCTAGGCTGCATACACGACCACTAAGATGCAACTGAATTCAACTGAAGGAAACAAACATTGCCTTTGCCCTCAGGGTATCACAAAGGAGCATGGGGCCTGGGCTGTTGAAGGTATCCACTTTACATGTTTCTCGCTTCACCTTTTATCAAGAGCGGTTTCGCTTCGAAGCATTTAAAAAAAAAAATTGCCAAAAATATGGTCACGACCCTGTTTGTAGGGAACCGGCTGCAGCATGACGTGACCACATCTGGATGAGGCTTGCATATTGACAACAAAAGCGAAGGAAGGGGCCACAGTGGGGCGATGATGTCGGATGCCGAGTCGTCCACCAAGAAAATGCCTAGGGCTGTGTTACGAATCCCATTGACATGGGATACTGGATCTCTGTAGAATTGTCGAGGATATTGATTTAAAGGATCGATTTGAGACTCAAGGTTTTTTAGAGAGCCAAGACTGGGTTTTTAGGCCGTACTTCGTCGGAGTTCCTGTGACAGGTTTTTTCTTTCTGATATTGCATGTTGGCTAAGTCGCTATGATGAAATAGACATTATAGTACTTCGACAGGTAGCCTATTTCTCACTTTGTCTCTGGAACGCTAAGAAAGATACCTTGGAATAGTTATCATTTACCGAACGAGCCGGTTTCTTATACCTGAGCATCCCAATGCACTAATTAGCTCCAATCGACATACTATAACTTTACATCCTTTGATTCCCTACAAGGAGCGACGATATTAAATCTTTAAGAAAATAAATTTTGCCTCTACAAAGACCAATTCTCCAACTTCCGGACAATAATTCCGCGGATCAGGCATCGATATCCTTCTGGCAGTGGACTGATCCTGCGGCATTGACTGTCGTTGATGGCACATGCGCTCTTTGCTCAGGGCAAGCTCATTAGTTCTTTAAGCCTTTTGATCACGTAGGTCAGAAACATCCAGATATCCGGTATCTCGCGGGGCCGTTTCGATCCCATTGGCCGATTGACACTAGTACACTATGAAACCTTGCTATTTCGTATGGCCTTTCGTATCATCTACACCTGTCAACGCTAGACTCTCACCGCATGTTTCCTGCTAAACCTGTGCACTTTATAGCTGTCAGATTTTCTACTTGTTAAGCTCGATTCGAAGCTTGAGATTCTGTTCGTAGCACATAATTACTACGCGATTGTACGGCGATCCAACTTTTCGAGGGAAAGTCTTCTGGTCATTTCTTTGGACGCGAATACACATCCTTCGAGGTGAGTTTAGGCCCCACATCATTCGGGATCGGGACAATCGGACGTTTTTTTTTCTAACGACAAACAAAATCGTAAAAGCTTACCTATTATATTCGCGCGAGCTCCGGTCCATTCCTTTTCCTTGTTGAAGAAACCTGAAGAAATTTTTTTTCCACCTTTACCGACGTGGCAGCTAGTAAGGGAGGAGGTATCGAGTACTTGGCCCGCCTCGTTCCCATTGGAAACAGTTACATAAGTTTTTGAAGAATTTGGTACGTGAAATCGAGCTTGAGAGGAGCCAGCCCATTTATCGCAACTGTGGTTTTTGCGCCGAGTCCCCACACACTTTAATTTTTCGTTTACTCCTCCCCAGACAGTCAGATCTTGGCTCGTTTCTTCTGATGAAGGCTTGAGCATTGGCGGCATGACATGAACTGGTACTGGCGCTGCCTGCCGAACCGTGTCCCTGTTTTGCCATGCGAGTGTTGTCATTATGGCGAAAATCTTGCCTCGAGACAACTTAATTGGTGCTTGGACGTGCCGTGCGAAGAGAAAGGCGTCGATGGTGAGAGCCAGAGAGCTCGAGCGAATGGAAATGCCGCCGGTCGACGACGCATGAGACTTCAGATCACAGTTCCATCCTAGCCACCCCACCCTGCCCAGACCTATTGGCCAGCTGAGCTGCACCTGGTCCAGGAGCCTGGCCCACCATCCATACCTGCATACATACAGACTGTCCATTATTCATGTTCGCTGCTGCTTGACTCGTTGATTAGCTAACTCCTCGGTTCTTTCAACTCTGATGTTGAGTATATCGTCGATGGTGGATATCGTATCATCAAGAGAACCAAGAAGAGAGAGGAAACAAAAGTCACGCTCGTGTCAGCTAGTGATCAAAAAAAAGAGAACTAGGGCAGCATCCTAAGCAAGCATGCAGACTGCCCCTCAGGCGTCGATAGGTATACTATTATACCGACACTTATCTCTCCCTCTCTCTCTCTCTATTTTTTTAAATAGTTCCTTGAGAGTGTCGTATGGCAATATAATTACGACTTGGCTAGTTGGCTTTCTTCTTGTTTCACAAAATCCATTTCCTCTCCCCCTCTTCTTTCACATTTAAATTTATTTTATTTCCATCTCCCCTCTCGATTCGATCCGCTGCTTGGTTCGCATTGATATATTACTGGAAACGACAATCAGTTGGAGAAAAAATAACAGCATCTCGTGTTTGGCGTTTTGGATTCCCGCTGCCTGAAAGCCTTTCCCTCTCGCTTCCCATGTCAGCCCCAAAATATTGAACCAGGGAGCACATCCAAAACATACAAACTTACCAGGCGTATCCGAGGTTTGGTCGACGTGTGTGGATAAAAGACTTCAGACATCCATCTCATCTCCGAAAGGGCAAGGAACTTTCGGACCAGCAAGTCAAGCGAGACCCAGACCTTCCTGGCCTCATCCTGCACTGTTTGCTGCGCTAAGACACACAAGCAGAAATCCAATAGCACCATCCTATGCCTTTTGCTTTGGATTTTCATGTTCACCATTTTCAGCTGCAAACAGGCCTAAGTTCCCCGGCCATTTCCATTTTTATCTGACGACTTGACTTCATAAGCCAGGTTGTTTCTCCCTCACGGGACTTTCTCTGTTCAGTTGGATCTTTTATTTAAATATACCTGCTGGTATATGTGTATCCGCTGCACATCTTCCCAATCCTCCCTTTCCGCAGCTTCGCTTTTGTTTGTTGGTTTAAGGTCTAGTCGGCTGCGCAGTTGCCCGCTGTGGATGCTCTGCTTAAGCTCGGATCTTCTCGCTTACCCTTCAGACTAGTTAATAAGTATATTAACTGGGCCCGCCTGAGTTTCCCTGTTTAGAGCATCGAGGTCGTATTTTTGGTCAGCTCTGCATTGCTTTAATTTTATACCCAAAAAGAGTTATATTATTATATAGAAGGGACGAAAGGATGCCAAAATGGTGAATCCGCAGAGGAACAGTGGAGGCCTTCTTACTGACAGGACGTCTACCTCAGCATTATCGTCCTTACCATCTCTCCCTGCTTCCAATAACGTTAATACTCAGCAACAGTCGACTTCGACTTCGACATCATCGTCCAGACGGAGAACCATTCACATCTTCCAGGGCCAAGGTGCCAGTGCGGACAACACGCCCGACAACACGTCGTCCCCAAACTCCCAAAGACCATCCGGACGAAGGAAGTCCAACCCGAACAACGTCGTCCTTAAATTCCCCCGGTTCGCTCCCAGGGCCACTGCAAAACGTCTATTTCAACAGATCGTATCTTCTACTCCCTTTTCGACCTCTCAACCCGTAGACATCAGACCATCGCCACCATCTCCTCCAGCGGCTACTGAAATAATTTCCCCTCCTCAGTATTTTCCTACTGTTGCCGCTCCCTCCACAACACAAAGACCCACTACTACTTCCACCGCCACTCGTAATAGTAACCCACCTGCTTCGGCAGTGAATACCGGAAGGATGTCCCCTTCAACAATGGTAGCTTTAGGCGGCGGAAGCACTGGCCGAGTAGTTGCGATTGGTGGTGGGAACACAGGAATCCCATCTCACCAACATGCTTTACTGGGACAATCACCTAGAAGTAGTGGCACATCGCTAGCTACCCGTCATGGCAGATCGGGAAGCGTGGTTTCTACGATATCGTGCCCCAGCGAGAAACCGCTTGCTAGCACGAGCGGTGGTCAGGTGACTCTCGATATCCGGCTTGCAGAGCCCTATTTGTTTTTACAAGGTTATGATTCGCATCATCAACATACCGTCGGTGGGCCGGCGTTGCTTAGAGGAACATTGGTTGTGAAGGTTGCAAAGGCTGCAAAATTTAAGTCTATAACTTTGACCTTTAAAGGTCGTGCTAGGACGGATTGGCCTGAGGGTAAATTTTTTTTCTATTTAAATTTCATATTTTACGAAATCGAGAGCTAACATGGAAATCCAGGTATTCCACCGTCAAAGACGACTTTCTACGAAGAGAAAGATATCATGACACATCACTGGCCTTTCTTTAACGCCCAATTCGCTGCTGCCGAAACCACATATGGAGCCGATGCTACCAGACTACTTGCTCCTGAGCCAGATCATAGACCGTCTCGTTCCCTCAGTGGAACGCCTGGAACCAGTGCTATCGGGTCTTTGGCTAGGACATCTTCCCCGATCGGTATCTCAGCCGCATCTGCCACTCTTGCAAACGCCACCCTCGCGAATGACAAGAGACTTTCCTTACAACTAAATCAGCGGAGTAGTTTTGGCAGAAGCGAATCTCCGGGTCGTTCTGTTGCTTCTAAGGGTTACAAGCTGTTCCAGCCTGGTGAATACACTTACAATTTTGAGCTACCGATCGAAAATATTCTTCCAGAGACAATCCAATGCGAGCTGGGAAGCGTCAAGTATGAACTTGAAGCCACAATCGAACGAGCCGGTGCCTTCAGGCCCAATTTAGTGGGAAAGAAGGACGTCATATTAATTCGATGCCCCGCCGATACGAGCTTGGAGCAGATTGAACCAATCGCTATCAGTCGTAACTGGGAGGACCAGCTGCACTACGATATCGTGATTTCTGGGAAATCGTTCCCGATGGGGTCGCAAATCCCAATTGCCTTCAAGTTAACACCACTGGCCAAAGTTCGCTGTCACAGGATCAAAATATATGTCACTGAGAACGTTGAATATTTCTGTCGAAACAAGAAGGTTCATCGTATTGAACCGACGAGGAAAATACAAATTTACGAGAAGAGGGCTGACGGAGCTGCCTACGGTTCCTACCCTGGTTCGTCGGTCCGCGTGACAGCCGGTGGCCGCCATGGGGATCCGGATAACCCGGATTCCGAATTGGGACCCGACCAAAGACTCGGAGACAATTTGCTTGGTGACTTGGAGGGAGATACCATTGGGCCTACTGAAATGGAATTCAATGTTCGACTTCCAGGGTGTGGCGCGAAGGAGGGCAAGATCCACTTTGACACAACTTATAAGAATATTCAAGTCCATCACTGGATCAAGGTAAGACTTTTCTCGCCTGCATTAATCACACCATGTTACAGAAACTAATGGGTCGCTTTAGATCGTGATGAGACTGAGCAAGGTTGATCCTAACGACCCTAGCAAGAGACGTCACTTTGAGATCTCAATTGACTCTCCCTTCCACATCCTATCATGCAAGTGCTCGCACGCCAACATCTCGCTGCCAGCATACTCGGACCGTGATAACAACCAACAACCCGCCACTTCTTGCAATTGTCCTGGCTCTAGTTTAGGACGAAATACTCCTTTGCTATTCGGAAACGTTGAAACTGCTCTCCCCGATACTGCACCGGATGGTACAGCTCGGCCGATGCATCTTCTACGCGCACCATCTTTTAATCCACCCGCATTCGATGATGATATCGCACCACCACCATTGGCTACACCGCCTCCACAGTACGATACTGTGGGAAGTGGGCTAGCTGACTACTTCGCTCGTCTCGCTGACCAGACTGCAGATGATGACGACACGGAGGAGGACGACAGCCCCGGCGAGAATCTTGCAGTTACGTCGCCCACTCGTCTTGCTCGAAGCTTAGACGAGCGTAGGACCTGGGTGCCGGCTGCATAACTCTAAAATTACCCACCATTTTTCAAATGTGATGGTCATCAATATTCGCAATGATGATCATATCACAACAATGGCCTCTCGTTATACATACCATCTCATTTTGTTTATTCTTTCCTCATCGCTTGGGAATATATATATATATATATATATATATATATATATATCGGTGTTTATCTGTTTTTGCTCTAGGATTTTACAATTTGGGTCGCCCTTTTTTTTTTTTTTTCCTTCCAGCGCTCTTGGTTTCCCCTAAAAAGATTTCCCTGGTGTTAGAGATTCATTTTTTATCCGGACATGGCTTGCAATGAGTTTGTTGTTTACTATTTTTTTGTCTGTTAAACGTTTACCGGCGTCTGTGATTATTTTACTATTATCGTTCTCATGAATCAATCAATGCAATGGTAGTGTTTACTTCCGTCCTTCAAACCCTTTTTAGTTTCCAAAATGATTATTACTTTTCTTTCTCCCCCTCCTTTTCATTAACGTACACTTTATGTTATCCTGCATGCCTGTTTATACTCTCTGCTTTGGATTCCCCATGAGCATGGTGAGACGTTTGCTTTCTTGATCGGTGCACGAAATGTTCCTTTGCTTTGTGTCGATTTCGATTTTATAGTGATTAAGGCTACCAAATTTGGGATGTACTCCTATTGTGTATTATAAATTTTTTTATTTTTTATTTTTTATTTTTCTTATTTTTTTTTTTTCGAACTCTGGTTTTCTATGACCGGGGTGTGTATATAGTTTCTTTCTAGTCTCGTGCCTTTCCTTCTATGATATCCAGGAAATACTAGTACTGCGGTGTCGTATACCTATTCGGTTTGAGAACTTTTCAGAAATTTCCATCAATAAGTTACGATCGTGCTTTTTTAGTTTATCGCGTATTCATGAAGTGTAGTAATAGTGAGACTGCGTAGCTGCGACGTCGTCTGATAATTGCGTGTGTTGACGTAGCCGATGTCGACACCTTTGATATAAGTACCGAATCGATTCGATACTGCTATCAACATTGCCTTCCAACAGGCCGAGAATTTGCTTTGTCTCACTCACTACGTAATACACAGCTAGAATTCTTTTAAATTCCCTCGAACTCGAGCCCTTCATATTAAAATCTAATTGCTAAATAATCCCCGTTCTATTACTAAAGACTCAAGTCACGCAAGAACCTTATATCGATACAGAATCGATCTATGGATTTTCCACGCCCGGTATACTGCGGTTATACAATTATGGCCTAGCGTCAACGTTGATCGATCTAGAACTTGAGACGTCACAAGACCAAGACCGGTGGACCGTCCTGTGTCGGCGTTTAAAAGGGCTATTTTACACGGATACTTTTTTTAGGGAGGAGGAAGAGCTAAAACCACCAAGGCTCCTTCTTCTAAGAGGTTCTCCGTGGATGGGCGGTAATCAGATGGTTGCTGATAGAAATCTTCAGCCAGAGACATTTTCTCGAGGATCCTTGGCTGATTCGACGGAGGGGGAGGGTTGGGTTAAGGATCCGTGCATTGATATGCTTTCCTACATTTTAGATTTCGATAGACTCTTCCTGAGACTAGACCTATTCAATTCAATCAATAAGTCACATCTTCGCAATTACGATCACCCGGTCTTTGAAAATAAACACCATGGCAGAATTTGATATTTCCATATATCTAGGTATTTTACCCATAGACTCTATCATAAATTCCCTACCGTCGGGAAAATCGATCGATCGCAGAGACCCTCCGAAACGGCATCGTTTGAAACTGTGGATATCATACTTTTCCCGCTCCAGGGACGATGTATACCATATAAGCATCGGCTTCTCTTCCTTTCTTTACTAAATATATTAACAAGACGGGTAAACCTACTGCCGGATTCTCAAAAATATTTCAATCGCTCAACCCTCCCGTCAATTCTTTCATCCCAAGAGAAAACAAGAGTGCTTGATTCAATCGCAAGCTTGGCTCGTTCTTCCCCTGGCCAATGGAGCTCAGTTTCCAACGAAAAGCACAGCCCTGCCCTAGACCACCCCGGCGTACCAAAAAAGAGCTGCAGTGAAACCATTCATACCCCTGGCTATCCCTCATAAGCGACCGAGTCTGCGACAGGCCTCAAACCTGCAACGTTCCGATGACGCTAGGTCGCTCTTTTGGTACCTGTCGCATTTTTCTTGTGAACTGATATGATACGAGACCAGATGTCACTGGGGTAATTGCCTGAAGCGGAAGAACTTCTTGGGGAACCTGAGCTTTTTCTGGGTCACATTGTTTGTATCTTGTTTTTTTTCATGATGGAAACTTTGACCTCCTTGAACGCGGGGGTTTTGATGGGTAAATTAAGGCAACCATGTTGAACCCGCCTCGAACAATGGACGAAGTAGAACATTATCATGAATAACGAAGATTCTTCCTCGAACAAGAAGGTCTAAATGCATTGTTATCCAAGTGAAGAAAAAACAGAGGACGAAAGAAATCCTTTTTGCATGTAGCGAGAGCGGAAGACCGTTTACATTTTGGTCGAACGAAAGGGCGTTTATGCAAGGCACACGAGGAAGGAGGTTGCAGCACCTCGCTCGTTCCAAATGTCTTGCTTCACCAAGCTAACTAGCCTGTAAAAGCGGCGGGAGAGGTTTACGGCAAAAGAAAAGGTCCAAAACACAGCCCAGATAGATATACTTGACATCCCACCGGGTACATTTTGTCTTCTCTCTTCTTCTTCTTTCTCTTCTTTCTCTTTTCTACTTTAGCTCTCCTTTCTCGATGTGCTGGCACAATCAAGACATCTTGACCTAGGTTTGTATCTTGTTAGGTTTGGTATGTCGGCTTGTTCACTTCGATTACACTCTCTATCGACTCTGCAGCGCAGCTGGTATCGTCATTCACTTCGTATTAAGTTCCTTGACGGACAATAAACCACATTTTTTCTTCATAACGCTTACTATACTTTCTTTCTTTCATCTTTTTCTTTTATATAGATATCCAAATTTTTTCTTTATTTCTTTCCCTTTCCCTTCTCGTGGACGACTTTGTTGCATATTTTTTTTTGAGGGTTTTGCTTCACGGCGGGCTCGTGATCAATATCCTTCAACGACGACGTAAAGATATCAAATTAAAGGTTGGAAAATACTTATTTATATATATCCGATATCTTTAAATCCCAAACCGACAATTCCCTCTAAAAAAGATGCGAACTTTGTCAACCAACCAAAGGAGGGCAGGTGTGGTTCTGGCAATGGTTCCTGTAATTGTAAACGCTGCGCCTGCAGCGACTGCTATCCGCAGGCGAGACGACGACGACGATGACGACGATGACGATAACGATGACGATGATAAGGACGACAAGGACGACGACGACGACGATGACGACGACAAGAAGGATAGGAAGGACGGAGATAAATTCACATCAATCGACCTAGGCTTCAGTTTTACAACAGTCGAAGTACCCACACCAATCGAACCCACATCTGCACCACCACCACGACAGACTCGATCCGTAGATGAAGGCCCACAGTTTGGATCCGTAGAACCATTGCCCGGAAGTACTGCTACCTCCCCGCCTTCTGCTAAACCAACCACTAGTCCGCAATTTGGTGCCGTACCCGGTGAAGATGAAAGGGAGACGACTAGTTCGTCGGGACGTAAAACGACTTCAACCGCCACAACGAAATCGGTAGAAGCTGAAAGAACAGAGCCTTCAAGTACTTCTTCTGGTATTAGCACCGCACTGCCCGGTGCGGCTGATGGAGACAATGCTTCGCCTACACCTCAAGTCGGCGAATCGGCTGGCCATATTCGTATGGAAATCGGTATCGGTCTTGGTGTCCTTGGTATGTTTGCGACATTTCTGCCTCCAAAAAACGAAACAACCAACATATACTAACGGACTCCACTCAGGTTTTTTTCTCATCCTCTCCGTTGCAATCTTCCTCTGGCTGAAGCGTCGAAGAAGGGGTAACGGTTCCATGTGGGGTACCGTTAAGAGCATAGGTCGTCGCAGAAGGAATGAAGGCCGTGGTCCAATCGAGCCCAATATGTCCCATACATACGAATCCCGTGCCATGGGAGACCGAGATGAATGGCCAGCAGTTCCGGACGCCGCAATCTTAAGCAATAACGACGTAAAACGTCTCTCCGAATGCATGTCCGACATCGAGCGCTTTACTTCCTTGAGACGTAAATACACCATCTCCCGATCCATCGACATCCCAGTAGATAAACCGGTCCCACCAGCCCCCAGAGGACGAATGGGCAGCACCAGCAGCTATGTAACCATGACTGTCGCCGGCCATCTTCCTCAAATCTCTAGCTCGGGCTTCGATGATTCCTTCCTTGAAAACATCGACGAACATCAAGATCATACTTTCAGAGACCCCTTCGCAGACCCTTACTCCCCAACCACATCATCTTTGCCACCAGCTCCCCCACCACTCCGCTTCCCCGTCAAACCAACCGCACCAATCCAGACAGGCCGTATCAGGGCAATGCACAAATACAACGCCAGTGACGAATCCCTCGAACTAACTGACCCTCGCATCTTAAGCCCCGGTGGAAGACTTGTAATCACAAATCGTTCACGGGAAGATTCTGTTCCATCTCTACCACCTTCGCCGCCCAGAAAGAAGGGAATGATGAGGACTAGTGGCCACGCTATTCCTCTACCGTTGAGGGTTAATCGTGAACAACCTCCGCGGTTCCCTTGGAACAACCGCGAGAGTGGGCTTAGCGTTAATTCGGAGGGACCAGCTCGCCATCGTGGTGTTAAGAGCTGGGTGAACCATGAAGTTGAGATTAGAGAACGGTACCCGACGATCGAGGAGGTTGATAGCCCGCGGTACGCTCAGAGTGAGGCAACATTGTATAACAGATATAGTATTAATAGCGGGATGGACACCAGGCGCACGGAGTATGAGTACTAGTTAGAGGGGCTGTAGAGGTGTTTGCTTCTTTTTGGTGGTTGATTGATTTCCCTTCTCGATTTGCGATTTGGCGTCCTTTTCTTCCATTCTTTAACTTTAATATGTATATATAACGGATATTCTTCCCAATAGTCTATATTAAACTTTGGGGGGCCTTTTTGGCATTGTTTGGTGTGTAATTGGTCGAATTTTTGTTCTTCGTAATTGGCGGGAAGAAAACGGGTATGGAGTCTGTTTTTTATATATATAGAACGAATACTACACTGAAAATAAGACGAGATCGTTGTACCAAGTGTAGACACCGATGATTGCGAGAGCTGAGACGGCGGGTATGATGTCCATCTCAATCATCGAGTAGATGAGCAGAGTTCCGAGCGGAGGGACCATTTTCATGATTGCGTAATAGCCGTTATTGTTAACATTGTAGATCATCCAGGAGCCGGAGACTACGGCGGTAATTACAAAACCCACTTGCATTGCTTTTAGGGCTTTGCGTGGGTGGGTGAGGTAGAGAATGAACCAGATTACTTTTAGCACGCGACACTGTTAGTACTCTTGATATATGGTCATCTAGCGGATTAAAATGAAGCAAGCTTACCTGGGAAGGATTTTACAGTCCGTCCGATAGCCTCCCGGTATTCCATCTCCTCTAGATACTGCTTCTGTACGAGGATGTAGAATGCAAAGAGTAACATCGTCAAAGGGACCGCGAAGAAGAACGTCTGTCCGAGGTCTCCGATTTCCACATCTTCATCATCCTCTTCTTCTTTATCATCCCCCTTCTTCCGTCCCGTTTCCTTCAAGAATTCGTTCTTCGGTCCACTCCTATCGGGTAATGCGGATGGAATATTAAACGATTCGTAAGTGATCTTTCCGCCTTTCTTCTGGTCTTTTGACAAAGCTTCTGCCAATGGAGCTTGAAGCTGTTTTAGGTCGAACGGCACTCCGTTTTCAAGGTGTGGAAGGTTGGCACCGATTTGATCCATCAGGGTTTTTCGTGGTATATCTTCGACCTCGGAACCTGAGTCGGCCCTTGCTGCTTTGGACTTTTGGTTTTTCCTCTGTCGGGGCATTTTGGTGATGGTTAACTGTTGAAGTTGACGTTTGGAGTTTGAAGGTTGGTGGCGAGGTTTATAGCCGAACGAACGCGTGGATGTTCGGTATGGAGCTACCCCGGACTACGTTCATTTCGGAACTTCACGAATTCAGCACCACCAAGACACTTAACAAGCCTCATGATCCGAGCGTCATTGAGCCTGAATATCGATATCGACGGTGCCAGTGCACGTTCCTCTTAACTTATTTAGCTTTGAGGTCTTTAAATTTCTTTATAACCTAATGCGTGGCCTCTTTACCTCTTATTCTTCTTCATACTCTGCAGTCGCATAGATTAAGCCATTGGATTAAGAGGTATTCTATCGCAATGCCAGCAATAGTAAACCGGCTTCGAAGCCCTCGCGGTCTCGCTATATTCCTACTTCTACCAATCCTCATGGCAGCGTTCTGGTCCGTTAACTATCTCCTCCTTCTATAGTCTATACGAGTATATCAAACTAACATCTCTCTAAAAAGCAGCTACTACACCCTCTCTCACCTCTCCACCCACTCACCAATCCACAACCGCAACATTGCGCTTCTAATAGCCCATCCCGACGATGAAGCCATGTTCTTCTCCCCAACAATCCGATCCCTCGTCTCCCCATCCCTCCAAAACACAGTCCAAATAATCTGTTTCTCAATCGGTAACGCCGAAGGCATTGGTCAAATCCGCGAAACTGAGCTATTAGCTTCCGCGTCCCTCCTGGGCGTTCCGAACGTCAATAACAGCGTAATAATCCACGATGATCCAAATTTACAGGATTCGATGACACAATCTTGGCCGGAGGATTTAATAGCTTCGTTGATTTCTAACTCTTTAAAGGAGTTTAGAGAGGATAATGGCGGGAAAAGGGTTGATACGTTTATTACGTTCGACGAAAGCGGCGTTTCTGCTCATCCGAACCATGTTTCGTTGCTCAAGGGGGCGAAATACTATTTACGACATTATCCGAAGAAGAATGATATTTTACTATATACTCTAAATACAGTCCCGGTGTATAGGAAGTATATTAGCATACTCGACGCTTTTGTTACGACTTTGTTGGATAGAATTAAGAATGGGGCACGGGAGGAAGGAGAGGGATATATCGATACCGGGGCGCCGAAGTCTGTGATGTATTTGAGCAATTGGCAGGGATACAGGACTGCACAGAAGGCAATGACGGAGGGGCATAAGAGTCAGATGGTGTGGTTTAGATGGGGGTGGATTACTTTGAGTCGGTATATGGTGTTTAATGATCTAGTGCTGGACACGGATCGGTCTTAAAACCTTTGGTATTTAGGATATATAGATAGAAGTGTATGGTTGAAAACCCATCGGTTGGGTGAAACTTTTGTAAACGGTATCTAGATCTAATATAAACTGTACAGTATAACGCTATATATATAAAAAACAAATATCAAAAACTCTCATGATAATATGCACAATTCCCAGCTCCCTCGCAGCTTCACATAGCAGGAAACCCCTTCAACCCCGCCATCGAAATCGGATACTTATACCTAAACATCACCCTCTCCGGCACAACCTTCTTCTCATCGATCGTCTTCGGCTTCTCGAATATCGGCCTATAATCATGCCAATAGGCTCCGAACTCTTCCAACAGATTAATCTGTATGGTCTCGAACTCCGCAATAGGCAGGTTATGCTGTCGCATACGGTTCCAATGCGCCCTAACGAGCGCGTATAACCAATACCCCATCGCATCCTTCCACATGCACACATTGTACAATTGTTCATCCATGATCTTCTCCAGCCTCCAGAGTTCGGATCCTTCGTGGGTGCTGCTCTCAGCCGGCATGTTGACCCATCGTTCTCGGGAGGTCATGTACTTCTGTTGTACTTTGGTACGGAAATACATGACTCCCTTTCTAATCTCCTTCTCCGCCAACTCCAACTCCTCGGGATCGTCGGACCTCGTTAAAGATCTGATCACGATATCTCTGGCTTGTAAACTTGGTTCGGCGTTTTGTGTCCTCTCCTGCATCATGGCCGATAACTTTGACGTCACATCCATGGGTAGGAGCCCGTACTTTGGTCGTGAAAATGCGTAGCTGTAAGTTAACAGCACATCCCAAGTCTTCTCATCAATCTTCAAACCATAAATCCGGGATAAAAACTCCACGGCTTGTAATGCCGCGCTAAACTGCGAGTTTCGACAGTATGCTACAGCAAGTGCCTTTAACGTCCTCGGCGTCGGGTATACCGGCGACCCCTTTGGAATGATCGGTTTTGCAGAATCGTTGTTTCCGTCGATTTTGACGCCATAGACGTTTTGTAGAATCTTCGAAATACCAGGGATGTCTCCAACTCGTGCATGTGCCATTATCAGAAGTTCCACGGTCATGGAGTTGGGGTATAATCCATTCTTTAAGAGTTCGGCGTAGATAGCCATCGCCTCTGTGACCGCGTTATTTTCTTGTCCCATCCAGTAGTTTACATACTTTTCAGTATGAACGAGTGGGAACTTTTCGAGGTTGTTGGCTGGGCGTACACCGGCTACCATTGCTAGACGGGTGTTGTATGTCCATGTATTGGGTTTTAGTCCCTGTTTTAACATTCTGGTCCAGAAAGAGTCTTGTATCCCTTTGCTCTGTGTCCACATAGCCTTTCCCATAAGGCCGGTATAGTCTAACACGGTGGGTTGATGGCCGGAAAGAATCATATTTTCGAGTATGAAATTCAAATCCGACCAGAAGCGTTTGTAAACCCCTTGATAGGGATTGGCGTCCGGAACCGTCCCTGGAACGATCTTCCGAGCCATCTTTTCGACCGGGGAGATGTGCTTCGGATTGGCAGCGATGAGGATGTTGCTGAAATCCGCGCCGGTGAGGTATTTTATAAACCCATGATGGTGAAGGTCTTTGAAGGATTCTACGACATGCTTGAAAGATTGCGACCGTACATTGGTAGCAAAGGAACGTACGGCCGTAGGGATATTGGTGCTAATCGCCGGAACCGCAAGGGAGTATTTGGACGGTAATGCTGTGAGGTCATCGGTGGCAGTGGGGGTTTGGTATTGTTCGGGAAGTTCGAAGTGTTCGATAACATCGAGGTTAATTGAGGCAGCTGCCGGCTGGAAAGACTCGAACGTCGGAACAGCCCCACCATATGCCATTGAGGATTGGAATCGATTCCATCTTCGCCAGACCAGGCCTCCTCTGGTACCCCGGGGGCAGAGGCTTCGCCGGGTGAGGTTGAGGGCCGGTGAAGAGCTCGCTATCATGGTTGAACTTGTCGAGAGACCCAATGCTTTATGCCAGTGTATCGTATATCCATCGGCTGCCCCTAAGAAGCCTTCTTAGACCAATCCTGCTCCAATTGCCTTCCTCCTTCCTGCCTTCCTCCTCTTCCCACTATTTGCTGTCGTTGAATGAAGTCGAGGTCGATAGCCGTCGGATGGTGAGTGGGGTGAACGGAACCACGAGGGAGAAAAAAATTACCAAATTGAAGCCAAGACCGAACGGCCGAAGCCAAACCAAAACCAAACCGGACAACCCCTGCCACCTGCTCCACCCACCCAACCATCAAGCTGCATCGCTAGCTAGCCTCAAAGCAACTGCATCACGATCGCGAAAATTCCGAAAATCTATCCAGCATGTCGTCGCACGCTCCGACTCCTCCTCGGGGCACTAAGCGTGCCAATCCGTTCGATGATGGCGACCGTCCGTCCCGTACTTCGTCCACTACCCGATATGATCGAGACCGGGAAGCTGATCGAGCAGCACGAGAGAAGGAAAGAGAACGGGAAAGAGAACGTGAGAGACGTCTCCGAGAACGAGAGAGGAGCCGTTCGCGCGATCGAGAGAGAGAAAGGGAAAGAGACCGAGAAAGGGAAAGGGACCGGGATAGAGAACGAGATCGAGACAGAGCATACGACAGCGATCGCGACACCTACCGTGGAGGAGCCGATCGATACCGTGGTAGAAGGGACTCGAGGGAGCGATCGAGAGAAAGAGGAGACAGATATCTTCCAGGTCGAGACAGAGACCGTGACAGAGATCGAGACAGAGACTTATCAAGAGACAGATCTAGAGAACGCGAGAGGGAAAGAGAACGTGAAAGGCGTGAGAGAGAACGTGAGCGCGAACGCGAACGAGACAGAGAAAGGGAAAGAGAAAGAGACCGAGAAATCGAGAGACGTGAGAGAGAACGTCGCAGAAACCGTTCCAGAGACCGTTCCAGAGATCGCTCCAGAGGCAGCTATTATCGAGATGGCGGAAGAGCTCGATCACGAACCCGATCCAGGTCGAGGGATATGGACAGAGATAGGGATAGAGACCGTCTTCGAGATGCCTCGAGGAATAGATCTAGAGACCGCTCCAGAGACGCTTACCGTCGAAGAGACCGCTCACGACGACGCTCACGGGATAGAGACTGGGGAAGAAATCTCTCAAGAGAAAGGTCACGATCCCGCGACCGCGATAGGGAGAGAGAAAGAGAAAGAGACCGATCTAGGGAGAAGGAGCGTGAGCGTGAGCGAGAACGAGAGCGTCGAGAACGAGAGGCCGACCGGGGAAGGGAGAGGGAACGAGAGCGTCGACTAGCAGAGCGCGAGCGCGAGAGAGATAGAGAAAGAGTGGATCGTGAACGAGAACGAGAGCGAGAAAAGGACAAGGAAAAGGCAAGAGATAAGGAAAAGGACAGAGTCAGAGACACCGACCGACATTCTGAGCGCACTCCAGAGAAAAAACGTGAAGTCTCACCAACCAAGCAGAAAGACGAAGCATCGAAACCGCCACCACAATCTTCGTCCTCTTCTTCTCAGCAGCCACCTACCAGCGCACAAAACCCCGAAGAATCGCCCGAATCGAAAGAAGCTGCAATGGAAGCCACCTACAAAGCCTTTACTGAGAATGGTGTCTACGATGAGAGCCTCGTCCCCGAAGTCGATCCAACCGACAAGCAGCCCTCTGAGGCAGCTATCACAACCACCTTCAAGAAACGAGGACACTTTGATAACTATCGGAAACAATTTTTTTCCGAGTTCGAGAAATCGGTATGTCACGCTCCATCTTCTTTCTCCTCAAACAATTTAGTGCATAAAAAGGAGGTTCATAAGAGCTGATGAAACATCCCACGAACAGGAGGAGGCACAGAAATTCCTCACGGAGCTAAAAGACTTCATGCAAAAAGAACTGGAACGAGACCCTGAATTTTACGACAAAGACAGTACCGCGAAGACCGCATCATTGCTCGAAGGAGCGGTTGAGCGAAGCGACGTCTATCGTACCATTGAAAATGCTGTCGACAAATTTCTAGCGGAGCACAAAAACGAGATGGGCATGACCGTCTTCAACATCTGGAGTGAGATGTTTGAAGATATCAACGGAAGGAAGCCGTATGAGCTTAAGGACAAAGAGAAAGGCGGAAAGACCGGAGAAGGGGAAGACAAGGATGGTGATGTGAAGATGGAAGATGGAGATGGTGTCAAGAAGGAGAACGAGCAATTGACATTGAGTGGACTCCGGGGTGCTAGCGAGAGTAGCATCTCCCCTGTTGTGGAGGAAGGTACTCCTAGGCGCCCGGGCGAAGTCAAGGTCTATTAGCGATCGGATTATGGCTAAGATGCACATTTAAGAGCGGAGCAGAGTCCTTTACTACTTCTTTGTCACGAATTAGCTCGTTTGAGCAGATACGACATTTGGAAAAGATAATTACAATGGAATGAAATTATCATAAAAAGTTAGAAAGCCTTGCTTAGAAGTGTTATTTGGTAACAGATACCAGTCGTGTTCGATGGCTTTCGAGGACATTGGTGATGTACCAGGAGGGGAGTCTCTCTCGGCTGTCTGCTTGCATGTAGGGCAGGCAGTGGCATTGCGAAGCCACCGAGTATTTCGGAATCCGCAGCGATAGGGCTCGACGACGAAAAAGAAAAGCTAACAATGATACCTAGCTATAAAGAAATATATGTACAGAATATAAACACAGCCCAAGCGCTCAGATGGGAATAGTAATAAACAGAGGACAATAAAGAGGCCGACAGAGAGCGTAAAAGGACGAGATCCGTGAGAGTTAGGTAGGAGAAGGCGTGAACAAAACTGATAGAACGTGAACACTCGGGCCCAAATGCACATTCCCATGACGCCGAGAGGAAAACGGAGGAAGAATGAAACCCAGAGGAATTGCGAAACGAAAGAAGGAGAAGGAGTATATGCTCAAAGTCCGCCGCGCTAGAGAAGGTGGTATACGGAAGGAAGTAATCTAGATTAAGGAAAACAAGAACAGAGAACGCCGTGGGTGTCGTTAAATAGCGAGCACTCTGGTTTGGGGGCAGGGGAAGGCCAAATATTTCGCGCGACAAAGGATATGGCTTCCTTCGCAAGACACAATGATACGACATAAAACTGGCCGTTCCGTCAAATTCTGCCGGTTGTACCGTTCAAAACGAAGGGGCCAGTGTTGTTTCTTGGGGTTTGATTCGCTGGGTCGGTGGCTGCATCCCCGCCGTTTGTCGCAAGTGTATTCACAGCGAGTGGGATATGCATTGGTGCGGTTTCCGTAGCAGTAGCTACCGGCTCCTCCAGCTGTGGTGTCTTTGCTCGATCCTCTACATGTTGGTCTCCCGCAGCAAGTTGTGCTGCATCATCAGCTTTCCCAGGTGACTCGTTTGCCGAGTCGTCTTTTGCTTTATCTAGATCTTCCCAATTCTCGTCCGTCGCTTCTTCGATGTCAGCTTCAAGATCTGCGATTTCACGGCAATTCGGGCAAGAAAGAATTGGATAGGTTGTTTCGATAATTGGTCGGATGCATTTGTAGTGCCAGACATGTGAGCACGGAGCGACAAAGAGCGGTTGGCATGGCTGTGTAAAATTAGCATGTGGTCTGAATATCTGTAATAACGATTCGATGTATAAAACGTACCGCAATGTTCAAAAGACATATAGCACATTCTCCTGCATGGGACTCACTTCCCGTTCCCTTATTCACGGAAGGTTTACCCAGATTCTGAATCCTCCGATGCGCAGCGACACTGTAAATTATAACTGTTAGCAATCGTCCTCTCGTGAAAAAAAAAAAAAAAAGAGCACCCGAGGTTTCTTACTTGAACTGGTTGATGGACTTTGCATCTCTGTTCAACTCGAGCTTCATTTTCACACATCTAAAGATGAGCTCTTCGCCTCCCTTAAAGTCGATCCCAAGTTGAACCACATCTCCATCGTGAACAACGTAGGGTTTGCTTTCTGTATTTGGATGACTGAGTCTGACATGGTTAAGGAAAGTACCACTGCTGCTTCCCACGTCCTTCACAAACCAGGATCCATCGCTCCACCAAAATTCACAATGCCGTCGGGACACCACTTTGGACTTGAAACCGACAGGATTGCCGTTATCGCGATCGCTGAACCTGCCAACTTTAACTACCTCTCCGACAACCTTGATCGATCTCTCCATAGGAGCAAAGATATGAGGCCGACGGTGGGATCTAGGATCCACATGAGGCACAAATCGGATCGATGGGGCTTTTCCATCAAGTAGCCCACTTATCAGGGTACCCGGATTAGTACCTTGCCCTTGTAAGCTCGCCATTCCATTCGTTGGAGAAGCGCTGGTGTGCTCGGAGGCCCCGTTAAGGCCTAACGAGATTCCGCCGTTGCTATTCGCTTGAGCAGTAACTGTCGTAGTAATAGGAGATGTTGCAGTAGCAGGAGGAGCAGTACGGATCTGGGAGAGAGGACTTGTAGTGTCGTGTGCAATGACAGGTTCAGCAGCAACCACCGGAGCAGACGGCCTTCGAGAAAGACCAGGAATACTGCTAACTGAAGGGAGCCATGAAGTCGCAGAGCCGCTGTTGTGTTGGTCTTCTGTGGATCCGGAGTTTGTCGAGACTTGCCGAATAGTCGATGTCGATGTCGTCGTCATAGCAGAGGTACCTTGAGCAGCAGCAGCTGGCGGAGGAGGAGGAGGAGGGACGGGGGTTGGAGTATTTGAATGGTGATGGCCACGAAGATAGTTGAAAGCTCGTATTCGGGAGCGAGTGGAAGCCGGGGATGTTGTCTGCGGCGAGAGAGGTGGAGATGTGGAAGTGGCTAGCTGGGGGGGAGGCACGACTGAAGTTGGAGCCATCATTTCGATTTAAGATCCTTGTTAACCGGCGTTAACGTTAATCAATGTGCTTCCGCTGGACAAAGACGGCCAACTGCAAGATTCTGCTCAAAGAAAGAAACATCAGCATTGTATCGTTACACACTCACATATCACATACATGATATGAACATGAACATGAACATGGACATGAACATAAACATGAGCGTGAACATAACATGGGCACAGGCATGGGTATGGGTATGGACATGTTCTTGCTCTTGCTCTTGCTCTTGTTATTTTCACGGCATCAAAGAATGCCCAGCTGCGGTCATATCTGTCGGGGAATGCCACAGTACTACTCCTATCCGTCATCAATGTATGTTATATCGCCCTACCTCTTCTCTCTCGAGTTCTCACTCTCACACACACACTCTCTCTTTTTCGCTCTCTCTCTGTTTGCAGTACAAGCTGACCCTTGCCTGACTGGCTCCTAAAGTCCTAGTTCCTCCAAGGGAAAAACGACGGGATCCACTAATGTTTTGTTTGATTGAGATGTTGAACAGATTCGAATTCCCTTCTTCTCCAGACCAAGGCTGCAGGCTGTCGATATTCGGAGAAAAAAAAAAGAAGAGAATAGTGGATAGATGAGGAGAACGATTTGTGGGCCCGCCTTCGCGTCCAAGAGGCCTTTTGATTTGGGATTTTAGCTTTCGGACTTGGTATCCTGCGGCCCTGCCTGGACCAAGATTAGGCCCAAAGCTCAAATTAATACGAAGGCTGGGCTTGCAGCTGGCTTCTCAAATCGACTCTTTCCAAACAAAACCGGCCGCGAAATATTTCAAATCCTCCAATATCGAATTTGCAAGTTGATTCTTAAGAGGATGAAGTCGAAGATGAGGAGGTAGATGAATATCGGAATTCGGGGCCCAAGCTCTCAGATCTGTGCGCCAGGCTCTGCTAAGTACTTATTCAAAGCGCCCAGAAGTACTACTTCCCGACATGACCTGACATCAGCAATCCAGGGCAGGTGGCCATCGAATCCAGAATGTATCAGGTACTAAGGGCCCTGCAGCAAGGAAGGATTCCGTAGGATCCTGTCAAAAAGCAATCGCAGCCGACTCACTTCGAGACCGCACAGCAGCAAGCAGGCAAGCTGAAAAATTCCAACTTGGAAAAGCTCACCGCGTGATCGAGGTTTCCGGAGCTCCAAAACAGCCAAAGCCTCGAGAAATTGCAGGACACCGAACAAAAAGTACTCACAGTTGCGGGATTCCAGACGTCAACGTTCTTTTTTCACGCAGGTAAAAACCCGTAACAATTGGCTTCATTTATTAAAGAGTATTAAGTATCAAAACACGAGATGTTCATGCAATCGTTCGATACATCATGAGGCCTGATATGTATCTTTTTCCCTGAATTTTTTCCCTCGTTGGAATTCGTCAAGGGTGGCTAACGAGATCGATGCCCACGTGCGACAAGTATATATACTAGTAGCTCCACCAAGGCTCCCAATCTAAGCTAAGATACGGCGATAACTAGGAGCTAAGCTAAGTCAAATGGCCTTCGGTTCCAGCTAAATGTCTTTGCCTTCCCCGATGCTGGTTAATCCATGCTGGGGTCATCCTTTGGGCACCTACCAACTTTTTTTTTTCCCGCTTGGTTCATGATACCAATTCTTCTGGGTGCCCAGGGTTCGAACTTGTTGTCTACAAACCTACCGCTTCCATCGATGCACCAACACTATTCGGGTGAGCATCAAAGCTTATCGATGGAAATAGCGGCTGTAGTATGCGATATTACATAAAACTAAATTCGTGATCGATAAAGAATACTATCGGTATATCCGGAATCTAAAATCACACAATTGAGCGAGCAGCTGGATAGATAGCATAATCATATTATCTTTCTTACAAATAAAGCCTTTCCCAAATCAATACCAAATGTGCAAAAGTACATAGTAGTGCAGAGTCGATTTCAAATCCAGCACGCATTGATCCTAAATCCAACAGGACCACCCCTGCCACCATATATATGCGACAAAGCCTCTAGAAATATATGTATTTACAAGTACAGGGCCAAGTCTAGGGATTCTAAGGCTCATCCAACTTGATTACTCAGGGCCTTTCTTCCGGTCGGAGGCTTAAGCCTGGCCCAATCATTTAATGGCTATTACCGCGATACCCAATGTTAGATAAATCTCAAAACCGACATACGAGGCCGCTCGGCCGCTCAATATGCTAGCAGCAAAGCTTTAAAATTTAAAAGCAAATTTTCTTCTAGACCTACTGAGTAACGACGAATCTAAACTACGACCGCCTATTCCTAACAACAGCCATTGCTAGTATATAAACTCATGAGCAGGACTGAAACCCAGGATGCTTAAAGTTAAAGATGCTAAAATCATATATACCAGCGCCCAATTGCAAACCAACAGCCCTATATTAGCGTAGCCTCGGCGTAGCATCGACAACCACAAAGCATGCAACCTTGAACAGTAAATCAAGCCTGCTAGACAGAAGCAACATTCTAGGAGAGACCATGTGACCATTCCAAAGATAAGAATGGACACTCAGCCCAACACGATGGTTTGTGAAGCCATGTGGGCGTAGGGGTAGATCCATGGTGACCTTTCAGACTGGATACATGTGACAAGTGAGCACAAAGAACCCCTCTATATGGATTTGGAGCAATAGCTAAACTTTCAGTGTCCCCAATCTTCTGGTAATCTATGGTGTTTGTTATTTTTATTTGCGGGTCGTATATAATATAATCTGCTTGTCAAAGCGATATCATGATGTATCCTCGAGTACTCCCTTAGATTTGGAAAATCTTCACAATTTCGCCAATTGGAATAAAAGTTATCTATCTGTAAATTAGGGAATACTAGTGACCCTTATAGATTACTGTTTTCCGTATAGCGGCACCACTATCTAATCGTGTGGAAGCGCTATATTTCGATATTCTGGCACAGTAAATCAAGCCTATTAATATTCCCAGGCTGAATTCCAAAAGGTTACAGGCTACACGTACGTCACCACGACAAGAACAAGTCCACCGTACCGTTATAAGAGTATTGGTCAGACCTCACAGACCCCATATCTTAAAATAACCAGGTGATATCGTCCAGATTGAAGCCAATAACTCGCCGCTGGATTCTGCGTTGCTCTCCAAAAAGTGCCACAAATCCTCTCTGTCCGCTTCACCATTCCCCATGCAGTTTGAAGAGTTCCCTACCCACGGTACCACGGATGCACAAATATACTCACATCCCAAGTTATTAATTTAAATCGACGACAAAGACTCCCACTCCATCTGTAATAATTGCTTCTTCATCGCGCTTACCAGCGGCCTGTGATCGATTACGATATCAATTCAACAAAATTCTTAAGCTCAATGAAACCAGTGAAAAACACCATTGCATTGACCTGACCAAAGGCTATTACGTTACCCCAAAGTCGCACGAGCTTTGCCATCCAATCCAACGCCCAGACTTTCCCTCCAGTCTTTCCCCCAATCGAATTAAGCTTCCACGTTTTTTCCCCTTTGCATCTGCACGCCTTCTGGCTGCTTCCTCTGCTTTTCATTTCACTTGCATTGCAAAGAAAGAAAAAAAAGAGTCACGCCGCGACTGCACAGTCCATACCCGTCTGCCGAAACGTTCCGTGGTATCGATATCGATTTTTGAAAAGTTACATTTGCGGTTTTGCATAGAAGTTTTTTTTTTTCTTTCTCGATATCAATTGCGAATCCAGACTCGAAATCGGATATCCCGAGCTACCCCAGGTTATTAACTTCGACGGATTCTCGCCACGATGACCATCCCAGCCAGCCAACCGAAACTCCTATGGACGCATCCATCGCCAGAAAATACCCATCTATACAGGTTCAAGGAACATATCAAGGGAAAGTACCAGGTTGAATTTGGGCCGGAAACTGCTTCGGATTCACTTTATCAATGGTCAATTGATCATCCTTCTCTATTTTGGGCCGAGGTTTGGGAGTTTACCGGCGTCAGGACTTCGAAGCTTTATTCCAAGGTCGGTTGGAGGTGAACTTCACAATTTTAATTTTTTTTTTTCAAAAAGAATACATATTCCCTGTGGCGTATTATTTTAGTATTGTAGTAGCTTGGATGTTAATAATTTTTAATCTTACAGGTGATTGATGAAACCGCACCGATATTCCCCAGGCCAGCGTGGTTCGAAGGCGCCAGGTTGAATTTCGCAGAAAACCTACTGTACCCGGCATCAATCAAAGATGACAGTGGAATTGCGGTGATTGCTGCGACTGAAGTGTCCAGGGAGACCATTACCTGGAAACAATTGAGGGAAAGGGTTAGAAGGTGCTCCGCTGCGCTTCGAAAATGTGGATTGAAGGAGGGCGATAGAGTGGCCGGTAAGATAATATCAAGATTCTGGCAGAAGTCCGAGACAATGCTAAAATTTTAGACAGCCTACGTTGGAAATCATGCCAATACCTTGGTAGCCGCCCTCTCGACATCTGCAATTGGAGCGATATGGACGGCTACGAGCCCAGACGTTGGTGCAACAGCAGTTCTAGACCGCTTCGCCCAAATCGAACCTACTGTGCTCTTCGTCGACAATGCCGTAATCTACAACGGCAAAACGCACGATAACATGAGTAAGGTCAAGGAAATCGTCAAGCAGTTGCCATCGGTTCGAACGATTGTGGTGTTCCCGAGCGTGCCAGGACACGAGACTTCCATACACCCTAGAGAACTCAGAGCTGGACAAGAAACTTTGTTGTATCCAGCTTTCTTGACGTTGGGACCTGCGACGGCGGATTTGAAGTTTGCGCAGTTGGAGCCGGATCATCCGCTTTATATTCTATATTCATCGGGAACAACGGGGAGTACGTAGTCTGCGGTAATTAGACCAGAGCATAGATGGCGGCTAACAAGAAGTTGCAGAACCAAAGTGTATTGTCCACGGAGCGGTCGGGACGCTGATACAGCATAAGAAGGAACATCAGCTATGTTCTGATATGGTAAGCTATATCATTCCCACCCACTGTTGAAAATGCGTCTAACCGATCTTCCCAGGGCCCCGGTGATATATTTTTCCAATTCACAACAGTAGCATGGATGATGTGGCACTACAACGTCAGCGCACTCGCAAGCGGTGCTACAATTCTCCTGTACGATGGCTCGCCGTTCCGCCCTCTAGTGGGCGGAAACGGAGATCTCGCAATGCCAAAGTTAATAGATGAAATCGGAGTGACGTGTTTCGGTACAAGCGCAAAGTATCTATCGATATTGGAGCAGAATAATGCTATGCCTCGTGAGTTCGATATTCGACTTCAAACCCAGCATGGCCATGTCAACTAACATTTACATGATGGATCAGACGAAAAATTCCCAATGAAAAAGCTCCGAGCAATATACAGCACCGGCAGCGTTCTCGCCCCTTCAACGTTTGACTATGTCTACAGAGCCTTCGGCCCCAACATTAACTTGGGTTCTATAACCGGTGGCACGGACATTATCTCTCTTTTCGGCGCCCCATCCCCATTAGTCCCCGTGTACTCCGGAGAAATCCAATGTATCGGCCTCGGCATGGCGGTCCAGGCATGGGATGTGGATGGAAAACCAGTTGAAGATGAGCCAGCTGATTTGGTGTGCACAAAGCCGTTTCCTTGTATGCCTGTGAAATTTTGGGGCGTGGAAGGAGAGAAGGCTTACCAGAGAAGTTACTTTGAACATTTTGGGGGTGTATGGCATCATGGGGATTTCATTAAGATCAATTCAAAGACGAGAGGGTTGTTGATGGTAAGTCTTCGCTCAGAAATACACTGGTATCCTTCGGCAAGTTTAATAATTGTTGATAGCTTGGGAGAAGTGATGGGATTTTGAAGCCTGGTAAGCCAAAGATATAATGTCCTCCTGATAAAACAGATGGAACTAATGAGGGATTGACAGCCGGCGTACGCTTCGGGTCCAGCGAGATTTATAACGTCTTACTGTCCAAGTTCCCACTTGAATTCGAAGATGCACTGTGCATCGGCCGACGGAGACCTAACGACCTCGACGAAACGGTCGTGTTATTCGTCAAGATGGCGTCTAGCTACGAGTTCTCCGAGGAGTTGGTGAAGAGAGTTAAAGATACGATAAGAACGGATTGCAGTGGGAGGCATGTCCCAGCAATCGTTGACGAAACACCAGAGATACCCGTTACGACCAATGGGAAGAAGTACGTTCACCTCACTGTCTACACGCAATGGCAGGTTGATTCTAACGGATTATTACAGGATCGAGGTTGCAGTTAAGCAGATTCTCTGCGGTATGGATGTTAAGACGTCAGCTAGCGGTGAGTTTTGTAGATTTCATTCGGCAACAATCTCTTCTTTGATTCATGCATACGCTAATACTACATGATAAAATAGTGAGCAATCCAGGATGCCTGGACTGGTACCGCAACTGGTCAGCTACCCACTAGATTCCCAGACAGGGGATATAATAATACATCGAGTAGAACATGCATCTAGAGACCATGCTGCATTCATATGCATATCCTGCAATATTAGCGAGTAAAAATCCCGGTAGAGGGTCTCAAGTCCCCAAATCTACAAAAACCATCTTTCCGTTTAATCCATAATCAACTAAATCCCTTCAAACCCTCACAATCTTCCCCAAAACTAACCCTCTAACCCCATTACTCAACCAAACAAGTTCCCCAACCTTCACCTCGCTTTTCTTCAAATCTCCCACCTTGACCAATCCCTTCTCGAGCAACCACCTCCTAACCGTCCCCGCCGTCCCACCTTTCCCCTCCTTCTGGCCAGTAAGATCATCCATCGGTGTACTGGGCGTAATCCACCCACCTTTATCCTCTCGATAGAAGTAAACATTAGTAATACTCCCTTCCATAATCCACTCTTCGGGATTCCATAGGATGACCTCTTCGGTGGCTAAGAAGCTGTCGATGGAGGCACGCACACGGGCGTCGTTGTAGTGAGTCCGAGAGGTGGTTTTGTATCTTGTTAGGTCCGTAGGAGGGGTTGGTTGGCTGTCGAGGTAGACGGACCAGGGGTCGGGGTATTCCGGAGGGGCGAGGGAATTGGGGAAGAGAGATGCGAGGGGCACCGGAGGCATGGGGTTTCCTTCGGCGGTTATAGAACCTGATGGGGATATTACGATACGGAGCTTTATGGGTTTTGATTTTTTTCTCCGGTTAGTGAATTACGTTCTTAGGATATCTTGAAGATATATCGATTTGAAGTTATAACATGACGCGGACGGAATGCATAATATTTTGGAAGAAAAAGATATAACACACACCCGTATGGTAATTGCAGACTTTATACCCTCCTTGGCTTCAGTTAGGGTACTATGGACGGTATCCATGCACTTCTCTTTGATCAACTCCAGTGAATCCGGTGCCTCGAGAGCGGCCACAGCCTTTTGCCAACCGAAGTTATGGGCGGCATGGAGGATCCGGTCTCGGTGGTAATTCAACATATAAAACGAACATGGTCCCCCGCAGATATCGGCGTTTTCTGGAGAGGAGCGAAGGGTCTGAGAGAATTGGAGGGAGGAGAAGAGATCGAAGGAGGGTTCCGAGGGTTCTGTTTTTGTTGAAGCCATCGGTGATGCTAATAGTTCGGGGTGTATATAACAAAATGTTGGAGATTTTTGATTGAGAACGAAAAGATATGATATCGATGTAATGTTAGGATGTAACTTTTGGGAAGTAGAATCAAGGGGATAGGTTCGACATTTAAATAGCCATCGTTATTTAACACTACGATGCTTCTTATATCCGACTTCAGGACATCCAATTACATTTTGGTGGTACGTAGAAAACGATGCTGAGAATAAAACCCGTTAACAACTTCAAAGAAGCTGGATATATATATGTGTTGGTGTTGGCTGACATTTCGATCAAACAGAATCGCTCCGCTAGATATAAAAAAGGGAAAAAATCAATAAAACATTTGGCTTCATAGGCCCGCTAATATCACCAGGTATCTTTGTCGACAGTACTGCAGTCTCGTAGGTTGTTGTGTCTATCCGGATTATTTGTACAGTTTGCTGTCTCTTCTTCCTGCTATAACCTTCCCCCGGCACCCCTCAAACTTGCTAGATACCTAGGTATATGTTTCTAGCATAGGATGGCATGATTAGAGAAAATGCTCTTCCTTCCCTTGCTTCCAGCACTCTAGCAAGGTAGTGATCTCTTGTCGCGCATCTCGGACGATGTTATCCATCTTGATATCATTCCTATCCAAACCGAAGGGGTTCTCGATTTCCTGGCCGATACCTTCAATACCATAGAGTGTGAAGGCGATCAAAGCAACCATGGGAACAGCCACCCAGTTCCAGTCATCCACAATGGAGAACGGAAGGAAGAGGCAGTACAGTGACAGGACTTGCTTCATATGGATCTATATCACACCCTGATTAGAATTCGATCCGCACAGAGGTTTACGAAGATAACAATATGTCACTCACCTGATAACAAACGGGAATAGGGGTCAACCTAATAGTTTCCATGTGCCCGTATCCATCGATAATCGCATTCAACTGCGACGTCAACATCGACGCCTGCGGAGCCTGGAAATTACCCCGTTTGTGTCCCTTCCTAATATACTTCTCCACAAAGAAAGCAAGTTCAAGTGGTAACGCAACCCCCCAATTTTCATGTCCTTGCATTCCCCGGGGTAGCAGGTCCGTATATTCAGGTTCCTCTTCTTTGTCCGGAATACCCCAGTCCTCTCTTAGAGAAGATCGCATGGCGAATAACATTGCCACAAGGGTTTTCACGGCCTTTTCCGTGTCCTGTCGGTCTTCGTCTGACTCATTCGGGCCGCAGAGCATGAAATACCTTGATAGGTTCCGGACGTTGGAGACGATATGGCTGACATCTTGGCGGCCGCCCCAAAAGCGTTCGTAAGACGAGGAGTTACGGAAGACGAGTAGGAGACCGACGACTATTGAAAGACTGGGGGTTACAGTGCTTGGAACACCGAGGTTGATGTTCAGGTGTTGGTCGATGAAAACGACAAGAGTGGTGAAAAGGGTGTAGAAGACGATCGGGGCGATGATATCTGGACAGTGGGATACATGGTTTAGAAACAGTGCCTACGTTGTAATACTTTAATTTCGAGATCGAGTCGTTTTTTGCTTACTAGCGTGGACAGATCCTTTGATAAAGCGCAGTGCGAGAGGCCATCTGGTTCATGTTACACACCGGTTAGTTCCTCGTCTGATGTTTGCTCCTATTCCTTGTACCACCCACCTTCGCGGCTTTTGGCGACTGCTATGATACCACGGAAAAGACTGGACGCGATGGGCAGGCATTTTGCATATGGGGTCGAGATTCGATATCTGTGAAATCTGGAGGCTGATTCGAAGATTTTCCAAGGAATCAAAAGCTTTGAGAAGGAGAGGAGCTGAGGAGAGGGGGTAAGCCCTTGCTTGACAGCCGCCCCGCCGCTGCCCCCATCTTGAAACTAGCCTGTGGGGCCAGCCAACTTCGCTTCAAATCGAAGCAATTTATTGTTAATACTCGCAATATTTTACGTTAGGATGTGGTCTATCACCTGTCCTGTGTCCAGACTAGTTGGGATGGATCCCTGTGCGAGGTGCAGATGAAAAAGCGCTCCTGCGCAAACTGGAGATGGATCACGTTGGTCCGTGATAGGCCTGCAACCGTATATGTCGGTGGCTGGTGTCCAGGTTCGGCTCGCTCGAACGAAGGATGGTAAGAAAACCCTTGGGTTGGTCTAGAGCCAAGAGCTCCAATATCATTTCGATATAGATCTTTAATTCTTCATGGTGGTTGCACACAGGGTCGACCTGAGCCTTTATAAGGCAAAGAACGGTATCTAACCCAAGAGGGGCCACTAGCGGTGTCGACTCAGCTGGGAGCTAGTGACCTGGATGCAGGATCAAGCAACCATGGATGCAAGCACAAATATATGGACTAATTTCAGCTTTATATATATATGTATGTATGTATGTATGTATGTATGTATGCATGTATAGATTCTAAGCTGAGGAGAGTCTCTAGAATCATACTTAGGGATGGACATCCCACCCATAACTCGTCAACTCTCCCTTTAATATATTTGTCAGCCTCGTAATTATAGTTATAGAGAAACTCCATCGTCTAGACAGGTCCGATCGATTTCTGTGGAAGCGCACCGAAGATCAAGTGATATCAAATATCGGATGCGATACAACGATATTGACATATGAATTATCAATATCGATACATGAGCATCTTGAATCTTTGGCAGGATAAGTCCCTCACGCTCCGGCAGCGTCTGAGAGCTTTGCAAGCTCAAACCAGGGCGAACGGTTCGTGCCTGCCAACATTGGCATCGTTGCATCGGGTCGGGATTCGGGATTCGGTTTAGACGAGGTACGCCCTCTTCCTCTGGTCTCTCGCCGAACATGCCCGACACAATTTAGCTAGGATACCGCGTACATGTCCATATGTACAGAGTACATACGTAAAGTAAACAGCCGTGTGGGATCATAATGAGCGAGACTTTTCCGTTGGCATCGTATTCAACGAATTCGAATTGGCTCACATGCTTGGCTGTCGGCGACCTTGTTTTTTTTTGCATGGGTCGGTTTATCGGCGGTGCAATGCAGCGGGATGGAATCGGATGAGGGGCGAATTTGAGAGCCCCGCCAGACCGACGTGCAATTCCATTCCATCCCACGCCAATTATATCATAAATAGGCCTCTCCACCGCCGACAGAGATTATAACAGTTTAACCTCCAAGGTATTTCATCTCCATCGATAACATCGCATCGGCTTCACTCGAGATCATTCGAATTAAGCTCAATCGAATTACCTCACTACAGAAAACCATCACGTTCATTCACTCGGAAATAACCAAGTAATATCAATTACCGGCAACATGGCTCGCAAGTTCTTCGTCGGAGGCAACTTCAAGGCCAATGGCTCCATCAAGTCCATCCAGACCATCGTCGACAACCTCAATGCTGCTAAGCTCGACCCCGATGTCGGTATGCTTTATGAATCCGTGTTCACTTGTAATCATTCCACGAGCTGCAGCTGACGTACTCGGGTGCAGAGGTCGTCATTTCCCCACCAAGCATCTTCCTCCTCTCGACCGCCGAGAAGATCGGAAACGGCATCAAGGTCTCCGCTCAGAATGTCTTTGACAAACCAGACGGTGCCTGGACTGGTGAACTGACCAACAAGATGTTGACTGAGCACGGTATCGAGTGGGTTATTCTTGGCCACAGCGAGCGACGAACTATCTTCAAGGAATCCTCTGAGGTGTGTATTATATCCCACTTTGTATCTTCGATTGGTTTGAATCTAATAGACTTTATCGCACAGTTCATCGCCGAAAAGACCAAGGCATCTCTCGACGCCGGATTGAGCGTCATCCTTTGCATCGGCGAGACTCTTGAGGAGAGAGAAGCCGGAAAGACCCTCGACGTCTGCTGCGGTCAACTGCAGGCTGTTGCCAACACTATCCAAGATTGGTCCAAGATTGTTATCGCCTACGAACCAGTTTGGTACGTCCCCAGAAACGCCTCCACATATATAATATATGATTTCCCCTTTCTAATATTTGGATATTCAGGGCTATCGGTACCGGCAAGGTCGCCACCACTGAGCAAGCTCAGGAGGCCCACGCCGGTATCCGTGCATGGCTCGCTAAGACTGTTTCCCCCGAGGTCGCCGAGGCTACCAGAATCCTCTACGGTGGCTCCGTCAACGAGAAGAACAGCGGCGAACTCGCCAAGCAACCCGACATTGACGGTTTCCTCGTCGGTGGTGCTTCCCTCAAGCCAGCCTGTGAGATCCCCTTCGCCCAGAATCACCCGTGCCACTTACTTATTTCGTTTCATAGTCGTCGACATCATCAATGCCAAATCGGCTTAGATGCTTTAAAGGCTCTTCTGAGGGCTTTGTTTCTTTTCGGAAGGCTTTTAGCCTCGGCCCAGTTGTACATAGCACGTTTTCGTGAAATGATAATTCTCACAGCGCGCAGAGTCGCCCTGTGATTGGAATAAGCCATCGTTATCGTATCGTACAAACCGCGTATATATATGATGGGTAAAATCGTAGACCACAAGATTGAACAGCGTGAAAAAAACGCTCTATGACTTTTCACTTCCCATACCCAAGGCCCCAATAAATAAAGCAGAAGAGAAATGAACCCAAATACAAAAAAGCCCTTCTGCGCCGTCTAATCATCGTCCTCTTCCATGGCGTCCATCTCTTTGACCTCGCTATCCGCAGAACTCCAGTACCTGTAGTATATTGTTAGCAATCCGTCTAGACAATCTATAGATTCCGATGGGATATCACATACGCAGTCAATTTGACCTTAAACTCCGCTGTGACGACCCCGAACAACTTCAATAGCCTTGTCTGCTGGCTATTAAGCACATCTCCCTCCTCGCAAACTGTATACTCCTCGTTCAACGTAACCTTTCCGTTTACCAACCTAGTCGGCATACCCAACCGTCTAACAGTCGTCTCCAAAGAATGTGCCAGAGGTACATCATCCTCTTCAGCGATCTCGCCGCCTCTCGAGTAAACCGTCCCTGCTGGGATTGTGAATGTAACCGGTGATACCGCGCCAGCGCGGGCGAAGTCCATTGCAGAGAAGTTTTCAAAGAACTCGGTGACAGCCTCTGGGGTTCTATTTGTGAGTAGTAGGCCGACTTCGCCGTTCATGTGCTTGGAGAGCTTGGAGAGGTTATCTCTGTACTCGTCTTCACGGGTGGTGCCGAGGGCTTTGGTCATGACTTTGGTTTTGCCGAAGAATATTCTATTCATTTTTTGTAGCAATGTGGATCAGAGGGTGTTCGATGGCTAGAAGATAGTATGTGCGATTGAATTTTGGGAGGTTAGGTACCTGCTATCTTGGAATTCAGCTCTGACTTCCTTGAGCTGTGCATTGCGCATAGATGCGACAGAGAAGACCCAGACGAACGAGTACTCGTCCAGAGCCTCTCTTATAGCGTCGAATATTCTAACATTGTTCTCGCGACCCTTCTTCTGGGTTTTTGTCAAGCTGATTAGCTTGTTTCGCTTTGATTTCGGCATTTTGGTATCGTTTGTTATATGTGATGGGTTTGGTGGTTGGTTTTTTTTTTTAGAAGAGAAGAAAAATTTCTGGGGATAGGCAAAGCTTCGAAATTTTTGACAGGGGTCCGGCCGGTTCTGATTTGCATTGGTGAGCTTTGTCGCAGAAAATAGCCCACTTAACGATACCTATTATGCCTCAGTCGACTTTATCAACATCACGCTTTCACGATTGACGAGTCTTACTATTCTCCGCTCCGCCGAAGCGGGCATCGGTTCGACAGGATGCTGGGGTTTACGGATTATGTCCAAAAGTCGTTCTACCGCGCGACGAAGTGGGATGAGGATAATTCGTATGCGAATCTGAATGCTACGGCGAGAGGTACGGATCTATTATCTCTTTCTTATGATATCTGTCTACATTTCAAGTCGACGTGGCTAATACTTCTATGGGATAGCACTACTGGACTTCCAAACGCCGAAGGGATTAAAACTCAATATCTCTTCTTTGTCATCCCCGAACTTTGCTACATCATATAGCTTGGCCAGTTTGGGTGTCGTCGATGGGTCGGTTTCGTATTTATATTCGTCACGGGCACTGGATAATGTACGGAACAGTGGAGACGTGGAACTCAAGGACGCCATATTCGGATATCGGGATTTGAAGGAAATAACGAAGCCGGATGCCCCAAGAGATTGGGAGATATGGCAGGGAGGAGTTAGAGTCGATAGAAGAGGTCAGGCTTCTAGCTCCTTGGATCTATAAAAACAAGGTGGAAGTGCTGACGGCAGCCCAGACACTCTCCTTTACGGCCGAATGTACCTTCCGGCATCCACCCTCGAAGCTCTATACCTCCGTCGGCTGGCACCAACCCGGCAGCTAAAGATATCAGCTGTCAGCAACTCACGTCTTCCGAATGGTGGCACCATACTCGCGCTCCTCCAACAGGATAACGGGAAATATTCTTCGGAGTATCTGTACTCCACGGACGTCGCGTTAATCGGTATCCGTGGTCTCTACAACTTCGGGTTTGATCCTCGAAAGGCTCTGCCGCACAACTCTGGAAACGGGGCAGTCGATTCTCGAAAGATAGCGGGGAGGTTTAGCGCCGGTGCGGAAGTCTATTGGGGTTTATTGAATAAAAGTGGTGGTGTGTCCACTGGATTTCGATATACCACTTTACCACCGAATACCGGCTCGCCGCTTACGATGACTTTGACTGTTAATCCGATTATTGGGCACTTTCAGGCAGCGTATGCTATCAAAGCGGGGAAAGGCGCGGTGTTTTGTAGTCGGTATGATTTTAATATCTACTCCTACGAGAGCGATTTGGTGCTAGGGTGTGAAATATGGAGGAGGAAGCAGCAGCAGGTTACGAAGAACGAAACGGGAACTGAGGAGGTTTGGCAGCCGAACGGGTTTACGACTGGTGGAGAGAGGGAGGACGATGTTACCGGTGTGCTGAAGGCGAGGATTACTCAGAACTTTAACATTGGGTTACTTTGGGAAGGGAGATTTAAGCAGTTGCTGTTCAGTATAGGTGAGTGCCCTAAGAATCGGAGCTCTGAGATTGGGCATGGGATGTTAATGACATTATTATAGGGTCGAATATCGATCTCAAACGACGAGACCAACCCTTTAGAACAGTGGGGATCGAAATTCAATATAATTCTTGAACCATGTAGGATTATATTCCTATGTTCCTTCCGCCTCTACTCATCAAAGTCAATTAATATCGATATATCGATCTCGAATTCGCCAGCCAACTCAGCATTTTTTTTTTTGTTTTACACAACCACCACCGCTCATTCATCCTTATACCGACAAAATTTGTAACGCCTGCCCATGCTATGGCCCTATTCAATTAAAACAATTTCAATATTATTAATAGAGATGTAAGTTTTCCCCATATTTTGTGTGTGCCACCCCGAAGAAAATTAAAGATCCCAGAATTTTTGGCGCAATTAAACGAAAAATATCCGTTATAAGCTTGCTCGGTCTAGTTTTCTCCCTCTTCATCTTCGTGATCGATAATCTCGTTAACACTTTCGTCGTCATCCCCTACGTCGAGATTGTTCTCTTTACCCCATGCTAACAGCGAGCTCTTTAGTCGGTCCTTTTCGGATTGGTCGGCGAATATGGCGTCAATGGAGTAGAATACCAAGTGCCAGAGTTCGTACTTGTTGACGCGGAAATGGGTTGATGCGAGATAGTATTCGTTTGAAAGATCACTAAGGAAGACGCCAACGTCGTCGGTCTAATAACCTTGTTAGTCAGGGTATATCCCGGTCTGTGGAACCGGCAAAGCGTAGAACTTACACCTAAAGCAACCGGACAGTCCGTTTTCCACCAATACTTGAAGTGGTGATCTTGGAAGCTGCCGTTTCCGTTTCCATGCCTATCAGGTAGCATCTTTGCGTACACATTACACGAAAGGCAAAGTTCGATACATAATTTCCGTTGGCGGATCTCACGCAAGATCCTGTCGTCCATATGGTTCCCCGCGCGGTGCGATTGGCTCGACATTATTCGCTCGATATGGATTGCATGTCCCAGTCTCTGCGGTTCGAAGGATAGGAGAATGTCGAGTTCGTCTTTGATCGGTTGACGCTCAATTTCTGCGAAATGTAGGGTGATGCCGAGGTCGTTTTGTTTAGCCTTCTTAAAAGCTTCCCGGAATATTCGTACGTCGCCGGCAGCGGGGTTGCCGCAGAGATCCACCCCGACTACCAGACCTTCGGATTTATACTTTATCGCCAATTCTACGGTGTCCAATGCCTCCTCTTTGGTATTTTGTCGATCAATGGCGAGGATCAATTTTGTGTGCATAGTTTCGGATTGAAAGGAGCGGATGGTAGAGAGGATTGCGGTGATATATTTCTCTTTCGTGAGGCCTGTTTCGTCGAATGCACGTGGGATGGTACGGAGTTCGAGGTAAACTACACCGTCGGATTCGAAGTCGCGGAGGACCTGGCGGGTGGCATATTCGACGCTCCATTCGCTGTTGACGAGATTATATGTGTATTTGGAGAAGAGAGGGAAGAAGCTGGAGGTGTTTATTTAGACGTATGAGGGGACTGGCAATTGAAGTTTGGGGATGACTGTACGGATTATTTCTTACGTTGTCAAGTCGAAATCAACTTTACCCGAAGGAATGGCCACGAGGGGGTCCTCGAGGTCGAAGTCTGGTTCTTGTTCCTTCCGTCTGCGCCATATTTCGCCCAAGGTCTCTCTCCTGATCGACCCAGTGAGATGAGCATGTAGTTCCTTTTGAAAGAGAAGAGTAGAGTTCGATATCAGTTTCAAGGAAATAAGTGCGTAGAATGGGTATTTGGGGGTAATTTATTTTTTATAGTAGCCCGAGGGATAGGCTAATATAAATTCCATATAAATGGCGAGAAATCAAGTTGGGAAGCCATGCATGTGAACCAGCTATATCGCGGTATGTGATAGCGAGAAAACTTTATGTAAAAGCTTATCACAGTACCGGCGCCTCACACGACATGGACAGGGCCTTTATAGTGCGGGCCGAGCTTGAATTCCAGACCAGATCAGATCTTGGGAGTGAAAGCAAAAAAAGAAGAGCAGGAAAAAACATGGCTTACAATCTTAGGTAAACGTTTGCAGAAGTCTTCGTCTGGCCAATCCGGTGTCTCCGATTCTCTCGACGAACCTATCAGGTCGGCCAATGTGGTGCTTTCGGGTCGCGGGTGGTGGTGCGCAGTCGACATGTTGAAAGCGAGCTAGGATGTGACTACGACTGTCTATGGGTGGAGCTGTATAATTTTCGGGGTCGGAATAGTGGAAAGCAACAATGTGAATGGTTTTGCAATTGTATAGAACGGATATTGTCGATATGTAAGCAAGTAGGCCGGAGAATTTATCCCTCGGTCAAAATCCGGCTTCGCACGAAGGGATTGAAAGCGTAAGAATGCTGGAGAGAGAACAAGGAGCGGGCAGATATCAATTGCAATTTCAAGCGGGGGCGGGAGGCTTTGGGCTGATTATATTAATTAACCAGGCTTTATAGCAGCTGCTAAACTAACGCTAAAAGAGAGATCGGGTTATAAGAGGGAAATCGAAGGACCCGTACTACATACGAAGAGATTCCACACTTTTCGATCGTTTCGAGAACGTTAACAAGAATGAAGGGAAATGTTTCTAGATCCAATTTATAAGTATGAAATGACGCCAGCCTGTTTCCCTTCAGGGTGGTTCCTTTTACGGCGGCGGTGACGAGGATTGGGGAAAAGGAGAAATTAAGAGGAAGTGTCATGAGAGCTCGGATCGGAGCTGGCCTTTCCTTCGAGTTTCTTTCCTGTACCAGTGCCAGTGCTAGTGTAGGTACTACCTTCTGTGCGGATTTTGTTCGCCAGCTTTTTTACTTTTTATACGGACTTTTTTCTTTTCATCTTTTTTTTTTTTTTTGGCCCTTGCAAAAGCTCCTCCTTTCCCTTTCCTGCGGCATGCAGAAGTTAAGTCTTGGGGGGGTAGAAAAGGGCATGGGTTCTTTCCCACGACGCAAATATGTATATGCAGGGGTCCTGGGCTCATGTTCGTGAAGATTGCGAGTTGGCGATTCGATTTCAAGTTTCCCGGCGAAAAGGCTTAAGGGCCTGGAGAGGGGAGAGGGATGCAAGTCCAGCGACATTCTGAAACGTTATCGAACAACTTTCCGAACGAGAGGACTATCTGGGTTCCTAGCAAGGCTGTTTTTTGCCTCCGAGAATTTAAGAGGGGCATGGCATGTCCGGGGTATCGATAGCTTTTAGGCTATCGAAAGGGATCTGGTCAGTTGCTGGATTCCTTTCCTTACTTCGTACCTGTTAGTGGTGGACTATTCTTCGTAATCTAGGTTCGCTGTTGATCGATTAATCGATTGAGCACTTTGATATTGGTAACATATATTGAAATGTTTGCCCGGTGGGGACTGTCATGCAGGTTATGATGCAGGGGCACGAGAAGGTCATTCGGACTCGATTTCGGTCCCTTTTCGTGATCGATTTTCATTTGGGTGGCTTTTTTATATCATCCTTTCTTCTTCTCGAAACAATCATCGAGACGAAGTATTATATTTGGTTGTATTAGTAAGTTATTAGAAGTCTCTATTACATAGTCAGAATCCCGCTCTCGGGATTCGGGATGGTCGAACGGCTTGAGCGTGCGGAGATCGCCAGGCTGGGGGTTTTACTAGAGGAAGGTTCGAACGTTCTAGTTCCCGTGGATAGAACGGTAACGTTCCGTTTTTGATATATTAATTTCGATATTGGAATTTTGGCAGATGACCAACGGTTCGGTGTATCGGAATGAGCGTCGTCCGTGCGTGGTTTACTTGAGCTTTTCAGCAAGCAGATTCGAAAGCTGTCTATGTCCCACGCGAGCTATAACTAACCCCTCGAGAAGATTGTAGCAATTATCCCTAAAGCATATATAGACAGATATTAGTTGGGAATTTAAGCGGCTATTACGATAGTTTGGTGTATCCGCAAAAGGTGGGCTATTGATATTAGTTCGAGTGTGTTAATGGTGTCACCGGATTCTGATAAATTTTGTTAAGGAGCAATCAAGGTAACAGTTTTACGTTATTATATTGGATTGTTGTAATACGCAATTGGAAATGAGATATCTCCACAGCTCGTATAGAAATATTACAATCGATACGGGTCCTGCGATGTATAAGTGAGTCCAGATAACGTCCTTGTCGCATGAATTAAAATTTATGCTAATTGATGCTTATGGATTTTCCGTCGAAGGGGTTCTTTTAGGATCCTTGTCGACAATCAACGGGGTTTGTGCTTTGGGGCGCATCAGTGTGCATATAATCCGAGAAGAGTTACTGGGTAGATCAGTGGGCTCTGTGCCGGGATACAGATGTATGCTGCAGAACTTACTTGCATACATATGAATTTGTAAGACGTCAGGATACTTTCTGTCTTTGGAGGTTCTGAGCGGCTTTTGGCCCTTGCTTGCTTGGGAAAAGTGCCTTTTGCCGCTGGGCTGGGCGGTGGATGTCGTTGTTGGACACGCATGCAAGCCCTCGACCAGTGAGTCCCCTTCCCTCTGGGTGACGGAGGAAACAGAAGGTGTGTGGGCCTTTCTTTGACATTGGCCAAGGGTATCGTGTGCAAACAAGGCAGGAAGGAACCAACATTGTCGTCGACAAGATGTTTCTCTTGGTCCCTAGCGGCAACTCTCGGAGACGCTAGTTAGAGGACCATGGCCAGCAGTGGAGCCCCTTTAAACGAACGAATTTCAGATTGTAAAAAAGTCCCGCGAGCGAAATCCTTTTGGTAATTTTGCATATATCGCACCACTTTCGTTGAAACCTGTAGAAAAGAAATGGGTATCGTCTTTCTAGGGCCCAAAACTGTACAAGTCTTCAATTGATACAGACCTCCAAGTCTACCTCGATACCGTATTTCAAGAGACAAGTGACACAAAACCGATTGAAACTTTGTGACTGCAAGTGCGATGCTTGTACAGCTTGTATAATGTCATGTCTGTGGTGGCATGTTTTATCGATTAAAATCCGTTTCCTCAACTGCCAATGTTGGCAATCCGTATCGATCTTCTGTTAAAAAACTTCCTATCTGATTGGTTTTGTCGGTCGCGGGGAGACCTTGTGTGAAAGTTTTTTGGCATGGCACTTTCGTCTCAACTCTTTTCGGCAAGAGTTGAGGCACTATCGAACGGGTTCGGTCGGCCCCTGCGCGGAATTGACTGGGAGCACCTTGTCTGCGCTTGATTTGGGACTGTTATCGGTACCGCCAAAGATTGTGCGCACCGGGACCAATTGTAACGATCCTTTCGAGAGTCTTGAATGGATATCGTGACTTGTGGGTATGGATGGATGTACTGTAAGTACCATCCGAGCATACCTGTCTATCCCGAGACGTCGCATAGTTATTAGTCTTTCCGGCATAGGATCCATGGGCCGGAAGCAGGTCAGAGATCGGGTCCACATTTCGGTTTATATGTAGAGCAAATGCTGCAGTAACATCGATGCTGTTCGCCTCTGCCGTCTCTGCCCTTTTTTTTTCTTTCTTTTCAGCCACCGTCACTTTTTTCGCTTTGGCTAACTTGCATTTCGCATAACTGATACACTCTGGATTTTATACCGACAGGATGGGAAATCCTTTTTCTTGGGACGAGGCGAATACGATTTGGGAATTTCTTTAGCATCACGTCAGGGAGGACCTGGTAAACTCCAAATGAACTTATGTCTTTGTTCGTTACTCGGATATTGGCCATTTGTGAATAGCATCATGGCGTATTATTAGAGTATCTCTGTCTTGTAACCGGAATCTCCAATGAATTGCTGAACTTGTCTCCTCGAAATGCCGGAACCGAATGGTCTTTGACCTGGCTCGGGTAGCAGAGAAGCCAATCAATTGTGTACTTACCTATCCTTGCTTTGTGAAGACGCGCATGTGCAAGCAAGAAAGTTTCGAGTCGTCCGTCGAAATCCTTGCACCTTCCGAGATGCCAATGTACGGTACAGCGGCATCGACGTCGCCTAAACTAATATCTACGACGGATATATATCTTGTTAGTCGGGATAATATTGGCCAGACTTACTGTGGTTGTGGTGGTGCATTGTATATAATCTGTAGTATAGCTCATTTGGTGCAGAGCGGGACTTGCTAGGGTGTCCGGACAGCCTTGTCTCTAAAGCATCGCGTCTTTCCCTTGCTCTGCGAAATAACCCCTTTACTTTTCCGCTGCTCAACACATTTCCATTTCTCCTTCTCCTTTCCTTCTCCCTTCCCTCATCACCTCCCCCATCACATCGTCTTCTTCATCTCCACCATCGCCATCGACACTTCACTACCCAGCTCGATATCGCATACCTCTCGGCTTCGTCGCCTTCAAGTCGCTTCTTCACGGCCGACTGCGATTCCTAGCGATAGCTTCTCTGACTCCTTTCTGTCGCTGGTACCAGCCTCACCATCCCCAGTTGCTTATGCCCTCATATCATTTCGTTCTCCCCCAGCACACTTTCTCCACCGCACCGCCCCATCTGACCAATCAACCGAAGCACCGTTCCCTTTTCAATACACCGGCCGGGTCTTTACCAATTAAAAACTTCACTGTAAATTTCCCCTTCTTTGCTTTTGCTTCGTCCTTGTCTGGGCTTCTCATCAAAACCCCCGATCTGTCACTAAAGTAATCCCAGCTCGCTGGCTTGGAAAACGGCTTTCGCGAGAAGATCCCTATTTCTCCCTTTTGATTCGTTTCCTTCACACCCATTTATAAGAAACTCCACCTCCGCTGCACATCCTTTACGTGTGTTTTTTTTTTTTTTTTTTTTTTTTTTGGTCCCGATTTCCCGTCGTCGCGTCTAGAACTCGACTTTATCGAGTCTTGATTTCATATCAATAACCAATCGGCTTCAGGAGCAAGAGCAAGGCACTCGAGGCGATCGACCCGGCTTTTCCGCATAAGAACTCTCGCGATTCCTGGAAATTGGTCTGCAGCGTGAACTAGTTTAATCGACAACCGGACGGATATCCAACAGCCGGCTTACTCCTGACGATAATTCGTGGATCACAATAAAAAAATTACCCTTCACTCGGTCTATTTGATCGTACTCTAACCTCCCGATTATATCAACTGTGTAACAAACGATGTCTTCCGACCTTCAAGATCGAATTACGGCCGCGAGGCGCGAGGCTGAAGGGCTAAAGGAGAAGATAAAAAGAAAGAAGGATGAGCTTGCCGATGCTGATTGTGAGTTCTCCTACCAAATACTTGGTTATCCGAACAAGATGCCGACCCGGAAACTCGAACTAACCTCACTGTTTTTCCAATGATTAGTGCGACAGCTTGCTAAGGAACAAGTCGAAGCATTGCCACGAACCTTGATGAAGAATCGTCGCACCCTGAAAGGTCACTTGGCCAAGATATATAGTATGCATTGGTAAGACGCATGTCATTGTAGAAGATCGCTTCCGTCGGCCATCGCTAACAACCATAAAGGAGCACTGACCGTCGACATCTCGTCTCCGCTTCTCAAGACGGGAAACTCATCATCTGGGATGCCTACACAACAAACAAGGTTCACGCCATTCCTCTTCGATCGTCATGGGTGATGACTTGTGCATATGCACCTTCGGGTAACTACGTTGCATGCGGTGGCCTTGATAATATCTGCAGTGTCTACAATCTTTCTGCACGCGACGGACCCACTCGTGTTGCCCGAGAATTGTCTGGACATTCTGGATACCTGTCATGCTGTCGTTTTTTGAATGACAGACGTATTATTACCTCGTCTGGTAAATATCCCGAACTCTTTAATCGTATATTGCCTCGGTTATTAATTGGGGAACGATAGGCGATATGACCTGTATGCTTTGGGACATCGATACCGGTGCAAGAATCACCGATTTTGCAGACCATCTCGGTGACGTTATGAGCCTTAGCGTTAACCCAACAAATTCCAACATCTTCGTCTCTGGTGCTTGCGACGCCTTCGCCAAGTTGTGGGATATTCGTACCGGAAAGGCGGTCCAGACTTTTGCCGGTCACGAGTCAGATATCAACGCTGTGCAATTCTTCCCTGACGGTAATGCATTTGGTACTGGATCCGACGATGCTACTTGCCGGCTGTTCGATATCCGTGCTGACAGAGAACTCAACATCTATTCGGTAAGATTGGACTGCATCTTAAAAAAAAAAGGGGGGGTTTTATCAACTAACAATCTTATTTAGTCGGAACAAATATTATGCGGCATTACTTCCGTCGCATTCTCTGTTTCCGGACGTCTCTTGTTTGCCGGATACGACGATTTCGAGTGCAAGGTATTTAGCTCAGATGACACTCCACGGCCTGATATTGGTTTACTAATTTTGTTGAATAGGTTTGGGATGTTCTTCGAGGAGAAAAAGTTGGTGCCCTGGTTGGCCATGAGAACCGCGTCAGCTGCTTGGGTGTCAGTAATGATGGCATCAGTCTTTGCACGGGATCTTGGGATAGTTTTGTATGTTTCCATCGGCCACTTATTTTCTCTATTCTGACCTGCTAACATGTATAACAACAGCTACGAATTTGGGCATGGTAATCACCTCTCGCCCAGCTCACTAAAAGTGATTTCATATACTATTATCTCGACGATAAGATCCATGATGACGATTCGCTTTTTATTTCTTTCTTTTTTTATCCTCATGAGCCCGCTTTGACGCCAGCCAATACCCACCAAATTCGAAACAGTCAAGCACACAGAAACCCCTACGTGACGGTCCGCCGGAGTCGAGATTGCACATTTATTTTCCCCAAAACTCAATTGTCAAGAGCAGATGGGTAGCGTCGGCTGTTTCAACTGCCCTTTCAGTCACAATCCATCTATACTCAGAAAAATAGGCGACGACTCAACCGCCATTAACTGCCAGCGACTCTCTTGTCGGGTGTTTCCGTCCTTGTTTAGATGTTTATTTTCCTAGTCTTTCAATTTCGTTATGCTTTTTTTTTTTTTTTTTTTCGAATAATGCATCTTAATCATCTGCTGTGTCGCTTTTTTCATCAAGCAAAGGAACGGTACACGTCTGTTAGCCTGTAATTCCCTCCCCTGGGGCTTTCTGCTTCCTTGAGCATTTGTTTCGCTTACGATTTGGCGATGAAAGCTCTTTTCCTTTCCCTCTTCGACATCCTTATACCTCTTCTTCCTGTCGAACTTTTACTATATATAGTTTCTTCTTTCCCTTCCCTTCGACTGTAATATGTGTTACTATAGCCCACCTTTCCACCTCGTCTCCTTCAGCCTGTTTCTATAGGTTTCCCTTCCCGGGGCCTTACCGAATATCTGTCAAAAATATGGTTCCAATCAAACCAGGTTTTTCTTTTTGGCCTTTTTTTTTTTTTTTTTTCTATTGTTAATCTTTTGCGACCCCAGGAGAAAAAGCGATGTTGTTTTGCTGCGGATATTCTAGTTTTCCCTCCTATTTCCCTGACCTTGCCTGTCTACCCTACCGTTCCTGTAGCTTGTTTCTCTTTTCCCCGTCTTTTTATTCTCTTTCTCTAGCTCCTTTTTAGTAGTCGGTGTTAATGTACGAACCAAATACATGGAATATTATGTTCTCTTTTTTTCCTTTGGGATGGATGTGAGAGCTGCAGGCGGATGTAGATGTTAACTAGTGATGGGGGGAAAGATACTTCTGCTCAGGAGAATTCTACCCGTTTATATACCTAGGTACTCTTTCGAGAAGAGGGCATCCGGAAAGCTTTAAAGGGGGGCTAATTTATGTGTGCGGCGATCCCTTCTAGAAGTCTCAGGGGTTAACGGTTCTTTGTTATCCGATTCCCCCCCGTAACAATTGTATCGTCGTCGGTCGTGCGTCGGTGCTAGCTGCAGATGGTTCTTTTGAGGTATATGGCCTGATCGATTTAGCCTTTACATGGGTCTTTTACGAGGGTGAGACCCGCCGTGGCTAATGCATATGCAGAGCACGGTTGATTGTCGACAGGGCCCGGGGAGACTGATGATGGGTATGGTTTTATGTTACATAGACTTTGCTTGTAATAGGGTTCATAATATGGATTGGATATCAAATAACTGGGTGCAGATACTTGGTAATTTGAAACTAGCCACGGGCAGGGGACGTCTAGCTCTCGTTTCATGGCTACATCTTATACACTTCGATTTCAGGCGTATACTGGTGGGTTTATTAGGCTAGTATGGAGACAAATGAATATTGATTTCATCCATTGCATCTCATAGAATGTTAACATTTGAGAAAGAGCGAGACTTCCAACGGCCAAGATATTTACTTTTTTGGTGGATTGGGGTCACTCTCGTGATTGGGGTTTATAATATAATACAATTGTATATGTGTGTCCAGATCGATAGATTCGCAGTTGCAGTTGAATTACCTAGATACCTGTTGATCATACATATTTCGTTGAAACCGTGGATATGATTGGGGCGTATAGCCTAGCTGCAATCGGTCAATCCTGTTCAATCATGAGTCGTTCTCACAATATATACCATTGGGCTCCTTCCAGGTTTGATTTTGTCCTTTGTCCCTTCATATGATCATCCACTTTGTTCATTGTATCAGTAGCTTTGTCCACTCATCACTACTTGGCACAGTGCTTTCGACATTCTCATCCTCACTTCCAATATCGACATTAATGTTTTCGTATATAAGCAATGATGGCTAAGTTAGAATTATGTTACGATATAGGTAAGCGTCCTATGATCTAATAGCAAGGAATAATTGATTTTTAGGACCAGAGCCTGGAAAACTTTCAAAGATCTTATCGAACTATGGAGTCATGTACTCGTAGTATGAGTAAGAAGAGTATAGTGTTCTTGTCTAGTTACTCTAGATTAATATACATTCGATGTGTATGTGTCTGCTGTCCTGATTCAATACCAATCGTTCTCATTAACCACGGTATCAATCTCGTCGTCGTCGCTGTATACGATAACATCGTCAACAATCTCTCGGAAAACAAGAGATTCCCCACGGGCTTCTGGGTGTATCGATCCATTCCCAGGCAACAAATATTCAATTCTCACACTCAAACCACGGTCAGAGCTTAGCTCCAGGTTCTGCAAATCGAAAACAAAGGCCGCAGTGATTGAATGTTTGACTAGACCTGTAGTTTCCCCTGCATTATCTAGCTTCTTCGGTATTCGAGTGGAGACACTGACGAAAAGTTCAAATTTTCTTTGAACTTTCCTGACTCATCGACCGTTTCCGGTCCTTTCCCATGCATATTGGAATAGCCCCATACCCGTGATGATAATGCCTTTTTGTAGATCATACGAGCGAAGTCCTTGAGGGTAAACTCGTCATTCACCACATCTATCTCGGCTTCTCCATCGACTAGACCAGTTTCAGTGTCTCCTAGTGTCTCAATTGCTAAACGGATACCATGGATAGTCCAATTCAATTCGAGCATAATATGTATCCTTCAAGGCTTGGTCTTCGAGAACTGAAGGGGGGATGGTAGTTCCCTTCCACTGCCAGGTTTTCCATTGGAGTTTTTATTAATTCTTGCCAAGGTTTGGAAACGAAACGCGTGGATTTAAGAGTTCTTGGGATGGAATGTGTTTTAAGATTGCTTCGAGGAGTTCGTTAGTGTCGAGGACGAGGGATGAGGTGGTGATGTTGGGGTTCATATTTATATTTTTGGGACCTGGTCTGTGAGGGATTGGGCACAAGGTTTGGTTTATTGGATTGGCAAAACCCTTCGCTTTATTTTTGCATGAAGGCAATTGAATGAGAATACTACAGGGGGTGTATGAGTTTGCATTTTTGAAGATGATGTGCGAGAAGTGTGATATCGTCACATTGTTGTATTTTGTGAAGTCCCAGCCTCCCCAGACAGCTTCATGCTATCCAATACCATTCTCCACTAACAATAATCCTAAAGAAGATAGAACAACTATTGGAATTTAGTTATTATGGGTTCGGGTATTGGTATATATGCATTGTCGTATGTAAACTTCCTAATTTTGCGCCGGCCTTGCTTTAACGAACTCATTGGTATCCACTATATCATCAGAGTCGCCTTCGTCCTCGACCTAGTATCAAAACTCGAACGTATATAACTTCTTCACGATATTTGAACGGGAACTAGACTCGTCTCTTCGAAGCAATAGAATCAATGTTCCGAGTTGCTTATTACAACTTTTCGGGCTATGGTGTCCTAATTTTATCCCGAAATGGCTCGTAAGTAGTGGAGGACTGTTTTATAAAGGTATACCGAGGAACGTCGACTAACACCTAACAATGTGTACCGAATATATATGTTTCGAGGATCTGTTTAGGACCTGGGACATGGCAATTGACTGAGGTATAGGTTGCAGAACGAATTTAAACACATTATTTGTACGTCGACATAACTTAGAGAACGGTGTTAGCCGGAGACTAATCGACCAATATCTGACATATACCTGTTTAAAAAGTTCGAAATTAAAAGCAGTTTGAGAACTGTTTAGTATGACCGAAGGATTGCGAGAATTTGTTTATATGTGAAATGTCTACTATTGGATTCACATGATTGCTAACCATCACTATCCAGAACCCATAAGTTCAAACTCTGCGGGTATTCGGAACTAGGATTGATTTATAATAGAGGCTAAAATAGCGTAGGTTTGCAGTGTCACGACTGGGTACGAGACTATGTCACGACGACCGTTTAGGAAGTCAAATTGTAACCACAAATGCTAGATCTAGGGATTTGATCAAGAAAAGTTTTTCTGGAATCATGATTCCCAGCCAGCTGGAAGGGCAATGTGGGGCGGTGTGCTGAGAGGGCCCTATCACGAATGCCTATCTTGTAATCCGTCAAAGCTTTATAAGATTCAAGCGACCAAATTACCCATAACAGCCAGAGTGGGGCGGCCGAAAGCCGGTCAGGGGATCCGACCCAGCTGTGAGATCAATCCACTTCTCTGAACAACAATACTTGATAACTATTGCTTGTGACCATTGCGGTCATCTGCCGGAATCGTGTCCTAAGATGTTTCGCCCTCACTCCGCTGACTTTCGATGACAGCATCCTTACTTCACAGCTTATAACTGGAATCAGAGCACGCTACAAAGTTGAGTAGGATTGGAACCAGTCCCGTAAACTAGAGTCGTGTGCGCTAAACTAAGTCTATGGACCTATGAACTCTCCGAGAACCTGAAACGTTGGCTGTTGGGGCTTGCATACTGTCGTGTCTAGAGCTAGCTCGGGTTATCGATACTCGGACCCCGTTTTTTGAGACAATTGATATGGACCGTTAATATTCGTTATATAGCCTCAAGGTACAGGTTCCATTCCCAATCCCGTGAGCAGCAGCGGTACAGTGCATCGAGCCCACTTCAACCACGTTTTTTCGTTAGAGTATACAAGGGGTCTGCCCGCAGTTTGGTATGATATTACCCGACCTCGTTATTCGATTTTCTCCTAGCGAACGTGAATTCCATTTATTGACTGGGCTTGTTTGAACGTTTCATGGATCCATGGAGAGCAAGGAGGGGGTGCAGAAATTCCCTGAACACCACATACAAATGTCGACATTGCCAATTGTCGAACGCGAGCTGAAACCGGCGGTAGTTTCCGAAGATCCCTTGATTGCTTCGTTCACTTCTCGCCAGTTACATAGCGATTAATTGGACGAAAACGCGCAATTATTAGTGATTACCGCTAGAGCTGAAGTGTGTAGCTTGCTCGGGTGTTTTGAACCGTTGTTAGCATGTTAGGCTAGCAGTTTGTATTCGTAATCGTCGAGGTGACGTTTCGGAAAAAGTTTTCCCACTAGGTTGAGATGTATTTTTTTTGTCACACAGGCTGAGGTTTTTGGCGATGAGATGATAAACTTCGGAACAAGGCCAAAGGGAAAAACTAATAGCTAAGTCGTTGATCGAGTTGAGTGCATATTCTTTTCTTTTCCCTAAAACGTATGCACCCTCGATGGGAAAAGAACCCGGTACGGCACGGTTGCATAGACCAAGACGTTGGTTTTGTTTCTCATCTGTACCCCTGACAGGGCTGTTGCAGCTGTGAGGTCGGGGTGCTGATATGCAAGGTACGCGCTACAACGTGATGGATCCCGTCCCGAACTTTTTGAGCTTGAATTTTGCTCGTCCCTTTTCTTGTGTCAGCGCACCCCTTCGAGAAGCATGACCACATGCGCCACGCCGGAATTTTACTAGTGATCCGATAAAACCCACATTCGCATTCGACCTGAATGAGGCCTTAGAGAGCGAGCTCTGCAGATCTTTTGAGTGAATGAACTCTGAGAGGAAATGTTGGTGAATGCGACGTTGACGATTCGGGTTCGCCTTTGTGCATTTGTGAAATGGTGTCTTTGATGCATCACAAGATGTTGGATACTCATCTATGGGCTGGATCAAATCTGGCCAGTACAATGGAAGAAGAGGCACGGGTAAAAGCCCACCCAATTCAGGGACGAACGAACAAAAGGGACGGGAAGAAACCCGGTCGTCCACAATCACACTCATCCGCTGCTTTGGGCCTCCTGAGCTCCAAACAGACGAGCGTGTGCGGATTAAACGAAACCTTGAAAGGGATTTAAAGAAGCTGGACCTTCGGTTCTATCGAGATTTGATTTCTTTCCTAACCACATGTCGCACCTCATAACATAATCGGCTGAGTGAGCTGAAGTCGCACACTTAAAAAAGAGACCTATCTTCCTCTTGACTACTATTTTATGACCTTCTGTACGCCAGCGGTTACAATTAATTATATTACTTGAGCCCAGACTGGATCTTCCCTGTGGGATTTCTAGAACAGAATAAGGGATCTTGCCTGCAGCAGCTGTAACACCACCTCGACACTACCATATTATAATCAATTATCTAGACGGATTGCAATTATATTATATTGCAATTGCGCAGCCGGTGGTATTTCCCGAGCCAGATTGGTCTTATACCATATTGCTCCGTATTGTTCCAGGACCTAGAACATTTCCAGCCCTACATTACATATCATATATCACCAGAACGATTCAGTTTGATAATACTCCTCGCCTGGGGGTACAAGGAACATTCCGACTTTATCAGTTTGACAGGTCTGTACACGAAAAAGCTAGCGCCGAACTGCACGGGGCTTATAACTTCCCTCATCGCTTACCCCTTCTTTCTTCAGTCAGAATCCACAGTTAACCGACTGAATTCGAACTGAATTCGAACATCTGGGCTGAATAATAAAGAGCTCGGGATATTAAGAGTTTTTCTGTGGAGAGTGTAGACTGCAACTATTGCTCCCCCTTCCCTCTGGATATTCTAAATCTGTAATGCTTTGAATGGGCTTACGGCTGAATGGCTGAATGAATGAATGTTCATGATCACTTGTACACCTAGGTACTTAGTATAGTACTTATGCAGCATTGTCTTTTATTCCCCTGGCTTCATTCGGTTTTCATTCGGAATTAAATTTTAAGCCAATTAACTAACTAGCTAACCCGAAGTCATCTCCCGAACATTATAGCAAACAGACACAATCAATCAATCAATCAACCATCAAATCACATATCATCAATCACCCGACCGAACGAGGTCACCCCGGCTTTCAATCCCTTAACGGAGTAAAGGAAAAAAGCTCACGGACCGACGAGGTTTGAGAGTGTTCGAACAGTGCCCAGTCGTCCGAATTTCTAGGCTACCCTCCTCCCCTCTCTTTATAGTCTGAAACGCTGGTGTGAGATCACCAGAACCCTGCATCGAACGAGCCTTCGAGGCAAAACTCTTTAGTTCGCCTACTAGCCACGCGCGAGGTTGGCCCTTGTTCATGATCATCGTGTAGCAGATATATACGATACTTCATATCATAGGTAATATTGGATTGAAGTGCAAGGATTAATCTATCGAAGGGTCAAAGAAAACTCAGAAAATTTCCCAGGCACCCCTTCAATTCCGATCATTGCATTGTTTGGCCTGCATCGGTGGCTCTCGCTTGAAGAAGCTTCATTCCAAAAATAGCATCTCCACAATCCCCCAAACCTAGCTTCAACAACATCATATCATATCGTCAATCATATCAACTTTGACATATTCATCCTGTCACTGCATTAACTAGCTATTCCTGGTAATCAATACCCAGGTACTTTCTAGAACTATAGGGCCGGACAGAACAGGATTGGGCTGGCTTTCCTGTGGTGGCAGGGAACTCCATTAGCACGAGGGAAGTTTCCTTCAATATACTCCTAACCGAGGGAACAGGGCTTACTGCATAACCAACTTTGCCATCAACTCCAAATTTGGGAGGATATCATAACCAACTGCTTGCTATTACAGGTAGGCAGCCTCATCGACTGCATGTTTCTAATCACACTTCTTACCTTCGATTTTTTCTAACTTCTTCATCTCCGAGACAAGAAAAAACCAATTATACACTCGGCAAAAATCCCACGAGGAAGCCTCTGACCCACACCAAACCCCTTAACCCCCGCCTTACGAATCCGCCGCTAGTGTTCCAAGCGGCTGCTTTGAATTATTTCTGGCATAAGCCTTCTTCTCACCTGTCCCTGACGCTACCTTTCCTCTTCGTGTCTCTCATTCCTCATTAGAGTTCCTGCATACACTATACACCTGCATCCATACAAGACTTTTTATTTTTTTTTTCTCCGTACCCCTGGTAACATAACAAGATGAGCGCCTCAACTGCGGCCGATGAGTTCGCTCGCATGACTTCGGGTTCAAAAGGAGAGGGTTCCCTCCCTCATCCCGAGGACATTCTCGAAGCATCAAAAGGAAAACATATAGACTATTCACACTCAGACAAAGAAAGCAGCAACGGCAGTGCCGGAACCAATAGTGATTTAGACGAGATCGACGACATTGGCAATTCCTCAGACGACTCTCATAGAAAAGCATCTTCATCCAAGAAAAAAACGACCTATATCCATAAGAAGACAGGCTCTATTGCCCCTTCCATCCGACCAGCGTCGATCATAGACACAATGCCTCAGTACAGATTAGCTTCATATGGTGCTGCCAACACCGGTCCGAAGGGCGTCCTAGCAGACGCGAGGAGTTTCGAAATCGCGAAGAGAAGGGAGATGCAAGCCAGACAAGCTAGCCCACATGGTGGATACAAGACTTCGATTGATATTCCTGGAGTCCCAGGTGCCCAGTCTCGTCTATTAGACGACAGAATGCGACAGTCGGATAACTCTGATGACGATGATGAGTTGATGCAGGCCTGGAGACAGAGAAGGCTGCAGGAACTTAAGTCCGGGTCCAACTTCAACCGTAAGAAGGTTGCCACTGGACGCCGATATGGAAAGCTGGAGACCGTCGATGCCAACGGATACCTCGATGCCATTGAGAAGGTCACAGCGGATACCGTTGTAGTTGTTCTCATCTATGACGATAGAGTATGTCTCTATCTCCTTCTACCTTCCTTTGTGAGGCCCATTTTAACTTTATTTTTAGTCATCTGAGTCTCAGTTCGTTGAAGACTGCATTGGTACCCTAGCTAGACGACACGTTTCCACTGGTTTCGTCAAGCTTCACTATACCGAGGCTGAGATGGATCGAAAAGTTGTTCCTGCTCTCCTCGCATACAAGGGTGGTGAACTGATCGCCAACCTTCCTCGTATCGTCGACGAGATCCCAGCCGGACGCCCATTGAGCTCCGAGAGCTTAGAGACCGTCCTGAGAAAGTGAGTTACCAATTCTAATTACGCACACATCTTAGAAGCGGGTTGCTAACATGTTACAAAGACACAATGCTTTGACTGGCAGCAATAGAGATAACACTATCACAAGCTCTTCTGCTTCCGCCTCCGCAGCCGGCTCGCGCACCTCTCTCTACAACTGGGACGAAGACTAAATGATCAATCCTTCATCGAAGTCTTCTGACCCATCTACTGTCCTCACGGCAGCCCCTTTCATTTCCTTTGTACATTTTTCTTTACTATATTATACCCCATCCAGCTTGACGAAGGATACAGGGACCTGTAAATTGCGTCGATTATTCTTTGCTTTTCGTTTTCCTGTTTTTTTGCTTTATTGTTATCATCGGCGGTTCCGGCGTTTTTCATTTTTGCTGTACCTTTTCATTGGGATAATTTTGCTTTTCTATCTGAATACGCTTTGCTTTTCATCCAACACTGGCGGGAGTTTTCTTTGGATTTTGCTTCCTAATTGTAATGATCCTCAAAAAGATGATGACGAGCAGCATTCTTTGAACCGTTTATTCTCTCTCACACTCTCACTCTCGTTCATTGTTTCCACTTGTCTTTCGTAACCACTATTACAAAGCTTGATCCCTTTTTGGGCTGGTTTTGCACCAAAAAATGGGCACTATACATTGATTCTTTGAATACATCTTTATCGTTGACTCAAAATAAACTCTTTCTTTTTTTTTTCTTTCTTCTCTCTCGAAGTTTGAAGATACCGCTATTGAACCGCCCTTTTTGGCCCTTATTAGTAGCGAACCCCACATATGCAAACACTATCACACACACCTGTTTCTCTTTCCTCGAACCCGATAGAAACAGATAGGTAAAATCTCACCGTGAAAACATGGAAAACGGGGAAAAAATGTTCAAGCCACATTTACCTCTCCTTAAACCGGCACAAGGCCACTTGGATTGGTTGGTCACGCCACATAAGCAGAGAGCTAGTCTCTGTATGATACTGAATCGGGAGAAACGAATATAAAAAAAAAATAAAAATAAAATTTTTTTTTTTTTTTTTGATTCGCCCTTTGAGACCTAGAGGGTTTATGTCACAAAGCGTTTCTCGAAGGGTTCCTTTTTTTGCTCTTGTGATATGGGCGGTATACTCGGTAGAGAAGAGGAACAGAATGATTTTTATTCCCCCACTTGTCGTCATAGGATTCACTCGTCTTTATTTCTATTTTTACTTTTACTTTTATTTTATTTTTATTTAAAGAATGAAGAGTTTCATACAAAGACTTTTTGAAGGGGGGGTTGAGCCGTTTCGTGAAAAAGAAGGCACCCACTCGCACACGCAAGATTACCAAAGAAAGAGGGAGAGTTGAGGCTCTGCGATGCCAACACTTTTTATTTGAGGAAACCTTCTTGTGTTACCTTGAAATTATCCAACGCAGAAAACGCAAGGTTGTGGAGAAAACAAGGCGAAGGGGAATTTTATTGCGTTATTGATTCGTAATCTTTTTTCTGTTGGTACCGAGTTGGTACTTTATTTTCAGGTGATAATGTAAAAAAGCAAGGGACGTATTTATAGCTATTGATGTTGTAGTGCAGAATCGAATATATGTACCAAAATTGTATATGTAGATTACGGAGGCCTCCGCGAGATTATCTAGCTAGCCTAGATATCTAGATTAAGGCATTACCACATCGAGGAAAGTTGATCAGGTGCTACATTATGCATGCAAAGAACGGAGGTGCAGTACTAATTTGGACGGTCTAGGACGGTTGATATCTTACGCGGCTTTTCGGGGTTGTACACGAGCTGTGTACTCGTCACTTTATATTGTATATACGTACTTCTGTCTATCGGATAGCAAAAGAGGAAACAAAAAGAAGGCTTCAAGGCTATCGATTAGATTACCACTTTCTACCGTCCAGTTTATTATTGTTTCCGGAGGGAACGCGAGCGGGACGGGCTCTCTATTTTGTTGGCAGGCCGCAGCTGGTTTAAGAGACAATACAAAGCACTGGGTAGATTAGGACGAGTTAAAGGAGGGCTGTTATTGATATCACTCCTAGCGTATCATCCTAGATTATCTAATATTTTTCCCCTAAAAAAGACGAATGGGGGTTTCAAATTTTATATCGTACTGAGCTTCGATTTATTGGGTGAGACTATGCCTTCTAAGTTGTTATCAATTCCAGGCTAACCTGATATGATATATACAGCAATACCCATTTGTTAGTACCTACAGGACTCGAGGCTAGTACCTATATTGGTCCAAAAGCTGTGTCCCCATAAGTAAAATGGGTGGTCATAAGGCCAACGCCCCCGGCTGTTGCATTTTGCGACAGAGGCCTTCGACGCCGCCAGCCGCCCCCAGCATCCCGTCTGGAAAAAAATTGCAAATCTGCCCCGAGAACGCGGCCATTGGTCCATTGCAAGGATTGTTTTCGAGGCTATCCAATGCATATGTAACGGGTCCCCACAACTGCAGGATACAGTACTTCCGCAAATTCCTTGTCTAGCATATGCGTGCGTGCATGCCTAGGTGCCGTGTAGAATTGTCATTAAGCTGGCGATGCGATGCTCCGATAATGGCGGTGTAGCTAGACATTTTATGCTGCCGGGGCTCGCTGTAAATACGACTAGGTTGGTAAGCCGGTATTCTAGGTACCTAGATTGTATATGCTGTCTTTTCGAAAATTTCTTTCCTTTGGTTTCGACGACAGGATCTGGTATGTAGATGCATAGATTGGGTGACCAGTTTCCTTTTTCGGCAGACGCATCGGGGACGAGAGGGTATCAGAGCCTCTTTCTGATAGTTAATAGCATTGTCTGTGGTCACGGGTCTATGGTGATAAGTAGTCGTCGATATCGCCCTTCCATTCTCGACGATCTTTTTTATTTCCTTTGACTATTAAGTGCAGCGATCCAAAGCCCCACTTGCTCACTATCCTAGACGCTTTGTACCCTCTAACCTTCCGCCATTTTCTTCTTTCATTTCTATATTCTTTCGCTTTTGACTTTTGCGCCCGCCTCACTTACCTCGTGAAGATCACTCCCAAACATGTCTTCCACAAACCCCACATCTGGTTCGAATAGCTCGGGTACCATATCAGGCCTAACCTGTAAGCCGGTTTACAAACTAATAATGTTTGAAGACCTGACTGAATTCCCTACACTCGCTCAGAGACAAAGAAACGCGAGCAGTCAACCGCAAACGTTTCAATCATGGCAGAAACATCAGCCAACAGAACAGTGGATGGATAAAGCCATGGTTGAGCGTGAAGTCAAGGAATGGCCTGTAAGTGGCGGGTCCGGGTATATCAAGGCTTTCATGAGCATGGGTAAACTCCGTCGGGAGATTTTAAATAATCATCTAAAGATGCTTAACGATACTGATAAGAGCCCGGATATGCTTGGGATGTGGGAGCCTGAGTATTTGTACCCCGGTGAGACGGTGGTAAATAAGAAGACCGGAGAGAAGATTCGGTCACCGAAGTTGTTTTGGGTGATTATTAAGAGGCAAAAGAAGGTGCCAGAGCCTCCAAAGACATCGGGCGGCAGCGGCAAAAACAGTGGTAGTAGTAGTGGAGGCAGCAGCGGCAAAAGCAGCAGTGAAAGCAGTAATGCTCTAAAGGGCGTCCTTAAGGATGAAAAGAAATCATCATCTAGTCCGAAAGAGTCGGATTCGAACCCGCTCATCCGAGAGCTTCTAGATGCAGTCACCCGTTTGAACACTAAGGACAACCTCCCAGATATCCAAGCTCAGCTGCAGCAAGTCATGTTCGTGCTCACCAAGCTGCTCCAAAAGCAGGACTACCAACCGTCTATGCCAATTGCCATGCCCAATCAATATCAGCAAATGCTAGTCCTCCCATTCCCAGATCCAAAGCTGCCAACTTACTCACGCCTCTCACTTCCCCAACCGCCATACAACCAATTCCTACCCGAGGACTCACAACTCCAACGGATGAACCCGAATATGCAACCAAACATGCAACCAAACATGCAACCGAGCATTCAACCGAGCATCCAACCGAACATGCAATCAAACATACAGCAAAGTATGCAACAGGGCATGCTCCCACCCGGCCTACACCATGATAACTCCAGCCGAACTCGCCAGACCTTTGACGGCAATGGAGGATACTCCTTCAACTCCCATCTAAACTCCGTCGAACCCCAAAACTACCCACGCGGGGGCGCAGGCTCTCGTCGTAGTAGCGTTTCATCTCCAAACTCCCAATTCATGGATGGCCAGGACGAAATGATGTCCCAAAGGCAATATGAAGGTGGCCGTGGCGGTAACATGCATGACCAAGACATGCAGCCCCGCGGTCTACCAATGATATCCAACCACCCAAACAACCAGAGACCCCGCAACCGTTCTCGCCCCGCTCCGCAAACAAGACGCATCGTTGGCTCTTGGCAACATGATGGTTCTTCATCTTCCGGTGGAAGTGACGAAGAATATCGCAGTGGCCGTGGGAACTGTCGTGATGGCTCTATCTACAATTTAGGCCGTCAAAATAGTAGGCCGAGGAGTTTGAACCGAGGAGGAGTTGTGGATTTAAGAGCTGGGGACCGTAGTTGTCGGAGCTCAGTGTTGTTTTCTGATACGGACGGTGGTATGATGCCAAACCATGGGGGGATGATTAGTATGAACAAAGGCTATAGAGATGATGACTCGGGATCCGAAGATGAGATGCATGATCAGAGGATGATGACGCATGGTATGAGCATCAACCGTGGGGATACGAGGACGCCGACGCCGTGGCCACATCGTAAGTGACCGAAGGAATGGTGGTCGTTGACTATTTTCTATATTTAATCTTCGAGTGGGTTTGGCGTTGAGGCGTATGGTTGGATGGAAAAAATATGGGATTCCTTGAGCTCGGGTTCTTTGATTTGGGTAATTTGGTCTTTTTTCCTCTTAAGACTTCATGATAATATGTTTCGGGAAAATGTATCTGCTAATGAATGGTTAATCTCTTTCCTTCGCACATGTGTATTATTAGTAATGCTTCACTGAATGCTTCATTGACTTTAGTTAATTAAGTAAATGAAAGGAATCATTATCTTGACTTCGTAGCCATTTTCTCTCTAGACCAAGTCATATTAGTGGCCTTCATGGTGAGTGTGGTTCATGATATCTACTTCGGGGCACTGCTTTCAAGTTGCAATATCAAGGTCAAACGGGAATGACCAAGTGTTCCAGGCACATATGGCACAATGCCTCGATATCAAACACTGACAATAGAATATTATTCGGTTACTACTAAGGCAAGCTGATGAAGTATACAAACCATTGTCTTCGAAATCTCTCGTGGAGCATAGAACACGCGGCAACCTGCAAGAACAACAGAATAAAAGGATACGGAAATGAAGAGGTTCGGATCGTTCCTTGCACAATGGTCAAAGAATCGAAGCGAAAGAACAAAGGACTGTTCCAGACACAATCGCGATGAAAGGGTGAAAAGGGCGAGGTATAATAGCTTCACTTAGAGTATCTCGGTATGAAAGATTCTCGACTGTGGAGTTGTAAGGGTTTCCGGCGATGAAGGAAGAAGTTCCTATGAAGAGGATGTTAAAGATGGCTGGAGTGCTAGCACCATCATACCCTTGTTGAAATGAAGATAAGAGAAACGGGTGTGAGAAGTAAGGGGGGTTTTAACGAGAACCGAAAAAGATGATGTCGGGCAGTTTGGCGAAGTTATTGAAAAAGAGAAAACCTTCAATCAATGTCGGATACTTGCTTTTACTAATAGCGTCGGCGTCGAGGGTCTCCTCCGGATTCTCCTCCTTCGTATCCTCTCTTTCGCGAATCGTCATATCTGCCGCTATACCCACCGCCACCGCCGCCACCATCCCGGTCTCGTCGGTCGTCAAACCTATCCCTTCCACCGCCACCGCCGCCGCCTCTCGAGTCACCATTCATACGATCACGGTGTCCACGGTCATCGTGACCCCCACGTGGTGGGCCGCGGTCATACCCACCGGGACCGGTAGGCGCATTCCCAAAGTTTCGACCGGACGGACCGGACGGTGCATTGGATGGTGCGTTGCCACCTTGGAAGCCAACACCCCGGTGTCCGAACTGCCCACCACGAGGGGGACCACGATCGAAATTCCTACCTCCAAACCCGCCGCCGCCGCCTCTGAATCCACCATGTCCACCTCGGAAGCCTCCGAATCCGCTGCCACCGTACCCGGAAGGTCCAGTGGGTCGTGCCGCTGGAATCTTGGTATACCCACGTCCACCGAGCCCTCCGCCGAGCCGTCGTGGTTTCCATCCCTTAGTAGTTCGGCCGCGTTCGACATCTACGCTTATTCGTCGGTCCTTGATTCGCATACCATCGGTTTCTTTAAAAGCAGCTATATAGAGAAGATAAGTAATGCAAAGCGAAGTTGCATTTCCCTGTGTTAGTTAACTATACTTTATACCTTTCTTGACTTCGGTTGTGATTCGACAACATTCGTAATTTCTCCAGGTATGTTTGGTCTGGGGAAAAATCCTTGTCCTGCCTTGCCGTGCAATCGAATGGAAACATGATTGGAAAAAACAAGAAGTTTGTCTTTCCTGGCCCAAGATGATACTGGTGGGTTCGGCGAACTCGCATTCACCGAAAGCATCGCGCCATTTGGTAAAAAACGCTATACCTTCTCACCTTTGATACAGGATACCAAGGGGTAGGGATAAACCAATCTTGCCATGGGACATCTTCACGTATCACAGAAAGCACTAGGGGAATATTTGGTAAAGCACTGGGGGGATTATGGTCTCTGTACCCTTCATGTCTTTCTCTCTCTCAAATAGTATAAATGCGTATCCTCGTGGTTTCTTCGATTCTTTATCTCGGACGAGTCGGATCTAAAGGATTATTAGCATGTATGAATCTCGGAAATGTGAGAGGGTCCGTGGTCGTACCCTATCAATGGGACCGAATCGTCCAAATTCTCGTTCTAGATCCTGTTCTTTAACGTCATAACTTAAGCGCGACACGAAAAGTGTCTTGTATGGATCCCCGCGGATGTGTGAGTCATTTTCTGGGGCGTCTAATCGTGAGGAAAGGTTAGCAGCAGCCTAGAGGAGCCTGAGGGAAGACTCAACAGCCTTTATGACAGGTGACACACAGTTTTCTATTCCTTGATTTATCGTCCGCTCTTGTTTCTCCAGTTTTTCCCTCTTCTTACGGTCCCTCGCTAGCAGCCAGCTTTCTGTTGGCACATAATCTGGGTCGGGTTTTCTCAGCTCCTGCAGAAACTGTGCGACACCGGAGATCGGCGCGGTTTTGCGATGCTCGGGGGCATAATCGGCAGGTTGAAGGTAACGTAGTGGAGGTCGGGGTTGGAAGAGGGCCAACAAGTTGCCTGGGAGTTTGTCGGTCATTGTGGCCGAGAGGGGTTATATAATATGAGGTGAGAAGAATGCCGTATTTTAAAGGAGTGGTGTATTATCGGAGCAGCCTGGTTTTTATGAGTTGATGTGGTCGCTAATTTGGCATTTGTCGGGGTGTGTGGATCTCGCGCGTTTGTGGTCAGGAGGCGACAGCAACCTTGGGAGAGAGCGACGTGTTGCGATCCGGCTGCTGCCCGGTAGCTTTTGACGGTGTATCTTCGGCGACTCTGGATGGGGAGAAGCCTAGGATGGAGGTGGTGGGGGTGATGGGAGAAGATCGGTGATGGAGATGTCGGTGGTTGATGTCGATGGATGGAGGATGGAGGATGGAGGATGGAGATGGGTGATGAAAGATGCCCAAGTATTTTTTGCTTGTGGCCCAAGAACCAAGAACGCTCTGCGTTGTGTCCGCCACCACTCCCAATCGGGAACCCCTGCAAATTTTGGACTCTTCGCTTCAACTTCAATTGACCTCCTCGAAGTCCACCAGAACTCCCCACTCTCGAACAAACGACCCACCCACCAGCCCACCAGCACGAACCAACCGGGCCTGAAACGATTTCATCATGGTCGTTAGAGGCCTTCAGGCCGTCTCGAAGGCCCAGAATGGTGTCGGAGCCTTCATCCTGCAATGCAAACGACTAGAGTTCAACTACTGTGAGATGAGCGGGAGCTCTCGTGGAATGAAGTAATTGGAATCCCTACGACATATTCACCGAGCCTTGGATGCTGACACATCATCTATAGAGCGTTTCTAAAAACTCGTCTTGCGACATTTGCAAAAGAGAATCCCGGAGTCGAAATCGTGGTCTCCCCGCGGCCGAAGAAACATCCAATCATCAGAGGGAGCTATAGTACGCTTTGCACGCTGTCATGGCCGAATTTTGTCGAACTAGACCACTAACGATGATGATAACATTGCTATAGTAAACAAACGAGAAAAGGTCGTGTGCGTACGGAATCTGGAAGTTCTACAAGTTCTACAAAAGGCCGAATTACTACGAGACGCATCAGGCGACAAGATCAAGAAGATCAACAAGCCAGTGCAGAGTTTGAACGACAGTGTCAGAGGCATTTGGAGTCCTTACCACGCCAAGGGCGAAGATGTGCACAGAGTGTAATATACTGTATATAAGAAGTACTTATGTAATAGATACCAGAATACCATTGTTATCATTTTGGGGGGATTCTGTAGCATGATATCGACACCCATCCAGATATAGGGAAAAGCAGGCGTTTAAAACGGCCCCGCTAGAACACATAGCTAGATACAGGAATAAAAGCCTTTGTCGATACGATGACAATGTTGTTTTTTTGGGCGGTTTAACGTTGAACGAATATATAAGGTAATCGGGCAAGGACGTGCAAGAAGAGATATCGCCCATTGTGCATATGGGAAAAGGCCTTCATGAATGTTAACTTCATTAGAGCTCAGTCCTAGTTTACTAAACGAGGGGTTTTCATCCTACCGTGATGAATCGAATCGTCGTTTCCTGTGTTATTTCTGCATCGAAATAACATCTCATTCTTCCAGTAAAGTAAAGGAGAGAAAAGAAAAACAATCGCAGGTCAGAAATCGAAACGGAATTGGAACAAAGCAGGGACCGCCAATGAAAAAACACGAACAAATGCTTGCCCAACTCCCAAAAGCTAAGACTGCAAAGTTGCATGTGAAAATTTGAGACCAATAACCTTGATTCATACTACCCGAATTGACCGTTCCTAAACTATGAAGCCATTCCGTGAAAAGGACCTTAAAAAGAAATAAGAAGAAAATAAAAAAGAACGGATAGCGAAAGAAGGAGAGGAAAGGGAACCGATGAACGTGAATGGACAAGTCCCATGAAAGGTGAAATTCGACGCCGATAAAAAAGTAGAAAGGTATAGAAGGAAAAAACAGAAAAACAACAAAAAGCAACAACGGAATAAGATGGATTTCCAGAAAGAACGCCGGCCATGACAAATGTGCTGCTTGACGGCCACATCTCCATGCCGCATATAACTATAAAAATTAAAACATACCAAACCGTGATAAAGTGAGGAGGCTGAAGGGAATCTGAATAGAACCTCTAAACACCGTGCTGAGTTGCAAGATTGTCTAGGAAGCTCATGAGGAATGCAGTTTGTTCCATACTCAAGGAACCGGTCCTGTGCATCTCAGCAGCGACAGGTTTCTCAGCTCTTTGAGTTTGAACTGTATTTTTGGGGGCGAGGTTGTTGGGCGGAATTGTCATCGGTGAAGTAACCGAAATGCCAGGGTTCTCGATGGCTGGTGATTTGAAAAGCCCAAGTAAGGTTTGTTGCTGTTCCGGCTTGATCGTGGAACGACGATCAAAGGAAGCCATCTTTCCAACGGAATCTGATCCTCCGGTAAGTTTGGGCCCACTCGTGTTTGTAGAGGTGGTTGGAGAGCTAATAAACCCGCTTTGGACAGGGGATGAGGACGAGAAAATATCAGGCATTGACCTCGGAGGCAGAACAGGCGCAGTCTCGATTCTCTCGATCGGGGATTGGGCGTTCGTGCCTTTGACTGTTCCCGGGGGCGTGGGCTTCTTGGGGTGGTATGTCCCGAGGGATTTCATCAAGATTGCCATTTGGTTTGGATCGGCTGGTTTTCGGGAAGCTGACGGGGAGGTGTTGGCTTCCTTTAGGGTCCCTGGGGGGGTTGGTTTCTTTGGCGTGTAGCTATTGAGGGAGTTCATCAGAGTGGCCAGATGGTTGGGATCAACGGATTTCTGCTGGGGAGAGGGAATCTTGATGCTGATGCTCCCGCCTGGTGTCAACTTATTTGGGGGGTAGTTGTTAAGAGCTCTCGTTAGATCATCGAGCTGATTCGGCTCAACCGGGCTTTGGGAAATTCTCTTGACAGGCAATCTGTTTTCTGCGGTACTAGGCCCTGGCACCGGTGCCGGAACTCTTGTTTGCGGCAATTTAACACCTTGTTCGGCTAGAATATCGCCAATAAATCTGGGTGCAGTTTTAGGTGCAGCACTTTCGTCTGGTTGGAGCTGCATTGCAGGCCGAGGTGGTGGTGGCGGTTTGGCGCCTCGTAGGATATCTAACAGGTTCCCTTTGTGTTCTTGCGAAGGTGGTTGTGCGGGCTGGGGTGGGCTGAAAGTGTCCATGGTCAACATCGTGCGTCTTGACATTTTTGCTGCAGCGGAATTATCGTTCTGAGATCCTTGTGGGGACTGTGATGAGCGAGTTTGTAGTGGAGGGGGTTGTGAAGGAGGGGTGGACCGGTTAAATGTGCCTTGTGAGGAAGGATCGTTTTTGAGAATTTGGGGGGCTTGTGGTGAGATGGCCGCTGGTGGTGGTGACTGGGTAGCCGTAGGTTGGGCTGGCTGGTGTGATTGATTGGGTTGACGGCCGTTGGTTATAAGAGGCTGCCCTTTTTGCAAGATTGTAACTGTTGGCTTCGGAGTTTGGTGCTGGCCATTATTGTTTGCGTATTTCCCGCTTCCGTTTCGACCATGATGGTTCTTTCGTACCGAAGGGTTGAAATTATTACCCGGTGAAGAGGTTGATGGTTGAGGGCCATTGTTTGCCTCGACTGGGGTCTGTGGCACTTGTTGCGACTCTTGTTTCGAGGCATTGAACAGAGCGGAGACGGAAATAGAGATTCCTGTGGCGGCATGCCCTTGGACTGGCTCCTTGGTGGTAGTCGAGTTTGAACCTTGAAGTTGGGCCAGAAGTGATTGCCCAGCATTGATTTTATCAAATTGTCCAGCTGGTGGTTGTTCTAGAGCAGGGGCTCCGATACCAATCATGTGGCGCAGTTTTGCGGATGCGAGCGAGAGAGCATCTTCATCAACTTCCACACCTACATTCGTAGTAGGTACTTGTGGTGGCTGAGGCTGATGGGGTGCTGAACGTGGGGGAGCTTGTGATGTTGGAGCCTTGCGATCCTCGCGTGTCTTTTGGTGCCTTGGAGGGCTAGTTTCAACGGCAGAAGATTCGGGTTCGGTTTCGTAAACTCCACCATGCTTCTTATTCTGTGCGTGACGTGCTTGTCGTTTTTGATCCTTGATCCAGCGTGACAACCCTGGAAGGAAACTATAGACTTTGTAAACGCGCAGCTTACTTGGGGAGCCTTTTTCTGAGTCTTCCGCCCCGCTCTTGGGATTATTCTTTGCTAACTCCCTTCTTCGACGTTGAGCACTGGATTGGGCTTGAAGCTCAGTGATCGGGAACCAAGCAACTTCCTAAACAGCCAAGTTATATCAGTAAGATGATTCAATAAAGCTAGATTCCCCAAGTACTTGACCGCGTTCACATACACTAATCTCCTTTCTCGCCAATGGGTGAAAGTTGAAGTCCTCGGGTACATCCTTGATAAGATATAGTTGAAGGTGCCGGTCCGCATTATCCTCCGACGAGTCAACGAGGAATGCTGTAGGGTCCACAAGCTCAGAAGAATCAAATCCTGTTTCCTCCAAAACTTCACGAACAGCGCATACATGATCTGCTTCGTCCTTGTTTATCTTTCCGCGGGGGAAGGCCCAGCTAGCTCCTGCTTTCCAGCCCTTCACGAGAATCACTTTATCCATTTTCTTGTTGATTAAGATTCCGCCACGAACCGGGACTCGATGTTTGTATTCCATAAATTCCCTGTACGCATCCTGGTGCATTCCCCATTTACTTAACATGGGGTTGTGTGCGAAAATCTTGCCAAGGAAGACGGGGAGGCTAAGGGCCGGGAACTCTGGGCGTTGTTCGCGGACGAAATCTTCGTAATACCAATGCGCTTCTTCTATTTGAAAACATACTCGCTGGAATTGTTTGGTTAGTATCATCGTAAATAGGGGGCTCCTGTAGAATAGTAGCTATCCTACCTCTCTCGAGACGAGTTCTTCTTGGGGAAGGTTGATAATGAATCTAACGCTGAGATCGCTCAGGACCTCGTCGAGTGTCGATGTTCCATACGTCTATTACGGGTTGGTTAGCCAGAGCTTTCAATGGTCTAGGTGATTGGAACAGCGACGTACAGATGGAAGTTCCATATTGAGATTACTAAGGGCGCCGGAACGCCCAACCAGAATTTTTTTGGTGTGTCAAGTACGCGTCAATTGAATAACAGGAAGCAATGCTTGCAAAGCTGGTGTATTTGTAACGCAGCTGGACAGCTGGAGTGGGTTTTGGTGATTCGGTTGATAGCGAAGGATATGTCGGGAATAATAGCTGTTGAAGGGAGGGCTTTACTGATAATCGCAAGCGAAATGTAATTATCTTGTGTCTGAGTTTGCAGGGTGCAAAAGGATGATAGAAGGATGGAGGTGGGATGGAGGTGGAATTGGTGATAAGGTGGTGATGAAGGTGGTGATTGGAATCCGGCTGAAGTTGTCTTTTCCGTGGCATCTCAGCCACAATAGATTTAGCCACACAACACAAGAACCGTCAAAATGACACGCAACACAGAGGGCTGCAAAATACCACACTAGGCTTCGTTCCAGCCAACATGCACTCTCCAAGACTATCACTGCGCCTGGTCTCGAGGTTACCAATATGCAAGCGTATACAATATCGGCGAGGCAAAAGAGTCTGGCGGCGAGGCAAAAGCTAGTCATGTGAATCCATCTATTCAAATTTAGAAATGATTCGTCTTAATGGCAATTGATCATTAATTACCTAGGTCAGCCTGTAGATTTAATTCGGTGGAACGTTGACTAAACTAACATGGATCCATAGACAAGACATCGCATCGCGGAACTAGCGGTGAATATGAACACGAGTCCACCAGGAAAACAGAACGTCGTAAGTATTATATTAAAAAGGAAAAAAGATAGCGACTAAAACATCAGCGTACATAGGCTGAGCCAGAACCACCTGAGCCGTAACCACTGTAACCATAACCACCATACGTGAAAAAAACCTTGCCCAACATCACCATAATCATCACAATCATAATCATCACCAAATAGATTACGTCGGCTATTCAGCATAGCCTCCCAAAAGAGTTCGGCTGGATTTTTCCTGGATAAGAGGGCTATGCCTTCCTCGTATTCACCGTCTTCTTCATCGCCGAACGGGGTTCAAAATCGTTTGATAACCCCATGGGATCCGTGAATCTTAACCTGGCGCCTCCCAGACCCCTCCCACTCATAATTTGGATTTCCATTTGTATGGTGCCGGGTATCGCATCATGCGCTCTCTGATAGTCTTCGACGGTTGCACTTGGGTAATCCTGCGGTGACGGTTACCTGAGAGTACCCACACACGTACACCCTATTTATAAGATAAGGTGTTAATATTCATCGCCTATACTAACATTAACACAAAAACTTCTATAAATATTACTTACCTCAAAGAACAAAACAATTGATGGGCATTTTTGTGGAAGGTTTACAAAGCCTATCCCCAGGCCGCCCTGGTAGGGACTCTCGATGATGGCGCCCTGATCGCTGCATTTGCAATAACTTTTGCCTGTATTCTGTTTCCGTCTAATTTTTCTGAGTTCTACCTCGATCTTTTCTGCACTCAATCCGCCATTGACAAAATCGATAACCTCACTTTTATCTATTCCTTCGACCGCCATCATTGTCCATTGTCCGCTTCTATACATTTCAAAGTTCTTGCATTGAATCCGCGGGAAGTCGGTGGTATAAAAAAATTTAGGCGGTACATCGACAGCTCGTGGTTGTGTATCCACATCCGATGGAGTAGAACTATTCGCCGTTGCAGTAAGATTTGCGATGTTGGAGGGTGAATTGGAGAATTGCAATTTAGAAAACATCTTACCGGTGCTAGTGGAGGAGATATTTGTGGCATTTGGTGGTACTTAGGTTATATTTATTTTCAACTCTGGGATTGGGTTCGAATGCGGGTGCTTGGATATTAAGAGGAGATATAGCAACGACCATGCTCGTCGCTGTTTCGAGAGAACAATCATAACATAGGTATGCTGATATGTGAAGCTTGAAAGGGAAATCTGCCGAAGAATACACTTAGCTTTGGAATTAACTGGGGCGGTGGCTTGAAGGAAGGCACATGTACCAGGACAATTGGTGGGAAATCTGGAGAATCTCTGGATGAGTATGAGATGATCAATTCATGTACCCGAGATCAAGCTTGGGTCTCTGTAGTAGGCATTTAGCTTACGACACACCTCCCGGTGCTAATCAGACCACTGCCACCAATATATAATTAGATCTATAGACACCTATAACTGTAGATCTATCTATAGAGGCCCAAGAAAAAGATATAACTTTCGGGCCATGATCTAGCTAATTACCCCGTAAATTTAAAATCCGGCTGTGCGCGCGCCCTACTTGAACAAAGCGGCATCTTCAATCTGGATATTTGTCTGTGAAGTCGGTTTCATTTTTAAAATTCGATTAGATCGATCCAGAATACGATCAAATTTTCGAAACGATTATGTTAGCGGCACGAGGGCCATTTCGCCATTCAATAACGGTGTCACGATGCGTTCATGCGCGAGGGGGAAAATCCAATTACTTGGAATGTTGGCCGCGTTGGGCGACTTGTAGCTGTACCTAGGCCTACGGGATGAGGCTGGCCAGTCAAGTCGTAGGTTTGTAGCTTTATTGGTACCATGCATGGTTAGTTGTATGATACTGGTTTCCGATCGCGCGATCGAATATGTGCTAACGTTTTTAAATATCGTAGCTCTATAGGGCCACGTCTGTACGGCTATGCTAGCTCAAGAAGCTCATATGGTCACGTAAACCGGTAAGTCGTAACTCACAACAAGTATTGCATATGCATAGTTCTTTGCCCCTGTCTCCATCTGCGCCTAGACTTCGAGGCTATAGCTAGCTAAGCTATTTGTAGTCTTGTGTAGCTCTTCCCCGCGGGTTGGTTAAATGTTTTTATGTATAAAATTATATATATAACGAGATCTATTCATATTTGCTCGTAAGTTAAGACTGATATGAATGATATTTTGGGCCCAGTAGCTTCTCGACCTTGGTATCGGTGTTTACTCCTTACTTGCTAGGTTGAAGGGTGTTGATTTTCAAAATTTAGTCGGGACAGATCTAGAACTCCGGTTGGCTACTGTGCAGTTTTGGGGTTCATTCAATTTCCCATCCTACCGGCTAAAAAGAGGTCAATATCGATCAGCTGACGACCCTGTGACTTGATTTACAAGGGGCTTTCATGTTTTACAAATTTGTAGAGTTAAATTGTACATGCGTGAGAGGCATGCTTGTTGTATGTTGTATTTTTGATATAAATCCCCGAACCAGACTAGCGGAGTTTCTTTAGGGCGGCTGCACAGCCACACAATGACGTTAGACACTTTTCGAGTGGCGCAGTAGATCCAAATCAAGACTTGACCCCTGATCAGGCGTTCCGTCAGGTTGGACCAAGTCGAGGCTAAGGGATATCAACATTCAAAAACAAAAAAAGCAGGCCGGTATTTTTGCCTCCAAGCAAAGTGGTACCTACGTCAATGAGAGCGAACATGGTCTGGTATCTTAGCTTGGCTGGTGTCCATATGCATGCATGCATGCCATGGTTCCAACCACCACCCACTCTAAGAACTGATTGCGCGTGTCGACGGAACTTCTCAGCTGTCACTTTCTTTTGCTTGCGTTTTGGGTAGTTCTGTTGGCCCCAAGGCGCCAACTATAAAACATCTCGGGTGGTAGCTTGCTGCTCTGGCTTTCGCTTTCCCCAGTTTTCGGGTTCTTTGAGGGTTGGAATTACTTAAGTATATAACGATAACATAACCAACTCCTTGCTTCGGCGTCGCATTCCTTATAGCCTCAGCTCAGGCTTTCGTTACTTCATAACAATACGACCTTAGGAAGCGCCCCTTTAACAACATCGTTGGTTTTCTCGTCCCGACTTTTCAAACCATCCGACTTTGCGCATAATCTTCCGACGCGAATTCAAGCAATCTAGCTGCACTTAACAAGGGCTGGGCAGGGGCTGATGCTCGCCGGCCGTCCTTTTCCAACATGACGTCCTACCTCACGAAGTTCGTCCTCGGCAAGGTAAGCTTCGCTAACCAGCACTCCCTGGTACCCGTATAAACCTCTTCTAGTTCCAGACTCAGAAAAACATATTTTGCGCCCTACAACGTTTAATATCGAAACTTCGAATAATAATATAAGCCTAGAAAAAAACAAACTAACAATGTTTTATCACCGTTTCTTTAGATCTTCCAAGAATCATCTTCCAACAAGGAGGGTCGCGAAGACCCATACTACGAATACCCCGCCGCAGAACTCAACAAAGCCGGCAAACGAAAGTCGAAACGTAGAAAGAAGGCGCTCCCTCCAGGTCTTACAGATGAAGAAGGCGAGATTCTTACAAAAGTCAAACGACGCGCTTACCGTCTCGACATGTCTTTTGGTTCTTTTCTTGGCGTTAGATTTGGATGGGGCAGTGTTATTGGGATCGTTCCAGCCATTGGCGACGCTCTGGATGCATTGCTGTCGTTGATGGTGGTAAAGACAGCTATGAGGGTCGGCTTACCCACTGGGTTGATTCTCCATATGCTGTTTAACGTCGCTCTGGATTTCGTTATTGGTTTGGTCCCATTCGTTGGCGATCTTATCGATGCTGGTTACAAATGCAATACTCGGAATGCCGTCCTGCTTGAAAAACACCTTCGGAAAGTCGGACAGGAGCGGTTGAGAGCACAGGGAATCACCAATGCTCCCGATGATTCGCTACCAACTGGCGAGGACTCGGGAGACGATATAGATCTTGAAGCCCAGGCATCTTCTTCCCGACACGGTGGAAACAATGGTCGGGATAGGGAACGGGAGCGAGAAAGAGAAAGAGATCGCGATCACCGAAACCGTCACGACGAATCTAGATCTGACGGTCGTGGCCCACGTCGTTCTGATCGCAGGGATGACCGCAGAGACGAACACAGAGATGACCGCAGAGACTACCATAGAGATGACCGTCGAGATGGCCGTAGAGACGACCATCACGCGAGGGACGACCGTGATAGACGGGAGCGTACACACTCTAAAAGCAGGAGAAAGGATAATGGTGGAAGGGATGACCGCGATTCTAGACGATGAAAAGAGCAGTAATTAAGCCACCCCCTTTAAAGAATACATCATTCTAGCGTTATGCTCTCCCTGGTAGAGTTGGATACGGGTTTTTTTTCTTTTCTAAAAATTTTTGTTTCACGGATATACGGTTATTGGGATGCGTATCATTCGGTCTGGAGTACCAGCGGCTAAAGAGTCGACTTTTATTTCTCATGATAGCTTAATTTTGTTACTTCAAAATAGTTCTTTTTAGTGTTGGTATGACTTCTCAGCCTTTTCATAATAAAAATTCCCAGCATGGGGTTGTTTCTAGATTTTGATTCTTTATCTGGCAGCCTTCATTGTATGGGGATTGCCTTTTCAGTGTGTGAAATTTCTACACAAGCCTCAAGGACTTGCATATAGAATAAGATGTTTACAGGTGTGAAGCACGATAGCCCGCCCTGTACGAATGTAGTATGTACGTATATAGGTCGTAAAATCAACTAGCTCTAGCTCAGAAGATCCTTAATGTCCTCAATCCGCTGCGCCCGTTTCTCTTCAGCACTCATCATACCAAGTGAAGATGCACTAAAATCCCACCAGTTAGCCAAATCACCCCATCAAACACAAAAATTTCTTCATCTATACTCACATAAACTTCTTCCTCTCTTGGATCTTATGCACCATCCTCTCCTCTACCGACCCCTTAACAATAAACCGGTGCACAATAACCTCATCCGTCTGCCCCATCCGATGAATCCGATCAATCGCCTGAGCCTCGACCGCAAACGACCACCAAGGATCCATCATAAACACCCTCTTAGCCTCCGTTAAATTCAATCCAACTCCTCCAGCCTTTAACGATATCAACAGAACCAACCCTCCATTATGAGCCTTGAATTTATTCAAAACCACGGACCTCTGCTGTTGTGACATCGCCCCGTCAAATCTAACAAACTGTATTCTCTCCCTTGCTAGAGCCGGCTCGATCAAGTTTATGAAACTTGTAAACTGCGAGAATACCACACTCTTCATACCAGGATGTTCCCTCCTCAACCTCTTTAAGTTTGTAATCAATGCATCAATCTTCGCCGACGACTTATTCGCAGCTATCCGTCGTAACGAAAACTCTGGCACATTCTCTCTAAACCCACTTAACCCACCAATAGCCTCCTCAGGATCATGCTTCACAACCTCGTAAAGTTCCTTCTCATTAATCGGTTCTCGGCAATTAAAGCATCTTGGTTGATCGCCCTTTGCCTTTGCGTACTCAATCACACTTAACAGACATTTCTTACACGCCATATGATAACATGCCGTGACAGTCATCTCTTCGATAGGCTCGTTAGCGCAGATAGGACACTCATTCTCTGCTTCTTCCTTAATTTGCTGAAGCACGTGAGCACCGTAGTTATTGACCTCGCCACCGTCGTTCTCTTGAGAAGTAAACTTGTCAATTAGCGCTTGGAGATCCATATTGTCCGTTAAGCCTCTGGCTTCCGCTTCAGCAGCTTCAGCTTCGACTTCGTCCGCTACAACATCTTTCTTCCGGACCAAGGTTGGGTGGCAACAGGACTGTCTCAGACGAAGAATTTGGGCAAATATTGTAGTGTAAGATTTCATCACAGAACCAGCCTATGAAATATTAGAATACGGTTCGTCGGCAAAGCAAAGGAGTGGTATATATGACTTACTTCTACGTTCTCGGCAAATGAGCGTTTGACAAAATTATATACGAAATCATACACAGCTCGCTCGGCCTTTGATAACTCGATCTCCTCGATCACAATTGTCTTTGGAGGTAAGGGAACTAACGGCGTCCCATCCGGTTGTTTCATATCCTTTGTGCGTCGCATAACCAACGGCTCTAGGACAGTTTGCACCACATCAAGGGCACGCAAGAAATCCTTAGATTCAAAGGGAACAGTGATAAAAGTCCTCCAATAGGCGAAATTGCTCCAAGGCTCTACTCTTAAGAATCTGATGAGTGAAAACAAATCTTCAAGTCGATTCACGATTGGTGTGCCAGTTAATACCCATCGGTGGAGGGCATCTAGCTCATAGCAAGCTTTTGCAGTCTTGCTTTGCCGATTTTTTATGTTATGGGCCTCGTCTAAGATGACCCTAAAGAATTGAACGGAGAAGAGACCACCTGAGTTTGCTCTAGATCCGCTCGCGGTATTTGCGATTTGTGTGAATTCGGAGAGGACTACCCCGTAACTTGTGATGATGACATTGGGCGCATTGTGAGCATTGGCAGCGGAGCATTGGGCTCTTAGGTCTAGACTCTTGTCGGAACCATAGTAGATGATAGTTTTTAGAGTGCCAGGTTTTGATGCCGCTTCCGCTTCTGAAGCCCACTGGGATAGTAAACTCATGGGGGCTACTACAAGAGTTGTATATGGTGCCGGCTCTATAACATCAGAGCTCTTGGGTAGTCGTGGTAAATTAAATGGTTTAGAGTCCGTACCCGATACCGCCTCAGGCTCGTTACGGTTGCTGTGTATCAAAGACAACATCTCGATAGTCTTCCCGAGACCCATCTCTGTAAAATTGTTAGTTAAATGAACGATACTAATAGTTGCATATAGTTTATCTTACCGTCAGCCAGAATACCACCCAGACAATTCTGTTCTTGCACCGGGAACTTGAGGGAAAGGTCCCCGGAATAAGGATTGACGTAGAATTTTTCTTGATTCTCGACGATTGGAAGCTCTTTATCATTCTCATCCTTCACTGGCCAAGTATACTCTTCCCATAGCGGATGCATAGACTCTTCTTGACCCTCATTCTTCTTATCACGCTCCTTATTCAACATCCAGTGTAATGCTTGCTTCTGATATCTTCGCAAATTCATTGTGAATGTCTCAGCAGGCTCAGCTTCTGGCGAGTTGAAATCAAAGGTCTGGGCTTTTTTGTAGAGCTGATCTAATTGATCCTGCTCAAGTTCTTTCCCTTCCTGTGGTTCATCTTCGTCTTTGATCGGAGTGCTATTTCCGCTAGCAGCCTCTTCCTTTTCCTTTTCTTCGGCCATCTCGGCCACTTGGAGCAAACCCTCGCGCTTCGCTTTCGAGTCCTGGCCAGCAGTCGTCGGGAATAGTCTGATCTCGTTAAACAACTTAACCAGAGATGTTTGACGCAGCCTTAAGGCCTTCTCTTCTTCTGTCTCCTTGGTCTCAAACAAGCCCGTGGAGCGATTAGTTTCTGTAAGGCGAAGAGCACGAGGCGCGAAAGTCTGTCGTAACATGTAGCATTTTAGCTGTAGAAATATAGTTTCGTTCGACCGCAGCGGCTCAGGAGCATATACACAGACAGCCTTGAAGCTACATATTTTCTGATCCAGGAGAGTAGAAACAAACTGCGCCGTTTCGTGCGGTAGTCGACCGATCTCTTCGCCCCTCGAGTTTGAAAATCGTACAACGATATCCTTTCGTTTGGATGCTGCCTGGGAAACCACTGTTACGGGCCTTCCCTTACCCCTCCTAACGGTCTTTTGTACTTGTTGGGGTTGTTGTCGTCCAATGATGACTTCCTCCCCATGAGATAGGAGATTTGACCCGCTCCGTACCGCATAACCCTCGGCACCGAATGAGCCTATGTACCGTTCGTAAGGCATCCGATCAAGCCGCTGAGCTGTTTCTTCATCTGAAGGTGTTGGAGCTATAGAACTCTGACCGATACCAGCAGGAGATTTTCGTTTCCCGTTCTGACTGAACATAGAATCAAACGATGATTGCTTGCCCGATTTCTTGGGTTCACTTGGTCTGACATCTTTCCAGGATCCATCGAGATACATATTAATGGCTGAATACGAGTTTGTTAGCCTGGAAAAGTTGATGTGGTGATTTTGATATAGTATCACCTCTCTCAATGTTCCCGCCAGAGATATCATCCAGTCGCTTCAAGATATCCGAGGAGAGTTCTCCAACCACTGACTCAAGCATAGTAGCATCGAACCTGAGACTCAAATCTTTGATTTCAGCAGCCTCTACATCCCTGTCAATCTCGTCCTCAGGCGGCTCCTCGATTGTAATATCCTCATCCCGTTCCGCAAAAGGGGTGGTATCGGAATTCGGATCATCGTTGGCGGCGTAATCATGGAGTTCTCGCTGTGGGGTCGACGGAAGAATAGGATCCGATGCCTCAGGAGGCGGTGAAGGTGATGATGCAGCGAAGAAGCGCCGTCGTTTGGGAGGGTGTGGATTAGTATCTTCCATTTTTGAGCTTTGGCCGATGCTTGAGCTTCTACTTGCGGATATGCTATAAAACGAAAGCCTTTGACAAAATTGAGGAACAAAGGTCATGAACTAAAAAGTGCTAGACAATCATTAAAATACGAGAATACAAGGGAAGAACTTAAGGCAAGAAGTTACTAATGAGGCTCTTGATGAAGGCGGTCCTGCCTCACATGTCCTCAGCTGCACGTCGTATTTATATAGTAGCTTGAACAAGTCGAGTCGGGCTCGTTAAAACGCGTCGCCTGCCGGAGACCACGTGACAGCACGAGGCCCGCGAATCCTTTGTGCGGCCCGGGACTTGTGACATCATAGCCGCACAATACGAGCCGCAAAACTGTCTACCTCTAACACTTATCCATTGCCAACCTCATAAAATCTCACACTAAAGCAATCGACGAACCGAACAGCAAGTTTACTATCCAAAGGCAGATATTTTGGCTTTGTTTATTGTTCCTCACGATTCTTGTTTTTTCTTTGTTTCTAAAAAAAACTTTACTGTATAATTACTTGGTCCACATCAATATTCCCGCTTGATATCGATTTACTAGTCGATTGCATCATAGATGCAGGCCATAAAACGGCCGTTGAAAGAACAAGCTGATTTTTTTGTTCGGGATTCATACAAGCTAGTACCTTTTATCCTCACAAAATATCACAATTTCTATTGTGAGTATCTATGATTTGAAATTCAAAACAATACGGACACGGGACGACTGATATTTATCCCTAGTCTTAATAAACATATCAGATTTAAGTGACAATCAAAATGTCTGAACGTCTTCCTACCAACGACGAGATCGTCAAGCAGGCCACCAAAGGGATCTTGTTCACCCCAGAACAGGTAGGTCAAATCCCTCCCAAGTTTATATTGAAAAACTCTAGCATCACTAGGCCCTGACGTTATAGCAATGTCGGAAGGTTCAAAATATTGCCAAGGAGGAACTAGAGGCCAATGGTCCAGGCATTGCGGCCGGCGGGCCTGCCGCTACTGCCCAAAGTTTCTATGACAAGCAACAAAACTTCCTTGAGGAAGCTACAAAGTTGGTCGATAAACCAGCCGCTGCTATCTCCAAGGAACAAGCCTCACACATCATGTCACTAGAGGTATGGCAGATGGGTTTGCGTATATGAATAACTAAAAAGCTGACTCCTTTCGTGTTTAGACAAAAGCTCTCGGTGGCCAACGTCCCACTAAAGGCTCTCTCTCATCAGTATGTTTATTGAAATCTATTACTACAAGATGACGTCAATTAACAATCGTTTATTAAAGACTCTCCAGTCGATTGCCGACAACAACCTAGCGGAATTTAATACTGATGATAAGGAAGCTGATGCTTTCGTCACGAAGGAAGATGCTGCCAAGGCTATGCACGATGAAGCTGTTACTCACGGCGGAACTGTAGCTAAAGGTAGCACTGCTGCTCAACTGCAGGTAGAAATTCGGTTCGTTGGGTGTTTTAATTAGGGTAACTGGACTAGCTAACCGCGATAAATAGAGCATTGCGGACAAAACGGAGCATCTAAAGCATGCTCTTGCTGACACTCTTCTCAAAGAAGCTAAAGAATAATTGGTTGCACTCTTGGAAGTAGTCTCGCATTGAGCACCGGCTTTTCTATTCTCAGTTGGTACAGTGTTTTCATTATTCATCAAACTTGCATACCGCATTCAAACATGCATTTCCTGTTTCTTATGGAAACTCGTTTTGTACGCTAATAAAACAGCCGAATTTGGGAAGGGGATAGGGAATTAATGTTATTACAAAGTGATTCAGTGGTTCTGAAGCCGGAGCTACCCTTGTTGTAAATTTTGTGTTGGTCCGTTAGCTTCAAAAGCGCTGATGTCGAAACGAGCAGCTTTCTTATTAAGCACGACAAGCATCAGGGACACTTGATTTGTGAGCAGCGCGCACTCTTTCTACACCATCAACTTTGACATCTAGTCTTCATATCTATTCGAGGGCCTCGAATTCCAATAGTCCACCGATCTCGATACATAATAGCATCAAATTCGATTCGCAAGTGGCCGACGATTCGAAGCTCAACTGATAAGAGCTGCCCCGCCAAACGAAGACTTGAGCACGCCGCACAAGATGTCTGAAGCCGACCCTGCCTCGACAAGCCTGAAGTCGGTCTGGGAAAAAGTAGAGCGCCAGCGAAAAGAGCTTGCAACTTTCACTGATTACAACTCTGTCGCCTATAAAGCTGCTGTAGCGGAGGCTTTAACGACAATATCCGCTTGCAGGGATGCCATAAATAGCCTCTCTCTTTTCAGCAACAACGAGATACTAGAGGATGTTTCTACAAACGAGCTGAAGTACGGTGGCTATGAGTGTGAAAGGTGGTATTTTGGAATAGAATGTGCTAATGCTACATCCTGGTAGATATATGCTCGTAGACGCCTACAGAGGAGACCTCCTTCTAAAGCAGCATGATCGCTCGACTCGTTTGTCTACCTTACACGACGCTAGAACCTCCTACAGATCATTTTTATCTCTCTGCGACTCGTATGCCCTCCTAGGGCCCTATGAAAAGAAAGCATACCAGCTATCCGATAAGATCTCGCCAATGGTGTTCTCCGAGATTCACACAGATGCTGCTGCAAGACGGAACGCGAAAATTGAACGGTACAAACAAGAGAAAGAGCTAAAAGCCAAATTGGAGGTTAGAGACAGCTTGTGGCTTCCGTGGAGATGATTTATACGGAGGGCTAATCTTATTTCCTGCCATAGCACCTTTCAAACCTCACACCATCCCCCAACGTCGACGATGAAGACATCCGTTCGCTATACCTCTCCCAAATCGAATTAGCAGTAATGCAATCTCTCCAACAGCTCGAAGGAATCTACCTCGAAATCGATATCCTTGGAAAAGCGCCTTCAGAAGAACAGCTTCTTGAACAACGTCGGGGACGACAGGAAGAAGACGAACGATCTAGACGGCGGAAAGCAGATGACAACTATTCCGACCGAGTTGATCCTTCTGAAATATTTACGAAGGCGAACGGAAGGCCTTTGCTAAGTTCTGATGGGAAACCATTGAGACCGTTTACATTACTTTCGAATCGGGAGATTGTGAAGGGGGGTGTTTTTGGACCGGGTCATAGGCTACCGACGATGACGATTGAAGATTATCTAGAGGAAGAGAAAAGACGGGGAGGAATTATTGAGGGTGGCGGGTAAGATACAATTCTCACGAATCAAAAAAAAAAAAGTGATACTAATATGGGAATGGGAATATAGTGAAGCATCTGGCAGGCAACCGGAGCCAGATGAAGATAACCTAGAACTTGCGGACCAAGAAACATATAAAGCAAGGCAATGGGATGAATTCAAAGAAGCAAATCCAAAGTATGTTTCCTCGCTATCTCAAACTCTCCTATCGAACGTAACTAACGGATTAACTAGGGGATCTGGAAACACAATTAATAGGGGGTAGCATGTATCGGGCGTTATGAAGGCTCAAGCAATGAAACTTTCTATTTCCGGGATTTTTTGAACTTCGCTCTATTTTCACCGTTAACATCGGCACTGGTCGGGTACTTATCCGCCAGTTCGGACCGATATATGTCTATTGTCTCGCACAGGCGGAATACCCACAACTTAAAACACAGATGACATCACTTTTGCGAATTCCCCGCAACAAACCACTTCTAAGCTCCAGTAATCCGTCTTTAAGCCACCGTCGCTCAGAATTATAAAGTCTTTCGATAAATAGCCGTAGACTCTGCCGGATTGAGAAAGAGAGACAGCAATTATTTTGACACAATGGTCCTTGGTTCGTACCTTCCCCACAGTGCACAGCCGCTCATTAAGCGGCATTCGATATCTATACAACAACGTCAGTCTAAGAAATTGCGTTGTGTTGACGCTTACAGGGAAGCATTTCATCGGTGATATCAAATCGCCTGTCGAAAAGGCTTTAAAATGCCTTCTCGAAGTAAACCCTACATTGGGGCTTATCGAATCGCATAAAGGTAAGATATAAAATAAGGTGTAAAGTTTGGAATTTGAACTGACAACGTGTCGATTTTATCGGATAGTCATTTACAACCGTTCTGGGAAGACCGACAAGGTTCTTTTGATATCGGGAGGTAAGTTGGTATTATCAAATCTTAGATTACCATTGGTCGATCGATCACACCGGCTAGGTATGCTAATGGTTTATTTTTAAAGGTGGGAGTGGTCATGAACCTGCGCACGCGGGTTTCGTCGGTGACGGCATGCTCGATGTCGCAGTTGCTGGAGATATCTTTGCTTCTCCGTCAGCAGCCCAGATATTAGTAGGCTTGAAGGCAATCGAGGGTTCCAAGGGGTACGCTACCTGATTTACCATCGCCACTATACCTATACCTTTCGATGACTAATAAAACCCTATAACCAGAACGCTTATGATCGTGAAAAACTACACCGGCGACAAACTCAACTTTGGCCTAGCAGCCCAAAAGGCTCGCTCAGAAGGCCAAGAAATTTCTGTCGTCTTCGTTAACGAGGATGCTTCACTTGACGCCAAATCTCTTGTTGGTAGAAGAGGTCTTGCCGGTACGGTATTTGTGCATAAGATCGCCGGAGCAGCCGCCTCCCGAGGACTTGAACTCTCCGAGGTTACTAGAATTGCACAAAAGGTGGCGGATAATGTTACCACTGTGGGTGTTAGTTTGGATAAATGTAGTGTCCCTGGGAGAAGTGGACAAGAGGGACTTGGGGCTGGTGAATTGGAGTATGGGATGGGTATGTATCGTGATGCGGGGGATGATAGAGGAACGGCATGGCTAATTTTCAAGGGCAGGTATCCATAATGAGCCTGGTGTTCTTCGTGCCAGTCTCACAGATCTATCCTCTGTTGTCTCAAAGGTCCTTTCGTACCTTCTATCAGGTTCCTCGCCGGTGGCTTTTGACAAAAACGACAGCGTCGCCGTCTTGGTCAACAATCTTGGCGGATTGAGCGTCCTAGAGCTCAACGTAATTGCAGAAGAAGTTCTAAAGTGGCTTTCTAATGCACCCCAACAATTCAAGATCGCCAGAAAATTTGTCGGAACTTTCATGACCAGTCTCGACGGCCCAGGGTTCTCTGTCACCCTTCTCAAAGCGGATCAGGAAATTTTGGAATTATTGGACGACCCTACGGAGGTCCAGGCCTGGCCGAAGCGGTTTACGGGCAAGGAAGATACACCCGCTCAATCTCGAATTACTCAATACTCGCCACCAAAGAAGGCTACATACAATGCAAAGAGCCATCTCATCGTCGCCCCAGAATTACTCACCAAAGTCTCTTCTGCTCTCTTAACCAAAATAGAAGAAGAAGAGCCAACGATTACAAAATACGACACACTAGTTGGAGACGGTGACTGTGGCACCACTCTCCTAAAGGGCGTAACCGCCATCAACGATGCTTTCAAGAGCGGAAAGGTAGATACGACGGACCTATCAACCACCTTCGAATCAATTGCTGAAATAGTAGAATCCAGCATGGGCGGTACATCCGGTGCCATCTACGGCATCTTCCTTAACGCCTTTGTAAACAATCTTAGAAACTCGAAAGAAGAGGGGAGCCTTAAAACTATTCTTCAGAAATCACTTTCCGGTGCGTTACAGGAGCTTTGTACGTTTACGCTAGCAAGGAAAGGTCATAGGACTTTGATGGATACACTTATTCCATTCATTGAAACTTTTGAACAGACAGGGGATCTGAATAAGGCGGTGGAGGAAGGCGGGAGAGGGTGCGAAGAGACCAAGAAGATGGAGGCTAAACTGGGAAGGGCAAGTTATGTTAGTGCCGAGCAGGTGGAGAAGGATGGAGGGGTGGTGGACCCTGGGGCTTTGGGATTAAAATCCATTTGGGATGTATTGGGTGGAATACTATCATAGATTTAGAGATCGAGAAGTTCGAAGTTATCAGCAGCTACCTAGTTTCCTAGCCAATGAAATACTACAGATTCGAACTTGTTTGAGAGAACGATATACCGGTTTTCTCTCTCCCTCATAATCGAGGAATTGATATCAGAATTCGACCAGTCGAGGGCATTTTGATATATATGCCAGCGACCCGCATGCTCATATGCAGCTACGCGAGCCTCATAACCCCATATTCCATATTGTATCAGATAGGTAAGAAAATGAATTGCATGTTGAAATCCGGAGTTGGTTTCGAGACCGGGTTTAGAGTGCAAAACTGAAGCGAAATGCACTACCAAAGCGTACATATCTTACCGGAATTCGTGAACGGCCTAGATGTAGATGTAGATCTAGATTGAGGTCAGAGAATCAAACCCGATGGTGCGAAGTACTTCGCTTCGGCCCCCAACTATTAGACTTAATATATCCGATAACCGTGCCTACGATTATAGAAAAGATGGAAAGGTCTCGCCACATAGATGGGTAAAATAACCAGAATATATATATACGGAGCTAAGGGGAGCCAGGGAAGGGCAATTTACACCGGTTGGTATCTTCATATATAGTAATCCTATCAACTGTATTTTAGCTACGAGACCGCTACGAAACCAATATTTGCTAATTGAATTACCTTGGGACGTATACACTTCAGTATATATCAATTACTTGCAAATCGACGTTCAAGTTAAAACAGCACTCCTAACGTGCAGTTACACTCTTCTGGCACTGGCATAGTAAGCGCCACTACAAGGATATATTTCTTCAACAAAGCAGCTAACGAAGTTTCTCAGCATTGTCTCCGCCACTCAGCGGTCTCAAGTCCAAAGCACCGAAGGAAAGAAATGTACAGCGGAATGGCGGATATACCCCGCGGCTTCTAAGACCACCGGCGCACCAAACGGAGAATTTTACGGGTTGGTAACCTACTTAGGCACGACTACCACTGCGATGACTATCTCTCGTCCAAACCCAGATTGTGAAATAGTAACACGCACATTGCGTCGAACGATAAGAGCCAGAAGGGAAATCCTTCCGTAATTAATTTTAAATTATATTCTAACGACCGGATGAGAATTTAAATAGATGTCGTACGCTAAACCACCTAACGACTACCATGTAGACCTTTTGCCCATTATTTTCAAAATCTTGACAAACAAGATCTTGATCGAGTTTTCAGAATCTTGCTCAATTGACTGATAGTGGCCTCGCGAACCGGCCTCCCACGAAGCTGCGACACTGTGATGACCGATAGACACCCGATACAAATTTACAAACTAGATCGTTAAAAACGATCAACATTCTTGAAATATTTCGGCCTAACATCTGGTCGTTTGGATACCCCCACGAATCATCGAATATGCTATACGCTTCGGTACCATGCCATAGATACGCCGGCTTACGAGCGGGGAGTTTACAAATTTTCTTCGAAAGATCCCAAAGGTATCAAAATGAAACCGTGATATATAAAATCCATTAATCATACAAAGAGTTCCGTCATCCAAAGAGATCCTAATTTACCGTTTGGAAAACAAAAAAAATGCAATCACCTAGCACCTATCCCTACATATGCATATATGTCCATACTATACTACTGTAGTATAACCCTCTAAATTTACAATTTATTCCTCAACCACCTGTTGAAGAATTCCAAACTGCTCTCCGGCTGATCCATAGGAGTCATATGACCGGCCTGGTAGATCCTCAAGAAAGTAAGATGTCCGGAACTCTTGATCTGACCGACGCTCTTTCCGCTATCGGCCATCTTGAAATCCTGGAGCTCAACCTGATTGAAAGCAGCCTTTCCAGGCCACTCCAAAGCCTCGGTCCAAGCGTGGTTTCCAAGCCAGTTGCAAATGAAATCAGCATCACCGGCATAGATAAGAACGGGGATTTCCTTGAGAAGATCCGGAACAAGTCTATGGTACGGCTTCATCCAGTCACCGGCGAACAAGAAGTTCCTGTTGATATCGAAGTTGCAGGAATCATAGCTATCGATTTCGGCACCGACGGCATCGATAACACTCTTTTTATTCAAGAATTCGGAAATCCAGCCGAGGTCGGGGTAGCAGAGGTTGGAGCTATCCTTGCAAGGTCCACGGATATCGTAGACGTTGGTGCCGGTGCGTTGGTACGGTCCCATCATGACGTTGTTGCAGTAGATGGAAGCTGGAACGCAGGACCAGACGCTCTCGGATTCGTAGCAGCCGGAGATCATGCTAGCGCAACGCGGGTAGGCGTTCTTCATACCCTCGCACTGAGACTCGTCAAGAACGGCTGGGTAGCCACCCTTTCCGCAGGCCATGGGTTCGTAGTATTCGTATTGGGTGAGCCCATCGGTGAGACCGTTTCCGATGAGGATGGACTTCAAGTTGATGTTGCGATCCTTGTGGGAGAGGATCTCGTGGGCGAAGACGGGGATGTAGTGACCGGCGTAGGATTCACCAGAAATGTGGAAGTCTTGCTCGGCGTATTCGGGGAATTGCTTGAAGAACAGGGAGAGGAGGGCATAAACATCCTTGCCGGCGGCGACGGTGTTGGAAACCTGGGATCCGGAGTAGGAGTAGCCGACGTTGACGGGTTGGTCGAGGAAGATGACGGAAGCATTGTTGTTCCATGAGGATGGGTTGAACTTGAGCTCGCCGTTCTTGGTGATGGAGGATGGTCCGAGCTCCATGAAGAGACCGGTGAGGGAGGAGCACCCCGGGCCACCATTGAGCCAAAGGACGACAGGGTCATCCTTGGGATTGGAACGGGATTCGAAGAACCCTATGCGGTGAGGCTTTGTTAGTTACCCGGTTACATTCCAAGCGCGTCATTTTTCATATCCGTTAGACGAATCCGGAGGAATCCGAGACTCGGTTCTTGGTTTCACTTACAGTAGAACAAATGCTTGTCGTTCTCCTCGTCATCCAAGTATCCGCTGTATTGCTTGACACCGGGGTCAACTCCGAGCTTGGATGGATCGACCTTCTTGCCTCGGAGTTTGTAGTGTGCCAGGTCGTCATCAAGCTTGCCATCATCCATGATGCTGACTTCATCACCGGAGACGTGGAAATCCCAGTGGCTTCGTGGTCTCTTGGTGTGCTTCTTCGGCGAAGACTTGATGGAGATCTGGTCTAGCTTACGAGGGAGCATATCCTCAACCTCAGCCCAGAGATCACGGGTGGCCTGCGGTAGAGCCTTGATGGCATCCGCGACGCTGTCGACGACAGCGGCGATTGGGCTCTCGGGAGTAGTGTGGTGATGGCCATGACGTTCCCGGCCGACATCAGCACCGAGAGGAATCTGGTTGCCGACGCCCGGATGAGCGAGCGTCAAGGCTGGCAGCAGCGCGGCGGCTGCAAGAGCGTACTTCATGGTGATGACGACACTCTTTGTTTGGGGGAGAGACGGTGGTGGTTTATCTGGTTTACGTGAACGGAGTATTTAAAATGGTGACTGTGACTGCTCTCCCGAAGAAACGGCAGAGGCGAGATGGGGAGGGAAAGGAAAGGAAGGAAGTTTTGGAAACGTAGGACGGGCGCGCCTTTTTAAATATAAATGGCTGGCGACGTACCACCGTTGGATTCCTCCGATGCGTGAGCAAGGCGATCCGCAGCAATCCTTCGCTGTTATCTCTCACCCTCTCATGCTCTCTCACACACGTAGCTTAGCGTAGGAGAGCAGCCGGCACTAACGCTGATGCAGCTAGCCCGGTCTTGCTACACCGCAGGTTTCGGCACCCGATACGACCCAGGTACCTCCGCTCGCATGACTGTTTGCCCGACCGATGAGGTAACAGCTTGGTATCCCTGGTCTGACCGGGGCCAGCTGGAGCTACATCTGGGCACGCATGTACTTTCCAGGGGTCACAAAAACAACCAGCCTCTTTGGGGTTTTATCATGTGCAGACCAGTACAGACCAGCTGGGCGGGCAGTCGGGCGCCACCGAGTCCTAGTTTCTTGTCCTTGTGCCTCCGTTTACGATCGTATATTTAGAGGCTGTAGCATATGCGGATGGTAATCAAGAAACCCAATTTCGGTCGTGGATCTCCAAGGTAGATAAGCAAGTATAGGTAGGAACAGATATAAAAAGGCGGATAAAACGCGTGGTCCGCGCACGCAACTTCGAATTCAAATTCGTCGCGGTTTCGTTATTGCATTTTTCGTCAGCAAAAAACCAAGGCAGGGGGGAGAACGGGTATCAAAGGCTGGCCTCGAATCCATCAAAGGCAACAGATGCAAATGTTCAAGTGCAACTTCATGCTTCACCAAAAAAAAAAAAACACCACTTATGATCATGAACGGGAAAAGAGAAAACGGGAAGAAACAAAAAACAGGATGAAGTCAAAACGCCATTCAAAAATCACAGTTCGCTCAACCAAACGGGCTTATGCTCATCTTGCCCAGCCCTTCGTGTGCTTCGAGTATATAACTCGATCTTTTCGACCTTGTTCCGCTTGTTGTACCATTCTGATTGGTATTGGCCGGGATCGCGACCGGTGACGACAATACTGTCGGACTCTGAGAGAAGCCCGGAGAGACAGCTCGTCGTTTAATGATGGATGGGGGTTCAAATTGAATTTCATCATCATCTCGTCGCCGCTTGAGTTTCCTAACCTCGGGGCTACGACTGATTGGAGAATTCACCATGGAATCCGTTCCCATCTGCAGAAAGAAAGTTAGCTTAAACTCTCGATTTGGATCAAGGGGATATATGCAGCGGAACATACAATTATATCACCATCTGGATTCATCCTAAACCCCATAAAGCCACCCGGACTTGACGACTCTAGAGTTCCCCAGTAACCTGAGTTTCTCTGAGCCGCCGACTTGAATGAAGGGCCACCGGCTTCGTCTTCCGTATCTTCGAATACCAATGGATTGTCATCCTCTGCCTGCGCATTCAACACCGGTGTTTGGGGGACAGTCCTGGTGTCTTCCTCGTCATCATCTTCTCGCAACTGCCTTTGAATCGCAGCCTCAATTCTCATTTCGGCATCAACAGGTGCGGCTTCTTCTATGAGCGCAGCCTTGACACGTTGGAAATGCTTGGGCTTAGGCTGCAACAGGTCAGCAATTGACAATCAAGCCAAGAGGGTGTTTTCGGAATGCCTACCAGTAGATTCCCTCTCCTGACAACCGGCCTGCGTACCGCATCCAATTGCTTCCCGGTCGCTCCCTCCGCTTTCGTATCCTCGCTCGCCCCATTACCACTCATGAGTCCTATCTTTTTCATTGCTTGGGATATCGACTGTCGCCGCTGTGCTAGCATATCACTCAACTGGCTCCCGAAATAGCCACCCGAAGCAGGTTTCTTGATCTCTCCGTTCGGTGGGGTGGTCGGGGATGGAGAAGCTAACGAAGTACTGGATGCCGACGCCGAGCTCGAACTCTGCCTCGATCTACCCTTCCCTCTCAGTCTTGTCATATGTCGTCGGTTTAGTAGAGCCGAGCTGTTGAATATATCATTCGTACCGCTGGAACTAGGTAGCGAAGGTCCAAACTGGGAATGCGCACTACCCAATTCCATTTCATCGTCACCTGATGATGAAGAGTCGGAGCTGGAGTCGGATTGAACACGTGAGTCGGCCAGCATTGACGAAAGCATACCACCTGCTCCTCCTCCACCGGTATACATGGCGATCGGAGAGTCGAGACCACGACGAGGGATTGGCATGCTGGGTGTCAAAGGCGACGAATCAGGAGAGTCGGCGACGAAGGAGTGGTGGAGAGAGGTACAGGAACGTGTGAAATCGAGGCGAGGCCGTCGAACGGTAGAGAAGCCGAGTGCAGGATCGAGATAGGGAGGCAGAGGTTGAGTTTGCGATGGTAGTTGAAGCGATAGGCCACGAGGTAAGGAGGGACGGGTCGGAGTGAAGGGAGCAACGGGTGGCGGTTGATCAAGAGGACCGAAAGCCGAAGTCGAAGTCGAAGTCGTATCAGAAGCAGTGTTGGTAAATGTCGGAGAGGTAGCAGATTGGGTCGATAGCGTGAAAGGTTTGATCGGAGGAGGGAATGATGTCGAAGAGGGGTCTGGAAAGGCCGATGCCAACGCTGTCGTCTTGTTGACAGGATGCGACAGGCTTCTGGAATGATTCGATATCATATTCACAGATGGAGAGCCTCTATTGTTTGCGACGGCCAACTTCCCCCCTTCGCTCAATTTCCGGGAATGCTCATTAATGCCATTTCTTGGAGTCGATGTGGCGGTGGTGGAGATGGTGTTGAGGGAAGGAGGGCGAGTGCTCTGAATGGATCGGGCAGCCGACGATGTTTCATCGGCCATGGTTCGGTAGGTCAATCAGAGCTGGCCGGGTGAGTCCTGACTAATCGAAGCTGTCCGTCCGTCCTGTCAATCAGCAACGCTAGTTGCGTTTGTTCTATCCCGTTTGTCCTTTGAAGCTGGGAATGAATGGACCGCAGCAGGCCTAAAAAATCCTGATTTCGGTCGCCAGGCGTCGGATATGGTAATCTAAATTTTTCTTCGCTCTTTTTTTATTTATGAAATCTTGTTTTCTTCGCTTCCTCAGAAGGTCTTGAGGTTCTAGAATGCGGTTCCGGCACTGCTTTGTCGGGGTTCGAGGTTTTAGGTCGGTGGAGTGATGTTGATGCGATGAGGTTGAGGTTGGGAGCAGAAAGATGAGGGAGAGGAGGAAGACAAGAAGTCCAGCGCAGTTGCAGCGCAGTGCAGTGCAGCGGTACACCGGATGGGGGGGCATGGGATTGCCGGTGCCACACACACACGACCGAGTTCCAAGTCCCAGTTTGGCTCCCATCTGGCTCGCATCCTGCCGAACAAAGAACCTGCTGTATGACACCGAAAGCAGCAGCTGGAATTGCATGCATCCGTCCAGCATCCATGTTATTTTGTAAATTCTGTTTCTTTCATTTGTTTCGAGAGACTATAATTCTGGTGTTGGTAGACCGCTTTGGATCCAACATCCAACAGCAGCCAACACAGACCTCATGTTCTAGCCCCGTACCTATTATCCATCCATGCTATCCAGCTGCAAGCAGATACTCGACAAGGATGTGTTTGACAATAGTAGCCTCCAGGCTTTGTTCACATCTGACTCTATTGTTCATTTGCCAAGGTCGACTCGACTCATGCCTGAAACTAGGATCGTATGTTGTACTATTGAATATGATATCACAAACCCCGTATCGTGCATTCCGATGGCGATATTAATGTGGGCCGGAGATGAATATCTTAACCAAGGTCTGGACGTATAAACCCGACGCTAGCATTATGGCCCAAGGCGAGCATTTACCCACCGATACCCCTCCGAACCAATCGCCTCTCGTTCTTGATCTTCAATTGACACCGAGCCTGGCTCCCACCCCCGTCAAAGCATAGCTCCCATTCCAACGGCAATGATGCCCGTTTTGCGTACTTCGTATCCTCTGCGTCACTACTAATCCAAGAGTAACCATGCTTCAAGATGACATTCGCTCGAACGATAAACGTCCCCCACCCGAGCCTTCGGACCGAATATGGTGCCTTCCATTTAACAAGTCTTGGTTTCTTGAATGTTTCATGCTATAGTATTCAGCATCATCGTTTCCAAATAAACTTTTTAAAAGAGAAGAACATACCAACAATATCTCGACCTCGTTAACCACACTCGTATCCGAAATCTTCACAAAAAACTCCCAATCAAACAACGCTCTCTCATCCTCTGGCGGAACAACCGTATTCCCAATATAGACCGTCAAAGTCTCAATGCGAACTTCCTTCGCCTCTTCTTCCGCCACGGACTCCTCCTCCCTTTTCTCGTACATCTCCGGATACTTCGTTTTCAACCTATCTTCCATCTCCAGCGACCTTTTCGCCGATGTCATAGTTCGACACATGGGACATTTTGCTTGTATACCCGCCGCTACAAAGTCTTCGGGCCGTTCGTTCAACGGGACAACGGTCATCTGTGAAGTTACCGAAACATCGGCCCATTCGGTCATGCAGAGTTCGCAGAGCGTGTGAGAACATTCTGTGATGACGGGTCGGTGAAGGAGTTGGCGACATATCGGGCAGAGGTCGTCGTCGTCCTCGATATCGACTTCTAGAGGCTTGTGGTCTTCGGAGGCCATCGTGGTATTTATATTTCTTCGATTTTGGGGGGGATGATCCCTAGTATTATGTAGGAATTGACGGTTTGAATGAGACTTTCGTGTGAATTCATGCAATTAAGCTTAAACTGGAGGAAAGACGAGCTTTGTGGACCGGATCCTGCGATCTCACCCCTGTTCAGGCGTTGTCTTTGTGGCACCGCATCTTTCGGTAAACTTTCCGAAACAGGCTTCCAAACTACCTACCCGGAGAACATGTAGCCCACCGACAAATATTCAAACACCCCTTCCTATAAACCCCAACCCAACCGCAGCCTCTTCATCAGCATCTCCCTCGTGGCCGTATACGTATCCTTTGCCTGCAGCCGCTGCCAATCGTCATTTGAATTTGTGATGGAGAAATTTCGTTCGTGTGGATGTTCACAATCTTGAAGTATTTGTCAATTCAGATAGAGGAAAGATTGACAATGGAAAGAAATCCAACCTTTTCTTTTGCCCGAGGCTATTTTGCCCCAATAACAGAGAAATATAATATCACATCCGCTTTAAATCTTCTTTATGCACCTTCCGCGAAGCTGAGGTATTATGCACCGCACGGAATCCAGCGGTTTTAAACTTCCAACGGGGATTTTGTGTTGAAAACTGGAGACGAGGAAATAAGGTATATATCTCTGTATTCCGTATGCTCCAAAGGGGATAGTCTTCGTAAGGTCACAGGCCGGACTTTGCGAGAACATCACAATCAACCCCAGGCGCGACGGCACAACCATCGGTGAGAGATCAATAACTCGGTATATCTTCATTCACATGATCATGGGACGGTGCGAACATTAACGGCTACGCAAATAAAAAACGAGACCGCATAATGACCTGCTTGGAATTCTAGCTCCGCCGAACAAAAAAACAAAAAGCGTAAAAGCTTAAAAAAAAAAAGAGCTAAGACTCGATAAAAAGAGACGCACTCAGCCTACATCGACAAAAACCCCGGTGAGAATACATGACCAACGCCGATAGCTAGAGGGGAGGGGGAAAGAACGATAGAAATGGAAAGCGAAAAACTCCAAAAATCCGACCATTGTGTGAATCAGTTCGCCAATGTTGTACATTTTTCTCCTAGCCAAGAGAGTTATATCGGTGAAGGGTAATAGAATATAAAACTACTCCCAATCTTCTTCATCGCTTTCTTCCTGCTGTTGGACGGTTAGTTATTTAGTTCGTACGGTCTCCAATTCGGAACGTAGACATACCTTGGCCTGTTTCTTTGGCGGCGATCCCGAGGCGTTGGATGGGGCACCGGAAACAACATCGTAGCTAGCTTCGCTGTCCGGCTGCGACATTATATCGGCTGGCTTCGATTTTGCGCGTAAGGTGTCCGATGATGGCTTTTGGGTCGGCTTTGGGATTGCCTTTCCAGCGGCAGCTGTTGCGGCTGGTTTGGTTTCCTCTTCCTCGCTTTCGTCCTCTTCATCATCGTCCTCTTCATCGTCATCTTCCTCGTCGTCGTCGTCGTCATCTTCCTCATCGCTATCCTCTTCCCACCCGACTTCCTCTTCCTCATTGGCAGCAACTACAAAAACTGATTAGCATGGGGCGATCAAAGGAAAAAAGTGATTTTGCATACCCTTCAGCAACTCCTTCCTCTTCTGCTCCTCAGCATCAAGCTCTCCCCTCAAAAAGTAATACCTCTTCCAGAATTCCTCATAAGGGACTTCCCCTGGAACCAGCTTCTCCATAGAACTTCTCAATTCGGGATACGTCTCAAGATCCTTGGCGATTTGTTCTGTCTTCTTTTCCGCCGAAAAGCTAGCGGCCCACTCGGCCGCATACTTTGGCGACCTAGGATCCGACTTGAAATTATCGAGATTCGTGTGAAGTAGATGTAGCTGAGCATCCAGACGGGTAGTACTATCAACACCGAATTAGCACGCTATTTAAAAAAAAAAACTTCCTCTCTTTTACCAAGTTTATAGGCAAAGACTCACTGTATCGGCCTCTTATTATCCTCTGACCCCTTCGTCTCGAACAAAACATCCTGCTTCTCGGCCTTCTCAGCAGCCGCCTTCTCTTCCTCCGTCGGTGGCGCAATCGTCACAGCATCTCTCAGGAAATTCCCAAGATTCGCCCCCACCTTTGCCAAATAAGCATCGGCAGCATCCTCCGCCTTCTGTACTTCCGTAATACCCTTGATAGCCTCTGCCCTCAGTCTTGCAATCAGATTCGCCGTAGCCTGCGGTGCTTCCCCAGCCTTGGCACCAGCGGCAGATGACTCCCCGACTTCTTCCTCGTTGCTAGCTTCCGGGATGGCCTCGGGTGCTTTGTTACTCGTACTCAAAGCTCTGGATCTGGTAACCACGGCTTCACGTAAACCCGTCCATCCCTTTTGAGCCTGTTCGCTTCGACTAGCATATTCGGTCTTCGTAGCATCGTAGTAAACCTCCCCTTGCTTCTTGACGGTTTCGAAGATAGCACCGAAGCGAGCGCCCCAGGCGGTACTTTGGATGGTTTTGTAAGCCTCGTCGAATTCAGAGGAGAGGGATTGTTGGCGGCGATGGGCAGTTGAGGATTGAGTTGGTGTCTGGGCACGGTCGTCGTCGTTGTTGGGCGTGCTTTGGTGTCGCGGGAGGTTTTCCTCCGTGATATGATCGTATGCGAAATCCATGATTTTATTCCCGGAAGCCTTTGGAATAAAGGAGAAAGGCCGAGTAGTTCCTAACGGGCTGGCTAGCTGGATCTATAGGCAAGCTTGGCTGCTTCTTCCGGTGATAGCAAACAACAGCGTAGAACCAAGGAGCTCGAGATGAAAAAGAACCGATGAAGCTGAAGTCTATCCGCTATGGTACGAAGGCTATGGTATGGATATGCGTGCTTCCATTCGAAGAACGTGGATGAGGTAGTCGATGGATTATGAGTGTGCAGATGGGAAGAAAGAAAGAGAGGAAGAAGGGAAGGACGAGGTTTGGGTGGTTGGCTGGCTAGCGTGCGGGTTAAGTTGGACAGGCGATTGGCGGGGTCGCCAAATGCCCGCAAACGCAGCCACGCCACTTTGCAAGTTATTACATTCCTGTCAACTGCTTCTAACCCCATTAATATTCGACCTCAGTTATATAATACAGAAGCCATGATAATAGCAAAGACTGTATTAGGATATAATTAGATTTATGGCAAGTGTTCGTAATCATGCATTTCAACTATCGTACACATGATGCCTCTAATATGATGTTGATATCCCCACATATATACAGTTCCCCTCATATATTATTATATACACACCCCTGGCCTGTTCTCGAGACCGACTTGTAAAGATACTGGTGATCGCAAGTCAAATAGAAGGAGAGGATTCACTCGAACCGACTCGCCCTCTCCATCTTCTTCCTCTCTTTATTCGGCCTATAATGCGCCGTATAATCCGTATCCTTATTCCTCATGAAATTCTTCGCCCTGGGTGCCTCCCCCCTCACTCCGACTATATTCGTCAACGTATTCCTCTTCGGCCTAAAGCTCATTCCTTCGAGACTAACCTCCCCTTCCCCTAGATGTTCCCTATCGAGCTTCCTTGGCCGTCTCTGCATCTCCTCGGTTCCAAACTTCTCCCACCGTCCAATCCTCCCACCGCCCAATGTCAACTTCTTCTCCTGCGGCTTCTCCTTCTCGACTTTAGTCTTCATTTCAAGCCCCCTAATCTTTTCGATCAATGTCGCTTGTTTTGGATCTCCCTTTCGGCTGTTGAAGTACTCGTTGATGTACTTGTGAATCTTCTGCCGCGAACCTTCAACCCAATCCGCAAATTCCTTATCCGCCTTGCCGAGTTTATGCTTATACATCCTACTCAGGATGGCATCCGAAAGCGAAACCATCTCTTGACAACATTCCAAATCCTTTGCAATCTTCTCGATCGATTTATTCGTAGGTTCGATAAGCTTGTGAATATTGAACAGCCCCGGTCCAATCTTCATCCAAGCTTGTCTCATAGCTCTAACATCTTCGGTCACTGTAGCCGTTCGAATGAACGCTATCAGAACCTTAGATGTCACATCGATAGCCTCCCGTTGCATGAGATCCAGTATTCTGAACGCATCGTTGAAGCCCGCAATTTTCTTATTCCTTCTACACCCATTCATCGCAATGAAGAATAGATTCTGGTTCAGCTCGACCCCCTTCTTGATCATTTCCTGCACAACAGCAAGACAACCCGCGGAGTCACCCTGCATGGATAAACATCTCATGCGGCCATGGTAGTTATCGCGATCCGGGAGGACATTGTAGCTTTCCGTAATAAGATCCCAGTAGTTCGCCGCAGTGTCGTACGCCCTTAGTGATAGACAAGCTTCGAGAATGACCGAAAGTCCGTTGTTCCGAATTGGTGGTTTCTCAGCCGGAATTTGAGAAGTAATCAGTGAAGCCGTACCATCCACCCCAGCCGTATTGATACCCAAGATCGGTTCATCCGTATCCCTTTCCCCTTCTTCGACTTCAACTTCCTCCGCGAACCCTTCCTCGACTTCAACCTCCTCTGCGAACCCTTCCTCGACTTCATCTCTACGCCCCTTCGCCCCAACAGCCTTAATAGCATCTCCAATCCTCCCCTTCAAATCCGCCGTCATAGCCTTCCTCCCTTGTTCAACCTCCTCTAGGTCCTCTTCCACCTCTTTCTTCCCCTTATCCCTAATCGGCAACAACTTTCTCGCCTTCGTCCCAATCTTCGGAATCAACCTGGGCACCCCAAAAACATCCTGACACAAACTAAGCACCTCATCCCAATCCTCCGGCTTCACACTCTTCAACAACAACCTCGCCATAGCACACCCAAGCCCTTCATCCATCTCCAATGCTCCATTCTGCCATTTCAAAAGTATATTCTCCCATAACTCCCTCCCCTCCATAATACTCCTATCCAGCAACCCGGGTTCAATGCTATTCCTAATCCCATTCAACAACGTCGTGTACGTCAACGTATCCGCCTGCCCCCTCCCTTTATCCGGTATCCTCTCAGCAATATCCCACATAGCATCAACATCCTTCGCCTGCGCACAAACCTTCAACGCAGCATTGGTATGCATGGTTGATGCTTTAACCGTACTCGAAGGCGCAGTAAGTGAATAATAAACCGTCAAAGCCCTTCCCAACGCACTAGGCATAGTAGCAGCGTTATCCGCCAACCCATTGAGTAATCGTAGATAAGTATACGAATCAGGTTTTACCCCTCTCTTCTTCATTTCGTTATAATGCTTCATAGCAGCTTGGATGTTCCCCCGTTTTAACTTCCATTCGATAACGTGGTTCCATGCGACTACCAAATCGGTACGCCCATACCGACTGGTAAGTTCTCGAAGCATATCGATTGATTCTTCGTGTTCTTGGTTTGTGCCGTTAAGTGCTTTTAGCACCGTCTGTGCGATCTTCGAGGCATCTATTTTTTTGTCTTTGACCCGGGTTATCTTGAGCTCTTTGGCATCGAAGAGACCGCCGCCTACTTTTTCGCCTTCGCCAAACGAAGGACGGGTTTCGACTGCATCGCGGGAACGAGGACCGGCATCGAAACGTCGTTCGGAAAGCGTTTTTTGGCCACCGCGGGTAAGTGGTTTTCCACGTTTATCGACCGCTGTGGATGGAGGAGCTGTAAAGGATGTAGTAGGGCGACGGGTGACTCTACCCCGCCCTGGATGGTGGTATTGACGGCGGGCGATCAGTTGGGAGATTGTGATGGTGGGGCTAGGGTAACCGTGGGAGGAGAGGACTGCGTTGTATGCTCGATTGAGGCATTGTGGGCAGCGAGTTCGAAGCATGGGAGCCAGAAGTACTGATATAATCTTTAAATCCTATGATAATCCAAAAGAAACAATAAAATATCGTACTGAACTAGAATATGGAGATGTTGAAGTTTTGCAGTGGTGGTAGTTTGAGTAAAGGAAATTTTTTTGTTCGTCGCAGAAACTAAAAAAAATTTAGGTCGCAGGAAAAGCGGCAATCGACGAGGGTCTACGCCAAGCCTTGGCCAATCAATGCGGCTCTACGGAGGGTTTCTATACACTCGGTCTACGGACGAACTTTCTTAAAAGTTAAGCTTATCATTCTTGTGAAGAACACGGAAATCTATCTACCATGGACAACCGTAAAGCAAATTATAAAAAGGAAAAGAAGTTACAGTTATCTGATAGATCGTAAGAAAGGGGGGAAAGAACACCATTGCAACCGTTAGACACCACTACCCACCCGTGCATCCAGCGAATGAGAAGATATACCGAGAGAAGAAGAGAGAAGAATCTGAGTGGAAGACCCTCCCTTGTGCTAGTAGGGGATAAAGTAATGTGTATTTGGGGGAGAAAGTATTTAGCATTGGGGACAGAGAAGCAGTTCCGCGGGGAAAGAAAGAATAAACGCCTGAGCAATGGAACCGACATGAGGAGTTAACAGTCACTATTCGTCAGAAAACCGTAGAACAAAAGAGAGCAAATCCGGGGGAAAGAGAGACGGGAGCGTAAAGAAAGTCATGGCAAGTGGGGAGGATTTAAGAAAGGTGGAAAGCACCGGATCCTTCATGGACAGCGGTGTGGAGGCGCTGCCTGAGAACTTCAATGCAAGTGTAGTCAGGGAGTTTGAGATAGTTGACGCAAGTCATGACACTGGGCAGGTAGTCATCCGACACCAATGGGGGCTCGCTAGGTTTGCAGACAACTGTGAACATGGGGGTAAGGTTTTTGAAGCCTGTACATGATCTGTTAGCCTATAATCTAACCCTATGAGATGTGAACTGTACGTACCTCCAATCGGGAGCTTCGGGCTACCAGTGACAAATTGAAGGAATTCTCGTCGTTGCTGCAAGTTGAATTCACTCATAACCTGCAAGAGATTGCGAACAGACTTGCTGTCCATGTTGAACCCGTGATCCGCTTTGATCGAATCCATCAATGCTACGGGTACCAATCGATTAGTTTCCGATCCTGCAATGAATGATTGAGGTGACTTACTCTCAAGCGACCAATCCTCCTCTACACGACCGAACATCATAACCAACTCGTCTGGTGTAAACGCCTTCAGGGCTGCGTAGGGGAAGACTTGCGAGAACCCAGATCTAAACGCATCGACCTGTCGCTGGACACCGGTTCCCAAGGTCAAATCAATTACTTTGTCAACATAATCACCAACATTGTTGATAGTGACCGCCTTTTCTGCCCCACCCTTGATAAGTTCGATATTTGGATATCCAGGGAGGGTAAAGTCTAAGGCCAAATCATCAACAGTGACGCCTTCGACACGAATCTCAGACAAAAGAACATTTCTGTCGGCGGCTGGAAGTTCCTTCATCTCATCAACGACACTCTTAGCAACAGCAAACTTCCTCAAGAGATTCAAAGACTGCGCAAGTCCCTTGTCAACTGTCTTCACAGCTCCAAAGGATGGAGCAACGGCCTCGGCATCATCGCCACCTCGGAAAAAGTTGGAGTTGAAAGAAATATCGATGAGTCTGGAGTCGAGCATGGCACGGGCGACAAACTTCCCGAGTATCTTAAAGCGTTGGAGGACCCTCTTTCCGGCCTCCGACTCAGCATATTTGGCATCCATTGGAGCTGGAAACAAGCCCTGGGCTCCAAAAGTATACTCTTTGTCGGTATCGGCGAAAGAGTCTCCTTCACGCCACATGTTCTGGGTCTTCCTGGCGAACTCACGGGAAACGCTGGAGTAGAACTCGAGGGTAGGTCCCAATCCGGTACCAACTTCCTCGAAATACTCAACTTCAAGAACGCTGGGTGAGGCACCATAGAGCTCCATAACCTTAACTGCAGAATCGAATATCCTGTTTCTCGAGATTCTGACCTTCTGTCGTTGGAGACGGCCGAGGAACGGTCGATTCTCATCTCGTCGATCACGGCCTCCTTCATTTGCAGTCGCGCTTTGCCATCTATTCATAGATCTAGAATATCCAAACGAAGTTGATTGCAGGAACAAGAACCTCGTCTCGAATGGGAAGAGGAATGGATAGTAACGAGCAAGATCCTCACTCCAGGATGGGAGGCAGGAGCTGGCCACGATCAAAGGTTCTTCCAACTGACGATTCAATTTGGCCGTTAGCTTGGTGTTGACGAATTGACTGAGCGCAGGAAGGTGACGGGGTCTGGAGCTTTCATGTTCTCCGGAAAAGACATCGTCGAGGTTGGAATTGAGCGAGTGAAGGATGCTGAGGAGGTGAAGAATCGAAGCAGTGGTTTTATTCTTCTCGACGGAGAGGGGAATACCGGATGCAGCCTGGGAAGACTCGGCGACAGGCGAGAGTGAGGATTCAGCTGGTGCTGGGCCACTCGCGCGGCGGAATTTGATGGTGTATGTAGATGACCAAACCGAGCGATGGCTCTCACCTTCCTCCGGTCTGTTGGGCAGATGGACAGCTCCGTAGATAGTGGTATCGTTAGAAAGAACACGATCACCGATGCTGAATTCGATATGCCAATCTGTTGGAGTTCCAGCAGCGGCAGCGTACGAAATCGGTCGAGCGTTAGCAAGAGCTGTATGTGAAGAAAGACCGCCGACGGGAGTGCCAGAGCCTCTATCGCGGCTGGGAGTGCCCACAGGGGTGGCAACCTTAGTACCATCCTCCTTGCGTGCCGTCACCTTGCCGCCAGCGAGCTCCATATTAACAGCACCAGGTTCCGAGCCCGGTGAATCCGCCATTTCCTCGTCGAGATCTTCCAACAAAGCGTTCATATCATCCATGTCCTCCTGCTCGCTCATCTGGCGCTCGTCTTGGCATTCAAGTTGTTCCTCGGCTGCCAGTGCCTCTCGGACAGCCTTGGGGAGCTTGTCCTTCTTCGTAGGTGTCTTGAGGGCGTCTCCGGAGCTCTCGGCCTGTGGGGTTTCCTCGGTCTTCTTCGTTCGTGTGGATCGACTTGACTTCTTGGTTCTAGTTGAGGCAGATAATCCATCGGGGTTACTCGGGCCAGCTGCAGAACTGGAGGCAGCGGCGGCAAAGGCAGCCAAAGCGTTCGCGAGATGACCGCCACGTTCGGCTCTCGATATCCTAGGCTGTTCTGAAAGGGCAATTCTCGGGCGAAGATAGTCATCCAGTGCTTTAAAGGTAGCGATGGCGTGAATAGAGACCATAATGTTCCGATACGCTTTTGGTATCTCCGAGTTCTCGTCTGCGACAAGCTTCAAACGTAGCTGTTTAGCGAGCATCGATGCCGGACTACGGTTACCGTCATATGCATTGTGATGAACGGTGTTGACCTCGAAATGTTCGCTTCGACTGAGCAGTTCCTGGAGCTTCGCAACGAGAACAGAGAAGGGAGAATTGCCATCTTTAGGATCGGTTTGGCCCATAAAAACCTCGAGGAATTCGCGGCGGAGCGCGCTCTTGCGTCCTGCGGGCTCACCAGTCAACACATTCAACAAACCCTCTACCAACATCGAGTGTGACAGCTCAAAGCTAGAAATTGATGTAAGCGAGTTTGTATTCTGGAAGTATCCCGCAAGCTCCTTGAAAACATCCTTCGGCTTGTTCGACCCTTCCAATGCTCCGACTAGGTCACGGATAGTCTTCAAGACCCTCTCGGCCTCTTTCTTAGCGGCGCCATCGATATCCTTGTCATGTTCTTCGATAAAGGTTCGTGCTCTGACGATTATCCATTGGTCGATGGTCAAGCTGGCAGGAGCTGCGAGGCGGCGAAGGGAGGATGATTCGGAGGCTTCGGAGGATTCTTCATCCTCACGAGTTTCTTCGTTCTCATTTTCATCCTCGCCCTCGCTCTTATTCGAGGTATCCGTATTGGTATCGACATCCTTCATAGTCTGTTCAGGAACAGATTCAGGAGCAAGTTCAGAAGAATCCTTATCATCCCTCATCGCATCCTCGTCCTCTTCATCGTCTTCCTCCTCATCGCTATTTTCTGGAATCTCAAAGGGCTGTTCTGCCAACTTTCTAATCTCGGAAACAACACCCTCGCGGTGGAAATGGTATCGATAAATGTCGGGTAAACGACGAAGAAGGAGCTCTGAGACCTGGAGGGCGCCAGCGACAACCGATGGGTGATCCTTTTGGGAAAGTATCGAAGCCAGGAAAGATGCGTATTGGACGTTAGAAAGCGCATCTTTGAGCAAGTCGACTTCCAGATTGACAATCATCTTTAGCTGACAGCTCAGAACCTTCTGTCGGACTTGTAGATTAACGGTGCTGAGGTACGTGTCGGTGAGAGTCGGAAGGAGCACAATAGCGAAGGATCGTAGCTCTCCCTGACACGACTTAAGAAGGGCAATTCGCTTTTCGTTAAGCTGGGGATCATCTGGCGAAGGCCGATGGCTTTGGAACTCGGGGACACCGGGAACACCGAAGATTTCATCTATTTTGTCAGCATGGTACCCAAAAACGGCCGCGGAAAGAGGCTTACCCTGAGGAAGGCATGGGAGTAGCTCGCTGATAACGTTGAGGGTTTCGGTGACCTGCTCCTTCGGTCGATGGATAAGAGCCTGCATGGTCATCACTCGGTCGACCTTGAGGGCAAAATCGACGGTTGCAGCAGGAGGGGAGACACCAGTCATAATCTGGTAGAGGGTCTCCGTAACATTCATTTTAAACATGGCCACTGACAAGCTAGGACTCGTTCTAGCGAGGATGCTAAGAACACGTAGGAACTGGGTATAAATGTGCGGTCCGACCAAATTCGTAATCCCGGGTAGGAGCAACTGAAGAATAGCCCGAAGGAGGTCTTCGGACACGAGCTCCTCTAGTTTCTCTGGCAAATGTTTGAAGCTCTCCACAATCCTAGAGATACACAAGCATCCTTGCTCCACAACCTTTTGGTCGCTACTATTGAGAACACCAAGCAGAATAGGCATTACATCTCGCACCGTGGGGAAGGAGTCTTCGGGGATGTTTCGGCAGCAGTTTGCCGCAGTGGTCACAGCGGTTCTCTGAACATTGGTGGAAAAGAAGTCCAGGAAGTTTAAACATGCGACTAAGCCGCCTTCACGTATGATAGACGTTGGGTACTCATGGGATATCTTTTCCAAAGTCTATAGGTTAGAAAAATATACCGGGTTAGCATCATAGGGTCCTTGGTTCAGTTTAAGTTCAATGAAATCAGAAAAAAAAGGCGTCAGGCGCTCAGAACGAACACTTAGGGCTTGCTCAGCAAGGTCGATATATTGAATCTCAAGAAGTTTTTGGCACAGGACGGGCACAGCTCCTCCGTAGACGACATTAGAGGTCGCGGATGGGAGTGCTTCCATAAGATTAGCAAGGCAGCGACAAGCCAAGAGCATCAGCTCCGGATTCTCTACGCCGAACATGTCCGGCTCGCTCATGATGGACACAAGCTCCTTAACAAATTGGTCTGTGGGGATGTTTCCAGATAAGCTATCCTCGTTCGCCATTAACAGGATCTCTGATAGTTCTTGCAGGGCTAACATCTGAATCGTGATGTCTTCCTTGTTCTTAAGGTTGTTCAAGATATCCCGAAGGCGGGAAGGAATTCCGGATAGCATGCCGCTCAGAGCCCTCATCGACTGCGAGAGAGACCTATGGGAGAATCCTTCGTACATGTCGTCTTCATCTACTTCCCGATCGTAGTCCTCGTTGTTTCGTCCCTCGTCTTCTTCCTCCTCTGCAGGCGGTTCTGCAGGCGGAAGTTCGTCGCCCATGTCTTCGTCTTCATCCTCTTCCGGATGATTATCCTTATCGTCCTTGTTATCAGTCGTCTTCACTTCGGCAGCAACGGCAGCAGCTTTGCTCTCATTATTTTCCTTCCTTTTCGATTTTCTCGTGGGCGGTGTGGGGGTGGTGGGGACTTGCGGTTCGGGTTTCTTCTCGCTTGCCTGGCGCTTCAAGCTCTGGGAACGTCCAGCACTGGAGGGAGTGCCGGTCGCCTGCTTCTTAGAACGAGTTGATTTTCGAGTCGTAGGTGTCTCAGGAGTTTCGACCGGTGAAGATGTGCTTGGTACCTCGCCCTTGCTGATAAATCGACAATTTGTGTGAGTGAAAATTTCCTTAAATATGGGGGAGGACTATATAAGTACATACCTGCTAGCATCCATCTCGAAGTCGTCAGACAGGCGAGATCGCTTCCTAGCGGAACGCGTGACTGGCTTCGAGGGTGTCGATGTAGATGATTCGGCTGGAGATGGCTGGTCTGGCAGTCCTCTGGTTCGTGGACGTTTGGTGGGAGTAGATTCGTCGAGAGGTGGTTGGGGGATGACGTCTATGTCCTGGGAGATCGAGACCAACTTGCGTTTCGAGTGCCGGCGTGCTCTAGGACTGGCCTGCGACGATGGTTGGCCGGGAGAAGCCGCGGACGTCGAGGGAGCGTCTTCGGGGGAGACGGTTGGAGGCTGAGAGGAATCTGCCGAGTGTCTGCCAGCTGTAGACCTAGTCTGTCTGCGACCCTGCATGAGAATTAAAGATCCCTCTCTGACAGTATTGCTCTAGCAGAACCGACAGAGCACTTTTTTTTTGGGTGGTTTGTTTTTCCGGTACAAGTGGAGTGTGTGATATGATGGCTATATGGTTAACAGATTAAAGTAGAAAAAGCAAAGTAAGAAATAGATTGGGGGTGATGGTGATTCGGGCGAACCAGTCTGGGATCTAGGAGAGTGGTGGAGTGGCAGGAGGAGGAGGAGGAGGATGAGGATTGAAGCCGAGTCAGGATGAGGTGAGGCCTAAACGGTTGGGTTGGAAAGAAGGCAAAGAAAACAAGGCAAGAAAATATGCAAACCAGCTGGCACCGGACAGAATTAAAAATAAAAAAAAGGAACCAAAGAGTTAGGACGGACAAGACAGGACGGGACGAGACGAGAGTGAGAAGTCAAACGGAGGCTGGGAATATTAATTAAGCAATCTCCAGGCAACGGAACCTGATCAGGGCTTCGTTACTGTTCGGGAATGGGGTGGAAGGAGGTGTCGATGTCGGGATTGAGGTTGAGAGATTGGGGATATGGAGAATTGTGATAAAAGAAAGTGGCCAGTGCAGGGAAGGGCAGTCAATGGTGGGGTTCATGCAAGTCATAGAAATATAATACGGAACTAACCAACGTAATTCGTAACCAACAAGTCAATCCGACCGACCGAGATATTTAAGTCATAGATGGATTTCGATCACGAAGCTTCGAAGAATAAAGAATATCTACTCGAATAGGAACGTACCTATCAAGTCGATATCGCGATATCGCCAGATTGAGATCGATAAAGCGCAGACGATAACATAAAAAAGGCGACGGTTCAGTCTGAAGAGGTTGTTTGTTCCGATATAAATCGTTATTACCAAGTCGTCATTGAGGTTATGACGGAATATCAGCATTACTAATATATATCTCGATTTGCCTACATGCATTAACTGCTACCGTGCTCACAAATAACCTCCGACGGTTTGTGTTTCTCGTAGCGCTGATATCAAGCCAGCTACGACAGTTAATTCAACGTTTATGGATAGAATCATGACAATAGGCCGGTACTTACAATTAAATGGCAAACATGTCCGTTTACGATGTTCTCAATCCCTTGATCAAGGCAATCGATATCGCAATCAAACCAAAGCACGAAGATAGATTACCTTTGTTTGACACTCGACTTCGCAGGGCCGACAGGGCTGTCCTTCGGAACTGCATAACTGCATCTAAATCCTTGCATTTTCAACATGACCGCTCGCACAACATGGTAGCCTCGATCACAGGATCCTCGGTGTCGCATTCTCGAACATTTCCCAGCTGGCCCATCGGAATGTCATCGCATCTACCGTCGATGGGTGCGGCTGCGCACGCGGGTATCGAAATCGATTTCCATATTCGGATCCCCGGACCAATAAAATTTGACAGAAAACGCCCCGAGTCCGACATATGATAACAACTCCACAATAATACCCAAAACGATTTTATTATATATTAGGCGAGCTGGTATATCTAAATTATAAAATAGCAGTAAGCCACGGTGCGCAATATTTCTGCATTCCTTCGATTCTCTAGCCTCTTCAAAATCGAAAGCTCCGCTCCAAAAAACCACAAGCAACACTTACAACATTGGAGAAATCCAACTTTCATCATTTATATATACAGCATGCCTTCAAACTTTGCTCGCACACCAATTGCAATCCACGGCCTTAAGGGATTAACAAAAACGAATCAAAAAATCCGTTATTTCGGGTGAAGACAAAAAATTCGGCAATTCGTGGTCACCCCGCTCAGTTTCCATCTCACCGGTGCCCAGAAGTTCGTACCGTCTTCCGTTCCCTCGATCTTCCTAGGATCCCTGCCGCGAAACTAATACTCTTTAAACTTGTGAAATTAATTCGCAAAAGGAGAAATCATCCATGCGCGTATCCACACATGGGTACCAGGAAAACGAACGAACACGGTATGCATACGGATAGCAAAATGCTTATTATCACTTTCGAATGAACGAGAAATTGACAAATCCTTCGATCATGGTGCGGTGGATTACGCTCGGAGTCGCGGATATACTCATTAGTTCGAATTAGTCATCATTCGATCGCGACATTCGCGCTTCCTGGAAGCATTTTATTATCTTTAATCTAACTTCAAAACCTACTCCGCCCGGGGAGGCCATACAATTGCATTTTCATTAATTTCGCTCTCTGTATTACCGTGATTAAATTTCAAGATATTTACGAGTGCCGTCGCCATCTTGGCCATCACTTCGCAGGTTTCCGGCCGTATTCGCCTTCTTGCAGCCGGTTTTGAGGAACCACAATCACAAGGCTGGCGTCGGCGGTTTAAGGGAAAATCGGATCTGGGATGGATTTTAAACGGTTTTGATAAAGCTCTCACCGATAAAGCTGCATAAGGAGAAGGCTTCCATTACAATTTCAGAACGCACATGCCTTTTGCCAATCTTTTTTTCTTTTCTTTTTTTCTTAAAAAGAAAGGGGATGTGGGGAGAAAGAAGTGGATCACGGTGGCCTTGTAGCCTCGAGGCTAGTCGTCTTGTTAAGAGGCGTCGAGAAAAGTCTAATTATGAGAATGCGTCGAGGAGCAGTTTCGGGACGTTAGCTGTTGGATATTGTGTGTTGTGGTCTGGTTATAAACTACAGGAATTGGCAACCGAGGCTCCGTATCATGATCCTCTCGAAGAAATTCTAGCAATGCCATGCAAGGTAAGGAACTAATTGAGAGGAAGCCAAGTTACTTCCTAGCTCGAGTAAAATATCCAAATTGGAACCAGAACTTAGCCGTGCATTCGAGTTCATGGCTCCCAGTACCCCGGTGCAATAATTATAAGCTTGCAATTGCGCAAGACCGAGACAAATGCTCCTCTGTAGCTATAGATCCAGCTTTCGAAGCTGAGTCCGGACAGACCCAAAACAAAACCCGGTACCCCGGTTTCCACTAACCGATTGACCAATATAGCCATTAAAGAATTCCCGAAGAAAAAAAAATAAGTATGGCCGTAGTCACGAGATAATAGCGACCCCAGCTCTAGTGTGTACAGCGCATCAAGTGCCAGCCTCTTATATCTTACGTAACTCATAACCGAACGAACAAAAAAAAAAATATAGATTCTAGAATCCCCAAATACCACCTTCCGGGGTTATCTGGAAACATCCACGTAGACAAATCATGTGCAGCTATGTCCCGGCCAAAAATGGCTATTCTTCAAGATAGCGCTAGATTTCGGGTTATAATCCCGAGAACAATGAGCTATAGCGAGAGGCGGGCAGAAAAAAGGCCTTTGAGGCAAACTCCCGCATGCGCAATCATTCTGATTCTCATACCACCTAAGAATAAATTAAATTTTCAACCAAAGAACACAAAATAAGAGTAAAACATTTTACAAAAAAAAAAAAACCTTTTCTATAAGCTAAGTTCACAGCCTTTTTTTTAACTTTTACGTTCCGGCCGACGGAAGGGTCCAAGTGTGGTGGCGTGTGGCGGATCATGGATTCCGGGTGTGCTTCCCATGTCTTTTCTTAAGCTGCACGACAGGACAGGGTTAAGTTAACCGGCTTAAGCGGGCAAGCCCAGCGGGAGAGCATCGTGAACTTATTTTATTCTAGAACGTTAACTTTTTTTTTTTTGCAGGATGTCTCTGCAGGTTGGTCAAATAGGGAAATCGGAAACCTCAACACCATGGCCTGACCATTCTTTTCGTCCGGAGATGTTGCATCCCGACTTTTCTTCCGACATTATCCACCACCACCGCCCACCACGGATTAAGCAAAGCGAGGCGGTAAGAAAAAAAAAAAGAATAAGGCGGTTGGAAAGCGACGGCGAGTTCCCTACTACTCCCCCTTTTTCTCTCTTGTGCTCCAATTCAAAGGGCGGGAATGCAACGGAGAGCGAAAACCCCTAGCTGCTTTGAGAGAAAAACTTTTCGGCGTGGCGGACTATACACAGCTATTCGCTGGTACTGCCAGCCAATTTTGCACGCCCGTCGGCCGGAACTCTCGCTCGTTTCCGCCCCGTGTCCTCGTGAGCGCTCTTGCGCCTGGGATATCGGGAAATAGATCTACAACGGCCGTCAGCAGCTCTTTTCTTGATAATGGAGTTTGGTAAATTCACCCCCGGGGAATTCAACTGAATGGGTACCTCGGACCCATAGAGTTGGGAGAGCTCGAGTCTCGAACTCGTCAGCCCCCCTTGTCTAGCTAGGTACTTAGCTAGACTGCATATGCAATATGCAAGAGAAGCTTCTTCATGTTCTATAGACAAGCAATTGCTACCGAGTAATGGGGTCGGTCTCAGATCAATTGATCGACTCTGAATGGACAGCCCCTCGTCTTCCTCCCGAAAAGGAACCATTGAAGCTCTAGAAGCTTATCTATTTCTGGACCCACCTTGCAATTAGACAGGAAACAAAAAAAAAGACTTCAAAAAGTAAAGTTGACAGAGAAGGACCTCGAAACAGAGGAATTCGGCGAATTCGATAGGCTCCACTTTTAAGATGTTTTTTCTTTTTCTTCTCCTTCACTCTCTTTCCTTTTCGAAGTGGGGAGTATGGTTTTTTGAGGTGTAGATTGGAGAGAGAATTTAGGCTCAGGAAGACTGTCAGATGACCTTCCTTTCGCTGACCAGCCGATGGGAAACTCGGGGAGAAGATCTAATTTGAAGGCTTCCAGGTGATTGGAGAACTTTCGAATTGTCACAGAAATCGGTATTGCTTAACCGGACTGGGCGCAATTTTATAGTACCGTGGGGGGAAAGTGAAGAACAATATGTTATGATTCAAAGAAAAATTATAATTCCAATTGCCAATGGAAAGAAAACTTGAAGCTTAGAAAGAAAATAGTAGGAAATAACAAAGCATAGAAAAGTGTCAAGTATTCCGTCGGTTGCCTCGAACACAATTATTGTAGCATCGACCGAGCCATAATCTCACACACGATGTAATAAGAAAAATATAACGATGCGGTGGGTGACAGATAACGTTAAAATTGACACACATCGTCGTGCGTTTAAGCTACCCGACCCCGGCTTCCTTATTGGTTTGTTCAGACCGTCGCTTTGGGTTCACGATGTTCCTGTTGAGCCTCTTCCCGATTGGGACACCTCCATCACATAACCCTCCTCTCGGCTTGTATTCGAGTATCTAACTTAACTGCCTGCGATCGCGATTCGATCGCATAAATTGTCGTCGAATGATGCCTTGTGGGTGATACGGAGTCATATCATCGGTGATATGATATCAGTCTGGTTGGCAAAAAACAGAAAAGGGCCGAGGCGTCGACGATTATCCCTCGAGAGCCTAACGTAGCTCTCACCACCACCCAGCATTTGCGGACCCGAGCCCTCGAGCCGTGGATCGTAGATGAGTTTTCAATTGACAATATGGTGAGTACTTTGACAGAAGTACCGTGCGAAAAGTGTTTCGCCATCGCCAGGCTTCCATTGGCAATTGTCTGTGCGAGAAGCATGAATATGCAAATGATACTCGAGGTGCATATCGGCAAGCCGTTCGCTTTTGGGCTTCGTCTCCCTCGCTGCACTCCCTCAAGAAGAGTCGGTAGCACTGCGTGGGATTTCGATCGAAATGTCCACGGGGGATCGTTCGTTAATAGTCTGGACCAGACGGAAACCAGGGTATGCATGGCAAATACCGGGGTGGCATTCCTTTTTCTCGATTTGGGTTTGTTCGGTGTTCGGCCACTACTGCGAGAAATCTAGCGAGCTCGAAGGAAGCAAAGCAAAGTTGTCTTACCTCCTCTCGCTTCCTCTCTCTCTCTCCGCCATATGCATCTGTGAATATTTTATTTTTATTTTTCGGGAGGGGAGCGTGTGAAGGGCGGGCAAAGTTGGGGGAAAAGTAAAGTATATAAGATGGCGGGCACCCTTCTTACTATAATACACATCCAGGCACAGGACATCTCCTCCATCATAGCTTTCAGAGCATATAAAAAAACAAAACCTGTGTTCGACATCTCTCCAGTTGATTGATATCACCATCTTTTTCTAATTCTCCTCCATCATCGGCTTCACTGCTTCTCTCTGATCGCACACTCGCCGGATCGTCCGGCTCCGTTGTTTCCACTTGACCTCTGCTTGTCGGCCAATTCCCACTCTTTCTCCCTCGACCACTTTTATAACCTCCTACCACCCCAAATATCACCTTCCCCATCACCAGCCACCTACCCACCACCGTTTATCCCTTTACGATATCCTCCTCATCCAAGATGCCAATGGCCGACGAAATCATCCAGCCGACTTCCTCTGTCGCGGCCGAGCCACAACTTCAACAAGACCGGCCCGCTAACCTCGCCGAGGTCTCAGCGAGACCTCAAATCGTCGCACCATCTCGCAAGAACACTCACGGCGTCGTCTGTGGGCCGGTTCCACATATCCTCGATGCAGCAACAGGTCTAACCCCAACTCTCCAAAAATTCCGTCTAGACGGTAAAGTCGCTGTCGTCACCGGTGGCGCTCGAGGATTAGGGTTCAACATGGCATCAGCTCTCTGCGAATGCGGTGTAAGGGGCATCGCGATCCTCGATATTCTCCAAGAACACGGCGACGATGCCATCGCTCTTCTTCATCAGAAGTACGGTGTCGCAGCTGCATTTTATAAAATCGATGTCCGTGACGAAGAAGCCGTCCGTGACGTCATCGCTTCCGTTCAGATCCACCTCGGATCTGTTGATATCATGCTCTGCTCGGCCGGTATTGCAGACTCGAACATAAGGGCTGAGGAATACCCGCTCGATAAATTCCGACGCTTGATTGACATCAACCTCACCGGCTCTTTCATCTGCGCCCAGGCAGCTGCCCGTGCCATGATCAGCAAGGGTAACGGTGGAAGCATCATCTTTATTGCTTCCATGTCCGGCCACATTGTCAACTACCCACAACAGCAGGCCTGTTACAACGCCTCGAAGGCCGCTGTCATCCAACTGATGAAGAGTTTGGCCGCGGAATGGGCCCAATACGGCATCAGATGCAACAGTATCTCGCCAGGATACATGGACACCGCGTTAAACCGTGTCCCAGCCTTAGATGCCCAGAAGACGATCTGGAAGAGCAGGACTCCACAGGAGAGACTTGGAAATGTCGACGAACTGAATAACACAGCCGTCTTCTTGGCCAGCGAGGCGAGTTCGTTCATGACCGGGTCGGACTTGCTCATCGATGGTGGATATTGTTGTTGGTAGATGTGGAACGAGACCGTAGATATTTTGGAAAGATTTCTTTTCATTCTCCCCCCCTCTCTGTTTATTTTGGAACGGAAAGGAGGGAAGTTTCGTGTGCCCGTCCCTGCTACAGCCTAGCACGCTCTAGCCTGACCTGACCTGGCCTTTATTACTGTCCCTATCACTACGGACAAGTCTCTTTAAAAAGCTATTAAAGCATTTGCGGTTGGAGTTTCTCTTCTTTCTTTCTTGCTATAAGGGGTTCACCCAAAAATAATCGATCAATACCTCTGGATGACTTCCTTCTACTACTACTACTACTACTACTACTACTACTACTACTACTACTACTACTACTACTACTACTACTATTACTACCTAATTTCTTTTTTCTTTTTTTCTTTTATACCTGGGAGGGAAAAGATGGAGACGAGGCGTTTTTCTGAAATCGGCGGAATTACAAAAGGATGTTTACTACTGTTTACTACCTACTATTACTGTTGTTTTCTACTGTTACCGTTACGAAATGTTGTATTCTGGACTCTGGTTTTATGTTCTTTTCTAACCTTTTTGTTTGCTTTTGCATTCCTTTATAACAAAAGAAACACACTTTAATGAAATGAAAGTCATGATTTTAATTCAATCGCCTTGCGCTCGTAAGAGGCGGGTCTGGATGGCTACTTGAGCAAGCACCTGGGTAGGCGTGCCCCCGGCAGTGTATACCCGATGTTGAGAGATTCACCTTGTGTAAACCGGTATCGAAAAACAAAAAAACGGCTGCTACACCCAGGCATAGCCATAGAATTGTACACAAGAAAAGAAAAGGAAAAAGACGAACACAAGCTATGTAAAAACCACGTATAGAAAAAACAACATGAATGCTACAAAAGAAACTCTCCCTGGTCGCTAGTTACTTCAGAAGAGAGAGAGAAGAAAAAAAAAACCTATACTAGCGGAACACCCTAGATGAACAAAAGACGGATTGGAAGTTGGGCAAAGGATATCATAAGACAATGAGAGAGAACAGGATGTTTGAATCAAGAGGGTGGTGATTATCCCATGACTTCTAGAGAGGGGTTTCTTTTCTTTCTTTCTTAAAAAACTTGGTAGTCTCGTCCCTAGAGGACTCGGTATCGAAGCGAATGAGTGTATACGTTTGAAAGGAAGGCTTAGACCGCCTCGACGTAATTGCTCGGGAAGATGCCTGTTCGATTGCCAATCTTGCCGGTCCACCAGTCCTAATTTCCTCAAGTTAGCATCTTGTTAGAAAAAAAACTTAGTACACTAAAGAAATTTCTTACATTCTTGGAATCGGTTCTCTTAATGATCGTGATGATTTCACCTTTCTTGAAACCAAGGTCCCCAGGTTGATCTATCAATCGTTAGCCCACGCTGCCGCCATCCAGACCAATGAAACAATTGTAAAGAAAAAACATACCAGCATCAAAAGTATAAAGTGCAACCGCCTGGTTAGCCCCCAACGTCGACGCCCTCGACGGTCCCTTGAAATCCGGCTTAGGCGCCGTCGGTCTCCCCGGTGCAGTCTGCGAACTCGGCGTCGACGGCGTATCCGAATACGTCGAATTAAAATGCTGTCTCTGGAAAGCCTGTTCCCTCGTCAAATTGAATTCATCCAAATCGCTATCCCTCGCACCGCTCCCCCTTCTATTCGGATTCTCATTATACATCCCACGATCATAGACTTCATCTTGCCAGGTCGATGCCCGCGATGGACGACGGTTCGTGGGGCTGTTACGCTCCTCTCCATACGCATGGCCGCGATTTCCCTCCCAGACGGCATCATCGTGGTGATCATCGTAAACGGGGATGTCGTTATACATCTCATCCGACCCACTCCCACCGCGGAACACCCGGGAATTGAGAACTCGGTATAGCGCATCTGCTTCCGCAGGCGCAGGTACCGACCCTGTCAACAGCGACGAAGCTTTACAATTTGCACCGTAGAACTTCTTGTTCGCATCCCGACGTTCGATGATGACGGATCCTTCGAGGGATACTCCGGCGAATAGACCCTTCGTCTTACTGTAAGAGAATATGCCGGCGACGCCCTTAAGGCTGGCGGCTCCGCTTGCTTCGGCGTTTCTTCCAACCGGGCCGGCAGCTATCGAGACGTTGCCGCCGAGGGTTAGGCTACCGGCTGAGGAGAAGGTCTTGATCGCGGCGTTGTCGTTTAGGATCATTACAAAGTCGGTCAATTCGGCACCGATTTGGCCACCAAAGCCGGCGCTGGAGGGTAGTGTCACAATCTCACGTTAGCGACGTTTCTTCAAAAACTTGTTATTCCATCCCATTCCATCCGGAAATTCGATATGTAACGTACCCAGCTGTGGCGATGGCGCTAGGAGCAGACCATGACCCATCTGCCAAACGAGCGACAACAAGACCGGAACCAACTCTACCGGAGAATAAGAAGCCGGCTTTTAGAACCGTGATAACGGCAAGACCCTATCAATCCCATGAAAAAATCCATTTAGCACTCTTGTCCGGCATCCGAGGGTAAAGATAGTACCCAAGCTCTTCGCACCTTTGCACTCTGCAACACCGACGGAGGGATAATCTTATCCGGTCCGAACGCCTGTCGCGGATCGATAAAGCTTGCAAGAACGCGACTGGCTTTGCGACATTCGCCTAGAAGTGTGAAGATATATCATGTTAGATTTTCCTTTGTGTTCTTTGACATCTAGGATAATGCGGGGTTTTATGGCGCTGGACCCTTCGAATTCCGGCGGCAGAAGGGGGTTTCATGTGACGTACTGTTCAAGCTAGCTGGGAGTGGGTTGTTGATGCCCATGAGTCCGGCTTACGATGGATAAGAGGTACTTGGACGTCGGATACGGCGGAGTAGACGGTATTCTGGTAGAACGGGACGGAGGGGGGAGCGGCGATGGTGGAATTAACTAGGTAGGCTGGTTTTTGAAGCTATTCGTGGGTGGTTTAAGAGAGTAAAAGAATCAGATCCAATTGCAATGCACCCAAGTGACTTAACCAAGGCTGGGTTTTGGCGATAACCAAAATAGCTGGGTATGTCCCACTTCAACGTTACGACCGAGAGCGATTTAATATTCCATATGGACAGTTAAAAAGGTCCGGAGCATTGCATTGATATCCACAATGTATGATATATAATCGGAGCCTTTTTATTTAACTTCTGTAAGTTAACATAGGCTCAGCCACAGTTATGGTTTTAACCTTCGGGCCAACCATGTAATTGGCATTCGATTCGCCCCGGTGCTTCCGTTTGGATGTTTCGATGTGTCTCTGCCTACGCGTAATCGCCTGCGCTGCGGCAGGAACATCAGCTGACGGCTGCTCCAATAACAAATGGGCATGGACTTTGGCCCGGTCGGTGTTTTCTGTGCTACGACGCCGTTTAGGATACGCCAAGGGGACTTTTATGCAGCTGGCCCGAAGGCTGTACGTTGCACATTGTATCTACAGGTGCAATTGTACCGCCACCGATTGCCTTAAGTCTTGAGTATTTAGTGCAGTGGGATACCATATGTACACTATAATAGGCAGTGGTTGTATATACAGACTCCAAATGACGCCCCGGAGAATATTTACAGAAAATAAAATAGAATACAAAGAATACGAATGCTTCAGGGGATGCTGACTTAATCAACATCGAAGACGCTCAGCTTCCTTTGCTGGATCGCTTCTTCGTCCGCTATACCCATCTCCACTCTCGCCCAGGTCACCTCATCAAGCCATTCTTGCGGCCACGGGCCATCGTAGAATCTTTGTCGTATGTAATCCGACAACTGGTTTATAACTTCCTGCGGCATCTTCTGATCACCACCCTTATCAAGAGCAATGGGTATAGCTCCGGAGACCGCGGCTCTCCCCTCATCCGTCCTCGGCAAGTTGAATCCAATGGGCGGTTGTTCCCAATACTTCTTAATTTGCTCCTCAAGACGCCTCACCTCCTTCATCTGCATTCTAAGCTTTTTGTTCAATTCAGCATAAACTTCAAGCTTGTCCGTAACATCATGGCCCTCCAACATCTGCTCCGTCAACTCCCTCTTCATCTTATTCCGCTTCCTTAAGTTCCTCCGCCACCATTTATGCATCAAACTCCTTGTCCGTCGGATAGCCGTACTCAAAGACCACTGTGGGTAATGTATCGACGCAAGTTGTTTCATATACCAATACGCATGCCGTCTGGCCACTCGAGACTGTCCACGGGATGACACCCTGGCAACCCCTGCAATCGTAATTTCGATAGCTAACTTTTGGGGGTACATTTCCCAAACCATGGCCATTCCATGCATTGCCGTGTACGCCCCGACGGGATCATTGGCTTGCCAGAAACATCGAAGGATGTAGTTATAAGTCTCTTGAGTCGGTGCCACAGAATTGCTAATCATGACCATGTCATGGAATAGTTTTCGAGGGGTTGGAAGTTTTGAAACGTCTTCTTCGTGTTTTAATGCTCGGAGAAGGGAAACCCAGAGGATCCTGTACTGCGCGGCGTTTGGTGTCATGTTGAACCCTTCCGGATCTGCGAACAAGGCCTGTGTTTTAAATAGCTTTTCGTAGGCCTTTTGGTTCGAAAGCATGATGAGCATGGGGTTTGAAAGTGCGGCGTTGGGAATCATTTTAGCTTTGTGGAACAGGTCAAGGGCCGAGGTTGCCTTGAGAACATTGCCGCTCTTTGTGCTCCGTCTTAATAGGAGACCGAATGTTGCCGGATCTGCTGGTGGGACTAAGTCGTAGTCGTTGATCAAGTCTGCAAATATCGCCTCGGAAAGCTCGGTAAGTGGTTTCGGCCGCATTTCATTCACAACTGGAAGCTGAGTATTCGGACGCTGTTCGAATCTCGCCAGCATCTCTTCTATCCCGTCGGGCAATTTGACGGACATTTGAGGTATAACCCGTCTCATTCTCGCACCGATCCCATCCCGAAGGTCGAGCTCCTTGGGCTCCTTGGGTTGAAACTCAGGCTCGTGGAGAACCTGCTCGAAGGTCGCATTCTGTTGATACATGGGCTCTAGAAGTCGTCTTATCATCCTAGCCGCTAGAACCTCCAGCATACCGACTTTTCCATGTTCGTCGAGAAGCATAATGAACAAGTTGTAGGTCGTCGTATCCATACGTAGCCCCAAAGTCTGCATTGTTCTTGCGACTCTGAGAGCAGGTTCGATCCTGTTTCTCCGAATGAGATTGCGCATCCAGTTACCCATGATAATCCTTGCTTTCTCCTTCTCCGGCATAAGCTTCAAAGCTGTTACCGTGAGATATCTGAGTTCTGCCTCGTCGACGGTCGGATCGTTCTGGGCGTTTATGGCGGCGACCTTGAACTTATAATCCCAGTACATGGCAGTTGCTTGGTCATCGATGAGATTCGGATGAACGGTCAATGCGTGCTCGTACACAGTCATAGCATCTCTAAAGTATCCCGCTTCAAGGAAGGATAGTGCCACACGTAGGTACTCCTTCGGTTGGATATTTGGACAGTATTTGACCATCAAATTGTAGAGCTTGAGGGCTTCTTGGTTGTATTGGTTCTCCTTTCCTTTAAGATTTTGCGCCCCGGATGCCTCTGCGAGGGTATGGTAGCAGACGATTGTCGGAATGAAAAGTTTAGGGACCGCTTTCCCGTAACGGGAGATTACTTGGTCTATAATCCGTTTCGATGCCTCCGGTTGGTTTTCTGTCGCATGGAGTCTGGTTCCGACGGTATACCATATCATCGACGGTTTGTTCTCAAGGCCCAGTTGCCAGATCTGGAACGCCTTGTCGCGCTGTCCGTGCCAGAATAGAGCTTCGATATAAGCGATCCACTGTTCCTCCGCCAAGTCCGCACCAACGTAGCACATAAGGTCTCCCAACCAAATTTTCTTCGGCGAAGGAATAGGATCTTTCTCCAGCGCCCATAACCTAGCCCATGCATGTTCGTTGAACAACTTTGCGAGATGTGGCTTCATATACATGATGCGGAATAATCTCCAGCATTGCTTGTATGTGAAAGCGCAAGGGTGTGCCTTTGCCATCTGTAATCTCATGAAGAACTTCTTGAGGAGGTCTTTCTCGGTTTGTGGAAGGGCTGCTACTTCAGCGTCTAACTCGTGATGTTCCAACGGGTCGATTTCATGTAGAGGTTTTAAGAACCCTGTCCTCATCATGTCGTCCAGTTTGTCATTCGGAAGGTACACCGTCTTGTACGCCGGCTCCTCGTCTGGGTCCTGTTCGAACGGATCGATCTCTTCGTCAACATCATCGTAAGGACCGACAGTGTTCTCATCCTGCTTCTTTGCAAGTTCCTGGTCAACTTCGCTTAGAATCTTTCGCATGTGTCGAGAATTTCCTCCCATACGCCCGAACAATTCTGCCATCTGTTTGTCGCCATCTTCGCCAAAGAAAGGTACTTCATCCTCTTTATCTTGACGTTTCGCTCGAACGAGTGAAGTCGAAAGGTACCGTTTCGAATTTAGTAGCTGAGGTAGAGCAGAGGCAGCTCTTGTCCCTTCCGGGTGAACAGCGTGACTCGTGACATTCCGCGAGAGCACAGACGCTATCGCATCTCTCGAAGATATCGGTCGGGCTTGAACAAGGCCTGATGACCAGGCTCTACTAGTGCAGGTTATTGCATTCGGGGTGAAGCATCGGCCCCCACGGTATGCTGATCGGGTAAGCATACACACTCGAGTGCGGTCGAATCTACTATCCCTGCGAAAACTCTCCGCTACGGATCCGGAATCTGGTGATGTCGCCTGAGCAGAAAATGAAAAGTCGACACGAAGTGAACAAAAATTTGAGGACCAGTAAGAATCCTGGTCGACTGTTGCAGGTTTAGTCAGCGACCAGCCAACCCCAAGATTAGCCTTGGCTCACCACGCTACCAACAGCCGAAATTACACCCAATCCAGATGACCTGCGTCACATTCCTGTCCTGTAAATTGTGCTGGCAGACTGTGTTTAATTCTCGCCCTGCCGGATCCGAATCCTTAACCTATCATCGTTGTCGTCGGCCGGCCTTCATTTACTGTGGTTTTCTTCTTCTTTCTTTCTTCTTTTCTTTATAAGTCGAAAGGTTGAGACGGTGCTTTCGAAATCCACGCTTTAAAGCTGTTCGCGACGTGAAAGTACCCCTTTCGTCGGCTCTGGTCGACAAAATCAGCCATCATGCCTACGGACCGCGTGTTATCGCCAGCACGGCATAGCGGTGAAATCGGAGACGAACAAGAAGAAGCCTTACTCACCGGACAGCATGTTGACCGTAAGGGGCAAACCGGTCGAGGTCGAGGCTTCTTCGCAAGGTGGAAGAACCCCATTATAGTTACCTGGGCCGCGATCGCAACCATCAGTATGGGATCCTTCCATATCGTCTTTGATCCGTGGATAGCCTCTGACATGTTCTGAAATAGTTATCTTGGTTTTCGGTGTCCTATACGTCCGCAGTCATCCGGAAGACGATAAGCCGACGCCAGGTGCTCCGAATACTCCAAAAGCGCCGAAAAACCACAAGAAGAGGAATCTTATCTTTATGGTTTCCGATGGTATGTTACCGTTGTACAGGGGCGACTTGATTTGAAGGCTAGTGATTAATTAATGGTATATAGGCATGGGTCCTGCTTCTCTATCTTTGACCAGGAGCTTCCGTCAGTTCACCGAAAATCTCCCGATAGACGATATCCTCACTCTCGATAAACACTTCATCGGATCTTCAAGAACTAGATCGTCCAACTCGCTTGTCACTGACTCTGCTGCCGGTGCCACTGCTTTCTCCTGCGGATTGAAGAGTTACAATGGTGCTATTTCGATCCTTCCGGACGGCAACCCCTGTGGTACTGTTTTGGAAGCTGCTAAGGCCGCCGGTTATATGACTGGTCTTGTGGTTACAACCTCGATTACTGAGTAAGACCTTTGTAATGTGAACATTTTAGTAAGCTACGTGCTAACAGCATGAAATAGTGCTACTCCCGCTTGTTTCAACTCTCACGTCAATATGAGATGGGAGCAGGACCGTATCGCCGAACAGCAAATTGGAGACCACCCACTCGGCCGTGTCACCGATCTTATGTTCGGCGGCGGTCTTTGTCATTTTACGCCAAACACCAGCATCGGATCTTGCCGTGGTGATGACCGCGATCTTATCAAGGAAGCCAGGAAGGCTGGTTGGCAGTTCGCTTATACCATGAACGGTTTCAAGTATCTTAGGATGGGAAAATTCGTCAAATTCCCCATCATGGGACTCTGGGCGCCTGCGGATATTCCATATGACATTGACCGAAAGGACACTGAGTATCCCAGCTTGGCTGCTATGGCTGAGACTGCCATTACTGCACTTGAAATTGAAACTAGGAGGAGCGATAAGGGTTTCTTTTTGATGATCGAAGGTAGCAGAATCGATCATGCCGGTCATGGTAATGATCCTGCTGCTCAGGTTAGGGAAGTTCGTGCGTACGATAAGGCTTTCGAGGTTGTAAAAAAGAAGATTGATGAGATGGAAACCGAGACTATCGTCATCAGTACCAGTGACCACGAAACCGGTGGTCTCTCCACCGCCCGACGTGAGTTTATCGCCCCCTCCTAAGTCTCCGTAAAAACTATATCTAACAAGAATGACTAGAGCTCCACGAAACCTACCCGGACTACCTCTGGTACCCAAGCGTCCTTGCCAATGCTTCGCACTCCTCTGAGTATATGGCTAAACTCCTCGCCGACTTCCCCGAACCCGGCAAGATGAAGATCGCCGAGTACATCAAAGATGAACTCCTGCCCCTCCAAAAAATCACCGATGCCGACGATGAAGAAATTGCCAGACTCGTCAAGGCCAAGACAGACGGTCTGTCATCTGCCTACGTATGGGCCGATATGATCTCTCGAAGGGCTCAAATCGGATGGTCTACTCACGGCCACAGCGCTGTCGACGTCAATATCTATGCCTACCCACCCGAGGCCGCAAAGAAGCTACGGGGAAACCACGAGAACACCGAAATCGGAGAGTTTTTGAGAAACTACTTGGACGTCGATGTTGACGCTATCACTAAGAAGTTGAGAAAGGAAGGTACCCATGCTAAATGGATGGGTAAGGAACTCAGTGAGATCTTGGAGGAGAAGGAGAAGTCTATGGGCGTTGGTGGAAAGACCGGAGAGGTTACCGTCGATGGGTTGGATGCTTACCACGGAGTTCACAAGAGGGCGTGCATGCATTAAAGAAGGATACAATAACCGGCGAAGCGATTGTTCGAATATACTGTTACGTTGGAGCGAGAAGGGTTTATGACTTGTAATTGCTAATTGCACGCATGGTGGTGTTCTTTTTTTTTTTATATCATTGTTACTGCGCCCGATCCATTTGGTTGGGACGAGGGTTTAGACAAGCTTGGAATGTTGTTTCTCTTTTTTTGACGCTTGCTCACTAGCTTTATAACATTTGAATATTACCGTTTTTGTATACTATACTATTACCTGCTTTGCGCCATGCAATGCAAATATATACAATCGTCCTTCGAGACTACACGGAAAATATATTAAGAAGTGTGTAAACCCGATCCATGGTAACGTTATAACTTGCATTCTTCGGTGTGTTGGTTTCCATGACGCAGGTCGAACTATGGCCGGCCATCTCCTGACCTCGAAACCCCGAAACCCCGTGCTTGGCTTTCCCTCAACCTTCAAAACCTATCGCACTTTGCCCTTACTTTCTTCCCCTGAAGCTTTACAATATCTTCATCCTTCCGACAATCTACAAAACTTCCAACGATCACGTTAACGTTCACGAGTTCTTCCGTTACCCACCGTTTCTATATTCTTCCAACCGCCAGTATAATACACACCTCTCTAATACCACCGCGACAATGTCAGAAGCTTGGGAACGTGAGAGGTACGATTACAAAACACCCTTCAGGACTCCACAAAGTTTTAAACGATAAAGACCTCTGACGGTTGAACTCCCCACGTAGGCAAAATAATGCCCGTCTCGATGATCTTGCCGGCAAGGTCTGCGGTCACCCCAAGTCCTCTCGCGGGGGAGAAAGTGGCTAACACCATAATACCCAGGTCTCCTCCATCCGAGACTTCACAGTTAACATCTACAACCAAGCGTCCGACCAGCGGTTAATTGACGATAACGTACGCCCATCCTCCTCCTCTTTACCTTCACGCAAATCCGAAAATTCCTAGGAAATTAATATAGTATAAATAGAACGACACCTTCTCAAACATGACCAACTCTGTGAAAAACACCGCAAATAGGTTAACCCGTATGGCGAAAAATACATCGAACATTCAAATTTTTCGATTAGCGGGGATTATTATCGGGGTTGTGGTGGTGCTTTGGATGATTTGGGGGTGGTTGTTTTGATCCTTGATGGGTGGTAAGGGGAGGGGATTTGGTGGCACAGGGGTGTGGAAAAGCTTGTGGGAGTTTTATGGCACGCAGGACGATGGGGATTTGTATAAGGGCTATTGGGGTTTAGAGGAAGATGGGGGTTATGGGGTTCGTTCGGATGGACCGGACAAAGGTTGGTGCGTTCGCTGTGATAAGCAGAGTACAGCTCGGGGAGTTACAGGCGTGTTATCTCCGTTTCCTCTTTCTTCATTTGTCTCTCGCTTTCTCTCTTTTTTTTATGGGATCATTCGAATTGGTCGGGCATGGATATACGATTCGTAATCCTACAAAGCCGGTAGTATATTGTTCTGTTTAGTTACTTGTATCTTCTGGGTTTTGATAAGACTGTATACTAGAGTCTTTTTTTTTTTCGTCACGACAGCATCTGCTCCTTTACCATACTAGCGCTTTCTGTTTGGGGGAGTAGATAAAAAATACTTTGGTATTTATTTTCACCGAATATATCTGGTTTATGCTACCACCGAACGCTTGCATCTCGCTGTTTGAAAGAGAAAACGAAGAAGAGACTACCTACAGCTAAGCTAAACATATATTCGCACGATCACCTCCTACTACCGCCACCGATATCCTGTCCGATCTATACACCCGAGTCAGCATTCCGCCCTTACAAAAAGACGAGTATCTTAGAAAAGAGGAAACATACCTTATAAGCACTTGCCTTCTGCCAATCCATCTTCTGCCTCGTCACCGGCAACTGTCTTCTCAAACTCTTGAAGGCACCTTCGCTCAACGCCCCGAACGCTCTATTCAACTCCTCCTGGTACTTCTTCTCTACATTTCCAATAGCAGTCGCGATTCCGGATGCAGTACTGGAGCGAAGGTTTTCGTTCACGTGTTTCTCAGTCACGAGTCTGACGTTTCCGTCTTCGTAGTAGTGTACATCGACGGCTATCGTGCCGGTTAGGGTTGAGGCGGTGGGGGAGTAGATGTAAGTTGAGCGCCAGCGGCCGTTCCTATGGATTTGGGGGGTTATGCGGTTAGGTAAAAATATTGAATATATGGTATTTGGGTTTACCGTACCAGTAATTCGACGGGCTGTATTTATTTCCAACTATTAGGATTGCGATACCCTCGTCGGTTGGATAAACGCCATAAGCGGGCAGGGATGGGAAGTGTTCTTTAACGTGGTTTCCGACATCGCGGAGGAGGGATTTTCTAATAAATTTTGACGAAGCACGTTAGATTCTAATTGATATTTTCGGGAGGACGTGAAAGAAGTCACACACATTGTGCTAGCATGTTCGCCTTCAATCGGGTGCGATTGTACTTCCGAAGCTTTCTGTGGTCATTCGTAAGCTTCCGGAATTCCGTGTTTTTTTGTATATGATAACTATGTCCGCCTCGTACCTGCGTCGAATGATCATAAGCAAAGCTACTAGAGCTCTCGCTATCAAAGAACCGTCCGCCGCCGAGGTCGTTGTAACTGCTAACAATAACCTATAAAACCCCCACACCCACCAATGAAACCGGTCAGCTTCCTTTCCCTCTTCTTCTTGTTTGTAACGGGTAGCGAACCAAGCCTAGGCACCAGGCAAAAGAAAGGAAAAAAGGGAGGGAACACACCAAATCACTCCCACCAGGCAATTTAGTCGTCACGAACTGCTCTTTATTGTACTTCTCAACCGCGGGGGCAACTTTCTGTTGAATCGAAAGTTTGTCAAGGTCCAATAACGATCCGATGTCTAAATTTCCTCCCACGATAAATTGTAATGCGTTAGTCGGTTTTCGCGGTCGGTTTGTTTTGGAGAAAACAGGAGCAGTGAACGGTTTTTATCGACATCGAAGGAATGGGACGGGGTGATATAGGTGTACCGTTTATGACTTCGGCTAGCTACAGTGATATCCGTAGTGTTAGCTGCGTGATTGGAACACTGGGAATGCAGGTAATGATAATGACGATGCTTTATTCTTACCTCGCCCGGAGGAGCGTTCTCGATGAACGACGCGGCCGTCTCGTTAGCGCTCATTATAGAAGGATATGGGTGGTTCGGGGAGGACGTGGAGAGCTCGAGAGGGAGGATGGTGGGGTTTCTGAGAGCTGCCAGCTCGCTCCTCTTGATAGCGGGACCTGGCAAACACAACACGTCTGGGCTGACATTGTATTGCTTGGTATGAAAGGGAGGATGTGAAAAGGATTGATTGGCTGATTGATGATAATACAGAAATACACCTAGTCTGCGCCTGTGAAAATGCATAAGATGGGATAGTGTACAAATTTTAAAAAGAGGGCATTGGTATCTTGCAAATAACGGTCGTTGTAGAATACAAGTGGTGGTTATCAGTCACTATCCGGGAACGCCAGAACACCTATATAGGTAAATTCTTAAAAAAAAAAAAAGTATCGGTATGAAAAGCAATTTGGTTGCTTATAACTCCTCGTCTTCTTCCTCGTCATCGTCTTCAGCGTCATTAGCCAAAGAATTAGCGCCAAGAATCTGGCTGATAGTTGGAACCGCTTGGCTTGGTCCGAACATTCTCATTTTCCATTGTGTCAAGGTTTCTACTGACCCTTTCCCGGGGTATGATGCAGAGGTTTCTGTCCCTTCATTTAAGTCTTCTCTATCCCGCTCTTGGGGTTCGAAAGTTTCAAGCATATTCTTGAACTCCATAATAGGCGAAGATGAACCTTTGCTTGAAGGGCTGTAGAAGATATCCTTCGAGCTAGGCGGGGTCGAATTGATATTGCCAACAAATCTGTAGGTCTGAGGAGGGGACGATGGGGGGTGCAGTAGAAGATTGCTACCCTTACGGGATGGGAGTGTGGGTTTCCTGACGGGCGCCCGTGGAGTCGTTTCTAGTTCTTCAGGCTGGGATTGTGAAATTGTTGCATCGGGGTCCGATTCATCAACCTGTGTTTCTTCGACCCTATCCGCCGACGTTTTATCGTTGCCGTCGGATTCATTCATCAGCCGTCTATCGACCGATTCGATCGAAACTTGGGATTTTTGAGACTCATTTTCAGCGGCCTGTGGAGGGGGCTCAATTGTAGAGCTCTCCTTTCGAAAGAACGAGGTATTGATGGTATGCAGTCCACTAGAGTCACGGAGCAAAGGTTCTCGTGACATGGAAGTGGAAAGGGATGGTTTGAACGACCAATTCTTCGAGCGGTTCCTTCGCACTGGACTCTCACGGGCAACATCAATTTCGCCTGGCTGCACTACCCGCGGAGCAGCAGGGGTAGTCGACACTGCTTCGTTATTCTGGACATCGCCATTACTCGTCACTTGAACTTCAGGTTGGCTATCAACTTCTTGGATAGGTTCCAGGGTAGTAGCGGAATTTGACGTAAAAGTCTCCTCCCTTTCCCACCACTGAGTACTTTGCACGACTTTGGGCTTCCCAGGCTCGGTTTCCTTTACACCGCTTCCCGAGGATGTCCCAGTCAATGCATCAGCGCCAACGCTGTCTTTGGTAAAATCGGGCCGCTTCAATGGTTGCGCCAGGGCATCGGGTTCAATAGGAGTATTCTCCTCTGTTGAGCTATCGTCTACCCTTTTTTGGTGTTCGGTGACAGGACCTAAATTAGGCGTAGTAAACCCTGGCAGTTTTCTACCGCTCATGCGCCATTGACGCTGAATAGATGGGCTTGCAAGGATGGCCGAGAGCTGTTGATGTCGGAGAGGAGACAGCGGTGTAACTGGTGGTGTGTACGACGATGGAACGACGGACGGTATAGGACGTTTGGGTGTCTTTGGGTTATTTGGCAAGCCCAATATTTCAGAGCCTACTGTTGTGGTAGGCTCCTCCATAAATTCGTCCTTCATGTTCTCTTGCTTAACCTCTCCGACCCGGCCTGATGGTTCCGTATCCTCATCCTCTTGTTTGAAACGTTGACTTGGCATTAGATCTTCAGGCATCTCAGCTTGAGACTGAGGTTCATTCTTGACCCAGGCCTCAGATTCGTATGCGGCTTGGGAGACAGGTTCGTCCTTGACCTGAATATCCTCTTCTTGAGATTCCTCCCCTTCAATATATTCCTCCTGGCTCTCCTCCTCTTCCTCCTCGTAGTCGCTCTCAACCGGGATGCGTGTCAAAGGGTACATCTGCGTCAATGTCAAATCCCTAGTTTTTGAAACGAGAAATCGCCTTCGCTTTGGAAGCGACCTTCGTCTTTTCGGTGCACGGATAGGCCTCCAACTTGCTTCGTCATCTTCGCCGAAGTGGTCATTAACCACGAAGCTGTCGTCTCCCATCTCCTCCTCGTTTAATTCGATATTTCCCTCCTTGTCTTCGTCGTCGCTTGAAAGATGACCTTGTCCCACCCTTCTCTTCTTCCCAACCGGAACTCCATCTTCCTCCTCCTCCTCCTCTCCCTCAGAACTATCATGTTTTAAATTGTCGAAATTTAAATTCCTCCTTTTCGCTCCGCTATTCTTAGACGCTACTGACGTCCACTTATGTTTTTTGGAATTCGCAGACGAAGGACGGGGTGTAAATCCGAACTGACTCAGAGTACTTTGATCGTAGGCGCTAGGAGACCTCCTGTATGTAATCGGCTTATCTCCATAGCGGGTGGTTTTGAACGATCGGTGGGGGTCTGCTAAGAAAGTCTGACGATCCTCTGTACGGTTCGGCATGCTGAGAGTGGAAAAAGGATAAGATGAAACCGGTCGATTTTAGGGTATTGTTATAACATCGTGGATGCGGAGTGTGTTTTTAGAATCGGAGATGTTTCTATTGCGCTGGTGCCTCGCTGATGTTAGAGCGCATCTCGAGGGTCCCGATGATGTGAGGGCGAGCATGTGCATGCAAAGGTCGGGATGGAAGTCGCGTTGCTAAGGCGCGTTCCATTCCATTTCAGTTCACTTTGCCCTTTTTGGAAGATTTGTTGCATCCTAGCATCCCAACACACGACCCACATGGTGCAAAGATAGCCCAAAACCTAAGCTTCAATTTAGCTTTAATTACATTGCCATATCGGGAACATAGTCTCGAGACCAGAAGAAAACTACTCAGATTTTAATTCAAGATGTCTTTCACACATATGGAATCGGGAATTTTACCAATACAGAAACAATCTTTGATTCTCAAATATCACACTCTCAATATATCTACGAATGCGCCACACAAACCACCAACCCTTCCCAAACATCACAGCTCTCATTGATATCAGGATTCCAAGCCCTGAATTGAGCCTCCGTAATACCATGATCGTCACATATCTTCCAGCAATAATCTCCAGGTCCAACAGTATATTTCTCCGTACATCTTCCACCAGGTCCATCAACACAGTACGCCATTCCAAGCTCCAAGTTTGTACAATCCTCATCAAGGACTGGATTCCAAGTTCGAAGGTTTGCAAAAGTGATATCATATTCGGTGTAAATGGACCAGCAAGAATCTCCAGCTTGTGTTTCGTGCCAAAGTTTACACTGGTTTGTTGTACCTGGTCCGGTAGGCGCCGGAGGTGCTGGAAACCCGCTACTAGTGGTGGCCGTTGTTGTAGCGGTCGTGGTTCTAGACGTAGTTGTTGAAGTCTGGGATGATGTCCTTGTTGTAGTCGTGGAACGAGTTCCTGTTGGCCCGCTGGTACCGGTGATCGAAGGAACAGGGTCATCCAGCGGTCCTCTAACACAGTATGCCTTTCCAGTCTGTAGATTTGAGCAATCCGAGTTGATACTAGGGTTCCAAAGGCGCAATTCTTCAAGGGTAACTCCCCACGTTGCTTGCAGCTCGTCACAGGTCTGGTCTTCCTCTCGTTCATTCCACTGGTAACAGTGGGTTGTCGTTCCGGAGATTGTTGCGGCTGGAGCTGTAACGGTTGTTTCCGTATACGTTATCTCGGGCAATGGTTCCGCATTATCCACAATATCCCAACCCTCGATTGGCCAAACACAGTAGCTCGTGTCAACCCAGAGATTTTCACAAGTCTGGTTGTTGAGGAAAGGGTTCATTCTGTAAAATAAATCTAGTGTGACTCCTTCGGCGATACTAATAAGCTCGCAGAAGTCTCCTTCTTTGACAGTATACCACTTGCCGCAATAAGGTGTACTACCGTCTGGAGTAGGGCCGGGAGGAGCAATAGTCTCGGTAGCATATTCTCCTACACGAGTTGGGACGGTCCCGCCGATGGTAGTTGGGGTAAAGTCGCCACCATTGGAATTGAGGCAGATAGTAAAATCCTCCCAAAGATTAGTACAGTCGACGTTGAGTCCAGGATTATAGCTGACCAAGTCTCCTAAGGACAGGCCATGAGATACTTCGATGTCGGCACAGTAGTCATCTTCCTGAACTTGATAGGCAACTGTACACGGCTCTGGGAGGCAAAGATGATCCCCAACTTTTAAGTTACTACAATCAAGGAAAAGACCATTGAGGATTTGGAGAGCATAAGTGTTGACATCATATTGGCTAGAAATCGAAATGCAGGTATCTGAGGAAATAACGGTGTGGAAATTCCCGGAGACGCAGGTTTGGTTTGCGATAGATCCGGGAGGGAGTTGCTGGTCTGGTGGGATCGGGGGGTCGAGAGTCCATTCTTGAACATCGCTTGGATATGTAACACTGCATTCTATGAGAGTTCAACTTAGTTTTCCTATGGCTCTAAACATTGATCGGTGCTTCTGAAAAGGGAAAATACTCACTCGTCTGAATAGTTCTCCAACTAGCCGCTAACCTTTCATCGTAGTTCGAATACATCGAAGATTGAATTTGGCGGAAATATTTTATATGGCATTCCGAACACAGGAAACTATTGGGTAAGTCCACAAGTTTCTTCCCGAGGTTTGTTTCGTCGCTCATCAAATCTACAATAGCGTCGTTAAGAAGCTCTAAGAATTCAATCGAGTCAGTAACATTAGGTTTTTTTTTTTTTTTCGCAATTTTGGTGACATATATATATATGTATATATGAGACTTCAACTTACGGACGCAGTAGTCTCCATCATCATCTTTCAGACAGATCAAGTCATAGTATGCCTTTAGCCGATCCCCATAATATGTATTCGGTAGCCCTTCCCAAGTGAGATTTGTCGTCCCACACTGTGAAGCTACACCAGTGGAGTAGGAGGCCAAAGAAGCCCCACAATTGGGATTACAAAGTTGGTCTTGAAGTGTTTCATTACCCCAGTTGTAATCATTCTTGTGAGCCTTCAGGACTAGAAACTCTTCACAGTTGATAGTGGTATTCAATGCAGCTGCGCACGCCGAAGATGGTGTATGGAAGGTTCTGCCAAAGCCAGCCGGTCCGTCAAAAAACTTGAAAGATGCGGAGACAGTAACGGCATAGAGCCATGTGGAAAATAATAATTGGGACACTGAAGAGAGGCTATGTTTGTAGGAAGCCATTATAGCCATGGCTGCAGGACAAAAGATCACAGCGAAAGACACTTGCAATTGCGAACCCCGATTCAGCCTCTGGGAGCAAAAGATGGAATGCTTCGACAATATATCCTTTTAAAATGGCCGTCACTTGCTTAAGCTTGTGATTCGACGTTTAAGATTGTATTGTAAGTCTACTCATAAATGATTACACTATTTGATGTCTTCTTTTTGCGAAACCGGCCCCAGAAAATTCCCTGGTAATCGGCCATTCCACGGTTCAGAGCTCCCCAGTCAATTCAAGGTGCGTATCGATAATCTAATTTACGTGAGACAGAATATCAAGTGTCCTTGTTGTATTTCGTCGGCGCCTGGGTTGGAGTGCTAACTTGCAGGTACCTGCGGATTCGAAAGATACCCTGTCGCAAACTTGCCTTGGCAGCTTACATGCAGGTATTCCGAACAGCGCGAATCGAAGTCCTAAAAACCAAGGGAGCTCTTTGAATTCTAGTCCATCAGCACCGGTATCATCTACAACATCCTATTGGATAAATTGACTACCTTCTTCATTAAAAACGTTTCCCTGCATTCAATATCAACACCCAGATTAGTGATCTTCAAACTATGCACGAGCCATATGGCGGTGTGGGCCGCACGCCAGGCCCGTATATTGATCTAGAAGGCGTTCGTCTCCCGCCCCCTGCTTGCGGCACTCCGGTTGAATCATCTAAGCGAGCAACGTCCCTGTTTCCATTTCAAGCTTATCATATTTCGTCGACGCTCGAGCATTTTATCGTTTGCTCATGCCACAACAAGCATCAGGGCCAAGAAAATAAGCAACATCTGCGTCGCAAATCGGTCTTGGTATCAGCGCCATATTGCCTTGGTAGGTACCTGTATATATGAAGCTTTACCTGAGAAATTCCCTGTGATACGACGAATCCTTCAGGCTATTGATCGATCTATTTTACCGTCGATATCGTCCGAACCCTTGTCAGCCATCGTACCACCCTGCAACATAGGTTTTATTGTACAAGATTCGCGCAGAAGGCCCTATGGAAATTACAACAAACCATGGAAATACAGTCTGAAGTAATCACTTACACCTTCGAGCTTCAAACACGTGTATATCAGCTTGTCAGCATTCGCGGTGCAAGGGTCGGATGATTTTAGGGCTATACAGGGACATTGAAGATCATTTCCGACAAGACGGTAAATGTCGACCTACTCGGAGATCCTCGGTCGATAGACAGTGGGTCCATATGAAGTGTGGATTTTAGTGATCATTTTCTGACAATTGGTAGTTCGCACTTCCCGTTGGCGTCTAGAGATCTCGGCATCGGAGCAATATGATCTTTCATATACAAATGCACTGTCATCATCTTACAAGTCTTAGCTTCATGAGCCCAAAATTCTCAGAACATAGAGCCATGCAAGTCGCTCACGATGAGCTCTGTCGAAAAGTAATGAAGTTTGATTTCTACGGATAATATTCAGAAACATTAGTGAATTGGCTTATGATAGCAAGTCATTAATTGCTGCCGACATCGCAGGTATGACCAACTGCTTGTCGAATATAATCCCGTCGGGATAGGCGTATAAACTCCATGCCCCCTTGAAGATGTTCAATTTTCTTCCCCAAATTCCTGCACCAAGAAGTCAGCGACATAAAGTTAGCTATCTTCAAAATGGCTTCTACAATGGCAACCCTTCCTACCCGGTGGCATCCTCCACTCTTAAATTTTAATATCATTACTTTTGCTCTTTTTTTTCTGATCGCAGCCACATTTGCACAAGACTTCACTTGCTCGCCTACAAAACGGTGCAAGGAGGGATGCTGTAGCAAAGATGGTTGGTGCGGCTTCGGTCCGACCTCTTGTTCCGCTGAGAACTGTATCAGTGATTGTGATCGTAAATCCGCTTGTGACCCTGGCTGGGGAATGCAGTGGTCCGCAAGTCAAAACTGTCCCCTGAATGTCTGCTGCAGTCCATTCGGGTTCTGTGGTAAGTGCCCTGATATTTCGTAATAGACAAGACAAACTATTAACTTGGAAACACAGGTACCACTCCTGAATTTTGCGGTAGCAACGTAATCGCAAGCCCTTCATGCCCTCTTTCTAAAAAGACCTCTGCCAAACGCACAATTGGTTACTGGGAGAGTTGGGGTGTAGGCAGAGGCTGCGACGCCATCTGGCCAGAAGATGTCAATGCGAAGGCATATACACATCTAAACTTCGCATTTGCATTTATTGACCCCGTCACATTCGCAGTATCACCCATGGGCCATGACCCAAGTCTTTACAAAAGACTTACCAGTCTTAAAAAAGCGAATCCCGCACTCAAGGTCTATATTGCGATAGGAGGATGGTCGATGAATGATCCTGATCAACCGACTGCTACTACGTTCTCTGATGTTGCGAGATCGGTTACGAATCAAAACAAGTTCTTTAACTCCTTGATTTCGTTTATGGCGACTTATGGATTCGATGGTGTGGATATCGATTGGGAATATCCAGTGGCCCCGGAACGAAGTGGTAGGCCTGCCGATAAGGAAAACTTTGTGACTATGCTTCGGAATATGAGAACCGCATTCCAACGTGCGGGCAGAAATTATGGTATTACTATAACAATCCCGGCATCATTCTGGTACCTGCAGCACTTCGATATCGTAAATATCGAGAAGGTTGTCGATTGGATTAATGTTATGAGTTATGATCTTAGAGGTGAATGGGACAAAGAGAACGGTAAATATTTCCTCAGGAGAACTTTCAAACCATATCTACAGGTCTAACTTAAATTAGTTTGGACCGGTCCATATATCGGTGCACACACCAATCTTACGGAGATTGACCAAATGCTGAAGCTTCTATGGCGGAACAATATCAACCCGGACAATGTTGTCCTTGGTATTGGATTTTACGGCCGAGCCTTCCAGCTTGAAAATCCCGCTTGTACAACTCCAGGTTGTCGGTTCTCTGCCGCATCACCTCCTGGAGCTTGTACTGCAGCCGCGGGATATCTTTCTTACAGTGAAATCACTCGCTTGGTTGCCGCCGGAAATCCTGTCACTTATGATCCCGTCGCTGGTGTAAAATGGGTGACATGGAATCAAAATGGAGCGAAGCAATGGGTATCGTGGGATGATGCACAAACCATTAAGGTTAAAGTTGATTATGCGAATAGTAACTGTCTTGGTGGTACTATGGTGTGGAGTACTTCCCTTGATACAAAAGATGGCGAAGCTGCGCAGGCTTTGTCCGGACCAAACGGTTCTGGACGGATTGAGATTAATAATAATGTTGCTTTATCGGTTACTGTTACTGATTCTCTCAGTACTTGTAGGTGGGCTGCGTGTGGTGCGAGGTAAGTTTTACCTGAATTTTCTTTGGTTTAGGTGTCCTGGGAAGCTAATCTATACTGGTTATATAGCTGCCCTGATGGAATGTCACCGGCACAAAATTCAAAGGGAAATCAAGTTGATGGAGACAGACGGTGTCCTGGCCAGACTAGATTATTCTGCTGTCCCAGTAATGATGTTCCCCGTTGTGAATGGAACTGGGGTAGTTGGAACTGGGCCGCGGAAAACACTGGACTCTGTGGTGGTGGATGTAGCAAAGGTTGGGTTGAAGTCGGGACAAGTACGGAAGGTTGGTTAACTATCTGATCTCTATTACTTTATGGGGAATATTGTCTGATATACGGCACAGGTTGTAGTATAGGTCACCGCGCACTATGTTGCGAACCCAGGAAGAGCGTCGAAGCTATCGGCAAATGCCATTGGGATAGCACCTCGCCGTTCTGTAAGAGAGGCTGCGGATCCTCCGGCAGAACAGAGCTTGTCTCTTCTAGAGACGGAGATGGTGGAGAACAGATCTGCCAATCCGGCGAGAAGAGCTTCTGCTGTGACCAGCCTCCACCTTTTACCAACTGTGCCTGGCAGCCCGAGTGCAATCAACCATGCGAATTGGGGAAGTATCTCGTTACGGCCAGTTATATGGAAAAGGACTGCTTCGGAACTAGTGGCTGCAAGGCATTCTGCTGTGATCCACCAGGAAGAAGTGTAAGCCAAATCGACCGTCGAGCGATAGCATTCGGCGACTGGGCAGACGACTTCTTAAACTCACGACTGAATCAATGCCCGGCACCACATGCCATCCTAAATCCTCGAGAGATCAGCCACATACCTGAGTTCGCATCTCTCAAGAAAACTCGTGCTACTCATAACTCTACGCCTATATCCCTTTCCAAACGACTGTCCTCTAGTGGCAAGGATGAAGAATATTTATATCTTTTGGCGTTTGTGGCTGCATCTGGAGCACTTGACGTCTTACAACGCCAAATTCGAGATCAATGGAACGACCTTGCAGTTTTCCGAACTGGTCTCACAACCGATGTTCTTGGGCGGTGGTTAAGAGCCTATCCTGGTCGTGACCGTGTACGAGAACTCAAGAGACTATTCTGCCTAACAAGTCCATTTTCATATATCAACCGTGTGTTAGGAACTGCCACTCAGCTATGCCAGGTTCATGGTGGGCCAAGGAAATTACGAAGAGATGTTTCTGGTATGGAAGGAGGCATTATTTTGTCTGGGCTTTCCCTCGCCCCGATGCCCGTGAAGAAGAGAACATTTGTTGGCGAACTTGATGCTACATATTTCGACGAAAATCGAGTTATAGCTAATTGGGGAGATCCTCCAACCGTTGGAAGACTCCTGCGTCTGATTGTCGAAGGTCAGCTAAGACAAGAGTTATTCCGTTTCTTTGGATATCGTCAGGGCACAGGGACCATAGTTGAAGGTATTTCCCGGAACATCTTCCCAAGAACTAAAATTTAAAAGGCGAGAGGTTACTGATAATATATATAGTTGTCTACCTCCTTGGACGAGAACCGGACCGCATGATCTCTGAGCTTCAAGAGCATCTCACAGACAGATATGCGGTATTCCATTACCATATCCGCGGCTTCGTAGGCGGTAGCCGAGCCGTCTTCGGCGCCGACGCTTACATAGACTACGTCCACGTCTTCCACACTAATACTCTAGAAACCCACGGCGGACCAAACACCTTCGGAGCTCGCAGTCGTCCAGAAACAGAGCAAGAAAGATACGCTCGTGCCCAAATATTTGCATGTCCCGATAATGAGTCGTGGCTCGCCACTGATGTTATCGCAGACACACAATTTGATTACGATTTAACACAGATTACGGCTGGGTTAGCGAGACGCGGGGTATTCAGTTATCGTCCTGGAATTGTTGATACGGATGGCTCATGGGCTTTCCAATGGGGAAACCATGCGACGGCTTGGAGATTAACGAATGGTGCCAGTGCTCGTCCGGGATGGGAGATGCAGTATAGCCCTGCGGCGAATGGGCTGACGCCGCCATATTATATTGACCCTGCTCATCCACCGTCGAATCCGAACGGAATTTAGATAGATTTAGAGAGCTTGATCTATAATTAACCGGTACCAACGAGACCGAGTAAACTTCGCTATTATTCCTGTATCAGAATATAAACGTCCGCGTTGTTGCTATGTTGTATTTTTAGCATATGAAATACAGATCTCTTCGAGCGAATAGACGGCACGAAGCATTGTGCATGCCTGCCCGGCTTTCTCCAGGATGAAATATCAACGTACGATATGAATTAATATCTAAGATCCCCGAGCAACAAATACATGAGAAATAGAAAAATCAATGCAGTACACATTCGCCTATGAACTCTGACTACACAGCACAGTCTCGAATACCAAGCTTCCATGCGAATCTCAAATATCTAACCCCAGACGTTCTTGAAAATATCATCGTCATACTTAACCGCTGGCTTGCTAGCCGGCGGGTTGCTAGAAAATCCACCAGATGAAAAGGCCCCAAAGTCATCATCATCAGCAACAGCAGGCTTTGGTGGCGGTCTGGAGGCAGTTGTAGTTGAGTGAGTACTCCAATTAAAACCAGCGGATCCGCCGTTATTGTTAGAAGGTGGGGATGAGGCCCATGCATTTCCTAAACCAAGGTTACTTGAAGGTTGAGGCTGGGCTGGCTTCTGTTGATAGGATGGGGTAGAACCGAGATCAAACAGATCTCCCATGGATGATGAAGTAGCTGCAGGTTTTGTCACAGTTGCTGAGCCAAAGTTTGAGAAAGCATTGTTACCTCCATTATATGAAGTTGTCGGTGTCGATTTCATCATTCCGGCTGTGAGGTTGGCAAATGGCGAAGGCTTAAGAGGAGCTGGGGCCGCAGCTGGCTGGGGAGCAGGGGCTGCTGCAAAAGTCAGATCACCGAACGCACCAGCCAAATCATTTACACCGGTATTATTTGTTGGTGATTGCATTGTCGATCCGAGTCCTCCAAAGCTTCCAGAGTTGGTGTGCTGGTGTGTCCGTTGCGTTTGCTTGGGTGCCGATGAGTACAGTGAGAGGATTGATCGATTCAGATCTGGTCTAGTGGATCCACCGCCGGATGCACTAGCAGGGTTCGATCCTGCAGATGCTGAACGGGGAGACCCAGTTGGCGCTGGTCCAAAAAAGTCGAGGCCAAGGAGTGAGTCGGCTGGTTTGGGCGCAGGCTTCTGAGCTTGCTGGGCTGGTGCAATAGGTGCAATAGGTGCAATAGGTGGTGGAGATTTTGTTGTTGTTGTAGGTGGCGCAATTGGGTCTGCATCGAATAGATTTGGTGGTGGCCTCCTAGCTGGTGGCGGTGAAGATGCAGCCTGGGCCTCCTGCTTCTTCTTTACGACACCCAGTGGCTGTCCAATCAGCTTAATATCTCGTTCGGTGTCAGACCTTGACACTTACAGTATCCTCAGCATCCGAGTCATCTAGCGAAGATGGATCCGGCATCCCACCGTCCATGACCCATCGCTTAGATTCATACTTCGTCCGAATGAAATTCTCTATCTTTCTATCTGTTCGTCAGTATGCGAGCATAGATCTCGAAGAATAGCTTGTAGCTTACGATTCAGATGGCACGTGCCCAGGCGCAAGCTTGGCTTCCCAGTACCTACAAAATGTCAGTAATTAGTACTTAATATCAATAGTTGAGATTCCCCATACTTATTAGCCCTCGAATTTCCCCATCGTAGAACACTTTGGAGCTGTTCGTCTGTCCACGAGTCGAGATCCACCGATTTTACTGCGACCGTCAGCGAATGAGCTCTTTAAGCAACCCGGACCTAAACTCCCATACCTCTACTGATATGAGTTCCCATTCCTCGGTGTACACCGGAGCATCTGTAGAATCCCGAGTCGTCAGTCGATATTCCGTCTAGGGGTATACGAAGTCCCTGAGCTGACCTAATACAGATAAAGATCCCCAGATTCCAGCTAGCCCATCTCGGATGCGCATTTCTCTTGCAATCGGCGCAATGCTTGTTCTTCGGTAATTTGAGCAGTTCCTTTATGACGGCTTGGTTTTTCGCAGCTTTGTCGGCTGACGGGTTCCCGCGACGAGCGGACATCTTGTGTATGTGTACGGTGTGGTGTAGGGGATGCCCTTCGGTGGCGATAACGGTAGTAGACCCGAGCTTACGATAGTGATACTCCCGGATATGGCGATGGCCCGGTTTGCCTGGCTTGTGGATTCAGTGTTCGAGAAATTGGAACGGGATGAAGCTGTCGACAGCTCGTTGGTGAGGCTTATTCAGTGAGGGTGCTCCAGGTACGGCGGAGTTTGGGAGAGGTGGTCTTGCCGAACAGCAGCAACCCTGTTTGTAGATCACCAAATCCATCCACAACAGCTCAACACATTCACTACGATTTATATTTCTCGATCTTGATATCCACCTTCAGAGGAAATAACTTAGGTTATCATTCTTTTCAATTCGCAACTTCGCCATGTAAGTCAGAATGCAGTTTTTTGAGTGTATAATTACTACCCACATACCATTGAAACAAATATGAAATTTCCAAATTCCCGCTCGTGATATTGAATTCAGAGTCGACACGTCGAAAGCGCCAGTGTCAATAAACGATAGATGCTATCCGTATTTCCTTCATATCTAGATCCTAAACAATCCCAATTGCACATCGATCATTAACTAACTAGTCCCCCTTCCAAATTAACATTTGACATTTGTTTCGTTCGATTGAAAGGAATCCAAATACAGATTTCCTCATCTCTTCGCATGGGCTTCCAACATTGACAGGTTTAAGAGTATTTAGGTATCCAAAGAACCCTCGTCATCTGAAGATGGATACTCAACCTTCACAATCTTAAGCTCATTTTTGACGTCCTTAGAAGTCCCAGTCGTGGGGTTGACCACTCTCGTCTCCGGGGTTTCCCGGTCGTCTTCATCTCCCTCGTAATCCGGTACCAATACCGTAGGTACCACTTTTTCAAAGACAGGCATCTTAAGTCTCTTAGGAGGTCTTCCCCTCCCCGTTTGATAGGTTGGCCATTTTCCCCAACATCGTAAAGTGAAGAACGCCGGCTTGTTCAACTTTCTTTTTGAGGCGGTTGTAGCGTCCTGAAACTGCCTTTACAGTAATCCCCAGGGCTTTCGCAGCGATATCAAATTTTGGAGGTGCCTATTCGAATAGCAAGGTCAGTTTAGACACCCCCTTGCTTTATGCATGTCGACCACACATGATCAGAATAGCGGAATGTGGGGCCGAGCCGTATATCTGCGCATATGCATGATGCATATTTGCCATCGTAAATAAATTTATAAACGTTACATAGATAGATGTAGATGTGCAAGTTGCTTGGAACGCGGCACCGGGGAGATATGGGCTTACATTGTATGCGTTAATTATTGCCTGCATTAAGATCAGCTCTCTCATAGTATCGGAGTCAGGGGCTGGGTGAGCGCGTGACATCTTTGTTAAACTTTTCTTATTCTTAGCTAAGCAGCGCTGCAGCTATATGACTGTAGCAATGAGCAAACAGGTTCTCGAGACCCTGGCTTAATAGGGCACGCCGGCCGAACTTGGAAAATGAATACGACTTGGTTTTGTTGTTGGAGGTTGTATTTTAGAGTGCTGGAATGCGACTTCCTGGAAGGCCTGGCATATAAAATTATATTATCGGATAGACGAATTTTTATATCAAGTTGCTTCGAGTGACACCGAAATATCTTCCACTTTCGATTCGGACGTCCTACAAGGATCCCGGGTACTAGAGTCGGGTGAAAATTGGCGGCTCGTTTTGACCAGGCCGTATTATAGAAACTCATGGACGAGGACCGTTCGCCGTTAGATGCCCGAATCTTGAACATTCTACATGTATCCCAAAAGAATCTACCACATATTTCTCTTATAGATTTAGATCTTTATTTATTATAGAAGCCTGGTGTTTTCTTGCACATCGAAATCATCTTAATAAACATCCATTTCCATTAATATAACTTCCAACATAGTCAACTACGATATCGATCATATTGACACGCACGCACACTCCAAGTGCAAAGTGATATAATATCTTCAAACTTCTTCTTAAGCACTCCGATATACCATAATACCTACAAAATGGTTGCAAACTCCAGTTCAGTTAGTGACGAGGAGTTCCTTCTCCGTTGTATCGAACACGTGAATGGAGGGGTAAGTCCTTCTAATTAAATTCCATCAGCTCATACATGTATCCGAATAGAAGATATGCATATATATGAAAGGCTTCTCAAAATTAACACCCACTATTCTACCAACAGCTCAAGATTAACTTCGCCGAAGTCGCAAAGGACCTTGGCTACGCCTCTCCCGCTGTCGCTCAAAACCGCATGCGCAACTTACGAAAGAAACTTCACGAAAAACGAGAGGCCAAAGGGGAAGCCAAGGATGGCACCGGGCCTGAAGTCAAGAAAGCGAAAGAAACAAATGAGAAGCCAAAGGCTAAACGTGGGAAGAAAAGAAAGATCGAAGACACTGCTTCAAAAACTGAGAATGAAGAAGAGAGGGGTATTGAAAATGGGGAATGATTATTGGCAAAGAATGCAGCGGTTATTGGGCATATATGTTTGGCTCTAATAAGGCAATTTCGAGAGAAAGTTGGAACGTTGACAGATAGGAAGGGGACTTTGAAGTCGAAAACATACTGTTTTTTTCTTTAATTTGTTTTTTGGTTCCAGATATTTTGATTCTCAAATCCTGAATTAACACATGGTAGTGGTTATGAGGTACATGGAGGGGATCGATATATTCTTTTGTCGAAGTATTTAACGCTATAATGTTAGATGAAGCTTCATAATCCAGTCGAAGTCACCATTCGTCAAATTTAAATTTCAGTTTTTCCATGTACATGTATCGTACATACATATGACAGTCATGGAAAGAACCAAATACTACATCTATTATATACCTTAGCTTCGAAAAATACTGGCATTTAAATACCCCATCTCGTCATCCTAGGTCTATCCATCCACTTACCCAAGAAACTCAGCGATTCCAACACTTACCAATACACCAAATACCTTAGATACAGCTTCATAAGCCCTCTCAAACCTCGATTCAAGCCAATTCCCTAGAAATCTCCCAATGGTGAACTCCAGATCTCCTCCTAAACAACCACTCAGCGATCCAGAGTTCTTACCATGTTGTATTAATTCTATTTCTAACGTAAGTAATATATAAAATCTCCTTCACATACACCTTAGTGCTAAATCCTTTAATTTATATAGGGTGGAATAAACTACGCCGCTGTCGCAAAGGCCGCTAAATACGCCAACGATGGCAGAGCCAGGGCAAGACTATCAAGGATTAACTCTAAACATGGCACCAGACCACATGTATCTAAAAATGAGGAATTTGAGAGAGTCACCAAGAAGTCAACCAAGGATACAAAGAAGGTCATCGATAGTGGCAATACCGACAGTACGGTTCGGGTTACTAGGAGTTCCACTACAAAAGCTACTGCATCTAGCGATACCAAAGTCAAGAAAAAGAAACGGACTTCTTCGGCATAATTCTCAAGCAAAGCTACGACTTTATGACCAATGGTTTCGATTGTATATACGAATGGCCTCTAATTAGAATATTGAGGGGCTTCTTCAGTTGTATGTGATTTTGGAATTTAAACGATCGGCCGTTGGGCCTTCATATTTAATTCGACCCTAATCTTTCTTTCGATCATTCAAATTTCTTCCAAAGTTGATACCGTCACATGAACTGTTAGAACTAGAATACAAATTTGTTAATTAATATAATTTTACTCAATTCGCCCTTAAGAATGCACATGAACACCGTGATAGGGTAACTTAGTGCAGTGTACTAAGAAATAATTTCCCCGGAATCGGATCTCGCCTAGTCAGGCGTGTGCCCTCATGAAAATCTCTGACATTAATTGACTCCGCAAAGTTAATAACACTAATTTGGTCCTAATTTTCCCTAGTTTTGTGGCTATACTTCTGTTAGGTCCTAAATATCAGACGGAATTTTCGAATTTTCAAACTGCAAAATCTATATAAAATCCATGCCATTCGGTTACCACCTAACTAATTATAGGCTTCACATATATAACTCTCATCATATAGGGCAAGGATACACCTCATCTAGAGCTATGTAGAAAAGAAGAAGAAAATCTTTCAAAGACTTCTAGAACACCTGAGAACTATGGGCATGCATATGCAAAAACTTTTTTTTTCTAATTCTCCTGTTCGGAGCTTGATAAGCTAGGGTAGCGGATTCGACCCGGCAGCTAGCTATACGAGGGAAGGGTTCCGGGACTAGGATTTTTCAATTTTCGCCTAGCTACTTAAAATTAGGCGACAAGTTGGCGAGTTATGTCTTTGATTTGCTGAATATCTGGGTCTTTCAATGCCGGGCCAGTGTAGTCAGAGGCAATGCATAGAACTTAAGCACTCATTGTCAGTTGTTCATCGGCCTGTCTGAACTAAAGCTAGGAATACCAGCATGACTGGAATGACTTTGACAGCTAGTTCTTTGGTAAAGAACGGATTTTCCCGTTCGTAAATTCAGCAATGCCGATAATTCGGAACCAAAATCCCAGATCAGAAGGTCGACGCTGTATTTCTGAACTAAATGTTGAAGATACCGTTAGGCTACCAAGAACTATGGTAAACCTGAGGTATGAGACATCGATATATTAAGGCACACGCCCCATATTCCAAATTAAAAGGCTGCAAGTTCATTCACACCGAAAATTTTAGACTGAAGTTTTTCTCCTCTCTAATATCAATATATCCAGAAACCAGCAAACACGTTTCTTTGATCCGGGCGAACCGTCGGCAATCACACAGCTAGCGGTGCAGTGTTCCACTGGGGCTTATGGAGACATATCGTGTGCAATCCGTACACGAAATAACCCAAATTACCCCTTCAATGGGCTGACGAGTTTTGAAACATGTTAAAAGAGTTCTTCAGGCGCACGTAAGTTCGTTAGGGGTCTAAATTCACATCCATCGGCGAAAATGTTGGAAATCTCTAAGGTCTCGATGCCAGTTCACCGATGTTTCGCGATATTAATTAAAAGCAAATAAAAAATCGCTCAACTTAACTTCCCAAGGGTCCGGTCCGGTCGCTCATTGTTAAAATACATTTTCCATTCCATGAGTGACGAAAATACAGCGTCATATCACTAGACCATTTTCTGTCTGAAGTTCGAAAAGAATCGATTCGGGTCATATCCAAACCCAGTCAATTTGAGGCTCAACAAGGAGGAAGCCTGCTCTCCGTTTCTGATACTCCATTAATCATCTAAACCACCTTGAGCTAGCGGGAAAGCTTATGGGTCCAGACCCAATGGCGTGGGTTGTTTTCCAATCGGAGAAGTACCCCAACGAATCAAGTTCTGCGATATTAAGAGAAAATAGGCTTGCTTATATCCACCCAAGCTCGATCTGATGATTATGATACAGTTTGAATAGAACCGAATATTAATATTTCGAGACCAAGGCAACCGGATATTTCTTTTTCCGTTTTTCTTTAGTGGTACTCCCACGCAGCTCTTTTTCGTAAAAAATTCAAGATTTCCATCTGGAGCGGTATTCAGGCCTCGCGGCCTTTTAATGAACAAACCATAGATTCGAGCTCTCTCGTTCGGTGCACCGGAGCCCAGTGGACTGCAGGGCAGCGTATCTGCTTTGCATCTTGCCGGCTTGTCGAGGAATTCCTTCTTACGAAGGGGGATCATAGATGGGGTTAACGAGTTAGGTAGAAAAAGATCGCACGACGTTAGCAATAGTCTATAAAAAGAATCGTGAGACTCATCAGCGTGGGCATTTGTGCATATGACCAAGTATCGTGGGGTTCCAAAACTTCAAACGACTTCAAATTTCACCAATTCATTACCTGATATTATATACTGCTTAGGAAAGCACTCTTGTGAGTGTTCTGTAGCACCACCTAGTGCAGTAAGCCATTGCTTCTTTCTTTCTTTTTTCCCACGAGGTCCCCACTTCCTTGCATTTTCTGGTTGGAAATCCGATCTTTCAAGGGTGTACGACCAGCTAGTTCGCTTTCTGGGGGCTAGGTAGCAAGATTGCATGGACTCAGGGTCGACGGACTTGGACCCAGGGCATCACCAGAGGCGAGGGCCAGAAAAGTATCCGCTTGTATGTATAGCTCATGCTAATATAAGTTGCGAACGAATCTCTGGGACGAGTCGATAAGTTAGCAGGCGTCGAAATCCAACATCTCTTGCAAGGCTTCATTGCGGCTAAACAGGGATCCTATCTTCTTCTTCTTCTTCTTTTTTTTTTGGCCTTTGCTTGCCAATTAATTAAGAAGTACTTACGTACTGGAGTATTAATTTCTAATCGATAGAAGAAACATCATCCATCGATTCGATTCCAGCTAGTTAACTACTTAGTTATCCAGCCAGCTGTTTTATGGAACTTAAGTTGACTCGACTCGAACTTGTCACCAACCCCCAGGCCAGGCCGGCCTGCCCAAAAACCTTTTCGGTTGAATAATTCTAATTCTTCCTTAAATTCTTACGACATTGCATTTACTCAAAAAAACACTACTCCCATTACATTACCAATAGCGACTTCTATTTAATAATCTCCCTTTCATCGGACTTCTCCAAATGCTCAAGACAAAGCCGCTAAATGCGCTGCTCTCACAGTCGCTATCAGAGCACGTGTCTTCGGTAATGTAAGTTGAGAAGAAAAATAAAAAAATACAAAAAGATGTGGGCAGGGACAATCTGCACAAACACCACTCCACCATCCTCTTTCCTCGATCGTCCCCCCCCCCCCCCCCTCTCCACCTTCTACAATCCAGCAGGATGGTTCTGTCGGCCTATCAGGTTTCTATTACTAACAGATTTGTCCCTATAACCTAGCTTGTTCACACCGTCAGGCAACCTATTAGCATCATCTGCCCCACCGAACTCTACAGATGCCAAGAAGGCGAGAGTACACGCTGCTCTGGCTGCGAATATATGGTCCACGTACGAACGCGTAGCCACCGATGGTCTTCTAAAAAAGGCGATACCTTCCATACCCCAAGATGGCGTACCGACTCCTTCGACACCGTCCGAACCAGTACCAACAAACGTGACGACGAGTTCGGGTTCAAGCTCTAATTCTAAGCCAGGGTCTGCTGGAGGCCAGGACCATGTCAAGACTCTCACGGTGGAATTAACAGAATACAATTTTCATATACAGCTTGTCTCGCCGAGGATGCTTCTAGGGATGATTGGAAGACAGGGGACCGGGCATCCGTCGTCGAGTTCAAGTCAGCACTCGAACGAAGGTTCGGATCATGACCCCGGGATTGGACCATCCAGAGGTGTCGGACCGTCACTTCGGCCGGGACCCGGAGCCGGAGGGCCAACGTCGGCGGCTGGCAGTGGAGGCCTCAGTGGTGGAGGAGCAATGGGAGTTCTGAAAGTGACAGCACAAACTCTTGTCGACTATCTCCAGAAGGAACTGAAAGACTTTGAACCGCCAGAAGACCTCTGACCTTAGATCCAATAACACTATTGGTCTTTCTACGCCATCTACTATCGCCTGCCCAAACTTCACCATACCTTTCGGTCGACTGATCGAAAACCAAGAGGACATACACGAACTTCAATTAAACTCCGGGCTCCGAACACCTCCTACATTTTATACCCTCGATCCACCCCGGGTCCTGTCTTCCCGGGCTCCCTTTTAATTAAATCCCAGTCCTCCTCTCTTATTGATATTATCCTAGAAACTCTGGGATATCATTTTCACTTTTTTTGTTTTGTTTTACGGGTGCTTCATGGCATTCTACGACTCCAATACTCTCCGGTCGGTACTGGTTTAAACCTTTCTTGTCTTGTATTTTTTGCGAGCATGTTGCTTAGTAGACTCTGCTATCCGCTAATTCGGCTTTCTTTTTCCTTTTTGTTTTTCGATAACTTCGCATTGATACCTGGTTTTAAAACCATAGCTGCTATCTCAAGATATACTATTTTTATTACATGGCCTCCGTCGACCAGCCTCGATCGCAGAGAAGATTTGGTTGAGTCCGACTTCGATTCATCGTACCTTGCATGTACTGTACTTACATATACATGTATTCCCTGTACGACCAATCGTATTCGTCGTAAATCGTGCACCCTTCCGTAAATTAATTTAAGCCGTGGAAAGTGTATTCCGTTCTTATAAGCCGTAGGCAGCTGCTAGAAAGCTGCTACAGTAAGTAGGAAGTAGGTATATAACACGGTATATAAGATGGGCAGCTTCTGCACATGCTTCCAAGCTCCCCGGCGAATCGGTTGTCAGTTTCCCGAACACGAAAGGTTGATAGCTTGATTGCTTGGCGCCCTGTGGAACCTTCTCAACGAATTATTTGCTGTTCTTTTCCAACCATCCCAAAACCAAGTCACAAAAAGACCATACTCCTTCAACCTCCGCACTCTCTTCTTGCGCTCGAAAGGACAAATAGCCACTACGTAAACGCGAACCACTTTATTACCTTTCCGAGCGATTCAATACACTACATTTTATAATTTCAAGATCAGATTGAATTCAAACTCGAAGCAACAATGGCGACTGAAACGAAGGAATACACCTACGCTGATGTAGCTGCGCATGACACCAAGGAGAGCATTTACGTCGTCATTGACGAGAAAGTCTACGACGTATCAGCATTCGTTGATGAGCATCCGTATGTACTATCCTTTTGACGCCTCGTAAGCCGCTTTCCGAGCTATATTACTGGACCCTGAAGCTAATGTATGTTTGAATCACATGACAGGGGAGGTGAAGAGGTTATGCTGGATGTTGCTGGTCAAGACGGAACAGAGGCTTTCGAGGTACACGATTATCACGCCACCGTTTGGGCATTTCGCTCTTCGGAGCTGCTGGGAACGAATTAGTGGAGTGGAGTTGCTGACGGGCTTTTTTACTTTTGTCTTGCTCAACTATAGGATGTTGGACATTCGGACGAAGCTCGAGAAATCCTTAGCAAATATCTTATTGGAAACCTAAAAAGAAGCGTATGCGATCGCATTGCGGGTCTGTGAAGCTATTGTCATTGGGGTTGTCTAACGTCTGTCTTTCTTTATAGGAGAGCGACCCGAAACCAGTCACGATATCCCGTGCCGCTGCTTCATCGTCTGGCGATTCGTCATCCGGTGGCCTGTACGTCAATTACTCCCAATTCCTCTCCCCAATTCCAATCCACGAAACACAAATAGTAGCGAGATCACACTTCGCAATTTAGCTATCGGTGTTCCGGAATCCTTGTGTCCAAAAGCGCTAACTTCTTTTAGCCCCGGTATCGTTTACGCCGTCCTTGTTGCCGCCGTCGCCGCCGGTGGATATTATTATCTGCAACTACAACAGCAGCAAGCAAGTGCTTAATTGGGGGTTTCTCTAGAGCTCTTTTTGCACGCCCTTGGTTTCGGGATCCTGTAATGCATACGTGGTATCGATGCATCTTACTCTAGAACCTAGAATAGAGCCGTTATGCACCGACATCCTTTTTAATATATGAGATTTACGAAGGTTCACTTCTTTATTTTTCTTCACGAACGGTGTCCCTCTTAAAAAACACATTCGTAATACGATGTCACACAGACATCAAGATATCATTGCATTCTCTGGTGTATCGTCCTCTAAGGATGACCGTGCGGGTAATTAAAGTATGTCTCGATTGAAAAATAATATAGGGAACAAACTCGCTGTAACGGAAGAACACCTGGGGGGGGAAGTCCAAGAAATAGCAAATACGGAACTCTGAAAAAGAGATAGACAAACGAGAAGAAAATTTCGCCATATGGGTGCCTTCGATAATGATAAGGAGGAAATGTATATGGTTACTAGAGGAGTAATTAGGACTGGTTCAATAATTACGGCGTAGCTTTCAAGAAACCAACGCACTGCATGACCATGGACGGGATCGAACCAATGTAGGGGTTGAAAACGAGGAATGTGTGATAAGGACGTATGTCATGAGAACCTTTCGAGGCAGTCTCAGCATCTGCTTGCAAGGATACTTCAGTTTACGGAGACGAGCTATGCGAGCGAGGCAGGCTTGGTCGTGTGATTTCAAGCTACTGCGGAGCTGTTTTGCTATCACCACAATTAGCGTCGTGTAAATGTATTGTGATTTAATATACAATCGCAAGATTCATCTTACATCGTCCCAGCAGAATCCCGGAAAACTCTAAACGAATAACCATTAGTTCACGTTTCAACATAATCTCATCCGAAGGATTCGAAACTTACAAGTGAGATTCGTAGAATTTGAGCATCTTTTGCGGGCAGCGTTGGTAAACAACGTGCAAAGGATGCTGGCTTCGTCGGCCATTGGCCCATTGGATGTAGCAAATGTGATCTCCACCATTGCGGTCCAAAGTCTCAATCATTCTGACGTCGTCTTCCCAGCTGCCAGCTGGGGGATCCCAATCATCTTCTTTGCCCTCCTGCTTGACGCGGCTCTTCTTTGGTGCTGGTGTAGAGGCACCACCGGTAGATTTTCGACTTCGTTTTCCAGGTGTCTGCGAAGGTCTGCCGCCAATCTTTTGGAGATACTCTTCCAAAGCAACAACCTCTCTTTATGAAAATTGTCAGCAAGATTTCATACTAAAGGAGCGTCTTGGGTAAACTCACTCCAAAGTATCTTCAGGTTCCCAAGTTTGGTCAGACTTCTTCTCGTAGTCTTTCCATTTGACCTTATACTTTAGGACCTACAGCAAGGATGCCAATTAGCAAATAGGTCTTTCACGTAAAGTAATATAGCCAATTCCTTTTATACGCACCCCATCTTCATACTTGTGATCCAAGATCTTTTCGACAACGAACTCCTCTTCCTCCTCCTCTTCCTCCTCTTCATCACCAGGTCTTTCTTCGACTTGCTTCATTTCTTCATCAGAGGAATCATCCTGATTGGAAGCAGAACGTCGGCCGCCTGCCATTAGCGGCATGGTTGACGATCGCGATGTTCGTTGGGAGCTTGTGGTGTCGAAAACGCGTTTGTAGATAGAGCCGTCAATATCAAGGCAGCTAGGCGGCTGATTCCACTAATCTAGGATAGTGCGACCTACGATGAGGCTCCGTGGGAAGTCGTGTGCGATTGATGATGAGGATGAAGCTAAGAACCGATGGTATGCGATGGGGGTAGCCGGGTTGTGATTGGAGCTTGTCGCACAATCCACAGCACAACAAAGCGCAAGCAAGATATTGGCGGCAGCCCGTTCACCCAACAACGCAGTGTGGCGCCTGACTCAGCCACACCACCACCAACCCACCTGCATTCCTCGTGGCGCATGCATGCCATATCGATAAAAGCTGCACCGCCACTGATTGGTTACCCAACGATAAATTTGTCGTTGCACATTCAAAACCTCGCACTAGGCCCCACCACGAAAGCTCATACCAGGCAGAAACGAATACCCGACGCTTTGCGAATACCCTTCACACGTAAGATTCTCACATTTCAGAAGCTGCTACAGCATCCGGCTCCGTTGATACCACTATAAACCGTTTTTCGTCGAAAGCACGTCGCGAAGGTCGTTGGAGAAGCTGCCCACGATGAATCAGCTCGATCTATCGAATGCTGCCTTTGTGCAAGATGAAATGGGGAGACCCTTCATCGTTGTTAGAGAGTATGTTCTCTCCCTTGTTTCTATCAGCTCTACCCCTACTTCTACAAGCTTTTGTGGGTGTCGAACAAGCACTAATTCGAATATACAAAATCCAGTCAGGGAAGGAAACAGAGACAGCACGGGACCGAAGCTGTCAAATCCCACATTCTAGCTGCCCGGACTGTTGCCAATATCGTCAAGACTTCCCTAGTCAGTACATATACCACGATCACACGTATTACCATGCATATACCGGGGTTGACTGGTTGAATTTGGACGCGAATTAGGGACCAAGAGGGTTGGATAAGATTTTAATATCCCCAGACGGAGATATCACTGTCACAAACGATGGAGCTACCATCCTAAGCCAGGTTCGAACATGGCGTCCTCTTGGGTTTCCTATCGGATTGCAGTCTAGTGTTGCAATCTTCTGCTAAAATATTATTCTAACATCACCATCCCACCCTACAGATGGAAATAACAAATCATATCGCAAAGCTCCTCGTCGAACTATCAAAATCTCAAGACGACGAGATCGGCGATGGTACTACAGGTGTCGTCGTACTAGCCGGAGCACTGTTGGAACAAGCTGCGGATCTGATAGACAAAGGCATTCATCCGATACGTATCGCGGACGGCTATGACGAAGCCTGCGAAATTGCCGTTGCACATCTGGATAATATCTCAGACGTGGTAGATTTCACACGCGAGAACACGGAAAACTTGCTGAGATCAGCCAAGACAAGCTTAGGGAGTAAGATGTATGTGCCCTGGAATCTCGTGCGACCGAATGGCTGTAACTTAAGGGCCTGTAACTTCTGTTTCGAGGGCTCGGAGGTGGTTGCCTAACCGGCAGGTGACCGTTTAGAGGGGATTAGCTAACAAAAATCGATATTATAGCGTATCGATAGCTCACGATAAGTTCACCAAGATTGCCGTCGATGCAGTGCTAGCGGTAGCAGACTTGGAGCGAAAAGATGTCGACTTCGAACTCATCAAGGTCGACGGCAAGGTCGGGGGCGCCCTGGAAGATTCCGTGTTAGTCAAGGGCGTCATCATAGACAAAGACATGTCGCATCCTCAGATGCCGCGAGTGGTGAAGGACGCTAAGCTCGCCATCTTGACATGTGCATTCGAGCCTCCAAAGCCAAAGACAAAACATAAGTTAGATATTACTAGCGTGGACGAGTTTAAGAAGCTCCAGGCCTACGAGAAAAACAAATTCGAGGAGATGGTTAAACAAATTAAGGACACCGGTGCCAACTTGGTCATTTGCCAGTGGGGGTTCGACGACGAAGCCAACCATCTTCTGTTACAGAACGAACTTCCCGCGGTCAGGTGGGTAGGAGGACCTGAGATCGAGCTCATTGCGATCGCCACGAACGGAAGGATCGTACCCAGGTTCGAAGACCTGTCGGCTGAGAAGCTTGGGAGAGCCGGGATCGTAAGAGAACTTGCATTTGGAACCACCAGAGACCGAATGCTAGTCATCGAGGAGTGTGCCAATACCCGGGCCGTCACTGTTTTCGTGCGAGGGGGTAACAAGATGGTAAGCACGCTTCCATCCCACAGGGAATCGCATAACGAAACTAGAGTCGAGTACAGAGAAGTGTGCCTTCTAGAGCGAGAATATCCATGCTTTGTGGCATTTTCGTTTTGGTACCTTGCACGGAAACCTGTCACTTGACAATATCAGTGCAACCTTAATTCCTTGTTACACTACCCCGAAGCACTTGGAAGCGAAAAACTGGTCTATGTTACTGACTAATTTCCCATTTGGATACACAGATCATCGACGAAGCTAAACGAGCATTACATGACGCATTATGCGTAGTACGGAATCTCGTCAAGGATAACCGCATCGTCTATGGTGGAGGAGCGGCTGAGATTGCATGCTCTCTTCGAGTTGCTGAGGAAGCTGACAAAGTAAGATATTGATAGATTGCATTTCCAAGTAGGATTTGCAAGAGGGATTACGAATTGCCACATTCACCATCCTCACCCTGCAGTTTCTGATGCTGGGAATACCAAAGATCTGGAATGGCTGATCAAATGACCTCTCGTCTTTTCTAGCGACCCGGTTTGGAGCAATATGCCATGCGAGCATTCGCCAATGCACTTGATGCAATTCCGATGGCCCTTGCTGAGAACTCTGGTCTATCGCCCATCGAGACCCTAGCCCATATCAAATCTCGACAAGTTCGGGAGAAGAGCTTCCGACTTGGTGTTGATTGCATGCAAACAGGCAGTAACGGTAAGCCTCAAAAGCTTGGAGCTTCAAACTCCTTCTATTTCCCTTGTGCCTGATTTCCAAACTTGCTGGGTCCCCTGCTGGCATGCATCATTCGCTGTTCGCCTGTTGGTTTTTCCACCGTGGTCGCCAATTTATCCGAGCCGCTGTCCATACTGCTCGACATCTTATTGCAGCTTCATGATGCCAACTCAATCCTCTCGGTGCCCAGTGGCTGTTTTTAAACGAATTTATATTTGCAAATTCATCACACCACCCTCGAATTACGAATTTTACAAATACGAACAGGGAACTCTGCTGACTTTTTCCTCCGGGCTGTACAGATATGAGAGAACACTTCGTTATTGATCCTTTGATAGGCAAGCGGGAGCAGCTCATGCTTGCCACCCAGCTCTGTCGTATGGTCTTGAAGGTATGCTATACACCACCTCCACCTTTGCCTAACGGTTTCGCTCCACCGTCGAAAAGTTTGTATTGGATGGGAAAAATAAGCGGCCCTGCAGATGGGCTCGAGCGAGTGTTTCACCCCGGGATAACCATTTGATGTTCGATGCGAATGCGATGCTAACACGTGCCCTATTCTCGATCAGATAAACAATGTCATCGTGTCGGGCAGTGGCGAAGACGATTTCTAAACAACAAAGAGTGCGGGGGTTCGTTGGTGATAGAAGTGCATGCAGATACGACTGTTTCACGTGCGGATAGGCCGCCGGCCTGTCGTTTTTTTGCGCTAGGGTGGGTTTTTCCGGGCGCATGCAGTGCACTGTTCTCCTATTATTTTTCGCCATCCTCCATGCTCAATCAGCTGCGGATGCGGATTTTTCCTTTACCCATTCGAAAATTCAGCATTTATCATGATCATCATACCACCAACTTCGGGGCGTTCATAGATATAATTTTCTTATTTGTTAGAATCCTGAATGATCGAGAGAAAAAAAGTTGATGAGAGAAAAAAGCAAAATTGTATACTTTAATTCTCGTGGATTTACCAAGCTAGTTCTTCAGACGGTAAACATCGGAATGTCTGTTTCGTAGAAGGCCGGAATCGGAACTTGCCACAGATTCCGACCGTAAGACCCTGTAGGACGGCGAGCAACATAAGGTCACGAAGACCGCTTTCGCTAACTACCACCAGCAACTTTATTTTTTTAATTTTTTTTTTTCTTGTAGTGGAGGGGCGGGATGTCGGTTATGAAAGAATTTTCAAGAGGGCGGCGGGTGGGATATCGATATATAATATAGCGAGAAGAGCGGGGCGCGGCTATCCGGCCGGATGGCTCTTTGCATACGTTACATGTCAGTGGGTGTGTGGAAATTGCGTGGGTGATGTCAAAGATAAGGATATCAGGCCGAAATATCGATATCTAGGAGTTTCGATTACAAGAAAGCATTTTCGAAGCTACGTTGTACATTCTACTACACATTATGCTCACGAGTCTGCTATTTCTTATTTCTGAATTCGTAGATAGCAGGTAGATATATACATGTGCCGGTAGCTTACGAATATTTGTCGAAGACCTCGTATTTCAAAGTATAAGCTATAGACGGGGTCGAGTACTATGATAATTATCGGTCACGTATATACTACCTGGCGAATACATTGTGTAACCGTTTTTTCCAAAATAAAGTCGTTTCCTCTTTCCCCCGGGTTGTAGCAGCTGCATAGTTACCTTGCATCTTAAGATTTTATCAAATCTCTTGCGCGTGGATCTAAGGCGGGAGGTTCCATCGGGTACCTAGAATCTGGGTCCAAAGATGTTAAGTCCTTGGTAAACCTTGTTTTATGTTTTCCAACCTGGTCCCTGGGACTAGAAGCTTGTCTAGAATATATTATGTATTTTTTCCCCTCGCTTTCTCGTGGCTGTGGCCAAACGGTATACCAAGCACGTTTTGGTTGCCTAGTTAGCCCGCGTGTTTTTTGTCTCGTTAAACATGTAGGTGAACGTGAGACCCATCTAGAAGTTTGCTACATTAGGCATCTACATAAGTATTCATACGTAGTTCGTGGGGAAACAGAGCATGTGGGCAGAACTTGGGGCCGCCGGGGTGGAGAAAGGTGAAAATTTTACAAGGTATACTAGGAAGCATACTAGATATTTACAATCTCCCCCGGGAGCCGAGGTGGCACTTGGCCATGTCCTTTTGAAGGTTCCTCGCAATTTTTTTACCAGGCATTGTGATTTTTATCTTGATGCTAGTGATATTGTACGGTTTCTGAAAAGAGAAGGTGTCTATGTACGAGACCTCGTGCCTGTAAATACCATGCTCCATGCGCGTGCTGCGTGTAGCATGTAGAGTCAGTGCATTTTGGAAAGAAAGAAAAAAATTTTCAGGTATGCTTAACCTAGCATACCCGATACCTTGGAAATGACCAAACTGTCCCCGAACATATCGCCGTCGCCAGTATAGTATAAGCTTTAGAGCTGAGACCTAATGAGATGAAAATTTTTGTCATCTTGCATCTCACCACATGAAAGCGGTACGCAACTAGAACCGCAAAAAGCACATTTTGGTAAACCCCTCATATGCATCACGAGGACCGCCAAATAATAACACAGTAGGTTTGCCTTGCCTCGTTCCGAGACCAATTTATGGGGCAAGTCACTTATTACAGACACGTCTTTAATCCGATGTCGTAGAACGGCGTCGGGATCGAAGGCGGGGCGTTCGAGTACCCTCCTAGTCGAGGGGGAAAAGAATTTTCCGGCTGCATTGACAAATTGAATTTTTCTGTTAGGGTTTGCCTACATATCGCACGAGGTGCGGGGCGCCTGGAATTGAGGCTTTTTGCCAGATGATCTGTTACTTTCGTAATGTTTTCGAGATGGGATCAGATATGCGAACCGTGTAGCTGGTGGGTTTCCGCGGGTCGGTCTGGTGTCCATGTGTGCCATGAAGATCGCATTATATTGGTTTAACATTGGACGAAATAGGATATGATACTGGGTAAAGCGAGTAAGCTGGTTTGCGGAATATGTCTCCGTAAGTGCAGTAGTGTCGAATTGCTTAAAGCATAAACATATATAAAAAGTATATTTTGGGGCTTGCGCTTAAAGGTCTATCTACGCCCAATGAGCATATCTCTCTTGGATATACTTTAAAATACATGCCCTAGCTATAGGTCATGCCCGAGTACGTATACTGGGGAAAGCGCCTGTGCCCCAGGATCGTCATGAATCAATTAGTAAATAGGAAGCTCCTAATGCTCTGTCTATTCTCTCCGAAGTTGCAAATGTAATGGATCCCATGGGTCACGTTTCAAATCACGAACATGCCCACATGTGCAAGATTTGGTAACTTTGACGGTAAAAACGTTAACGGCGTTGGAGGGAAACCAAAGCAACTGGTTACTTTTTGCTTTATATCGATGGCGTGCTCGAGATTTGAAATTGGTTGGTTGGGAAGCTTTCAGGGCCAAATTTGACAAATTGGGGGTCCAGGTCGTTTGTTTACCCTTTGGACCCTGATCTTTGGAGAAATAACCAATTCCCACGTTTCGCTTAACGCCTATCAACGGGAAGGTCGACGCTATTTTTGATAACGAAGCCCTTTGTGCGAGGCATACCGGTAGGATTCCACCATCGTTTTCAAATTTCCAAAAACCAAGAAATGAAAAGGGTTACTGATAGTTTCTCATGTTTGGCGTCAGAACCTGCTACCTATTTGGAGGGACCCGAACCCTCATTCGGCGACCTAAAATTGGAGTTTTAAAACCTACAAAAAGGATGGTTTATGCATGGGGGGAGACTGGTCATGTGCGAGGGGTACAGACACCCCCCACACATTTTAAAGGCCCCAATTGGTTTTTGAGGAAGCCGTAATGAGTAGATGCCTTCGCCAAATAAGAGCATTTGATTGCTCGTTTTGTATATCGTGGGGGGGGGTTTGCATGCGTGGGAATATTAGTTCCCAAACCCGCACAATTTCGTGGGGAAGATTGATCACACAATTGATGTCGCGCAAAGGGGCGAGAGGCCACGGCTAGAGGCGAGCATTGTTGCCGCTTGGCTTTGAGTACCATTCCAATTTCTGCTGGATGCTGCAGATGAGATGGATTACCTACAACAATGCATCTCCTACGTCAGCGGCCATCTTCAATCTCATTTCGCGATACAACCTCCATATTTGTGGCCATGCACGTGGCTGAATCGTTAAGCAGACGAGGCTTTGACAATTTTGGAGATTCGCTTGAGATAGTTCCAGTTGAAGCGAATGCCAACGAGCCACCGCGGGGCTCGTTACTAAGCACATGATTGCTAGGCAGGCCTCTCCCAAAAATGGGGTTTCGCACCTGACCCTGCAGATCAGCTTGTGCTTCATATTGGATTCATTTACAAGCAGTCGCAGCTTTTGATATCGGGTTTCGATATCGATAATAATATGGCTTGGCTTAAGCGAATAGCGTCTCAATTTGTGGCGAAAAGCGGAATCGATTTAGCTAATGAGCCCCGCTCCACTGCGCTGGGTTTGGTTCCAAATACTAAAGTTGGAGATGGCCCGCCGTTGGTGTCCCGTCCCTGACGATTGCGATGAGGTCTAGAAGATTGAGACATGGAGACCATGAATGAGACATTGAGTGGGACCTTGAAGTGGATCTGACCGTCGAAAAAGGTGAAGCGGTGTTCGTCCCCGGTTCCGCGACGGGGGTGAGAAATCACATCACTTTTGACCAGTAATTTGAGAATCCAATTTGTCGGGTCTATCGATACCTCATGTGACGACTAATGTGCCAAGACATTAAATCAGGCCTCCACTGTCACTTAAACTCGTCAGAAATTCCCAAATTAAGTAATATTAGTCAACGAGATAGCATCTTTCGAAATTGCATCAATAAGGGGCCAAGAAACTAGTGGACATTTGCCGTCGAAAGAAAACAGGTTATCGGATCGCTTCCTTGACACACGGTTGACATCGAGCCATTCTGTGTCGAGAAGTCGCAGTGAGATCTCGTCTGTGGCGCTTGACTGGTCACGTTCAACAGGGTTGCTTATGCTTGGCGCATGCACTTTGGGGTCGTGGGGGCGGACCAGGGTTCAGGGTCCCCCATGGCTAGCGTCTGCTAGTGTCATGCTTCCGGTGCTTGTTCTTTGGTTGGTTGCGGTCATGCATATAGAGTGCAATCTTGAGTAAATGCCAAGATCTAAAAGTGTATCCGGTTCCGAGGTTTCGGGTCCCTCCTGAACGCCACGGCATTTCGGGGAAGCTAGTGAAGCCCTCCGGTCCAATCCAAGGTTACCATTTCCCGGCTTTAAAGTTCATTCGTCGAGAATGGACCCACACATGTGCGCTCTGACAAAATCCCAGGTCGCTGGCTGCCGGCCCCTTCATCGTCAGCAACCCGCAAAGAAATTGGATACTATCGCAATCCTCTTTCCCCATGGTTATTGCACAAACACTATAAGACAGTCTCGTTTCTCGTTTTTGGGACCCGCTAGTGCTTCATCAAGTATGGTTCTAGGCAAAATTGATACCGGAATGGTTCCGCTGGGATTTAGCCGGCATCATGATCGTGAAGCAGTTGTGATCTCTGGTTCGCCCGGTAAAAATTCGGCCCATGGGGAAACCCGAAGTGGTGTGCCTCGTTTCAATATGGATATCCAGTTCATTATTGCGGCCGTGTCGTATCAGCCCAGGGGAGGTCAACACCGAATTGATTGCTTTCCCTTTGGCCCGGAGCTTTGACCTGGAGTATTTTCATCCGCCGGGCCATAACCTCGGATAATAGAAGATTCATCATGATATGCCGGAATATTGTTTTAGAAATAAGAGGCTTTGCTTTGATGACGGTAATTTGACTCGATGCAAATTTGATACACATGGTGTCGTTTAGGTAAACGAGAGTTTGTAGACAGAGACGGGATAGAAGGACCCGAGAATCTGGTATTTCCATGTTGCTGCAGGCTCAGCTTGCATCAGCGAACCTTGCTTGTATGCTTGTCGAGAGAGCCAGCTGCAGGAAAAGTCTGCAATGTTAGGCAGTCTTATTATATTATACGTACCTGTTGTGCTACCGTCAGATTGCAGACTCGCCATACATACATCTATCTCATGACCCTCTGTATGTTGATGTGTCCATCGAAGGGTGTGTTAGAGAAAGCCACCATGAAACACTTATAATCAGAATCTAAAGTCTGAGAAGCATGTCTATGTCGAAAGTTTATGCATAATACCTCAGGTGAGATATAATCCTTTGATTCGTCTCGAAAACTGTTGTGTGATATTAACCAGGTCCTGATATTCCTGCTGTGTAATGGAAATGGGACGGCAATAACGGCAGCGTGAAAGAGCCAGATGGTGATGGAGGCAGGTCTTCCGGGTCCCACTGCCACGCCTTTTGCTGTTCGGTTAATATCCAAAATAATCTCACGATTTCGGTAAAATCTCAAGGCATATAAGTAGATATCCGAACCAGGGTAAATGTAAATTTCGAAGTTCTGAGTTTTCTGTGTTGCAAAAAGTCAACAGAACATACTGCGCAGTAATACTATTGCAGGGAACATCTTCGGTTCGAAAGGTCGCTTGATCCACTGCGCTGCACCCCTTCTGCATTCTGCTGCGAGGTCCTCGTATAGATAAAAGCGGAGCATGCGTGTCCATGCAGTTATCATGCCTCTATAACTCTACGTCGGATTTTTAAGTTCGTTTTTTGCCTTACACTTACATGTATCGTATCAGGAAGCTTGGACCCCACGACCTAAATCACAGTCTTTCCGCTCATGATGCTATAACGGTTAATGGCGGTGGCAAACTTCCACAAAACGTTCTTCGTGTGATTCTATGCAGAGGCTAAATTGCAAACGAAAATTTCTCCGATGTCTTCTGGAAGGTCACGCCTTACGACCCGAAGAACCGTTATTTACGACACGTTTGTTTGGCCATATGCCTTGCGCGGTTTTGACCCTGGCCGGCTGAGGACCCAAGTTCTCTCCGAAGTTTATCCAGTAGCACGGAGATAGCCCTGTTTGTAGATAGTGCAATCACATCGTCGAGTCTGGAGCAAATTGGAATACAAATAGATACTAAATTTGTCCGCCGCCCAGATGGCTATGTGGAGCGTCTCATGATGCCATCTCTGGATTTTCACAATATCAATATCAATACCAAAAAGTTTTCCCCATCTGAAATTACTTTGCCTTCGGTCCGGGGAAGATACTACAAATTTCAAGGAATTTCCCCATCGGATCCCCACAATAAAGCTAAGGAAATTCTAATCGATCATGAGTTTAACATTAAATCGGGCTTAAGACATTTTTTCCATCCACTGAAAAGACACAGTTACTTCATGATCATACCTGGTGAGAGATCTACTAACTTTAATGGTTAAGGGTCCATCCACCAGTACCTTAGTTTAGGTCCCCTAGAATCTTATAAGTGTTTTAGCTTGTGAAATACAAGACACGGACTGAGGCGTACCGAGGACAACCGTCCAAAGTGCCTGCTCTGCTCACGGGGTGTCGGCTGCGGTGTTTTATTCGCAGGTCAGATGTCATTGTGACTTCGTTCGGCTAATGCCCTGGAGAGTGGGCAAGCGACCACGGAAAATTCTTTCAGACCACGACATTTATCCAATCACGAGCTGCCGACGTACGACAATATCCTGACTGACTTTCAACCGGAAACCGGAAGTTGTGGTTGACGGATTTCCAACGCAGGCTGACATCTTGTTTTCCGAAAAACCTCTGGTCTGGTTTCTATGTCTCTTTTCTGCGTCCTTTTCCATCATCATGTGCTCTTATTTTTAGAGACACTGCTCTAACTAGCCGTGGACCCTGGGAGCTGCCCAAAGTTGGCAGGGCTGAGCTGAGCTGGTCTTGGACCTTGATGCTATTTAGCCTAAACCATCGAGGCTGCTCCGTGCAGACGGATGACCCCACGGGACTTCAGTTTTGATATCGCCAAGATACTGCTGCGTTGAATCCAATGCAGCAAGTCATTTTGGAGTCAAGCTTCGTTAGATTGTTTGAGGTAGCCTCAATGTAGCTGGTGCTGCGACGGCTAGCCAAGCGGAGGATTGATCGACCTGGAAGGTATGCTATCAACTAGATCGAATGATAGAGTCGCCATTGGAGTAGAGGGGCCTTGGGAATTCGAACCTGCAGTACGTACCTGGAGAATTCCGAGCTCAAAGCCTAATATAATGCGATATCGACTTCGGTTTGACGAAACTATAACCAAACATATCAATTGCCGGATATGTAAACCCCTTACTCTTGAACCAACGGAAACGTTCTGTACGTAAGCTAACATCAGGATCTAGGCTCCTTGCCGCCTTGGATTTAACATTTACGGATCGGAATTGGAAACTTGGTGTCAGCATAATGTTTCTCTAAGACCAAGGCACAAGAATAGGGTCACCTGAATGCAAGCTGGCGAAAAGCCGGTCATTCAGAAATGAAAAAATCAATCGCCCTTTGTACACGCACGTATTTACATACGGTACTTACGGACGAAAGGCTCTATGTTTCAAAAGCTTAACAGCATTCATTCGATCGACCTGGCACGTCGACGGTGTCAAAAAAATAATATTCCCAGTCAAGCCTCAGGGCGTAACACAATTTAGAGGCAATAGGACTGTTCTCGACTAGTTTCTAGATCGAGACTTGTGGGGTTGGTCCAGATTTGCCCCCACTCCGGCCCCGCCTCAACGCAAGCTCTTCCGGGTGCTTGACAAACAACGACCTGCTAAAGGTCTCGGAAGACCAGCATCGTGACTTCCACAAAGGAGCAGGAGAGAATTAGGAAAGACGAACTCCTTCTAAACCCGCAGAATTGGGTGAGCTCGATGCTTAAAGCCCTATAGCCGTCACGTTTTTTTACTCCTTCCCTAAATTTCGACAAGTCACCTGGTAACGAAAAAAATTTTCAATCCCAAAACCTGGGCTTACTTACCGCGTTGTTGCGACAAGCAAAGTCTTATGGAAGGTCGAATAATGGAGAGTGTCCGAAATCCTCATTACCAAATTGCGTGAAAGCACAGCCGATGCGGAACTGTTGTAACCGGAGCTGGATAAAACGAGCCGCGGGGGAAGAAATTTTTTATGTGCACGCGTGCGCACGTTGTGGAAGAAAGCCGAAGCCCCACGAGGTCCGTAATTGGACCATTCAATTGAGTCATCAGGAACTTCTGAAACTGCGGGGGGAATGTTTTGAGCTCACCAATTGAACACTCTTGGTCATGTGTATTGACAACTTGTTGTTCAGTGCCTCTGGAAGATTTGCGATCTTGGTTTCACAGGCACAGAAAAGTTGGATCGTAGCAGATACCAGATCCCGATATTCGCGTGTCCATCTTTTTTTCTGTGGCACCGTTGCTTCAAGATCGGTTTTCAATGGGGGTTACATCTGCAAAATTATTAGAGGTGTTTCAAACCTCCCAAAGGGTTCACAACTATACACAATAGGAGGATAGCTAAAGAGTTACGGGAAGGGACCGCGATGTTGCAATTCGGTGTCCAATCAAAATGTGCATCCACACACGAGGGGTTCAAAGGCTTCAACGGCGTATTGCCCCTCCCACTTCTTTTGCCTTCTAGGATTCATTGTTACCCCTCATCCCCGCTTGTTACACGTCGAAACGGGATTCGGAATCGATGAGTTCAACAATGTCCCGCCGTGGCTCGGCGGGGAGCATTGCATTGCCGTGAATGTTATATCTCGGGATATATGAAGCGGGTTGAGACGGATACCAGCTTTACACAAATAGTGAGTATGAAGCGGAGAAGGACCAGATCGAGCTGAAGATGAGCTTCGAGGACGTGGGGGCACACAATTGATAGAAATTATTTGTTAATTCGAGTCTCCAATCATGTAGCATACGAAGATACCGATACTGTCTTGTTACGCTACCATATGATACTCAAGACGCTAGAAACTGATCTGCCACGGATCTTATTTTTAATCTTGCATCCACTGTACTAGATTACCAGTTTGACCGAAGTTATCTTTGGACAATCTACGCAACGTGGCATGAGTATGGGGCGGCAATTCGCCGTTGGTTCATGATGTTCTGCATACGCAGACGCACATAGTAGCTTTGGCAGGCGGTCCTATTCGATGAAATATCCTGACAGGTGACTGCGAATTCAAACAATGTGAGACAATATATTCAAATGATTTTAAGCTTCTGAATCTGCCAAGTATACCGCGCTCGCCTGTTCGATGGCGAGATATCTATGGGGATTCTTTTTTTTGTTCTTGGGGCGTAGGGAAAGCAGTTCACGTAAGGTCAGCTGTTCAGCAACAATCAAGTGATTTGAGCACCCAAACGATGAGTTGTCAATGCGAATATGCTCACGAAAACCGACCAGCTGTTTTCTTGCATTTGGTCCCTGAGTATCTTCCCCCACAAAAAATATTTCTGGCAGGATGACCTGTAACTTTATTCGGAGGACGCGTTTTATCATATCAGGGTCCAATAGTCTATTGTATGTAGGCCAGACACCTGGTAGGGGTCACGAATCCGTATACATGAAGCTTTTCAGCAGATAATATCTATTTTAGGTCGGCGTTTTTCATAATAGACAGGCGGATTCCGATCTGGGATGATTCTCAAATCTAATCGAGTAAGGGAAAGTTTCAAGCGCGTGGGCTGAACATACGAATTACTTACATTTCTGAGTCTTCACAAGCAAGCAAGGCTGTGCAGGTTGGAAAGAAAGCCTGACCTGAGAAATAGAATTACAGCATGCTAACAACAAGAGTCCTCCAATAGTTTGCAATTTGGTGACTGAAATGTCAAAGCTGTAGTCATTCACATGAGGACCAAGTCTTTGAGCAAACAAAAGGACAGGCGGCCGGGCGGTTTGAGCGTGGAGAGCCGTTAAATATTTGGAGAAGTCTCATCGTCGTCCGTCAATTATTCTTCGTACTGTGCTGCCTGGACCCTTTTCAGGACCCTTCCCGTGACTCGCTTCCCCACAGGAAAAGCGTTTATTCTAAATTTCCCTCTTGGAACAGTAGCCGGTGAGGGCCCCGATAGGAGAAGCCGCAGCCGCCATTTCGTTGATTGCAAGCAAGAATAACACCCCCTACCGTCGGGTTTCGGGATCCCTCCACTGTGGTGGATTTTATTGTCTCGTGAACGGCTGCCTCATGGTGTAATGTCTTCTAATTGGGGGAGACACAGTGCGTTTAGAGTGGAGCGGCTAAAAATAAGAAAAACACGAACAGCTTCGGAGAGAAGGGCACAGGGGGAGCGATTCCCTGTGCCCCGAGACCGGCTTCCCGGGAAGAAATAAAAATTCCCGAATTGGAAAGGTTCCAACAATTGGAAATTGAGTTTCTATGAATGGTAGTTTCGGTGACGGGAACAGGGATGGAATGGAAAGATTAGGGAATAATTCAAATCCGCATGCTTTTATATGCTGTTCACAGCAACACTGGGCGACTTCGGTGGAAGAAACATTTCGCCCGCATTTCAATTACATCGACACTACGGGATGGAAATATTGTTTCCGTCCGCCTTCGTATTTGTTACCAACAAACGTGCGTTCTTTCGCAAAATGTTTTTGTGGGTGTATTCTTTGCGGAAGTTGACCTGGAAATTTCCAGATTACGAATCACCAAAAAGCAGAAACAGGGCGTGTGGGGGAACAATGGAGGGTTCCATATGTCGTCGAACGGCTTCTCAGTTCGTCCGAGGTCATTCGTATGGGGTTTTTTTATGCGCGTCGTGATGCCACCGGCCATGTTGTCCACGGAACGGATCGAGTAACCTTTAAGGGGACATACACGGCGCACACTTACGGCTTTTCCATAGAATCAATCGCCAATGTCAGTGATCATGGTATGTAACGAAGCTCTGTTTGGTGAAGATTATATGATAGAAGTCTTAAAGAAGTCGCGTTGGAGAGAAAAGACAACGTTGGGATCGATCGGATATGGTTTGGACAAAAGATAGAAAGGTTGGAAGTATTGACGATTTGGAACTTGGACCGAATTATTCCGTCGTCTCGTAAACCAATTCTGTCTGAGTAGGAGGCATCATATTTTCATTCATTCCTCTCTGCCCCATCCTCTGCCGGTTCTCTGCGAACGATTAGGCGATGTTCTCGAAGGCACGCATGAACACACACCCAGTCAGGATTTTTCAACGTATGTATGTGCAGCGCGGTGGTGACCCCATGCTCAGACCCCCTTCCCTTGAAAGGCCCCTGGGAAAATCTTGATTCAGAGGATGGGGTTTTCTTTTCTTTCTTTTCTTATTCTGTGAGACGGTCAGGTGGAAGGCAGTTTTGATATTTTCTTTTCCGGATGCAAGAGAACAGAAAAAAGGAAAGAAACCCGGAAAAAGAAAAATGCATGGTCTCCACACACACACTCGGGGAAGCAGAAGTTTGGTTTAGCTCACGAACTGTGACGCCCATGGCCATTCTTTTCAGTGTCCAGCTCTTTCCCCTTTGCCAATCGAGCCGGCGAATTGGTGCTTGTCTTGTGAGAGAGGGGAGAGAAAAGAATCCTCGGGTGTTGTCCATGTTGTAGTAGCAGTTGTCCCCCATTTGGCGTAATTGCTTCTTTTTCTCCGGGCTCCAGACCACAGCAGCTACGCTCCATACATAACAAACCCCTTCCTTCCCATACATCTCTGCACACCACACTCTCGTTACTTCATTCATATAACACTCGTTCAACATCCTCTTCCCCAATCTTCTGTCTCTCCTCTCCTCCTGCATATAGTAACGGTCCCAGCAAGTGGTCTATATCATCCCCTTCGTATCCCCTCTTGCATCCATCGTCATCTCTTCCGACTACTGTCCAATCTTCGTTGCATTTTCCCGAATACCTGTCTCCAACTACAAGGGTCTGGAATATAAGCACGACGTTCCCACTCTTGATAACCGACAATCATCCATTACCCATTCGAAACATCACTGTTATACCGACATATCAACCGAGAGTTACACATTTCGGGACCAAGGATTCTTACAATCACTGTCACAATCACAATTCACCATGCCTTCCAGATTAGACAGCCCTGTGCTGTCCCTCAGCATCAACAACATCAGCAAAATCGACACACATAATGTCGATAACCTCTTTGGAATGTGGACCAGTATGTGAATTATCTCCCCTGCAACTTTTCTCTCCCTGGAACATAGATCTAATGGAAACTAGTCTTTTCTCGTTGTGCCGAGTCGCTAGAGAACGGTAGGCGATTAGAGAACCTAAGCTGGCGACTATGGAACCAGGAAACCTTCTACACTGGCACTGTTAGCAAGTTCAGAGCCTCCGTACAGGAATCCGAAGAACCTGAATCGTCATCTGCGTCGACAAGATCTAGGAGTAGCACTTCCAGCACCGAGGACGTACCTGCTCTGTCCTCTAGTGTAGAATCTGCTTCATCCAATGACAGATACCCGCACTCCAGCATCCATTCTAACCAGAGCACAATGAGCCGACGGGGCTCTGGCCGAGAAAGGCACATCAACCCAGTCGGTTTGGCTAGGTTGATGAGCAATCTCAACAACAATGAAGTCGAGCAGCTCATCGAGGAACACTCCAGGTCGCTAACAAAGCTGCCAGCCAAGCCCATCGCTGTTCCAACAGCCCCTGTCACATCAACTACCACTGAGACCCAGAATTCTTCCAATGATTCTACAGCATCTGACGACAGCACTGGATCCAACTCTAGCATTAAGAGCTCACACAGCGTCGTCCGTGGCTTTGGTCCTGGATTGGTCTCCAACTCATACCGATCATCCACCAAGCTTGCTTCGGAAGTCACCATCAAGGAGAAGGAAGTTGTGCTCACACCAGAGCCAACCAAGCCAAAGAAGGGTGGCATGTTCATCGTTGGCTCCAGCCCATCGGATGCTTCTGGGTCCTACGATGGATCTAGGTATGGCAGTGCACTTTCCAACAGCCTTCGCAGAGTCGCCAGCAGTGGCAGCAAGCGAGCCGCCTTCGTTGATGAAGTCCAAACCCGAACCTTCAAGGAGGAAGAAGAGGATGACTCCATGACCGAAGATGAAGATGATAGTGCCATAGATGAGGATGACTGGGATTCTGTTAGCGAGGATGGCTCTGAAGACGGCGAGGATACTATGTTCTCTCGTATCGAAGAACCCCGACCACAGCTCACTTCAAGGAGGTCCCTCCTTTCTACTCTTCTCCACCAAAATGATCGTGCGGAAGCCCTCGCCCGTGCCGCTGGTGTCCGATCTGCACCTGCGGTGAGGTCCAGGACAGCCTCTCCCAACGGTCCATCGATGCCTCCTTCTCCCTCTCGAGAGGCACCTATTCAGCAACAAATTGTTAACGCCCGGGCTATCCCTATGGTCAAGTCCGCTTCTGCGTTCCCTCAGTCCCCTCGTACCACTCGTCGCAATATGCTTGCCACCGAGTTGACCGAATCATTGCGAAAGCATCTCCTCTGGGAGAGGCAGCAAAAGAACAAGGTTGCCAATGCTGTCCTTCGACGCAGGCATACCGCTTACGACATGCAAAATATGACTGAGTATCCCCAGCAGGACCGTGCTGGATCTTGGAACAACCACTTTGAACATGGTCCTGGTCCTAACGAATACCACCTCGCCGGCTGGTGAATAAAATTGGAAAACATCTACAAATATACCCTTCTCTTGTTTTATACGAACGACCCCTGCCTCTGTCGATCAGACCGTCGGAGCCATCGCTGAATATTCGCTTAATTCATACCTTTTCCTTGGCTTTTTGTTCATATCATGGGTTCCGGGACGGTTCTTTATTTCCTCGTTTACAACGGTTCTCATCGGTATAAGCGGCGCGGCGCATTGGATCATCCACCGATTTTTTCTGTCTCCTTTCACTTCTTGCGCTTGATTGTTTTTATTTGGGGATTTCGGCTACGGCGTAATATGCCTTTCTTCCCTTCGATTCCTTTTGCGAAGTTTTAGCGATAATAACAGTGCTTCACCTTTGGGCATATGGCGTTGAGCGGAACCTGGGTTTGTTTTTTTCTTATCGAAAATGGCGTTGTATATTTTTTTACGCTGCTGCTACTTTTCACGACCTTAAAATTTTCAAAAAGGTATAGCTTTCACGGTCTGTCATTCTTCGTTCTTACGACCTCTATCTACTATTCTCTTCTACTGTATCATATTCTGTCTTCTCTTCCTGCCTTCCTTCAACCATCTGTATAACAGTTCCTTCCAACATGTCACATGCTACGACCAAAAAAAAAAAAAAAAAAAGGCAAAGAGAGAGAACACAAAAGAAGACTCCGAAAGAAAGCATGTATACTTAATTATAGCACTTTTTACTGCCTCAAAATTATTTAGCTAGTTTACAAACAAATTTACACAAAAAGAGAATGAAAATTTTTTCGAAACTCCGAAAACATCACCGTTCCATTCATCCTCGCTTTTCGCACTCGCAATCGACTAGGACATTTCGTGATTGTTACATGTGGCGCTAGTCTCTGCCAAAGCAAGTGTGCTGGCGTTAGCTTTGGTTCACTCTCCTCGTGATATGAGTGACTTTTTTGCCCTTCGACCCTGGCTGTTTCTTTAGCTTTTTGCTCATTGAACCTTACCTCGGAACGAGCACCACAAACCGAACTAGAGAGAAAAATTCGACCTCCAACATTGCCCAACCACTCGTAAGCAAAACAAGAGAAACAAGGCCCCTCAGTTCATCTCCGAATATGGTGTTTAAAGCGTGAAGAAAAGAAATAGTAAGAAATTCGAATAGCAAGGGTTCCTTTGATTTTTTTTTTTTTTTTTGCTGGGATCGTGATTCAGAATTGGCAGATCATTTTCCGCAGACAAGAGAGGAAAAGAAAAGGAAAAAAGGTGAAAAAATAATACCCCACATGTGCAACCGTTTTGAAATAGTTAATAATGCAGAGACGTTAGCGGACGGAGATTCTCCATTTTCAGTTCTCGATTTTCCTTTTTGCCCTGTTGCTTCATCGCTAACATGTGCTTTGAACTCTATCGGATGTCTCTCATCGGGGCATTGATAGAGTTTTCCATGGAGCTAAATAAACACAAACGCACCAGGACGGGACTGGACATTGCCCATCCGTAGAGTTTGAGTTCGCGGCCGATGATACCGTTATAGGAATTCAAATGAAATCGACGAACGGTAATAGAAAAGCTAAAGTCTTAACCTAATCAGCGATCGATTAGTTCACCGTTATTTGCGAGGGGATTGAAAAATTTTCCGTTTCAAAAAAAGCCTAGAGCTTTGGCCTCGAAATTCGAATTGTGTGTGAATGGTATGACCCAAACAACAATGCAAGAGTTTAGCTTTCAAAAGAACCATGCGGCTGCGCCCTGCTTGTGATCAAGCCTTGGGAAAGTGTGGGATTGTGGATTCAAACTTGTTAGGATCACCCTTCAATTGAGAGAGTACTTTTGTCTTGCATTTCAGCTGTGAAGTGCACTGTACCAGAGACGGTTGAGTTGAGACATATGGATCTTCACGGACTATCAGTATTTGCCGCGATGTTGGTATCTGGAGTCATGATGGACGGCAGAAGAGACCACCGTCCTACTGTGGGGATTTTGCGGCTTATACCGTACACAACTTATCATAACAAAGTATGTATCTCTCGACGTTCGGCAATACCGGACCGATTATGTTTGAATCAAGCCCATTTCAATAGTGTACAATTTTGTTGTAGATACGAACATCTCGGGGCCATAAAATTAAAATTTGCAATATTCAATTGCGGCATCAATGCTCACGTATAGGACTATCCAGTACTTGTTGCTGTTGTATTGCGAGCGGCTATAATTTACAACTTTATATTGTAATTGCGAAATAGATGCAACTAGCAACTAACAGAAAACACATGGCACCTTGGGTGGCGTTCTTTGGCTGCTGTTGTCGACTTGTAGGATGACCTGATACCTTTCAATGTCGGTCTAGCGCTTGGTAACGGGTTTGGCATATCAAAAACACCGGTTTTTGGTATCTATCACGAGGAATGTGCCAAATTAAGACTAAGATCGCGATCTAATTATGAAAGCAAAATAGCCCGAAACTGAGCTATAAAATAACGAGTAATCCTAGTAATTCATTTCTTTCCGTTAAAGGTAGGAAATTCCCAATCGGGCTTGATGAGCAGCTTCGGTTTCGGGACGGCCACTGGGTGCAGCGACAGTCCGCAATGCTCCGGCCGCAAAACTTCGGAGTAGACTGGACGGTATTTACTAAAGTAACTAAAATAGTTTTTATGTCTAGCAACGTATTTTTGACTTCCCTTGTTCCCCGCGGTTGCTGGTGATTTAGTGCTGTCTTGGTGCTGTAGTATTTGGTGATTAGTAAGGATCAAAGTGTATGCAAGAAATGTCTAAGTTGACGACGGTGATGGTGTCAATTGGATCCAGCCGATAGATCAACCTAAGATATCAAGGATTTTTCCCGTTGTCGATGAGATAATAGATTATCCTAGCGGCTCGGAATGGTTGGATGCGGGATGCCGTAGACGAGGAACATGCGTTAATGTTAACGTCATACGGTTGGGAATAGTGTGCACTTTATATAAAACTACAACCATGAAAAAAAATGGATTCCAGTTTTTTTTCTATTCACGTTCCTTCGCCTTCCACCCGTCTCCGATAGCTCGCCTAGGCCTCTATTATCCGTAGCATGCCTGTTCTTTTATCATTTCAGGAACTCCGTCGTCAGTTGTCGCCTTGTGGAAAATTTTCATCATCGTCACATGCGGATGTCCCATCCATGAAATAAATGTCCAAACTATGATGCCAAACGGGCGATACACTTCCAGCCTTATTCCAATGGTCAAGCGGCCGGACGAAGGCGGTTGACCTACCTGCGTTTCGTTACATCCTCCATTATTGCCTGCACCGGAAAATGTTGGATCGGAGTTCCCAACGATCGTTTTAGTCATATCGTAGGGTTGGGGGCTGGTAACGGCTCGAATATCTGGGGTGTGCCGGGTGTGTGTGGCAGAGAGAGCTCGAGCTCAAGAGGTCTGTGACAGTGTGGTGTGTGTGCACCGACTGAGTCTTTTTGATATCAGCAATTGATCGTGATACGATCAATTGGTTGCCAACCCTGGAAGTATAGGGCTGGGATAGGGTGTTTATCAGCATGTTTCGCTTGCGAAATGTCTGTAGATAGCAAAAGAGCCAAAATTAACCTCTTAGTCTCGATGAACTTGACAAGGTAGCTTAGAATCATGTTCTGGTTGAATCTTGACGGGTTATCGAGCGCACCCCCCCTAATCATCCTAGTTATTCCCACGTAAAGCCAATGCATGAGGATTATAGAAAATTTCGCCAACTTGCTATTGCAGATATCTATAGCAATCTAGGTTTCCTTGGCGGAGGGTTCCTCTTGAGATCCTGCCCTGGTATCTCGGGGTTTCGTGGCGGGCACACTTTCTTGAGGTGATTCTAGACTTCAGGCTATGCAATCGGCCCATGGAATTGTGACTTCGAGATAATTCCTCGAAACCGCTTTGCCTGCCGTCCCACCCGTTAATTTTCGTAAATTAGGCCGGTCGACGGAAGAAATGTCGGCCCGTACTTTGAGGATGGCGGGAAAGCTTTATATCATGGGTGTCGATTTAAATCAACCGGCCTGGTATAATTCAATCGAATCGTGGCTTGAAGCATCTCCAAGCCGTCAGCCACTTGTCATGAGGTCGACGCGTTCGCCGGATGTTGTGCAGCCAGCGGAAATTGGTGGGAATGCATACATGCTGTGTCGCAACCTCCTGAGGGTCACTAGCTGGTGGAGGAAAAAATCGAGTTGCCACTACCAAAAGTTCCAGGCCACTGATGGGCGCGGACCACAGTATAACTATGCATAGTCACTTTGATAGTTCGGCCTTGCTTGATACTCTAGAATCGATGCGGTTGCGTACCCTGCAGTAGGGGCTACAGACTTTCGGTCCCCGCGGGCCAACTCAACTAATTTGACTCTGCATGGCCAATATCGCCGCGGAGCGCAACGTTCAAGGACCTCCCTTTCAATGCTGCATACACTGAATCGACGGGATACAATGGTACAACTTTTGGTGAGATTTAGTCAAGCGAATCTAAGTTACAGCGATGTATGTACGAATGCTGCACGAGACAAGGGAGTGCGCGTGAGTTCACCAAACTCCTGGCTACCTTACATGGAGCCACCTTGGCTCCCCCTAGAACTCCTCGCGGACTTGCCTTAATCCTTAGGGAATTGCATAATTCGTGCATACATGATAGGTATGTCTGCGATGAGAATATGGGAAGCTTAGCTTCAGAGGGGAAAGACTGATGCATGCAGGAATTTTTCCTTCGATACATTGCATGTTAATATGCTTCGATTCGTTCCTTTTCCCTTGTTGGCGGCTCTGATAGTTAGCCTTAATATCACTTTTGCGAGCTTGCACTTGAGATATTTCTTATGAATAGAAGCGTGATAAATAAGCAGCATCCGAGGGTTCGATGTCATTTATTATGAATATTGGGGTGATGCTTAAACGACTGGTTGTATCGTTGCCATGTCATCAATCACTTGAACTTGAACTAGGTGAGCACGAGAACCGTAATTAGGGAGGCCGAAGGAAAGGAGTAAATGTTTATATTGATGACCACTGGTGTAAGGAAAACTCTACTGGATGTCCATCGAGTCGTGACCAATGATGAAACACCGTACACCGAGGGCAAGGAAATCAAGTTTTTGGCGGCCCGGTGCTGAGGGACCTGGTTTTCGCTTGCGTGATGTTGTGCATCCATGATATCCAGCGATTTCGCGACGGTCTTCGACTATGAGTTATCGAGGCCGATTAAATTGTGACCATGGGCATATGGGGCTGCCCGGGAGGTTGGTGTTTTGAGGATGGACAACTCATCGCTCATGTGCACCATCAGCCCACCTTAACCTTAGATGGTAGACGAAAGGAAGTTGAATGGTTAATCGGTTACAGGAATTCTGCAGTAGTCTGCAGACAATCTGCAAACGTTGTGGAGCAGTTTTGCAATTCCAAAGTGCGTACATGAACCATTACGCAAATACGCAAAATCCAGCGAACGAACCTATTATAATTGAATTTCCACGATGGGGCATCGAGCAGCATCGGGGACCCTTGATCTTGAGCACACCACCTTTTCAAGAAATTCAATGTCGTCTTATTTTAGAGAGTCGGCAAGGTATTTACGGGATATGGAAATTCTCAAAAATAAAATAAAAATAAAAATAAATAAATAAATAAATAAATAAATAAAAAATAATAACATCTGTAATATTAAATCGTGCTTACACAGTGGGTGTACAAAGTTTGGCGAAACAGAAAGTTTGCCTTTGAGGCTTTCCCAAGGCCTTGCGAATTCCAATGGAAACGGATGGTATCGACATGAGGAGTTCCGATTCGATGCAAGCCGGTACTCTCTCGGATACTCCTAATCAATCAACGATATCCCGTGCCGTGCGACAGACCAAATCAGCCAAAGGGCCGTTTCTCGTTTATAATGAGAACTTGACTTGAACCGTTTGAAGCTGCAGATATCCATGGGGGCGAACCCCACGTTAGATTTTGCACTTTTCAATTTACGAGAACAAACGGTTTTTACTATCGGGGCTGCACGTTTTCGGGCGAACCCGTGCCGTTGAAAGTCCCGATGGAAGGATGCACACCGGGAGCTGTCAAAAACAACTACTCAGGCAGGTAAATGTTTTGCCGGGGCTTGGAATACTTTCAAGTAGCTGCTATCTGTGTTCATATGGGTAATTGACGGCAAGGAAGTATTCAGAGATATGCATGCTCCTGACACTAGTAAGTCGACGTGTTTAAGCTCGAACATAGCTTATCTGGGGAGTTTATTCATGTACCCCAAATGGATGTGTAATGGAACTAAACAAACAGGTGGGGAGATAGGTACTTGGATATTGTTGTGGTCTCCCATTGGATGTCGTGGGTACATTCCTAGCTCAGGGCGAGCGAGGCTTGCTTGGTGGCAAAGCACAGATATATGTCGCCTGTCAAGTGACTTCGAAGATCATGCCATACCAGGGAAGTTATTCTGAGCCCATTGCTCTCTGTCCAATCCTCGATGTTCCTTAGGACCCAATGTTTGTGTTTAGCGCTGGCGAGGTAACCTCGTAGTCTTATAGGATCTAGATGCTTCAACCGGATGTGAAGGAATGATCTCCGGATACTTGTCTTAATTTTGAGTTTTCGCACCTTCCCCGCAAAATTCGAATTGGAGATAGATTCTAATGTCAGGTTAATGTTAGCGTGATGCAGAATTTGGAGTCAGCAATCATAGGACCTTAATGTTTGTTCGTGTTGGGAAATCATGACAAGAAATGAATCATTTACATTTGCGGCACTGAGTATTGCCACCCCAATAGTTAACATTCGATATAAAAGCTTCTACGCGAGGCTCTTACGCCAGAATCTATTACAAGCTTCTGTCGATAGGCAATTATCTATCACGAGATCGCAACAACTTTGCTTACTCCAACAAAAGTGCAGTCAGTTGGTCTCCTTTTTGTCGAGCTCCGGACGCAGACCAAAAACCTGGTAGCGAATTGCTTGAAGGTCCAGCGGCTGCAAGCTGACGAAACACTCACATATATCAGTCAATTGACTCCAAATACGACACTGTACTTGGTTCTAGCAGAAGTAAGAAGGTAAGATCGCCTCCAGCTCCTTCCAGCCGGCCGTTTGTACGGCTAAGTACCTCGAAACTCAACATCCCTTCCGACTGCGAATCTGGGGTGTCGAGTCCTGTCGAGATTAAGCTTCACAGGAGTGTCAATGCGAGGCACCTGACAGTGATTCTATTTGCCCCCTTCCAGTCATTTCCACAATCCACACTTGTCCTAGAGCATCGACCTCCAGAGGAAGCTTCAGGAAACAGTGTCAAACAAATTGGACAAAGGGGCTTTTCCATTGGGGTAATAGATCACGATCTTTAGCTTTTTGCGGGGAAGCGGGACGAGAGCTATTTGAGCACGCTAACTAAAGCCATCTTCTTGACACAGACAACAAACAATCTTTTAGTAAACTTAGAGTTCCAACTACTTGCTAGAAACTCCTTTGATCCGTTCTCTACCTAGGCTGAAGCAAAATGGCTGATCCATTGAGAACAGCTGACGAAGATTTTCCTGTGTCTCTTCAGCAGCTTGCCGGTTCTGCTGCTGCAGGGGATGCCAGTGCGGCAACTTCGTCATCGTCGCCACAAACACAAACACAGGCACGTGGGCAAGCACGAGCACCAAAGGCTCCTCGGCCTTGCAAGTTCTATGCTACGAAAGCCGGTAAGTTAAATCCACTTTCCGATTTCCCCTATTTTTATTTCTCCTCGTTTCATTTGCAAAACGGCCAGTTTTTACACTTGTCCTAATTTCAAGTTGACTTTTGGCTATTGCATGGATTCTACCCGATGTTGCAATATGGCACGAGATTCCATTTCCCCGGACTTTGAAAATCTGGGGAAGTAAGCTCTAACGGCCTATTATCGGCAATATGCAAATCTCGGGGACATATGTCATTCCTTCATGCGAATGATTGATTAACATCCTCCCGAGATTAGCCTAGAATCTCATGTTTTGCAATCCATCTTCAAAAATTCGGTTTGAGAGTCAATCGTTTACTTATACAATCAATTTCTATACTCACTACAGGGTGCAGGAATGGGGATGCATGTCCGTTTTCCCATGACCCAGAGCTTCGAAAGGGCACCGGGGACGATCGCTCACCTGCTCAGGCATCAGGGTCCGGGCGAATGGACCCTGCTGGTGATCGACAGCATCAAAATCCCAGCACCGTACGTCATATAGCACGCGGTGCGCCTGGGGCCGATGCATTGGCGACACGCCGTCATTATCCAGTTGTTGATCCCTCCAAGGTAGTGCGCCGGCCTGCGCCAGCCGGTGAAAGTAATCCCGAAGTGCGAAGGAAAAATGAGATCGGTCAGCTTAAGCGTCGATGGGGGGACTCGTTCCAGGAAGTGGATCAGGAACAGGGCGTATATCGACTTGAGCTGAAACAGTCAGAAGATTTTCCATATGATCTAGATACTCTGAGGATTGAACTGTCCGTTCCGCTAGAATACCCTAAGGCAGATGCGGAAGGGCCCTCCATCAAGGTACTGAATGAGGATGTGCCCAAAGGACATCAGTTCAATATCGAACGAGGCTTTTCGAATTTGGCTAGGTCAGCATCGAAGACGACAAGGTTACTCGATCTGATCAATAACTTCGATAAGCGACTTGAAGAGTTCCTGTCATCCGAGAAGGCTGCAACATTCAAAATCGTGCCGAATATAGGAACCGTTTCTCAGGAAGTCGCCAAGGTTGATGCCGACGGTCATCCATCGCAAATACCGGAGCCGACGCCTCAGGTATCACAAGCGCCCCCAAAACCAGAACCGCCGAAGCCAATATATACCGAGGCGCAAAAGGAAGCTGCAACGGCAAGACGAGCGCTAGAGACAAGACAATTGGAAGCGAGACTCCGACAGTCACCCGTGTTCTGGAAAAATTCGATTGGTACGATATACAAAGTGCCTTTGGAACCTAGGATGAAAAACATGCTTCCGGCTGGGCTACTTCTTGTCAACAGCGTTGATCTGAGAGTACCTGAGCTCTATCCGCTCGAGTCTTGCAGAATAGTCTTTGGTCAGAATTTCCCAGAGTCCATTGCAACGAGTATTGAGAATGGCTTCCTCAAGCGAGCGCAAGAGAAACCCGAAGTCTCATTGATGGCACAACTTAACTATCTAGCTCAGAATATGCATAACATGATTGAAACCATACCAGAGAAACCATCACAGAGGCCAAATGTGGAAGCCAAACCCACCCCTAAGGATATACCTGAAGCAGGACCGTCAACTGAAACACCTACATCACCAGCTATTCTTGAGAAACCTCGAATAATCGTTATAGAGAAAACTCGACCACCAGAGTGGGAGCTAGAAGATTCCGAAAGCGATTCAGAGGAAGTATCTGGCTCGGATGAAGAGAAAGAGGAGAGAGATGAGCCCGCGGAGCCAAGTCAGGATCTTCAACATGATTCCGAAGTTGCGGCGCCTGTTTTTGTTTCGTCAATAGAGCGTGGTACTTCGATTTCATTCCCTAATATCAAATTGAAGAACATCGAGCTTTTGGAGCTTAAAACTATCAATTTGACAATGAAATGCACTCGCTGCAAGGCCGTTGCCGACATCAACAATATCAAAGCCAAAGAGAATAAACATAGTCGCCCAAAGCTGCTTGGCTGCGAGAAATGCGCTAGTGTCATCGGAATAGGTTCATCTACCCACCCATCAATTTGCTCTTTAATTCTTAGTACTGTGTTTGTTTCTGACTTATATCTTGTCTTTTGCTTTTCGATAATTATGTCGATATTAGATTTCAGAAGAGAATTCATTCATGAAAATCACACACGTGCTGGATTTCTTGATCTTTCGGGTTGTACTGTTGTAGATTTGCTTCCAAGGTATGCAAGAAAAAACCACAATACCAATGACAGAAGAGCGCATGGGTTCTGTAGGAGAGAAGCCCTGCTATCTCAAAAATTTTGAAACAATCCCATGTGTCCCATGGCGAAATACTGCAGATATGTCCCAAAACCCAAATTCTACATTCGACATTGGCTAAAATTGAAAACTTGCATTGTAGTGAATTTGTACCTACATGCGCAGGCTGCAGCACAACATTGACCAGCGGTATTCAAGGAGTAACCCGATCGCAACCCATGTTTGCGAATTGCAGGTCATGTTTTGCCAAAATGAGTGAGTGCGAACTGGCGAACCTTATTCTAGACTTTGAACGGCTACATATGCTCATGCATATTTAGGTCTTTTTATACCCGAAATCCGGGTTTTGAGGATCTCGGAAAATGATGGTAGGTAGCCATTTTAATCTTTGAGAGGCTGGAACACTCTTTATTTGCGATTTTATGATCGTTTACTTCAAACGTCACATTATCCTCGATAACTTTTATATTGGAGCATATCTTGGGGATGCTAATGATCGCTGTCGTCATATCTTCTAGTCGACCTTGGCGCGGGTGGACGTATACGGCGTCAGGTGAGCCAACACAAAGATCTTGAAAAACGATGCGGCATCTACATTTTGTTAGCCGCCGTTAGAATTAGATGGAGGTTGATGCAAGAGCGATCTATAGAAAGAAAATTTGGGTCTTGTGGCCGGCACTGAATTACCCCTGAAAGGCAAGTTTAGTTGGACCCTTATTTTGTACTTGGAAAGATCGTGCTAAAAGTTTGTACGACTTTAGGGCGATGTGCACATTATCGGTACGTCTTGTGGTTTCCAATCTTCAATCTAGTAAGCTAGAGGTCTAGATCTTAGTTGAAGCTCTAGATCTCTAGTTTTGGGGAGAACGCCTACCCTATTTGGAGATGCTGTCAGGTGGACTAACTTGGGTGCATGCTGGGTTTTTATTGGTGGATGGCAGTAAATCTACTCGATGGTTTCGGTGAGTGTTGATCTTCACACCATCTTTGAAAGTTTCTTGCTGGACAACCAGAGTCGGTGTGTGGCACGGACCACCCAGGAACCAAACTGTCGGGTCCTGACACACCCAATCGGTCGAACTACCATTTTGGATGGAATGGTCCCGGGAATCTTTGATGGAAGAGTCCATAGACATTCCGTGCTTATTTTATAGTTTGATTCCGGCTAACTTTCGAACTATCTGGCTGCAGATTCTCATGGTGAGTTTACCCGAGCCGCCTTCAAAACCGCACACATCGATATTCCATTCTTTTGATATACGACAGGCTGGGGAGAACACCGACCCCACTCTCCGCCATAAGTTATCTTGACTATGGGTGATGCTGCTTGCGTGAACAACATTCTTCGTATCTACCTATTTTCCCGGAAACCATTTTAACCATTTCATAACTGGCTGAGGAAAATTCTAGTTGCAATAAAGTTTTCCCGTGCGACAGGTTAGTTTCCCCCCGGCCACGCCCCCCTGAGTCTCGTGTAGGCTCCCGAGATTATCGATCACCGTGGCCCATATCATCGGGCTTCCCGGGAAGATCCACAACACATAGTGCCGATCATCGATCTCCCATTTAACCGACGGTAAAGAAATGCGGTACTCGGTAGTGTGGCATACATTCCGAGCTGACTGAAGACGTCTGCTCCAAGCCGAGTCTCGGTGTGGGGTTTGTTGCGGCTGCCTTGTTTCTCCCTTCTTGGTCATGCCGCTTGAGGGTTCCTGTACCACAGGAACCGCAAGAAACAGGCTGCAAGCCGCATCAGCTAATGCACCTCAGATTCCAAGCGAAGAAGCCAAATCCTGACTCGATCATCTCAAATTAGATGCCACGATAGTTCTGTGGAACCTCGACACCCGAGTGAACATGCGAATAGAATGGTGAGTGGCTTCTGACTCGATTACGACGTTCACTGCCCCGTGACGGTCCGCGTGCATGCGCATGCGCGTAGAGGAATTATCGTCTTTTAGCCGGCTTCAAGGAGGATTTTCGGACCGCGACATTGTCAAGTCTTACGTCATGAAACTTGCTGTCGTACTTCGTATGAAACTCGGAATTTCATAAGTACCAGGCAGCGGGTTTGACATCGTGAACGGTGTTTTCATTACGTTTTGACATTCTTGTTTGCTTCAAGGCCCGTTATAATGGATCATGCGCTTGCACCGTGAAGACTGACTAGCCTCCATCTAACCGAGGCTAGGCATCTCAACTTTTCGACCGCACACGGGTGTGGGGAAGCGGAAGTATGGGGTAGTAGATTCCCGAATGCTAACGTGTCATTGCGATATGTAGATTTGTGGAGCTTGTTCTCGCGAACAAAATTATCGTCCAGATGACTGTGCCTTCTGCGGTCACTCTTTCGTTTCGAAAAACTCTGGGTTCTGGGAAGGCGGCAAAGGTTAGTCTTCTCCCTTACTAATTTCGAATCCACTCTTTGGAAAGGATGCTCTCCTATTTTCGACCAAATGGTCCCAGAGTGGGCTGGTATCCATGCATACACACGACGTCTTCGTTTTCGTGGTGCAGGAGGGATTTTCTCCTATATCCATGCATCTCAGAACACATGTTTATTGCTGGAATGGGTAATGTGACTGGTAGGGAAGTTTTTAACTAACCATGTTTTGGGATTGTATATAGGGACGAGGGATAAAACGAGGATGAGTAGAAAAGATCCTCGGAAGTACAAACGGGTGAATGCCTGAGCAAGTTTTCCTTTGGACGGGGCATCGTGATCTTGAATTCCGTGATGCCGGAGGCTCTTCGGTTGGCGTCAACAATTACTCGCACCTATTCCTCGTTTTATTTCCGTTTTTGGGACAAGATGTGTGACTGGGATGGTTAATCTAAATTGCGAACCAACGGCTGCGGAACGATTACGAGATATTCCCGCCTATCTTTGGGCTCCTGTCCCTGCCTACCTGTCAGAAAGAAGAGATCGACGACATACCCGGTGTAAAAAACGAGGATTTTTGACCACCTGGCCGGTACTGACGGGGTGGACGGTTCGGAATGTTATCGGAGTTTCGGGGTGGAAGAAGGCAAAAAGCGAATGTAAAATAGCATCAAGCATGAATGACATGGGAGTTTTAATATATCAATAATGGATTCGCTAGGCAATCCCTGGAAACTGGTGATGCTTCGAGAAGGGGAGATAAAAAAGCAAGAGGATGAAAAGGAAAACGCCTCGCTTGAATACAAACCCCTGGTACCGATAGGAATTCTGTCGGGTTCATAAATTAACTGCAGTGCTGTGGCGTGTAGACGTTGATGGAAGGGGGATGCCCCGTTCGGAAAGGATCGTGAGAATTAACCGGGTATTTTAGGTGCGATCACATGGGTAGCTGGTTGGCTAGCTTCTACTAGACAAAGGGGCCTAGAAACCCACTGCCCTGTCCATGTCAAGGCGTCAGATGATGGATATAAAAACTGTGGCCAATTCTTCCGTATAAGTGACCGGAGTCAATACATAGTTAATAAGGGTCTTTTGATTTTATGCGGCGGGGTAAGTCGCACATGCGCATTAATTGGGTCCGAGGAATGGCTGCAACTCTGGAGATTCATTGTGGGGTAGACCCTTGTGATCGCATCTAATAGATCGTATAGGTGTTTTATATTGTATTAGAAAGGATAATGGGGGGGTGCGTGCTATGGGGTGATTGTCGATGCTTTTCTTCGGAGTCACGAAGTGGGTTGAATTTAGCCGGAATCGGGTACCAGTTTTTACGTATTTGGGCAATCTTGACACATATAAAGTATCACAAGGCTGTAAAAAGGCTTATAGTGTTGTGCTTCTCTCCTGATTCAAACACTAAGTTAGATATATTCTTAGGTACATCCACTAGGAACAAGCTGTTTAATTTCAATATACATGAGATTGAATCCAAAGATAACCTATATAGATTCGTCTAGTGTTCGCAATCACGGGAACAGTTTTCCGTCCACCTTCCCCGCAATCTCTAGGAATGCCTTTGCGGTTTCCCCGGAGAGATCCTTGATCACTGATGGGCGACCAGCATCTGCGTCTTGACAGATTGAAGGGTGAAGGGGGATGTTGCCTAGAAGTTCTATACCACGTTTCTGACATTCCCTGTTGACACCGTCTTGTCCGAATATGTGTGTCGAGTGCGAGCAATTTGGACATGTGAATATGCTCATGTTTTGCACCATTCCGAGAATCTTGAACGAAAGCGTTAGAGGGGCGAGTCACCCGGGGAGGCGGGTATCGGGGAGGCATAGAGGGCCAGACTTACGGGGACTTTGACCTTGGAGTACATATCAATACCCTTGATGGCGTCTATTAACGCGATGTCCTGTGGGGTGGAAATTATGACGGCGCCTATTATACGCAGACAACAGTTATAGCGCTGATGACAAGTGAGGCTGAAAATTTTCGACAGAGTCTCTTACCATCTAGTTCGACTTGTTGGGTGATGGTGAGTTGTGTATCACCAGTTCCCGGTGGCAAGTCCAAAACTAGGACGTCTAGCTCACTCCACTCGACCTCGTGCAGGAGCTGCTGTAGGGCTTTCATGACCATGAGACCGCGCCATACTACAGCGTTCTCGGGGTCAACAAGATAGCCCATAGACATAGATTGTAATCCATAGTTTGATAGTGGAATGAGTTGATTCTCTAGTTCATGCATATGTGTTAATCACAATCCCACTAAGCTCAAGGTATATTTGAACGACAGGCGTACTTTCACTCAGCCGAGGTTCTCCTGAGAGATTGAGCAGCCTTGGGATAGAAGGCCCAAATATGTCTGTGTCGAGAATACCAGTCCGCCGACCAAGGCTGGAAAGCCCAAGAGCAAGGTTGACTATGAATGAGGATTCTGATGAGCGGATTTCATGACAAAGTATGATCAAAGATACGGAGCAGTACCTGCGACAGTAGACTTCCCCACACCCCCCTTCGCGGAGGATACTGCTATGACTTTGTTCACATTCTTAATCTTTTGCTTCTGGGGCAGCCCGCGCTGCATCCGCGGGATTTGTGGAGGCGCCCCGGACCGTGGGAGTCCCTGGATTTCGTATTGGAATAAGCCTATGCCCGACAGTTTGAGGACTTATACTATGCAGTCGTACCAATGGGTTTTCATGCCATAGCTGCCTTGCGGTGTGAAAGGCTCGCCGATACATGCTGACGGCATTCCAGTTGCATTGAAGTTGTGGTGAAAGTCAAATTAGGAATCCAAATTTGTGTTGTTTGTGGTTTTATTGGACAAGCTTTTTTCGGCCGACAGCTTTTTTAAGGAACCTCCAAAAAAATTTCCAAAAAAAAACTTCAACGGTTCCTTTTCGACTTTCAGACTCGAAATAAGATATCACATCCGCGAATTTTATCCGACCGTATCAAAAAGATGCCTTCGCGGTCGCTATCACTCGCCGAACAGATTGCGCAACTGTCAAACCCGGCGCCAGCAGGTATGGTATCCTTAAACGCTGATATTCAAGATGCGATATAAGGCACTAACAAAATCCTTACAGAATTCGACCCAGAATCGGTACGAGACCCATACGCCTCCGACAACGATGATGGCTCAGATGCTGCCAGCGAAGCGGATTCCAATGCAGGAAGGGAACATTACGTCGAAGTAGGAAAAAGTAAACTTCGTAAGGACCAGGATTTACATCTACACCCGAAATACAATGGGGCGACGATAAGTCGGGACGACCTATACGGAGATGGAGGATCGGACAATGACGACGAAGAGAGCGAAGAGAGTGGTGTGGAAGAAGGAGATGATGATGAAGATTCCGACATAAGCGAGGGGGGTGATCATGATTCTGAGGATGGTGGGGTTAGGTTATCTGTTTCGCCTGCGTCGAAGGGGGGGAAAGTCGGAAAGCCGAGGCAGACTATGATATCGGGTTATGATGATGGTAGTGATGGGGAGGATATGGAAGATATGAGGTCGGATGAGGATATGGATGACGATGACGATGACGATGAGGACGACGACGAAGACGACGATGAAGATGAAGATATGGACGATGATGACGATGATGACGAAGACGCCCGGAAATCCCAAAGAGATGAGCTTCGGAGTATGATGGCCCAAGAAAAAAGTAGGTCCGAATTCTCTGACTTAGGGTGAGCACAGAAACTAACCGATACGAAGGAATGTCGTGGCCAACTTGTCGCAGTCCGCGAAAGCTGACGCAGAGAAAGGTTTGGCTGTGCGAGGCCAAAGGGTAAGAGCAATCGAACGAAAGGAATGAGTATCCGAGACTAACGTCAAGTAGGCTTTCTTCGACGAGTGCCTTAAATCTCGAATGCAAATAAAGAATGCTTTGATATCTGTCAACTCTCTTCCCAACGAACCACTAGATTCCTCCGATGATACCGTCCGAGCAGCTGAAGATGCGGCAATTGCTCTCTGGAATACGATATCGCAATTACGACACGATCTCGTCAAGTCCCGAGACGGAAGTGATTCGAAAAAGACATTGAACAAGAGGAAACATGAGGATATAACTCGGGATACCAGCTTGGACCAGGTTTGGGGAGCCATGAAGAAGATGGAATCGGACAGTGCAGTATATCGAACTTCAACCTTAGAGAAATGGTCAACAAGAGTACAAGCCTCAGCAAACATCGTCCCGATGGCGAAGAAGCTCAACCAATCTACAAAGGTGCAGACAATATCTTCTCAACTACGAGAGCATCTTGTGGATGTTTCTGGGGAAGTAGCCAAGTGCAAGGTGCCCCAGGAGTCGGCACCAGTACAGAAGGCTCAGAAGATCGACGAGGATTCGAGTATTTACGATGATACGGACTTCTATAAGCGACTGCTATTGGTACTACTGGAACAAAGAGGCAACAGTGCTACTAATGGAGGGGTTATCCAACTTGCCCCTGCTGATCTTCAGGAACTTAAGGTCAAGAAGAAACGAGCTAATGTGGACACAAAGGCTTCGAAGGGGAGGAAGTTAAGATATCATGTTCATGAGAAACTTCAGAACTTCATGATGCCGGATGATTCGCTGGCATGGCATGGTCAACAGATAGAGTAAGTTTTAGGCCTCCGAGTTACATCTAAAAATTCTTTAAATAACGAGCTAATGACGACAATTTAGTGAATTATTTTCTAGTTTAATGGGCCAAAGGAGACGAATGCTTGATGAGCAGTCTGAGGACGAAGAGGACGATGGCATGGTTCCAGTGTCGCAACTCTTCAGGAATGTTGCAGTGGCTTGATGGCTGGTTTTGTAATGTATATCAATGTATTGTATAACTATGATCGATCTTGGAGTGTAAGAATATATATAGTGTATACCATATAGAGGCCTTTATATTGAAGGTCTAATATTATAGCTAGCGGACCACCAATCTCAAATTCATATCTTAGATGTCACCTTATAATTTGCCCTAGCCTCGAGCACTAGGATAAACACTAGTCAATTCAATTCATCGCTTTTTGTGATACTTCATACGCAAATATTGTTCGTGAAACTACTTAATGATATATCGAGGGGCGTCGGGCGCTTGAAGTCTGTTAGGCAAGGTTGTGTTGGAAGTTTGTTACCATTCTCGCATAAAATTTCAGTATGTCGAGCTCGAGGACTCCAAATTACAACAAAGGTCAAGACGCCAACTCCATTCAGATATCACTAAAATGCACGCTCGAAACAGGGTCGCATGGGCTGTCCGGAGAGCGCTGAGGAGTGCAGATGCCGCGATATGCCCTAGGTCGGGTAGACCGTATCCTGCACCGATTGCATCGGCCACCCGTCGGTCATATGCGACAGAAGCCGCACAACAGAACTATCGGCTTGTTATTGGGCAACCGACGCCGGAAACACATCCGCATCTTCTCAAGCCGGGGGAGTGTAAGTAATTTAGCGATATTTAAACGATTATATGAGAATCCGTTGGGGATTAATGTTGTAACTCTTTTTTTCTTAGTAACTAGAGGAATTCAAGGTAGTGAATATCTTGAGCGAAGAAGAAAACTTGCAGAGTCTCTACCAGACGGCGGTGTTGCGATCTTTCAGGCTGCTTCACTGAAGTATCGGTCTGGGCCGGTGTTCTATGAGTTTCATCAGGATCCGGATTTCTTCTACCTGACAGGTTGGTCATCGAATTTGGATTTTTTATTTATTTTTTATGTAGGATTGGTGTCTAAACCTTTTGCTATAGGATTTTTGGAACCGGACGCTGTTGGGGTTGTAGGTACTTTTTTTTGGACGAAATATAGCATCCAATGCAAAGGAAATTTCGAACTGACATGGATATAGAAAAAACGGGACCCAATGGAGAACATATCTTTCATTTTTTCGTGAGACCAAAGGACGAACATTCTGAAGCCTGGGAAGGTCCAAGATCAGGTATCGAAGGGGCGTATGAAGTCTTCGGCGCTGACAATGTAAGATAACCTTTTTCATGCTGGTAAATATCATTATGAATGCATGTCACTCAAGAAAATTCTTAGGCTGGAGATTTTGAGCATTTCCAAAGCCATCTAGAGCCAATCATTAGGAGGGCAGAGGTGGTATTTACGGACATATCCGCCAAACAGGACGGTCTCAAGCAGACGCTGGTTGGTCTTCTGGCGAAATTTAAAGGAGAAATCCAGCCCATTGAGAAGCCCCAACCGCTCAAACCTAGGATTCATCTCTTACGGTCGTTCAAGAGCTTCGCTGAAATTACAAACATGCGAAGTGCTGGAAGGATCTCGGGACGAGCGTTCAACGAGGCGATGGAAAGACGGTGGAAGAGCGAGTCGGACCTTTGGGCGTTCTTGGAGTATCAGTTTAGGATGGGAGGGTGTGAGAAGTCGGCGTATGTTCCCGTGGTTGGAGGTGGTGATAATGCTTTGAAGATCCACTACACTCGGAATGATAAGCTATTGAAGGACGGTGATTTCGTCTTGGTGGATGCCGGCGGGGTAAGCATATCTAATTGTTTGAAGTTTTAAATGACATGCTGATATTTTTAGTCCTATGGCGGATATGTTACGGATATAACAAGAACGTGGCCCGTCAATGGCAAATTCACAGACCCACAAAAGGACCTTTACGAAGTTGTTCTCGGCGTGCAGAGGAAATGCGTCGGTCTTTGTCGAGAAGATGCAAAGATGTCACTTGATGAGTTACATGGGATCGCAGAGGAAGAACTCATGGTTGGGTTGAGGTCGCTTGGGTTTAATATTAGCCTTAGGGTATGTTCCTCCGTTATCTTCGGATCGATTGATATCATATCCTGACACCAGGGCGATAGGACTTGACGAGGACTTTATTTCCTCATCATCTGGGCCATTACGTGGGGATAGATGTTCACGACGTTGGCTCCTACGGTAGAGCCATAAAGCTGAAGACTGGCCAGTGCGTTACAATTGAACCGTATGTTCCCCCCTAGGTTTTATCTCATTCTATTCTAAACTAATAGGGAATATAGAGGCATATATGTTCCGAGGGATAACAAATACCCCCTCCACTTCCAGGGTATGGGTATACGAATTGAGGACAGTGTTTGTGTGGACGAAACCAGTCCAGTGATTCTTTCGGTGAATGCCGCCAAAGAAGTCGCCGACATAGAAGCACTGGCAGCTGAAGAGTAACGCTTTCTGCCAAGCTTAATTTTTTCATTATTCATGATATCAATTGATACTACTCTCATAATTCGTTGTGCGTATGCATGCATGTATCATATATTAAAGAACAGAGCTCGAGTCAGTGGCTTTGTCAGCCTTGCGGCATTACCATTTGATTGTTACTCAGAGCGCTAGCGACTTGTGCTGAGTCAATGCAATCCGGACTGCCGCTTTTGTATATAAAGGGTCTCTACAACCTCGAAATACTCCTAGTTACTCCTTATAATCACCTATCATACGATGAATTCCAAACCTTCACAAGTTACTAAATCGATCGTTATAAAAAAAATTAGGTTTATAGAATGTGGCGCGTTATTTTTGTCCTGAGATCGAATCCTTAAAATAAAATAACGCAGCCTTGTCCGCACTTTTCCCCTCAACCATCACCAACTCCACACACTTCTGCACCCACATCCACCCCACACCAGTATCAAAATAAGTAACCTTTCTGCGACGTGATGACCAAGTCCAAACGCATATACACCAATGAGTACAAGCCAAGCATCGAGCGACCCTACGGGCCAGCTTCTGGTGGGCAAATACCTTCCCTAACCCGCACGCACACGAGCTTTAAAAATCCTTAAGGAAGCGTAGGGAAGAACCCCGCTAACAGCCTCGTCTGGCCAAATCGTATAGAAAGAATATTGCCCACCGCTAGACAGCGCCACTGTTCTGGCAATTTTACTTGATTACGACAACGTCGAAGACGCCCGCACCGTTTTGGATACTCTCAAGGCCGAAACCATAGTAGATGAGGCTGACGGAGCCGATCTGTCGGACTTCACCCAGAATGTCTTTACCGACGAGGACACCAACACTACGCTTACCAGCACCAGTAAAAGCGAGAAAGGCGGTGGTGGTGGTGATCGGGAGACAACGGCTGATGATCTAGTGTACCCGTTAACTGTGATGTTCCCATCGATCGCAGTGTTTACATTACGCCATACGCTTCGGAAATGTGGTGGTGATGTTGACCGTGCTATTGACGAGTTACTCAACGTTGGGTTTTTGGACGGTGAAGGGGAAGGGTTGAAGGGTGTTGATGCTTTTTCGGAAGATTCTATGCATCAGAGTGGTAGGCGTAGGGGGAAGAAGAAGGTTAATCGTCTATCTCAAGTTGGGAATATATTGGAGGAGCTTGATGCCGCCGGTGGAGGTTCCGCACCGTCGAAGTGGGAACAAATGGAGACGGAGGTTACCTTTTTGGCTACGAAACTTAATGTTTCTCCTCAGGTTGCTAAATCGACGTACCATAAGCATGGGAGTCTGTCAGGCACATTGGCTGCACTGATCGAATGTCATGGAGATGGGGATACGATTCCCGAGGACGCATCGCATCTTGAAACTATTAGCTCCATCATGGTAAAGCACCCAAGGTTGCTGCAGTCTCATGTCGTTGGACTGGTTAAGATGTGCAAAGACGACATTCCAAGCGCATTTAAACTCGCAGAGCTACTGAACAGAAGACAGCTTCACAAACTTACCGTGGAAACTACTCCTCGAACCCCGAATCCGAAGAGTCCAACATCTCCAACAGCCGTATCCTCTTCGAATTCCTGGACTATCGTAGGCAGTCCTCGAAAGACTCCAACTTCGCCGAGGAGCCCTACGTCCCCACGAATGTCCTATCGAACTGCAGCCCTCGCCGCTAACGACCACGCTGCAGCCCGGAACGAAGCCTATAACAAGGCTTCAGCTGCGTATCGTCGCTCTAAAAGTGATCACCTCATGGGCGCTGTTGCTACTTATTATGCCGAGGAGGGCAAAAATCACGGAACCCGGTTGAGGGCGTATAGCGATATGGCCGCTGAAGCTTTGGTTGACGAAAACTCTACTGAGTACACGCTTGACCTACATGGAGTGACCGTTCAGCAGGCTCTGAAGATCACGAATGAAAGAGTCACTAGCTGGTGGGTTAAAACCAATAGCAATGATAGTAGGGTTGTGATTCCCTTTAACATTATTACTGGTATTGGGACTCATAGTAAGGGCGGGCAGTCGAGACTTGGCCCTGCTGTGTCCAAGATGCTGATTAAAGACAATTGGAAAATCCAGGTTCGGCCTGGAAGCATCACGGTTCTAGGCGTTCAGAGAAAGTAAGACAGGGTAAAAGAGGTGGGTATCATATCTGTAAATTTTTTTTCTTCTTATTTTGTTCTTCGAGCGGACTAGATTGGGGTTTTTTTTTTTAAGATCCATATTCTTGATGCATGTACATTTCCAAGTCTGTTATTTTCAGGGTGCACGGGAGGTTTTAAATGGAGTACCCAAGTTTGGTCTTTTATGTTGATCCAAAATCATGTGCCTCCTTCTAAAGACCGGAGCTGAGCTGCATAAGGTCGCGGTCTATCAGATTCCAGTCTCTCGCATCCATCCTGTTCTTCCCTTCGACGGTGTAGTGTTTGAAGCATGCCCACTCTCCCGGACTGATTTGTATAGCCACACTCCCAGGTTCCTTTTTGTCCTTCTTCCCGGTCTGTGGCGAAATATATGGAAGATAAAGCCATTGTGTCGCTATCGTTGCACCTTTCAAGTGTGTTTTGTACTCATCCGGAGTCGGGAGGCGGAAAGGTCCCATAGTCATTCTAGAGGGGCGTTTGAGCTTCTTCTGGGGGTTGCGTTTGAGCTTTTGCCTGAAGCAGAATAAATGGTCAAAGACCAGGCTTCGTAGGAATACCTCCCTCCCTGTCATGTTTCCGAAATTAATCCTCGAGTCTTCAGTTGTTAAAAGCGGCGCATGTTTTCGTGGCTCGCCCGTTTTTATTTCGGGGAGTCTTTGTTGAACCACGTGGTCGTAGTATTGGTTTTTTATTACATCGGCGAGGAGGGTTGCTCCTATATCACCGAGTTTGGATTCGAGTATTCGATAGGGTGAATTTGGATCCGTGATCGGTGGTGGAAAGGTTGTGGTGTCGATTTCGATATTGACGGGGTCGCTTTTGGCGATTATCCTGCCTGCGTCGAATTTTTGGGGGTGGAGGGTTTGGACTACTACCCCTGTGGTCCTGTCGTCGTTGATAATGGCATGCTGGATTGGTGATGCGCCCCAGTATCTGGGATAACTTTAGTATCTAAAAAAAACGTTCGATAAAACTGAGATGAAGAATTACTTTGGTAAGAACGACGGATGTACGTTCAGCCCTCCGAATCTTGCATATTCAAGAATACGACTGGGGATGAACAGTCCGAATGATACTGCAATGATCAAGTCTACGGCACGGGGTGGCTCCCAAGTAAGTTAGCTTGATACTCTAAAAAAAAAAAAAAAAAAGAACAGGACGAGTGATCAAACGTACCTCCCAATCGTTGAATTGTTCTTCATCTAGAGAGAATATGTTTAGAGATTTGCTATCAGCGAAACCCCTGATCGGATCTAAAACGCCGGGAACGATTAGTATATAAACATATACAAAGATGAGATATATTTTCATGAATTTCTTCTTCGTCTGAATTGAAAGAATCACATACTCGGCCTCTGACCCTTCAATCCTCTCCCACTGGGCTTTTCATGCTTAACAACAACGTCGATGGACTCGATACTCGAGTCCTCCGTAGACTCTTTGATCGCCTGAAGCGCCTTTAGAGACCTCAAGCTGAAATCGTCGGAACCACAGAATAGTATCTTGATCCCTGCATTGAATCTACTCGTGTGAAAACTCCGTGAGAGGATTGGACGACACGACGACCTAAGATACGCCGGTCGAAAAACGAGCCTAGGGAGGGTCATGATGCATATGGTAAACGTCCGCGTGGCGGGGGTTGGTAACCGGTGTGTTGAATGGTGTTGGAATTCAAATCTGTGCAGTTCGGGTTGACTGGGCATTTACTGAACCGGGATTATTGGGCGCGAAACTGGAAGTTTATAGAATACGTATATTCGGGATTCCGAAGCACATAGAAGGCTCTTGAAGATTTCTTTCTTTATAGATATTACAAAGTGTAGGGCTTAGTTATATATATCGTTATATCCATTCTACGCCGAACCAATTCGCATTCTATGGAAACATCTCTATGACTTGATACTCTTGAATCAATGAACGAACCCGATTGCCAAACTCCCCCAATGTTATCGCTAAAAACGCAGATGGACCAATGCTCCAAAGGCACAATTTAAGATAATAAGAAGAAAGGCTAAGAGTCTGAATCTGAGTCGTATCCCACTAGTCCAAGTCCAGACCCTTTAACGTCGTCCTGCAGTACACCGACTGGATCTCCTTGATTTTCAGTCACTTCCTCGTTTCCAACTGTGGCTATATCTTGATCTGACACCTGAGGCCGTGGTCGTTTTCGCTTCAGCCATATTCCCACGTCCGCGCTGTCCTGCTCTTTCCTTGAAGGATCGAATGTGTCCTGTAAAAACGGATCCATCTTCTGCCTAGTCGACCTTCTCAAGTCCCGTTGCAACCGTTCCTTGCTCTGCTTCATTGCGATATCTTTCTTCAACATCGGTTTTCCATCCCGTCTTATCGTTTTTTCGACGACTTTCTCCGCCTCTCCAAAGAGTGGCCGCGAGTGTGCTTCATCAACGGCCTTCTCATACTGCCCATCCGAGAAATCCACCAGCTTTGCGAGTCGTATATCTTCATCCATCTCCGGAAGTAGGGTAATCGCCAGACTGTGTTTATCCCTGATAGCCTCCGTCTCCTTCTCAACCTCCTTCCTCGCCTTTTTCTCCTCCCTAAATATCTTCCTAACCTTTTGCGAGTGTGTATACGGATCCTCCCACAACCTATCCGATAGCCTGGATAACTCATCTAGCCTCTTCGCATGTTGTGATTTCTCCGCGTTATCTGTCGCTTTTTGTTCCAATTTCGCAAATGGATTTTCCAGTCTCTCCAGCTCTTCGGGGTCTTTAATCTTGATCACCCCTTCCCTATCCGGATCCGGTTCGCTCTGCCTTTTCCCACCTTCAACAACCTTATAAGTCGTATTTTTTGGGTCCGTGTGAATCTCAATCCAACCGTTACAAACACTATGTTTCACCCGGAAACTAAATATCGGGGTCGTATAATAGTTCCCAATCTTTTTCTTTTCGGCATTGAAACGGACGCCCTGGGCGATATGGTTGTTACAGTGGGAACACCAGATGTTGAAGGGAGTTTCGAATCGGACGGTTAGGGTTCCCTGGGATGATAGTTTCGAGGCACGGTTTCCGAGAGCGTGGGATTTACCGGCTTGTTTGTTCCAGTTGATTTTGGAAGGGTCCCAGTCCGGTGGGAGGTATCTGTGGAGGTGGAAGGTATGGTGGGGTTAGTATATGTGATACTGCTACGGCTGGTGAGCCGAAAGTTTCTTGGGATGGGAAGGGGGATGGCCAAAGGACCGACCATGATCATGAAAGTACCTGCCCATGTTGAAGCCCTGCATGGTGACGAGCTTGGGGAGCTAGGTATGCCCTAGCTAGCGATTAGGTAAGAAGAGAGTTCGGTAGATAAAGCGCAAGGCTGACGTTGGCTATCGTCGCGGACGTGTCGTTATGATGGGGTCGCAAGAGCCACAGTTTGCAAGGTTGTATGCGATTTGGATGGATTTAGCTTTCAGCCTTGTTTCTTGGAGGAACATTGGCAACGCATATAAAGAACCACACTTGAGCCTCTCCCCATATGTATATAACCCCTCAGCTCGAAGTCCTGTCGACTCGATTTTTGACGATTCGGTCTTTCCTTTCTACAATAATCGGTACTTCTAGTAAAGTCAAATATAAATACCAAATAACCTTCAACCCCCCATTCCCTTTCATAACAATCCACAAGAGTGTCATCCTGCGCAACATGCATTACGAATGGATCGGCGGGTGCGTAGCTTCGACGTACCGCGATCACTATGTCGCCGGACGCGACAAACTCGCGGATTATGCGTTTAACGGCAGGTTCGATCAAGCGCTTGAGTGTATCGAGGATGGGAATATTCCCAACAGTTGGAGGTTGAGGAGTAAGCATTTCTTGTATACATTCGTATTTAAAATCTATCGCTAACAACGATCTATAGAACCCGAAGACACCAGACCCCCATCCGGCTGGACAACCCTTCACCAAGCTGCAATGTTATCTACTTCTACCGTTTCACATATTGAAAGACTTGTATCCCTCGGAGCTTATAGAAATCTTCGGACAATGGATACGAATGAGACGGCGTATGATATTGCGAAGAAGCATCATAGATCCAGAGAAATATTGGATGCGTTGAAGCCGCATTACGAACGCCGGTTGGATGAACAGACGATTAAGAATCTTCAGAAAGGATTGGATGAGGTTGTTATGAGTCGGGTGGCGTCGTTGGTACGATTGTACCCTTTTTCTTCTTTCGTTTTAGAAAATGTTTTAGAAAGCTGACAGTTGTGTGATTAGATCGAGGAACATAGGTTCCGAATCCCCACCATCGAGGTTCTTCTTGAATTGCCAGGTCTTAGTATTTGGTGTCCTATCCCTGGGTTCTATGGGGTAAGCTATTATATTTCAGCAGTTAGTATCGATTCATTGTCACTAATTTAGAAATATTAATTAGGGATTCAATATCGAACTGCGAGAAGATAACACCATTGAAACAGAAAGCTCCTGTCGAGTCGCAGGCGGTTCCGAGCAGACACACGTTATCCAGCCGGACGGAACGTGGAAAATTACCGCGTCGGGTTACTAAAGATTCGAAGGGTTTATGCGGAACCATTCTTAAGAAAAACCACCGGATAAACCGGTCTGATTTCGTTCTGTCATCAAGAGGAGATATGTAGAATCTTGTCTCGTCCCTAGCGTAAGTTCCCATATAAGATACATGAAAGCTGTGTTTGTTAAAAAAAAAAAAAGAGTTCCGTCCTAAGCTCCCGTTAACGCCCGATAGTGAGAAATACTAGTACTGTAAAATAAATCGAAGAGGGAAGAAAGGTCCAGGGAAGTGTCCGATAAAAAAGATCGCAAGGAGGTGGGTTTATTTATCTTTCTTCGGACGCTTCGAAGACCTTGATACATCGCTGAGAACGCTGGCACTGCGTTTCGACCGATCACCTCCCATAGCCTCCTGGGCTTTAAAAATCCTAGTCTCCTGTTCGACCTTCTCAAGTTGCTTCCTGATATCCATCAACGCAGCGATTTCCTTCGCAAGAATCTCGTATTTTGCGCAAGTCTTTGATGTAGGCATTGATAATATTTGTGGAATGTTGAGCTCGGCCATGATAGCCGGACTCTTGTTAATAAAAGAGTTAGCTTTGGGCAAGTTCATCTTCATGGTTCGGAAGAACACGCCAGGTTGAAGTTTCTCATGATGCGAAAGGTTATACTGTGCCTCTTCGGCTTTGGAGAGCTGTTTGATGTTACTCTTGTTCTTATCTTTGAGTGGCGTCGGGGCCGAGGCACTTGCTGTTGACTCGTTTCGCTGATGTCCGTGTGCCCTGGCCGGCTCGGCGATACTACCCTGTCGCGAGATGGCCGGGCTAGCAGCGGAAGCCGTCGGTGGAGCCTTGGCGGTTTCTTCCTTTTCGGCGGGTTGTCCCGGTGGTGCGACGATGGACTTCCTCTTCTTGTTTCGGTCGGAATTCAAGATATTCTGGGCGAGGGTGGCGAGACCCTGCGATCCTTGGTATGCTGCGATCGAACCGGTAGATTGTGGGTAATCCAGCCTGTTGAATAACTCCTCTCTCTCCTCGAGTAGTTGTTGGTGGCTGTCGTGTATCCTCCTCAACTCGGCGATTAAATGCTGTTCGTGCTCGACCTCCGCAGGCGTTCTGTAAAGCTGCATCTGAACGATTCTCTTCCTTTCCACTTCTTGCTCCTTGTTGTAATGCATGGCACTATACAAAGCACTTTCCTCCGCCGACATCATGGTGACGGGAGTCCTCATTTCCATCACATTCCTGCAAACCGAGTAGTACCTTGCCTTCAAATCCTCCATCGTCCTATCCTTCCCTTCGAATTCGTACCGGTCCGCTATAACAACCCATCTGAGATCGTATTCCTTTATCAATTTGAACAAATAATCCGTCTCCTGTCTCGACCAGTCGTCATCCTTCAAAACAGCATCATACTCCGCGTCCGAGTATTCCAAAACATTGATCTTAATATTAAACTTCGCAAACTGATAATCCAGGGGCAACGTTTGCTGGCCGGCCCCTTCCTGTTCTCCATCAGTACCACCGCTAGCCTCCTGCAAAGAACTCTGCCTAACCCAATGTTTCAACTCCAAATCATCCTTTCGTGCCGGATTCTTGAACGTCTGTTCTCGCCAGGGTGCGACGGATCCCAGGAATTTCGGTTTATCTTTGAATCTATGTTCGACGACGGCGACGGGAGGGGCGTTTTCGCCGAGAAGCGCGTATAGTTCACGGGTTATACCATCGGGACGTTTTTCGACGGTTCGTTGTTTTTTGAGGGGTGGTTGGCGTGGTTCGAGTGCTCCCGGGTCGATGCCGAGGACATCGCGGACGTCGGTTACGGTTCCGCTCATCGCTGGTATAAAGTAGTCTCCCTTATCCGAAAGGGTTGGTAATAGGTGTCGGATGGGGAGAAGGGCGAGACGGTTGTGATGGTTGTTGATGGTTGATTGAGGGAACGCTTTCGAGCTTCTGGGTTCGCTAATTTAAGGTCTTGGCGTGGCCGGCAGCCCAGAAAAATTTCGACAGGCTCCGCTTAGCTTCGAATTCATATGCACAGCGCCCTCTGCAAAAAAACCTACCTCCAACCTTCAACCGCCAAAACAATCTACACAATAGTCTCAAGACCGGTCTGTACACTAAAAACATGGGTCGCGAACTTCAAAAGAAAAAGAACCGCTCGTCGATTAACAAAGTCACACGGCGGAAACAGAACGTACGTAAACGACCGAACATCACAGGTAGTAAACTGGTCGCGGATTCGTGGGACAAGAACCAGACACTGGCGCAAAAGTATGGATCCCGCCCTTCCCGATATTCGATTCCTAGGGGACTGACAATCTTTTTATAGCTATGCCCGTCTCGGCCTAACACATCGTCTCAAGACCGCCACCGGCGGAAAAGAACAACATCCCTCAAAAGTCAAAGAATCCAAACCCGCCAAATCGAGTGCGCTGGGCCATCAAGAAGCACGAATCACAAGAGGCGAAGATGGGTCTATACTAAAAGTCGAATACTCAAAGAATCTACTGTATGATACATTGGACGGCAATGATAACGACGAGGAGGAAACTACCGATACCCCATCGGCTTTAGAAACCGAAACAGACCTAGTACGCGCACTGAAGCACAGGGCAACATTGGGAGTAAAGAAGGAGAGAGTACAGAGTGATCGAGAATCCGATTGGGTAGAGCGACTGGTGGCGAAGCATGGCGACGACTATCAGGCGATGTTTTGGGATAAGGAGCTGAATATCCGACAACAGAGTATCGGGGACATCAAGAGAAGGATTAAGAAGTGGCAGGCTAGTCAGAAGGCATAAATACCAACTCGCTTTTGAATGTACGGTTGGGGAGGGAGGGGAACTAGCGGTGTAAGATATCGATGTATAGGAACGGCGTTACCGGGGTTCTTTTTGGCGGCAGGGAAATCAAAAGTCGAATTTCTGGAAAAGATTTTTTCAAGTGCATATCAAAGCAATTGAGATGAAATTTTATCAAAAAAGAAAGATTGCAAACTACTCGGGTGCCCGTCTGGATTCACGATTCACCATGATCCAAACAATCATTGAGTCCTTCGATGCACCACCCATGCTTAAGAGTCGCCATTGATGACTCCACCACCCTTGCCTGCTGCCATAGATTTCGTACTACCGTTATTTCCACAAAATTTTAACCCCAAGCAAGTCCCAGCGTTTATCAAGCTCTCCTCCAAAAACCACCTCCAGTCGTAACGCATCATCATCACCATCATCACATCCGTTCTCCCATTGCACCCAACGAACGACCTTTCTCCTCCAACAGCGGCGATCCCGAAATATCCGCCTTGATAAGTTTGTCCCCTTGGGATAGCAGTAACCACACCGATACTCCCACTTGCCTCCTTCTTCCGCGGGGGCGACGAAACGAAGGCTTCCATATAGGATCTGTAAAGGTCTACGGGGAGGAGTAGGCTCGGTTCCATCTACAGTTACTGGTATACATTTGTTACTTCTAAACTGCTCGCTGGTGCAGATTATCGCTCCCCATAAAGTGCAGATTATCTGTTCTCTGTGAGGAAGGAGGGGATACGAGTGCGTAGTTCGATAGCGAGTCACATAATCGAGGTCATCTTGATAGTACTGGAAGTGTTGGTCTAGAAATATTTAAATGAAGTCCACAGCTGGTTACGAGACCGAGCCTATAGATCTATCAGTACCTGTGTGCGGAGCGTGCTGGTTGGATGTTGGATTTTGAGAGCCGGGCTGAGGGAGACTGGTCCGGAGCTGTAGGGTCAAAACGATGGAGACCGAGGATTTCAAGAGGTCTAGTAGTTCGATGGGAAGCCTGGGAGGGGGGAAGGGATTGCTGGAGATAAACCTGGAGGTTGACTTTGGAGCCTGGGTACGAGACTAACCGGAGCTATATCAAAGTTCTGGAACAAACAAGTCCAAGTCGACCATGTATGCAAGTATTCATTATATCTGTATCGTAAATAATAACGTCTCATCTGCGCCAAAATATCAACCATCTTCAAGAAATAAAAAAGCATGGTACATCGTCGACCTCGTTTTCATATCTTTCAAAAGAATGAACCATGCAAGAATAAAAACAGAATATGGGCACACACGTGCATACACAATTGCTCCCGTCCCAGAGTAAGAAAAAAGAAAAAGAAATATTCGCAATGCAAAGATCTGTATATACTCCAGCTGATACAATACCATACCATATGATTAACCCATATAATTACTCCGAGCAGATTTATACTCAGGACTCTTCTCTGCACGATTTCCACAGCATAGTCACCTATGTTATGGCTACCTCCTAGCCGTATTATCCCCATCGAAATCCGGATCATATTCTTCTATCCGTGTCGACGTCGATCCTTTCTTCGAATGCCCCCGTTTCTGCTTCTGTGCGATAATCGCATGCTCATCGTCTTCGTCCGTGGAGTATACGTAGGAACTATCTTCGAAACTCCGTGTCCGCGATTGACCTTTCTGTCTCTTATCCCTTTTCCCCGCTGTACCAGCTCCACTGCTAGGCTGAACCTGTGGTATATTCGAATCATGTGGAATTTCCAATTCATCGTCATCGTCGTCATCGTTATCACTTCTTGCGATCGGTACCCTTTCTTCGTCGTCTAGATGTGGTGCTTTTGTTTCTTGCTTTTTGATGAAGATGTCGATGATGTAGTATTGTACTGCGTTCATTATTAAGGGGAAAATGAACATGACGAATGCGATTTGGACTTTTCGATTTCCTTCGGTCCAGCCGAGGAGGAAGTCGCCGAATTTTCCGAGGACGATGGGGAAGATTGCGAAGAGGATTGCGACGATGAGTTTCATGAACATGAGACCGGCGAAGTATAATACTTTTTATGATTTTTGTTAGAATTTTTGATACGATACGGTATTTAGTGGGGTAGATAAGGGGACATACCGGATTGTTTGATCCAGCTGGAAGCCTTTGGAGGGCTTCCATAGTCGCCGGAGGTGATGCCGTAGCTGAATGGATTGTCTGGCGGGAGTAGTTCGCAGAGATATGTAATCGCTCGGAGGGCGTATATCAGAATTGCGATTCCGACTGTCGTCTATATCACAAAAACCTAGCTGTTAACATCCAACACTTCTCCTAAAACCACCGATACTTCCGAATTTAAGGTCGTCGGAATGTTAACCAAGAAAAAAACATACATCGATCGCCAGATTCAGCAGATAGAAACTGCAAGGATTCGGGTGGTAATCATCGTCTCTCCGTACCGACTGTGCCGGATGCGGTGTTGTATCGAATTTCCCAGATGATAGTAAAGCGAGAACGAGGTTGGCAATGTGTACGAGGATAGAACCGACGACTTGTTTTGAGACGTCGAAGAACCAGATCTTGACGGGACGTTGGGGTCGTTCGCGCCATCGTTTGTAGACGAGGGAGGAGAGAGCTAGGAAGCCGAGGGCGGCCTGGACGAAGAGAGCTGATCAAAAAGATGAATGTAAGCTACTATATTTTTTATCTTTTTCGAAAGATACCTAGGTAGGTATTTCCTGGAAGGATTCTGGGGAGATGCTGTTGGATGCAAGCATACCAAAGGAGCCAAGGAGCTCACACTCTCCTTCATCATGGTCTTTCGGGTCGTCTCTTGTTGCCAGCATCCTTGCTGTCAGAGTATTCGTAAAGAAAGCCATCTCGTGGCTTTCAGGCCTTCCCTTCTGTCGAGGGGGAGGAAGAGAAGATAAAGACGAAGTCGAGGAGGTGCCTTTATCTTCGGGGGAATAGATAATTCGAAGGTGCTCCTGCCGCTAACAAAAGCGGTCGAGGTTTTGAGGTGAGGTTGAGGTTAGGTTTGGGTCCCGCGGCGGATCAGAAGGACTCTCTGGGAGCTGTGTGGCGACTTTGCGTGGACCAAGCGACCAGCCTGGAAGGAACGTACAGCCCGCGTGACTGGGCCAAATTGGGGGAAGCCAGAAAGGCAGCTGGGGAATATGCAATATACAATACTCTACCATACAATATTATAGTTGTACGGGGGAAATGAAAGGGATTGAGTGAGAAGAAGTGAGAGGATGTGATATGCTGGTACACTCCCGAGAGGTCTAAAAGGCAGTGTCGTGATAAAAGGTCCTAACGGGTCTTTAAAAGGGAGGCCGAATCGACTGCATTCCTTTATAAGTTATAAAAGCCATGGCCGTCCGCGGGACCGCAGCTTCAAAGCAAAGTGTTTAGGCTGCGGCGATGAAACCAGACTAGCTATGACACTCTCACTCACTCGCAGCTGCCCTGCATCTGGCGCCGTGCAGTTATTACATGCAATTATGCTACCGGAATAGGGCATTATTCTTCTTTCCCCAACTGTCAGAAGGGAAGGAGCTGTCACTTTTTTTTTCCCCTTCGGCCTTCCTGGAATCCATGGGGATATTATATTATGCTGAGGCTTGTTTCAACTCAGCCTCTGAAACAGCTTTGAATATTCAAGCCACAGCTAGCTTCTAGAATTAATTCTAATTCGTATCCTCAGCGGTTAATTAAATATCAAGACACATCATATCATAGTTTGGTTCGGATTACAAGAAGTTACGCTCAACCGATCCATAGAACAAAAAATAGGAATGGCTTTTTTTCGAGTCCTTGTTAGTGCCAGTCTCGAAGTATCATCCAAACGAACGAATAGTCCCCACATTGTAAGTCACCACACAAACCCAGCTAGAGCAGAAGTAGTTCGACTTTATATCTTCTTTTTCTTCTCCTTGGTTTCCTTCTTTGCAACCGTCGGCGAGTCAGCGTTATTGAGCCCATCCTTGAGGATCTTGTCTAGTTCTTCCTTCTCCTTCTTTTCCGCATACCACTGGCCGGCCTGTAGCAGCAGAACTCCGATGAGCACTAAGGCCATGATTGTATTCGAGGCTGCGACCACCTGTAGGGATTGAACTTGCGGAATCTCGTCACCCTGAAATTGAAAAATCAGCATACGGCCAGATATCACTAGCTTGGAAAGAAAAGAAAAAAAGGACGAAAATATTAATAAAACTTACGTAATCTCCGCTTTTGATAATCTGCATTCCCTTAAGCGTATTGCTTCCGTACACAATCACGGCAATCATAAATAACACCAAGCTAGCACCATCGAACAAGGCATTACTTTCGCTGGGCTTGTAAAGCTTGACGATAAACGCGGCAAGGGCGACCAAGATGATAGCATGCAAAACGCGGCCGATAAGCGGAGGCGAATCGAATAGCATGTTGTAATGGGCTTCGATATTGGAGATCATGGTCGGAGTAAGCGGAGTAGAGGTCCAAAGTAACGGGAAGTCATAGGACCAGTTGGTGAAGAGGATGCCCAGGAGGAAGGACGTCGCTGGATATCGACTGTTCGTTAGCATTGCGTAATACGATAATATTTTGGCGTGTATATGCATATACACGCGATAGATGTCGCGAAAGTATGGAATGATTGCTGGTACATACGGCAGACGATGAGATACGTCCAGAACGATGATGCGCCCAACATTTTGGCGGTGATTGTCGTTTACTGTCTCTGTGAAGTGTCTCCGGTGGGGGTGATGGTGAGCGATTGAGGGGCTGGTGCGGCGAGGTTGTAATTGGGTGAGAGGATAGGATACGATATCACCAATCCAATATAATCGTTCAACCGCCAGTTCCGAGTCGACAGTCAAGAAAGAAAAGAGAGAAAAGACGACAACTGTGAAGGAAAAGAATAAGAAATAGGCCCTGCCGGCATCCCGAATTTTTCTTTTAAATTGACGACAGTTCTATGGACTACCAGCTACCAAGTGTTACTACTCGTACCGGGGGTCACAGCAGCAGGTCCCTTTTCTAATACATTGCTAGGCATCCAATTGTCTCGACGGCCACAGACAAGCCCTGACAGGTCTATACGACGCCGTAGGAGAGCAGGAGAGCCAAGCTCGAAACTGGCCTTGTGCGTCTTGGCAGCGACAGCCTGCCTGCTTCGGCGAACCTGCCTGTTCGGATCCACCGTTTGACTCGTTACATCATCTCATTGCACCAGTCGCAGATATACTCTGTACAGATCTGTAGATACTTTCCAGTAGAGAAAGATGACATTTGAAGGTTAGATCTGGGGTTTTGTCGGGAAGAAGGTAATTTTATAATTTAAAAGAGTTTCCGGTGCTCATATTTTACGTATATAAAATACACAGATACAGGGTAAGTCGTGGTTGTGGTGGAAGTCGCCTTCACGTGCCGGAAACACTAACCATGCTCACACTCACCAGAACCTCCATCTGATATCCTCTTCTCCACACTTCATTTTCATTGGATGCCCGGTGAACATCCGATGTCCCTTGTCGCCTGACTTCCTCCTTTGTATCCCACCTTTCACAAGCCAGCTGCAGAGCGCCTCCCGTTCGTTCATTCGTTCTCCACGATGCGACGGGCATCAGACACCAGCAGCATGTACTCAGATGCCGAAGACGACGACAATAATAGTTTCCCAGACTCCGACGTCTCCAGCAGAAGCTTCCTCCACCCGGATGACATTCAAGGAACCGGTTCATCATCGGGCGGCCGGCGCCGTCACTTTGCGACCAAAATAGCCAAACATTACCAACGGAGCAAAGAAAGTTTAAAAGAAGCTCGCGAGGACCTTAAGAACAAAGACGAGGAAGGGAGGCCTACAACATTTGCCGCAAGTCCTACGGAGAATATCATCGCTTACCCGGATTATCGCGATTTCAAGTCCATCAGTGGCTTTGCGAGTGGGTTACAGGATAAATTATTCGCAAAGATGATAGGAGGGATATTACCGACGGATGCCGTGGAGCATTACTCCTCGGCGGGGAGCGATAAGAGGAAGGATACGGAGAGACCGCAGTTCAGTGTTACGGTGATGTCTGGGAACTTCAGGCGGTTTAACCAGAGGTATTTCTCTACTATATCGCTCTATATGGGTATCTGTCATCTAACTGTAGAACTAGAATCGGCGTCGTCTTCGTCCTCCAACATCGTCTGATCCGCCTCATTACCTGGCGGAAACCAACCCACACCCTCTCCGCCCTAGCCCTATACTCCTTCATCTGTCTAGACCCCTACCTCATCGCCAGCGTCCCACTAGCCGCCATCCTCCTCTTCGTCATGGTCCCGGCCTACATCTCCCGTCACCCACCGGCTCCCTCCCGTCTCCCAACGGATCCATACCCATCTCGAGGCCCTCCAAGCGCCATCCCACCAGAAGTTAAAGCCGTCTCCGAATTCTCCAAAGATTTCTTCCGTAATCTACGTGATTTACAAAACACCATGGAAGACTTCTCGTCCGCTCATGATCAAGTAATTCAAATCCTGGGCCCACCAACGAATTTCTCGTCGGAGACGTTGAGTTCCGGGGTGTTTCTTGTGCTGTCATTCGTTACTTTTGCATTATTTATAGGAGCTAGACATGTTCCCTGGCAGCCGGTAATGTTGGTTGCAGGCTGGGGGATAACCATACTCTGCCACCCCAGCATGCAGCAACCAATCCAGGATGCCCATCAGCAACATGTAATCCCCAGCGAAAAGCGAGCAAGAAAAGCCTTCAAACAATGGGTAGCAAGGGACATAATCCTAGACACCAAACCCGACGAACGCGAAGTCGAAATCTTCGAACTACAAAGAAAGGATTCAAACGGTGAATGGGAAGCATGGATGTTTTCCCCTCTCCCCTACGAAAAGTTATCAGCCGCAAGACTGGCGGGTGAGAAACCAAAGGGAACGAGGTTTTTGGAAGATGTAGTACCACCGAAGGGATGGCATTGGATGGATGAGAAGTGGATGTTGGATTTGGCGAGTAAAGATTGGGTGGAGGAAAGGTATTTGGAAGGGGTGGAGGTGGAGGTTGCGGAGGAGAGGTGGGTTTATGATATTTTGACCGGGGAGGAAGGGTATAGAGGGACTGGGGAGTGGAGGAGGAGGAGGTGGCTGAGGACGGTGCAGAGGCATGTGGTTAATGATAACGGGTTTATTGCGTATAATGATGATACGCATATCGCATTTTAGGAGTCATTCTTTCTGTGGACTTTATGGATTTTGATCTTTAGGTACGTGTACGGGTGTTTTAGTTGGTGGAATGGAATTAGCCTTGCTGTTTGGGTTGAATTATTTTGGGTGCATGTGGTGTGCAAGTGGGATGCTAGGCAGCTAGCGCGTCTACGCCTAGACCTCGAATCATCTCGTAGGACTTCGAGGCCATGTAGCTGGGACGATCAGGTCACATCGTGCTAAAGCGTGTACTAGGGTGTGAGGTAGGTTAAAAATCACTCCCGTCACGGTGCTTGATTGTCAGTAGAGGATATTTCATGACAATAGCTGGAGGATCCGGAGTCTCTCGAGACCGGTAAAGGCGACCCCCGATTTATTCCCAAGATTTTCTAATCAAAACTCCTCGAGATCGATCAACTCATGATTATATTTTATACACTAAGCCTCTTATTTACTTAGCCCCGTGTGCACGATAGAGGCGACGGGTAAAAAAAACCGGAAGAGAACTGAGATTTTGGATCCACAATGCGGTGCAAAACAAACTCATGATCTAGTCTCGGTGCTAGAGCAGCCCCAGCACGGCCAACTCATGATCAATTGCTCGATTGCGACGGGAATATATTAATCATGAACGAACGTCCTAGGACACTTGAATATCGTATTAACAATCGATAGAATAGCTTTTTTTCGTTTCGAATTTCTGAGAGGATCCCCATTGTATACTCAGGTAAATCCTTACCAGGCACCCCTTCCCTTTCTTTAGCTACGGTATATCATTCGGATTTCATTCAGCAGCATCGACCATATGAGGGCCGCTGGGCGAAGTTTTGAAGAGGCGGGTCCTTGAATTCATTGACCACCAAAAATGCAACAGGGTCGGGTGTTGTGTCACGTAACTGGAGGACGACGGGCAGCATTGCAACTAGCATGAGGGAAAGTATCGAATTTAAATAAAATAGCTGCAAATGACCGGCAAAATTGTACACTTGCTAGCTGGCTGGACCCATCAGCTTTACTTTCCAGGCGAAGGTGGACGCAAAATCGGCCTGGTGGGAGCCTTCCTGTGACTTTCGCCTATCACCATGCAGCTGGTTTGTTGTCAGTGGCTTGGTTGACAAATGGCGGAGCTTTCCTTGCATATTCGGGTCTACGTCTACGGCCCAAACAATTCGTCTTTAAACGAAACATGTAGACCTTGGTCGTAAGGATCAGGGGGCCATAGGCCTATATTTCTGGTCGGATCCTCTGGTTTTCTCACGAGCTCGTTCAGCTGCGGACCATTTATTATTTTCCACGTTAAACCGACTTCTTGGACGACGACATTTTTAAACAAAAATTGAATATTCCGGACTCAGTCTTCGGCCAAGGGGGAAATATGACCGTTAGCCAGGGACCACCTGTTAACGACCCTATGGGTCGGGCCTTTTTTCGATATGAGGCATCGCTTAGTGACGAAGAACGGAGAAATTACCGACGTACGGCAACGACAGCGGAGGACCTTGAACGTGAAGTGATAATGTTACAAACCAAACACAAAAAACTCAGCAAGACACTCAGAATCGCCACATGTATTGAGCCACTTGTTTCATTTTTACAAAGGCATAGTGATTCGGTGGATACATTTGTGCAAGCCAATCCTTTCCCAGCTGCGCTGGTATGGGGGAGTATAAAAGTTCTCTTAAATGTGAGAATTCCCTGATCTGGAATTGTGGCGTCTATTGATTCGGGGCAATTGGGGAGCTCTAAGCTAACTCCGGGTGCAACCTTGTAGCTTGCCTCATATCACATTCACTACTTTGAGAATCTCGTGAGGATGCTCCAGAAGTTAGGTGATGACCTTGAAATTTTTCGGGAATATGAGAATATCCTTAGGGAGTCTATTCCCGTGCAAGAAATCCTGGCCAATGTGTACTACGACATCTTCGTCTTCCTTCACAAGGCGAAAAAGGTGTTCAGAAAGCGAGGTGAGGGGCCCCTGTCGGTATTCTCCCATTGGTTCACGGGATCGAGCTCCGTGGCTCAGTCGATCGGATATGATATCATGACCATGGATCAAACGATTTCACGGATGTGATACACCAGCCTCCGTAGATATCAACGAAACTTCAAAGTACTAGTATTGATTATTTCGCTATAAATCTAGGATCTCTGCTCTTCGCTCGAACCCTTTGGAAATCATTCCAAGGAGACTTCGGAAATACAATTGAGAGCTTTCAAAGAAATAAAGCAATTCTTAAAGGTAGAATTGGTATTCAAAATACAACATATATGAAACAAATTGAACAAGTGGCGAGAGGAGTAGCTGAGCTCCAGACTGAACGAAACGTTACTCTTCAACAATACAGCATGACGGTGGGGAATATAATGGTCAACCAATCTGGTGCGGTAAGTACCTTCGATTGCGACTAGAACTACATTTAAGTTTTGGAGACAATTGCTGACTTTGTCATATTCAGAACGCAGCAGCTGACCATCGAAAAAATGTCATGAACTGGGTGTCCAATAGTGACCCAGGTGTGGACTTTGCTCGAGAATCCCAGCGCCGTGTCAAATCGTCGGGACAATGGCTCATTAAGCACCAGATTTATCAGGACTGGCTTGCGTCCTCGGAAGATCGTCTTTTGAGGGTTGTAGGGTGCCCTGGGTCCGGGAAAACAGTTCTTAGCACCACAATCATCGAGAACCTACAATGTCAATACCCCAAAATTCTAGCTCGACCGAACCAGATACCATCCTGTACCGCATATTTCTATTGTTCGAAATCGACCGACCAGTCCCAAGTTACAGCGGTAGTTCTCTGCGGACTTATCAAGCAAATCCTACCCCAGTTCAAACAACTACCAACATGCGTTACCGAGTGTTATGAGAAGTCCTGTGCTGCAGGCAGGTCGTCGCTCTCTACTGCAGATGGCCCAGAAGCCCTCATCGGAGCTATAGCTCAGGAGTTTGGTAGCCTTTATATCGTTGTCGACGGTCTCGACGAAGTATCCGAACCCGACGTCACAATTGCAACATTAGTGAAACTTACCAAAGCGATTCCGAACATTCAAACCGTCTTACTGAGTCGGGAGATCTTCGAAATGACCAGCAACAATATGATGGACTACCCTATTATCAAACTTGATGGGTTGAACACTAGCGAAGACGTCAATAGATTCATCCAAACCCGGTTAGATTATATCAAGGCGAGAGATCCAGCCATGGATTTCCCACCAGAAGTTTTTAATCAAATATCGCAGAAAGCAAACGGAATGTTCTTATGGGCAAAACTTATGATGGATTCATTGAGAAGAGCTCTCAGCGTCGAAGATGCACTCGAAATAGTATCTTCAACGCCTGAGAAGCTAGACGAATTCTACGACCAAATCATGATGCGCCTCATTGCCGGACCTAATTCAAACGAGAAAATGCGCAATATGGCGAGAAAAGTTGTAATGCTGATGTGCGCGGCTTCCCGCCCTCTTCGATGGACCGAATTGGTGTGCATGCTCAATACATACGAAAGGGGCCTACAACCAGTTAAGATGTTTCAGTCAACAATCTTAGACACTTGCAGTCCGCTCATTGAGCAACAGCCAGGAACGGATGTGATCAGATTTGTTCACTTATCCGTCCGGGAGTTTTTCTTGGACGCCAGCAAGGCCACACATCTAGCGATTAATGAGACAGGGTTTCCTTTCCTAGAAGTCGATGCCCATATGGAAGTTGCTAAGATCTGCCTAAACTATCTCCTTGATTCAAACCCGGATGATAAATGGCGTAAGATATTGACGAAGGAAACAGAAATTCCCTCTCTGCAAGAATATGCATCTAAATTCTGGGGGTCTCATATTATTCGTTCGACATACGACGAAAAATTATCAGTTAAGATGCATATTTATCTTTCAAAACAGTCAAGACGCATGACTTGGATTGCAAGTCAACTATTTAGAGAATCCTCGGGATTTCCATTACAACATCTTATAAAAATGCAGAAACAGTTACACGAATGGGACGTCGGAATGAATTCCGCTAGCGATAAAACAAAGCAAGAACGTCTTGATTGGATACAAGATGTAGGACGAGTATTGGTTGACATCGATTCAACTGAAGTAAACTCGAAAGATCTTATGTCTGGAAAATCTCGGATTACATATTTCGAAAAGCTTATGGTTATTAGAGATTTATCCCGAGAATACACGATTCGTCAAAGACTCGACGAAGGCGAGAGGTGGATGCAGGAGGCACTTCGGAAGAGACAGGATAAGTACGGAGAAGAACATATTTCTACTGTCTGGCTGTTGAATAGTCTTGGTATAATCTACGACCAACAGCACAGGGTCGAACTTTCCGCTGCGACGCACGAAAAGGCATTAAAGATACAGGAGAAAACCTGGGGTTCTAAGCACTTGGAGACGGTGTGGACGATAAATGAGCTCGGAAGGGTATACCGACACTTGAAAAGATACGACGATGCGGTCAAGATGCACCTCAAAGCATTTGAAGTTCTCAAAGAGCTCGAACCGAATAACCATTTACAACTCGCCTGGACATTGAATACTCTCGCACGGGCATACCGCAAGCAAGGGTCTACCGACAAATCACTCGAATGTCACAGAGAAGCTATAGATTATCAGAAGGTATCGCTAGGAGAGGAGCATCCTCATGTTCTATGGGCAATCGCCGACATTGGTCGGTGTTACAGAGACAAAATGGAACTCGAAAGAAGTGCTTACTATCATCGCATATGTCTCGAAGGGAGGAAGAAGGTACTCGGATTAGATCATCCGGATACGCTTTGGGCAATGAACGATTTGGGGCTTGTGCTATCCGAGGACGGACACACGGAAGAAGCAAGGAAGCTGCATGAAGTAGCTTTGGAAGGACAAACAAGACTGCTTGGGGAAAACCACCCGCATACTGTTTGGAGCAAAAAGCAGATCGAAAACTTAGACACGACATGGGAAAAAGTGGATATGGTAGACGTCGAGTGAGATGTTCCTAGGGGTGGGTTGGTTTACGAGACAGGTTCTTCATAGCATTTGAGTATTTCAAAGGTTTTGTTTTTCGGAGTTTTCGGAATTTTCGTCTTTTCATTTTTTGGTTTTGTAAGCCATGATAGTAGCTGTCTGCATCTTTAAACCAGATCCTGGTAGATATGGAGCCCATGGAGCTTTTTGTGGCCGACCAGTTAATTTAGCTATCTTTTCATTAATCAATTCATTAATATTCGTCAACATTTTACCTCCCAGTTGCAACTTGTCTCGTACCTAGACCTAGTCGGGTGCGAAGGAGACAATATATTACCTAGTACCTTTAACTTCGGGTCCACGGTAAAGCATTTCGAGCTATTAATCGAAATGCTGTTTTCCGCAGAAACAAAATTTTTACAGCCACGTGCCATTGATATTCGCCCTGCTATGCATTGGAGGCTATGTATGCGACCCCTCCGTGGTACGTGGGCCCAAAATGCAACAGCTCCTTGTCAACGCAGATTGGTCCAGACACAGACTAGCACCGATATATTAACCTTTATTAAGTTGATGGGTCGGAGGGGTTGAAAAGAAGCCCCACGGGCCGTTTATTATGCACGGTTTGCCTCCAAATTTCTCAGTATCATCTCTGCATTTGGACATAGCTTGTGGGGGATAGCTGAGCTGGCTTGCATTTGTTATATCGAGGCCTTCAGGGTCTGGGAAATTTTGGTGATCCTGGTGGTTGCAACTGCCTAAAGTCAGCCGAAATATATCCAGATAGGCATACACGACGGCAAATCCCTGCAGGAAAACTTAATAAACTATTGCGTCGTACAGAATGTAATCAGCTCGTAAGCTTGCGAAGCATGCAGCTTCATATCGTACTGAGACATATCGACAGCTCATCGTCCGGATTTGGTATCATGCCGCATATATCGAACGTCATAACGTCCTTATGGCGACATCTTCGAGGATACATCTTCCTTTTTTCAGTTAGGTACATTGACTAGCCGGTCGACCTTACACCTCGTGCCCAAAACATCGTTATGGGTTTCCATGCAGAGCATCGAGCTGCAGCTGCAGTTGATGAAATTGCTGGCACCACACAACTGTCCTAAACTCAGCTACACTAAATACCTAACTGGTTGGAAAAACTCACCGGAATGCGGCGCATGTGCTGGCTGGTCTACAAGCGTTCGAATCCTACAGAGTTCCGCATCCTGCAACGCTGCAGCATCAAAGAAAGACTAAGCGAAAATATTCGATGCATATAATGCAACAGAGCACAATACTGAAGCGAAGGATGGCCCAAGGATTTGTGTGAATCATTGGAATATCCACAAGCGAGCTATATCAAGCTTGCAGATTCGGGTGGGGGTTTACGCTGACTGTAGGTACTATCAAGGATGATATATATCAGGACATGTGGACAGTGAAACATCAGAGGGTCACCATCATCGAATTCACATCACATATCACATTATGCTCATCACATCACATTCTGGCCAGTAGGTCATACAGAACCACGTTTTTGCTTCAGAAGAAAGCCAATCTTCTTCACTATTTCTCACACACTAAGCCACGAACTCCCAATCGCCAAAGGCACAGTCGTGATGCCTGCACGCGATCTCGCAGGAGATCTTGCCAAGGAGATCTTTAAACTGGTCCCTGGAAAACTTGCTAAATCTCAAAATGTCGAGTTTTTGGCTGAGGAATATCTATCGAAAGAACCGTCCCCTGGTCTAGATCCTGAAATTCCTAGAGATGTGCGCCTCGAGAGAATTTTCGAGCGCTATCTCAAAGATTTAGAACTCTATCTTCCAAGATATTTGGATGAAATCCTTGATGAAGAAGTTCAAAATATAGCGACAACGCCTCAGGAACAGAAGGAAGAAGAGAAAGGGGATGTTGATGTCGAGTGAGTTACATGCTTATATATCCATTCAATCAGTATAATAGAGTGTAGCTAATTATTTCCCTTGGGATAAGCAGCAGCGAGCCGGGGCCCCAAATCATTCATCATGCAGTGAATGATCCAGAAGATTTCTCGAGTCCGGATAATTCTTCGAGTGACCCCAGCGACTCAACATCAGTACCGACGACGCCAAAAAACTTAGCACTGTCCGGAACAGTAACTTCCCCCGCAGACATTTATAATGGCGGATATTCTCTCCAACCTTCGAATGAAAGCCAATCCCAGAATGACCAAACGACGCTCGGGTTAACAGGGAAAGCCCCAGAAGGCACTTTTATACCTACCAGCCCGGACACTATCAGCAAATCTTCGAGCTCTGGATTCAATGGCTCCGATAGTGTTCTCTCTTCACAGCCTAGTTCCGAGTTAACTCCTACAACTAGTTCATCTGACTCCCTCGATTCGAGCTCCAATGCTTTGCCAAGGGCAGTTGAGGAGTCGCCAAATCAGAGCGTTGAATCCGGTTCCATAGACCAGTCTCTCCAAGCCCAGACTGCAAGACCGATAGAACCCCCACAAACAAATATATCTCCCTTAAAAGCCGGTTCCGGATCGCAGTCACCGAACGGGTTTACCCAGCCTGTTTCGAACACGAGCTCAACTCATTCCGCCCCCAGTCCCTCAAACACAGAAAGTTATTCTGAAGGTACAAAATCGGACAATAAGGGCCACCTTGTGCAGAATGACTTGAACCAGCATAAATCTGAAAATAATCATATCAAACAAGACACTACACTTCCAGCTCCTCTGCAAGAAATTGAGTCCCCAATCAGTCAATCGGAAAACAGGACTACCAATACTCCAAGCACTCCGCCTTATCCCCAGGATATTAATGCTTCCGAGTCGATATCTGAAAATGATGGACGGAGTCAATCAAAGATATCAAACTCTGAATCCGCGCCAATTCAAGGAGCCTCGGCTCAAGTGGCCCGTGGTATCAAGACCGACACTCCCGCCAAAGTTGAAGCAACTCCTCAAGTTCATGACATCTTCAACCCAATGGAACATCCCCATATCCCAGCATCATCTGAAGGACAACCCTTCCGATCCACAGAACTTCCCACTGACCGTGAGGCAAAATACACTCCACCAACTCCTGAAGAAGATCCATTTAGGCCAAGCACGACCGAAAGCTCTTCGACCTTAGACCCTAGTGTGCTAACGATCCCACTCGGAGACGTGGCCCATCAAATTCCAGATCATATCGAAAATTCGGAAACGCCCAACAAGGAAACTTCTGTAGGTTCAGAGATAAAAGAAAACCAACAGGAGGTGGTACAAGATGCATCTCGGCCCGCCAAAGAAAGATCGGCCCGAAACAGCCCCTCTGTTGGGCTGCGCACTGGTGGAAATGCACAACTTCTCGGAGACACAACCCCAAGCGCACATAAATATTCAGACAACCCGGCTGGACTGTGCGGAAATTCCATCTCATCGACTAGAGATCTCGAAGCCAAAGGGGATAGCGTTATCGATGTGCCAAGGATTGAAACGAATATGTCTAATTCTGCTACAGACCCCGACCCAATACAGCAGACTCAGATACCTATTAGCCAGATTCCAGCTCAATTGCTACCAGCACCGAACAACGCGGAGTCAAAGGCTATTTCTCCGATCCAGGCTCCAGTATCCTCCATAGAAATAGAGGGAGATCCATCAGCAGGTTCCCTTCTCGACGGTGGTCACCCAGATATCCTAGATCCTGAACACAAGGAATCGACGGAAACTGCTGTTGAAACGTTGAAGGACGCCCCTTCGATTGACAAGCCCACTACATCTCAGCCCTCGACGACAGAACCACACTTCTCCGAGGCGAGTAGCTCAGACGATATCTCAATGACCGGGGACTCCGAGGTCGCGTTGGTCAATGAAAATAATCATCAGAGAGAACTAGCTTCGGTAGACGAGGAGGCACCCTTATTTGGGGAATCAAAATCTGATGCCGTGGTTGACAAAATTTCTGGTCCCAAGAATAATCCTCCTATTAACCCCAAATCTCCAGCCTTAGAGAATGATGAATTCCCTATTACTTCAGGAAATACAGATCAACTATCCCAAAAGGAACCACCTGAGGCCATTTTCGCTACAGAGCTCCCAACCCCAGAAATGGTGTTCGATAAACGAGGATCCGGTTCCCCACTGTCTGAATCCAGTGCTGAGCCAGAAGATGACGACGATATAAACTTCAGTCCAGGTCCGAAAACACACTTCTCTGGAACCCAGACACCTATTCCTGTCGGAAAAGCTACAGCTGGACTCGGCCTATTAACTCAAGTTCCCACGGAGTTTGAAGCACAGCAAGTTCTTTCGCCCCCAGTTTACATTGTCGAACCAGACCAGGATCGGACCATTGAATTTCCCGACCCTATGCAACTTTTAACGTCGCCCTACTATAAAAATGCTCAGTTGTCTTTACCCCAATTTCAAGATAATGCACCAATAAAGATGTATTCTACCAAACTCCTTGGTAACCCTCAGCTGCCCTCCACTCGGGATATTATTGCGAAAGGCACAGTCCAGCAGAACCAGGACGACAAAACCCCAGTGACTACAACTTACGAACCATTAGACACAGAAGAGCAAGATAACGTGGGAAGTCAAATGCAAGCAGAAATTTTAGCCAATTCTGAGAATTCTACTCGAGAGAATAAAAGGTCTAGACCCAAAATCAATGAGCACGATCCCGTCAGCGAGCCAGAAGTAGAAGAACAAAAAACGAACCTTCCAGCTGTAGTACCTCAAACAGCGGCATCAACATTGGCTTCACTAGACCTTCAACCTTCACACACAGAAACACCATCCTCGGGACAGACTAAAGCCCCGCCGACAGAGGCCGTGCATGGAATTCGAAGGATTCCTATTTTCACACAGACTCGGATTGAGGGCTCGTCTCCCGGCCTTCTAAACAAGATTTCCCCCAGTAACATTTTACCTGAATGGAGTTTGAAAACTCCTCTCCTGCCGAATATCCTACCTCAGATACCATCAGTCTCGCTATCTTGGATCGTTCCTGTATCACTTACTTCGATTCTCGATCTCACACCCAGGAATTTCTTGGGGATGGACAAACATACAACTACCTTAGGTAGTTCAGCACAAAACCGAGATGATCTGGGCGTCCCTGGGAAAGGAGTCTCAAACAATGAGGATGTTACTGTCGAGTCTTATAACGACGGCCCCTTCCTTCCTCCACAAATCCCAGGCGGTTTCCCATCCACGGAGGACTTTTCTGAGGAACCAGGTACACGACTTTGTGAAGGTATACTCTCAGAGTCAAATACTCCTTTGGATCCATCGTCAACCGAAAACCCTTCTAGCGATATATGGGACCAAATAATTCTCTTGCTGAATACAGTATTGCTTGAAGCATGGATACCGTGCTTCGAGCTCGTCAGTTATTTACTCTTTTTGTCTAAAGCCCCTAACGGCAGCAATACAGAAATTCCACTATTAAACACCCTTATCTTAGATTCCTGGACTCCGGGACTAGAGCTGCTCCACTTCATAATATCTTTGCCTCATATATTGCCTGAGCATATCGTCCCAGACTCAACACACTTCACTCAACCTTCCATCGAGTTATGGGTTCCAGTTTTAGAGGCTGTTGAACATCTTTTATCAGTGCTAACCCGAGTTCCTTATCATCTTCTACTCTCTTTATCAACTTACAAGTCGCTCGCTTCCTTCGTCCTCGAGTTATCGTCCACTATCGGAAATTTACGATCCTCGTCTCTATCACCCGAGTTCGTCGCCCAGCTTACGGAAATCTTGCCTTCATTTCCGATTGCATCCTGGCTTAAACTTTACGACGAAGCCTTTCTGACCCTTTTCCAAAATAAGGCTACAAAAGATTATCCGAAAGAGGAAGCCAACTCTTCTACTCCTCCTTCCTCCCCGCACTCGTGCTCTCAGTCTGTTTCGATCTGTACTTGCCAGATTCTCAAATCAGTTTCACCCCAAACAGATTCTGAATTTAGCTTTTTCATCGGGTTTCGTTTCAATCCTCAGTGGTTACAAAAGACTGGGTGTAACAGTATACCATGCTCGTATTCTCATTTATATCTTTACTTGATACTTCTTACATGGATCACTGAGCCAGGTTCTACCAAAAGCTTTGGGTCCATCATCTCCTGTTCTCTTTCTATTCTCTTACCACTACTTCTCCATTTCAAGTTTTCTTTAGGATTCCCCTTATCTGTTCTTCATTTATCTTACTCATCTTTAAGGCTTCTTCGAAATGCTTTGTTGTAATCTTAGTTGCGCAGATTTTCGTTTATTCCTTACCAAATGTTATACCTTTGTCACTTAGCTTGTGTATAGTCTAACACATTCATGCAAAGAAGTTGAATTAACCTTTAAGGTTTCACGCTAATGTACCGGGTACCAAAGAATCAATATTATATTCCCTATACATGTATGCAGGCAGGTGTAGGTACATGTACTTACATAAGGATTGCTGCCAAACAAGGACCAGGATTGACCCTTGAGACACAATGTAGCTGCAATGATGTTTGCATTAACATCCTGGGACCAGATGCGTATCAAGTCGCCAAGCTCACAGGAACATTCAGCTGTCGCAAATTTATCATGGTTATATCGAGAAAATACTAGTTGCGCGAGGGGTTAATATCTAGAGTACCCGCGAATGTCTCATTCGCTGGCACCCAGCCCTAAACACCGAGCCTACACTATGTGCATCCGACCAACTAATAGACTGATTTCTCGAGGCCACAACTGGGTACTATATTCGAGTAATTTCTTTTTGCACATATTGATGACTCTGGGAAACGGTAAATCCCCTATAAGTTTACCTGAATAAATACAACTATATTCTTCCCCCCCACCTGGACCCATTTAATGATACTTTCATGGGTACTTTATATCACTCTCAGAGTGCCGCTCAAGTACCAAACGCTAGCTAAAATTTCTGTGCCAGTCATATATACTAGGTAACAACAGATGATATCGAAAACAGACATTCCCAAGCCAGCTTATTATTTAGTTTGTTGGCCAAGAGCTGCGAGGAAGACTTGAAGTAACTAAATTTTAAATACCTATTAGCCCATCCATTCGACCTTATATCACTGATATCTCTAAGCCCCGGCCACACTTTGGGTCAGGTTTGACTTACCTTCTTTGCATATTCTTTGTCTCCCTGAGCCTCACCAATCATAGCAGCTCGCTGCATAATAGCCGTGTTATCGTCCAATCTATCCTGATTACAATATACCCATTCTCTTAAGCCTTTGTTCCTTTTAAGCCCAGATATGAAAGCGCGGGCGTCTTTATCACTGCCAACTCTGGAGATAATAAAAATGACAGCTGCTTCACCGTAACCCGCCACCTCTCTGGATTCTTTGCATCTGATAACGGCTTCTTTGAAAGCATCAACATGTTCTCCGAACGGCTAGAGGTTTGTCAGTATAATCATGGAACTTTAAGCATAGTGGATGTCTGTTAAGGGCTCTCCATTTGAACTTACTTGTCCGTCCGTTATCACCACTACAATCAAAGGCTTCTCAAATGTACCATTGCGCATCTTATCTATTACCATTGGTTGAATGATTTTTTGGTCGAGCCTCGTCCCCAACAGCGTCCTACCACCCCAATCGTCCTCCACTTCGCTAAACCGGTCATGAATGTAGTCCCTACTTTTCATATTGTCCCAGCCAATCGAGTCTTCTTCATAGTTCAAAAAGCGAACCGATATTCCAGATGGCTCGATAACAGTTGCAATCTCGGAAATTCTCCCTAGGGTGTCTTTCATAGGAGTTATACGGTCTTCTCCTTCCTCGTTACAGTCTTCCATCATCGACCAGCTGTCATCTAGTGCCCCAGAATTAGTTGTTAGATACTTCAAGAACTATGGGCCGTCGTGTGAAAATAATAATTCTAAGATTTACATACCGCATAAGATCGCAAAATCGTACAAAGCAAGTTTCGTAAGCTTCTTTGCGTCTTCCGGAGTTATGTCATACTTTTTCATTATCTCTTTCGCCTTTTGAGCTGCATTTCGCATCGTTTCCTTAAAGTTAGGACTATTGGGGTCCAGGAGCCCTTTGAAGTTTCGCCGAATGAAATCCTCGGCGTATGCTGCATACTCCTGCTCTAGTTCTTCTGGAGGCGGGAGATGGTGTGTTATCTCGGGTTCCTGAGCTCCATTATTGCCGTAGACTGAAGATCCGCTACTTGTCACGGAGCTCTTTGATGATTTACCATCGTGTGAAAACACAGACTCTACCTTTGTGCTCATTGTATCATTGCGTGGCAATATATTAGGGGGGGTCTGCGGGTCTGCATTTGCAACGGGCCTCGAAGAGCTCCCAGTGGTTGGAGATACATGTTGGTTCGCTGGAGCCGAAGGGTCGATTTGACTCGTGGGACCTGCAGCCCGATTATTTACGGGAAGAGAGGGAATCAATGTACCGTCAGATGGAGGAGATACATGCTGATTTGTGGGATCCGAAGCATTAGTCTGACTCTTGGAGCCTGTGTCCGGATCATTTCCTTGATTAGAGGGGGTGGATATATCCCCAGGAGTATGGGCCGCCGATTGGCCCGCAGGGGCTGAATACCCCTGTTGGCCAGTAGAACCCGGAGGCACCGGTTTCTGATCCCCAGAGGCAGCAGGAGCAGGCGGAATTGGATGTGTACTCGGAGCGGCTAGCGCAAAAGTTAGTCCTTTAAACTCAGACTAGAATCTTTCGATAATATTATATCTGCGTATATGGTGCAAAGCTTTAAAGCTGTTTTTCTTACCTGGTGAGCCGGCAGCGGGCCCAGGGTTGGTATTTTTCTGCTTCTGCCTCTCCTTAACAATTTCCTTCTCTTCCTTTTCAACAATAGTAACCGCCTGCTCGAAAGTTTTCTGGAAATCTCCTTCAACTTTTCTTGTCAGTTTATCGGCCAATCTTTCTATCATTTCCTTGTATTCCTCCTCAGACTCGGCGCTTTTGTACAAATTCCGCAACTTTTTAAGATCTTTCTTATTATAATTGGCGACATGTGATTTGATAAACCCCTGGAAGTCTGTAACCTTCAGGGCCTGTGCAAAGTCGTCCTCAAGGTTTTCTTGACTCTTTGTTCTTTTTATTCTATGCTCAGGCATTTTGATAGATTTTTCAGGTTAGGAAAGATGTCGTGAAAAGGCCTTGGTGTACTCAATTGTAAATTGACATGCAGTTGGGCATAAAAGTGATAAGTAATGGAGCCGCAGCGCCATATACGCCTCGTGTTGTATTCAAATATTCGGAATATCTGATTAAACATTGTGGGATAATGAAGCCCATATATTATATATCCCACCACGCAATATTCGATGCTAGAGTTACACCAAGACATCGGCACTCCATCATTTTGAGTGTTTCAAGGATCTATCCCTCCAAAGAATCATGCAGTAGGATAATTCCGGACAATAACAGCGAATCCTAGAGGGCAGCCCGCAGTCCAACGAAAATTAGTTGCAAAATACAACACAGCAGGGTATTCCCCTCCATTACAGCGGGGTATTGTCAGGCCTCATTAGAATACCAAAGTACTACTAGTTCCAGCTAAATGACGTGGACGATGCATAAAATGCCGTAAACCGTTTGGCAGGGACATGGAGGCATTTGACGTGGTCGGACATTGCATCATGCATGCACTTAAGCAGGTGCATGCAGCAAAACGCCAGTAAGGATTCAATAGTTTGTTGTCTCGAAGTTAAAAAAGTCCCGCGCTGAGACTGTGTCACCCCACCATACCTCAGAGTTCTATCCCGTCGAGGATATCCTGAAGGATCATGAGAATAAACACAAACGTGCAGCTTAGCAGTTTTCTGCAAGGACAACGAACAAAATTTAGAGCCAATGCAGTGTCCAAGAAAAGACATTCCATTCGGTATCCCCGCGACATCAATCTAATCTTGAAGATTTGGCGTGACGGCACGAACAGATGCAAGAAGACAGATGGATATTTAAGAATATCAAAATTCGAAGTGGGATAAAATCCCATCATCAATATCTCCTCTGGCTTTAGACGCCGCCCAGTACAAACTATATATAATTATATAAGTAGAGATGAAACGCTAAGGCCGACTGTATATCGGGCGACAGACTACCACAGCTAATTGCTATTTTCCTCTTTCAATTTTCCTCTTTCAGTTATCTATACTAAACCCTCAACTATCATGGCTTCCCAGAAGAATCGAGGCACTTATCGGGCAGTCGGCCTAGATAAAAATACAACAAAGGAAGAGTTCGAAAGTGTGTTGATCGGATACCTAACTGCAGCAGAAAAAGATACCATGAGTATCAGCAAGTTGTGCCTTGCACCATATCCGGTTGACCATGGTCGAACTCAGACAGCAATATTTAAATTCAAAGGGGGTAACCCAGAATTCTTGAAGAAGAAACATATAAAAGACAAAAGAGGGGCGATAATTGAGATAGACTCAGATTTCTGGGGTCTTACACAACTGTACCATACAGAAGGAGAAATTCGAATGGAGTAAGTGACAGTGGTTCACAAAGCCATAGTATAATCAATCACTTACATTTGAATACGATGTGAATAGCATCGTTGCCCTTACCGGACTAAATGCCCACGCATACGGATCGTGGAGTAGTGCAACTGATGATGACTCAAACCCTATGTGGCTCCAGGACTACCTATCTACAGAGTATGGCTTAGGGCCACACTGCCGAAGTATGATATATGGTTATAACGCTAAAACGGCAGCCAATGCTTCACATGATACCAATGACTATGTCAAAGGTTTTCTCCAGGAGCTCAGAAAGGCCCGCAAGGAACCTAAGGTATATTTCCGGATATATAAGCTCTTACCCCAAATTTGACGATACGAATGAGAGTTGATGCTAAAGTAAATCATAGGAGAAGAAAAGACCACTAGTACTGCTGGGCCATAGTTACGGGGGTCTTATAATTGCACATGTGGGTAACTACATTGTTTTCCAGATAAATATACCTTACTAACTTGTATTCAGGCCTTCACCAGGGCATCATGGGACAATAAATACAGATCAATCTACCATTCAATCATTCGAATCATGTGTTTCGGTGTCCCATATCGAGGTATCAACCTCGAAGACGTCGAACAACAGGTCAACTCGAATCCAAAAAGGTTCAGCCAAGGTATCGGGCTGTTAAAAATCATAGCCTATGAAGCGGGCAGAATTACCGCAAATACAGAATATTTCCGCCATTTGTTGAAACGAACAAAAACCCGACTGGTGACTTTCTATGAGACCGTCCATACTAAGAAAGTTGAACAGGTATTCTCACGATCCAACTGTTGTTCTATTGAACTCTCCAGTCTTGAAAAGTACTAAACCCCCCATAGGTAAAGAAAGATGGTCATGTTGTCGAAGGCGAATTTGCTCGGTGTGGAGAGTACACAATAGTAGTATCCAAAGATTCAGCCGTCCTCGGGCTAGGCGAGGACCTCGAGGAAGACTACGATACCGATGGCGATCACTCTACCATAGTGAAATTCACAAGCCGGAATAATCGCACTTATACCACAGTTACTGACACGCTACGTTCTCTCCTTGACATTGGTGAAAAAGAAGTAAATAAGAGAATAAGTTGCGTCTCTTAATGTTTTAAAACCATATACTTAAATAAATACTGACCGAAGCCGACATAGTTGCGGACCAAAAAGAGGATAAACGACAGGACGAAATCGCGGACGCGATTGGATCAATATCTCAGAATCCAGAAGAAGTAAAATATATGTGCAGTCAGATGCTTCGGGTCGCTGCCGATGCTGATTTACATGGGCTCGTGAAAAAGCTTTTGAAAAAAGGAGCTGACCCCAATTTGCAAGCCCATGATCCTCGATATAAAAAATGCCGAGAGGATAGTCGTTGGTCAGTATCCTTGCGAAAGCTGAAGACTTGATTTTATCAATGAAGCTGTTGTGATTTTTTTTCTTTTCGTCTTTTTACTAATGCATGTTACAGGCTTTTTGATAGTGCTTATGCCCCAGAAACCGAAGAAGGAGCTGTAAAAGCGGCGAAGTACCAAAACGCAGTAGCAGAGATCCTTGAAAGCGACGTGACAGCCCTTGCTCTTGCTACAAAACGTGGTAACACCGGGATTGTTAAATTGCTTCTAAAATCCGGTGCCAAACCTAATCTTCCGTGCTCCTTCTATCTAGAAGGCAGAACTCCACTTCACGAAGCTAGTAGGCAAAGTCAGTCTGATATAGTCAAATATCTTCTCAAATATGGCGCGAACCCGAATGCGAAAACCGGGCTCTATGAAACAACTCCCCTTCATGAAGTGGCCCATTATGGAGGCTTTGTCGCATCAAGGCTTATAGACCGCGGGGCCGACGTCAATGCAAAGAAACTACACACTGGAGATACTCCTCTTCATATCGCAGCCCGGCGAGGCCATACAGGTACTGTATACGAGCTTCAAAGATATAAAGCCGACGTTGCCGCCCGAAATACCGCTGGATCAACTCCACTTCACGGAGCTGCCGAAGACGGACGTGTCGCCGTTGTTCTAACTCTATTAGCAGAAACCAGGAATAGAGATATCGTGGACATCCAGAACAAAGAAGGTGAGACGGCACTTCATAAGGCTATAGAGTCTGAGGAGCTGGAAATCGTTAGGATGCTACTAGATAAGGGTGCAAACAGAGAGATCTTGACGAACGATGATCTCACAGCCTTTGATCTTGCTGCAGAAATTGGAAATGATGAAATAGAGAACTTACTCAAAAGATATCACGCTGTAAGATGTTGAATTGCTTTGTATCTATGGGTTCAACCACAAACTATTACTTTAACCCCGAGTAGTTTCTGAGAAGTGGGCGCGGTATCCGTTCGATGCTCGCATGAAACTTGGCAACAGGATGATGCGCACATGTAAAAGACGATATTTTTCATTGCCTCGACTATTAATAGTTCATATTCATGTCTCTAGAAGAAGGATGCACTAGGTTGGCCAGCTAGACTACCTGGTAGGCCGTGAGCTGAGGGTTTTATAGGACGGCAAATCCGCCTTAGGCCCTTTATAACTATAAGACGTCCTAACATTTGAAAACGATCTGAAAAAAACCTTCTAACTCCGTACTAGATAGTTTAGATAGCCAAAACGGATCCTACGTCTGCAGCTTTTTCATAGGCCGGAAATTGCGATATAGATACACCCGTGACCCTCCTAAGAAAGGAAATAGGTTAATGCCTGAATCAAAAAACACTGCTACTTCAATATTCCTCGTTTTGTTTAACGCTCTATCTTGCTCTAGATCTAGGTATGTTATGTTTTCAAGCATGCAACTCTGGAATATCAAGTGAGCTGCCGAATATATATTTGAAGAACTCTTCATTCCTGTCTAGAAGCTGTAATCGATACAAGCAAGGCTGAAATGTCAAGAATAATTCTTAAGTCAGCCTTACTCCATGATCCAGTTCATTTTGATATATGAACTGTTGGAGCCGAGAGGTATATTACTTGAGGCCTCCCGCATTATAGCTCTTTCCGAATATATCGAATACCATGTCTAGGGTCTAGCTCGAGACCTGAGGCTGCAACATCCCGCTTGACACATCGATGCATCGCCAAACGAGGAACTCCACAGCCCATGTACCTTTTTTTAACGCCCTAGTCTATACCTCAGCTCTCCATCTAAAAGCCTCCCCTCCCGGCATTGTCAAGCAAAACTTTGAAAATATGTATGCACATAACCTGGAAATCTAACAAGTGCAGACGTTAATCCCGACAAATGTGTTGCTTACCACATGCCGCATGCCGCTTCAAACTTCTCCTCTCGAGAGAGGGACCGGCGAGCCCGGCATTGAATGCTTGTTCACCTTCTGGCACATCTTGGGCTCGCGACCTTCGAGAACCATTAGATCAGCGTCAATCTATAAATGCATATATCGATGCCTCGCCGTTTAACCGTCGACGTTATTAACTTCCGAATTTTAAGGTCATAGCTTCTTATTCACGATCGAAAGTCTCAACTACTACACTGCATGCAAGTATGTCACTTTTGATCGGTGAGACAGCAGGTATAATTTCCGGACTGCGCAATACCAAGTAGTTAGTCACTCGCCAGTAAAATACGAGATTTCAACAAGGAACCGCCCAGACAAGCTCCAGGCTTGAGAGTCAGAGTACCAGGCCTTCTCGCGTCCAAGGGCTCTTATTGGTGTGATATCAGTCCAAAGTGGAGCCTCAATACGCCAATGCAAGGGACCTAGACCCCGGCCTGTAATGGGAAATTGAGTGTGCCCACACACTCGTATCGTGGAAGGTCTACCGTGCATCGTGGCGACTCCCTTTTTAACCAAATTGCCTATTGTACATGCAGCACCGACAAATTCAGCAGAGAATGACTCCGCGCCCCCTATGATGTGTCGCTAGCTTGGTGGCAGAAAGGAGAGCCTCCATAACTTAAAAAGCGAGACTTATATAATGGCGCCCGCCGCGATCTTTTTCCTGAGTTAAAACCACGATACTTCGGTGTTGACATTCCTTACCTTTTTCTTTTTCCGTTGTTTCCTGGAAGTGGAATTCTTTTGATCGTAGAGGGGTAGTTTCATCTTTCTATTGATCAAGTGGCCCACGCCGTCCATTCTTTACCGCAGCCCTATTTGCGACCTTACCAACCACAGTCACTCCTTACTTCGTGCTTTTGTTCGCTGTTGATTTCGAAAGAGCGATACCCAAACGTCATCTATAAATATATAAAAAAATCTCTCGGAAAAAAGAAAAAATGTTGTTCAAATACATCGCCTCCCTTGCCGTCCTGGCATCTTCCGCTGTCGCACAGACCAACTACACAGGCGGGTACAATCCAACCTTCAAGAACATGACCGCTGTCTACTGGGGTCAAAACGCCGGCGCCGGTGTTGACCCAAACAAGCAATACGACCTGCTCACGACATGCAATAACACCGACATCGATGTTGTGATTATCAGCTTTGTGACCAAGTTCAAGGGAAAAGCGGGGCTCCCAATTGTAAGACACTCTCTAATCCATATGCATATCCTTGTCTTTTCGTAGCTATTGCGCATCGGCTTCTTCGCGTCTGCATGCGCATGCATAGAATGACACTTTTTCGCGTTTGGGGAATCGATCTGCTTGTTTCCATATCGCTGGGTGCGAAATCGCTAACTCGGATTGGTAATGTCTTTGTAGCTCAACCTGTCAAACCAATGCGGCAACGTTTTCGATTACGCTGAAAACCCGAATAATAAGACGGATATCTTGAACTGTCCTGATATTGGAGAAATGATCACTCAATGCCAGGGACTCGGCAAGAAGGTTCTTTTGTCGTTGGGCGGATCGACTTATAATAATGCAGCATGGAAAAGTGTTGCTGAGGCCCGTGATACTGGAAACACTCTTTGGGCTATGTTCGGCCCTCTTAGTACCCCTCCGTACAAATATCGACCGTTCGGTAATGCGATTGTTGATGGATTCGATTTGGTAAGTTCAAAAGCGCTGAATTGTAATATTCCATACTTCGTGACAAAGCTTTCTAATAATCTTACGTATAGGACTTTGAATATGTCGCCAACCAACCTTTCACCGACACCTTCGCTACTCATATGAAAGCCAAATATGCCCTTGACAAGAAGCGCACATACCTCCTCACCGCTGCCCCACAGTGCCCTAGCCCCGACGGTGCCCTCGATGCCGCCCTCACCAAAGTCGAATTCGATGCCATTTTTGTCCAGTTTTATAACAACCCATGCCAGACCTCGACTTGGGCCAAGGATAAATCCCAAATGAAGAACACCTCCTTCAACTTCCAGTTGTGGGAGAACTGGGCACGAACTTCCAGCGCCAACAAGAACATCAAGATCTTCATCGGTTTCCTCGGTGGCGGTGTCCCTGGCACTACCGGGTACGTCAGCAAGAATATCGCCCAAGCGATCGTTGCCGATTCCTTCAAGTTCAAGAGCTTCGCCGGTGTTATGTTTTGGGATGCATCTATCCTTGGTATCAATACTGGAATCTTGCCAGCTGTCAGAGATGTTCTGACTGGTAAGGTTGTTCTCACGAAGCGTGAGATTGAGGAGCGTGAGATTGAGGAGCGTGAAATCAAGGTCCCTGTTGGAGGTGCTTCTACTTATGCCGCTGAAGACTATGTGGAGGTCAAGGCCCCAGCTGAGGCTATTCGCAGTTTCAGAAGAAGACATGTCCACCATCGTCGTGTGGGCTTGTTGTCCAACTAGGCATAAAAAGAGGTTGAAGAGAAGTTTTATGAACTTTTTTTTGTATATAGGTTTTGTTTGGGCAAAGCTATTCTAGCTATATTTTTAATCAAAAATTAATATAATGCATTTACCTCACAAAAGTAGTTTGCAGAAACTTACCTAAATACGGTGATACCAACTCTATGCGTCTTTTAAGCTCATTATAATGTCGACCGAGGTCGGGACTCGTCCACTTTGCTCTTTGCAAGCGAGATAGCCGGTGTTACCCAAATGCCACAGCTGCATTTCATTCCATGCCAAGCATAAGAACCGACTTTGGAGCTACACTTGGGGCACTCGAGTTTGCCTTCCATCTCCCCCTTCTCGAGCTCCGGCTTCATCCACACAACGGGGTCGAGAAAATGGTGTTGGCAATTAGTTTTGTTTATGCCAACGGCGTTTAGGATACGATCGCGGGAGCTGGAAGCTACTGGTGGACTAGCAGCACAATGGTCTACAAACGATTTCGAAAGTGCCAGGGTACGTCTGCATAGTCAAAGTTAGTTCTGTGATACATGAGAAGGGATACTTCTCAGCCACATACCTGCATTTCCTACACTTCAATACCATATCTGACCCTTCTTTGGCTTCATCTTCTCCATAATGATTGATAGTTGGAGCTTTATGTGCTAAACGGCTTATCTCGACTTCTCTTCTATAAAGATATCGCTGGTACGCAGGCACGTCGTCAAGATTTCGCATAGCCTCATCGAGGTTCTCGGAATAGATGTCGAGTTGCTTTCTAAACGCAAGGTTTGGGCAGACGATTGGTCGCGAAGTTCTGAGAATTTCTATGGCTGTCTCTGCTGGAATACGCTTTTTATAGATCAGATATGCTGAACAGATTGTTGCAGATCGGGATATGCCCATCGCACTATGCAACGTGGTAACGTTAGTCGTTAAAGAAGTCATCAGGGGAGCCATAATTTGGAGGCTCATACCAATGCACTAAGACACTTCCACCTTCTTGTATGGCTTTATCGATAAATGCGTTCGACGTTTGGAAATATTCAATTAGATTCTCATCATCGTCATCGTCAACTTCGATGTGTAAATGTTTTCCGGTTGTTGCATATTGCTCGACAAGGGTCTTATCCAGCCGGCCTCTGAGAACGGATACAATATGGGTAATATTCGCAGCTTCCAGTAGATCTGTACGCCGCAACATGAACATGCTACTGTCCGTTAGCTACACAAACTCCTACATGTAAAAATTAAAACTTGAAATTGGAAAAACTTGACACTAACCCGCTGATATACAGCCGAGTATCAGCTATTCTATCCATGCCTCCGTTCTTTTCACGAAAACTTCGAATCTTTTCAAGGACGTCGCCGGCAGATGCTGCTGTTTTGAGCTCGAGAAATTTGAGGTTTGCGGGGTTGAGGGTCATTGTGATCGAAGTGAAGGGACCCGTCTGGGGTGAGATTCTGTGTCAATGCAGTGTTGGCTGTTGCCAGCCGAGGTTTAGCCGGCCTAACCCTTGGCTAGCGCCGTTCTTGGGACCCTTGAGGTCGCCCGCGGGCTTTGGAGTGCTAAATGCTTCAAAAGTAGATGTTCTGGAGGCCCGGTATCGATATATGTGTCGGTGTAGATGTACCGGTTTTCATGTCCTCACGGCTTAATACAACGTGGAGAGGACATTAACGCCAAGCCATATTCGAGAAACTTGACTTTCAGATTGACTACAAAGTTTTGTAGACTTTGCGCCTTACCCTACCGATGCCAAGACATGGAAATCTGGTTATCGGGTTACAGCATAAGATCCTGCGCATGCTTGCAGAACATCGCTGTTTCAATCAATCAATTCCAGTTAATTACCTAACTGCCGACGTCGCTACGAGGCGTTTAAGGCTAGTCCTCGATATCGCGTCCTGGTATGCGAAACTTCAACCATCGCGAAGAATGTAGTATCATTCTATTCAGCTTGACAAACATCAACTACAGGTCTAAGCCCAGACACGCGCCTAGGCGCAATGTCATCTACGGGGATTACGGCTCCTGATCTCGAGCCGTCGACATCCATGATCACGTCAAGTCCTGGCATTGAGGCTTCCGAAGCTCAAAGAATATCATCTCAAGGGTCTAGAGTCTCGCGCCAGTACTCCGGTCTTGCAGAAGTAGACGCGCCACCTCCAATCCAAGATGAGACGGAAAACAATCTTCCGCATCGACGTTCGTTTCTTGAAGATGAACGAGTAGAGGAGAACGCAGAAGCTGCAGCTCAGGTGCCAACGCCTCTCACGAGAAAGGAGAAAATCGATCTTATCACTACAATCTGCTGGCTCATTTTCTTCTCGATATGGGGTGCACTTTCACGTATCGGTCTATCAGCTTTAACGACCTATCCGGGTTCTCCCATTGCCGGTGTGATCTGGGCTAATTTCGCTGGGTGTTTTGTTATGGGATTCATGACCGAGGAAATCCGATTCTTCACTGGTCCACCGGCGCCGAATGGTCATCCGAATGGCAATGGAGGGGAATTAAAACAGACCACGGAGGGAAATCACTGGAGCAATGATAAAAAAGGTATTCCTTTGTATATCGGGATCACAACGGGGTTCTGCGGGTCTCTCACAAGTTTCTCGACCTGGATGCGGGATTCTTTCTGGGCAATGTCGAACACTCATCCGGCGCATCCAAGATACAGGGGGTATAACGTCGAGGCTCTGCTGGCACAGATAATTGCAACAGTCGCTTTGTCCGTTGGCGGTTTGAAATCCGGTGCTCATTTCGCACTGTTTCTTCGACCGTTTATACCAACGATGCCAACTAGTTTCAGGCCACACCTGGACATATTCGGGATGATTCTTGGCCCTGCTTGTTGGATTGGTGTCATTATGATGGCAATATTTATTCCAAAGTGGAGAGGGATTGTACTTTTTTCGGGGGTATTCGCGCCTCTGGGGACCCTTCTGAGGTTCCTGGCGTCAAAAAAGCTAAATCCCTTATTACCATCATTTCCTTTGGGAACTTTCAGCGTAAATGTCAGCGGGTCAATGATCGATGCAGTTTTTATTCTCCTGCAAAGTTATAGCGGTGTTAGTTTTGTTGGTTGTGAGATATTGCAAGGACTGGAGGATGGGTTTTGCGGATGTTTGACAACCGTTAGCACGTGGGTTGTGGAAGTTACAACGTTGAGGCGTATGTTAATCATCCTGACGTTTCCTGCTGATATCACGTTGGTAATTGTTTTGCTAACCGCGACGTTGGTTTGACAGGTGGTCCCGCATATAGGTATGGGGTGGCGAGTGTTCTATGCGGATTTGCCTCGTTTGTGGTAATATTGGGGACATATGTGAGTTGCTCCTTTCTAAGCATTATGCGATAAACACCAAGAGTTCTGACTAACAACGTTATACCAGACCTGGGATCATGGGTTAGATCCGAGGAAATGCTAAATTCTAGAATATAATGTTATTTTTTCTTTGGATAAAATGAGACATCCCGAATATAGATTTCTCGTGTCGCCACTGAGAACTACCTAAAAAAAAGTGAGGCTCAAATAAACTATTGATAGTTTGGTAGTAGTAGATGTTATAATCTCCATGTTATCGCGGAAGTCCGAAAATAAAGTTAATCAAGACACAATGATGTCACGATGTATGGTTTATTCTCCGGGGGGGCATTCTAGAAATAAATCTGATCCCGCGGGATCGGTCGCTTGTGGGTAGACAATACGACCCCAGCCCGGATTCTTAATTCTTAGAGTTCACTCGCGAGTGTACCGATTGGACCGCCAACAGCTGGCATAAAAAAGGTTCAAGTTATTTTTGGGTATCGACGACGGTTGGCTCAATTAAGCTCCGCTCAAAGAACTCAACTGCGGCTGTGCACCACGCCGTGGCAAGCCATAGTTGTACGGCACGGGCATAACCCATCATCTTGGATTGTTACATCGATATCTCGCTTGCCATGGATTTCGCACGACTTTCGGGCGACTCCTATTCGAGGCATTTTGTCCCTGCCGAATTAACCGATTAACGAGCAAGCAAGCAAGCAAGCAAAGCGGTAGCTAAGAGGGGGCGGGGAGATTGTGATCTTCCCAAGAATTTCATGATCAGTTCAGGTAAAAAGTTTCCTTGCACGTTTTTCTTGGTGTGTAGCATCCGTAATCTTCGGTTCTGCACCATTGTCTCATGCCCCCGGGGGCTTTCCCTTTTCGAAAGGGAAAGAAGTTCGTGGGGAAATTTTCGAAAAATAGAGAACTTCTAGAATTGCGTCGGGTTTGATATTACAAGACATGTTCACAGGTTGTTCGTAGCTCACGTAGCAAGGCCAAACCACGAAGCGGCCGAACCACCTTCCAAGACGAAAGGAGATCATGCGGGGTCTAACTTTTAGACCCCATGAACGCAGTTTCAGTTGCCCGTTTTCTTCGCGTTGATCCGATTCTCGGGTTTCCAACCAGAACCCTTTTTTTCACACTTTCCCCTGCGACTTTGTGACGGTTGTGTTCTGGGCGAATGCAGCCTTAGGCTTTCTCGCAGCAAGGGTTGCTTTCGGCCCAGAGTTTGGTTACATCGGTGTCGAAAGAAGCAGGGGCTGTGAAAGGAACACCGTTGGAAGACAGCATTAAGGGGTGCAGCTAGTATTTGCCAACACTCTTGGGTCGGCCAAAAGCGTAGACTTTCGAGCGAATCAAGATGAGGACTCTCACTTTAACATCGGAGGAAGAGATTCAGGGGCGTTTATGGGTGAGAGCCTTGTCCTAGTCCGTCGAGTACACGGTACTATATCAGATGTCGACAATGGGCATTCAGTACACAGCATGGGGCATACGCACCAGTCTGACAGCAGTTGATAGTCAAGAATTTAGTGGAAAAATTAGTACAGATTGCAAAAGAGACACAATCTGATGGCGTAGGGATGCATAACAAACCTAAACTAACTGCCCAAAAAAGAAAAGATGGATCAAGAAAAAGAAAAAGGTGAGGTTGCGAGGGCTAGTGTGGTGAAGCCGCGCAGTCAAGTGCGGTTGTGTCTGGTGTTTCTCGTCTCTGACAGGTCGGGGACTCCACTCCACTGGCCACCCCACGGCCACCATGTCTTTCGTTCATCCCTTTTTCCCGTAGACCGCTTAAACCTATATTAAAAGAGTATCGCCAGTTGCTTCCTGCATCTTTTCTCCCAGCCTTTGTTTAGCCCTTACTTACATACCAGTAAACGTCACATCTGTTTGCTGTTTTATACACCTTTCTATAAACCAGCCATCTTTTCTAGTCTCTCGTTAAATCACGGACATTTTCATCCACTAACTCAACCTTCTTTTTTTACCTTCTTCTCCAGTGTATTTGTTTACTATTTGTCTTAGCTGTCGTAGCTTCCATTCGTTGGTGTATATTTTTATACTTGATACATTGAAATTGCAAGATATCTCGAACAACCTCCAACAACCTCAAACAACACCAAATAGAGTAATTTCGAACATCTCTGGATTAGATATTCGACCTTCGTCATTACAATCACAAACAATCATTACAACCACTCGATCACGACTCTTCAAATCTTCATCATGAAGCTCACATCCGCTATCCTCTTCGCCTCTGCGGCCCTTCCTGCAGCTCTTGCTCAAACCTGGACCGATTGTAATCCTCTCAAGAAGGAGTGTCCATGCAATCCAGGTCTTGGAAAGACATACTCCTTCGACTTCACCAAGGGTGAAGGTTCCGACCTTTTCCCACCAGACAAGTACTTCCCAGTCAGGTATGAGAAGGACGGTATCCATCTTCCTGTCAAGAAGAAGGGTGACGCTCCAACCATCATCTCTACCAAGTACGTCCTTGGAGGTCGTCTCGACTGCACCTTGAAGATTGCTCCAGGAAAGGGTATCGTCAGCTCTTTGGTCTTCCAATCTGCTGATTTGGACGAAATCGACTACGAATGGATCGGCAGCAAGCCTCTCGAGGCTCAATCTAACTACTTCGGCAAGGGTAATACTGAGACCTACAACCGTGGTGCCATCCATCCCGTCAAGGACACCGTCAACAACTTTGTCAAGTTCTCTATCGACTGGACACAGGAGAAGATCACCTGGTACATCGATGATGTCGTTGTCAGAACCTTGACTCCAGCCGACTCCGCCGCTCTTTATAACAGCGATAACTACTACCCACAAACTCCAATGCAGATCAAGATTGGTGCCTGGGCCGCTGGTGACCCGTCTAACGCTGACGGTGTCATTGAATGGTCCGACGGTCCAATTGACTACTCCAAGGCTCCATTCGACATGGTTATTCAATCCCTCACCATCACTGACTACTCCAAGGGTGCTACTGAATACTGCTACGGAGACCGCAGCGGTTCTTGGGGCTCCATCAAGATCTCCACCGATCCTTCCAAGGGACAGACCCCCTCTGAGGAGACCACCACCTCTGCTAAGCCATCTAAGACCACTGAGCCAGAAGAGAAGACCACCAGCGCTGCTCCTAAGACCACTCTCACCACTTCCAAGGCTGACAAGGAAACCACCACCAGTGAGAAGGAAGAGAATACAACCTCCACAAAGCCAAAGAACACCTCCACCGTCGAAATCGCTCCGGCAATCACTCAGGGTCTCCCAGACTCCATTGGAGGAATGGACGGTCCTCAGAACAAGGGTGTTTCATCCACCGCCACTGCCACTGCCGACGCTCAAGCCGCTGAGACTAGCGCTCCAACCGACAACATTCCAAGCTCCGCTTCGAGCATTAAGAACGCTGGCTTGAGCCTTGTCGTCGCTGCCGTCTTCGCTGCACTTGTATTATAAATGTAACGATACAAAAGTAAAAAAACAAAACTAACAATCTTGTACCGGAGAGGTGATGGGGTTATTTTCTCGTATGTAAATCTAGCTTTCATTTGTAATAACGGTGCATGTGGGGCATTCATTGCATAGCATGGCTAGCTTTTTTTTTTTATCACTTCTTGAGGCGGTAGAGAGACGGTGTTTTAATCATTCTTCATGTTATTCGAGCGTTTTCCTGCCTGGTTTTTTTCGATATCCCATTTGTTTCCTTTACTCTGCATTAGAGATAATATTATACCTATTATATTTTCTCATATTGGCGTCTTCATATCGTTATTATGTGATATCGTAGTTAGAACTACCAGCGTCTATGATATTGTGCTTTAGATCATGTTAACCCGCACAACGTGGCACAGGACGTATTCGCGAGCTGCCAGACCAATGCAACTCTAACGTCTTCGGTAAACGTATGCGTAGAAGCTAATTCTGCACGGTGGCTTTCACCCTTGTCTTTGATTCGTCACACATCGAGCTGAGGTATCTTCCAGCTTGTCCGTGCCCTATCATCCTGCATGACCACGGCTAGTTGTTCCGAAGGCTGAGGCTTTATATGAATGCTTAACCATTTTAAATTTTAATTGTTATTCTTATCGAGAGAGATTAACATGACGAAATCGATATGGGTAACTAACGAAGCATTCTGGTTCGCAAAAAAGGCAATTAAGAAATTTGCAAAGGTTTAAATAAAGAAAAAAGGTTAAAACAAAAATAGTAAATACACCAACTTATAATTATATGAAAACATATGCGCATTGGAACGATAGTAATGTGGTAGAACAAAGAAGCCACGGAAAGGTAATCAAAGGAAGCAGAACTCCAAATTTACAAGCACTGGATGCCGGCTATAGATCCGCCCCAGTATTACCATGAGACATCCTGTACGAATGAATTGGAATCAGTTGAATCAAATTCGAAAGTCAAGGCTGAACCGTCTTTGTTGGTTTCTTCGCATCGGACCCCAGCGCGGAATGACCGGTAGCTGGGAAGACTTGACCCTTCGGTTCCTTCCTTAGAACCTGCCCTTCATCCTAAGTAGAAAACCCCAAACCCCGGTTATCGCTTGAAACATCACGCTTCGAGTTCTTTCCATATCCTAAAAATGCCGCATCAGCAGAGCTATATTGGGACCCGTAACTCTCCAAGCTAGCTTCTGAACCTGGACCTTCTAGATAATATGGTTCTTTAGTCCCGGGGACAAGATACCGACGGTTTCCAGAAGCTGATGTTTTGTAGGGTGGAGCTCCAGGGTAACCGTTTCGCAAGGCGATTTGGCCATCCAAGTCGGAACCAGTATCCTCAATTATGAAATTGGGGTCGAGGTCGAACGGTGAGAACTGAAATTCCCTACGATCGCCGTGGCGGTATCTATACCCTCTGTTACGATCTTTTATACCAATGGGTATTTCGTCGAGAGTGTCTTGGATTTCGGCATCTGTGATTGCCAGGGGAAGGTGGGATGGTTGTGTAAGAGTCGCGGTGCAAAAGCATCCTAAATACCGTAGATAGTCTAGATCAGCTAGAGAGCTATGGTCATAGATTTACGAAGACTATCTTATAATTGGTCTCGGTGTCAGAATCTAACACACCGATCAAACAATTGAACCAAAAAGTTATAGCCACCCACCTGCAGCGGTCGCACATATCTCAGCTACCAGCTGTTCCGAACACCGCCGTTGGTGATGTATATGGGGCCGAGGGACCGGGTCGGGGACAATGACACCTTGAAACGTACAAAGGCAATTCCTGCATCTATCTTGATACGCCATTACGGCGGACGCTTGCCTTGCAAAACCATTGAGTGAGCGCCATCTTGGCCATTGACTGGCGGGGAGATAAACATTGTTGCTATGTGGTCTGAGTCTTAGCACATCCGCCGCGGCTTGACACTGGACTCTAAGGCCTTCGTTAGTAAAGAAGTCATATACGGTCAATGGAGGGTGGTCGTCGGGGCCGTAAGGGTGTTCGTCGTCTGGTATGTCACTGCCATCGTCACCATCGTCGTCACTGTCATCGTCGCTAGGGGTATTTGCCCGCGGACCTAATTCGACTTTTACTGGGGTCGCCGTGATGTTTATTCTGTCCGAGGGAGGCAGAAGGTCTTGTGCGAGAATAAACTTATTGGCAGTAGTAGCAGCCAATGCTGTTTCGTTCTTGTCAAGGGCTAGGGGTGATCCCAAGACAAGGGTAATTGACAATAAAAGTAACACGATGTAAAGAAATAGTGGCCAAGTTCGGTCGGTTGTGGTATTACTGAACCGCATTTTGGCGAGTTTTAGAGATTAATGTTACAGGTATAGATAATTAAGTTGGCGGGATATAGGGCGGGGTGTCACTGTGTGTCAATGTGAATATTCAAGCAAGGGTGACGGGTCATCTCCTAGGTATTAATATATTAGTACAGGGTGTAGCGCCCTAGCTAGTCTTACAGGCTACTCTCATTCCTACAAGTGGTCTCGTATACAAGACTCCATTATACAACAATTTGTTAGTTCTAGAATACATGATATTGTCTCCTGTATAGTGGATAGGATGTTGGGGGCACTTCTTTTTACATGTTTTGCAATATGCAGATGAGGGGCGCTACGACCGAAATCCTGGGCCAGATATCGATTACAGCCGATAGGATTCATTTATACGATACCTGTTAGCTAGGCCAATCGATATCAAGGTAAGGTGATGCTGTGGAAGACTTATTTGTCGTTTCCAACCAACATATTGTGATACCGATGCACAGGGGACCCCGTCTACTATAGCCAGCACAGCTGTAGTGAAAAAAGTAGTATCGTGTGCTCTACAAGCCTTGTTCGAACAGCTGCTCATGAAGTCCATCTATGCTCATTCGTGACAAGGACCGCTAGTAAATTTGCTAGACTTTGACTAACATCTGCATTTTCAACCGAAGGATTGCGATAGTAGATTTGTCTCGTATACCGGACAATAGTAAATGCGTTCTGGTTCCCTGCGTTGGTCCAACACTACAATCTGTGTTGACTGTTGTTGGATTTCTGAAGCCGGGTTTACCGCGCCCGGTTTCCAGATTTAGACCGTCCATCCCACCCAGCCATCTGACGACGGCCTCATCGTCATCACCACCGACTTGCTCCACATCACAGCTTGATATTCATCATCACTTCGGAACCCCATACAATACTCGAAGCCGATACAAAGTCTCAAGAAGCCTCTGAATATCTAGGAAACAGGCTACAATCTATTCACCATGGGGGCCCTTCTGTCGCTACCCTTAATGGCTGTCCCCAGCATGGGCTCCGTATGTCTCCGCCGACCGCTCTTTTCTCTAACCCAACCAACCTACTAACATCAACGTTTTGGATACCTGTAGATTATAACCGTTGGAGCGTCCTGCTGCGGCGCGGCGACATGTTCTGCCATCTTCAACTCCTGCGGCAAATGTCACAGCTCGACTGCCACCCGTATTGTCTACGCCTTAATCCTCGCCATCAACTCGATTTTCAGTTGGATAATGCTCACGCCATGGATAATTAAGAAGCTACAAAAGTTAACGCTGGATTACATGACTATCAAGTGTCTCGGAGAGGACTGTTATGGGTTCGTGGCTGTACACCGGTTTAATTTCGCGTTGGGACTGTTCCATTTTGCGCTCGGGTTGATGCTGCTTGGTGTCCGGTCCACCAAGAACGGCAGGGCGTCGATACAAAACGGATTCTGGGGACCGAAGATACTGGCTTGGCTTGGACTTATCGTTCTCACGTTCTTTATCCCGGAAGAGTTTTTCATTTTCTGGGGTAACAAGGTCGCATTTCTAGGAGCAGCGCTCTTTCTTTTCCTCGGACTTATTCTCCTCGTCGATCTGGCGCACACATGGGCTGAGACTTGTTTGAGAAAGGTGGATGAGACGGATAGCAACGTATGGAGGTTTATACTTGTTGGGTCTACGTTGGGGATGTTCATCGTTTCGTTGGTACTTACCATCATCATGTACGTCTTCTTCGGGAAGGGCGATTGCAGTATGAACATCTCGGCTATTACGATCAACATGCTTCTAGCAATTGTTGTCAGTGCGATGTCGATCCATCCGGCGGTTCAAGAGGCGAATTCGCAGGCTGGTCTTGCGCAAAGCGCTATGGTCGCGGTCTACTGCACGTATCTGACAATGTCTGCTGTGGCCATGGAACCGGATGACAAACATTGCAATCCATGGATTCGGGCCAGGGGTACCAGGACAGCCAGTATCGTTATTGGTGCGTTACTTACACTCCTCACCATTGCGTATACCACTACGAGAGCTGCAACCCAGGGTTTTGCCATGGGCAGTGCTGGACCAAGTGGCTACACTGCTCTTGGAGACGACGAACATGGTCTTGTTACTCAGGAGCCATCGAGACATGCCATGAGACAAGAGGTTTTGAAGAGAGCAGTCGCAGAAGGAGCTTTGCCGGCTAGTGCCTTGGACGAGGACAGTGACGACGAGGCAGAAGATGCAGTCGATGATGAGAAGGGACGAGTGCAGTACAATTATACACTGTTCCATTTCATCTTCCTGTTGGCAACGGCTTGGGTTGCGACTCTGTTGACGATGAGTTTGGAGGATAAGGACGGTGATTTCACACCCGTGGGCAGGACGTACGGGGCCAGTTGGACTAAGATCATCAGTGCATGGGTCTGCTATGCATTGTACGCATGGAGTTTGATTGCTCCCGTAGTGTAAGTGGCCTTCCCAATCTATCACAAATCTAAAATTTTTGAAGGGTATGCTAACAATATGGGAATAGGCTTCCTGATCGATTCGGCTAAGCTATAGGGGTGGCCTCTTCCTTTCTTTCGCGGCATACTTTTACGGAGCTAGCGGTGGCTTTACTTTGTAGATGGTTCTGGGGTAGTTTTTGTTTTCTCTTTCAAATGTTGTTTACTCATCGTGCTCGAGGTTTGCATCTGCTAGTTATATTATTTACTTGAGTCTCTTTGACGGGATATAATTCCACCCTACACCATCGCACCTACTTAAACGTACCTAGGTAGTTGACATATTTCTGAATAACTTTGCTTTATTTGTTGCATTTTATCTCTCGTATTAGTTCATGATCCCCTCGTATTAATATTTGTGGATGAGAAGGAATATATTTCTAATAACCCTGTGTACCCATGCACGAACTCGAGCCTACATAGTCTCCGTACGTTTGGTATATCAGTCTAGAATATAGCTTACGAGATGAAGAAAGCTAAGGCGCCACACACGGCGAACTTTCAGCAGTCAACAGTCAACGGCGAAATAACTTCTTGGTCATGGATGAAGCGGAAGGAGGCTATTACGCGTTTAGAAGTGGCTTGTACGGGCAAATCCTGACAGGCCTTACCCGGCCATGCAGCCACTGTCATGAACTAGCGTATTAGTTAATACGGACAGTCTTTCTGGGCCTAATTAAAACCATCCGTTCCTCTTTTAAAAAGAATAGAATCTTCCTTACTCGAATATTTAAGAATAGATCGGAGACATTGGAATCGCTTTGAACCATACGTAATCCTGCCTGCTAACTTCACAGCAAAGGCAAGTTAGTCATTTTGGGGAGGGACAAACAGGGCAAGGCAAACAACCCCGCCATTCTTCCTGCCACACCTCACACCACACAGCTGCCATCTTATATCAGCCATCGGCCATTCCATCATATCATCCACTCCAAACTTCGCAGAGCCGCTTTTCTATCAGATATCAGTCCCGTCATTCCAACTTCCGTCGTCTGAAACCCCCGGGGCTCGCTACGGCATACTACTGCCTCTTCTTCACAAGCTAGATCACCGGCTCCCTTCTTCCCTCTATCGCCATGTTCCGCGCCAATAACGCCAACCCTTTCGATGATGTCGTCGGTACGTTTGATCCGCTGTCTTTGCCGGCGATAGATCTAATCCTCTTGGGCGTCTATTCTCCAGAAAATAAATCCAAAGCTAACATAACTATTTCCGATGACATGTAGCCAAGGCGACCGACGAGAACCTCACTTCGGAGAATTGGGAGTACATTATGGAAGCTGTCGACAAGGTCGAAGGTGGCGGTCCAGATGCGTATGTGCTATATAATCGGGATCCTTTATCGCAGCCTTATTTTGAATATCTTGGGATTATGTACGGAAGTTACTGACTGTGTGAATGACGATAGTCCGAGAGAAGTCGTTGGTGCCCTTATCAAGCGATTAGCACATCGGAATGCTCAGGTTCAAATTTATACACTTGAGGTACATATATGCGGTATTTTGCCCGAGAGACAGGACGTAAGGCTAACGGTTTTCGACTTTTTTTTTTTTAGACTGCAAATGCGTTATCGCAAAATTGTGGTCTTAAAGTGCACCAGGAGCTGTCGTCGAGGGCCTTCACGGATGCTTTGCTTCGGCTAGCTGGGGATAGAGTATGAACTTCGCCTGCATACCCGTTCCGGGTTCGATACACTAATGCAATCCTTTTTTGTTAGACCACACATCAAACAGTAAAATCCAAGATTCTGGAGCGTATGGAGGACTGGGCCGAAATGTTCAGCAAGGACCCGAATTTGTTCGTCATGGAACAGGCTTACACGAAACTAAAGTCCCAAAGTGCGATACCTCCATTCCTATATATGCATGATATTGGCTAAATACTAACGGAAACATCTTAGATCCTAGTATACCAGCTCCGTCGAAGCCGACCAAGAACGCCATTACTGATGCCGATAGACTGAAGGAAGAGGAAGACCTTGCTCGGGCTCTCGAAATCTCGCTACAGGATACTAGGAGACAACAGAACTTCCCTGCTGCATCTGCATCTTCGAATTCAAATGCTGCTCAGAAACAACCTGAACCGAAGCCCGAACAACCCCCTGCTAATTCTACAGCCGCTACAGTATCCCGCGTAAGAGCTCTCTACGACTTTGTACCTACAGAATCTGGAGAGTTGGCATTCAGGAAAGGTGACATTATCGCCGTTCTTGAGTCGGTATACAAAGATTGGTGGAAGGGATCTTTGAGGGGACAAACGGGTATTTTCCCGTTGAACTACGTCGAGAAGCTCGCGGATCCTACTGTTGAAGAGTTGCAGAGGGAGGCGCAGACAGAGGCCGAGGTTTTTGCACAGATTAAGAATGTGGAGAAGCTGCTGTCGATGTTAAGCACTTCTAGTGCAGACCAGCATATCCAAGATAATGATGAGATAACGGTAAGACCGATGCGAATCTTAACGAGAGTATGGGAATCTAAACATGGGCGACTGTAGGCTCTGTATCATCAAACACTCTCCATCCGACCGAAGCTGATTGATCTCATCAGCAAGTACCAACAGAAGCGAGGTATTAATGTCCGATCACTGGTTTTAAGGAATCCTACTGACGCAAGGTTCTTTATCAGATGACTTCCAGGCCCTCAATGAGAAATTCGTCAAGGCTCGCCGTGACTATGAAGCATTGTTAGATACATCCATGTCCAACCCCGCAGCGCACGCGTACTCACGACCGCCATATAGCCAAGGATATGGGCCCGGTCCAGAATACGGCGCACCTCTTCCCGGACCTGCCGGAGGACCCATCGGAGGACCACTGGGAGGACCAGTCGGTGGGCCAGTTGGTGGTCCAGTTGGTGGTCCACCTGGTGGCCCCCAGGGATTCTACCCACCCCAGCCGCAACATCAAATGCACCACTCCCCTCCACCACCTCTCAACACAAGTGGCCCATACGGCCCTCCCGATGTTCAACAGGGCGGTGTACCATATCCAGTCTCAACAAGTCCTATCCCTCCTGCTGGATCGAACCTAGCAAATTTCTATGGTGCTCCAGCTGGCCCGATAGGAGGACCGGATGGTCGTAAACCATCGTCTCCGCAAGCTAACACCCTAGCAGGTCGTGATAGACACCCTTCAATAAGTGGTTACCATGACACCGGTGCACCACCTCAAGAACTTGCCACATCATCCTACGAGTCCTCTCAAGACCCGAGCGGCCGCCCCATCTCCCCCTCTCACCCCCCTCAACAAGCCTACAAGAGCTATTACACATACAACCCTCCCACAACCGCAGCCACATCGCAAGGTGCAGGGCCTAGTGGCCCGAGTGGGAATTTCCCCCCCAGTGGTGGTCAGCCGCAGCAACAGCAGCAGCCCAGTTATCCTCCTGTAATTACTAGAACTTCTCCAACTACTGTTAGGGATTCAACTGATACATATCAACAGTACCTGAATAACCGGCCGCAGAGTTGGGTCGACCCGACCGCGGGAGCACAAGGAAACCCGGCAGATTATTATAGGAATAACGAGCTGTTCTTGCCGCAAGGTGGTGGTGGAGGAGCTAAACCGAGGGAGGCTTAAGATGATTTTGTCGGGGTAAGCGAGAGGCATTGGTAGTACGTCGTTATCTTATTATGATGCTTGTCTTGCGGTAGTTGGCAATCGTTTTAAATTTTCATATTTTATTGCTTTCGTTTTTTTATTTCTCGTCGGACTTGATACTAGTACTTTGGGCTCGCTGAATAGCTCGTTGGTTATAAGGGGGGCTGTAATGATATTTTTGTTTCCTCCGCCTTTTCATATAGCGCATTATTGCTGGACGTATTGCTGAAAGCAACATGGAGATTCTTTCTTTTTGATATCGTGCATGTTAGGATTAAATTCAATGAACTATGGCGGCATGTTTCTATGTGGTTAAGAAATTTATACATGTATGTAGGTACACATGAAATTCACATGTGTAGCGGTTATAGTTAGCAATCTTCTTGCAGTTATGGAGCTTGTGTCTTAGGTACTTGCTTAGATTTACCTAGTCGAGGTTTCCGATACGAGATCACTAGAAATAAGGCATACATGGATATCTATGAAATTAGAGGGAAGAATAGTCAAGTAGAGCTTTAATTGGTTTGATACCCAGACGTCACAAATGGAGGATCTTTGCCTAATGTAATACCTAAGTGCCCAGGTACTTATTTGGGAGCAGCGAGGGAGACCTAGGCTAGGTTCCTAGAATCACGCTGGACTCTCGACGGTTTTCGATTATTTGTGTTGCTACCGTTGTAGGAATACTGTGTCACGACCATCCCGCACACTGCAGCTCAACTAGCTGCAGAGATCCGACATCCGAACTTGCTTCAAAGCTACTTGGCATGCTAGTACACCAGTCTAGTATCGAGACTACCAGCACGCTTACTCGGCCGACGTAAGTCTTTATGTCAACGGAATGGTATGTGGGAGATTAGACTGGACACAGCGGGAGTCGACGGGATAAATTGGCTTGGAAGCTTCATAGCTAACGTTACGTAAGTATCTAGATATACTATCAACCCCCTTGTGCTATCGAATCTGAGTATCTTAATTTCTAATATGATAGCGGAACCTATGTATTACACAGAAGTTCATCTATGCATCACGATTGGCAATGAAACATACGGACAACATTGTATTGGCATGGTGAATGGCATTAAGGTGTGGTTATTGCATCACCGACCATGTTACCGATCTCAAGCCGGGATCCGGCACGCATTTTCAGTGTCGACGACAGTCAAGCCGTCGCCAACGTTCGGTGTAGCAATGTCTACGTCATGCTCTCTTTCGAACCGGGTTGGTTCAATAACGTTTACCATGTGGATCACTGTTTTCCATGCTTGCGGCTTGGTGGGCTAAAAAGTCAAGTTTTCTGCTGGTCTAATTTGGGGATAGTGGCAGGGGTTGAATTGTGAGGAACGGGAATATCGACGATGTCACCTCAGCAGTGACCGAATCACAACGGGCACAAAATTGGGCAATCTACTCACAAGCCCATTTCTGAGTGGTACAATCTCGCTCGGGTTTTGGGTTACTTGTGATGTTCTTTCGCTGACAGACCACTATGATATCGATAGTTTGAACGAGTTACCAAAAACCATCGTCGATGGTATGCATATGTAAGATGGCCAAGGTGGAGCGAAGGTACCCAAGCTGTTCTTCGCAGACTCGCCAATTTGCGGACCCATCGCAGTGGTGTTAGTGATCGAGGAATTTATTGGCTACATTTCTAGCTTGGAAGAATTATATGCAGGCGACATGGATATGGACTAGCAGGGTGGCAGGCAGGCAGCGATATTTCCGCTTGCATTCGCAAAGGAGTTCAGTCCAACCGTTCTGGATTTCAATTCCTCTTTCTTCCTCTTGAATTCTTCACTTTCTCAAACCTTTTATCTTCCCATCGATGAGGGTTCAGCTGCGGTTTCCGGTCGCTCGTTACTTATCTTTCTGAGGAAGCTTCGACAATTTCACGTGGAACGAGAGGGATGCTTGTTAGGCGTTGTCAGCAGCGCATATTGCCCGAGTAACAACAACGGCGTCTGTTTACAGCAACACATCGTCCCGCAGACGCTCAGATAGACAGAGCAGCATAAAAACAGCATATCAGATTACCACGCCGGTTCTATATTAAGAATATTTGGCTACGAGGCGGGGGAGTTTGCGGCTCCGAAAACGTTTCTCTTTCCATCAACCCCTCAATCGCTGTTTTTCGACCTTAGGCTGGCCGATTCAGCTATCCACGCCATTTCGCTCTTACCAGGCTGTCGACTGTCAACGGTAAGGCTGAACTGGTTTTAAATATAATCGGTCTAGAAGCACTTTTAAAATCATACAATCATGGCCGGAAGGCACTCACGGGATCATTCCCGCGAGCACTCGCGCTCCCAAAACCGTCGAAATTCTACTCGCCAAAATTCTACTCGCCAAAATTCCACTCGTCGAGAGTCCCGCGACAGATATGCAGCTGTTGATACAGAGGATTCGGGGCAGAAGCACCTACTCAACCTCGCCGAAGCTCTCGGTCCCACGGCCGCCATAATTCGACTCACAGACAGTCCCGATCCGGGGGGGTAGCGGGGGAAGATTTAAGGCGAACCAGAACTTTAGAGAAGTCACAAAGGAGGTCCAGGCCTCCCACCGATGGCGTTATTCCGCTAAGTGAAGAAAGCCTTGCGGCTTTTAATAAAGAAGAGGAGTACAGACGCAAACGTCATTTGAGCCGAGAGGAGAAGAGGGAGAGGAAGACGATGGGTCAAACTAGAGAGCAGAGAAAAAGGAGACGTTGTTGCATATGTAAGTCTTTCATTGGGTTTGGAGCGTTTGGTTTCGGGTGGAAAACCTACTTATGTTTCTGATTTAGTGTGCATCGTTGCCTTCATTATCCTATTGATCATTATTCTTGTTCCCGTCGGCGTGCTGGTGATTGGGAAGAACGACGGTTCGCCCGCTAATGGAGGCAATAATAGCTCGGGTGGAAGTGGTGGCGGTACCGGTGATGGATTGGGAGACACACCAGATGTTAATCCGAATACAATTCCGGCATGTACCTATCTACTAAAGGCTATCGTTCTGTCAGAATATTGCTAACAATAGTTTTCCATCCAGACTGCTGCTAAAGGGAGTTACTTGGATCCATTTACTTGGTATGATACGCGAGATTTCAACACTACTTACACTGCCGAAACAGTCGGAGGACTTTCAGTTATGGGTCTCTTCTCGAAGTGGGATGACAGCGCTCGACCGAACCCGAATGTTCCACCACTCAACGAGGAGTTTGACTACGGCAAGGTCCCCATGCGCGGCGTGAACGTCGGAGGATGGCTTCTCCTTGAACCGTTCATCACACCATCGTTTTTCAAGAAATACGACCTCAACCTGGGTGTAGTTGATGAATATACCCTGTCAGCACACCTCGGCGCTAAGGCTACAGCACAGACCCTCGAAAAGCACTATGCCACCTTTGTTACTGAACAAACTTTCAAAGAAATCGCCGCAGCTGGATTGGACCACGTTCGAATCCCGTACCCTTATTGGATTGTTACTCCTGAAGCGAATGACCCATACCTTCCAAGGGTTGGCTGGAGGTATCTCCTTCGAGGTATCGAATGGGCTCGAAAATACGGCCTGAGAGTCAATCTCGATCTTCACAGTATCCAAGGTGGGCAGAACGGTTGGAATCACAGCGGCCGCCAGGGCATCATCGGGTGGATCAACGGAACCTCTGGGGAAGCGAACGCTCAGAAGAGTCTGGATATGCATGATCAGCTTTCAAAATTTTTTTCCCAGCCCCGATATAAGAACATTGTTACAATTTACGGCCTAGTCAACGAACCCAGGATGACAGCTTTGCCACTCAACGAAGTTCTTAACTGGACTGCGAACGCGTATGAGATTGTTCGTGGCAACGGTCTGAACGCTAAAGTTGTCTTCGGCGATGGTTTCTTAGGTCTCGAAAACTGGAAAGGGAGATTGTCTGGTCTTGAAGGACTTGTGCTCGATGTGCATCAATATGTGATCTTTAATATCGGTCAAATTGCGCAGACCCACACCGGAAAGATCCAGTTCGCCTGTTCGGGCTGGGGCGCGCAGATGTCACAGAGCAATGACCCAACAACTGGATTTGGGCCTACTATGGTGGGAGAATTTGGGCAAGCAGATACTGACTGTGTGCCATATTTGAACAATGTTGGTGCAGGGTCGAGGTGGGAGGGAGACCTCATTTTCCCAGATCCCAGCTCAAGTGTGACGACGCCCAGTTGCCACAATGGTATCAACTGCTCGTGTACCATTCCCAACTCCGACCCGAGTAAATGGTCAGATCTTTATAAGCAATTTTTACTTATGTTTGCTTCAGGTAAGTCCAATGGCCCTCTTCTTTCGATTTTGATGTCCATGCTGACTGGATAGAATAGCCCAAATGGAATCCTTCGAACTCGCCTGGGGCTGGATGTACTGGACCTGGGATACCGAGGACGCTTACCAGTGGTCATACAAGAAGGGTATGGCTGCCGGGATCTTACCCAAGATCGCCTACGAGAGAAACTTTACTTGCGCCGACGCTATTCCAGATTTCGAACTCCTGGGACTATCCGAAGGTTACTGATGAATATATGCTGAATTACACTTCCCCCCCCTTTTTTTTTCTTTTTCTTTCGCTTTTAGATTTTAATGACGGTTTGTAATATGTGAATCGTTCGCTTTTTCTCTTGGGTTTTTCCTTGTCTCTCATGCATCGGGGAAGCTGTTGTGCTACGGGATATCAATGCATGTGCTTCCTCAACCCCTTGGTTTTTTTCAAGTTTTCACCTTGTTACCGCCGGAGCATACGATAGAATAGCTTTCCTTACTTCGCTTTTGGAAGATGAAAGTTTGAACGTTCTCATCTACTTTTTTCTTAAGGCGCCTAGGAGTTCACTTTTCTTCAGCTCATAACTATTCCTCAATATTTCACAACTATTTTCATATACCCTCATACATGCTGTCCCCTCCATGATCTGGTCCCCGGGTTCCCTTCATGCACCTCATGTTCCACACTACTATTTATGTCTTTACGATAGGTTGTTTGTAATAGTAATTTATGTTGATGGAGTCGGTTGAGGGAATCCAACATGCCAAGACCATGTGCAGGAACAATCGTGTTGGGTGACACAAAGATCTGCAAGTTGCCGTGCCAACCTAATCGGGAGGCACGCAGAGTTAATCTCCGGGTCGCTGGGGGTGCTTAGTTTCATCTGATAAAGCCCCAGCCTCCTTACCAAGATGATATCACCGTCCCAAGCTTAGCTCCTTTCCTCTTCTCCTTCCCCTTCCTTCTCCTATCTTGGTCTCTTCACCATCAATTTTGTTGATAGTATTTCAAAATGTATGTCAAATTCAATCCTTCTGCCCTCCTTCCTCTAGGGCTCCTCGTTAGTTCGGTTCTGTCTTCGCCAACATTCCCTCAGCAGCAACCACTCGGTCAGAATGATGACCTTTCGGCCGCTATCCGTATCCATTCCAAGAAACCCGCAGTAGATGCAGAATCACTTGCAGCTACTATCGAAACCGAGAACCTTCTCAAACGAGCAAAGGACCTTTATACCATCGCCAAAATCTCAGAACTCGACTTCGGTCACCCAACCCGTGTGATAGGATCCCGAGGACATGTGGCAACCGTTGAATATGTCAAAAAGGTCCTCAGCAGTCTCGGTGGGTATTATACCCTCGGCGAACAAACCTTCCCGGCTGTATCCGGTTACATCTACGAATCGAGACTTGTTATTGGGGATACTGTTATTCCACATCGGCCTATGAGTCTTACACCGCCTACGAAGAATAAAGAACCCGTTCTTGCTAAGGTTGTGGCGGCTGCCAATGATGGCTGTTCTGAGAGTGATTTTGGAGAGGATGTCAAAGGCGCCATTGCTCTCATCGAGCGTGGGAATTGTTCGTTTGGTCAGAAGTCGGAGAATGCTGGGAAGGCTGGAGCTGTGGCTGCTGTGGTTTATAACAATGAACCTGGGTCCTTGAGTGGAACCCTTGGAACACCGTTGGATCACCATATCGCCACCTTTGGAATTGCTCGTGAGGATGCGAAGCCGATCTTGGAGCAGTTGAAGGCTGGAAAGGAGGTCGATGGGTCTGCATACATTGATTCTGAGGTTAATGTCATCAGAACGAAGAATGTGATTGCTCAGACTGTTCTTGGTGATCCGGAGAACTGTGTCATGCTTGGTGGACATAGCGATTCGGTCGAGGAAGGACCAGGTATCAATGACGATGGATCAGGATCAATGACGCTCCTAGAGGTTGCTGTGCAGCTTACGAAGTTCTCGGTGAACAACTGTGTCAGGTTTGCATGGTGGAGTGGAGAGGAGGAAGGACTTCTGGGAAGTACCTGGTATGCTCAGCATTTGACTCCTGAGGAGAACAAGAAGATCAGGTTGTTTATGGATTATGATATGTTGGCGAGTGTGAACTTTGCATATCAGATTTATAATGCGACTGACGCGGAAGGAGACCCAAAGGGCAGTGAAGAACTTCGAAACTTTTATATCGAAGGGTATAAGGGGCTCGGTGTTAACTACACTTTTATCCCATTCGACGGAAGGAGTGATTACGTGGGCTTCATTGAAGCTGGTATCCCAGCCGGTGGAGTCGCCACTGGTGCCGAGGGTATTAAGACACCTGAAGAGGTTGAAAGGTTTGGAGGAAAGGCCGGAGAATGGTACGATCCGTGTTACCATCAGTTGTGTGACGACTTGACGAATTTGGATGCGACGGCTTGGAATGTTAATGCTAGGTTGGTGGCGAAGAGCGTGGGGAAATATGCGGAGAGCTTTAAAGGGTTCCCTGAGAGGACGCTGGAGAGTGATGAAGTTAAAGCGGAAAGGAAGAAGAGCGCGAAGAAGTGGAAGTATAGAGGGAGCAAGTTGGTTATGTAGGATATAGTCTTGTGCTGCGTGTAGGATACACACATTGTTATAGAGAGGAGTAGTGTAGTACATTAGGCTGGAGATATAGATACCTTGGGCATAATGGATTTGGGTAGAATGCATCGAGTCTTGGTTTCTTGGATTAAAGTACATTAATTTCCTCGGGGGGAATTCTCGAATATCCTGGATCGACATATCGTAGTCTCGAGGTTAGACCAGGATATACCTACTTGAGTAGGTACTTTTATATTTACCTGATTTGCCTTGCATCCCTATACAACCGACAAACTATCGAATTCTTCCCAGGTGCGTGCCCTGAAATTAGCCTCAAGCCTAGGGTTCCACCCTGATATATTATACCTACATTGAATGATAAATTTATATTTTGACTTCAAAGACGAACAAACTACCATCGGAAAAAGTTTTCCGGACTGGAAGATTCGCCTTAACACAACCTACAAAGTAATTTAAAAGCCTCCGATTTAACACTTTGTAGAACGTAGTATGGTTTGAACAACGATATCGATCCCGTATACTCACAGGACACCCTTATACATAAACAGCCCGACTTTACGTTCCGTACTACCCTATGCTAAGTATCTAGGTATTTCAAGTATAATTCCGAGATTCTAGAACCTTCATGCCATAATAGGAAACATATCCTCGTACTTAATACGACCAGGTCTGGGTACGAGACAAACTCTACAATAATAACGAAGTGACAAACGGGAAAACGTTTATAACCCTAGGGGTACACGACGCATCCTTACAGTAATTATAAGAAATAGCTCGATATATACTGTAGTTAGAGTCTACAGTATTCTATAGCCATAGCAGTCTCCAGTTTAGTCGCTAATAGTGATTCGAGGTCCAACTGCATGATAAGGATATCGTGCCCCAGCTGTTTCCCAAAAATCTATATCACCACCTCTCAGTACATTCTCCAGACCGGCAACCCGTGGAGTGACTTCAGGAGCGACGGTTACGGTTAACGTTAGTCGGAAAATCAAAGGTTTTGGGCCCCAGTCTCAAGGCGCATTCATGAATATTTAACACATCTACAATCGATCCAAGTATTTTGACATTTAAGCTTGCTCTAGGGAAAATCCGATTACCACTCGCTCGTCCTTGAAGTTGTGTTACATTTTGTAGCGCAGATCAACACCAATGTCGCGCAACCATGCCGCGCAACCATGTAAGCACTCGGTATTCCACCTCCCCGCATATCCCTGTCGCCAAGCCCTATTTCTAGCTTGCTATTCGCCCACCAACCGGCCTGAACCTTGACTGTGTTTCCAGGGCACACGCATGCTCACATGAGAACGTGGTCATTTCAATGGTGATTGAGTCACAGACAGGATGGCATGGAAACAGCTGTCTTTTCGGAGCACAGCTTGAACGGAGCGTTCTTCTTGCCTCTTTTACCACCGACATAACCAATATCGGTGTCGCAATTTTCAGAAGTCTCCATTGTCCTTTTCACAGAAAGGATCTTTTTTTTCAGAAAGCTTCTAGACTGTACCAATACAAACGAAAACCCCCCAAAAATGACATCCCTAGTTTCCCTCCCACAAGAACTTGTGGACATGATCTTTAACGACCTCACACCAGCCGACCTTGGCAAAGTCAGGTTGTTATCCCAAGACCATAACGCCAGATTCAAGGGACTCTTCCGGTACCTTATTTTCCAAAACCTTCGAATCGATCTACGATCATCATGTGTTGAACGTCTTATCCAATTCGGAGAAAAATGCGAATTAGCCTCTCAACTCCAGAATATTACTGTTCGACCTCGTCAAGGTGAAGAACTCAAAGCCTTACAGATCACTCCGTTGCTTACGAAAGCATTTATGGGGTTACCTGATATAAGGAAAATTGAAATTGATGTAGCGTATGGGACTGGTGGATTTGGATATTGGAAACCGGTTATTGATGCTGTTATTAGGAGCAAGAGTAAGACGGTGGAGGCGGTTAGTGGGCCGAGGTGTGGGATTCAAATGTCGAAATTTAAGTTTTCGGCACTGCAGATGAAGGGGTATCAGACTACCTTTGCGAACCTGAAGACGTTGGATCTTACGTTGGCGGTGCAATGCGAACGCGCTGATCTGGCGGAACAGTTTTGGTCGTTCATTGAAAAGATCGGAAATAATGTTGAGGACCTTACGGTTAGGACTACACGGACGTCTAGAAATACGCCGACACCGAATGCACATGGCGGGTATTTGCCCAAGGAGTTCAACTTACCGAAGTTAAAGGCGCTCAAGCTGGTCGATGTCGCTGTTACACCGATGGATTTGAAGAAGCTGTTAAAGAACGTTGCTACGGAAGCCATCGTTATTTCACAGTGTTGGATGAGGAATCCAAAGGAAGATTGGTTCGAGGTGGTAAAACATCTTCGATACGGAAATTTCGACAAGATCAAAGAACTTCGGCTTGCGCTAAGCGGGCACTACGGAAGCGATAACTACGACCTACCAAATCTGGTGATCGAGAGCAAGGGCGATTGGAGGAACGAGGGGAATAATTGCAAGGTCACACTACGCTCCGGTCTATCAAAACAATACGTCACGCATAAAAACCTTTGGCACGAAATAGGGGCAACCTTTGAGACGGATTGGTTCTGGGATTCATTGACGAATTCGAAATGGACGTCGCTTAGGACTACAAGGTGGAAGAGACTTCAGACTGCGTATGAAACACATAGGTCTGCGATGGCTAAGCTTGGGTATGGCTATGCTTCGGACATTGATACTTATAAGGCGGCTATAGTACAGGAACAGTACGATAGAACGGTTAGGGAGATTAAAGCGGAAGTGGATTCGGATTGTGAGGAGGTCGAGTGATATTTTGATTTCATTTGTATTATCATTTTGATTGTTTTTAGGGAACCTCTGATAGCTAGAGGCAGTATGGTGTAGTCTACACGACCACCATTCGTCCAATACAACCCTATCCCTAAGAAATATAAACACGAAAAGCAGCCTTGGGCCTGGAATGATTCGTCAGAGCCATTTCGTGTGAATAATGAAACCCTAGAAAACGCCGAAGGAAAGTGGATGATAGGATAATAAAGGAAGGAAGGAAGGAAAAGAAAGACATGTGAAGTTAAGGAGCGAAGAAGAAATCAAAGTTGAAGCTTTCGGTCAAAGATTCGAGGGCGTCATCAGAATCATAATCTTGGTATTCCTCGTATGCAAGATCATAATATGAGCTGTAAGCCTCAGCATTGGTCTCTTCGGCTGTATTAACAACGAACGTATCCAGATCAGCTTCGACATCACCTCGTCCCCGTTCACCGTTCGCATCTTTCTCCTTGCATCGTCTGCGTCTCTTCTTCTTTTTGTCCTTCCGGTCTTCGGCATGAGCGGTGAAAGGAGGCTCGATGAGGTCAGGGGTTGGGCAGAGAAGATTATAGAGGGCAGCTACTCGAGTAGCTGCTTGTACGCGGTTCTCCCCAGCCAAGATCCTATTGAGAATGTTGGACATTTTCTTGAGAATCCATTGGTAACCTCCTGGGGTCTCCATCCAAGCATCACAGCTATAGCTGTAGACCTTCTGGGCTTGTTCGGAATAACCTCGAGCGAGCTCCTCGGGGTCTTTCTCGAAAAAGCACCTCCAGACGGCGTAGTTGCCCTCGAAAGCCCTTCCGGCGATTTCGTAAAGGAGATCCAAGTCATCTTCGAGTTTCTTGATGACCTTGTCGTAGCCAGCCAAGGTGTCGATACGACGAATCTTATTATTGTTGTCCATAATATCAAAGTTGTGAAGGTGGGGCTTGATCATATAGACAATGTCAAATGGCAACTCAGCTCGAAGGATTTGCAAGTTGCGCAATTCTTTGACATTGGTGAGTAATTTGAACTTGATGAGGGCGAGCGGAAGGACGAAAGAAGTCGGAGGATCCATGCCGATGTCGTCGAAAGCTCTGAAGAGATTCCTGCAAGGTTCGAAAGCATTCGCTTTGCGAATGTTAAGAAATGGTGGGGGGTCTTTGGCGCTACAAGCGTATTGGTCACCGTTAACTAGCCAGAACCTGATGAAGTCGTAGGCGTCCTGCTGGCTTCCAACACGAAGCATCAAGTTGGCGGTGATACAACGGATCTTCATCGGATCACATCGTCCGAGATATTGAGTAACAATGGCCTCATTACAGGCATTGACGGCTCCACGGTGTGTCTTGACCTTGGCGTAGGCCTTGATAAGATTGAAGCGGGCTAACATGATCCTATAGCAGGAAGCGGTGCAGAAGCACTCGAATTCAAAACATGGAGCTTTCCCATCTTTGATACTAGCGAGAATAACCTTGAGATCTCTGTATTCAGGGCAATTCTTTCGATGGTTGAAGGATTTCTCAGCATCTTCCAAGTTGGCCTTGGCAGCTTCGATTTCGAGGCATTGTTCGGTGTGCTCTTCCCAATGCTCTTGTCGGTGTCCTTCGCTGCAGTAGAAGACGGATTTGCAGACTTTGCAACACCTGTCGGTTCTACAATTGCAGACTTTACATTCGTTCTCGGCGAGTCGAGTATGGACATCCATGTTTTCTCTTCGTGGAGGTAAGACAAACGAAGTTTGTAGTCTTATAGCTTCTGCTACGATATCTCGAGAGGAGCAATAGCACATCTATTGTGCAGTAGAGATATGTAAAGAAAGTTACGAGAGTTAGCTCAAGGGGTTGACCGTAAAGTTTGCTAAAGGTGATTGTCCTTACAATTTAGGTGAGGGTGAGGCGACATGCGAGGACGATATTGATTGGCTGAGAAGGAGAGCGGCTACAAGAAGGCCGTTGAAAGATTCCTAATGCTATTAGGAGTCTGATAAGGCCCTCTGTGATTTGTAGGCGATAATATGATATTGAAGATGATGAAGATGAGTGGAAGTGGTTTGGTGATTTGTCCGTGGTTGCGATTTGTTGGTTGCGGATTGGATTGATGCCGAGCTTAAGACGATAAGACGCTTGCCCTAACCCCCGTCATCAGGACGTTATATAGGACGGACTGAGTGAAAGTCACTTGGACATCTCGGCCCCAATTTCACGCCTACACCTCTCATATTATCTACAGACACTAGCTTAATGGGCTTTTTGAAACCGATGATAGCTTTGACCTCTTGGATCGAAGTATGGACGTCTCTACTAGTTACTGGCAGGTGACACGAATGCATTTGGATAGCTGGTTCCTTGAAGCGAGCCTCAGACACTCAGCTAGGATACTTTCAAAGGCTATTGTATCATAATCTAGATCCAAATTAGTAACATCGATATAATGAGTACCCTGGCGAGCTATCCGACAAGGATGCCCAAAATACCACAAAGTTCTGCGTTGTTTTCCAGTCGATCGATATCTATCTGCAAAAGGCAGGTGCATCTCTCGATCTCTCACTGCATACCCGCCGAACTCCGAATTCTCTTGATCCTTACACTTCAAAGTGACTCAAAAAAATCTCCAAGATCTCGCGTTCGCATCTTCTTCCCCACCAAGCCCAATGTTGTTAGATGCCTAGTACAAATTGCATAACATTTATTACATTACATAATCACGAGGACTATCTTTTTTTTCAGGGGACGCAGTTTTTCGAAGCTTTCGGCAGTTCGATATTATCGATCTTACGCATTGGGCACAAAACGTAGGATATATATAACCACCTACTTAGCTTCCCGAAGATCTAGTTTCCTTTCCTCTTCATCCAGTAAACTTCACTTTTCCTAAAGCTTCAGAGAATTTGGTATACGTTTCAAAATACAACAAAGTCAACGCAGGTTCAAGAATCGACAGAATATGGCTACACAATCAATTGATGCGCTCGTTCGCGAGCATAAAACTAATCGAGCTGCATTTATTGCGAAGGAGAAGGAGAGGCGTCATGGTAAAACTCCTTAAGAATATCCCGTGCGAAAATATTTTAAATATATACTCACCGCGCTCGTTAGACTATGAATTCCGTAAACGAATGTCCCCTCTGGCGGTCGAGGCCGCCGCGGTTGTTCGTGAAATCCGCGAAATCGAAAAGGCCAAATTATGGTCAAAGGTAGCAGAAAGCCAAGAGGAAGTTTATCCTGGGATGGCCTTTACACTTGCAAAGGAGCGAATGGAGAAGACACTACTGTGGAAGGTTGTGAAACGCATGCCCAAGGGTGCGCTTCTGCATTCGCATTTCGATGCTATGTGTGATAGTACGTATCATTCTTTTAAATCCGAGCTCATTGACACGGCTGCGCAGGGTGTTAATATAATTTGCAAATAGTGAGATGGATGTGCGAAGCTGCCATCGAGACCCCTAACGTCCTGGTTGGCGTCCCCAAACCGCTTCTAACGCCAGAAGACTACGCTACAGCTGGACCTCCGACCTTCAGGATCGGCGAACCAGGCTCGGATTCTACCCCATTTACTTCCCCCTCATATGAACCAAATACCCTAGTCCCACTTGCCTTCCAAATCACACCTTCAAACCGCGAAGATTTCATCGACTACTTCATCCGCCACACCACAATTTCCATTCCGGAGTCCTTAAGCCAACACCACGGTCTTCACAACATCTGGCGCCGTTTCCAAGCCGTCTTCGGTATCATCCTAGGAATTAGTCAGCACACCCCTTTCTTTCGGAAGATGGTAACACGCGTCATGTCACAACTTGCTGCGGATGGTGTTCGATACGTTGATATCCGTACTGTTTTCTTCGTACCTGAAAACCCAGAAGACAGACATAAAGGCGCATATCAGCAACTTGCGGCTTTTAAGGAAGAACTTGAGGCTTTTAAAGCTACTCCGGAGGGAAAGAACTTTTGGGGTGCACGGATCATTTGGACGACTCTTCGAATGCATTCCCGCGAGTATATTGAGGAAAATATGAGATACTGTGTTGAGGTATACAAAAAGTTCCCAGATATCATCGCTGGCTTCGATCTAGTCGGCCAGGAAGACCTTGGTCGTCCATTGGCAGATCTAATCCCCGAGCTCAAATACTTCGAAACCCTCTGCGCTAAAGAAGGCGTTACGATTCCATTTTTCTTCCACGCCGGAGAAGTCAACTCCGACGGTGACGTCCACGACGAAAACCTATTCGATGCCATTCTCCTAGGTACTAAGAGGATCGGTCACGGATTCTCCATGTATAAACACCCTCTTCTCATCGAGGAAGTCAAGGAACGAAATATCTGTCTCGAAGTCTGCCCGATCTCAAATGAAGTGCTGAGACTAGCCAGTTCGATATTATCCCACCCGCTACCCTCGTTCATGGCAAATGGAGTTGCGGTAGCACTTGCTAATGACGATCCGGGTATCTTGGGACAAGGTGCTACGGGGATGAGTCACGATTTCTTTCAGGTACTTCAGGCATTTGATAACGTTGGGTTGGAGGGAGTTGGAGATTTGGTGGAGACTAGTGTGATGTTTGCAGCTTTTGAAGGTGAGGAGGTTGGGGTTGTGAGGCCTGGTGGGTTGAGGGAGAAGTATTTGAATGAATTGAGGGAGGAGTGGGAGGAATTTTACAAGTGGATTGTGGAGGAGGTTAAGCCGTTGGTTGCGACTTTGTAAGGTGGTTGGACTCCTCACAGGTAGATTTTTATGGGTGTGGCTTCTTTTTAGAAAATAACCAGTTATTTTGGAGTTTATTCAACATGATAGGGAATTCGGGACGGCGTCTAAGAATCTTCAACAATTGCATGAGGGATTGACTGGTGGAGGAAAATCCCTAGTTTAACACGGTTGTGACCATGTACTATATTCAACAGAGGGTATTATTAAATATGGCTGGCGAGGAGGGTGTTCAACAGTAGCGAGATTGTAACTACCACCGCCTGCAGCGAGCGTTCAACCAGGTCCTGCCTTTTGTCTAATGTTCACAAGATGATATTCAATATAACAGGTGCTATGACACATTGTAACTTTTCCTTTATAATTCCAAACCTGATGTACCCAATTGCGTGAGAATTGCCATCAGTCGTCGAAAAGGCCTTTAACCTAGAGTAAACATGAGTATAAAAAACTATCACGGTAGAATTTGAGATGTGGGCTACTTACCACATTCTTCCGCTGGGTCGCCTCTACATAGCTTCCTGATTCCTCTACTCGCCCCTCCCGTTGCTCCTTCTCTTTCCCCGCAACTGCTTTTCCTTTGTCCGCATTAACCGCTCGTTCCTGTAATTCTACAAACGAAACCCTCTCCGACCCTAACGAGGCATCCCACCCAAGTACATCCTCACCATCAAGGTCATCCAATAATGCTTCAAACTGCTCATCACCAGCGGGAGCAGGCGACGGACCGAATACATCGTCATCTTCATCCATAATAAACAAACTCTGACTCTGCCTAGGCTGTAACGACCCTCTAAGTCCCGTCGAAAGTGAAGATTGCCGGGTACCCGATACCAACGCCGGTGAATCCTTACTATTTGGCACCGCAGACACAGACCCACCACGAGGAGTAACTCGCAACGGCGGTGGCGGCATCTCGACTGGTACAGATTCAGGTCTTGAAGCATCCTTCGTAGCAACCACAGGTTGTGCTGACGCCGTTGGCGGTACCGTAGGTGTAACCGACGTTCTTGAAACAACCGATGGTTCCCTAGTCCTCGCCACACTCCCAGTCCCACTACCGGGAACTGCACTCCTATGGCTCATAATCTTTGCCACCGGTTCCGCTTTCCCCACTGGTCCCGCAGCCCCCTTCTTCCGCGTCATAAGCGTGAATTCGCAAAACATGCCGTTCTGGTCATAGGTTATCTGCATTGGCTGACCGGGTTCACCGTATACAGCTTGTATCTGGACGTGCTCGAACGTTCCCGCGTGGGTTACTATTGATTTAAAGTCCTTTACCGAGACGGCGATGGAGGTGTCTCTGGCTACTTGGAATTCGTTAAATTCAATGAGGTCGAGTTCGATGGAGGTTTGCAGTGGCGTCTTTAGGATATCTACGGGTATAGATATTTAGTAAAAGTTTGGCACGAAGAGGCGGAGGAGAGGAGGGAATACGTACGTGCGCCGTCAATAACTTTTAGTGTATAACTCGTAAAGTTAACTCGTTCTTCATCATCAGCCGCAATTTCTAAATGCTCTGTTTTAGGCCCAAAGTGTTCCATCCATTTCTTCAATTCAGTGGCTCTGATGGCCCATTTGTTGACACCCCACTCCTTTAAGAAACTGGCATGTATTATATCCGCTTCTTCGTATTGGAGACGAAATGTCTTCGTTATACCTGTACAATGCTCGAGAGCCATCAGATAGACTTTATCTCCTGGGAGCTCCTGTGGGAAAAGATTGATTTACCTTGCCTGCAAACTAGCTTGACAACAAGTCTGCATTGTCCTTTATTTGGCTTCTCTTGAAGCACGATCTCGCACCTGTCAATTCCTCCTACCACATTCTCGTCCCGTTCCTTGTTGATCGGCTCTTGGACGTATCTTCCGCGGAAAACAGGGAGCAGCGCCTATCAAAGCTCAAGAATCCAAAATCGTCAGTATATAAACTCTTCCTCAGCACAAAAGATCTTAATAAATCTAAATCGGGGAGATCAATTTTTTTTTCTTTTAGTTCGTACCTTAACATTCATCTTACACTTAAACGCCCCTTCCTCCGACCTCTGCGACACCTGGCTGCCGCCATTACTTCCAAACGACAGTTTAGTAGGGTCTGGTACAAAATTATAAGAATCGCAAAAGGTATCACCGGCAAGGCATATTAAAATGTGAGCCGAGTGGGTCGGATTCAGAGTTCGTAGGTTAAGCTATATACGATTTTACAATCGTTAGTTCTTAAAAACGCAAATAAAGGACATTTACATTAGTCCTGGAGGTGATTTAAAATATACCTTGTTCCTTCTAGCCTCCAAGGTAACCGAATCTCCAAATTTTGATAAACAGGTGAGTGCTTCGTGTAACCTGTCGACAGCGAGTGGGTTAAGGGTTATTTGCAGCGTCGACATGTTTGTTTTCAGTTTATTCTGCGTTGCGAAACGTTGGAAATGGGACAAAAGTGTGTAAACAACGCGAGCTTTGGATAGTATTGATCATAAGCTCGATGGGAGAAGTATACGATGTGGCGATAGGATATTATATACTATTAGGCTGGAAGGAAGCTATGAAATGGTTAAGATCCAAAGGCATCGCGGTTGTGGTGGTGTTTTGTCATGGTCGCTTGACGTGATGGATGAGGCGAAATCGAAGGTTTAGGAGTGCAGGTTGGGCCTCGATAAACTTAGCTTGGTTATGGCTGTAAACGTTGATTCAAATGATTATTTAAGACCACGGCTGCAGTATTTCATTTTATACGTAGTGAATCGTTAATTTATTCTACAACCTTCTTTCTAGAATTCTCTAATAACAATAACTTGCTCCCTCCTCTTCCAATCTTCCTGCTTGTAGAAAAACTAAAGTCACTGTAGGTCACAGTACTATGACTTTAACGAAACGGTTACAGATCTTGTCTTACATAGCTGGCTCCTCGTTATATTTTCGATTTGCTTTGTATTCCAAGCTGCTACCGCTTTCGCAGCCGCTTAGCTGGTATCATAGAAGAAAAGGGCTGAAGAAGAAACCAGCTATTGCTACCAATAAGAACGCCTTGAAATATTTGATAAAACCAAAAGAAGAAAGAAAAAAAAGGAAAGGGGTCGAAGGGGGTTTCTTGGTGAAACCCACAAGCATGGACAGCGGGATCGATGCTATTTGCTTTTGTACGCACCCTTTTCTCGTGAGGCCCTGTGGGTATCCCGCTGTAAAAAGAAGACGTAGGAGAAGAGTACAGAAGGTACGAAAAGGAAAAAGAAGTGAGGGAAACCTCGCTAAAACTGAAAACATCCACCTGCTGCCTTTCTTCCCGTCCCCGTCACCGTTGAAAAAATTGCAAAACGAGAGCGAAAGGACTGAAAAGTTGCGCTAAGTTATGTCGGAGATTAACCCCTTCGGGCAAAACGTAGACTATACTTCCATCGTCCCTGCAGGATCCTCGTCGGCAGAGTCATAGGAGCCTACGGAACTCATTTCGTCGTCACTCTCGCTATCCTCCCCCGTTGCTTCCATTGCTTCCTTTGTTGCATATTTCCCCACATATTCTAATTATTGTAGAAGAAAACAAAGGTCAGTCTGATATCGATAGAGTTGATAGATTTCGAATGGCAGATTGACATACCCTTGACTCTATTGGCGTAGGCTTCTTTGCTTCTCATGATCAGGGCGGCGGCTTCGCCGTTGAGTGGGTCATTGGCATTCGGATAACCTAGCAACTGGGGCAAAAAGACTTCGAAGATGTTGATCATATCGAACATGGGCGACCAGGTTTGGTTGATCACATCGAGGCATACAGAACCGCTTCTGCTCGTATCGAATTATATTAGATCGATATGTACGAGGTGCAAAAGGGATATAACGAGTGAGGTGGACGAACAGCTCATCGATATTTGGGTGAAATATCTTGTTTACAAAACCGATCGATGGCGACTTGTACGGGTACTGGTCCGGTAGTTCGACGTGCACCTTCCATATTCCGCCTTCGAAGGGAGCTATAAGAATCACAAAGACGTATCACGTGAGCAAAGGGTTCCCTATGCATGTAGTTGATAAGAGGGGTCTAGCGTACTATCTTTGGGCCCATTAAATCGTACGAAAAATTCTTGCCTACGGAGATAATCGGGGTATGAGTTATCGGAATTTGTATGGTGGGTTTATAGAACTCGGGGCGTACACTAGATCATATTGGTCAGCGGGTTCGGTTATCGATAGGTTGATCGAGCGAGCGAATTGGAATGCAGTGTAAAGGTGGGGGACCGTACTGTTATCGTTGACCAATGTGACTTCATAATCACTCATCAATCTATGGAAGTATCACGAGAATCAATGTGGTGTTCCAGGTATGCCGAGAAAAGTCCGTTTTCGGGGCAGTGGCAAATTCCATTGGAATCCGGTTGGTAAGTACGTACAGCCTATAGGTGTCATGTTAGCAATTTGGCCAAATCATCATCCTAGATACATGAGAGTATTCCCATACTTCATAACCTATGAACCATGATAATTAGCAATCTTTGTCATTCCAAACTCTTTCTTCTGGTGTTCTAGACTTGGATATAAACGAAATAAAAATGTTTTCTGCTCACATCTGTTTCGATTCGTCTTCTTGGGGAACTCATTCTGGTATGGTTGTTCCCAAGAATAGATCACCGCCGGCTGGAGAAATTGGAGAGTTTAAGAAGTTGACTAAGAGGTCTTTTTTTTTTTCTAATGGCGAAATTGCAGCAGTGGTTGGGGGTTTCGCCGTATTTATTTGGCCCAGGGTCGAGGTTGATTAACAAGAACGTGGAGTCGATCGACTACCTATCGTGCTATTAATAGGGCAAAGTCGATTCAGATTTGACGAAAACGCCAAGATGAAGTATCGTGAGATATCGTATTAGGCTTCACTGCTGTCGGTGACACAGGAACTACTGCTTGCTTGCTTTGCTTGATGTTGTAGGAAGAATGAAGAGGAAGAAGAGGAAGTGGTGGAGGAGAAGAGCTCGGAGCTGGTTGGTATGTCGTCCGGCCTAAGAACCAGCGGGGTTTGCCGCCTCCAACAAAGCGCCCGCCCGCATGACCAAATCCATTCACAACCTAACCAGTGCATTCCTATCCACTTCATTCCCACCATACATCCCGACAAACCGAACCGACTGGCAAAAGCTCCCTGGTCCAGCCCGCAGCTCTGCCCGATTCCAGGCCCAAGCATGCCTTAGCTCGTCCAATCAACCCTGGTTGGTGGGTCTCTTTCCGGTTCATTGTCTTTGTCATCAAATCAACCCTCATCAACAATAACATCGGTTCACGAGTCGCGAAGTTAGGCTGGAGGACCAACACCAACACTCACAGAAGCAGTCCAGGATGGGTCGTTACCTCCCCTGGAGGGACGGCCCGGAAGATGGGACCAGGCCGAGGAAGAGGATAAAGGCAGGATCCAGCACTGATGGTTTAAGAACAAAGGAGAACAAGGAGAAGGATGAAGCTGTTCGCGAAGACGAGTCAGTCTCACACGGCATCTCTTTGGCACCTGGATCTAAGAAACTAACAGCGGTCAAAATTCTACTAGATACATGCGTCCCGGTATTAAAAACGACGACCAGTACATCATGGTCGAAGATGAACTCCTTCAAATCGCAAAATCATACACTGCGAAGCTTCATTCCGCCGAATTAGCACGCCTTCAAGCCCAGATTGCACTTCGAAGGTCTCAAAAAGCCGCTGCTTCCCAACATTCTCAACCGAGAATACCCGGTTCCATGCCGAAAAAACGACAGGTTGTCCTTCAAAGACGTACCCATGATGCGGCAATTAGAAAAGCCGCTGGTATTCAAACAGACAAAGAAACAGAAGAAGAACCATATAACCCAAAGTTCTCATCTCAGTCGCTAAGCCGTTTAATGACCACATCTGCTGTTCGGATCGACTCTACACTTCCATTACCGCTTACTCCCGGAAAGGCAATCAAGCCAGCAACACGTGCGGCAGCAGGTTTCACGAGGGCGAGTTTTAGGAAACCCACTTCGTCGCAGATCTCGCCATCACAGATAAGAAGTAGCCAGAATGCCAAGGAAGGGTATAACGACATCGATGGAAGAGAATCTTATGACGAAAGTGACGAAGATCTGGATTTAATGCCCAAGCGATCGAGCTCGATTCGTATACCACCGAGATTGACGCCAATTGAAAGACTAACAAGCTCATACGCTTCGGATAAGAGGATTTCAGTTTCCAAACAACCTCTCCGATCAACTCATAACTCTAAGTTACTGAGCAGCAGCCCTCAAGATTTCAAGAAGCCGTTTTTGCTATCATCATCCCCACCTCCACGACCTTCTAGAACATTAACCCTTTCGAGTGCCCCTAAAAATATACCCGCCCAGTCTCCCAAACCCGAGCTACCTATAACGGACTCGGACTCGGACAACGAATATGCAGACGCAGAGCAAGCAGCACGCTGGCGTCAAAGAAGCTTGCCAAAGCCTTTAGCAACATCATCCTTATCAACTTCTAAACCTAGACCCACAGTATTAAAATTTTCAGATGACGATGATGACGAGGACTATGCAGATGCTGAACAAGCAGCCCGCTTTCGAAGAAGAAAACAGCCTGCAGAAACCCAAAAATCTGGTGCAAAGAGCTAAAAACTTAATATTAGATATATCTAGTCCAGGTCCTAGATTTATCTAACTTGTAGATATCCCTTTTATTTACCCCAAACGACCAACGAAAGTTACAAAGATACATTAAACATATGACACCCGATATCTCTTAGATCTTAATATTAATCCCTTTGCCTCTCTCGCAGCTAGATCTTCTCGCTTCTGCACGTGCACAAAGATTTCCGGAGTTAAGCATCCCTACGAGAACACGCCCTGCTTTTGTCTCACAACGCCATCTCCCGATTCCCACCTATGAAAAACACAGCCTGGCTTAACGAGATATAAAATCATCTCCATGGCCCTGGTGGTGGCTGCTCTCTTTTTTGCTTATGCATAAAATCAAAAGGTCCTCGTTCCGCTATTAAACGGATATCGCACATACACGGTACACACACGTGTCCCCACTCGGCGGGAGAGTACATACTATGGAATGCCGTATGAAAAGGCGAAGTGGCTTGATTGGTATGATGTCACAATATTCTTTGTCTTTTCAGACGACTCTACTCTGTTGAATTGAAACAAGATACGAAATATTCCATGATCTCTTTTTTCCTGTGTGCATTTATCCGCATATAATAACACTTTGGAAATTACGTTTGAAGCCGACAGTAGAGAAAGAGAGACAAAAGCAAAGTTAAACGGAGGCTTGAAGCCCTTTCCGCGCCACATACGCACCCCTAAGTGCATAGATGCATGTGCATGCTCGCGGCGGCTAGGGGGATGTAATGATACCCTACCATGGCACCAAGGCGTTTTCCCGCTTCGAAATGCCTGATCTGACATCAAGAAACCTTTGATACCCGAAAGACCACCTAACGAAGGCAGCTAACGGTCCTGGTATACACGGGTAGCGTATGTGCAGCAGCAATACTATTCCAAGCTAACAGGATACATCCGTAAATTCGAGATTTCGATTAAAGTTGTTTTTAATGCCTTCGCAGTAAGCAGTAGTATATATGCGTTATACAAAAACAAGGCCATCTGCGTCAAGCCCAATGAACCAATATGAAAAGCAATCGACAATCGACAATAGTGGTAAAACAATAATATAACAATGCCCTTTCCTGTCTTAAGCTTCTTTCTTCAAAGAACTCCGGTTCCCACCAAGTCTAGGGAGGTAGCGATGAAGAGAGTAGGAACACAAAAAACCAAAGGGCCGCTCTGCTAAACTTACACGGAACAAGAACGAGTGAAGGGAGAAGTAATTGTGGTAAGTATTTAAGAGTGCCAGTACCTGGAATTACAAGACCATATACTGGTGAGGTAGCTAGAGTGTTTCAATACAAAGACAAAAAAAAAAAAAAAAAAGAAGCATCAACCAGCACGAAGAAAACAAAGAAAGGTGTTCCAACTCCTTTAGTAATGTTAACAATGAACCTGCGTGAAAAAGTAGAGATAAAGCAAAACAACTTAATGTAGTTGAACAAGTACAGAGCTCGCAGCGTTTGTTAGGTGTGGGCAAACACCAATGTGTCGATATTTGGGGAAGTTCGAAGCGTCCAAAGGTAGGGATAAGCGTGCGAGTCCGAAGAAGGTAAAAATCGTTGTCGGAATGTTAGGATAAGAAAGTCGTCGGAATTGTAGAGGTGAGGGAAGAAAGAGGTGGGTGTGTTTCTTTCTTCTTTTCGCATGATTACAATGATGCATTTCAAATCGTCAAGCCGTTCCAAGTAGGAAAGATGAAACAACAAAAGCCATAAAAAAAGGACCGAAGGCAACAATCAAAGCACAAGATAATATATACCGGTATCGTAAACATCTCAACGTCGACGTGGGCGGCCGGTCGAAGGGACTCGCAGGTAACCATCAGACTGGCAGCGGGGACATGTTGGCACAGAACACGGCATCTAACCTATGATCTGGCGTGCGCCCTCCCGTCCCAACACGCCGCGTTCCTGAGGTTTGGGACTAGCACCCCTGCCTTTCCTCTTCGATAGAAAGCCGAGCATACCAGACGGTTTCTTATCCTTGCTCATCGACGATTGTACCGCTTCTTGGTTATTGATGTTGCTCCACGATCCCGTCGGATTAAGGACTACTTGAACGCCACCCGTTGACGACTGCGTCCTACCGTTGCTTAGGACAGTGTGCCCAGGCAATGGCGGTACAGGCGGGACGGAATTCGGCGTCGTATGCGACCTGTGCAAGTCATGCATAGAATTGCTGGTCGGCGGCCGGCTGGGTTCGTCCTTTGCGTTTACATTCGTCGGTATCGGTGGCGAGCCGCTTGGAGACGGTGAAACGACTCTTGATTTATCGCTCTGACAGTTTTCACCTGACGTCGCCGCTCCGATTACAACCGGGCGAGGTCGATCCTCGGAGGCTGGTTTGACCCAGTCTGGAACGGGACCGACCGATTTCGTGACCGGATCTACTGTTCCAGGATATCTTCTGAACAGGTTAGCATTAGAGATAATCTTGAACTTATCAAACTGGTAGGTGGAATTCCCTTACTTGTCGTACTGCGCCAGGGTGTAGTCAAAGGGCTCGAACAGGGTTTCTATCATCCGATGGAGTTCCTCAGTCCGGACTTCCTGAGGTGTAGCGTCTTCCTTCAACTGCTCTCGAGGTTTTTGTCGTCTCGCTCTAGCCTCCAACGGCGCCTCCTCCAATAGTAATTCCTCCAAATCGTAGGTCGCATCAAAATTGGTCTTATCGCGGGAAGGAACGAAAACAGGCTCGATTTCCTTCCGCATCAATGCCTCAAAGTCGATATTCTCAAAGAAAGGATGGTTTTGGAACGTTTCGAATCCGGCGGCCCCTAGTCGATATTTCGGATCAGGGTCTAAAAGTGCGCGGATAGCGCTCATGCATTGTGTCGAGACGGGAGGACTGGTGACAGGGTAATGTGGGCTTGCTCGCATAATCTCCTTGGCTAATTCTTCATGGGAATCGGATATAAAGGGCCGCTGCGACTTGTGTTAGTCTGAGAAATTGCATGAGGGGCAACCGTATAGCTTACCTTGCCGTAAATACACTCATAGAAGACTACACCTAATGACCACCAATCCACAGCTGTTCCATACCCTTTTCCAGCATAGACTTCAGGAGCTAGATATGCCAATGTTCCCGATTTGCTTGTTAAAGGCCTATCCGGGTGGATATCTGAAGCGACGTTCTACCAAGCATAATTAGACAATGCCCCAGAGCTTTTATAGGCGTCATCGAGATACTTACAAAGTCAGCGAGATGGACGTGTCCATCAGAATCGAGAAGAATGTTATCAGGCTTGACATCTCTGTGAACGATCATCCTCTTGTGGGTGTAAACCAATGCACATGCAATCTCTGCCATCCAGAATCGTACAGCATCCTCTGTAAACGACTTTCGATTTATGTGAAATCTTAGATCACCTCCATTCATCAAATCAACGACAATGTACCTATGTCGCAGTCAGCAACCTCTTTCGAGGATATCCACGGAAAAGAAGCTCGACATACAGATACTCGACATCCTGAAAGCTGTATCGTAAGTTGCAAATAAAGGGGTGGTTGAGATGCTCCAGCATTCGTCTTTCACGTATTATGTTCCGGACACTTTCTGACCTCACAACTAAAATCACGACCAGGATTAGCATCGGATCTCTTTAGGTGCAACACAGATAGCTACGATGCTTACCCTCATCTTTTCTTATGTATTTTAAGGCAAAGGTCAAGCCTGTGTCCTTCCGTTCAACGATTCGAACCTTACCGAAGGCTCCCTTACCAACAACTCGAAGCAGCCTGAAGTGGTTCAGGTTCACTACAAAACAAATAAAGGATCAGCAACCGTGCTTCTTCGCCTCTCGCCATCATGGCGAAAATTAGGACAAGGATACTTGGAGACGAAGCTTGCGAGCAGAAAACCCACAAACGGGTAATATGGAAAGCAGAAAAAAGGGTCATACCTTCATCCGTGAAGACCACGGGTTTGCCGTTACTGTTACCCATTTCTACGACGCCAGGATGGCAAAACCGTTGGCCAGTTTATCTATCAATTGGAGCCGTAAAACGGACCAAGTCGGGATGGCAGCAAGAGGGATGGTTTGCTTCTCGAGGTCTGGTTTTGAGGAATGTTTGCTGCCCAAAAGGTTTGAGAGTTGATGGCCGAAACGACGGAAATATGACAACTTCGAATGAGACCAGAGGTCCTCAATGTTTCGGAAGCTAAAGTAGGGGACCGGGGGTCTGTTTAAAAGAAGAATGCTGAAATGGACAGAGATTCTATATCGTATTTTGATGCGAACGAAGTCCGATGGCGGCGATTCGGGAGGAGGGAGACAGGTAGAGAGAAGGAAGGGGAATCGACGTCTGCTGGTGTTCCCTGAAGCACGGTTGATGATGGAAGCCGCTTTAAGGCTCCAAAAGCACGAAAAAGAACACAACGAAAACCAAGGATATCAACTGGCCAGACTGTGGGCTGATGGGAACGGGGGGAGGAATGAGGAAATTCTCCTGGTTGATCTCGGAAGAGGGCTTTCGGGTGACGATGAATTGAGTCGAGGTGGTGAAGAATGTTTCGCCGGGTAACAACGCCGAGCGTACAGTATTGGCAGCAATAAACGGAGGTGATGCTGAATATATTAATAAAACCCGACGCAGAAAAATTAAAGTCGTCAGAGCTGCAGTGGAGTGGCAGGCCAGGCAGCTCAGGATATTAATGGAATCTGATCGTAGACTGATTCAAGGAGTAAAACGTCGAATTGGCCGAACAATGCAGCCAGCAAGCAGCAGCCCTGTAATAGTTGATTTGAACGGATTAAACCGAATTGAACTAGCTTGGGTCCGGTCTTGTTCCTTTATTATTCCTGGTGTTGTTTCTCCAACCGCATTTAATACTTCACCTTATACAATAACGTTCTTAATTAGGCAAAGAAACGAGAAAAAAATCCGAGGGGAAAGACGAAGGGATAGGCTAGGATATGGAGCCGAAGCTGGAGTTATTTCCCTCTGCGGTTGACCGTCCTTTTATGAGCGGGACCAGGCTGACCTGGGTGTGCTTCGAGAAGTTTACTCGAAATAGAAGCAGGAATGTCGACGAGAACGTCAGTCAGACCTACTTAGGATAAGTACGACAGGTACGTCCAAGTACATAGTACTGCGACTCGTTTTTTTTTTTTTGTATGGCCCGATGTTAATGGCTTTTGATGAGGGGACGCAGACTGTGACAGTCCCCTGTTCGCTGCCACCAATTATCAAGTCCTGGCTGTCCTCCCAGGCCTTCTTTGGACAGATCCTGATTTTCTGCCACGTTTTTCTGTTCCTGTGTTCCTTGCAAATTGCGTCCAAGGGAGGGGACCAGCGACTCGACTGGGAACTATTGTTTGCTACAGTTCCAAACGTAACTCGCCTCGAGGGTTTTTTTTTTTAGTCTGTTGGCCTCGTTGGTCGACTAACAATGTTGGGTGTCTGAGTACGTGAACGAACGAGTTAGGAGTGCATGAGGGAAGGGAGGGAGAGAACACTCGAATTGGCGATGGGATGGGGATGGGGATAGGATTGAGTTTTTGAAATGGCAATTCGGATTCAGGGTGAATGGATTAATGGCTGATGAATGACCGATCCCAAGCCAAATAGACGAGAAATCTCCAGGCAATTAAGGCACCTCTTGATGGCTTGGGTGGGCTTGACCCTCCGCCTGCAGCTGTTTTGTTCTTAGCTCTGCGGGGGGCCAAACCGAATCGCAGTTGATAGCCCCACAGCTAATTCGATTCTTCGGACAGCGATGGGGGATACTGAGATGGATGGCACTAGCCCTACTTTGGCGCCGCCGCAATTGGGAAGATATCGACAAAACGACTAAGCACCTACCAGATTGCTGTCTTTGGTCGTCGGTTTAGGAGAAGGGGCCAACCATCGTCACAAAAATGAAACGACTGAAGCCTAACCGATGTAGAATTTAATATTATAACACCGTGATGTTATACAATGACAGGAAGAACATGTAGCCTTCGGGTCCTCTCGCGTATCAAAAATAGCACCTCGCTTTTGAAGCTGAGTGTGAACGGGTTTGATTGATCTGTGATGCCGTTGGAATACGGAGATCCTCATGCGCACATGGCACCCTAGCAAGCGATGAAGCTACCAAGATAAAATTGCCTGTTAACTAATAAAACTTCGGCTTGAAGCCACCAGTTTCGGATCTCTCCATCGATGATGAAAGAGTTGTCACAATTAATCCACAATCTCTGCGCATTGTCTCTCAAAGACACGACACGTGAGATCAATTAAATATCAAGATTTTCCTCATGCCCATGCCAATGTCCCTCCAAAGATAACACTGTCCAGCTATCCCACGACATTTTTGTGATAGTCTACACAGTACGACTGACTTGGACGCGAGAGGGTGTCCAAGTATCCGAGCACGTTTCTAGGGTCCTGGAGCCAAAGGCCCCGCCGAACCCACAAACGAGCTCATTCACATTTCACCCAAAACCTGGCGCACAAGCGTCAACGAAAAATTTTCCTGCCGGCAGCCATGATCGAGCGCAGGGCTCATTTGAATCAAAGTTGGACCGAGGTTCCCCAGCCGCGTGTTCTGGCACCTCACAGCTGGTCTAGATTTCATGGCCAGGTTTCCCTGAGGGTCAAACGGGAGCCCTAAAAACCACCCTTCTTCGGTATAGGACGAACCAGCACTTTGGTGTCAAGATCGAGCTAGCATCATCCAACTTGGATACGACGAAAACCATAAAATCCACATTCTTTTTGATCGTGCAGAAGACTGCGTCGTGACTTCGAACCGCAGATTGCCTAGGCGCATATGCGCATAATGCAGGATGCATGTTACACAGGCACTCTGCTGGCCAGCTGGAGCTAATTGCATGATTTCCTTCCAATCCAAATGTTTGCCCTCCTGTAGACATTGACGAACGCCCCTCGCCTCTGGCCGATTTGACCTTTTTAAAGTGCTCAAGACGCCCTAAGGTTTGTCGCTGTCGGAAACGTGGGATTTCTGTATATCCCCTATAGGTTCTTAGCCTATATGTGTTAATATACCGGACTAGGTTCAATTAATAGCGAAACATTTTATGGTAGCATTGTTGTCAGAGTTTCGACGGTATTTACCATTCTACATACCACCGAAGTGAGCTCGTTGATTGGGGGCGTCTCCTTTTCTGCTTGGCCAAAACTTCAATATATTGAGTACAGAGTACATGTCGAGAAGTTCGATTCCGAAACTTTGAGGTAATATTTCTCTCATCAGGCCCGCAAAACACCTATTTCATCTGAAAGATGCAGAAATCAGCATTTAACATGCCATTTACGGCTTGCGTCTGCCGTGTCTGCAGTTGCATGCAGCCTTTTAATCTTTTCTTGATGCAGAAAAAATTAACAAACGCCACCTACAACACGAGGCCTGCTGACCGAAAAGCGTGTTTTCCACGTGCGCCCAGCCCTCCCTTCTTGCAGATTTCCCTTCTCAGCGGGGCCAATTACAAGGGCCAGCAGAATTGGATGCTGGCCAAGATTTATGAAACGCGGATCGAAAACTCCCTGGCCACAGCGTGCCAACCTCTCCAGACATCGGCTGGACGCAGCTGATTAGCCGTGATGCAGGAAACCTGCAAAAGCTGCAGCTTTGCTTCCTCGGGAAATAAACAACCAGACCAAGGTATCATTCGAATTCCTCATGACTCTTGCCTCTTACCCAATGGAAATCCTTTATCACAGGATTGGAAGAGATTTTTTGGATCGACAAACCATCCCCAACCAATCCCTCGGAATGTTTGCCCGTCATGCATCTGCAAACGGCGCTATCTCGGGATATTCAACATGGCCATGTGGCCTGCTGCAGTGCGTCGAGGAATCTCATTCGAACGTTCGAACAGATGGATGGCTGCGGTTCGTCGCGGCACCGCACTTCGAGTCATTCCGATGGTTTGTTTGCCTTTTATTCGTTCCTGTCTCGTTTAGGCGGACAAACGCTTTGGCTATCAAAGCTTACTCTCGGGTCTTGAGATTCGATTGGTAGGTTTAAGCAAAAATATCGCAAAGTCGGGTTTTCCGTCAGTTCTAGGGCGTGGCGCTTGATTGCTTCAGCCCATTGAGCTAATCCGATGGTATCTTTCTGAAGCTTCCGGCGTCTAACTCACGTTTATATTCCGTGCAACTATACCTAAATTTCCAACGTCAAGGGTAAGACTGCCGTTTCGATGCATGTGCAAACACGAGAGTCCCCTACCATTCCCAAACCTTTTAAACTTTTTAATATATGATTATCATGATCCCAATTCGTTACTCACATTTCCAGCACCCTCTTCCCTATAGATATGGGTCTTTCTCTATTTTCTTCCGGACGGCTACTGGCCTGTTATCCCTCGGCAGATACCGAATTAATTAGTTCCAGACCTCTGGATTCTCCGATACGGCATTGACCTGCAAATGCAACAGGCGTTTCAAATTAACAGCCTCGTTTCCAAAGCTGCAGTTATGAGATCATTATTTGCCGGTTCTGGGTATATATTCGAATCTTTTTTTTAAAGTCGCTGCATATATTCGGATGTATATACCGTATCCGACGTTCAAGATAGGGGATAGGAGGTTCTTTGACAGGTTGCATTGTGGTTAAAGGGGTCCATACCCATAAGCTTAAACCAAAACGCGGACCAGGCGCCGAAGAGAAGCTATTTTGACAGTTTGTGTAACAACCCGAACTGGTTGCACATGCCTATAATCTTAGGTGGCTGCTGCTGCGGTATCGCTGAATTTGACGTGACAGGATGTACCCGACGATAAACCACATCGCAATTTAGCCCAGGAACAAGCTCGACCGTAGCATCAAAAGCCCAAGCGTCGAATTTTCTAACGACATCCAGACAATCAGCTTCGCGATTGCCTCGAAGGATAAAGCCGCGTCGACTAGATCCGAAGGTCTAAGAATAGCTCACGGCTAGGATACATGTTTGGGGCTCGCCAATTGGCACTTACCGAATTACTAACCAGGCTTCTAGACGGATTCTAGCCCAACCTTTAACGTCCCTAACTGATATCACAAAAATCTAGAAAATAGAACAGGAACAAGCCATACTTTCTAACCTACCATCTACTTCCAAACTGCACAGACACTTTGAAACTATAGTCTCTAATGTTTCACCTATCAATCGATTTCCCGTACCACCCTCCCAAGCCGCATGAATCCAGTCCTCCCACGTTGAACCTGCATGCATTAGTACATTCCCAACATCTCTACCATTCCATTGAAAGAAACTTTCTCTGCAGATCCTGTTTCTGTTTCTGCATATTTTCGACGGGAAAGCTAAGAAGACATCCCTGGTGATTTTGTTTGGAATATATTAAAAAAGAGAAAAAATCGAAGCGCTCGTGACTACCGTCCAGGCCTGCATAGCTATCCATACGGGTATGTTTACGCGGATTTGCGTCTTTTTAGTTCCCCAGGCATCTGTACGTAAGCTTAAACATTTTAGGTGGTATGGCGGACTCTAAAATTCATTTAACTGCGCCCAAACCTGGTCGAACTTTCGTATTCAGCTTCCATAAAGATCATAGAGTATCCGTATCGGTACCGACAGAGTGGTACGGCTAGGGATATACTTCTTAGCTGTTCTTGGGTTTCGTACACGCCTACTTGAATATATATACATTTAGAATACTCTCCGTCGAACCGGCTGCAGGTTGAAGACAGCTTGAGGAGCTCGGGCCCCCATCCCCGGTACTGCCTACGTCGGCACTTGTGTGCGCGTACCTGAGTTTGGCAGATGGTGTCTTTGGTGGAATGTTTCGAGCTGTGCCGCGATCGCACTGGCCAGTACTATCCAAGGCTTACCCCGCATGGGATCTTGCAATATCTATACTTCGAAATGTACGTATAAACTAACTTGGCATCGATCCCGTATTATAGATAAAATATGATAGAAGGCCAAGCAATCGCGCATACACCGGGATAACCGTATCCACTCTGGTATTTTGCAACGGTGGAACCGAGGTTCAATCAACCGTGTAGAATTTTTCGACGTAACTACTTCGCTGAGGGCGGTGAGGTCGGCTGGCTAGGTCAGATGTAGACTCGCGCACGTATTTAGATATAATGCAGCCAGCTTCCCGCGGAATATGAAATAAATGTTACCGTGCGTCCCGTCCGAACAGGCATTGGATGTAATCCTTCCAAACTACCTAGGCACTTACTAATATCATGAATATCAACCAGTGAGATAACCAGTAGATTAAGGCTTTTTATTTTCTGTCTCTGTAGGTTCGCACGGGTATGTACACGTGTCAAAGCAGTCTGCTTTCGGAGAGCGTATACGCAACGGTCATTGGATACATACCATCATGAGCCTCCCGTCACCGATCCAACATGCATACGGCTGCAGATTCTGATACACCATCTCCTGGAACGGGTCAAGATTGCAATTCCTAGCGGTGCTAAGCCTATGACTTTATTTTCACATGGAATTTAAAATATAGTCCACATGATAAACATTCGAGTCGGATGACAAATCTGGTGCTAAATATTTGGAGATTTTCGTTCATCCAGGATACAGCGAGGACTTACGGGGTCGTCGATACTATCGTAGATAAGTGAAAGATAAATCTATCATTTGCACAACGTATCATTATTATCAAAATATACTATGCTATATGTACAACGAATCTAAAGGCTAAGCTCTAAAGTATAAAAAATCCAAACAGACACTGCTTCGCAAGGCAAGACATTAACCAAAAGAATGTGAACATATCATCGGCCGTTCAAACAGACAAGGTTTTACTGAAAAAAAAATCTAAGATCTTTCACCCGACTCAGGAGAAAACTCCGGCTTTCCAGACTTCGTCTGCAAAGCCGCCGATGAATCAACCTGCGGAGCTTCAGATCGAGACTTAACAGGTCCCAAGCTACTCAAACTACCGAACGAAGGCTGTCTTTGCTTGGGTGTCATGACCACTTCGAGAGTTTCATTCTCATTGACAGGGATGCTGACGAATGGAATGTATGTCAAAGCTCTTCTCCACCTGGGAAGTTTCCTGTATTGGTGGATGTAAGCTGTCTCCTTGGGGTCTTCCTTGGGGAGGTGGGTGTGCAGGTCGACTTCTGTTGCTTTTATAAATCTTGTTTGACGGCGCCAGATTAGGTAGACTGTGACGAGGATGAACCAAGCTGGAATTGGGGTGGCGGCATTGAAGAAGGTGACTGCGGTGCCGGAACCCTTGAGAGGAGCAATTGCGATGTAGACTTGCCCGCCAAGCTGGTTTTATATATGTTAGCCAACGCACAATTTACAACAAAGTCCCTTTCGGAACAGGTGGGTGAGAACTTACCAAGAACCAAAGGATGATGCTGCCGATAGCATCTTTTGGCAAAGGCCACCTCATAGAGTACAAGAAAGGAGTATTTTCATCAGGGTTTCCCTGAACAGAGACAGCACGACGGTACATCAAGTGAACGCTAAGGATAGAAATCCAAACGATCAAGAAGACCATACCGGTATTGGAAGCAAACCACTCAAACGCATCATTCGAGAAAGCGGCTATCATGACGACGACAATACCGCAGATATATGCAAACCCAATAGCACGGGCTGGCTTCCCTTGATGATTCTTCTGCATAAACCACCTTGGCGCATTACCATCTTCGGCCATGACGGAGAGTATCTGACCGCAGACGTATATACAGCAGTTGGCAACAGAGAGGACGGAAAGCATGATGTTAACGTTGAAAATGTGGGAGAGTCCGGGATACCCGTAAACCTTGAAGGCATGGACGAAGGGGGAGAGAACAACGTCTGCTTCCTGGAGCGCCGGGTCGTCGGAGCTGAGGAGGAGGGTGATGCAGAAGAGGGAGGAGATGTAGAAGAGAGCCATGCGGAAACGGTAAGTGTTCAAGGTTCTAGGGATGGAAAATCGTGGCTTGTGCACGTCACCAGAGGCGACAGCGCCGATTTCGACACCGCCGTTGGAGAAGGCAGCCAAGATGGCAGCGTTGACGAGACCTGTATCATCATGTTAGAGATAGCGGCAAAGAATGGAAAAGCATTTTAAAGTTACGAACCTTTTATTCCCATATTGAACGGCCCAGGTGTACGGTAGTATTGGCCAAATGAGGGGGTCTCATGCAAGTCGCCCTTCTTGAAGCCGCACATCATGAAAATGGTCCAGATGATGAAACCCGTCACAGATATGACACGGAAGCTGCCGATAAAGAACTCGACTTCTGCGAAAATATGTGGCGGCGATGCGTGAATTGCCAAGATGACAGCCAGGAAAATCAATCCTACGAGCCAGAATGGAACATGGGGGGCCCAAACCCGGATGGTATAGGCGATGGCGTTGGATTCAGCTCCAAAGGTGAACATGTCTAGATGCGGTACTATTAGAGTTCCGTTTCTTATCCATACTACGGATGGATCGACGGGTCAGGTGAACTTACAGGCGCAGAAGTAGATGTATCCGAGGGCAAAACCATGGGCGGGGTGAACGAATCTTGTGGCGTAGCGGATAAAGCTGCCGGAGACCGGGTATCTCATCGACAATTCGCACATAGCACCTGTAGATAGGGTTAATTCTGTCTTAGATTAAGCCATCAATGATAGAAAACTTACAGGCAACAAAGTAGAGAACAATAGTCATGAGTATATTATTAATGAGGAGCGAAGCGGGACCACCAATAGCTAATTGTCGACCAGATGTCACAAAAAGACCCATACCAATACCGGAAGTCAAGTTAAGCATCTGATGATGTCGGAAATTGAATGGTTTCGCCTTCTTGGCGCCGGCCTGGGGCTCACCGTCGCCTGGGTTCGAACCCCCCATACCAAGGAACGACGGTAGGCACTTCTTCCATCGCAGCGAGTCATCGGCTGCTTCAGTCGTTCCAACTACATTCGAATGGGATGACTGAAGGTCACTTAGTGCCTCTGCTTTCGAAGATTCGTCGCCATCTCCACGACTAGGGAAAGTAAATGACGAAATGTGGTTGGTAGGATGGCTACTACTTACGGCCACTTCCTTTTCAGTCGCCATGTTTGGGGGAGTGAGGGGTTTATAAATGAGTGTGAGATGTGAGATATCTTATAAATGAGCGACTAGAGGTGAGTAACCTGCTGATAGGCATGCATGGAAAGGATGGAGGAATAACGACAAGATATATACGCGGAAACTCTAAAATAAGCTTCCTTGCTTGTTCTGCGTCTTCTCGACACTAGGTCCCAGCGCTCCTCTCAGTTCCGAACCGGCAGGGAATGCTTGTCTACAATGCGACTAACTCTACTACGAGACTAGGGAAAGAGCTGGGAGATCTGACCCAATGCGGTGCATTTGGTGAGTAAAGATAGGCCGTTATTTGCTCTAGTAATTAGGTATGCGCGAGTAGAAATGCCAATTGAAACCTTAATGCCTACGATCCGACATGTCATCTTGCTTGGATAGGAATAGAGCTGTATGTAGGACTATCACGGAGAGGGGTTCTAGAAGGCCAGAATTGAAACAAGATCATTTCACCCTTACGCTATAACACTGAATTCCGATTAATTCTCCGATGGGAACCGTAGCCATATGTCAATTAGGCACCATGACGGTTCGCCTAAACAGCCTGGGGAAGAACGCCGTCGCTGTTTCTGCAGGTCCGTCGGCTGCCTTGTGGGGGGGGTTCCATGTGGCACCTGTAACCAGGTTTTAGTTCGGACGTGCATAGGGCTCTTTGACTAAACCTGGTAAGCTAGCACACGACTCGAGTTTGGATGGTGCGCCTACATCCCTTAAACTTCCTGGCGACGGAGAGTAGTTCAATTTGCGAGACAGAAGTGGGAAAAGGAATCGAAAGTTACCGCTGGGTTGATTCAGGTGCACATACCTGGTTTACCTACTGCAATTCCTCAAACAGGCGACTGTTGGTGAGGCAGAACGAGACAGTTGAGAGTTTGGGGCAAGTGAACAACGCAAGGCTTACCGTATGTGGTTGTGCATGGCCAGCCCAAAATCCAACACCAGAGTTCGACTACCACGCGACGCTTGGCTTCATTCGGATCCGCATAATTGGTGGTTTCTTGACAGGTGAAGAATGCGAACACCAGCCATTCTTGACGCCTCTCGCAACGGTAGCGAGGGTTGGGCGTGGCGAGGATAGAGCTTAAGAAATTGGCAATGCAGAGCTTCCTCATGCTGCAAAGCGCGTCGGGTGGACATGTAACGTCGTTGATATTCGTTAATTCGAATGCCAATTCTTCGCATATTGTCACTATATTGGAATCACTACCGGTTCGGAGCCTACCGGATTCCTAGATGCTCAAAGGTATTTAAGAAGGTAAGGACGTCAAGATGTTTACATTGTCGATTTTGGATCCTTGAGCCCGAGAAGACGGGGAACGGAACCCGCCTTCGGTGGACTTTTAGTTCTCGGCTCGAATCCTCTAGACTCTTCTCGCGGTTGTCTCCCATTCGGGCCGCGGGATATAAATCTAGATCGGGTTCCAGTGGCGATGCCGAAATCAGATTGTGGGGACCCCGTTTCCGTGTGGCCGTCGGTTCTTATTGCTGGGGCTGCATAGCCGATAGATGTATACATAAATAGGTGGCAAGAATCATGATTAGCTCATCCAAAGACATTTGACAGCTCGGCCGGATAACATGTTTTAAGAGAGAGAAAAACTACTTGCGAAGGCCCGGAAAAATATTCGTCTGCCGAAAAAATACTACGGACACGCCGAAAGTCCTACTCGATGGTACCTACAGACATCGGACGGGACTGAAAGCATGTGCGCTGGTAATCACATAGCAACAAGTCCGAAAGATCTTCACGGCTAGTGTACTTTCTCTAACATCTTATCAGCTTGCGTCTTTTTTCTCCCTTCTCCCACTCCTGTAAGGCTGCATGTACTATGTACTCGAGATGAGTCGTTCAGCCAAACCACTGGAGCTTCCAACTTCATCCGATATCTAAATTGAAGGGGTACAAATTTCCCGAGATAAGAAAGTCATGCCGGTCTTTTGGAGGTGGAAAACCTGAAACGTCCTTGAAAGGATCATTTCGATATCTCCTCCTCTAATGCATCCCTGTATCAGGTCATATCATCGTAGTCAGAAAGGAAGTGGATATCATTCTCATGCAACACGAAAACTGCAGGTTTCAAAAACGGTCCAATTTTTTTCAACGGTCATAGATGATTCCCGAATCGAATCGCGCGAATTTTGCCGTACCTATGCTTTTTTTTTTTTTTTTTTTTTTTTTTTTTTTTTGATATTATAGCTATGCCATTCCTTTGCAAGTTTTGGATGAGTGATAAAAACAAAAAAAATCCTGCTTTTTTAAGAACTTGCATCCCTTTTCAAGAAAGTTGCGTAAGGAACTAGCAGAGGAACTTGAACGATTACATGAGAATTATTCCGTTCTGAGGACAGGGCAAAAACAATTATCCGAAAAGGAACGAATACAAAAAAAAATTACCAGCAAAATGGAGTGTTGCCGACCTGAGACTTTTTCCCAAGGCCCTACGGCCGCTTCGTTCACATGCTCGTGATCGTGGGCGGACCTGTTTTTGGTAACAGGCCGAAGCTACCCACGGCCACACACCTAACCACTTTCACCTTAGAACCGACCAACCACATTGCTTCGAATTGTCTGGCCCAGATAGCACGCTGTATTACCCCAGATTTCGGCTACTCACGCTTTTCATCGATGCAAGCCCTTCGCGGGCTTTGCTCACTTTTGGCTGGCTGTTAGCTGGGCTGGGATCGGGAACTGGTCGTTCTTAATATATCCCTCATGGACCCACTAACCTCGAATCTGTTTCGGTAAATCCGTCTTGCTACATTGAACTGCAGCTGAATGGTATCCTGACTTCTTGATTGGGTTCGTTGATTACGACTTCAATGCTTCTCATGTAGTGCTATAATTGCTTTCTTCTCGGCCTTTTACCTGTCCTATCTGCACACTGTGTAAGGGTTGGAAGCTTAGCTTTGAAGTTCCAAGGATAACGCTCGTGTGACGCTCTAGAATACCACACAAGAAATATGTGAAGATTGCAAGCTGACTCGAAAGTTAACATTCCTTGCCCGAATTTCACGATGCTATGATGGATTTCATGATCAGAATGACGTTTTTTCTTAGCGTCCGGGTAGGCAAACGGAACCTCATGATCTATTTGCGAAGTAGCGTCCGTTAGAAAGGAGAGAGAGACATATCTAGTCAGGCAAGTGGAAATTGGTGATATGACGAAATGCCCGCCAAGGCAGCCGACAAACTCGAGACTTTTTTCGGGTAGAAGGACCCGCTTAGAAGGGTATTTCTTGGTTTGAAGCCGTTCAGCTTTGATGTCGATTAAAAATTTCGTTCATCATGCCAAGTTCTTTTACCTCTTCGGGTTTTTTGCCATCTTGTATGCAGTCAGTTTTTGAAGGGGGCATGGGTCCCCTGGTCAATGCAGCATTGAACAGAAAGAGTATATGGCTAGATTGTAGATAGCAAAAAATGAGATTTTTTCGGAACGGGACCCCTAGCTGTTTCTGGGAGTCCAACAGATAGCAGCAGCAAGCACGGTACCGTGCTGTGCCTGCTGGGCTAATCAGGAGGATGAACTGGAGTAGCTTGAGGGTAATACCAGCTGTGGTTTCTTCTGTAGACGATATCTCTGTCCACTTGCACCTATCCCCACTCGTACTCGTACTCATCTCGCGACCATCCCCTTGATCTCAAACCCTCCAGCGAAAGGGAAAGAATCAAACAAAGATAATCAAAAAAAAGTGACTTCGACTTTGCCTCCCTGCATTCGTGTCTGATTCTTGAGACCGAAGGTCTAGCCTTCCACGGTCGTCCAGCAGTGAAAAACCTGCAGCTGTCGAGGAGATTCCGAGTCTCTCCGACAGCCCCCCAAGGTACCTTTCTCCCACAGAACCTCCTTCCGTATCTTCCCGTATTGCGGGGACGCCTGTGCTAACGATGATGGCAAAAAACAAAAAAAGATGAATCGGGTACAGTTCGCTAGCCCTTCCTTTCGTGACTCTGCGCCCTGGGAAAGGATGACCAGTCATTGGTCCAGACCTGGGAAGACGCTGCTGTCGTGCTTTTCGGGTACCTCCTCGCCCTCTGTCCGATGGCCAGGTTCGGTCGAGCTATGCAGGCACTTCCATTTGTCGCATTTTCGCCCACACAACGCCAAAAGTGGCAGTTTTCGCTAACCTGGAGGTTTGGATGTCGCATGGCTTAGAGTCTGCTGTCGATTTTTCGGAACAATCCAAGTCATGGCGAGAATATTATTGTCCTCAGGGGCCACAGATCGGGTCCAACCGCCGGGCGAGGCATATCTGGATTTCTCGATGCAAATGTTATAAAGTTCGGCCATTCTCCCCTTCGATGTTGATGCTTTTGTCTTTGACTTCAATTCAAGCGATCAACAGTTCCTGATTGCATCTTTCCTACCACACATCTTGTCTTCGAAGGCAGATATAAAAAGAATTCACTCGAACAGAGAAATAACTTTTTATCATAATCAGCAGTAGCATTCCAACTACGGGATATTATCATCACCGCCACCAGCGATCTCTCAAATATAACCACATCCGACCTTCTATAAGATCGTCTTCTGAAATCTGTCAATTTCGACATTCCTATCACTCTTCCTCTAAAGACTTCAACCAAATCACATCATCCGGTCATCCGTACCGTTCGCATATTTCTTGCAAATCCGCATTACACAAATACTTCAAAATGGTTTCGTCCAGAGCTGTCAACAAGACGACTTTACACCCAAAGGGTGTTGCGTAAGTCACACATTTTCCGATGCTAAGCTTTCTCCGGAAGGCCGATAAAATATATAGCTCAAAGTTATCATCATACGCATGGATTCTAACATGATGTGGTTGCATTTTACAGTCCCGTCACGGAGCACACTGAGATCGAGGAGGAACTTCACGACAAGGCCAACATTGACTACGACCGAGTTCAGATCATCTCCAACCCTGCCGTCTCCACCCTCTACGAAGATGCCCTCGTCTTCGAGAGCGGCACTGCCATCACCTCCTCTGGTGCCTTGAGCGCTTACTCCGGTAAGAAGACCGGCCGCTCGCCCGGCGACAAGAGAATCGTCAAGGAGCCATCTTCGGAAAATGAAATCTGGTGGGGCCCCGTCAACAAGCCCATGGACGACCACACCTGGGTTATCAACCGCGAACGTGCCATCGACTACCTTAACACTCGCGACCGCATCTACGTCGTCGACGGTTATGCCGGCTGGGATACTCGCTACAGGATCAACGTCCGTGTCGTCTGCGCTCGCGCTTACCACGCTCTCTTCATGAGAAACATGCTCATCCGCCCGAGCCGAGAAGAACTCGAGCACTTCCACCCCGACTGGGTCATCTACAATGCCGGCAGCTTCCCAGCCAACAAATACACCACCGGTATGACTTCTTCGACATCCGTCGCTCTCAACTTCGCCGAGAAGGAAATGGTCATCCTCGGCACCGAGTACGCCGGTGAGATGAAGAAGGGTATCTTCACCGTCATGTTCTACGAAATGCCAATCAAGCACAACGTCCTCACTCTCCACTCCTCCGCCAACCAGGGTGAGAACGGTGACGTCACCGTCTTCTTCGGACTTTCCGGTACCGGCAAGACTACCCTCTCCGCTGACCCGAAACGTGCCTTGATCGGTGACGACGAGCACTGCTGGACCGACACCGGTGTCTTCAACATCGAGGGAGGCTGCTACGCAAAGTGCGTCGGCCTCAGCCGCGAAAAGGAGCCGGAAATCCACGGTGCCATCCGCTACGGTTCCGTTCTCGAGAACGTCATCTTCGACGAGTACACCCGTGAAGTCGACTACAACGACACCACTCTCACCGAGAACACCCGTGCCGCCTACCCACTCGAATACATTCCCAACGTCAAATTCCCTTGCATCACCGACGGCCACCCGAAAAACCTCATCCTCCTCACCTGCGACGCCTCCGGTGTCCTCCCACCGGTCTCCAAGCTCGACTCCCGCACCGTCTCCTACCACTTCATCTCCGGCTACACTTCCAAGATGAGCGGTACCGAGGAAGGTGTCACGGAACCGCAGGCCACTTTCTCCGCTTGCTTCGGACAACCTTTCCTTGCTCTCCACCCGATGCGCTACGCCGAGATGCTCGCTAACAAGATCTCCGAACACAATGCCGACGCCTGGCTCGTCAACACCGGTTGGGTCGGTGCCTCCGCCGCCGCCGGTGGCAAGCGATGCCCGCTCCGCTACACCCGAGCGATCTTGAACGCCATCCACGACGGCAGCCTCAAGAGCGCCGAGTTCGAGAACTTCCCGGTCTTCAACCTGGCCATTCCCAAGACTTGCAACGGTGTTCCGGATGAGATCTTGGATCCCCGCAAGGCCTGGATGGGAGATGCCGAGAGCTACGAAAGCTCGACTAAGACTTTGGCTTCGAAGTTCATCGAGAACTTCAAGAAGTACCAGGACGGTGTTACCAAGGAGGTTTTGAGCGCTGGACCTCAGTTGTAAACTTTCTTTCTTCTTCTTCATGGCCTCCTTTGAACCTTTTTGATGACTACTTTCCTGTCGTCAAAATTCTTCTACCTTACATATTTTCTGCTTCTTATTCTCTTTTATACAAGGATACCAAAAACGCTCTAATGTCTTGTTGTAATACGATTCGGTTTTCTTTTGCTTCGAATAAGGTCTCTTTTGTTGGATTTCACACCTTGCATCAAAGGCGTTGAATGACTTAATGTTTACTGGTTTTCAGCGAGTTTTTTTTGGTTTTCTTTTTTTTTTCCCTTTTACAAAAAATTTAGATAGATTGCATGCAATTATTGGAATATGAATTTTATTACGCTTAAAACAATTTCTCTCTCTAGATTTCACAGTGACTAGATTGCAAAGGGACACGACCGTAGTGACCCGTCCGTGATCGAATGCGTTGGCAAAAAGGTGTTGATGATATCGCACACTAAGGAGTCTCAGTAATTGGTCTTCGGTGCGAAGCCGGTGCGAATGGACGCTTCGTCTTTATCGCAAATTTCCGCTTTTCTACGATAAGGGGGGGTCCTTCGGACCGGACGAAAACTCTTTCGATCGATTTTTGTTAAAATGCCGCAATAGTTCCCGTCCAGCGCAAGCGGAAGGAAAGGTGAGCCTCTTCAGCTCGTATACGCCTTTGATCGGATGCGGAATGTATACATATGTATATATATACATTTCTACCGAGGTACCCAATAACCGACGGATTGGACAGAAAATGGCATCACTCGATCGATTCCTCTTGCAGCCGTTTCGTGGGAAGAAAAATCAACTGGTACATCTAGAAAGGTTACACAGCAGCAGCGAAGCAAGCGGGCGTTTCGGCAGCTTACGGGGGTCGGCTCGGGAACCTGGGGTGAGAACCGACCGGGTTATCATTGTTGTGCACGGGAGCTCACCGTTAACTCACCCCAGAAGCTAGTATCTTGTATTTGCTCGCGTATCTGGATGGACGGGAGCTCGGGATTGCTATTTTATTTATATTTGGAATCAGCGGGTGGTCTGATATGATGTCTCTGACTAGGAGATTTTTTGGAGGTAAGCGATATCGATAGCACGGGCCATTCGTGATTTAGCATTCAACGGGAGCCTTTTTCCCGTTGGTTTTGTATGCTGAAATTTATATCCTTCGTGATTTTGGTGATCGTAACCATTATCATTTGGCTTAACGAATTGTCATTTCAAACACTCGAACAAGACCGCCCTTCCCGCCCAAATTCCCAATCCCGCTGGCTATAATACACCGAATTCCCAAAAGCATCCCTGATAAACTACAATCTCACCGTAACCCACCATCACAACTTCCAACATCTCACAATCATCCCCTCACCATCCCCATTTCGATATCACTCAACCTACCCCTCCTACCCCTTTCTTCATCCTCATCATCATGATCCTCACCTTTTACCCCTTCGTACCCGTTTTCTTCCGATGGTATTTTATAAGGTTCGTTACACCTCACCGATCTCAGTGGGTGGAAGTACCGACGGTAGGAGAAGTAGGCGCAGAGGATACCGATCCAGGAACCCACCGTTACGTCTGCGTAGTCGTGACGGTAGTCTTCGAGACGGGAGATGGCGATGTAGCCGGCTAGGATTGTTGCTCTGTATGATATTATTCTAACGTTAGCTATGATTTCCTTCAAATTTCATGCATAATGAGAGTAGAAGGAGTAGGATACGTACGAAAAAGCAGCACAAGCTCTGACCAAATCCGCACCAGGTCTGAATACAGAGAACTGACCGGCGAGGAAGAGGGAGAGGTAGAGTAGGCCGGCGAAGGCGGTGGAACTGTGACCGCTGGGGAAGGATCGAAATCCATCGTGGAGGATATGGTGGTTTGTCTGGTAGCAGACTTTGAAGGTAACTAGTTCGTTATGCGGGGTGTCTTCGCGCTATTTATTTGATTCCCGCAATCATGTCTTTTGCATTAATAATTTAGTACTGCCAATTTGGTATGATAGCATTTTGGTAGGTGGAAGGATGATACGGAGTGGGGAAGGAGGGGATGGAGGAGGGAGGATCGTACGGGTTGACAACGATCGATCAAGTCCGGTCTAGGCCGTCCGACACCCTGTTTTATAAAGTCCGTGATGAAACTCGCGAGTAACAAACTATTCCCCAATCCCAAAAGGCTCGATTGTAAAAACGGTTTTCCCTTTTGCAGGACTCCCGTCCAGGCTAATATGGTGCCCAAGGGCACCAGAACCGCGAGAACGAGGAGGTATGGAACCGAGACCCGTTCTATTAACGCGTGAGGGTATTTTAAACGTGGATCATCGATCGTGAACATTTTATGGAAGGGTTCGGTGAGCATCAGAGTGACGTTCGAGAGGGCCAGGAGGAGGAGGCCGAGGTAGTCGCCGGCGCGGGAGGTCTGGGAGAGGTACTGTTAGTAACTTTTAGATGGATGTCCATGATGAAACGAAGCGAAGAAAAGTATATACACGTACCCGCCATAGTCGCGATGCGGAGGAGAAGACGGATGGAGATGAAGGCATGGAGGAGGAAGAGGGACGGGAGGGGGAGGGGGGATTGGAGGGGTGCGGGGAGGGCATAGTCATATAGGTCCTCATGTGGCCCTGCTACTTGAAGATCGGGCTGGGCTGGATTGGGGAGGTTGCGATTGGGAAGCTGCTGTGTTTCTCCGCCTAGCGTCGTTCATTTGTTGCCCTTCTTTTCTCCACACTTCTTTTCTCCCCTTCTCTTCCCTGCCTCGATTCGATTCATTGCACCCCACGGCACTACACTGATTCACTTCACCACATAGACGAAACGATAGAGAAAGGATGGCAGAAGAGCAGGACAGCCGAAGGGCGTCGCTATTTCCAGCACCTCCGACCTTTTACACAAACTTCACACCCGCGAATCAAGAGAAACTAAAGGAGTTTCAGACAGCCGCGAAGAACAATGAGGACGATAACGCGCCGAAGGGGCTGCCGGCAGAACTGGTGTGCTTGATTCCACCGAAGCCGCCGACAGACAAGTACCAGAGTTTTGGGCAGATCTGGACCGTACGTTTCGTTCTCTTTAACATGCCGGGTATATCCTTGGCATTTATATTCAACGGACTGAACGAATGAAATTATGGCGAATAGCTACCAGAGCGACACCCGACACTCCAAGAACTAAATATCCCACAACTATTCCCGGAACCGAACAATGAGAGTTGCAACGTGGATCGGGCGCAGGAGCTACGGCGACTGAGCAAGAGCTTGCTATTGAATTACTTGGAATTAGTGGGAATAATGGGCATATCGCCGGAGGAGGTAGATATTCTTTATATCTATTCCAATTTATACCGATTACTTTTCGTCGGTGGCTGATCATGGGGGGAAATAGTATGCGGAGAAGGTGTATCATCTAAGGATCCATCTTATCAACATCCACGAACTCATCAATAACTACCGACCGCACCAGGCGAGGGAGACGTTGATTTCCATGATGGAGGAGCAGTTGGAGAAGTCGCGACAGGAGACGGAAGATAATAGGAAGGCTTGTGCGAAGATCAGAGAGATGTTGGGGTCGCTGGGTACTTTCGATGCGGGAGGACTTTTAACACCGACTACAACTACTACTGCTGCCACCTCCTCCTCTGCCACCTCCGCCACCGCCACTGCGAATGCGACTACTACTGTTCCGACGACTGCTGCTGCTGCTGATGGGGCTGGGAATTGGGAAGAGAGGGATAGGTCGAGTTGGGAGGCGCTACAACAAGCAGGTCTCTGAGAAGAATATGATATAATAATAATATGGGGTTGTGCGGTGTGGGGACACATATGCAATGGGGATATGCCGATATAATAGGATGTGCGGTGGGGGAATATGACATAACGAGGGAATATGGGGGTACGGGGGGAAGTCCAGGCGGTACATGGAAGAGCGAGTGGTGGTGTATTACATAATCAGGTACTTGACTCCCAAATAGTAACAGCCCAGGGATCCCTGTCCTCAACAGCTCACTGAACATCCCATTAGCCAATAGAAACCGACCCTGAAATTGCGTGATCGAATTTCATCCTCCTTTTGTTAGCCATCGGCGCGCATTCCATCGAAAAAAAAAGTCCGTCGTCGGCTTTGGCCCTCATTACTCGGTCGCCTCGCTGACCAATTTGCATTGATTGTGTGGACATTTGTATGTGCTAGGACAATTGGGTGCTATCCTCTTGCCCCCCGTGTCGAGGTGCCGGCGTGCATATATCCATTACACTTTACTCCGTACATAGTACAGTGCACCCTCTATTCCCACGGTACATGCTGCTAGCCTCTGCTGCTAGCTAGCTGGATGCCTCAAAGGAAAAAAATTTAGTAGTATATAAAGATGGCCTCCATCTCCCGCACTCCGTCTCCATCCCCCTCCCCCACCTTCGCAACAGGCCTACGCACCGGTTCCTTCTCTTCTCTGCAGTCTCTGTCCCGTCCCGGTTTGCAGTCGACTTCCTCAGCTGCTGCCAATCTGTTACTCTTCAATCCAATGTACTTGCAGGCTCCCGATACCCCGGCTTCGGCCTCAACCGGCCCTGTCTCCAACGGGGAAACCTCAAAATTCGCTCTCTCCCAAGAACGCAGACCAGAACGACCTCAGCCGTCAATTCTGAACGGTTCAGCCGCCTTTCCCTTCGGCACCCCTCATGATGTCTCTAAAATCACCGGTCAGGCTTATCTGACCTCCCAGCAGCTCGTACAGCACGTTGGATACTCTCTCTCAGATAACGTCTTCTCCTACTCGCCGGAGACATTCGACCTCGATACTGCTGCCAAAGAATGGTCTGATAAATCCCAGCCCAATGCTTACGGCAGACCCACCGCAATTACCAGCTTGGAAACCAGGACCGGAGCTGCCTCTGTCCTGCTGGGTTACGTCTTCTCTAACGACAGGGAACTGTCCAAAAGAAATATCCCTCAGACCGTCATAGCATCCACCGCTACTCTCCTCGAAATGCGAAATGCCCTCGAACAGCTTTCCATGCTCTATGCCGTCTCCAGTCCCTTCGTCGCCCATGTTGCAGCCGTCGACTACTCTCCCTTCCGGTATAATCTGGTCGCCGATTATACTTCGGCCCTACAGGTCGCCCAAGATGCCGGAATCGGCCTTATCTCGTCAAAGTCGGCTCATGATGCCCAGCATATGGCTCTCTTCTCGACATTGGTGTCCGCTGTACTGCCTACCGTTCACATCTACGATGGCGTTCGAGCCGGACGGGAAACTGCCAAAGTCGTTGATGTTTTGGACCAGGCTGGTATCTACCAGACTTACCAATCCATTCTGGCCGAGCAAAAGACGATAGGCAAGAAGGTTGACCCCGAAGCTAAAGTTGCTAAGATTCTCGAGAATCTCAATTCGGAACTCGGGACTTCCTATGAACTCTTCGAATATGCCGGACACAGCGAACCGGAAGCTGTTCTTGTGGTATTCGGATCCGTCGAGTCTTCGGTTTCTGCCCAAGTTGCTACTCGTTTGGCAGCAGGTGGTGAGAAGGTCGGCGTGATCTCCGTGCGAGTCTACCGTCCGTTCTCCGAGACACACTTCTTGGAAGCTCTACCAAAGTCTGTGAAGAGGGTTGCTGTCCTCGGTCAGGTCATCGATCAAGCTGCTGTTGACGATGTTTCCGTCCAGTCCTCCCTCTATGCTGATGTACTTGCTGCTTTGACTATGGCCGAGGACTGGAGCATCCCTCCTCCGGTCGTTGACGTCAAATACCCCAGAGAACAAGGTTGGGTACCTTCTGACTTTGCCTGGATCTTCGACCAGATTGCTAAGCAGAAAGCCACGTCCGCTTCGCCACCAGAGGAAGTTCTGGCGGCCGAGGCTTCCCATATTGCTGGATTCGAGATCGTCGAAGCCGAAGCCGTCTCTCAATACGTCTTCTGGGATCTTGACGTTTCCGCTGGCGAAGAAGCACCAAGCAGTATCACGAGGCTTTTGGCTTCTGATAGCTCTCGAAACGTCACCTATTCCTCGATCTACGACAATCTGTCACAGGCTGGTATTACGTACAGCTGGATCAGGAGTGCTAAGGAGACCGTTCAGGCTCACTACGATGTCACGCAAGCTGATGTGGTCGTTGTGAACGATTCGAAGATTACTCTATCTTACGATGTTGCTTCCGGCGTGAAGGCCGGTGGTACACTACTCCTTCGTAGCCCCGTTAAGGATGAAGATCTCGAGGCTAAGCTTCCGGCTCAATTGAGGAAGGCTTTGGCACACAAGAAGGCCAAATTTTATATTCTCGATGTACCGCAGGATACTGCTCTCTCACCTGAGAAGGAGAACTTGCTCTTGCAGCTTGCCTTCCTTCGTATCTCTGGCGAGGTCGACAAGGTTTCTGCTATCAGCGAGAAGCTTGCCGATATCGATAAGGGAGTTGAACCTCAGACTATCCAAGAAGTCGCCGCCCTTATCGACACCTATGTCCGTGAGGTCGCCGTCCCAGAATCTTGGCTCGAAGCCGAGGTTGTCGGAGAACCCCTCCCGTCCTCCTTCGACCCTAACAGCTTCACCGTCAATAGCGCCAAATCCGAGGAAGATCCCAAGTATCTCCTCAAGAAGTCAATCCACTCTGCCATCGTTCTTTCCTTCCGCGAGGCTTTTGAACTCCAAAATGCCCTCCGCCCTGACCTCCCTGTTACCAACTTTATCGTACGAGTACAGGAGAACAAGCGACTTACTCCGCTGTCGTATGATCGTAACATCTTCCATATTGAGTTCGATCTTACGGGTACCGGTATGACATATGATATCGGTGAGGCGTTGGGTATCCATGCGCATAACGATCCCGAGGAGGTTAACCAGTTCATTAAATTCTATGGACTTGAGGCCGACGATCTTGTCGAAGTTCCTTCAAGGGATGATCCCGATCAACTGGAAATGAGGACTATATTCCAAGCTCTCAGCCAGAACATTGACATCTTTGGCCGCCCGCCGAAGAAGTTCTATGAAGCCCTCTCGGAGTTCGCAATAGATGAGAAGGAAAAGAAGGAACTTCTTACGCTTGGATCCGCCGAGGGAGCAGCGGAGTTCAAACGTCGTGCGGAAGTTGATACGGTTACTTATGCTGATATTCTTCTTGAATTTGGGTCGGCTCATCCTTCATTCCACGATTTGGCGAAGATTGTATCGCCGATGAAGAGGAGGGAGTATTCTATCGCGAGCAGTCAGCAGGTGCACCCGAACAGCGTGCATTTGCTGATTGTGGTTGTGAATTGGGTTGATCCTAAGGGACGAGATAGGTTTGGACAAGCGACGAGGTATTTGAGCGGATTGAAGATTGGGAGTGAGGTTACGGTTAGTGTTAAGCCGAGTGTTATGAAGTTGCCGACGGAGAGTACGAAGGTATGTTGTATTCTTTCCCTGTATACTTGGGGAATTGTGACTAATTGTTGTTATAGCCACTCATCATGGCTGGTTTGGGAACCGGACTTGCTCCTTTCCGCGCCTTCGTACAGTACCGCGCATGGCAGAAGGAACAAGGTATCCCCATCGGCTCCGTGTTGTTATACATGGGCTCCCGTCACCAACGAGAAGAGTACCTCTACGGCGAAGAGTGGGAAGCTTACGAAGCCGCAGGGGTGGTTACGTACATTGGAAAGGCATTTAGTAGAGATCAACCCGAGAAGGTTTATATTCAAGATAGGATGAGACAAAGTCTTGAAAGGATTGTGAAGGCGTATGGGGAGGAAGAAGCTGGAAGCTTTTATTTGTGTGGACCGACGTGGCCGGTGCCGGACGTGCAGGAAGTGTTGATGGAGGCTATTGCGGTTGAGGCGGGAAGGAAGGGGGTTAAAGTTGATGCGAGGAGGAGGATTGAGGAGTTGAAGGATGATGGGAGGTATGTGCTTGAGGTTTATTAGATGGGTGTTTCTTTTTTTGGGGGGGGTATGTACATGAGTAGAAATGTATTCTCTTTTCTTTGACTATGAATATCACTATTGAGGCTATGTGTGTAAGATTCGTAGGGTGGCTGGTTCGCGATAGCTAGGTGTGTCATCTCCATACCATATGTCTAGATCTATGGAACGTAGATCAGGCTGGGAAAAAGTGAGATGGCATTCAGGTAAGGATGGTCTAGTATACCAGCCTCCACGAAGTGATATCGCTACGGATATATAACAGTTGCTACGAAGACGAAGCTACTGCACAAGAGCCATATAGTCAATCAAGTTGTCCTTGTGAACTAGTTTTTAGGAAGTCTGTCTCGCAAATGAGCAATCCCGGAGGGAGATAGAGTAGTTCAGTCTTTGAAAATAGTAGTGAGATATTCTCGGAATATCCGAGTCCGAAAGACAAAAACCCGGGTCTTTTTTAAGAGGTAGTGGAAAGGAAAGTACAGAATCTATACTCGAGCCTGAGCGGTTAATTTTGTAAAAGGGTATTAACGCTGTAGTGTCGCTGTAGTGTAGCTCTATAGGCTAGTTAGAGGAATGGTGTTGAATCGAAGACTTGAAATGGATTGTTGGGGACGTGAACGGTATCGCTACTTGGTTTCACGTATAGAATTCGATATTCTTCCACCGGCCGGGTTTAGTTGATCAACCCAACAGCTGGACAAGCCGCAGATATCATGTTTGAAGGATGCGTCATTTGTGTGCGGTTTTCAGACCCTGGTTACTTTCGAAACGAAGGATAGGAAGATGTTACCGAACAGGTTCTATGCATGGAAGAACGGACGGAAGGGAAATTGAAGGATCGGGGTTGAGGAAAGCATTTGGATGGGTTCTGGGTAGACGTATGCTGAACATGAGGTATTCTTGTTCATGAGGCGGTACCTGCCTAAAGTGGGCTTGTGACATCCTTGGTGGGTGTAAGTTTACTTGATTGTACCGGCTGGAGGGGAGGTTATATGAAAAATTCGAACGAGTAGGCATAACTTATACTGTGTAGGAACTACCTACGCAGGGGGTATATATTAGTATGACGGATAGAGAGTTAAGCATCCCTCACCACAATCGATCACCTGATTCGTGAGCTGAGGGGGGTGCCCACGCTCTCAGAGATATTTACCCCCCTTTTTCGATTTTTTTTGCACCGTTTTTTTTTGTGGTAAATGTCCTTCGTACTTTTTCTTCTTTACCTTGATTTATGCTAGGGTTCTAGAACCGTGCATGGTCCGATGAAGCTCGAATATCCATAGTCAACATATAAAGCGTTTTGAAATTGAAAACGCTATTTAAAATGCATTGGGAATTCTGCCATACATATTAAAAGCTGGAGGTGCTGAAAATCGTTTAATTATGCTCGAAATCTTCGCTCGCATTTATATTCTACACTAGAATTGGATTATTTCTTTAGATCTATCCTAACTCAACGAGTTCCTCAGTAATACGATCGTACGAGCGTAAATGTATCGCGACCAGGTCCGGGTGCGAGACAAATATCGTACGAGGCTTTGAAGAACTTTGGGAATTAGGAGACGTTGTATAAGGCGCTATATATGTCTTAATGTTAGGCCGCTATTTATTGGATACGGTACAAGGCCGGCCAACTGGCCGTTCATGGAACGTTCCAGAGGAGCGGCAGGTTTCGAAGTATACGTACTATATAACTCATACTGTATCGGCATTTATAGTATCTGTCGTGATATTTCTTGGCAAATGACATGAATCAATCGTGATGTGGTTGGATGCCTGGCTGTTGAGAGTAAATTGATTGAATCACGATATAGTTATCCAACATGCATATGCTAAAATTAAAAACGACTAAATTCTAGCAAGTTCAAAGTCTCGAAGACAAATGATAGAATAGACATGGTGAAACTTTCCCGCCGCTCAAGTTCAACAAAAAAAAAGGGCGAGGAAATGGCAGAGAATACATGACACGAAACCGCCTTCACAAAGCTTTCCAATGAATTCGTGCGAGGTCAGACCGGTTTTTCCGGTACTTCTGGGGTTTTGGTAGCTCGGTACTTTCCAACCCCCAGTTCCAGCCCAGGTACCAGATCCCAGGGTCAAGGGTCCACCCGATTCTCATATCATGTCACGGATCCACAATATGGTCGCACGGGTCGATATCCATCAGAAAACCCAACCTCTTCCGTAAAAACAGGCGAAAAAAGAGAACAAAACCAAAACTCTCCTAACCCGGAGGATAAGCCCTTGCTTACTCTCTTTTCCGACGTACCGAGGATACCGGCTGATAGCGGTTTCTGTGATATTGAAACATGGTTGAAACACTTTTTGGGGGTTCTTTTTCTATCCGTTCAGGCGCCTTGGGGATTTTAGTCTGGGAGGAACTGCTTTTTTGGAGCTATCTGGTGTGTGTGGTATTTACAGCGGGTAATATGTTGGTATTTTGTGTTGCACGCAACCTTGCATTATGCCTTGAAGAGACTCTCGGACTAAACTGGAATCGAAGATATTTTTTATTTTTTATTTTTTATTTGTTTGGGGGTCTTTGTCAAAAAAAGCGAAGGTAGGCGGAGGGGGACGAGGCTGGATTCTTTGGATTCGTGGAAAGGACAATAAACCAGTGAGATTGACGGAAGGTACCGGTAACTACCTTGATCATACATGCATACTGGGAATAGTTTATAACCTATGGGTCCTTAGCCGGCCAAGATTGAGCTGGAATTTTGGAGAGAACAAGTTAGGCACTGACTAGCTCAAGACACTCGGCACGGTGACTCCGATTCTGTAGGAGGAGGAGAAGACGCACTGGTAACTATAGGTGCACACTCGCGAGGTGGAGAACGGTTCTTGACGGGTCGGAGAGCGAGTGTATATGGGTAGGTTGACTAGATGTTACAGCGTTACGAGATGAAAATGTTAGCCCTTGACCCTTAGAAAAGCTTAAAGTTTAGTTTTTAGATGTTAAAGGAAAATGTTAAGTAGAAATTAAAGAGAAAGTCGGCGGCGTACATGATGTGGAGAACGCACAATGGTATGGATGGACAGAGGGATAAGCAGTCGGACAGTTCGGAATGGTCAGTGGAGCAACCCCTCTCCCCGTTCCCTCGTCCCCGCACGGCACGCCGAGTAAACCAAGCTTCACTAGAATATATATATATATTTTTTTTTTCGCTTTTTCACTTTTTTTTTTTTTGGATTTGTAAGCTACGGGTAAAAACTTCATACCGTATCTCCATATGGCCATGCGGATGCGGAACCAGACGACCCGGCGTCGGATTCTGATCCTGCGTCCGAGGACGACGATGTAGCGCTGCTAGTGTTCACCCCTATTGTGTTGTTTCCGTGTTCGAGAAGGATGGAACGGGTGCCTTGGGATGACCCGTCGAGGTTTCCGAGGGCTTCGCGATAACGACCTGAAAGGCGGGGTAGGTATTCGTCGTTCCTTTGGGCGATTATGGAGTCGATTTGCTCAGTAAGCGAATCTGGGATAGGCAGCGAAAGTTCGTTGCGAATTGTGAAGTCTAGTTCTAGGATCGTTCTGAGAAATTCCGGACTGTCTGCTATCATGTAGGTATTGTGAGTCTCGAGGGTGCGAAGCCAGGTTACTCGGTCTCTCGAGGGGTGGTATTTTGGATAGGCGGGGACTAATCGTATCGCAAACAATATCCTAATTGTCAGCAGGGAAAAAAAGAAGACAAAGACGTTTGGAAATTTTAGAAAAAGAATTACAGACCCTTTACTCCCGTTCCTCCATTTGAGACGACCTCCCAGTTGGTAGAAGTCCGCAGGGGCAGACCGGAGACGGCTCTCACGGTCTTATCTGGAGTCCATTCAATCACAGCATGATATTGCTGGTCCCCGACTCCGACTCCGGTCAGGTAATGCCTGAACCAGAGGAGCCACATGGATCCAGAAATGTCGTTTTCGTTCAGCAGCCAGTTTGAGTAGACCGCTCGTTGGATGCGAATGTAGGCTCGAAACCATCCTCTAGGTGACTCTGAAAAAGCTAAATTCGTAGGCCTTAGAGCTAGGACATCCGTCATCGCAGCGTGCTGCTGCCATTTTCTGATACATTTCGATTGCCAAATGCTGTTCGAGGACGCTGTGGAAAGAAGTAACCGACTGGAAAGCCTCAGATTGAGAAGCGAGCTCAATTCCAGGTAAGAGAATATCTGCAGGCATACTGGATATATATAAAATTCCGAATCGTTAATATGTAAAGTCTTGCAATGCGGGTAGCGGTTTGTTGGCCAAAGCTTGCTAGACTACCCGCTGCACAGCCCCAATGCCATCCATGGGTCTAAATTTAAAGGATGTGACAGGAACGAAATAGGAATAGATATGAGCTATATCTAATATCTGGGGAAACAGGAACTAATGATGATAAAGACTTACTTTCAACTGGAATGCATTCAAAGGCCGCTGCCATACTCCGGGAGGCTGTGCAAAAAGTAGGAACCAGAAAGGGATATGGTGATTGACTTCTCTAATGTTTGGATCAGTTAGAGATTTAGAACATGTAAAGGTATTATAATAAGGTGGGGAGCCCAAGAGAAAGCCCTTTTTCGGTGCTCCCCCTCTGCAAACCCCCAGCTGCAAGGCATGGGCCTGGTGGGCAGGTAGGTTATGCGCCGAACTAGTGCTATTGTATCCCAGTCAGTGCACAAGGGTCTGGCTCTGCTTGAATGGATGCAACAGTCCACCACCTTTTTTTGCTTCAGCAAGCCCCCATGGCTTATCGTCATGACACATGGTGACCTATCTCGGATGATAGATGAGAGAAAGAGCGCTGTGAGAAAAAAAAAAAAAGTACATTGCATGCACGATTCCAAATCCCCTTGGTTCGACAAGTTCTAGGCAAAAGCACGATGGTTCCCCAAACGGGCCATGACAGAGACTATCAGTCAGTTATTGTGTGTGCTAAGCTGCTCCGTCATTCGCTGCCCATCGACTTGACCGCTCTAAACCTTTGTGCGCTTGGTGTTCCAGCGGAACCTCATGAAATGCGAGTCGCCCTATTACGCAGAGTTTTACGGAATTTTATTTTCCGCTATATTGCGATGCCTTTGCAAAATGTCCAGCCTGGCCGCTCGGTTCATCGTATAAACAAGCGGAGCCGAAGGTTCGGGTCATTCTCTTGGTTTTCGCTTGATCTGGTTTAAGAGTGTGAGACAAGCCTGTGTGATTTATCTTGGTGTTGAACCGTCAGTTTGGGCTTCACACCATTACTTCTTTTCGAGCTGACGCCGGCGTAGGACTTGCAGACACACTGGCGCCAAAGGTCTTTTGGACCTAGAGATTAATTGCCACTTGGGCGTATTCATTTGAACAGACTCGAGTTTCTATTAAAAGTTCTGGTAAAATTGTTTGCTTTCGTTTCCAAAACCATCCCGTCTCAACAATTTTTTATTTTTTTTAGGCCGTTCTAGCTCTGACGTTGGAAAACTGGACGGTTGCCAGCTTGGGGACCCAGGTCGTGGCGTCCAGTAGGCTTTTTGGGCCAAGACCGCCAACTTGTGTGCTTCTTCACCCGCCATCAGTGCCCGCCACGAGGATGCCCCGGCTTCCTTTAAACAGCCGGTAACTTCCCGAGTTCCGAGCCTGGACTAGCGTTGGGGCAGCAGTTTCGTTCATCATGCGAGAAGTTTGTTCGATACTGCATTTTCATGACGTATAGATTCTACAGAACAACCGGCGTCTCCGTTTGATTTCTTCGAACGGAGATTTGCGTACCCGATGTGCTAGCTAGTGTGAAATGCTGAACTAGGGATCTCAGTTAACATTATCGATATGGACGGATGGAGAAAGATAGTGGACACCAGTAAGCGGACAAGACATCGAGGGATGGAACATATGTTTCTTGGCCTGAATTCCGAACCACTCTCGTTGATCCATTCCCTGTCAACGGCGACTGTGTGGTGCCGCTTATTTGCTTGTCAAGTGTGCCGCCCAGCTTTTTGAAATCTTGAGTCCGCTGTACCACCTAGTTTTCTGTAAACATTTATCCGAGCGAAAGTTGCCCAGACCTGAAGATGTCTGTTAGTAAAAAACTAAAATAGCAAGGTATTTCGAAGAAGCTTACGAATCACCTGCTTAATCTAACTTGTTTTTGGAATGCATCTGGTATTTCGATAGGTCTGTACGCAATCCTGCGTTCTTGGCTTCAAGGTTTGTTGGACATCGTCGGCGGCCTTTGGACAAACTAACTGGAATTGATCCGATTAGGCTACTATCTTTAAACCGGTGGGCATCAATTCCCTAAAGGAACCAACCGAGGAAGATTCAATCTATAATGGAGGGAGAAGGAGCTTGCGGCTTTCGGCTGACTTTGTGAGATAGACGTTAATGCCAAGAGTCAGCCCATGCAGATGTGTGGTCAAGCTGGCTAACTGGATGGGCCAAGGATGGGGAGGTTCGACGGCACGGAATTGAGATGTCGGCGGCATGTGTCTTTACGAGGACAGAGCTCCTGCAATTTTGCGTGATTCGCTAGGAAATGTCACGATAGAGCTCTTTTTAGGCGCTACGTTATAATTATAAACTTCCCGCAATCCGTTCGTCGGATGGTTGGCTGGTGATTTGGCAACCGTACAAGAAAGACAATGGCGTTTATAGTGAAAGCCCCAGAGGGCAGATTGAACATTGCTTCCCGACTAGGTCCAAAGACTTCCTTTTCTTTGTCTTGAGAATCGACAAGCATGCATGTCTGTGACCTGATTACGCAGAACCTGGTTCAGCAGATGGTTTTCCTTACAAGGTTCGTGAGTTTGCCAAGGGAGACTATATCTCTAGGCCCTTAGGCTAGATACGGATATCTTGGAATAGTTGTGACTAGCCATCGTAAATCTTTTATAATAGCTCTCTATTGTTGTAAAAGAGGTTCTTTAATAACCGGGGAGTTGTGGATAATTCCGCGAAATCCAGATATCGAGACGACCTTGACTAGGCTGCAGCGCATCTGATCATGTCAATTGACCGCTCTAAAGTCTAAAAGATTTGGAAAGAGTATTGGAAATGATTCATCAAACTTTGATATCGATTTGTGAATATCTTCTGTTACTCCTGCAGCAATCACTATGCAAGTTCCAGACCTTGCTGAACAACGCACGCACATGCTCTAGATTCTGATACATCGAATAAGAACGGGAGACGGAGCTGTCTTTTTATGATACTTACGTAGACCCCTGATTAACATTCTCTTGAGGAGGCACTCGGACGGGCCTCTGGGCATATCGACCCCGCTTTTAGGATTGTTGTTACCTATTATATTCCCTGATATCAGCTGACGGAAGGTGGGTTGAAAGGGTTAGTCCAGCCAATGAATTCTCTCCGATAATCCAGGGATCTATGAAAAAGCAGCCACCCCAATTTCTCCTGCAGCTAGAGGCTCTGGCGGCGTGCATACGCACCCTCCAGCGACTGATTTCTTTCAGAATCGAAAATATTTGAATTTGCTCGCACTCGTGAGCATGGAGGAAGTAGTGGAAGGAAGCGGGTGCGGAAGGTGCGGAGGGCCGAAGGTAACACGAAGAATTGTTGCAGTTTGACTGAATACAACACAAGGCTTAATTCCAACGAATTTCCAAGCACTTCCAGCTCTCGAGGTGTCGACGTAACTGGGCTTCTGTAATGCAATCTGAAGCCTTCCGTTCAGTTTGGCAGCTTGGCCGAGTGGTTATGGCGCAGGTTTTAGGTCTTCACGACATATATTCACCTGTTTCTTTGATTCGTGGGTTCGAATCCCACAGCTGTCAGTACTACTTCATTTTTGAATTCAAAATTATTTTTTTTTGCTTCCCAGTATTTTGTTTTGCCGACCTTCTTAATTTAGTCTCGAAACTTACCGTCGAAGGTTAGGCAAGGCTTGTCATGCGCTAGAGCTGCATCGTGTTTTGACGAACAAGTGGTTCCTGGGTCCTGCACGACGTTCCCTAACACTAGCGCTATCATATTTCTGGTTCTTCAACGATCGCATAAATTCCAGTTCGATTTGAACTCGAGATTTTTGTCGGGAGCTTTTTAAAATTTTTCTTCTTCTTTGTTTGGTGGGGCCTGGTTTGACAGGCCTTCACCATCGGGACAAGCCAGCTAAGCTTCGCGGGCTTGAGATCTGTGCCAGGGGTGCTCTTGATCCATGGGAATGTATGATATAAGGCGAATCGAACTAGGAAAACGTCCAACTGCACCATGCGCTTCTTTGATCGAAAGGATCAGCTGAACTGCCCAAAAAGGCCGGGCATTCAGCAGCCCAACGGCCAGATTTTGACTAGGTACGGCCTTGTCATGCGTGGAATGAGGCAGTGCTCGGGAGCAAGATGACTGGTCCGCCCGCACCAAGCTTATTTCAACCTCATGCGACAAACATCGTGGGTCCAGGTCCAGGAAGAGCTCAAGAACCTCAAGCCTTCTTTCGGACTAGCGATATCTTGCATTCGTCTGATGTTTTAGTTGGGGCTTGCCTTCACGATCTCCGATTCGATGGTGACGTCGAAATTTTATACAGCACAGCCACACTAGTCCCGGTGTGGCAAACATGTGTGGCTGGTTAGCGTGAAATACGTAACTTGTTTTCGCGCCCAGCTTAAGCTTAAGGAAGGCAGCATTCGCATTTTTTCAACGTCAGCGCCATGGGACCGCCTTAAAAGCCATGGCAAGGACCTTGGGAATCCACTCGACTTTCTTTCATGCCATCTAGTTGAATCGAGCTTTCCCAACTCCTCGTCCGCCGTTTTTAGACCCGTATATCACATCACCATAGGTGCCGAGGCACCTGCAAGGGCAGGCCGCAGATGCGCTTGTTCCTCATCCCGCTCACCCCTCGACGGGCATTCGTTTACGGCCACCACGTAGTACAAGAAGCCAACAAAAGGCGGTCTCTTCTGGATAGAGCGATTACGTACGTTTTAAGTGGCGAAATTTTCCGGCATACGTTTGGGTTTGCGCCGTATTCTGACTCGATTGATCGGACTGAACAGGAAGTCAAGTGACCTTTGGTTGAGGTGGGAGAAATATGAAAAAGGGTGGCAGAAACAGCTTACAGTCCATGGGAATCGGGTATGCAACTTTGAGGCCTTGGTTATTGCGGATAGGGCTTGGGTTACTGAGGGGTTTGAACGTTTTGGATAGTTACTCCGACGGATACCGTACCAAGAATGGTAATACACGAATCTTATGGAAGGCTCCTATGCAGAAATATTCTAATATTGTCTAAATAGGGCACTTAAATCGGTATCGGCCCTGCCTCGAAATATTCCCGACAATGAACGTCAGAAAGTTCCGGTCATTTATCCTCCCTCGGTGATGACACCGGGCGAGATACCGAAGTTATTACACAGATTAGGGACAGAAAAATCCGGAATGCACAGGCGACTTTTGATATGGTGTTTCATTGGGATGCCGATATCTGCGCCATTCGCATTAGTACCGATGCAGGTGGCCCCCTGAGAAGAGTGGCTCATGGGGTTAAATTTGCTAGAAGGATTGCTAATATAGGTTTACGGTAGCTAGAATACCGAATATCCCATTTTTCTACCTTGTATTTAGGGGTATGTTGATTGATCAAGCTATGACTTGTGTGTGCTCTGCTAACTTGGTTTCAGCATACTCACACTGGAGAGGTACGGATATCGCCTTTATCTCACCGTCTCTAATCCACTAACCTCCCCGAAATATAGCTTTGCAAGGAGGCCGACATCTAGAATTTCTGGTGAAGAATAACCTTCTGGATCCTCAGCCTGACACGCAACTCGACAGAATCTACAAAACAAAAATAGAGAGGGTAGCCGAATATGTCGATATTGATAAAGAAACCATTAAACAAGCTGCAGAAGCTGGTGTAATGGATGAAGCTGCTGAGGAGCATTTACAAGAAGAGTTTGAATTGATAGAAGAGCCTACTGCAAAAGAGGTCCGCGAATTTTTGATTATTTCAGACAGTCAGTCGATCTGGTATAGCTAACTTTGCTTTAGGTTGCCGAAGTTCTCAAAATACCGCAGCTTGTTGTGGAACTCGAAAGAGCGTGTGAACAAGTCCACTTGCTCGTGGAGGAAAAACGAAAAGAGGTGAAGAAGGAACTGTAATAGTTATAATAATTAACCCCGCACAACTGTGAATAATTTATAGACTAAAAGTTAACGTAATAGAACTTAGCTTGAACAACCACTCTTGCGTAGTCTCTAAGCCTTTTTGACCTTTCTGATATTAGAACCGTCCCATTACCTCAAGTTCGCCATTCGGTTTTCGTGAATGCAGTAGTTTGAAGTTGAAACAAAAAAGCTTTCTATGAGGAAACGGACTCATCGCGGGCAACATGAATATCGATCTTAACATTTCACAAAAATATGGAGCTGAAGATTCTTGTTTACTTATGTATGGCAGTTATTATGAAAGGCATAAAGGTCATTTCTGGGCAGATCTCAAGGATAGCCTTTGCACTCGGTGATTAAGAGCTAGCTCTTGAGAGATGTCCACGGGGATGTCTTAGGAATATATATGTGTATATTATACATTTGTAGATACTAGACTTGTTCAAACGTTCTGTTGCGATATACCGTATAAGGCGTAGTGCCGGGTCTATACGTACCGCTCTATAAATACAGGCGGATCTACGATGTGTTGGGATCTAGACGATCGATCATCAATCATACATACACAGACCTACATACTTTCCAGCGTACTTACGAGCTGTAGAACCTTTAACACGTTCAAAGCAACTGCATGCACAATGTCTATCGAATTTGGATGTAAGGCCGACCCTACCATCACTGCTTAAGTATATTACACGTATGTTCTAGATATCAATAGGTCAAGTGATTGGACATCTTCCACTATCGTTGAGCGTAGATATGAGTGAATTTTCTCTATGCGGGACTGAAGCCGTGAAAAATGGGGTGTAAAAAGATATTACCTTATGCAGCCTGTTCCACGAAAGAGCCACCTGGTACATCTAGCGTGGGTAAAAGATGGTGCCGTGAAGGCACTAGTCAAATCTGGGTGCTAGACTTTAGTATGTAAATTGTTTCGAAGCATCTAAATATACTTGAAAGCTTTCTAGATATGGGAACTCTATTATTGGGGCCCATGGCCGCGGCATCTTCCTTGTCACTGTTATTTTCGCTATCACACCTCTGAGCTATTCATGGACGAAGCCTCGAAGTAGTCCAATCTCGATGGAACTTTGACATCGAAAAGGAGCAATTTGGAGAACCTCTGGAGACTATTACATCGAAATTTCTGGATACGGACCTAGCTTGGACAAGGGTTGCATGTCTAAATTTACCTATTTCTGACAAAAAGTGGGCGGTTGAACGGATTGACTATAACCCGTCGAATGTCAATCGTATGATAATATCCCTGAAATAACCACAATATACCTTTACTTCTTCGGGTTGGGACGTCGTTTCTGCAGATACCGGTAACGAAGACTATATTATATTATGATATTCCATGGTGACCGGTGCTGATACGGAAGCTTCAATAATATTATAATTCGTATATATAGCCGACTCCTAATGGTTTCTAAAAAGTATCGTACTATTATCCGGCTTGAATTGCAAGACTACCTACCATAGAGCGCCACCACCGCCCATCAGAATTGATATCGAGAGTGCCGATGCAATTTTAACTGCCCCCGCGTGGTTACAAGCAAGAAACTAGCCCTATTTCGGGATGACCTACAATCCCGAGGTGGACCCGGGAACTCTTACAATTCGAGACCCGGAAAAATTACTCGGGAGGCCAATGACACCCCAAGAAAAAGCAGAAGCAGATTGGGGAAAAGGGCAGGGATACTTAAAAATGCGTGAGGTAGAAAACCTCAGAGATCAGGAGAGAAAAATCCAGGAGATTATGTTAGAAGAAGACAAGGAGATACTGGAAGTAGAGGCATTGCGAGAGTTTTAAGGATTAGAGGCTACGCATTATGACGTCTGGCCTCGGTTTCAATTCTTCGGGCAGGCTAGCATTAGGTTGGAGTGAGACAAGGAACCTTTTCACGTTGGTTCTGAGGAGGAGTGGACGAATCGGTTTGATTTTGGGGAGGAGATGGTTCCAGCAACTGGAGGAGGCTTTGTCGATGAAAATAGTGATTGATTTGGACAGTCCCCAAATATAAACTTCGGGCCTGTAGGTAATATTGTGATGAAAGGTATGAAAATACCTAGGCATATGCTCGCTGAGATATGTATTCTAGGAAATATGGCACCTCTCGCGCATACTGGGCTCTCCGAAACATCAAAAACAGTTTTGATATACGCTGAATGATGTGGTATAGATAAATCATGACTCCAAGACTAAATAATTCACTAATCTTGTGTTGTAGACGCGGTCCACACTGGAGATATTCACCTGAGTTAGAGGAAGTGAAAGGTAGCTACTCCCAATTTTCTGACCTCATCTCTCGACGAACCGCTGCACTCTAATGTGGTAAAATGGGAAACTTCCATGTTGTCGTATAGGTGGCCCAGTATTGTCAGCATGCATTTCGCCAATTGCCTCATTCTCAGACTAGGATATCGCTGTTTGGATGCTTACCTTGACAGCCTGTCAATCGGATCTTACCGGCCGGAAAATATTCACCCTCGAGATCTTCTTTAACGTAATGTTTCGACTTAAGCCGTACGTGAGCGGGGTTGCTAGCATTGGCTGTAGTATAAATAGCTATAACCAGTTATCAAAATTATGGTTCACCCCAGACCTCATTACTGTGAAGCCACTCAAATGGATGTTCGCTCCAAAGTTTATGGTTGCTTAATTATGAAGTTAGCTACTATTACTATTAAGATGTATAGCGGCATAAAATTTAAGGCCGTTTATATGTATCTGAAATTTTAATATGATATTACGAGAAAATTTTAGATTGAGTTCGGCGTATTAATGAATAGCTAGACTAGACGGGCATAACATTTCGTGCCACAAGCCCTTTCAGATTTCCGGATACAACTTAACTAGCTGGGCTGATAGAGACCGACCGGGATCTGGACAGGCGAGATGCGGTTTCGGATCCAAGGTATGCTAGTGGGTAACCGGGCCGATTAACTCAAAATAACAGGTGAGATTTTGGTTCCTGCATCGATGCATCTCCCGCTCTGGTAGGAATGATGGCGCCGTATATATATCGCTTCCCTTGCTATCGATGAATATGTCCGATGGCTTCCTGTGATATCGACTCGAAAGTAACTGCCGTCACAAGGGACTAGAAGAACGGGAGAATTATCTAACGGTCAGCCTGCATATAAGCGATACCCTGGTATGGGATTCTATGAATTTAAATCGCGTGATCTAGGTAATTATTTAATTCGAGAGGCTCTGGCTCTCCTACTGAACACTATTTGCCGATGTTCGTATTCAATCCTGATATCTACTATATGAGTTTGTAATATCACACTCCCTAATATTATAATTAATTTAACTTCTTATATCATTAATGCATCGGAGCGACTTGCCTCCCCAGGGCTATTAATCTAGGATATCTATCACCTCTGTGGCTGTAGTCTTTGTAATTCAGTGTAATGCGTGACTTCTCTCGGTGTCGGCCGAAAAGCTCGAAATCTGATATTTACTTTCGTAGCCATATACTACCCCTCCACCAAACTGAACATACATCGAACGTCAAATATGTATAAATACCTAGACTTGTCAACCAACGGATTGACGAACTCGGGGCTACAGCTGTAGGGACACAGGACTCTTGAGCAGAATTTAAGACAAGTAGTCGAATATATTCGTATTTGGAACCATGAAGTATCTGGCAACCTCAGTACTGTTAATCGCCTCCATTGTGAGTGCTGTTGAGCTTCCAATAGAGACTACTACATTAGTGACACTCAAAACCACGCCATCCGCTAGTGGGTCGCCCTATATAACTAAGACGACCAAAACTAAGAAATCAACGACCTCGAAGACCACCAAAACGAAAAAGACAACGACCTCAAAGACAACCAAAACCAAGAAAACAACCGCTTCAAAGACGACTACCTCAGAAGCATCAGCCAGTTCTACGGAAACTGAAAATAGCATAACAACCACTACTACAACCACGACCCCGGTCACAACGGAAATCCCTTCCACAACTAGCACGAGCTCTATTCTGCCAACAGCTACTTCTTGCACCGTCCCATTATGGGGTCGATGTGGCGGTGTGTTGCACACGGGATGCACTGCTTGTGTAGGTTACACCAATAGCTCAGCCCTATCCTCCAACGGATAGAGAACTTTCAGCTCGAAAGTTCGGTATCTGTCTAGGGCCAATTGCTAACGGAAAAGTAGGCTTCCGGGGAATGTATTAAATTTAGTGATTACGATTCGTTCTGCCATCCAACCGAAGATGTTCCTGGATGCAGGGTACCTCCTGGTGGGAAATGCGGAGGTGTTGGTTACACCGGATGCACTGAGTGTGTAAGTTTGTAAAGCATAATGCATGAACCGCAAAAATGGTGTGAGAGAAAGCTAATATCTGGGCATTTTCTATAGCTTGGGGGAGTTTGCACAGTGGTCAGTCAATTGGAATCTATTTGTATATGAGGGTAAATGTTCTAGATGTTCTCAAGATTATTAGGATGGCGGTAAACATCTCTGATGCTTCAAGGTCATTGTGTTTAACTTTTATAATTTATCTAAGTACACTAAAATTGAAAACGTTAAATCTTTCGCGTAGTCTCAGAATAATATAGAACTTTTTCCCGGTCAATATTTCCTTTAAAAGGATCGGGAAACAATTCTGCTAAAAGGGTTTTTGGGCAATTTGCTAGGGTAGGTATGTACAATGTTTGAGGATTTTGACACTAATGCATTCAGCCGAGACTAAGTATCCGGTGGCGGACAATTGCGGAGTCGACCAGTATGGCGCGAAATCTCTAACCCCCACGATCAATTACAATCTAGGCCTGCCGACTGCAGCGTGGAGCTACAATCCTATTTGTACATTTTTGTGCGGTAGACTGATCCTGGTACCACACGTTTCTGTTATTGCGCTATACTCAGTCTGATGGATGTCCGCAGCTGTTAAACAGGAAACCCCACTTGATCTTCTGTCGGAGTGAAGACCTACTGCGAAGAGATGAAACACATCCAGGCACTGCCCCACCTCGAAATTACATCATTATCGCGACTTCATCACAAGGCTGTTAACTCTTCTAGGACAAGGGCATGCGCAGTTTGAAGCATACCTGCTGCGCAATGCAATGCTCATCAAACGCAGTGTTGTGAGCCTGAATTATCATATGACCATAAACGCATTAGCCAATAAGACTACATATACATTAGGAAGTTACCTGAATGAAGATGTTTGCACGAGGCTCAAGTATTCAGATCATATTATGGTGCAGGGATAAAATTTAAAAAAATGCGGTTTTAAGCTGCCTGTACTTCGATCCACTGTCTGGACATCATGCATAATAGTATCCCAAGGTGGATAGAGTCGAAAACTAGAATACCTGGACGACCCCCAATACAATGGACTCAATGACAATAGCGGACTTCATGAGTATCCGCTTAATAGGGTCGGCTTCCCAGTGTTATGTAAGTAAAGCCAATGGCTCTTTCACAGAGCTCCGCGACACTACAATCACCCTTAGAATGTGCATAATCATATGTTCATGATGGTACGAGCTCAATGCTATCATGAGCGAAGCTGGTATACACGAATATGGGCCCGGGGTTCACCGAGATGGAGATTTCTCGGCAGAGTCTGCGAATTTCTCACCATGATAAGCTTTTAAAATTTTGTCCATGGTTGCACATGAGGGAGGTATAAGTAGGTCCGATGGGCTAGGTTTTCCAAATAGTTAACTTACAGACTTCGACGCAGAAGTTAAAGAGCTAGAGTAGGCTTAGCTTAGACTTTCCATCGGCATCACATTCACATTCTGCCTTACTTATCTTCTTTTCATCTCTATCACGGCCCCTCTTTAGACTTGTATTATTCAATCCTAGTATAAAAGAAAGAAGGGAGAAAGCAAAAGAAAAAAGAAAATAAGCCTTGCAAATATTTTCCAAGATGGCCGACAGCTTGAAGGATCAAACTATATATGTTCGTTACATTCCAAGTCAACAATGGTTGGAGGATCAACTGCGAAATATATTTCCACCAGGATCAAACTTTCAAGTTAATGTAAGGATTGATCGATATCTACATTTAAATAAATAAGCTGGGGTTGGATTAGATATTATTTTCTGAGCCCTGAAAATATTTGAAAACTAGATCGATCGTATGTTGCTCGTGGTACTATATTCTTACGCAGACCCTGGACCATTTAGGAGTCGCAAGTCGATGATAGCGATAGATGGGTTTTGAAGGTTCCTAAGGAACTGTCTGAGGTAAGTTATAATTTTCATTCAAGGGCCTTTTTTTGGGAAGGGGGGGGGAGTGATATAGGATTTTGTACAGTTGATGTCGGCTTATCGGCTTTGTACTTGCATACATTTCATATTTGAGGCGGGGTAGCGCGCTAACCAAATAATCTCGAATGCCCATGTCGATTCCGACTGACTTAGCCTCAAATCCGTGATCTCCAAAGGAAGGCTCGGAAAGAAAATACTGTCTAGCAAACCCAAGGTACTTTTGTGTAAAAAGTTTCAGATTTGTTACGTCTGCAAGATGGCGAAAAAAAAAAAAACGAAAAAAAACACCATAATCGGCTGTGCATGCATGGTGAAGTGGCTGCGGTCCTAGGCTTTGGCGAGGAATTATGGGTTGGTGGTATGAACAACGAATATACTAGTTAAACAAAAAAAAAAAGGAACAGATTCTTTAAGTTTCGAGGTTGAAAATGTACTTATGAGAAAAAACACATTAGGATTTTCAATAGCGACTATTCATCTGTATATAGTCTTTTCTCCTTATGGAAATCTTGAGATTGGGTTCTCAGCCATGGGCTACTGTAGATTCCCCTCCGTCCTGCTGATCTATATTCCTTCACGGTTGTGATGTGGCCGTGTTGGTTTGGCACGATGGCATGGCGATGATATGTGCCTATTCGCTTGAAACGTCAAACTTTACGGCCGTGTGTGAAGGTTCTGTCAAAATGGTGTGTGACTGGCCTGATCGCGTTAGCCTTGATTCGAGGAGTACCAATCTACGCCGAATACGTGGGCATGTACAACTGTCAAGGGTTTCCTAAAGGGCTGTTAGGGTATATAAGCCAGGGCTTGGAAGGGAATTTTCTCTTCATTCTACATTCAAATCAATTTATTATATATGCCGAAGTAATACTCCTAGGGCGTAATATACAGTTATCTCTGGAACCTCCTCCCCGGGATACATATACCTAGTACAATTGCAGCGGGCCCACAAAAGAACTTTACCTATCATTCAAATATTCATAACTTTCGTTAATTCCGCCTGGACCGTCAAATTACTTGTAAATGAGTGAGGAATTAAATGATCATGAAGGGGCAAATGACCCTGGCGCTGAAAGAATTTGGCATATATGGCCAAGAGACTGTGCTAAAGAAGACCGGTTATATACCGCGGTAGATGGAAAGCAAGATTCTAACTTCCTTTCTGACATTTCTCGGGATCGACTGTTTTGCGATACAGCGGAAAACCTTGTAACAGCGAATGTATACAGCTCGGCCGGCTGGGGTCGAATATCTACATCGGGAGAGGAATTTGAAGACGCGCGATGGAAAAGTTCCCTGATTATACAGTCGCTTGACGACTTGGAAAATCATTTTGATGCGCTGCTGCTGGATACTTCACCTGCTCAGACTATATCCTAGTAAGAACCTGATTTTAATTCATTCATTAACCATGATGAGTTACTATAGAGTAATTCCTATTCGATATGGTGGATACCTTTCCAACTACAGTACCTTGGTCTAGCACCAAAGTCAGTATTGCAGCGGAATTTAGCTACGAAAGCTATCACTATCCAAACCAGCTCTTGGAGCAATATCGCCGTAATTTACTAACAATTCGGATTAACGCTCTAGTTTTATCAACCCTGAATATTCCTGGGGAAGGTTGCAGATCTCGGAAGAGGTGGCAAGAAGATTATTTTCCTCTCTACCGGTTCACCAGCAATTTATATCGGTAATATCGACATTTGGGGAGAAGATCAGCCCGGTAGAACAAAGTTATTTGACCTACTTTGATCGAATTCAAATTCTGAACCCATTTAGAACGTTCAGATCACGAGACCAATCTAACACCGATTCAGCGATATTTACTCAGACTTGTGGATATGGTATGGAAATAACCTATTTACATGTTTAAAAAAGCTGAGCCTATTTATCTTTTATAATATCCTTACTAACAAGATATGCGCGGTTAGACCTTGGATATCTATTCAAGTACGTTGATTTACACGGGAGGGATTTACCAAAAGATCCATTCGCCATTAGGCAGACGGGAGTATATCATAAATATGATCCTCAGGCTAAAAGATCGGTTTGGATATTCATTCAACCCTCAGAAAGCCTAAAGGAACGACTCGATGCTCTCTTTTCTCGATACAAAGATAATCCTATCGACCTTGCGCTACAAATTGAGATCCACTTTCTGGTGCTCATGCACGCTGCAAAAAACTGGCGGCCGTACATAAAGTACCTGGAGGATGCCTTTAGTAGAATAGTACGTGATTCTGCAAAGCCAATTATCGGCTTTATACAATCTTTCGCTTTCACATATCTGACAACTATATAAGACCGAGAAGGGATTCTACTCGGACCTAAACCCAGAAACCAATTCCTCAGATCCCAAAATCAACTTTAGCGATGTCCGAGAGATACATTACTTCATGGACAAACTGCGGACAAGATTACAGCTTATTCAAATGGATTACCAAATTGCTAAGAAAGTACAGCAACTTCTAAGACGACTCCGAAATCGATGGATCCAAGAAACGGCTTTAAATATTCTAACACCGAGATTGGAGGATGTTTGTGACCGGTTTGAACAGCATCTTTATGATCTTGCCGGTCACGAATCAAGGATAAATATGCTGCTAATGCGGGCAAATGACATATCCAGACTTGTATGTTACAGTATCCTTCATTTCGATTCTCTATCTCCCCCCATTGTGCCTGTGTCTTGGAGTTTTAGCCTTTTTCTCGCTATCTAACTAACTGAAATTTCAAATTTTAGATACAGCAAATAATTGACTGCAGGACTGGACAATTTAGTCAAGCTACAAATGATAAACTTAATAGGCTAGTTTCGAGTGCTGTCGGCCAGGGGGAATCTATTCACCTATTAGCTCAAAAAGGTTCGAAAGATACTAAGATGATGAAACTTTTCACAATAGTTACCGTCATATTTTTACCTGGAACGTTCATTGCGGTATGCTATAGTGGTATTTCAATTTCAAAATTTATAAGCTTGAGTACTAACGTTTCAAATTTGATTGAAGTCTATCTTTGGGACGAATTTTTTCGCTTTCAGTTCTGAGTCAAATCATCTTATTGTTGCGTCCAATATATGGATATACTTCTTGATATCTTGCACGATTACCTGCAGCTTGACAGCTGGGTGGATTATTTATAGACGCATAAAGCGAAGATCACGCCTCAGAGTGGAGAGTAAAGTAGCCGACGGTGGTGTTATCAAAGAAAAGGTTTGAAACACTTAGGGGAGTATTTTCTTACGATATCGCTTTTAAGACGGCTAGAAGCTTTCTACAGGCAGAAATTTGAATTTAGCTAGCTTGAGGGTTTAATTCGGAGGTTGAGGAAGAATGTGTTTAACTATTTTACAAGCACCCAAGTATGGAACGAGTTATATGTATAAAATAAAACCAAATCCCCGACATAAGCAAGGAAAGAAAACAAGACGACTAAAACAAACTTGGTATCAGCGGTGAGATTCAAAATAAAAAATACTTGGATATCGAAAAGGAGAATCGCTCAGGGAGAAAAGAAATGTTATCGTAGAAAACATCGAAGGATACGCAAATGGGAAAATATGTCAACAAGGGTAAGTATAATAAAGTAATGCGATGGAAAAACGCTTAAAACAAATGTTAGAAAAGTAAAAAGCCTTCAAACAACTTATCCCACGAAGAAACAACCATATTCCGATAAACATAGGGAGTAGGTATTTTAGGGCTAATGTGTAGGCGGATATCGACAAATGGAAATAAGTCGGTTGGCGTGTGCGCTAAATAGCGCATCAAGCAGGTGGAAAACAATAAAATATTATAGAGTAGATTTAGTGAAGCAAACAAAAGAAAGTAAACGCCCGTAGGAAGTTGTAGCTGGAGTTAAGAGCGAGGCTCGACTCTGAGGAGTTTGATAAACATGACCTGGCCTTGCGGCATAGACCTAGTGGAGGCACCCAAAGACCGCCTCTCCTAGGATCCTTCATTCGTGCGTATATATACGTATACCCACAAGGCGGTTGTGAGAAGCATCGGGGTTCGTATTTCGTACTGTAGTTTCTGTCGCAATATTCGTTCACCGTGAACTAGTATGTCTGAGGGCTGCTGGTACTTATGAAGCAACCGGTGCTTCCGAATGAATAAAGATAGTACCCAAGCCCGGAGAGTCCGGCTTTGGGATCATATTACGACCTGTATTAAAAAGACTGTGTCGAATGCCAATTGATTCCAATATTCCAATATCCTCGCCATAAGAGACTTCTACCAGAACTTTTGGGATCCTATTAATTCTCGGGATGTCAGATTTCGCCAGTTCTAACTTAGCGAAAAGCTAATATAGTCGGAAAACACTCACGTTTTTCAAAGGTCTCGCTTTTTGAACCTTTTATTAACTGAGAAAGCGGCATCATATAATAATTACAAGTTAGATATTTCATATTAATTCTTGATCAGATCAATTTAATAGCATGGAGTCTTGTGATTAGCTTACTTGCCATTCTAGGAAGACACCCAACAGTCTCCCCGTCCACAAAGTTTGTTGTATGGCTTCGTGTGGTGCTTTTGAATTCGCCATCGATGAGATTGGGTAAGCTCTGGTCGCGGTCGCGCACTTCCTCTTCACCTGGGACACCTAAAATCATTTCCATAGCGGCTGGGGGGTCGGATGGTCGAGGACGTAGGAACCGCAACCAACGAGGTGCGCTCGGATATCTGTGGAAGCCTTTTTCTTTCACCGCACTACTGTAATGTTAGTTAATTTGATATTCGTTGCACACTGTGGTGCATATAAATATATCTGTATGGGATGAATGACCATTTCCTTACATTTCACACTTTGAGGGGGCTTCCCCAGGAGTTTGAAGTTTCTTCGCTCTTTTGTAGTACTCGAGGATGACACGCATTCGACTTTTCTTGAGGCTGGTCGGATAGCAATGTGAGACTTCTTCCGGAGCCGCCGGAGCCGTTCCTTTGGCAATTGGGACTGTGTTATGCAGAGGACGTTCACGACGCGGGAAGCACTGAAGTAATTTGTTCCCGAGCTCGAATCCCTCGTCAAGGCGGGCTTTTATGTCGGGACTAATCAAGTTTCCGATAATATTGGAAAGCTTACGGTAGTCGATCCTCTCCCTGGATTTCTCCACAGATTGAATATTTTCGCTAGACGGTGAACCCAACGGATACGTAGCTAGCGCTAGCTCATTGAGTAGTCTGTCGACGATAGGTTTTTTTAACAAAGTCCTGGTGGGCTCACACCGTTGATAAAAGGATCCCAGTCGAATTGAAGGATCGCGTTCTTCATTAAGGTGCATGTATAACTTGGACCGCGGTAAACCAAGCGTGGTGTATGCGGCTGCTTCAAAGCAAATCCTGCCAAAACAGCCAAGATCGTAAGATTTCAGCTGCAACTGAAAGCCCTCTTTGGTATTATTGTTCTGGGATCTAAACTCGTCACTGAGTGTCCGAGTGAGGGGGTTCCCTATCCTAGTTTCATTGAGTTCCCCCGGATATGTCTCTAGATCTGTGACACCAAGTTTCTTTATCAAAGAGAGATGAGGGCTCGGGCTCGGGACACCCATTTCGCCAAAGTCGCCTATCATTAGAGCACCGTTGTCAAATATCAGCAAGTTCGCCAACGTAAGATCTAAATGATAGTGACCGTTGTCGTGAAGAAGCCCCAAAGTGGTCGCAATTTTCGTTAGTTGGTGCCACAACTTCTCCGGCGTAATTTCAAACTTGGGCCGAATAGATGGCTTTGTGCATGTGAGATATTCCTCGAGGCTGCAAATCCCCCGAGGGTAAAGTATGCAGAACCAGTTTCTATAGAAAAAGGCGGAAAGTGGGGTGAGAATGTTTGACACCGAAGCCTTTGAAAGTATCAAAATAGCATCCATAACAGCACACCATTCCCGTACTCCCTGGGCGCGGTCTATAAACGTCTTGAGGACGAATGGACGGGACTTTGGAATTTATAGTTTAGTTAGCGTGGTGGACACACGGCACTATGTGAGTACAAAAAAGCGCTAGCTAGAATTATATTGACCTTGGAAGTGGTGGCCTGAGGAAGCACCTCATTGCCTTCGATATTGACAAAATATATCGAAGCTTCGCCTCCTTTTCGGTCAAGTTTTTTGATCTCCGCCAGAATCGGAACAGAATCATGGTCCTCGAATCTATGCACTCGTTCGGAGAAAAGATCCTTCATGAAGTATTGTGGGTGCGAAGACATCAGCGTCCTATATTTTTCATCATCGAGGACTCCGGTCTTTGATTTCCGCGCACGTTGTTCGTCAATGTAGAGCACAAACTTGACGCCACCCATACAAGATTCAATTCTATAACGATCATCTTTGTAGCTTCTTTGAGGTTTTTGGCTGGCGTCCAAAACTCCAAGATTAAAGCGGTCCAAAGACGTTTTGGCTGAAGCATTTGGGGTGTCCTCAGCTTCATTGTGCAATAGATACAAGATATACCAGGGGATTCCATTTGCGATGAGCCAGACAAAAGTTGACAAGTAGGACTTCAATATCAGTTCCTTCAAGTATGAAACGGGAAACCCAGCTTTCGGATATTTTGCAGCAATAACGTTAACATTGAACATTGCGCTTGACATATTGCGCTTACAAAAATCACAATTGCAAGTAGGAAGTAACAGGCCTCGTAAAGTGTCATCATGAAGTTCTTCGATGAACTTGCGAAGTTCGGATTTAGGGAACGAGTAATGTTGATGTTCAGGTCTGCTTCGTCCCTGTCGCAAATCTTGTTTAGGATCAGAGGGTTGCCATGTCTGGACCGCCCCGGCTGGAATACCATTGGTTGCGGGGTTGAGTCCTTGGATTAGACTCTGAAGTTGGCATTGAGCCATAGCTTAGGTAATAGAATAAAAATCCAAAATGGGAAAATTGGAAATTGATACGAAAGTCCGGATAGGTCTCGAACCGATTACTGGGTTTGCTATGATTGACTCTATTCGGATAGCATAAAAGCGACACTTATATCTATATTTGCATCCGCCAGTTTCTAAATCATTCAACGGTGCCTACTTCTTGTTCACTAGCCTGGTACAAATGTACAGGTGTTCCTGAGTATCTTGATATGGCTCAAGAGACCTAAAGCTCCAAACCTAAGGCCACTCCGCAGTTACTCTGTATCATAACCGCATGCGCAAGTTCTCTCGATGGCCAGACAGCCTCACTACGTGTCAACAATATATTGATTTGTTGGACAGACTGAAGCGTTCTCAATCGAACGAAGACCGAGGCGAAATAAAGTCTGATCACCTAGGTATCTATAATAGTGACATTTTCGTATCCTTCGCCGAACTTCCCAAGACGGGCCTGGCAGTATCGTTAGAAGGAGGGTAAATAGTCGTACTGACTCTCGATCGACGTGGCACTCAATCAATTGAGTATATGGGATCAATTGTTGGGAGAAAATCTGCTCTGCAGAGCTGTGCACTTGTGCTGTTTTTATAACAGACTTCGTCCACAAGACTCACACATTTTGGTAGATGGGAGCTTTCTCCCCTTTTCTTTTTTTCCTCTGACATATCGTGATATCGAACATATGATCTTGAAGAAATTTTAGGCTCAGAGATTCTCCACTTCTTTTGCTAATCCTTTGTTGCATGTGAGGGCTACGTATACAGTGGCTGTAATATCATCCCACGTTACTAGGGTCCCTCTAGCTATCCGGAGTACGATAGAAAACTTTATATACTGCAACAAACAATCCAAGGCGAACTTGAAACGAGGGAGAATTTTTCCTTGAAACGGTTTACTTTTTCACGACTAGTCGGAAAAACTCATGATTCAGTAGTACTATTCACTTCTGGCACTGCCTCATGGTAAATCGAATGTGTATTGCCATGTCATCTCTTAATCTTGATAGGATCGCATCAAATTTAGATGTTTCACCAGCACTACGAATATTGCCAACAAACTCAACCAATTTTCACCAGTGGTGAATATATCCATCGGCCCTTACAGCACTAGGCTTTTTCTTTCTTTTTTTTTTACACCTTTCAATATTTGAGCCATACTATCAACCTTGTTGGGAGAGTGGCTGTTAATGTAGTATTTTTCTGTATACTAGCTTAGGTGGACCCACATGAGGTTGTGTTTGAGAAGCGACAATGCATACAATGCAAACTACTCCTCGGATCCGCATATCAAAAATCAAGGTGTAGCAAGACTAGTCAGCGCACAAGGGACTTCGCCCGTGGAAAATACGGCTAGCTCTCGACCATATATATAAGAGACAGACCAAGTGCTCAGTTGCTTCAAGTTTCCAACTCCTTTTTTTTTTCCAATTCTTCCGACCCTAACCAGCCAATCAATTCCACAGCCCCAAGTTATACGTTATGAATATTTCTCAAGGAAAACTAGTTGAATACAGATAGCACACAGCAGAAACGACAACAAAAGCAAAGATCATACGATCGATATAGCCCCGCCGGAAAGATTGTATATGCTGTACAGCAGAGACACCGCCACCAGAGACTTGGTATAGAGGTAGGTGGACTGGCCTGAGTGGGAGTTCGAGCGAGGAGGTTTACGGCGAGAAAGATGAGAGTTGAATTGATTTGCAGAACTTTTCGCCAACAATGGGACTCGGAAAAAGAACTCCCTCGTCGTTGCATGCGCTGGACAGAAGAGACTTGGGAAAACTTTTGGTTACGTATACGGGACTGTCGGAAAACTATGAGTTGAGAGTTCCGAAGTTCACGATAACTTTGTGTTGGATCCCGTAAATTGTTGGAAATTTGACGGGAAGTTTGGAGTCTGATATCAGGATCGATCCTGTCCATGGCATTTAAAACTTTCAAGATGTCTTTGAACGCCTTTTTTCAGTCGTTTAAATAAAGTGGGGGTAATAGTGGCTCCGAGTCGAGCCAGCCTGTCTCTCGAATTGAATATCTGACCATACAGAAAACTTTTATCCCTCATCTTCTGCAGCTGCTCAGCTCTTCGGGTCATCGCATCAACCTCATGCAGCGTGCAGTATTCGTCCTACCGTATTACCTCTACGAAGAATATGCTGCCTACGGCTGAAATAAACTGGGAATTAAAACCACCTAGTTACTGGCTAGTGTCGTGAAATTTTTTTCTTCGTTCATGAGGCTTTCCAAGGCTCAACTTATATCATCTGTTTTGCGAACGAGAAGATGATGTTGGGGAGTCATGCCTCAGTGGAGCAGGGATTGCATATCTCGATCCCGCGTCTACATATCCTCGCTAAGATGTGCTTTGAAGGAGAGAAATTTTCAGCTGTAGACAGTATTCTGCCTCAATCCATTCGATTCTTATGCCGGCCTACCAGCACATGCGCGAAACTGGCCTTACATATACTCTCGAGATACTCATCATGAGGTTCTCTGAATTCGAGGTTCCAAGTCACACCGCGAGAGCAGGATTTCAGGGGTGCTATTTTAAGCCACTCGAAATCCAACAGTTGAGGAAATTCAACGGAGAAGTATCTCCTGTGTAGTAAACTATCTTCGACACGACAGAGTTGAAAGAATGATGTATTTCCAAGGTAGTGAGGAAGCTGAGAAGAGAACATACTGTTTGAAAGAGAAATTGCGTCTCTGGCGTTCGGCGCTGATATTTTTTAACTGTGCCTCCGCGGAACATATATCCCTGTCACAAAAGTACTTCCAAGTTACCTAATACCTAACGAGAAGGGCATCTCTCCCCATTTCTCTAACCAATCACCTATATTCTAGACGCCCCTGTAGTTCCGTATGCATGTTACGCAATATACCTAGAGGGCCCACTAGTCCCAGAACCAACCCCGTATCATGTATCATGATATCAAGTATTAATACCGCAGCCTTGTGAACTACTTATTTACGATAATCCTTCTGACAACAGGCTATATGATTTGGTGGACTGCGTGTACACGTCTTCAGATACTTCGAAACCTGAGCGTAGGCTGTCGACATGTCGGGTCCTAATTGTGGCTGAAATGATGTTGATCGTTTTTAGGACATTATAGCCCGGTTGAGTATGCCTTTTCTCGTCGCCGGACATCTCAAGCGTGAGTAACAAGTTGAGTAGTCCGGCGATGAGACAAGGCAGTATGCAAGTCATATAAAAAAATTTTTCTTTCGACATAATCCGTTACAAGATAGACTTAATGCAGACAAATAAGATTATCTGCATTCTGTAGGATCAACTAGGGATTACTAACAGTTGGGTTGAGTACCTGGCTCCTGCAGCAGTCAGCCTTTCTTTCTTTCTTTTTCGACAATTAAGTATCGAGACATAAAACTTAAGAAATTTAGGATTGTTCAAATTCGCCGTACAGGATCCAACGAAATTAAGCATGTTTTGGGTATATACATCTAGGAAGCCTTACATATTTGCTTTTTGGTTGTACAGGCACAAAATATAATATATATGGACACCCAGACCTGCCGTCAAAAAAAGTATCCTCCCCAACAAACGAAAAATTTGCACAGCACTTTTATGCTTCGCCAGCGTGCAAAATGTAGGACCGCCGACCCTTACAGCTGGCTGGCCTTGACGGTGCCAGCTCACATCATGTCGAGGAAGCCTTTGTTGCTGTCCTCCTTGATCAACTCTACCATTCCCTATATCACACGAACCCGGTATTAGCATCATGGCTAACACGTCTAAGCTTTCGAGAGCCCTGACTGAGTCTACACAGTTGTCCGTTCGTTCGAAGCAAGAGGATGACTTTTCTTCCTTTTTGGCCCCAAGGCGGTGTGCGACTCCCATAATATCCAAGCATCGACGGTGATCTGGCAGAAGGGGGGTAAACCATACCTCAGGCATAACAGGCGTTCCATCCTCTCTCTTGACGTATCTAAACGGCATTTCTGTAGTTTCGTTTTTTGATATTTTCAACTCCGGAAAATCCACGAATGGGACTTTATCCAAAGGAACTAAAAAATTGGCAGAATGTTAGCTATGCTACCCAAAGAACGATATAACCGAACAGTCAGTCTCGTTACATAACTGGTGGCGGACAGAAGTAATTCTTTCGACGCCTTTCCTCCCTCTCAGACGTAAAATTTAACGCGAGGTCGGTCTACCAATAACCGCTTGTGTGACCACGGACGCCAGCATAGCCCTGCAAAGCTGTTATGACAAAAGTACCAGGACATATAATCCCACCCTCTCTTATGAAAGGAAGATGTCTTTTGCTACACCAACCCATAGAAACTTGCGAGCCCAAAGGAAAAGATACTTACTCTTATCTTCAACGACGAGTCTCGTGACTCTAACGGCTGTATCGGTTGTCATCTGTACCGGTCCAAGTCTTCGACCAGTAAATCCGTATTTCCGAAGTTCAGTAGTTCGGTCTGTGAAATAAGGCGTCAGACAGGGTTCGTTGATTCGCCATGTTTCAGACGGGCGGATCAGGCCATACCCCTCGGCGGATCATCTCCTATAGATCATGTGGTTGTATTGTTAGTGCCTTGAGTAAACAAGTGTTACGGTCGCAATGAGATTAGATTTAGATATATAGCAAACTTGTGATATCCTAAGTTCCATAGATTTAATATCTGGTTCGAAGTGACCCCATAAGCCTTTCTAGCTACAGATTTGTTGAAATCCAGCTATCTAGACACTTGCACTCATGGGCTTCAGGATCTTTGCCTTATGACGTTAACCCCGATGCCGACTTCAACTTCAAAGTTTCCCAGTGTACCCCATTATCCCAACTTATCTTATAATAAGATATGTCTCCCTATATCACCTTCCATATATCCCCAAGCAAAATCCACTAAAAAATAAAAAGAGGAGAGCCTACCAACCCAATATCCCCCCAAACACAAACCACCTAAAAACCTCCCCATCCTCCGGGCACATATCCTTTTCCGCCCTCGGATCCAACAAACACACCTCCTCAGCCTTCAAACCATCCAACTTATTAACCTCTTCCATCGTCGCATCTAGATTATCGTGGTCCTTTAATTCTTCCGGTAAGTTTTCAAAAAGTTCACGAGGAAGCGAGGTTAGATGGAAGGTTGGTTTGTTGTTGGGAGTGTTGGAAGAGTTGACTGCTGCTGCGGAGACCGAGGGAGGAGGACGGGTTTCGGTGGCTATGGTGAGGTATTCGAGTTTTGACCAGCCCTCGAGTTCGACGTCGAGGTGTTCGACGACGTAGTGTTTTGGGGCCGCCATGATTGTTGAAGATATTTAGATATTGAGGCAAGTGGTGACCGATGGCGATATCAAGCAGTGTTGGAAAAATTTCTGAACGTGGGGTTGGAAAGAAGGTTAGCGGGATGGGGGTTTTAGCGAAGAAACTCCTCTACCAATCTCGGTGATATCATAAAAAAGATGCTCAATTGATATTGTAATAGTGTAAAAAAAATTCTAGACTACCCGTTCGTAATATCGAAAGTACAAAAAAGCCATGAATACATAGAACCGCATGAATTTACTACAATCGTATTCCAATCTTCTCGTGTTTTATCGCTCTAACAGGCACTTTCATCATAGGCTACAGAATCACAAGGAAACAAAGACAAAAGAAAGGCCGAAACCAAGCATAAAGATGAGAAAGAAGCAAAAGGGTGGGGTGTTACAAGAATTAAGGTGCAGATTAAATAGGAGTATTATCTATGATGATAGAGTCGTCGTATCCCATCCAAAAGCGAAGAAATATCAGGTTTTCTCCAAAAGGGGGGGGGGGGGTAAAAAAAGTAAAAGCCCGCTTTGATCGAGAGTTAGTAGGCATCATATCCGTCACGCCGTTTGTATGTCGTTCCTTAATTCGTTTCGTAGTCTGTTGGAAGTGGATAAATCTGGCAGGTTTAACAGGCACAGTTTTCGTTGGCATTGGATCCGGTCTCAGGCTTGATGTTGACATCAATCACTAAGAAATTATTAGCAAGCTGGGGGAAGCTATTGTGATAGGCTGTAGACGTACTCTGCTTCCCGGCATCGTCACCAAGCGGGCCTTCCATTCCAGGGAGAGCTTGGGCAATTCTCTTGAAGAGCGTTTTGACGTTATGTCCGGCCTTTGCACTGGTCTCGATGAACATAACTTTGAACTCCTTTGCCTTCTTCTCTCCTTCCTCAGTCGTAACCTGTCTCTTGTCGTTCAAATCGGTCTTGTTCCCAACCAGGACGATGATAACATCATTCCCCCGCTCGCCCCGCACGTCGTCAACCCACTTAGAGGTGTTTAGGAAGGACTGTCGGTCTATTCGATGGAGAAGGTGTTGTTAGTATCCGAGAACCAACGGGAATGGCAGATTGCAAGCCGGAGCAAGGTGTGTGGGCGCCACGAACTTGTGATGTCATATACAACGACCGCGACACTCGAATCTCGGATGTAGGATGGGATCAAGCTTCGGAATCGCTCCTGGCCGGCGGTATCCCAGAGCTGCAATCTGACGGTTCTGTCTTCCAGGTACATGGTCTATGTTTCATTATCAACATTAGTATCCTAGCTAACTTGGATGGCGACTGGGAATGTAGGTAAGGGTAGTTTCACTTTCGACAAGAAATCGATACCGATTGTGGCTTGATACATGTTGTCGAAGGAGTCGTACATGAATCGGGTTATCAGCGAGGTCTTGCCGACTGGACGTTGGGAGCTAGGGTTAGCTTGTGATGGAGCCGTAGAAGGGTCTCCGGAAGGACGACTAACCGCTTTGTTCACCCAAAAAGACCAACCTAGCGTGGAAAGTCAGTATAAGACGACCTTGGGAGCATCTCGGAAGATGATTCCGGGGTATAGGGAAGATCTTCTGATACATACTTGAACTTCTTCAAGGGATTAGAATAGGAGGCAGCGTTGGATTGGGTAGCCATGATGCCTATGGGTCAGGATGAACGAAATGTGGCGATCGGAGGAGACAAGGGACACGGAGGGTCGGATGCGATGGATCTGACGATTGATGGTATGCTGGTAGGAGGCCGTAGACGGGTCGTGACGATGATGATGGTAGTTAGTAATGGGACGAGCAAGGAGGTTTAGGGAGAATATGGTTTATAGTTCGGTTCAGTTAAGGGGAGCGAACAGACGGACAGTGCAGGAAATATGGCACGTTTGGAGCCAGCAAGCCTTCTTTCGACTCCTCGAACAAACAACAGCTGCACTTTCGGCTAAACCACCAACCAAAAAACTAGCAAGTTCTGAGGAACCAGCTGGGCAAGGTAGGTCAAGTAACTCGAAGGGGACCGACGACAAACAGAAGATACTAGCTAACCTTCTAGAAGCATATGCAAGTCCGATCTCCCGTTGCCCAAGACGGGCTTTTCCTCATCCATGGACCGTTGCATGCCACGGTCTCCCGGGCGGTGGCAGGTCGGGTCGTTCCAGCCTGATACTCAATGCATAGACGTCGGTACGACATGGACAGACACGGACGGTGCCACTTTCATGCAAAACTCATAAATCTATCCCGAGTGCCGGTCTGGGGTTTGGGTTCTGCCAGAGGTACAAATTCTCTGCATGCTTCTCGAAGAATGTTTCTGTATATTGGCATTCTTGGCTTTATTACATGTGCTGGCAGATGCTGGCAACGACGCCGGAACTATCCGAAGAAATACCGCCGTTGATACTAACCAAGTACTTGTTCATACGGCCATTCGCATTTGCACTCAAATTTCAGTTTGGATTAGAAGACGGCTGCTTCCGAACATGGCATTAGTAGTTCCAAGTTTGGCCGTTTCATCTGATATTTTCCGGGTTAACTTCTAGTCTCAAATCTATATTAAACTTCATGATTACAAGAGAAAACCTAGAAACACCTGGCTTTAGATCCGACATCGTCGAAATCCTTTGGTACTCCAGCTTTTGGCCCCACACGACTTGCTCAAATACGAGGTATAGTTAGGGTCCAACTGCCAGCTGCCTGGGGTTGGCGGCTAATTAAAGAAAAATAGCAAGCTAGGAAGGAGCTTTAGCCGATTGAGGAGGCCTCCATACCCCATACAAGTAATATACGGAGTTACCCCATCGTTCTCCTACTTTTGTAGTTTAACTAGAGCGAATTAAAACCACCATGGCCGACATCCTCCGACATTCATTCTCCGCACTTCTTCCACAGTCTACATCTTCATGCTTTTTTAATTTTTAATTTTTTTATGACGTAAAGCTTCGTATAAAAGGTCTTGAAGTCTTTTGAAGGGTTTGGCGGGCTAGTCAGTACCAGACTATACTTCTTTCGCCCCCAACTCACCCTGCAGCCGCCAGGTACCTGCATATATATCTCCAGTCACAAACCCACCGGCCCCAAGCAGAGCATTGTCGTGTAAGAAAAAGGCACACCTCCAGCTCCTCCAAGATGGCGATGTTTGTACTACCCCCGCCGCCTCGATACCCGCCCACAGGGTTTTCGCTGGGCAGTCCTTACGCAATGGGTGGTGCTCCGATGCCAGTTATCGAGACGTCGAATACCATCGCTCACCCGACGGGGCCAGAATACGCTTTCCACACCGGCGAAGGTACGTAACTCAACCTCCCCTGAACTTGCGATCCTATTTGCTTGGCATCGAGGGTTCTCCCTAAAACATCAAATACTGGTGATTTTAAACGGCGACGGTGCGCTGATATTTTTCCCGTACTATGCGACAGGCCAATATACCCTTCGTGAGGATATCCATCTTGCGACACCGCCTCCACATCCTTCAGAGACTCCGGTCGTGTCCCCAAACCCTCTAGCAATCCAACCGGCTCCGCCGAGCGCTGGAACAAAGTTCTCGACTATAGTAATCAAATCCGTCCCTGGCACAGATCGTACTTCCCAACTCTATCGAAACTCTGTACTCGCACAAAACAGCGAACTAGGAGGCGAACACGCCAGCGAACCCAGAACTTCGATATCCACGGAAGAGGACTCAACAGATGGAGGATCAAAGAGTGGGACTGATACAGCTGGAGCAAGCACCGTGGCTACCAGCATGACACACCTCATAACCGACAAATTTGGTGGAGAGAATGCAAGCTTGGCTCATACCTCGACGAAGGATAACAAGAGAAAGAAGCCGAAGAATAACATCCAGAAGAGCAATTCCTCGTTCGTCTCAAGGGTTATTATGCACGAAGCGCTTACGAAGAAGCTTCAGGAAACGGGAGCATCCGAAGACTTGTTTGTATTCGCAAACATTAATCGGGCTTATCATTGGCTAAATCTTTCGGCGAAACAAAACAAGGTACTTGGGCGTGTAGGCTTGGGTCCGCTTTTTTATAGATGACTAATCACTGCCGAGTATAGCAAGAGTCTTTGTCCAAAGTCCTCTTCACGAAGAGCCATCCACTATGTCATGATGTCAACCACTTGACCAAGGGCGCAACACATATCGACATTGTCATGGGATTCTCGACAGGAGATATTGTCTGGTTTGAGCCGATGAGCAATAAATACTCTCGTTTGAATAAGAATGTGAGTTCTTTATTGGGGTTATTATCGTGAGGGAAATGGTTAACCTCGGATACAGGGCGCCATCAACAACTCAGCTGTTCTCGACATTCAATGGATCCCTGGAAGCGAGAACCTATTCCTAGCAGGCCACGCCGACGGATCATTGATCGTCTACGATAAAGAGAAGGAAGATGCGCCGTTCGTTGCAGAAGAGTTCCTTGAAGAAGGAGGAGCCCCAAGGAAGCCTATTTCCGGATTCGTCACAGCCAAATCCGTCAACTCGAAGATCCAGAAGTTCAACCCAGTAGCATACTGGAGCGTTGCACAGCAAGCTATCAATGCATTTGCATTTTCCCCAGATCATAAGCATTTAGCAGTCGTTTCGGAGGATGGCAGGTTGTGCATTATAAATATACTCAAGGAACAGTATGTCGCATCTCGAGCCCCTAGTGATTACAATATATGGAGAAGCTATTAACACAGGTTGTTAGGCTTCTGGACGTCTTTAACAGCTACTATGGTGGACTTCTCTGCGTTTGTTGGTCGCCAGATGGACGCTACATTCTCACAGGAGGCCAAGATGACTTGATATCGATCTGGTCGTTCGCTGACCGAAGAATTGTGGCGAGGTGTTCGGGACACCATTCCTGGGTTACCAGCGTCTCATTCGATCCTTGGAGATGCGACGCCAGAACTTATAGATTTGGTAGCGTCGGAGAGGATGGAAGACTCCTATTATGGGATTTCAGCGTCGGGATGCTGAGCAGACCAAAGGCTGTATGTCAAATCCCATGGTATTTAGGGTCATCGAAAATTATGGCTGACGATTGGGATAGATATCGAAACAACCCCGAGGAAGTATATCGTCAGTTCCGATAAATGGGACGGGTAAGAGAGCCGATGGACATCCAGCTGGACGATTGAGATCTGAGTCCGTAGTTTCGAAAGTCGATGATGATGGAGTGGTTCACCATCCAGTTGAACCTCGAGCTAGAACCTCGAATTTGCCTGCGATTATGGTATGTCCTCGGCTTATAATTGCTCAAAAGGATTACCTTTCTAACGATGTTCTCCGAAAACAATAGTCGAAAGTAATCGACGTAGACCCACTCTGCCAACTCGAATTCCGAGAAGATTGCATTATCACAACATGCAGGGAAGGTAAGATACTTAATCTATCCCCAACGCTTTTAATACGGGGCAGCCGATAAGGTTGCATGTGGTCGTTTGTGAATGTGTTACTGGTTCTGTTGCTTCGTATTCGCCCCACTCATACCCCCAATAGCTTCCCGTTGAAGTTTTTCCGATTTGAGGCTGAAGGGCCCACAATTCTTCCGAGATATCTTTTTTACGAATATGGCTAACATACACCTCACTCTATAGGGCATGTCAAAACGTGGGATAGACCTAAATCCAATCTTTCAGTGGTTCCGGAAGGGCAAATGGCTTAGAACCGTCTATAATAATTCTACAAAAATGGAGCGAAAATGGTCAGGAGTTTTAGGGAGCGGTTGGAGAGTTTCGCATCTATTCGTTGTTACAAAACTTCTGCTAGCATTGCATAAATTCATACGTTTTCCGGTCGGATGGGGGACAACTTGCAAGGGCGATATGGAAGTCATCATGATTGATAATTACGATGCATAATGCATAATGAGCGTTCGTTTTTAACAAAAAAAAAAAAAAAATTCATACGATCATGACAATGGGGTTAATGATGTTTCCTAGCCTGTTCGGTTCCGGTTGTTCTATTCTTCAAATTAATTACATTTCCTTCTTTTCCTGTAAACCGGCTAGTTTCCAGTGCCCACAGTGTTGTATTCGTTGCAGGGACCAGTCTTGTAAGCTTGTACACCACCGTATAGGTCCATGGATAGATGACCACAGTATTGTTCAGTCAAGGAACAGTTTCACTTCAGCGCCGCATCAAGTCCTCAAGTCCAGCCCCATGGATCGGACCCTTGCCTTTATAGGCCAGGGGCCAATATTAATATTGCGCCTATCACCAGCTTGACCCTGGGATTCGACGACAAATGCACCCCACAACGCAGGCTTACTGCTGTCAACGCTGTCGAATATCAGAGCTGGTATTCATCAATACTCTCGAAAACGAAACGGTTTTTGTCTCACGATGAAGATAGTTCAGCGGTAGAGCTAGAAATTGAAGTTGAAATGTTCAGGGCAACGTTGTGGTACTTCAGAGGATATCGGCCGAGATTCTTCATTAGTTTCACATCTGGGCTTGTCGCGGGATGTGACTAGGCTACGAGCCATTACCTCAATCAAAAGCTCTCAGCTCACGACGTATGCATGCGTCCTTGGATCTTCGATTCTCAAATCTCGATAATCAGGCAAACTTGCGGAACCATCCAAGATATCATGCATACAACCAGGCCTTAAACGGTATTGATAGACGAGCCGTCGGAGCGCCCTCAAAACCATGGATCTCGAAAAGATGCATTGCATCTCCATATCCTTTCGGCTTCGCCATTTCACCTTGGCAGCGTTAAATCCAACTTCGAGGCCCACAATGCCGATAATTTAAGTTCCTTCCGTCCCTAGGTCCCCATATCCCGAAGCAAGGCTTTACCTGAAGCAGTTAATATTGCACAAGCAAGGGTCCAGGCTCGTTCAGATGGAGATTTATTGACTCAAAAAATGACCCGATCTTCAGGTCTCCACCCGAGACCAGGCCAGCAAGGTCCTGCAGATTTCTTGCATCTTGAAGCTCTCAAAGAGATCTTCTTTAACAAATGGGAAGCTGGCTGACGCAGGTGGCGTGCTCCATATATCCAAATTGTGCACCCTCCTCTTCTGGATCTCGGACAACGCTTTTCTTGAAAAGGTTACACCGTATGATGAACAACAATGATTGTGATTCGATTGGGGTTTGTCGATGCAGGTGGGTTCCGGGCCTGGGGTAGGTGATTGGTGCCCTTTCGCGAATTTCGATGTCTAATCATTATTGGATCCACAAGAGACGGTAAGCGGACGACGAGTTGGGATAAGTTGAATTTAGGTGAGCGGATGCACCGCTGGGGGGTTTTTTTTATTTTTCCCTTTAAATTTTCCGGGATAGAAGGGTTTATTCATGGGTATAGTTAGTTCGAGGAGTATATTATGCAGAAATGGAATGGTTGGGTTGAAGAAACCGGGCCGCAATGTAACTAGGACGGAATGTTCCTCACGATGATATTGCTGGCCATATTTGTGCGGCAGGCCCCAGGCGCCTGGTAGGGGATTTATTGCGTTGCTGAAGACCACTCCTTCTGAAGTATCACAGTCTTTTTTCCTGGCCATCAATCATTTGGGATCAATACTTCCTCAGGCTCTTCAATATGGGCCGGTTTCCAAGATTAAAAGTTTCTCCTGTGCTACTACTAACGCTTGCTGGTGTCGCGAGCGCCGAGGATTGTGTATGCCGCATCCCCAATAGCTTACTCCCGCGGAAACGTTTAACTAACAGAAACCTATCCACAGTGCGCCAAACTCAAGGCATTATACTCTTCGAAGACCTATTACCCCAATACCTACACCTACGGGGCTGCAAATGGTGCAGGTCTTCTCCCAATCCTGGGCAACACGCTCCAAAACGACTTTCCCTATTGGGGTACGTATCCGTCCTTCCCAAGCTCAAGAATCCACACACCGAACGATATTAACAAAGTCTCAATATAGCAAACCAAGGAATCGCCGCCCCAAGTTGTGTCTTCATCGCAAAATCCACCCAAGACGTCTCAAACGCCGTAAAGATCCTTCATCAACATCGATGCGAATATGCAATTCGTTCCGGTGGCCACAATCCCATTCCAGAATGGTCGAATACCTACGGCGGCGTGCTATTAAGTACATCCGATATTAATGATGTAACTTACAATTCAGCGGGTAATACAGTTACCTTTGGTGCTGGTTGTAAATGGAAGCATGTTTACGATAAGTTGGATCCCTTGGGTGTTGGGACTATGGGCGGTCGGGATAATACTGTAGGGACTGGTGGGTTCTTGTTAGGTGGTGGGATTAGTTATTATTCGAATTCGAGGGGGTGGACGGCGGATCATATTACTGCTTACGAGGTTTGTTTATATTGGTATAGATATCCTCAGATTCATGTCGTATTAACTACTTTCCTTATCAGGTCGTATATGCCAACGGCACCATCGGTACCATCACCGCCTCCAACTACCCGGATCTTTTCACCGCTATGAAAGGTGCCGGATCTTCATTCGCCATCGTCACCCGCTTTACCCAAACAACCTTCCAACAACGAACTTACAACGCCGGTTTCGTCTTCTATCCCCCAGGATCCATCCCAAAGGTCCTTAACGCTCTCTACAACTACTCAGTAGACGGTGCTATCGCCCATCCAGAATCCCATATAATCCCAGCCTTCACATCCGTCGGTCCAGATCTGGTGGTTACAGACATTACCCTCGGTGCATTCTGTTTCTTTTATCCCACCAGCCTGGCCGGAACCCAAGAAACCGAAGTATTCAAACCGTTCACGAAAGAAATACCTTTCCTATACAGCACGAAAAGGAACCGAAACGGTCTAAACAGTATCTCTGGCGAAATAGCAGGGTATAGTGCACCCGGGAAACGCCAAAGCTTTACTAATATGGCCATTGTTCTAGACAGCCCTGAGATTCTCAAAGATCTTTGGGATGCTTATCAAACGGTTACAGAGCCTTATAGACTTTGCATTTCGGGGTATACGGCATCTTTCATCTTCTACCCCTTAACGAGTACATTCGTCTCCCAGGGAACGGCAGCCGGAAAGAAGAATAGCATGGGACTCGAAGATACACCCGCAGGACAAGCCGGTCAGACGATTATGATCATTAGCATAAACCTGACTTGGCTATTAAAGTCGCAGGATGTATTGGCGGCGGAGTGTGTTGGTAAAGCGTTCGCGAGACTAAGGCAGATAGCTAAGCAAAGGGGGGTATACCATCCGTTTAAGTATATGAATTATGCCAATGGGACGCAGGATGTGCTGGGTGGGTATGGAGCGGTTAGTGGGGATAGATTGAGGCAGGTGAAGTTGGAGGTTGATCCGACGAATGATTTCGGGACTTTGGTGAAGGGGAGGTATAAAGTTCCTGGTGTTTGAGTGGGAGGGGTGTATATATGTGGACTTATACGGTCTGATACCCAAACAACAAAGGGAGAAGTCCCCCTGGGTACGAGGCACACTTGTTGTATATTTGGCGTAGAGGCCGACTTTGTAGATAGAAATTTAATATAGTCATAGAGGGGGCATTTTGAAGGAAGCCCCATGCAAGTATCTTAGGCTTAGGTTGTTTGTGAAACCACATCAAAGAACGATTGTATATATCAAAAATGATTGGATATTGCACTGCCAATGTTGACTCTAGTTACACTGCAGGGTAAAGCCAGTCTCGTAACTAATAGCAAAGTCTCAGCAGAGACATCAATCAAAAAAGTACAACAAAGTAAAAGTGTTGAAATATCTACGATATATGACAGTGCATCAGGCGATAGTTGGGCACATTGGATTACGAATCACGGTAAGCCCTACGGAAGGCACCAGGGGAGGTCAAGGCTACGAAAACAAATGAATATAAGAGGGTCAATGTATCATGCCATCGGTTATATACAAAGTATAATCATTAAAAACTAATTTTTCGCTGTTTATCCATAGCGAGAGGTATATCGGTATAATCCGTCTATATTCTCAGCCCTACCATTGCCTTCAAATATATCACCTATACCACCGCCTCTCACCCCCTCTATAAACGATTAATGCAATATAAAAATAAAAAAAGCAGATTACCGACAAAAAAATGCTACAGAATGCCGCTAAATGTTAACAACGAAAATGTATTCCGTGCGACAGCAAAAAAAAACAACAAATTGCAGTGCTGACCCGCGCACAGCTGTTTATTCATTGTGGTGTCTATACGAGGCGGCAATGGATGCTCGTCGCTCCTCCAATGCTGCATCTTCGTGGGTTGGTGGACCCTGGTAGTGCTTGGAACCCCAGATGAAGTACCATCCAGCGGAGATGAGGGTGAAACCGACGAAAACGACAGAGGCGTAATTCATGAATTCAAGAGTGACGGGGATGTAAGATGGCATGCAGAAAAGTGGGACGGCGAGTAAACTCCATGCTATTGAGAAAATTTGTTAATAACAAGGTTCACATCGTTATTCTAAGAGTGGGATAAGGGCCTACCAATTGCAATACAGTTACAGACGACACCGAATATTCCAAAGTCATAAACACCGGCTGCGAGATGCTTTCGTCCACCGATAAGGCTGACAGCAATTGGAACGGCGTAGCTGACAGTCAAGAAAATGACACCAGCACCAGAGAAAGCGTTGAAGGCAGCAGTGGAACCAAAGGAGATCAATGCAAGGAGAATTTCTACGACCATGGCGAGCATCATAGCGTTCAACGGGACGTCCAACTTGGTGTTAACGACTTTCCACCATTGAGATCCGGGGATAGCGCCATCACGTGCGAAAGCCCAGGTGGCTCGGGAAGAAGCAGTTGTGCAACCAACACCGCAGATGATGGCGAGAACCATCAATGGGATCAATAAACCGAATGCACCGCCGGAACTACCAACGGCCGAGACGATAATTGATGGCAAGGGTTGACCGGATGCTAAGGCAGCGAGATCACCAAGATCTGGGATAACGAAAACCAATGGGATCAAGAAGACGAGACCGCAGATAGAGTTGAGAACGATAGTTCCAACCATAGCCTTGGGGACCTGGGTCGATGGTTGGCGGACTTCCTCGCACATACTAGCCATTTTACGTTGTAATGTTAGTGGCATATTCAATGAATCTAATATTCCGGATTGGGACACACTTACGAGATAATCATGCCTGTTGACGAAGTAGCGTATCCAGCATGGAGCAAACCAATCATGAAGGACCATCCAGGGGTCCAGCCGGACTGGGGAACGAACTCGGTGAAAACGAACGAAGCATCATGTCGACCATTCTTAGCAATTGCGAGAACACAGACGACGATAGAAATGACACCGGCGAATGTCCAGAAAATAGCAAATGTCTATCGAACCAAAGCAAAAAAAATTAATTTTTTATCAGGTTAGCCTGGTTGCACTCCGCAGTGGGGCCGCTGCAAACACTTCGCTAATTACGTAAAATCGGCGAAGGAAGTTCTAGAAAATACATACGTCAAGAATAGGTAACCATCTATTTCCAAGGGACGAGATGGCATTGGTGAGGAAAGTAATGGCTAAGAATATCAGGAAGACCTGATACGTCTCTGCATCGAAGACACCGGCACCAGGTTCGGTCTCAAAGACGTTGACACAGGCGATGAAGAAAAGCGTTGTTCCGAAGTTGACGGCCAAGGTAATAGTGATGTTTCCAGCGACATAAGCCCAGCCACAGATCCAGGCAGTTACCCGCCGGCACCAGACAGGCGACAGCATGAAGGTTTGGTAATACACTCCACCGGCCGTCGGGTACACCGATGTGATCTCACCGAGAGAAATTGCCACACAGAGAATGATTAACGAGACACCAAGCCATCCCCAGATGATTGTAACTGGACCACCGCCGATGATGGGATAATATAGCGTGGTAGCAAGACCATATGGAATCGATGCCAGGACGAAGGACATGAAAGCTACCTGCCATGTCGACCGGTTCCTTGTCAGTTCAGGCTGAAATCCCAGCGCCTCCAGCAAATTGTCGGCTGAAGCAGTTGCACCGTCCTCTTCGTTTGATGCCTTCTCTCGGTTCGAACCGACGGATCCCTTCCGTGGATAAATATTCTCATGGGGAACAACGTCCCCGCCGGTTACTGGAGCCATTGTTGAATGTGAGTGTCGAGTGTGTATTCCGAACGTCTATTCTATCGAATCACAGAAGCATGCGACAGGATACCTCAGCATATGCGATTGTGAAAGGAAATGGTATATAATTCGAAGGAAAAAACCGCACACAGGCTTTATATCTTGGGTGGCCTAGCTCTTTTATAGGAGATGACCGCTGGAAGCGCAGGCACCGAAGAGACTAAGATAAAATGATTGTCGCATGCACTTGCTTGACAGAATGGGTCCAGGTCTCACAACCGCAGCCGATAATGCAGGGTGGCCCCGGACCTGCAGCTTTGGGACCAACCATACTTCTGCGCGCACTAATTGATAAGTGCCGCCCACTGGAAACGTCCAAACGAAGCTGCCAGTTCGGGTTCAGCTGTAAGCGTGCATATCAGGCATCTACTTTCAATTGCCCTGTTGGCGTCACTCTGCGCCACCAAGACTTCAGGGACATGTGAGAACCCAGAACATCATTAAACAGCTCGGATCCGCCTACGCACAAATGGGAAAAATATTTTTTCTGTTCTTCGACCGGTTTCATATCCAAACTTCTAGAGATCAAGACATTTTCCTGCCTAATGGGTAACTTTGGCATGCTCCAGAAGACGAGATTGCTTCCTAGTAGCACAAGAACAATTTTTTCACCTCCCCCCGAAACCACGCGGGCGACGGCACTTTCGCTAACAGACCAACGGCCATGGCCGAAAATAAAACGTGATATTATGCATGTTATTATAGGATCTTTTCAATAAAATAACATGCAACTCCGGTTTTTGCAAAAGCTTGTCAAACCCTGTTGCATCGGCCTGGTCATGCGACTGGCTTATCTTTTTCGTCTTTGAGGGTATGCATCGTCCGAATAGGCAGACTTCTATACCTTCTGCACGCACGAGTGCATATATCTGAGGGAACCTTATCCCCAAACCGACGGAGCTAAGAGACTGATGGGAAATGCAATCCCCAACCATTTCTCTTGCAGCTCGTGTGTATGCACCAATACGAGTATAAAATCACCTGATACATTTATCGCCGCTACCAAGAAGCTCTCAAACTCCAATCGAAGGCCGGTTCGGACACCCTACATGCTATATTTTCGTTGACGAAGCATGTGAAGGTAGCCGAATTTGGCGGAGTGTCCGAAAAGCACAGACCACAAACCCCCAATCTCACACTTCCAGACCCACTAACAAGAAAAACTTTACAACACGATTATGCTGTGACACCTGAATTCGGCGTTTTCGTGGGATGGATTTGACAAATACTAACGTACCGATAGGCCCAAAGTTAGCTTCTTTTGGTTCTGGGGATTAACCCTCGGTCTGGGGTTGGCGGAGTAGAAAAAAAACTTATTTATCCTTGCATTTATATGAGACTAACACATAGCTCATTGAAACCTTAAGAAAATATTAACCTCTTGACGTTAGTCAATCCCATGAGGTACCTCGAAAGGATGCACTATCTAAGCTCAGCTCCAAGAAATTCTTAAGACGTCTACACCTGGCTCTCGCAATTCAACCAAGTCGAATATTTAGCAACATCAATTAACAAATAACACACGGCTTATATTACGAATACCCAGAACTAGGCTGGTCTCGACTAATTACCATTCATCGATATCTTGTTAGAAATATATCTCCCGACTGCAGTACCACCGTTACATTCGATAAACAACTCACAACAGTCTAGTTAGCAGCGTCGTTGGAGATATCGATAATGATACCGCTTGTGTCGAGCCTCAGGGTTCAAAAATACAAGCCACCCATACACCTAAAAAAGACAGGGTTCCCCGTCAACGGAAGCAGTCTAGCTACGGTAGCCGCAAGCCATTTTATATTTGTTCTTCTCAAATGTCTCATTCTTAAAATTCCAAAATAGGACTCTCAAAACCGGTATCCTGGTTCCAGAAGTTGATAAGGAGATTGAAGTTCTCGTACCTGCCCTTTTCGGCACCATTCGGCCTTCATAGGATTTCATTCGCCGCCCATTCTCACCCCATCGAAATTTAAAATCACAGATAAAACGCAATTAAAGTGGTACTAAAAAGTCTTTCGAAAAGGCCTCAGAAAGATACATATCCATGGTCTCGAAAACACCCCGACTGGAACTTCCAAGAAGCTTGTGCACTTTAGCTGACATCGATTCGTGTTACCAAACGTCTCGAAAATCTTGCGCAACTGCCGATAGCCCCTACAATCCAAAACCCCTCGCCTACTAGGAACAGCTAATTAATTCCAACCTGGTATCGAAGGTGTACAATAAATCCAAGTTTTGGCCGGTTAACTCCACTCCTCGGATAATTATGGTTCCCGAATGTTGGCGGATATTGGCTAATTGGCACGTTTGAAGATTATGCGCCTAAGATACCTTGACTGTATAGAAGTGGAAGGTAGGTTAGTTGCAATAACCGTGAAAGCAACGGATTTGCCTATTTTTATATTGGGCTCTCTGTAGATCTGCAGCCGCATGGCGATTCGATTGGAAGAGGCAAGAGGAGAGACCTGCGCCCTTAAATGCCGCTGGGTTCGAATCGATTTTAAGGCTGTGGTTTAAAATCTTACGTCGAGTATAATTATAGAATCGTTTCCGATCAAAGCTAAGTAGTCATGTAGCTATCTGTACATATGTCAACATGCCATAGGCTACTTATATCTTTCGAAAATAGACCTGCAACTTGGCTTCTAAAGACCACAGGGCTCAAGCTCTCACCTTAGCATGCAGCTTGTCGAGCTCTTTGAGTAACGATGTCTAGATGCAGGAACGTTGCCCAGATATATAACGTATAGCTCTTGGCTTGTAAACTACCAATGGCAGGCGGCCGTATTGCTCGTATGATTCGTCTGTGTAACTCAACTGTAATCGATGCCGTCATTATACCACGAGGCATGTCACACAGAAGCAGCCTCGTTACCAGACCATGAGGGACTAGCAAATTGCAACACACGCGACGCACTTCGATGCACGAGAGAGAGAGAGAGAGGACGTCCGGAACATGGTACCAAAGTTTTAGTTAGGAAAGTTTCTCTAGACACGATAGTTATAGTATATGCCTCTTTTGAATTTTTCTGGACTGAAATCGTTGAAGTGAGTTCTGCGCAGTCATTAAATGAATGCATCGGACGACTAATTAGGTTGTGGATAACGATCACCTTAAAAAAGAAATTCTACTGACCTTAGTTTCGTGATTTAATTTAAATCCAGAGAGCTCTGAGTCTAGACGTTTTCCAACCTACCAGTTCTACAATATGTTGTTTGCAAATTTGGTGTTTGTGTGACTCTACACGATGGATATCGTTAACATGAGAAAGCACCGAATTCGACCTTCGGTACCCTACCGACAGCCTATACTGGAAGGAGTTTTGAAGGGGTTTCACACACTTCAAGGCTTTAGATGACTTATGATTGAAATAGGCTGTGTAAATAGGAAACGCAAGTCTGACAGGTCCATGATTAACTGTACAAGACAGGATTATCCAGCAATATGTGGTAGCTTAATTTAGCAAGTGTCGAAATCAGGCTAGGAATGAAGGTTAAGAACTATGAAACTATTCGGGCCTCTCGGAGTGCGCCTGCACTTCATATTCACACATAATACCCTCAGTATAATATACAGAACGATTAGTGGCAGCTACTTAAGAGCGGTTGGCAGTTGGATCTCAAACGTTGTCCATCACCTACAGTGTAATTACTTTATCATAGGAATATTTGCGGGACAATACTGCATATTTTCCCTATGGGACTTTCATTCGCAACTATGTTGAATACAACATTAATATTGATATACCTACAGATATATACGAGACACAATGTTCAATTTTATCACTCAGGGGCTAGAATCAGCAAGCCTGTTTGTTTAATGCTGATCGTATCTACTATGTGCTTAGCTACTCTATGCGGTTATGCCATTCCGTTCAACTAGATCTGCTGGCCTGAGTATATAAATAGCTGGCCTGTCCTTCCGCACTTCACTGTAAAGAACTCTTTTTCACAAGGTCCCGAGTGAGACATGAAACTAGAGTACAAAGTCGAGTCGGTTATAGTTGGTCACCAAATTCCCGCCACCATAGTTGTGATCGACGCAATTAAAGACGATATACTAAACATCTAGCCCTCTAATTAGAGCTCTGAGGCCTGAAGGCGAGAAACTTTCGGGCCCAATACATGGCTACAATAATTTCTTCGTTTAAGAGCCATAGCCATCGACATGTGTCGCCTATACAGTCCTCTTTATGAACTGTATACGTACATTTTCAATAGCCAGTATAATTAACTGCGGAAGCGATGAATACTACGATATTACTAATAAGTAATATATCCTGACGTCTAGTGTTTGATATATCCTCGACTTTATACGTGGAGTTATTTGACAATTGGGGATCCCGGGAGCCGGCGCGTGGGGAAGGGTCATTTGATTTGCGACTTCAATTTTGCGATATAACTAAGATGAATCTAGTGAGAAGAAAAACATCAGACTCTTAAGACTTTGATTGTTGGCTCGTCCCTTTAGCTTTTATAAGTCCATTGAACTGAAATCTGGGCCTATAGATTTGCAAACGTTCAACTGAATAAAATTCAAATCCAACTTTTTCTTAAATATTGAACGAGGAGTTCTAACATCCTATCTCAATTTGTAGAGATCTTGAGAGTGACGGACACGGAGCTTCCGAGAAGCATGTATCAATTAAATATTGTTTGCTATAAAGCACTTATAAATTTTGTGATATTATGCATCTACGCGCGAGATAAGAATTAACAACTAGCAATAGAGCACCTTGAGCTATTAAGCCAGGAAGGATATCATACAATTTAACTATGGTACTATATTATCAGAATATACCATTACCAGTCTCAGCTCGTTCAAGGCCCAGTCATTTCGAAATCCCAAGAACTTAGCAGGGCTACATCATCTCTGGTTATGGTTTCACTAATATCGCAAGTATGGAATTCTATATGTCGCATCACTTCACGATCACGAAGGCATAGTGTCTAGATATGGATTATGGAATAGTTCGACCACCATTGCATCTGTACCCACATGAATGTCGCTCCAGGCATGCCTTAAAGATAGAGAACTATGGAACTAATAGGGTGGGTGGTGAATTGCTCCTAACCAAGATATGGAAGATGTAGCTCTGATCGGTATATCTTCTACGATGTTCGCAAGTTGACCATAAATTTGTAGGAATACACTATAAATATTATTATTATAAAGATATGACAATGAGGAACTAGCAAATAACCCGAGTGCCCTTTTGCCAGTGCTTATAGCGCAACAAAGCTACCCAAGAAAGTACCAGTCGATACAAATTTACAAGCTCCTACATCAAGCTGATTACCCCTAACATCTTCAAGCAACCATTCTACGCTCTTGAAGTTATGGCCTTCAAATAAGTTGGCGGTATCAGGAGTGCAATATTACAGCGTTTAAGGGCGTTATAGGATATAAATATCATATAATGAGACAAATATATACTATTAATTACAAATACACCCTTTTTTATTCAAAACGAAATCTCGAAACTGTAGACCCCTATGGCATCCGGAAACAAATGGCAATGTATGTTGTGCAAGTTCTTCACAGGTTCCTCGCAAATTCTTTGCCGGTTCCTTGCTAGGTAAACAAACAGGGTAAACCAATTGATTCCTCAGGTCGGCAAAAAGGTAGGCATGCTAGGTGACTATGTAGTTTACGGGTCAGCATTTTGATGCCGTGGCATACCCTCTGAACTACACACACATATTACTACATATCATCAAGCTGAGTAAAGTCAAAAATGTTGGGTGAAATTTCCGGCAGCTCTGAACCTGTCACTAACAACCGTTATACGTCCATGCTTATAACCACGTATATCCTTCGATGTATCCATTTTACTTCAACTAGCTATAGCCGGGCTGGCAATATAAGCTATACCTATATATGGCCATGGCTTTAGCTCCCTCTGATCACAAAGATTAGGGCTCGAGTGAGATAGATTACAAAGAGCTCCTTAGCTTGAAACTAGTAGCCCTGCCGGTATCCCTAAATCTAAAGCCCTTGAATCGGATCAAGAATCTTTAAGCGTCAGAACCGGATCTATATCCCGAGTCCCTGAAGCCGAACTATAAAATCTGCGAAACTCGGACCGAACTCGGCATCCCGAAACGGCTTACCGAGCTCCTCTTCTCCCGCCATAAAATTCAAAAAACCGCTCAAAACACAAGGTCGGAACATTTCGGGATACCGAGCAGATAAGCATATTCTTCAAACCAGGGAAACGATAGGTTCCTCTCAAAAACCCCCTTTGGTTTCTGGAAGTTCCACATTGATTGTTTATATTAAGTTAACTCTAATTTCCTTGGTAAATTCTTTTTTTACATCTAAATATGAATTGAGTTTTTGAGATAGCATGTGAAAAACGGCTTTTTTGATCTTAAACGAGGTTACGTAAGAATATACGCCGAGCTACGTGGCTTTATTTGTGAATTTCGACTGATTTGCATAAGCTCAAGAGCGCTTTGCCAATTGCTCATCGATCGATCGAAACGGTTATTAACCCCAACGTTTCAAGATGCGCTGAACGTTGCAAACTTACATGTGAGTTCCGACAAAAACCTCAGATGTGACGTCGACTTAACTTCGTCAACCGAAAAACCACGCCACTAGCCTCTGTTAAAAAAACGTGGGCGTTAGCATTGCAGCGGCAAATCCGAAGACTTGTTGATCCTTTGTTCTTGGACACATCTTGCGTGGTTGCCCCTGCACACACAACCTTCGACGACAACCTCGTAAGAAGAATTTTATATTTCTCAGCTGGAACTTCCCAGCAACCTGCTGGTAAGGGAACGCCGCACTTTTCGTCCAATCATTCACGCCACGCATGGGGGGACTAAAACCCTGAGGGCTTTTTTTCGGGAACGGAAGACGCTTACGCTACTGTTGCAGTCACACCATTGTCAATTGTGCATATGAAAATTTTATCTTTGCTTTTGCCGCTGCTGCATTTTTTTTCTCGATTCGATTAAACCTCCGATACGCGAATATGATTGAATCATTCTAGTTCGGTAGTAAGATTATAGTTGGGAGGAATAGTCTTTGTCCTTTCTTTTTCTGAGAGCATGGTGGTTGGTATATTTAGTAGGCGAAAAAAAGGATTGCGTTCGATTTCGACAGATGTTATCAGCACTTTGATAGCTGAAAAGGGTTACTTACTCCTTAATTGAAGCTTTGATTAGCTTTCCAGAGCTCTTCTTGATATATATTTTTTGAGATTTCGCCCCGTTCGTAACAGGGAATATTTTTTCTGTTGGGAGATAGGGATTCCGGGTATGGGTCCTGATTCCAGAGAGTTCGGATTATCTCTTAGGAACTAGCGGAAAAATTTTCTATAGGTTGGGAAAGCCGTGCAGTGCTGATTGGTTTGCTATTGATGGGGCCCTTTCGTATTTTCTTTCCTCTTATCCAATTTCGTATTGTTAAATGAGGTCCGAAAGACGATCCGGTGGTCGTGGTCGTTTTGGATCATATGAGAAGAAGTTAGCCAGTCTTGATAACTGAAAGCGGTGGTGTTGCATGTTGGCGAGTCGTCGGGGCGTTTTGATGCATGACATTTTTAAAGCTTCGGAGGACCAAGATATGGACCCTAGGATCATCCCATGACCCTTTTTTGCTTCGATGCTTCTCGGATATAATATTCTGTAGCACGGATAGCTAGTTATCCATGGCTCGCAGAGCTGTTAGATGCAGTTCGCGGCCGAGAATTTACTGGCCGGTGTGTAACCGCCATAAGACTTTCCCGAGTACCGACTAAGTCTTGGCTTTCCACAGGCTTCGAAGCTTGTTCAGGGTCCACGTACGATCGTGGTACTGGTCTCATACAGCAAACACATCGCCGTTTTTTCCGACCGATCCGCAACGTACACCTTCCGTAGCATACACGTATTCGGAGCACATGAAAGAGAAAAATGCGGAGAAAGAAACGCTACACAGAGACATCCGGGTAGCTACCGGACGGGTATTTTGGAACCTTGGCCGACTCTTTTTGTCCTTTGTGCGACCTGAAAGCACTATCATGTGAGATGCCAGATATATGCACGAGAACAACGATTTCGCTTCTTGTTTGGCGAACGGCGCAAGCACGAGGACGGTTGTTGGGAGATTGTTCACGAATGGATTGGAACATTCTTAGACATCCCTCGTGAATATTCATGAAATTTCCAGTTTTCAAAATTTTAATTTTTGATATGGGCCACACCTGCACATTTGATCACGTTGGTGCTTGCGCAACTGGGTATGGTTATTGTGGTGAGCTTTCTTTTGACAGATACCTTCAGGTGGAGAGCTCAGCTCATCCCACGCTTTATTAGTCAGTATCAGCAAATCGTACATGTTGGCCTGTGTTGTTATCGGTTAGGTTATACGTTATGGATATGCAGTCGAGAACGCCGCAATTCTATAGATGGATTAGGTGATCGATGGATTGAGCTGGAGTTCCCAATTTAGCTTATCTAATGTTCCACGAGGGCCATATAATCGTTGGGTAAAACGTAAAGGCTATGTTTCGTGAAGGCTCCTCACATCGACGGTATTAAGTAACCTAACCATTTAACCCGCGCGATGGCGTTCCTTGGAATATGCGGCCTTGAGCTGGTATCAGGGTTTCGGTGTCTGTGGAAAACTATCGCCGAATAGGCACACATGGACGAAAAAGCGATCCAATGAGAGGCTACCGGAACGAACGGTGGGATGATTTTTGGGTGCCGTTTGAGGCACAGGTTTAGGCCAGAACTGGTAGGCCAAACGCAGGAGGTAGCTAGGCGACAGCTGCAGCCTTGTTCTTCTTCTCTTCGACTGTAAGTAGTATGCAAGCAGGTTTTTGGAGACAGCCAACAAATCACATAGACTCTCATCGAAACATGGGCTCGAATTTTGGGTCAAGAGGAGGGTCATAACTATCGGGATGGCAGAGCCGTCCGCGCGGTGGGGGTTAATTAAGTTACGCCTCATTAAAAGCAAAAGGCTGAGATCCAGGTCTGGTCCGGACGGTCCCAGGAAAAAGATTGTAACCGTGGACTTAAGCAGCTTTATGCAGGGCTAAACCAATATGCCATCGATTTTAAGCTGTCCCAGGCGAGGAAGCTGCGCAACTGCAGTACCCCAGGCCTTCTCCGAACATGTGTACAGGTCGAACGACCCCCCTTCCAGTCCGGCCCTTTTTTCGTGTAAGGGAAAGAAAGTGGGATGCCCTTTACGACAGGTGCGATCAATAAATACCGGAGCTGAAGCCCCTAAGAGAGTCGAAGGTTTTGTGTGATCTCGATCTCGAGTCTTCAAAATTATAATTAATAGATACCAGCGTCTATAATTAAACCGACTGCTATATAACCGACCCAAGTAAAAGGTTAGGAGGCACCTCAGCGGAACTCACCATAATTTCTTTTCGGTCTCGCGCTGTCGCCCTATCTCGAGTCCTGTCTCAGCTGCTTTTAAAGCTTTTCAGGTACAGACACAGCAATTATTAGCTCTGCTGGGAACAATCTCGGAAAGACCTTTTTTCCTTTTCAGAGTTTACTCACGCAAACGAGCATCAAATCCCGTTCAGAGACAACGCAGTCCAAACCGCTGGATGCGAACACTTCAAAGAGAAGAAAAGAAAATTTTTTTATTTGCAGAGAAAAATAAATTGGAGCAAAAAGTCTTCAGGCGAAAGGAATCTTGGTTGATAGCGTAAGAAAGAGAGCCTGGAGAGAGCTCGGGCGGCTAGCTTTCAGTCATATATTGGAAGAGGAGGACCAACGAAGTCCGTTTTACCACATCATTGCATAATTGTTTGATATAAAATCGACTGGTGGCATTCGTTACCGAACTTGAAACGACCCTGCGAAGGCTGCAGATATCAAGTGGCCATTGCATAGCATAGCATACCAAAGGGCCAAAAGCGAGAGTTACCCCTTTCTAGTTGACAAAGAAGCGAGAGTCAGATGGTATTATTTTTGGTTGTTCGTTCATAGGTAAGTACTTCTATCTAATGTCTAATAGGGGCGACCAGTCGGGGGAGGCCGGATTGCATGACGATGATGCACCTCGGAGTGGCGCTGTACATACTTGTTTCCTACATTACAGTGGGCTGATTTTAATACACTCTATCGAATAGCAGTTCCTTCGAATCAAACCCGCAAACAGCCAGAATCCAGACATTTTTTTATTAAATCTTCGGCATCTGCCATATTTAATTTTCACTACAATTGGATTCAATTGGTTATAAGCGGTTAGCCCGGATACGTTAGGATATCAGCACAGCTCAACTGTCCGTCCAAATTCTTGCAAAAATCGGCATATTTACACAGCACATCAACCTCTGCTCCTTCCTCTCCACCTCTACCGCCATCACCATTACCATAGGACAGATATCATTGTCATTGTCACATCATCCCTTAGCATCATCTCACTACCTCAGTTGTTCGATAGGTAGTCTGGCCAATTTCTGCTGTCCAACTGCGGAACACTAACCGTTTCCAACGACATCCTTCTCTTGATCCAACAAGCCCCGCAAATCCGCTGGCTATCTGTGGGGGTACAGCGCAAATCGTATCTTTGTGTCCCGAGCCAGTTTCGCAAACACCGGACCCACTTGGTGCTGTTAGCTGCATAAGAAACAGCCAGTCTGAGTTCCACTCCCTACGATCCATATAAAGACACATCGCATCGGGGCCGACATCCTTTAAACTCACCGAGACGGCAGGCGGACAAATTAGACCTTAACACCCCTCGACCATTTGTCCGAATTTTTTTTGGATTGTGGGCCTGTTGAAAGAATTCAGTCATAATTCTCGAAAGCCATTCCGGTTCCCGAAAAACCTCTTCCTCATTTCTTTCCCTCCTTTAACTTTTGCTCTTCGAGTTTCACGACTCTGGGTCGCACTGGTCTTTGAATTTATTTTCAAGCATCAGGTCGGTCCTCGGGTACAACTTTTGCTCGGCTCGAAGCCCCTACAAGGGAGCTTCTCGCTCTTCGGTTAATAATCAATTGTCTTGGCAACCTATTTCGGACATTGCTCGTCATGAAAAAGATTACTCTTTTTGAAATTCGGTATGTGTAAATGTGTTGTTCGGGATGGGATGATATGTAGCCATGGTGCAACCTTTCAACTAACTAGTATGGTTTTGTATATTGTAGGCTGGACGAGGATGTTCTGGTAATACGTGGTGACCCCGCGGAAGCTCCCGCCGTACAGTTGAGCGGAAAGGTTGTCTTGTCATGCACAGAACCAGTCAATGTCAAGTCTCTTTCCGTCAAGCTGAATTGTCAACAAAGGTTTCGGTCCGTGGTGCTTCCTCTCCCCCTTCCTTGGGCGAGTCTTGGTTAACTCTTTAATTAGCGTAAATGAAATATTCCACGGGCCATTCGGACCCACGATGAAGATGTTCAAGCATGATGGTGTTCTTTTCTCAGACCGAAAGGTTCAGATTGGGGAGAAGACTGTCATCCCCGCTGGAAACCATGAGTACCCGTTCCAGTGGATTCTATACGGCAGTATGTTAACCTTCCTGATTACCTCCGATAATAACGACCTGTCTAACGGCAGTTGCCATTAAGATGCTCCGGAATCCGTAGAGGGATTCAGCGAAGCTAGCATTCTTTGGGATCTTCATGCACACCTCGAGCGAAGCGTTTACCTTACAGGTGTGCATGCATCCAAGGTGAGGCTGAAACCCTTCTAAATTCAACTACCTGTCAACTTGATTCTAATTCGATGTTTTAGCACTTCCGTGTCGTCAGGACATTACCGCACACAGCCTTAGAGTTCTCACAGACGATGGCTGTCGAGAATGTCTGGACAAATAAGATCGAGTACAGTGTTAACACACCATGCAAAGCCGTCGTGTTCGGGTCTTTCATCCCAATTGAAATCAAGTTAACGCCTTTACTCAAGGGCTTAACTGTAACAAAGATATTGGTTTCCTTAAAAGAAGCTTACGAATTAACCCCTCATGCGGCCAAAGAACTTAACGGAACACGGACTATTCTCGACGTTGAATATCCCGGATGGGAGGATCCACCAAGTGATGAGGATGACGGATCTTGGATTCTCCACGAAAAAATCTTTCTCCCTCAGACGCTGGCCAAATGCCTTCAGGATTGTGACGTTGGTAAAGTAAAGATTCGACATAAGCTCAAATTCGCAATCCAGCTTAAAAATCCTGATGGTCATATCTCCGAGGTATGTGTTACTGCGCTCCAGAACAAATAGATCAAAGTCTCTGACAAGTTTTAGCTTCGCGCCACTCTTCCCATTATGCTCTTTATCTCTCAGCACTACCTTGTCAACGACCAGAACCAAGTACCGGAAATTACAAGCTTTGTTACAGCTGAGGATGAAACCGCCGCACCTCCCCGATACGAACAACATCAATTAGACGCTTTATACGAAGGCGTCGACTTGGATATGTACATGAGCCGAACCAACTCCCCAGTCCTGCTTAGTAGGTCAGGGTCTGCAGAGAACCTTCAACAGCTACAAAGTGCTGGTCTCACGCCTCTGAGTTCGCTTTCTGGGACCTCATCTCCAATGTTCACCTACGATGCCTCGACGTCACGCTCTAGTAACGTATCGTCTAGCTATGGGACAAGTCACCCATCTCTCCTGACCGCACACGGCCATGCCGACCTCCTTGCTAGGTTGCAGCGAGCTCATCAGCGGCCAGCAGGGTCGAGTGGGAGCTTGAACGCTTTGGCAAATAGTACGTCATGGACCAACCCTTCTAGTGGAAGGCAGTCTCCGAACCCGGATTCGCCAACTCTTGAGGCCCATTCCCTTTCTTCGAGCCCCAATGCTACTCTTCATATGGCAACTCTTTCCCAGGTTCCATCTTACAGCACAGCAATAAGAACTCCAACTTGTAATTTAAGCTTTGAGAGTTCGCCGGCTTACGAACGAGTCGCAAGCGGTCCCCCTAATAGAATTACCTCTTCAACTAACCTGGCTGATATGGCTGAAAGACCCAATTTGTCGCGTTCTTCTAGTTCAAGCGGACACAGTGGTCGTGGCCAGGTCCCGCCTGAGGAGCATCAGAGTCCTGGGGGACAGCACCCAACGCAAAACACTTCACCTTCCACCGGCCAGGGACATCGTACCCCAAAGCTATTTAACCCAAGGTGGAGAGGATAGATTTTATTTCTTCGTTAACATGATTCCCCGATATCGATTAATCCTTACCCGTCATCCGGAATGGCTAGTTGGTTACTCAATGGGTTTCTTTTTCATTGTATCATACTTCTCATTGTCGCTTCATTTTCAAGGCAAACATCGGAAGGTGTCATCTTTGCTTTGTTAGTTTCATATAAGTCTTCTTTTTTCTTTTCTTTCATGGCATTCATTGGCTTCTTAGAAACCGGCGTTTTTGTTGCAGGATAGAATATCAAGCGGATGGGTTTAACGGTGTTAGCACGGGTTGCATTTTGGGGATTTCTTCTTGTTCTTTCCATCACAAATTTACGGTTCATATGGCCTCGGCTTGAGCTTACGGCTCACTTGCATATATGCATACGCGCATGACTCACCGCCTCTTTTCATTTGTCCGAGTACATACTTTTACATTATTATATTTTTTTTCACCAGGTTATTTTCTGGCTCGTGATCGTGGACAGCTGTCCTGTACATACTTGCTTGCATATCCAGATGTTCCGGGTCTGGGGTTTTCTTCTTCTCTTTGGCTAGCGAAGCGGATAGTCGGTCTTTCTTTCTTTCACTTTCACATGCATAACTATCATTCCACTTTTCATTTTTACCATTACAAGAGTTGTGTGATGAAACTTTTTTTAAAACAGCGTTTTCGATCAAAAATTAATAAACCAATTTTCATCTTGATTCTGAACATCAGGTTACGTTTTTGGTATAATGGAATCGACCAATAGGATGATTCTAGGGTCGGAGAATCCCGTAGATGAAACAGTTTCATAAAATGAGTAGGCTTAAGCTGCTGATTCATTACTTGATTGCCGATTTACAAGCAAGTACTCAACCATTGGATACAAGATTCGACATTGGAGCTAAGTATTACTTGGGGTCGCCTGCTTGCCCGACACCGTAATTACGTAGGAATAGGCTATCAAATATATATACGACAAAGAGTACCCGGCAAATAAGCAAAGGGCCCTTTTGCCAGAGCTTACATAGTGCAACAAACCAAAACTGCCACAGAGGTTTTTCACAAAAACTTGGGAGCTGACTTGAAGTCTATGTAGATAGTCTGAGCGGCTTAGTTAATACACTTCTTAGGAACGAACTGAAATCAAGCCAAACCGATGAACTTAGAAAACCGCCAAAGCGTTTCCGGACCTCCCAATATTAGTATCTTCCACCTTCTGAGGACTTCTACGGATACCTTTGTTTTCAGCATTGCCCTCAACTTTGCCGGAAAGCACATTCCGTTTTGCAATCCCCGAACCAGGACCACTACCACCGTCCCCCCAAAAATTAGGATCATAAGAGTAATCTCGCCAAAAGAAATCATGTCAGTCGGACCTGATAAGTAAAGTGGTGGCTCGCTGAAAGGAGCAACGTTTATCCCCCCACCGCGGTCACCGGGATCGCCGTATATAGGACCAGCAATATTGACAGGGTCAAAGAAAGACGAGCCCGGTGCAACAGGAGCCATATTAACAGAGCCTATAGGACCTAGCTCGCTCGGGATAAGGAGGTTAGGGGGCTCCAGAGGAGAATCGAGAGGACTCTCGACAAGAAACTCGAGAAGAGCACCGAGGGGGATTACTAGGTCTGATGCCGGGGGGGGGGGCTCGTAAAAGTAATCGTTACGATATCTCGCGACGCCGACGCGTCGCCTGTTAGAAGAACTAGATGATTTAGGTGTATAAGTCGGTAGTAAGCTCGAGGCCGAGTGGAGTACTTTAGTTGAGTCAACTAGCTCCTCTAGCTCTGCGATTTCAGGTTTTGCTTTTATTGAATGCATTAGATTCAGAGCTGATGGCGATTTTGACGTAGAATTGAAACCATTTTCTGTGCCGTTGGTGAGAGGGGAAGAGCATTCTTTGGAATTGTTTCGTTTGTTTGATTAATTGCGTGTCTCAGAGGGGTGATTGGCGATGCAAACGTTGAATTACAGCTGGTCCATATGGTGATAATGATAGGAATACTATATATATAAAGAATGCTGTGGGATTTTCGGCCGGCTCCCGCTCTGGGGTTTTATCTAGATGTATCTAGAGATCTCTAGGATATATCTTGTGATATATTCAGATAAAAAGTATGCTAGGTATGCAATTTATTCATTGAATAGTGCAATATAAATATTGAGGAAGTATTAAATGAATCTATGAAAATGGACTGTGTGAAAATAAACTCTGGCGATACCGTGGGTGAATAGGCAAGGAGATCCTGAGAGTGGAGTATCTACCTACTAAGTACTCAACGTACTTAAGTAGGTAGGCTTTCTAGATTTTTAGAGTAGTAGCTGTATGAATTGAAGCTTCCCCGTATGTACAACATGTTAACAGGTAGCCGCAATCTAATATAACTATTGATCATATCGATTGTTTTGATACCCCTTTTCACATATCGATTGCTACCCCCAAATTAGATACTTACACCGTTGAGTGGACCTTATCCTAGGATCCTGTCGCCTTTAGACCAAACTACGCCGCAAGTTATACCAGTAACCTGGGGTAACCAAAGACTAGGATACCATGGAGTTAACCTTCGCGCTACATGCAGATTGATATGAACTTGTAAACCAGTAGCATGTATCTAGCTAGCACAGCGAAATTAATTGACACCATTTTGGACCCAAGCCTCTATTACATTGGTTGTCTAACATTTTTACGTCCAAATGCTCTAGAGCAGATTTCTGAATACGAAACGTTGATTGCTGGTAATGTGACGTCTGCACAGCTGCATGCTACACACACTTGAGTTACAATTGGGCAACTGGGTTGATGGAAAACTAGTTAAATGGGTTGGTTTGTGAATGGCACATACATGGCTTTTCCTTTACCGTTCGTTTCAGCATTCTTACAACTATATATACTCTCAAAGACGAGTACTAGTAGGCAACATAACACAATCGCGCTACACTAATCTAAGCTGTACCCCTTTCATAATCAAAACTAGACAGTTCATAGATGAAATTTCGTACTCGTATTAGCGGAGATTTGTTCCTAAATACATATATGTGAAATACGCCAATGTCATTTTCATTCACTCATCTGTCACAAGCTTCCTAATTGCAACATTACCCCCAACACAAAAAATCCAACAAACTTCTCAGCAAGATCAATGCCACCGTGCCACAATATCACCAATGTCATTTCTCTGGTTGGAATACCAGTACCTCCTCCTTCGTTGGATTTTTTCCTTGCTTGACCTCTTTGCTAACCTTTCTGCGGTTTCATTCGCTTCCTTCAAGGATACCAACACCCTCGGTGCTGCGCCTCCACTAACAGCTTTCTTAGAAGCTTGATTTAATATCTTCCAAATCTTGATTTCGTCTGCGTCTTTTGTTTCATAATCCCATTCAGTCTCTTTTGTGGAACCTCTGGCTGTTGGCATCTTCGAAACGCCTGAGGAGTAGCTCCAACCACCCCATTTGGAGTATTCGGGGGTTGGTAGATCTCTGATAATGTGCTGATAGCGTTTGGCCTCTGCGAGCTCCAGTCCAGTCATACCGTTTGCGTTCTCAGTGACTATTGTTTCCGAGGTTGCGACAGCAAGGATTTTCTTGAGAACATCTACCCCCGACTTTTTCGTTATAGTGTGAATGGGCAAATCACCCAACGAAGTTCGGACACCTAGATCGGCTCCCTTGGAGTGTTCTAGTATCTTTTCAACCATATTGACGTATGGAGTCAGCTCGTATCCATAATTATCACGGTTTCGAGCCATGAAGTATGCCAAAGGTGTATAGGCGACATCATCTCCCAATGCACGCTGGGTAAACGCCCAAGCCTTGAAATCTTCTGGAAGAACCTCAAAACAGCTGACAACATTTTCCCATGACCGAGACCTATCTGGATTGTCGTCGAAAGGCTTGCAGTTGTTGACGATGGTGTGGACTAAATTGCAACCCGTTTCGCCTTGCTTAGCGTAGATATCTGCGCCAAGATTAATAAGTGCCTGGATGGCATGTCTGTTTGTCGCAGAACCGGCGAGTAGGAGTGGCGTAACATTATACCCATTTTCTTTCGATTCGAGGAGCTTGGGGTTGCGGTCGAGGAAGTACTTGATGTTGTTAGTGTACCAAGCAACCTTTTCCTCGTCGGTCTTTTCCTTGTCCAACGAAACCGTCTGGTTTAAGACGATGGCGTGGAGGAGAAGCGGGTGGTCAACGCCGGTCCAGCGTCTGATAGTTGCACTGTCGGCTTTCTGGAGAGCCTTGAGCGATTGGTTGTACTCCGGATGTTTGAGGCCTTCGAGTTTCTTTTGATAGTTGCGAAGGGTGCGCTCCGGGCCGTCGGTTAGAAGCCATTCAAAGACCTTGTGTGAACCGTAAAAGGCGGCGTAGAGGCCCATTGGTTGGCGGTACGACTTGGTGACTGTGGTCGTATCATTAGGGTTGGCGGCCTTGGCCCAATCTTTACGCTTCTTTCCATGAATGCTTAGCCCGAGATAGTGTTTTGGCCTAGCCGGGTTTTCTTCTTCCTCGTCTTCCTCCTTACCGTCTTCAACCTTTTCAGCGAGAAGAGCACCGATACCGTCCCATTCCATAAGAGTTTCAAGGATCTCAATGCGTTCGAATTCAACGGCTGCTCTGCCATGGTCGCTGTTAGTGTTGGTGTTGCAGAAGATTCTCCCGTCGAAATTTCGGCCGTTTGGCTCGAGCTTATCCATGGTTGAGGTGATGTATTGTAGGAGTTCGACATCACCAACTCTGACGGCCTGATATAGAAGGGTTGCTCTACCTTCCTTAGACTTATCGATACCCTCGCCGTCAAGAATGAATGGAACATCAAAATTGATCATATCGAGTGCTGAGATGTTACTCTTAACTTCTTTACCCAAGGTTGCGACGTTGTCAATGGTGAGTTTGCCGTCCGTAAGATCGAACTGCTCAAAACGAAGTTCCACATTTTCATCATCTGATTCGACTTCAGAATCGTAGTCATCATCGGAATTCTCATAGTAAGGGTTATACTGCTTCTCGTTTTCTTCCTCTGGGCGCTTTTGAGCGGTCGCAATGCTGAGGATAAGATCAAGTAACTCCTTAGGGTGTTTCCTGTAAGTTGCAATAGCGAAGATGCTATAACCCAGCTGGTTCTTGCTTGTGATGAGTAATGGAGTTTTTTCTTCATCCCACGAAGTAGTTGTATATTTCTTGATTGTTTCTTCGTCACCATCCCAAGCTGCTTTGAAGAGTTCGTGGTAGGCAGCCGTGAGTTTTTCATCTTTATGGCCATCCGGGAAAGTGAATTGGATCTCAAATTTCTTTTCTGGTTTTGACGCGTTCTTTTTAGAAGAGGTTTCGGACTCTCCACCATCACTAAACTCGTCGTAGTCGAACCAGTTACCATTGTTCTCGTTCTTCTTCTTCTTCCAGAAAAGCGGTTGTAGTTCTTTGAATGGTTTTGCACCTTTAGAGACCATCCAGTCTGCAAGGTCTTTGTACTTTTGCTCCAACGCTAAGAGTTTCTCTTCCTTGAGCTTAATTTTCTCCGGGTCAGTGTGATCTTGGTGGCCCTCTTCCTTGTTTTTCTCGAGTTGCTCGTTAAACGCCTTTCGGACCCTGTTTTCTGTTTCAACCAATTGGCAAGCCATCCAGTATTCATAGGAGCCCTCTTTATATCCCACCGGAACGGAAAGCATTTCGCGTGGAAGATTGTCATCAATCTTCTTTTTCTGTATCCCGCGATGATGCTCGAGGGCATTTTGGAAATACCTAAGCTTCTTGCGGACAAGGTCTAGGTAGGTGAAGAACCTGGGAAGATTATATGTTAATATGGAATACAAACAAGGGGTTTGTGAGTTTTTCCTTACTTCTGGTTGTATCTGGGGGAAGGGTAGTTACCGTCGCTGTCGAGTTCTGGTACAAAACTTCCAGCGCTGTAACTGTTCGGATCAACCCCAAGCTCAATGCATCTTCGGAAGACATCCGGCATTTCGGCTTCTAATGCCAGTTCTGCTGGCTGTTGGTGACAGTCCTGGAAGTTGCTATGGTGTGCATCTCTGCTCTGGCGATACTTGTTGCCCTGTCGTTTAACAGCAGTCATAAAGTTATCGAAAGTGACCTCTGGCGCGACGCCCTTATCGAGGAGTAGCAATGCCTTCTCTTCGTCGCCTTCGCAAATTCTACAAGTAGATTAGAGAGCTTTCTAGCCGGAAGTCCTACAATTTCATAAGACTTACGCAACCATGAGAGTGCTCGTCGGAGAAGGTCTCCATTCACCCAATATAGCAATATGCTTCGAGGCAGCAAGTGCAGCCGCAGCATCTTCTTCGAAAAGGATCTTTAGGCAGTCTATGTCACCCACTTGTACAATGCGCGTAAATGCACTGACAGCATTCATATCGGCTTGACCTGATGAGGCTCCAAGCTCGAGAAGCGTTCGAAGCATCTTTTCACGCTGTTCCTTCTTGGGCAACTTAACTATCAAGCTAATAGTTAAGAAGGCTGATCGCGGTTGGCCGTTGTAGTCAAACTTGGTCTTGATTCTAAACAAGCAGAATCGTTAAAGACCTATGTTGCCTGTTGGGACGGGGAAAAAGGACTTACGGCTGTAGGACGTCAGCTCCAAATTCCGAAACGAGGAGTTCTACTACATCAACGTGACCATTGACGATGGCGTAGTGCAATGGAGACATCTGGTAATCCCAGTCGGCGAGGTTGATATCGAGAACATCATCTTTCTCCTCTTCTTCACTGCCCAGGGCACCAGCTTCTGGTTCGTCATTCGTCTTCTTAGTGATCTCGACGAAGGACGAAGCGCCCGTTCGGGCAGTGCGAGCAGTGACTGAATCGCCCTCCGATATCATCTCGATATCTTCGTCCTCGTCTTCTGCCATTTCTTCATCCTCGTCCTCACTCTTCTCATTTTCTTTTATTTCTCTTTTATTGGCATTAGCTACCATAAATTGGATGTCGGACTAGAACTGTATACTTACTCGTCCTCTGCACCATCCTCCCCTTCAGATTTGGTCGGAAGACCCTTGGCGGCACGCTCTCTATCTTCTCTCTCGTCTCGGATTTCTTCATTCTCTTGGCTCTTCAATAGGAGGAGTTTGACGATTTCTGGGTCGCCCCTAGCCGCCGCGATATGCAATGCGGTACGTCCGTCAACGATACGCCAGATCAGTTTAGCACCAGCATCCAGAAGAATCTTGACGATCTCAGGAGTAGAAGTCAAGACGGCCAAGTGGAGAGGAGTTCGACCAGTATGGTCGCGTTTGTTAACGTCATGACCCTCCTCGGCAACCCATTTTTTGATCAGTTCGACGTCATTGGCGATGATAGCTTTGCACAGAGTTTCATCGTCGCCAATATATGCCATCTCAGTCCAATCTTCTTCAGTAATTGGATTGAAACTTCCAATCTCCTGACGACCTGGATCATCCCGGATAAATGAGATCTTTCCACGAACAAAGAATTTGTCGTCCTCTGCCTGTAGAGCCTTCTCCTCCTCGGTCGTAGCTTCAGGGCAATATCCGCAGCAGTCATCAATGATATCTTTGACACTTCCGATGAAAGCTGGGTGGCGATGAAGATAAGCTGGTCGTTCTTTTTGAGCCCGCTTGTTCCACTCGGCGTTGAGAAGCATATCCTTTTGATAGATTAACTTCTCAGACCTTTTGGCATTGTGGGGTTTTCCGTAAGGAATAGAAACGGTATGATAATTTGCTTGCTCCTCTTCTGTGATATCCCATTCAGGAACTTCAGCCCCTTGAGCCTTCAAGTTACCTTTGAGACTCTTTTTGCTAACGAAGTTTCGCTTATTGGGGCGACCACGTTCGCGACGCCTGTCTTCAAGATAGGAATCCCGTTCTTCGACATCTGGGAGTCGCTCTAAGACGAGCAGTTTGGCAAGGCCCTTCAATCTATTAATGCTACGTTCATAGATTGTAGGGTCGATCTTTTCCCGAGTAAGAGCAGGGTAATAGACTTCGAATCCACGCTTTCGATACTTTCCGAGACGGAACTCGTAAGATGGACTGCGGCGGGTGATATCAATGTCGTTACATTGCAACATCCAAGATGCGATAGCGCGCGGGTTTGCATAGACTTGACTTCCATCGTAGGCGACACAAGCACAGTTCACGTCAAATCCAGTGAGGATTTCGCTGATGCTAGAGTAGAGACGGAGAACGATCTGAACGTGACGGTTAGGGTACTGGGATATGATGGTGATTGTGTTCTTGGTCCGGATGCTACTCGTTTCCCAGAGAAGGTTGTCGCGGATAGTAGCTTCGATAGATTCCATTCGTTTAATGGCAACTTCTTCATCCTTTGTGCCATAGATGAAGAGATCGACATCACTAGATGGAGCTAGTTTATCATGATACCAATCTCGCATAGAGCGTTTGGTTTGCTTGTGCTCTTCTGGGATAGGGAGCAGGGGAGTCAAGACACTGCTACCCGCCGCAATTATGTTGGTCCAATCCAAATTCTGGAGAGCGCCTATCGAATACGAAGTGTGATTAAACTCTATGTCTTGGCAGTTTAATTAGAATACTGGAGATGGTTTTACCTTCACTAAACAGCGTGAAGTTCGTCTTGAATTCATCAAAACCCACAATTGCTCGTTCACCATCCCTCTTGCGGACCTTGGAATCAAGTTCCATGAGATATTTGGCCCTTTGCTCTGGCGTTTCTGCATCTAGATTTCGGGCCTGAACTTTGATATTGGCTTCCAGCCCAGAACCGGTGTAGATTGGAACCAGTCCAACAGTGTTGTCCGCCAACACTGCATTTGAGGAGTCCTGGGCGAAAAGCGTACGAAGTTTACTCTCATATTCGAGATATGGAGGAAGCAAATCTCGAACAGACTTGGTGGAGTTTTCAGAGAGATATGACAAAAAGGATGCCGGCTCCGCAGGGAGAGGCGGGAGAATTTCCGAGCTGCTCATATTTGTCGTTGGTTGTGGTGGGGTTAGTGAGGTAGAGTATCCACGAAAGTGACCTGGGGCAAGACGATTGGGAGATATAAATCTGGGAGGACAGATGCTGAAGCTAGAATCTGCCTTGAAGTTGATCAATTGGGGAGGTCTTTTCTTGAAGCTGTAGGTTGAAGATGAATATGGAATCGCCTGGTGGACGGTCGACAAATATCAAAACTAGAAGCAGCTTCAGATACCTTTATACTTTGACCAATCCAACGAATGATCCCATTCCCAGCCCGCCGGAAGCATCCAGTCCTCACCACAATCTCCAACATTTTGAAACCTCGTCCGAAGGCCAAGGGCCGTCGAAGCACCTTCCCCACTTTTAATTTTCACTCCCAAATCAAGATCTTTGGTAGGGTTCCCGGACGAGGATCTCCACAAGGGACCAGGTATTCGGTGGGTCATCATTGTGAAGCTAACCTTTCGCTAAGCTAAACGAGTCGCAGCAGGGGTTCGTAAGACTCACACGGAACCGCCACTGCACTTACAGTATGACTCCGTCGCGGATACAATCGAAAGATGCCACGCATTGCTGGTGAAACTTCGCGAGATCAGGTGGGATGGCGTCCCATGCGAACGATGGATGACTGTATTACGAGATCTCATTGCATATGACTCATTATCATTCTGTAATCAAATTTTAATTATGCTTGTCGCGACGGCCGTTCGCCTAAACATGAGGCCTGACAAGGTTTACAAAGTCCGAAGCGAGTCAAGTCGGAGCTCAGCCGGCAGCCCAGCCGTGATGTCGATTCGATACTGGTATATATACCGACATGACGTCGAGCCAAGCTACAGATTCTGATGGATATTATGCCCTCAGGTAACTCTGGAAACCCAATTCAGCTAAGCTCGGCCACATGTGGGAAGCTTGTCATGCTTTCGATCGTATCGTCAACATTCGTAGTGTTGGATTATGAGACCACACACCACTTCATTACTGTGGGAATAAACGTCAACGAAGTTTACAGGCTCTAGAGACCTCGCGGACACCAAAACTAAAGGCATAGAAGGGTTAAAGTGAGAGATATATCTCGGGTCAGAATAAAGTCTCTCAAGTTTTTGAATTATTTTGTGCATGCGCATACGCATGCACTACAGATGTCCGACCTCTAGACTTCGACGGTTGATATAATATCGATATGACGGATCATTCAATTAATTATAAAATGAACACTTTAAATCAACTCAGTTGCCTATTCAATCAAAAGCAGGAGATGTTGTAGCCTTTGAGAGATCTAAGGTAAGAGTAGAACGTGGGGTATAGCCTATCCTCTTCATCAGCTTTGTAATCGTATCGTGGAGATATGGCTTAAGATACGAATCAATTCTCCGGGCCCTAACGCTCTCTAGTTAGAGGTCGTTCCTAGACCCTTGCGGAATAGTTCTAGACTTTGTTATATATATAGTAATTCCACAAATGTTGCATTATCAGCGAGAGCTTCGAATCTAGGCGTCCGGACATACTATGTGCATATCCATATAGCGTAGGCGCGATGATCCTTTAAAACAAAGATTTCCTAGAGTCGAATTAATCACATGTGGGATTCCATATACAAATATACACGAAAAATACCTGAAAAGCATTCTATCGAGACCTTTAATGTAAATTATATGGTTACAAGCGTATCATATTAAAGATTTAATACATACACAGTTTTCATCCTGAGCAAAGGTTTGATCAATGACCTCCATTGGACGTTCCTTTGAAATGTCCCCTGAGGAGAAATACGTAAAAAATATTAATCAATGGTGTATTAGGGTAATTCTTAGACCAATATTAGATCCAGATCTTATAGCCACAATACTCAAGATAAAAGTCGCATTACATTATTAGAAACGGGGCCGTCCTTTGCAAGCATGCATAACATCTTATCGATATCTCATGGGCTCACAAACATATAAACGAGAAAGGCTAAATTGGAACCCAATCAGCCAGCCCTCCTGGATCCCAATCTCACCTTGAAAAATCCAACGAACAATTAATTATCATGTATTTTGCTGAGAAGAATATAGCAATGAAGAATATTTAATATAGAGCAAATTATTTCTGGAACAGCCAATAGCATGTGCTCAAGGAGTTTGCGAGCTACAGCCTGCAAAGAGCGTATGGGAGCCACTGGGCAAGGACGAAATATGAAATATAATTAGATCATGGACTCGAGAGCAATTACGACTGGATTGGAGCCGCGAGCCCCGAATAGAAATTGTTGGGGTAATTGTACGTATCCACGAAATAGGAAAACTTTTATTGGGCCATGAAAACGTCCTTACGAAGGCAAGGCGTCTAGAACTAGAGCTCGAGTCGTCCATAAGAACATGAGCACGATCCCCAGTACTAAATGGCACCTGGAGGCTCAAAATTCCGGGTTTATCAAGGACTATGCTTAGCGATTTAGAAACCCGCATTTGATGCCTCTAAAAGGTTGTTGAGATATTAGTGGAACATCCAACTTCTGTTGCCATCGTCACCGATAGTAGATTTAAACTTAATGAGGGTTGAAAAGTAGAATTCAACAATACTTACTGCGCAGCAATCCATCTCTGATGCCTATTCAATTCAAATCCGACGACTATTTCCTCCCTTCTATTCTCCTTAATCAACCATACACTTACTAAAATCAAACCAGACCCACTCCTCAGCACTGGCACTGGTAGTTTATCCCCTAAAAGTGTATGCTCTAAGATCACATTCACGAAATCCCTAAGTTTAAACCCATTCGCTTTTCTATACACGTTTCCAATTTGCGATCGTGTCCTCCAGGGAACATGTAACATTTCAATTCTTACACCTTTGTAGGCTCGTGGTCTAACGAGTTCGACGGATGGAATAGATTTCATCATGGGTAGGTCGTATATTGCATCTGATAGAGCAGGGGTACCCCACAAATGTTCCGGGATTGTGCTAACCGCGTACCAAAGTTTCTGAATCCCGTCGACGTAAGGGTAGGCGAACTCACAGCGGCCAGTCCATGGCGATTGCGGGTTTTCTGGAATTTTTGGCAGTAACTTCGCTTGTGCTCTTCGTCCCCTCGAATTTAAATAGATTAAGGCTTTCCCATCTTCATTCTCATCGGAAGAGGAAGAACAGTATTCCGAATCGGAAAGCGGGATGGGCTGGACGTAGAAATTGTAATCCTGGCGGACCAGGCGAGGAAGGTAGGTATGCTCCCATCGCCAAGTTTTCCAGCGGAGGACTTGAGAGGTCTCTAGTATTTCGCACCAAGCCTTTGAAACTAGACGGGCGACGATGAGGGTTGCGTCGTCAACATGGATAAGGATTTGCTCTAACAGTTCGTATGTATTCAATGCCTTTGCTGAAGCTGCAGAGGATATTGGTACATCATTGCCATCCTTTTGAATTTGCAATATTTGGGGAAGTCGGCTGGAATCTTTCATGTCGAGTTTATCGAGACTGACATTGATATCACCGAGTGGGTCTAACCTCAATCTAGCGTCGATTTCAGGTGCCAGAGGCGGCGTAAGTCCTCCATGTGAAGTTTGCATGGAATTCGCCACCATGCGCATTCGGTGCAAGAATGTTTCTTGCATTTCTCGTGCATATACTTAAGTATATACGAATATAATATTCGAATTCCAGGATCCAGTTGAACCAGCGTTCTTTCAGCTCCAGATGAGAAGAGCCCGAATTCCCCAACGTCGCGTTCCAACCTTTTGTTCAATCCAGGGAACCTGAAACCTGCACGAACACGTGCTATTCAATCGTTGATATTTCGTTTCATGGATATCGAATATTGCAACTGGACGCGCATGTGAACTCTAGGGCGGACTTAGCTGATGGCTGATTGTGGATTCCCATCCAAAGTTGCAGCGCACACGGCTGAACTAAGTAGCATTTCATCGCTGTCCTGTGTCAAAATGGGCGTTCGCTTCGATTTCCGGAGCCGACTAGCTGCATAAGCCGCAGAATCAGTGATAAAGAAGAGACATAACTAGTTTTTCTTGCTCCAACCAGCACACCAGCCCTACCTAATCGCTTGTATTTTGGGCTTCTGACGCCAAGATTGGTTGAAACTGTTCCATCAGGGTACAATCCATACAAGAGAAGATCAATCCGTTGAGGATCGTGATAGCGCATCTCAATCAAGGAAGATTCCGAGGTTGATATCTTTCGCTAGCCAGATTGGCTCATTTTGGCCAGCCAAATCGTCGGTCTAGATGTGGGGAAGACAGAACTGTGGCACTAAGACTGCCATTCTGAAACGCCTAGTTCGACCTTGCATTTCGACCAAGTTTTGATTGATCTGGACATAATTCTGTCATCGTCCCAAGATACCTAATATCTACCACGAATCATTCGTCCGGATGCAGGTAATATAACAGGATCAAGCACTCCGGCCCTGATCCCGACTCCCAGACCATCTCGACAGTCTCTATTTACGGCATCTAGGTGGGAGAATTTCGAAAGCATGGTGACCGCATAACGGTTACTTTCGTCTGACGATCTAAGCTCTGTCTCAAAATTCTTCGAACGTTTTCTCAGGGGTCTGTCTTCTCACGGCATCAGGGCGACGGGGAGTAAAAATACATCTTACCTGTCCGTTTCTATTTTTTAACCGCGTCGACGACAGATTTCCAACCACCCTAGTCGTCACAACTTTGGCCTCTCCCGTCTGCTCGTCTGCGCAGTTTGCATTGGGCGGTACTTCATACATGCGCACCGACCGAACGATTAGTTTAACACGCTGACGTTGACTAATGTTTGTGCCCCTTCCTTTCGTCTGCCTCGATTGACTTGGCCCCTCCTCTCCTACAGCCGGCCCAGCCCTGACCCGCCGCCATTCGTGCGCGCTCGTTTTTTGGTGTAGTGACGTTCTGTCATACATTACATTCCCGTTCCTTTTGTTCATCTCCTTGTTAGTCGACATCGGTCAATATTCTTCTGTACATTCCATCCCATATGTCAATTACCATTGTCATCGCCTGACGCTATTGTTTGAAGTCTCCACCATATCGGCTGTTCGAAACTAGCAGTCGGAACCAGTCCCCGATAGGCCTAAAGCACGGTGCATGTGCATAGGCTTGACATTCCTCTAATTCGACCCTGAATTCGACTCACACAACTCCAATATCCCTAATATTGTCGACTCCAACATTTGCAAATTCAAGGCTCGTCCAAAGTTGATGTTTTTTTTTGTTTTGTTTTTTGTTTAGGCGTCGCAGGAGCGAGCACCACAACCTTAACAGGAAGCAGACGAAAAACCCAACAGCCGAAGAAGCTAAAATATCATTTAAGAAAAATAAATTAAGGAATTCGAGGGAAGGGAAGGATCAATCATTTAGACGGGGAAAAGTTTGGCACGAAACGAGGTCGTTTCTTCTTTTTTTTCCTTTTCTTCACGTTTTACTTTAACGCTCCCCAGGGCGCAAATTGGAATCGTTGTCAGTGCAGCCTGCTCATCGGAAAGGAGGGAGAACCGCAATATATTCGAATCGAACGATAATCGAGCCCGGCCACAGGGAAGACACGAGGGCAACAGGACAGCGCACAATCCAACATTCGTATAGAACGAGAATCATCGAGGCCATTGTGGTTTGCTAAGGGTGCTGGCAAGAGTGCACGAAAAAGCAAAAAGCGTAGCCTCTCACAATCCTGCTCTGAACCGCTGACCCCTCGGATTGTGAGAGTGCAGTCCGACTCGAGTAACAGGCAGCCCCTCCGATAGAATTAATATATTTCCAGACGATGCCGATGGAGGACTCCGGCGCGAAGGAGAGCAGTCGCTATGCATACGGCGGCGCACCTGCTGCTCCTTCTCACGCCCCTCCTCCGCCGCCGCCGCCTCTGCCTCAGAAGGAGAAGGACCATCAGACGAAAAGACGAGCATCGAAACTGCAGAAACCGCCGCCTCCAAAGATCGCGACATCGACTTGGGGCCATCCGAGTAATGCTGGTAAATCCCGGTCGTCCACATCTATAACCCGTAGTCAGAGTTCCAGGTCGCCTCGTCCGAGGGAATATCTTACTGAAACGCCGCCGAGGTTGTCAAGGCACGAACGCACACCGACGTCGCCCAATATTATCGCAGGGGAATACCAACCTTCGGCATCGTCGACATCGCTAGATCGGGCCCTGAGATTTTCGAGCGAGTACAGCAGACAACCCTTAAATCTAACAGACCCTACAGATAGGGAGAAGAGGCCGCCGGGTGGAGGGTCGTCTGGGATGCAGCAAGGTCCCGTTTCAGGTGGTCGACAGTCAGAGGACGGGGTGGCCCACCATTTGTTGACGTCGACGGTGTATAAGCCCTTCAACGCTCAGCAACAGCAACAACCTTCCTCGCAACCTCAACCTCAACCTCAACTCCCGCATCACCAACCTTCTCTTCATCATCATCCATCTCATCGCGACAAACGAAACACGCTTCAGCCAAAAAGCAATATCACCAGGAATCAAGCTGGAGCTCAGCAGACCTCTCCTTACTTCCTACCGTCTCATCAGCATTCAGACCCCTCCGTCCCCACTCTCACTCCCTCCACATCTAACTTGACCGACGGGTCTATCACGATGGCTGCATCTACAAGTTCAGCCCAATCTAAACAGTCTAAGAGAAGCTCACGCTCGAGGCCTCCCAGCCCCGATCTAACCGGTAAGATGGCCATAGGCACGGGTGCCACTAGTCCGAAGCGTCTATCGGACGAAGCTCGGCACCCTCCTAACCCTATTAAGAAGAAAGGTGGTGGCCTATCTGGTTTCTTCGGGTTCGGTGGCAGCGACAAGGGTCCCAAAGGCAAGCCCGAGATTTCTAAACCCAGCAATCCTGTCCATGTCACCCACGTTGGGTACGATTTTGAGACTGGCGAATTTACGGTAGGCCTTGTCGCCCTGATCGTTTTCATTGGACCACGACTGACTGACAAACTATGCATTCAATAGGGCCTTCCCGCAGAATGGCAACGACTGCTGGAAAGCAATGGTGTAACGAAAGAGGAGCAGGAGAAGCATCCTCAAACTGTGATGGAGGTTGTTCGGTTCTACAACGATGCTACTAACTCCACGAGGTTCGAAGAGGACGTCGTCTGGAGCAAGTTCGAGAAAGCACAATCAAAGGACCTCACAATGCTCATCCCGGATACTTCCCCTGCGGAACCCAATGGCCATAGCCCGATAAGCCCTCGATTCCCCAAGGCCCAACAGACGTTCGAGAATCCGAGAGCGGCTCCTCCAATCCCATTGAAATCACCCCGCCCTAGCGGTTCACAACCGTCACCCGCGGCACTAGTTCCTACACGGCCGGCTCCAAAACCGCCAACTGACCTTTCAGCTCCGCTCCGATCACCTCCCGTCCCGCCAAAGGAACCTCTCGATGGACGTCCTTCACCAACGGAAGTGCACCGGATGCCGCCTCCGACCCGGCCACCACCCGCCATGCCAGTTGAAATCCCCCAAGTTCCCGAAGGCAGGCCCGGTGTACCTCCCGAAATCATTCGCAAGAATTCACTTAAGGCTGCCAATGGTAGGCCCAAGGACACCGACGTTCCAGCCTTACCAGCTGGTGGGATCCCCGACGCATATAGCGCGAACATGCAGTTGAACCACCAACAAGTGCAACAGCAACAGCTCCTCGCTCAACAACAGCAGCTACTTTATATGCAGCAGCAGCAGCAGCAACTCGCGAATCAAATGAATAACCTTGCATTCCAAGGCCCACCTCCTCCGGTCCCACCCCACCCTCCTGCCAATTCCTATAACATGCCGGGCAGCTACCAGCAACAGCAGCAGCAGCAATTCGGATCCAAACTTCCACAGCAACCTGGGATCGGACAGAGACGCCACACTCGTAACCAAAGCAAGGACGGTGAGATCATGGCTCGTCTCAAAGCAATCTGTAGCCCTCAGGATCCCACCAAGATTTATCGTGGGTACAACAAGATCGGACAAGGTGCTTCCGGAGGTGTCTTCACGGCCTACAAAAACGGGACAAATGCTATCGTTGCAATCAAACAAATGAATCTTGAGCAACAGCCTAAGAAAGATCTGATAATCAACGAAATTCTGGTTATGCGCGAAAGCAAGCATCCCAATATCGTCAATTTTATGGATAGCTTTTTAATCCGAGGTGACTTGTGGGTCGTAATGGAATACATGGAGGGCGGCAGCTTGACCGATGTTGTCACCTTCAATCTGATGACAGAGGGCCAAATCGCGGCTGTCTGCAAAGAAGTACGTACATTTATCTCGTTTGTGAGAAACGTTCCATTTCTAACACGATGACAGGTTCTACAAGGGCTCCAACATCTTCATTCGAAAGGTGTCATTCACCGCGACATCAAGAGTGATAATATATTGCTATCCCTAGCAGGAAATATCAAACTAAGTATGTGTTCTTTCTGCCCCTCTCTCTGGGAAACCATGCTCATTACTAAATGTTGGTTAGCCGACTTCGGATTCTGTGCTCAAATCAATGAGACGATGCAGAAGAGAACCACCATGGTTGGTACGCCTTATTGGATGGCTCCTGAAGTAGTCACTAGAAAGGAATACGGAAGGAAGGTAGATGTCTGGAGTTTAGGAATTATGACAATCGAGATGATCGAAGGCGAGCCCCCATACTTAAATGAGGCACCATTGCGAGCGCTCTATTTGATCGCGACAATAGGGACGCCAAAACTCAAGGAACCGGGAGACCTGTCGCCAGACATGAGGTCCTTCTTGGACACGGCTTTAGAGGTAGACCCCGAACGACGTGCTTCGTCGTCCGAATTGCTTCAGGTAGGGAGTTCCCTTTTAGCTCCGACCATCGAGTTTGAAGTACTAATCAATGTTCACAATAGCACCCCTTCATGACACACGCTGAACACCTCATCACGCTCGCCCCGCTTGTTAAGGCTGCTCGCGACCAGCGAGCGAAAGAGCGCGCACACCAACAGCGTTAGGGACGCAGTCTGCCGCGCGAACCCAGAAGACACCCACCCAGAGTAACCGCACCAAGACGAGGACCACGCCTTCTACATGCCTCTCATCCAAGCTATTCGAGCTCGTCAGCTATTTCACGCTGGTGGGAGGGTTTCTGGGACCCAAGATCCTGAATATACATACCCTCTGACGTGCTTATAAGCTCCTGCCACGATTTTGCGTTTTAAACTCGATAGAAGTGCCTTTTGCGACATGGAAACAGCAACTACTTAACGTCTGGATTATTATTCACCAACCCATGTTTTCTCCCCTCTTTACAGACAACAATCACCCCGACTTTCCCCGAATTTTCGCCCTACAATTGAAGCTACGACCCTGACGAACCTCTCCCAAACTGGAGTACAGAATATGTATCTCGAACCACCTTCTCCTTATTTAGCTTCTTCTTTTCTAGTCTCTTCACCCGTTTTCTAGACACGATATGTTTGGTTGCCCTTCACCTTTTCCTCACAACCCTCCCTTCTACAATGACACGTTATCCCGCCCCTTAAAAACGGGATTGTTTTATGGTTCAAGCACCATAATGGTAAGATGTGAAACAAAAATTATTGTTTCCATCCTTTCTGTATTCGTCGTCCTTATCGAAATGGCAGAGGGAAAAAGCGAGTGTACTTTGTTTTTCTGATAAACACATGACATGATTGTTTACTGTTATTATCTGTCCTTTTTTATTTATTTCTGCCTCTTTTTCTATGGGTTTAATGAGGATGGTTTTTTCTTTCTTTCTTTTATTAGCACGTGCTGTGAAAATTAGCAGATGATTTCCCTTTACTTTACTACGCTTTTTTTTTCAATGCAAATATTACTGGGCGAAGAGCTCATTCCCCATTGCCATCTGGGGTGGATTATGGTTAATGGTAATGGTGATCTTGTCATCAATCCTATATTTGAGCTTTCCCGATGAGTACAGTTCCGCCACCGTAGCAGTGCGGATTTCTGTCTTACAATGAGTGTGCACCAGCTTCATCCGAACTCTAGGGTCGATTCTTATCGATAACCACATGTAATCAACGTTTTCCGCAGTTGATTAGTCACGCACTCCTTTGCTTACCAGGGAATCTGACAAAGGACCCTTTTCACAAGGATCTAAAATCAAGGCACGATTAAAGGAAGCTTGAGGAGCTACCCGGCCGCATCCAGTTTAGTGTCGCACCACATAGCTTTCTTATGTAGCACCCGGAGTTGATTACTATGCAAAAATTCACCTGCACCGTATTGAGGCCTGGATATATCGCGCATCAAAATTCAACTGGGTATCTACTTTAACCCACCCGTTTCCCAGATCTCTACGTTCGATTGGTCGATTTTCTACCATTCGCAATTGTGTAGTAATTTTTCCACCTCGGACTCCGTGGGAGACAAGGGCAGTTTTTAAGCTTTCTTTAAAGCTGGTAAACGTAATCGACGTGTAATACGCTCGATCTGCCCGCGCAAGTTCCGGGTCATAGATTCACCGTCTCCTTTGACTAATATAAGCCCGTATTCGTCCGCGATGTCTTCCTCTTGTAGATAAAATTGCTTGACATCATAGCCATTGCATTACCCTGCATTCCCCACTCATAGAAAGAAAAAAAGAAAAAAAAAGAAGAAAAAGAAACATTAAAAAGGGAATAAAGATTTTGATAAATCAGCGTACCCTCCTCCTTCTCCTCTTGCTCTTGACAGTTCTCATTACAACCCTCAACTTGATTTACACTTTTCAATTATACCTCAAGCTCGATCTTGATCTTGATTTTGCGTCGACAGCCCCACCACCGAATTCGGGACAGCTTAGTGGGAGTTACGATTTACCACACGAACAACACATTCCCGAGGTTACTCAAACTTCGTAGACCTATCCTGCGATTACAAAGTACCCGGCCTGGTTTGAAGCCCTTGACTTAGCCACAACTACTATCACTACTCCGTTAAGATATCAAAGAAAGGGTTTAGAATCGAATACATCCAGAATGGCTAGTTCTGATGAAGCGAGAATTAAAAGGATCAGGGATCCGAGGTTGTATATTGTTCGACAGTATGTGAAGCTCCCTCCCTACCTCTCTTACTTGAACAAATTTTATGATTTGAGCGTATGATTGATGGCTAACATATGGTTTTTTCTTGTAATATGTAGTGGAGAGACTGAATGGTCCCTCTCTGGCCGACATACTTCAGTCACAGACCTACCACTTACGGAGCATGGCGTCTCTAGAATCACCTTGACAGGTGAAGAACTCATCGGGGTTGACAGTAAGTCCCTTTAACTCACTCATCCCAGAAAATTGACCCATTCTAACCATAAATACCACCTAAAGGCCTCATCGACCCCACCCGCATCGGCAAAATCTACGTCTCCCCCCGCCTCCGCGCCCAACAAACCCTCAAACTCCTAAACCTCCCACCAACCATCCCTGTAGAAATAACCGAAGACCTCGCCGAATTCAACTACGGCACCTACGAAGGTCTCACCTCCAAAGAAATCAAAGCCAAATGCGGTAACGAAAACTGGGAAATATACGTCCATGGTGGTGGAGCCCCTACGGGGGAAACCCCACAACAGGTTTCAGACCGTGTGGATAGGATTATTAAAAAGGTCAGAGAGGAGAATCATAAAGCGGTGTATGATGCTCATGAGAAATGCATTTCTACGGGGCAGGATCATCATCTTGATGATCCGGAGTTGAAGACGCCAGATGTACTGTTTGTGGCTCATGGGCATTTGTTGAGAGCGCTGGCGGCTAGATGGTTGGGGTTGGAGATTGCGAATGGGAAGAATTTGCAGTTGGATGCTGGTGGGGTTGGGCTGTTGAGCTATGAGCATCATGCTTATCAGGAGCCGGTTATTGCGAAGTGGAATTGGGTACCTTTGGGGAGGTAGGATAACTTTCTCAGAAGTACTCCTATTTGTTTGGCTCTTTTTTTGGTTCATGCAGGAGATGAGGTATTCGGTTTTGGTTTGATAGCTAATTGATTGTTAGTTCTTAGCTTCATTGTTTCACAGCCCTCTTAACAGCACTTTCAATAAAAAGGGATTTCTAGGCAGTCGTCTTTTCAATTAAAGTATTCCGAGTAAATTGGTTCGTACTAGTGCACAGCTATGTGTACTTGGTAAACTTAACCTAAAAGGATGTGACTAGGAGACGTAAAAGGCTTGTGCTAAGTGGAAGAAAAGAAGACCTTGAACAAAATAGATATATACTTAGGAAGAAACAGCTAAAACAAAGAAAGAAAGAAAAAACCACTTCGCACTTCATATGTACGTTTCGTACCCTCAATTTCAACCTCTTCCAAACAACCCAAACTTCTTATGTGACTTTTCCCCTTTGCCAGAAGTAGCAGTTGTGGGACTCTTAACTTCGGCGGAAGCAGGTGCGGATGTTGATGGAGCAGCCTCTGGCTTTGCGGCAGCCTTAGTATCGATTGGTGGAGCGGCGGGCTTCTCGTCGACTGCGGGTTTAGCTACGGCTGGCTTTTCTTCAGGAATGGTCTCACCGACGACGACTGGGGATGTTGGATCTGAGACTGGGGATTTAGTAGAAGCGATGGAGTTTTGACGGGTAAGTTTTCCAGTAGTGAATTGTTCGATAATAGTGTACCATTTCATTGCCTGTTTATCTCGCATGTTAGTAAACTGAATCCCTCTAGAAGGTCTTTATTATATACCTCATCGTGTCCACCAGCCTTAAACGCAAACTCATGTTTACCAGTAAGGTGCTGGTTCTTGTTCGCATCTTTTCCAGCAACGATAAACTTGGCTTCTCCGGCCGCAGGTGGCGCTCCAATCACACATTCAGACAAGTATAACGAAAGATCCGGCTCAGGGTTTTCCTTGAAATCATTGTTCTTGCTAAATTCGTGCAAATAACCGGCAGGAGTAACAGCATAATGATATGAGTCGTATGATTTCATAATCTTACCTTTACGGTTGAGTAATCCATTGATGAGCGGTTGCGAAGAGCGGTGGTTCTGGTTGGGGAATTTGATGGCCTCGAGGCTACGGTTAGGGGTTGTGGGGTCAATCAGGACTTCTGCGGAGCGGACGGTGAAGTTGGTCCATTCGAATTCATCCGGGATATTTTGGAAGTTGGCGTTTATGTCGGCGTAGAATTGACGGTTTTTGTCAGTTTGGCCGCTGACGATTTGGAAGAATTGGCTGAAGGCGCCGCGGAGGGTCTATAGGAATAAATTTAGTACATTATATTACCACCATTAAGGCAAAGGGGCGAGTTTATACCTCAAGAACATGCTTTTCGAAGACCAAGAAGTTGTTCTGGACGTCCAAGAGATCCTTCTTGTGTGCATTTTCTTCGAGAATTTGCTTGTGTAAATGGTGCTGCACCGATCTTTGAATAATATACGGGTCTTGGGTCGGTTCTATCCTCCCACCCACACTATCAAAGTTGGCGGTATTGGTACCAAGATGCTCGATTTGTTTTTGCGTGAGTCCTCGAGCCTTCTCGACGGCTTTAGCGCCCTTGGCAGCTCCGGAAGTGAGTTCCTTGTGTTTGTTCTTGATCTCGGAGTGCAGACGGTTAAGAGTCGGAAGAAGTTGGCCTCTGAGAGCCTTTTCAGTTTCAAGCTGGGTATTCGCGAGGGCCTAATATTTGTGGGTTGTAGGTTAATGGAAAATGCGGGGTGTTTAGAGGGATTGCAACCGAGGGGTAACTCTTACCTGTGTATTCGCACGGATGTTCTCGAAAAACGAGGCAATACCGCCGTTCGCCTGTGAGAAATGGTGACCTTCTCGTAGAGGCTCATCTACGGTCTGGTATTATATTATTATTCATCAGTTATTAACTCTAAAACTTAGGCGCAAATAGTCTAGATATCTAGACATATAGATTCCCACCTTTAACACCTTATCATAGTCTTTGGACAACGATTTGTGCAAATTCGCAGTCGCCTCGACATATTCTTCGAGATAGCCACATGCATGTTTCCATGCATCTAATCTTTCAAGAAGAAGAGCTGCGACATCTCCCTTCTCTTGAGGAATAGGGCTGGTAAGCGGATCTTCCGCGACAGCCGCTGTTTGGACGGCTGCTGACATGGTTTCGGGTTCGGTAGAGGTGACAATGACAAGGGTATGGTCGTGTGTGAGACCGCCTTTAGCTGGCAAAAGCTACAACCAGACAGGGATGTAGCGAGGGTTTCTTTGCAATTCGATGGATGCTTTCGGGATGGAAGATTTCAAAAATTTGCGAAAGAGGCAGCCAGCTTAGCTTTTTATGTGTGGGAATGAATTCGCGATTCGGAGGCCGGTGACATGAGTTTTTTAAGATTAAAGCGGGGCAGCTTAACTCCGCTGTTGAAGAAGATACACCTAGTCATGCAAGATATCACGCCAGAACGAATAGAGGTGTTCTTAAGTTTGCGATCGCCTTGTCATCGGGCTTGGGAGCTCAGTTATGGACCGTAGTGCCGATCTGGGTAAATCAGGAACCGGAGCTATACGATATCCGGTATGACGACAGACCCTTGTAATTGTGATATATCGACGCTTGCTGATTGGAGGGAAGCGATTGGAGGGGATATCGGGATTCGGGTTTAAATTGAATTTGGGGAATGAAGTTTATGAGCCACACATCTACCTCTACACTGATATACAGTACAAATACAGATATAGTCTCGAGAGTGCGCTTTTGGGAGCAGATGACGTCACAGTGAACATCACAGGAAAGCTTGGTAGTCGCTCGTGTTGGGATCGATTTCTCAATAGATCTAGATCTCCACTACCCTCAACACATTGTATCGAACAGTTGAGGGTCGGAATGAATCATCGATAGCTTGTGTTACACAACAGAAGTTAGGTATCTAGACCCTCGACATATATGCATAGACGTATATAGCTAGAGCGAACTCATATCAGGGCGTACGTATACTTTAATATAATTTTCTCCATGTCGACCCTCCACCGAAATTAAACTAAACGAATACCAAAAACAGATAGTAGCATGATAACTTATTCAATATCGTCGAATTTGCTGAAATTATCCTCTTTCCTTTGATATTGAAATGACAGAGATATGTCAGTATTTGATGTTCAAAGGCTTGGTTGAATAATGTGGTCTCTCTTCTTTTTTGGTTATTGAGTTGGCATATGTAGTTTCCCGCCCAATCCAATAAGATCTTTATTAATATCCCGAAAACCAGCATCTTTGTTAACCTGGTTTCCCAATTTAATCAAACTCCAATAAATTCCTACTCCTCTAGGCTTTCTTTTCACAATGTTCGCTCCGTTGTAGAATTGACAGCTCTCTTTCCTGTCTTCCCCATCTATATTGTTAGTGTTTGCAGGGCCGTTGTTAACATGATCGTAATCCGGTCAAAGCTTCAAACCAACTCGTCCTCCAATGACCCGGATTCTAGATACTTTATCACTAGTTTTGGATCCTCCCAGGGATGGTTTCCGAGACAACTAGTCTAGGCAATTACATGACATGATATCTCAAGCTGGTAAGCTCTTCATGAGGCTCGGAGCTCTAGCTTAAGAGGTAGGATCGCCAACCTAAGTGGAAGTTTGCTAAGACGAAAGGCGCTTTGGTTCGCGAAAACAAAGGATGCATTGATCGATATTGGTATCTCTAAGAAATCATACGTGATAGCGCTGCGGGTCCCACATACACAAGTTTGTAAATTTAAAAATGGAGCGTTGCTTTGAGACAAATCTGTGTAAGGCCTCAGCCGTTAGTTATAGGAAAGGCTTTATGGATCCTGCTTAGACTCGACTGCTCAAAAAGTCCCACATGATGAATTCGCTTACTGGTACGAAAGGGTCTTGACTATAGGATAAGTCTAACTTTCTATTTTATAATAAATTTGTATGTATGTATAGTCTAGCTATAGAAAGTTTTCTGGAAAGCAGCCAGTCAGTGCCTCCAGAAACCCCACGCGAAAAGAAGTACGAGAGACCAGCCCCACTTTTAGATCCTGACGGGCCTAGCGGAAGGACCATCCCGCCTCGGGGTAAGAATACTACACTCCCAGACAACAGAGCTTAGAAACCGTTGGGTCTCTTCCCTACACAGTATCCGCCTACACTTAGCAGAGGATAGCTACACTTGTAGCCGTGATACAGTACAAGTCTCACATTTTTTGTCCATACCTCGAACCCATCATGTCTGGATTGGAGCTCGCCGCGAGTCTCGCGGGATTAGTATCCCTCGGATTGGAATGCTGCAAGGGAATAACTGAGTATTGCAGCAGCTATCAAGGTGCACAGAAGGATGTCGAGCTTCTACATGAAGACACAAGCACCCTGATGCGGACTCTTTTGGTGGGAAACCATCGAAGATTTGTTATCATCTGTGCTCAAATTCCAACAAAGCAACACTTTTGCGCAGTTGCTAACCTCCCCTTTGGTGAAAGAGTCTTGAAAGCGCCATGCAAGATAGTACCTTGAGGTCGGAGCTTGAAGAATCGGTCACTGACATCTTTTCCGCATGTAGAGGTTTGTATTTACCGGGATACGGTGTGAAATATCTGCAATTATGTGCTCCGCTGATGGAATTGTCCATCACTTATATAGAGCGAGTGACCAATCTCAGCCAGGAGCTTAGGAAGTTTGTCGAACCAAGCAAAGGGCAATCTAAACGAAAGACTATGTCTATGAGAGTACGCGTATTATATCCTTTTCAAGAGAAAGGTCTCCAAAAACTGCGCGACGATATCTCCAGAATCAATGAAATTCTTCAACAGGCCACCGGCTCTGTTCTGATGTAAGTGCAATCTCTCGTTCCACTGCTGGCTTTCCTTCGAGCTTGATAGTATCGTATCGAAACTGTCAATTTTCGTTATAGAAAAATAGTAACTTTGACTCATAGCCGCCAGAACAACAAGATCAATGTTACCATGGACCGGGTTCGTGACTCCGGAGAACTAGATAAAATAAAAGAATGGCTGCTGCCACCTGATTTCTCAATAAGTCACATGATCGCTTTCGATAAAAAGGGCGAAAATACTGGTTCTTGGTTTCTCGACAGCAAAGAGTTTAAACAGTGGCAGAGTTCCCCCTGTTCAGTATTATGGGTTTCCGGAGGCGGTAAGCTTACGTTTACTAACGCATAACTATCTCGCAAAAGTGCACAGAGCTAATGACTTCACAATTCCTTAGCCGGATGAGGCAAGACAGTTTTATGGTAGGCGGCTATTCTCAAGTCTTAAGATCTAGTTATCCTGATCAAGATTGCAGTTCTACGGCTATCAACCATCTCATCAGCAATTCGAAGCAAGGGTACTCCTCAGCGGTCGCCTACCTATACTTCGATCAGACAAACCACACGGTATCTCAAGATCATAATCGATTGTTGAGATCATTGATTCAACAGCTAGCAGCACAAACTTCCACCGGCTCAGTTCCAGCACCTTTAAAGAGTCTATACTCTCGAAGTCAGAATGGTACAAAGCCGCCAATGACGCATGATCTTACCAACACATTACGTTCCCTCGTACAAACATTTTCGCCATGCTATCTGGTAGCTGATGCATTCGACGAGTGCAAGGAGAAGCAAGCATTTCTGAAGCTTGTCAATGCGATCATCGGACAATGGAAGATACCCCAAGTGCATCTCCTTGTAACAAGCCGAACCGAACTTAGTTCTGAGCTGCCAAATCGGAGTTGGAAAGGTTTCACTATGTCAATGGACGAAAGCAATAATAGAGACGTCAAAACGTATATCGAAACGACCCTCGAGAGTTCCGACGAACCTCTTAATCACTGGGATTCAGAACAGCGTAAAAATATTGCTAGGTCCCTAATCGCACGTGCGAATGGAAAGTATGACCTACAATTGACCTCTTCAGACATCATGATTCATTGACTAAAATTCAAACATTAGCTTTCGGTGGGTGGCATGCCAGCTTGAGGCACTACGCGGATGCTTCACGCGCAAGGAACTTGAGAAAGCGTTAGAGACTTTGCCAGCAACACTTGAGGAAACCTATGAAAGAACCCTGGCAGCTATCGAAGAATCGCGAAGGTCTTCAATCTGCCATATCCTCAGATTCCTGTGCTTTTCGGCAAGGCCAATGCGCCTCGACGAGATGAGTGAAGTGCTTGCTATCGACTTTGAAGCTCGGCCCCGACCTCAATACCACCCTGAACACCGACTTGAAGTACATGTGGCGAGGTATTTCAACTAGTATAGCAATTTGGTCTCCATCACGACAATGAAGATCGGGAACGAAGAGTACTCAGAGCTGAGACTGGCTCATCTGTCTGTCAGAGATTACCTGCTTTCAACCAAAATACTCCTCTCCCCAGCTTCTTACTTTTACGTCACCGAGCTTTCTGCTCACTATAGCATTGCTCAAGCTTGCATTGTATATCTACAACAATTCGAAACCAACGACCAACTTCCTACATATGAGGAGGCTATCCTTGATCCCCCTCTTACTCGATATGCTGCCAGATTTTGGTCTCATCATGTGCAGGCAGCAACCAAGGCAGCTATCCTCCAATCTTCTTCCGCACCTGCATATCCAACTGGAATCGATGCTCAGGAAGCAACACTAATCAATTTGATTATTCAGTTTCTCATCCAATTACTTGGTCTTTTAGGCGTAGAGGCGTCAGCCTTGATGAAACACTCGAGCGTTAAAGATCAGCTACTAGATCTAAAGCAACTTTGTGCAGAGTTTCTGGTATCACAGGGGCAAACCCAAATCAGATTCTTCGATCCGGACACTCCATGGGTTGAAAAGCCAAGTGCCCTTACACCAGTTAATTCCCGTCCTTCACCTCTCTATACTGCAGCACAGGCCGGATTTTTGGATGCCGTACGGCAACTTGTTCAGCAAGGCATGGACAAAAATTCACTTGGAGGGAGACTTGGGACTCCTCTTCAGGTTGCAGCCTGTAAGGGCTATTCCGATATTGTCTTATTTCTATTGGAAGAAGGCGCGGATCCTAACTTTCGCGGGGGCGATTACGAATGTGCCTTGCAAGGTGCTAGCAGTTATGGCCAGGAGGCTTGCGTACAGATTCTTCTGAACGCGGGTGCAGACGTTAACGCAACTGGTGGCGAATATCATACGGCAGCTCATGCGGCAGCTTTTCATGGGCACGATCATGTAATCAAGCTTCTGGCACGCCACGGGGCAGATATCAAGCTTCCAAGGCCGAAAGATGGCAAAACACCGTTGATGTCAGCCGCTGGTGAGGGACATCTCGCAACAGTCAAATTACTGCTCGACTTAGGCGCGGATTCTTTAGCAAAATCGACAGAGGGATGGACAGCACTAGACGAATCAGCACCTGCAGGCTTCGATGAAGTGACCAAGGTGCTCATAACACACGACCAAGCTATTTTAAAATCTACTGACCGAAGGGGGGCCACGGCTTTAGATTTTACGGTTTCACAGAATCTTCCATCGACCGTGGAGCTACTACTACAAAGCGGCATAGATCCCAACTCGAAAGATGAAGAGCAGCGCACTGCTTTGTATAAAGCGATCAGATCAGGTAGCATCGAAATTATAAGAATACTTCTCCGGTACCACGCCACAGTTAATACAGTAGACGAGTACGGTTGGACTCCATTTCATCTGGCAGCCTACTACGGCAATGTGGAGATCGGTCAAATTTTTCTCGAAGTTGACGGAAACATCGCTAGCATACCTGGACCATATGGGTGCACACCATTACACATCGCACTGCTAAGAGGGAATGTTGAATTTGTCAAGCTCTTGGGCGATCAAGGAGTGGATTTTACTAAGAAATTCAACTCCAATTTGACAGCAATCACGTGCCTTCGACTATTTGATGTTAATGAAAGTAAGGCCATACTAGAAGCTTCGTATATCGATGACAGAAATTACAGTTTTACTGGTCTTCGTCAGGCTGCTTATTTTGGCTGGGAGGTCCAAGTTCGAAATCTCCTCGAGCGCGAGGCAGATATCAATGCGACTGATGGGGGTGAGCGTAATGCTCTTTATTATGCGGCGGCAGCCGGTCACAACTCCACCGTAAAGCTACTGATTGAGAATGGAGCAGACGTTAACGCGAGGACAGAGGATGGCCAATCTTTTATGGATTTCTGGCTAGACCAAGATACCATTGACCTGGCTTACAAACGCGGCTACAATGATGAAGTAGTAGACTATTTGGAGGAGAATGATAGGGCTAGGCGAAAACTCATAGTGGATGAACTGCTCGACTATCTTAGGGAAAGAGTTCCGGCTGATGAAATCGCTCGATATGATGAGGTCCAATTCTATTCCGACGAGAGCGACTGAACTCGATAGTACATAGGAATAGTTGTAGGGGGATATCAGATGTAGCATGTAGATAGCAGCATATACAAATTTACTTTCTGCCATATTGGACAAGATTAGTATGTTCTAGGCCATGGCCAACTAGTTTACCGTTTCCTTCATTCGCTCCCACCGATGATTCCGAATGCATTCTCCTCTCGGTCCTTTTTAACATTATGAACTATTCTACCCAGCAGCTGTACGCTTCGGTTTCTGAATGGCATAATATCTACTAGCTCCCCCCAAAATTCGTAACACTTTCATATTTTGTAATATAACAAACAAGGATTTATTTTAATCAATAGTTACTGTAAGTGTCACGCACCACTGAGCCAAAACGTCAGCGGTACGTAACTAGGCGTACATCAAGAATACCGTATATATATGGAGACACAGCTTGGTGAGCCTGTGCTCTTACAGTTACAAATTTTAAATGCACTTTGTGAGAAAAATTCTAAAATAATAAAATAAATATATAAACTTGAAAGTAGTAACTAAAAACATTATGAAATAATAAAATAATATGCTAAAACTTGAATTAAACTTTCCAGTGAACTTGAATATATATTAGAATTACTAAACTAAACTAAATTACTCCAAACTAATCTTGGTAATTTATTATGGTCATAATATATAGTTTGGTTTTTATTATAAACCACTTCATGTCAATCACTGGAGTCAACTGGGTACGAGATTAACAAGCGGTCATATTCGCGTCCTGGCGAAGGTCGTACCCCATTCGGGGCTATACAAATAGCATCTTGTGTCAGAGTCCAAAACATAAATTACTTTCTCAAGTTGAAACGGTTCCTCGAAGGAGGAGCAACCGCTACGTCGAATATGTGTCTCTCTATCCTTGCTCCCAGCTACTTCTTAATATCATCTTCTTTCTTGGCCTAAAAGAACTTGCAAATTTTATACAAACATGCCGACATTTACACAGCACTGGCAATGGCCTCATGCATCAAAAGTCGATGCTAGTACACTAGCAGTTGCTTCTCGGCTCCGGCATCCCGCAAGCGGTTGGGGAACCATTAGTAGCCCACGAGGAACGAAAGTGATGTTCACCGTTAACTTTACCATCATAGATATGGAAAACAAATTTCAGAGCTCCATTTATAATCCACATTCGGGAAACCTATTCCATGCATTGGTGGGTCAATTAACTACGGGAAATAAGAAAACTGTCGATGGGGCAATCAGAATGGGTAGTGAAAATAAGTCGAATCTTAGTGTCAGGGGCTCTAAACTAGGCTTCACGAAGCTTAAGTCTATAGGGCGTATAACATTAATTTCAACCGATCACGACTTACTAATTGCTTGCCATCAATACTCTAGTTCTCAAGTTAGATAAGATACGTCATATTCTTTCAACACTCAAAGCATACTCCCATATTCATCCTGCTTCCGAGTTCTCGATCACCTCTCTTTCTACTCAGTTCCCTCTGGGGAGTGTGTCAACTTTTTTCGACACCCCGAAACTCACAAAACTCAGCCTATCATTTCCTACGGCTTTATGGGAATACGATTGCAGCAAAGGCTTCCCTCCTCCCAAGAAAGAAGTACTACGGGATATTACACATCTCAGAGATTTACGTTTTAAGGCCACAACCCTCAAAATACTCTCTCTAAGGTCTCAGGTGAGCTTCTTAGGAATCATCGAGCGCTTCCAGTTTTACCCCAAGCTTTGGATCAGCTCAAGCAAGCTGTTATGGGGCTGACCAAACTACACACGCTAAAAATTAGCGAATACCTGTTTCATCCGGCTTTCTTTCTCCCAATCCCACAAACAGTGAAAGCTTTACAATATAAAAATGCCAACAAACTCTCCCGGCAATGGTGGTTTCGGTTTGCGGAAGCGCCACTTACGAATGTTGAAAGCCCGACTATTCGATTGAATAGCGCCCGATTCCTGCCCGGTTTCTACAATAATATCGGAGCTAGCTACAGCGGCGTTTTAAAGAAGGTAGAAAGGGGTTCTATATTAGTAATGTTAAGACTAGAAATTTGAAATCGTTTACATGTCGGAATGCAGAGGATCCTTGTTTGTTTAAAGATTTAGTTGAGCGCATCAAGCGAAGAAATAAGGGACTTGAGAACTGAAAGTCTCGATACCCTTTTATATAAACTTCCGGATATATCGATAACTATGGGATTTTAACCCATGGCCCAAGGTACATATATAAAATTATAGCTGCCGTAATAGTTAAGAAAACGAATGCAAGCACTCCGTTTTCCAAACACTACGATGAAGATCACTTAATATACAGCCGTACAGTTTAGTTATGAATTCCTCAATTCATATATATTCAAAGCTTCAACCTAGAGTACTTTAGTAACCACTTATGACGAACATGCCTTGTTGTATATTCCGCGTTGTTTAGAGCTTGGCTTCAAGATACAAAACTGAGCTCGAGTACCCGTTATCAATCCCGCAGCCAAAATGCAAAACTTCTATGATATTATCGTAGTATCGATATCGATATCTAGTTTCGCCGCATTGAGCGTTTATAGAAGATCCCATGACTTAAATTCCTCTATTTTGGCAATTGCAATCTAGAATATTGCAATATTCAGATGGCACTAGCTATGTCCCACCCACCAATCGGTACCAGTGAGTCAATGCTGACACGTCGGCCCAAATATCAATAGGGACGCATGCACTTGGGGCGCTAAGCTGACCGTCCGAGCTAGCTTAACGCGCTGGGTGGTCTCGCGACATGACATGCGAGTCGCTATCTATGCCTCTAAATACCCGCCTTCGCGAATTGAATGGCTCCTCCAGAATCATTGTGGATACTCGAAATCTTATCTAAACATGACTCTACCCGAGACCTCTCTTTCACACTTCCAAATCCTCGCTCCCGAACTAGTTATCCAAATCTGCTCTTACCTGGATAACAAAGATCTTCCGAACCTTTTGCCGACATGTAGGTACCTTCACCACACCGTGTCGGGGTATTTACACGACGAAGCGAATAAAACTACACTACGGGTACTTTCAGAGGCAAGACTAAACGCCTTTTCTGGAATTGAGTTCAGAAAACAGGCTAAAGGTGGAGATGCCGATACCGGTATAGGACTGAATGTCCTGATTGAAGCTATTGAAACACTTTTAAAGGAAAAGAGTAATTCGCTTACGATTTCTTTTGGAGTGAGTTCTGAGAGTAAGTATTTTGTGAAACAACGCCTAGGTACCCCGTATTTTTGATTGAAACTTAGTTTGCCGCTCTAATTAATTCATTATAAATATAAGAATAATTGAACTTTTAACTGATCCGATTTCACACTTCTCTAGGCATAAGACCAGAACGCAATCGGAATCTACTACTTACTCTCAAAGCTTTCTCTTACACACGTCCGGCCAGCCAATTCTCAATCAATTCACTCACTGCGAACCTTCGTCCAGATGAAGTGGCTCGGATATTTGATGTCCGCAAGTTAACCAAGTTAAACATCACTTTCCATGTGAAGCCGTGGAATAACATTCCCAAATATGAATCTGGCGCTTTGGATATCGATTCCGCCGAGTACAGATATGGTACATTAAAAGACCGACAGGTCCTCCGAGAAAATGCTTATGAACGATATAGCCTCCCCAGTCCCGAAATAATTGAAGATATAGTCGGTCTCAACAAGTTGTTGGCACGAGCTCAGAGTTTAGAGCATTTACAAATATATCCGTTAATGTTCCACTATAAGAAATTTCGGCCGCTTGGTACCTTACCGCCTGAACTTGAGGAATTTCAAAATACTTTTAAGAATCTAAAACGGTTACGCTCGCTCGAACTTGACGGATTCCTTTTCCACGTATCCTTCTTTCTTCCTGTTCCTGAATCTCTCGAGAGGTTACAACTCAAAAACATCCAATACTATTCAAAAGAATGGTGGTTGGAATTTGCGAAATACAAGTTTACGAACTTGAAGGAGCTATACTTGGATTACGATGCAGTCTTTCGGCAATATAGTATGTACGAATCCGACACGCATTTTCTACACAGAGATGGCACACTCAAAACACCGGATGAAGTCGAAAATGGTTTTAAACTTGGAAATGTCGAAGTAGGGAGTTTGGAGAGGTTTATCTACGAAAGAACTCACAATTCATTATTCAACAAACACTTTTGTTTCCCGGCGGACTTGGTTTCGTGTATTTTGAAGAGGAACCACGGGTTGGAGCCGAACATAAAACGAGCATTGGCAAACCGTCGCGCCGAAGAGACGGTGGAGAGGTGCCGTGAAAGGTTAGAAAGGGTGATGGCGGAATGTAGAGATGCTGTTAAAGGAGAGCTTGTCAACGACTTTTTGGAAGGTGGCTTGCAGGATGATGATCTTGAGAAATGCTTGGCGTCTTATGTACGTTATGTGCTGGGTAAACCGCGGCCGGCATCTTAATATGAGCAGGCCACAGTTCCGATTTTTGACCACCGGCCCTTGGTGTAATTTCTCTGCCCGGCTCGCCTTTGTAGATCTAGATAAATATATGGAATTATGAACGCATCGGAGGGGATGATTGTATTTTATGTTCCCTCTACGCAGCATTCGATATTCTAGAGTCTCTCTTAGACGGGTACTGGTGACTTTGTGCAGTATGCTGAAAGATATGGAATGACTGCTATGAAAAGTCCATGGACTGAATGGCAAGAGCATACAATATGATCCTAGTTTTTTTGATAGCCATCCGGTTCCAAAAGAACGGACTAGGCTTACAAGGGAGCAATGTTTACCAATCTGCTCGCTTTTTAATACCTTCGTTCTGAACAACTTCAATCCAGTATCCATCAGGATCCTTAATGAAAGCAACATCTTTCATCTTGCCATCGGTCAATCTCTTCTTCCAGTTGACATTCAACCCCTCAAATCTATCGCATGCAGCATCAAGATCGTCGACCGTAACGCAGATATGCCCGAACTATATTCAAACATTAACTTCCCCTCTGCTATGCTTTTTCAAAAAAGGAACAGTATAATTACCCCTTGCGGTTCCGAATTTCCATCATGATATCCTGTAAAAGTGCTATCCGGATCATCCGTGCCGTAGTTGTAAGTCAACTCCAACAACCCCTCTCGGTCTGACGTCAAAGTCTCATTCTCAACCTCGCCCTCACGTTTATATCCCAAGAAGTAGAGATCGAATTTGGCTTCTGGGCTTTTGTGTGTGCGAAGCAGGGTCATTCCCATGGTTTCAGTGTAAAATTTGATAGACTCGGTAGCGCTTTTGACTCGGATCATGGAGTGATTCATGCGGTAGGTTCCTACATCGGTTGGGGTGATGACTTGGTCCTTAAGGCCGATGATTTCAACCCTAAACAACAATATCAGCTTAACTACGGAAGGATACCAAGATTCGATTTCCAGAACTTCAACTCACCAATATCCGTTTGGATCCTTGGCGAATGCGATGCTGCATATATTTAGCGTACAAAACCTACACGAGTAGTCAAATGGATTCCTTACTGTCGCATTCGGCCCTCCGAGAGCTTTTTCTTGAAGGCAACACCGGCTTCTTCAAGACGATCACAAGCATTCTGGAGATTATCAACCGAGATGCAGCTTTTGCTTTCCTATTAGTGATAGCTTCACAACGGTCGCCTCTTCTCTCCGCCTGGTGGTCCGTAAAACCTACATATGACCGAACCGTATTTTGAAGTCAGTACTGTTGATCCTATCATATAGATGGTTATGGATTACATATCTCTGTGAGGCTCGTCATTTCCGTTATTGACGGTATACTCAGGATTTGACTCCGTCCCGTAGTTATGGGTGAGCTCTACAATGCCCTCTCGATCCGTCCAGTGATTTCCGGCGCTTTCGGCTTTCGGTGAGTCGTAGGCGAGGAAGTAGAGATCGAAGCTCCATTGTGGATTTGGAATCCTAGTGAGTTTTTCAAAAGCATGAGTATGGCTTTTTTCCTTCCAATATTCTCGACCGGATCGTTCGCTCATACTTGTTGATGACTTTCATGCCCAGGAGTTCGTAGAATTTAACTATTTCATGAAATTCCCTCATAAGCATGAAAGCATGGAAATATTGAGACTCCTCCGTATCATGTCGTACCGCTTTCTACTGGGTCCTTCACCCGGAGCCTATTCAATCGAAGATGAGCATCTACGCTTCTTGATATAAGCTACGTATATGGGTGCAAATACATAGTATGGTTGAGCCTGTCTTTCCATTAGCTAATGCATACGCCTTCTTTATTATTGGTCGGGTAGTAGGGCAACAAACTTGTATCTTGAAGTGTCAGTGGCCATTGTGCGAAACTGGTACCGAAGCGGTAGTATACGAGATGTAGATGGTGTTATGAAGCAGTTGAGTCTCCGAGCAAGGATTCGATGTATGAGCATTATTGGAACACAAGATCCGTGACGTCGTTACGGCGGACATCTTCGAATCCCACCTTTTATCGATAACACCATGAACGCCAAGCCGGGAAATTAGCCTGCAAGTGCGACAACACAGCGCTAACTGTTGGATTTTGTGATCTCCCGCCAAGACTGCTGAATCGAGAAGTGATGCTGTTAACGCCAATTGCGGAGATCACCATGCATATGTTGACAACGTTAACATTACATACAAAAGTAAGCGTAAAAATTCGATACGAATTCGGGTATTGCATTTACGGTATATTCAGTCTTTAGTGTTCAGATTTAAACTCACCCTGGCTAGCAAAATGGTCCAAATCCAAGTCGTCTCCGACCTCCACCTCGAAGCTAGCTTCGAATACGATACCTACGAGCTTGATCCTGCTGCTCCATACCTCGCTCTCATAGGCGATATTGGCAATACTCGCGACCCTGGACTGTTGGATTTTCTCAGGCGGATGCTCAAACAATACGAACTCGTATTCTATATTGCTGGAAACCATGAACCTTACCACAGCAGTTGGGATTCCACACACTCTAAATTCATCGAATTTGCAGAATCGGTCAACGACGAACCTGAGATGGGATCAGGAAAATTCATATACATGAATCAAACACGTTATGATCTTACCAACGATGTTACCGTCTTGGGATGCGTGTTATTCTCGGCCATCGATCCGAATCATATGAAGGACGTTAGCTTCGGTCTCAACGACTTTTATCACATTCAAAATTGGACTGTCGAAGATCATTGCTCTGGCCACAATTCAAACGTTGCATGGCTCAACGCTCGAATTTCACGGATTGTAGAAGAGGAACCGGCGCGTAAGATCGTAGTCTTTACGCATTATTGTCCGACTTTTGATGCGACGGATCCGAAGTATAGGACGAGTACGATTATATCGGGGTTTACCACGGATATGACGAAGGAAGAGTTTTGGAAATTTGAGAATGTGAAGGTCTGGGCATTTGGGCACACGCATTATAATTACGACGTTGTGGAGGAGGGGACAGGGAAGCGTATTATGGCGAACCAGAGAGGATATTATTTCTCGCAGGCTGATGGATATGATCCCAAGAAGACAATAGAAGTATGAAAGTTGTCCGTGTCGGCTGTGGTAGTCATATGCGGGTCCGGTAGCTGTAATCAAAAAGATTATCATGCAATCTTCGATACCGAAGCATCTCAAACTTGATGATAAGAATGACTCTGAGCGGATATATATACCAAATTCTAAAACATGGAAGTTTACGATTTGGTATAGTAGCTAAGATACTCATTGTACCAGAAGAAACTATAGCTTAGTTCAAGTGTATTTCTAGCAAGCAGCACAGAGTTCAACACCACTAGCCACTGATCACCCAAGCTCCGGCACGTGATTCTTTTCCCCATAGAAGAATTTAAGGTTCAAGGTTAAAGTTTTACTAAGCGCGACAAAAACAAAATTCTGCCACCACCCAAGTTTTGAAGCCCAAAAAGATCACGTGCCTTGATGACAATAGGTCAGCTATTAGTTGCCACGGCACTGCACAGCATCATTACATTGTATTTAGGCTATGTCTGCAGGGTCATCTAGATACATTTTATGTCTTATTTCCATTTAGAAGCAGTCTATGGGAATTAATCATAAAGGGGCAGTGTATGAATATACTTCTAAAGGTTTAACGAGTCTAGATGTTATCCTTATCTCTTGGAACTGGACTACTAGTATTAAAAACCTACCTGGGCGCCATGTATTTCGAAACTACTATCTCTACTTCTAGTCGATGTCTTGTCCGATCCAATTTGGCATTACTTTTGGAACCCTTTGGTCTTTAACTTTCAACTTTGGTGGTACCGGTTCTCATTATATGTGAGCACGCGACCCGTTTAATAAGTGTTGATTTGAAGAAAATCCAACAATTGTACAAGGCCCTCGGAACTTAGGAATTCCGTCGGTGAGGATCATACCATTGGTTGGGACGGTAGATTACGAAATCGCAGCAAAGGAGTGGAGCAATATACATCAAACCATGTAACGGTATTCTTCCAAGTTTTGGATATAGGAGTGGATGTCCCGTCAGAAGCTAGCGGGCTAGCCGATCGGTCAGGTCGTGGCTCCAGTAGCCATATTTAGCATCACAATTACCAATATATTAATATTTTTGAAAAAAAATGCAATACCACCATTCGTCAAGGAGAAAATAGTTTTACCGATTTAAGGCGTCGAGGGAGAAAATGTTGTAGACGGTGATTTATTACCGAGAAGGCGTAGTTTGGCGCAGGAAAGTGGCAAAGAAGCTACCGAGAAAGGTTACATCTACGAGACTGAAGTACGAGAAAAAGGAAGCCAAGAGATCTTGCTCAACAGCTTTTAAAAAGGGTCTTGCAGATCTGCTCAATTGCAAGCTTAGGAGCTTCCTTCGCGATAATCTAGAACATCCGGCGCACCCCAGTTGTACGGAGAATGACGATATTTGTCTTGGAGGGACAGATTTCGTGATCTCGAGACCTGTGCTACTATGTACTCCAGACCATGCATGCGAGTGTCAAGACGGCAGATCCGGCAGCCGCTGCAGCCCGAGCTTGTTTGTGTTCGTCATCCCAGCAGATCGAGACAGTCTGTACCCGGCAAGGCGACAGGGGTTCTCCATCGGTGTGCCTTGAAGACTAAAAATCTTGAAATCCCGCTCAACTTTAAAATTTTATATCAGACATCTTTCTCTCTCTCTTTGTTCGCTCATTCGTTCGTTCAGGGTTTTAATCGTTTCCTAGTTTCTTCTCCCCTATATACGCAATGCAAATGCAAATGCTGTCCCCTGTCAATCTATAATTAAAAAGTCAAATACCGGTACCTTTTCTCACATTTATTACTCTCGTTTGGAATACGAAGGTTGAGGTGTCAAGGTGCAAGCAAGCAAGCAAGCAAGCAAGCTACCCTGTAAAAACGGTTAGGGGCTAGCACACAACGGATCACGGGCCCATATCTATCAACAGACAACATCTGTCGGCTTCAAGCTGCGAAAGGGAGCTAAATATCCGAGTTGGCTCGAAAACTCGACCGACTTCTTGACCTAATCTGGCCTATTCCTGGTAGGTGTAATAATTAATTCCTTTTTGAACATTCCTCTCTCCTTCGCCATGCATCGTATATTGTTTCTTCTCTAACAAATTACCCGGCTTTTCTTGGACCGGACGCAGGCACTCAATCAAAACCATCCCTTTTGAACAAGACCTAATCCATTTGAGCATATCATATTTTTCTCCAGCTTCATAATCACTTCAACCGAATGCGATTGTCCGTCGATAACGATAGTACCCCAGGGATATTCCGAATCGCGACACTCTTTTCTGGACCTTAAGCTTGTTTCTGCTGCGAGTGTGTTTGCATCTTTGGCTGGTCTTTCCGCACCGTTTTTTCTAGCGACGGACGGCTCAATGGTTCTCCTGTGGTAGAACATCAGCTCCAACACATTTTGACATCCAACCTTCAACAGCGGCGCACGAGGACGAGAGTGATAGGCGCTCTCACTTTTTTCCCTTTTCTATAAGCATGGCGACGACCTGTCCGTGGTCATCGTCCGGATCGCTATATAAGCGACAGGATGAAGATGCTGGAAAGAAACTTTTAGGCTTTCTGCGCAATAGTTTCCAGTACGTAATTCCTACATCTAATGTTCTACAACAAAAGGCTCGAATTAACTTTGAACTCCGAACAGACAATCTTTTGACAATCACTCATTTTTTACTTCCCTGGGGAGCTCGATCGGTATATCTTTCGGTATCTTCGTTCTCTTCTGTCTCTTGCGACCCCACAATGCCACCGTATACGCCCCTCGGCTTAAATACTCCGACGAAAAGCATGCCCCCCCTCCGATCGAAAAGGGATATCTATCATGGCTTAGGCCGGTTTTTAAATACAAAGAGAACGACTTGGTCAACAAGATCGGCTTGGACGCCATCGTATTCTTGCGTTTTCTCAGGATGTTACGCAACCTTTTCGCCGTCCTGTCCATTCTCGCCGTCATCATGATCGGAGTCAACGCCGGCTGTTCCGCAAAAAACAAGCAAATCCTCGGTGGCAACGATGATTTTTTTATCTTCATGTCGCCTCAAATCGTCTACGGTGAATGTCTTTACGCTCACATTCTCATGTCTTGGATTTTTCCGATAGTGATATGTGGGTTTATCTGGCATTCCTATCGCAAGCTTTTGCAATTGAAACTAGGGTACTTTGAAAGCGAGGAGTACAAATCGAGCTTGTATGCGAAGACATTGATGGTGACGGATGTTCCGAACCGATATACGTCGAATGACGGACTGGCCGATATCGTGAGGAGGATTAATGTCGACCCAAATATTAAAGACGATATGAAGGCTAGGATTGCGAGAGATATGAAGGAGCTACCGAAGTTAGTCCGTGAGCACGAGATGACGGTTCGAAGGCTCGAAAGCGTATTAGCAAAGTATTTGAAGAATCCGGACCGACTGCCGCCGAATCGGCCGACGATGAAGCCTTTCAAGGACGATCGAAAGACCAAGGGAGATGGAAAGATAGATGCAATCGAATATCTAGACGAAAGGCTCAAAATGCTGGAAACAAGGATCAAGGAGGCTCGCAATAGCATCGACTTGAAGAAACCACTGCCGTACGGGTTTGTTAGCTTTTCGACCATGCAGAATGCGCATACGGTAGCATATGCGGCGAGGGGGGAGAAGCCGGAAGGAACAAGAGTCAGATTGGCGCCCAGGCCCACGGATTTGCTTTGGCACAACCTTGCGTATGGTCTCCCATCCTGTATCTTTTAAGAACAAAGCCTAATAAGACTGAAATACAGTAAGACCAAGGGCGAACGTCGCTGGAACAGAACCTGGGGTTGGATGCTTTACGGCTTCTTCACCGTCGCCTGGATCGTCCCGAATGCGTTCATTGCCACTTTCCTGCCGAATATCGGTCTTATCGGAGCGTTATGGCCGGCCTTTCAACGATCTTTCATCGAATACAACAGCTTCTGGGTCTTCGTCCAAGGATTCATCGCCCCTCTGTTAACGTCACTAATCTTCCTCGTCCTCCCCATCATCATGCGTAGAATTTCCGCCCGACAAGGCGACTTCACCAAAACCGGCCGGGAACGCCACACGACCACAAAACTCTTCTCCTTCTTCCTTTTCAACAATTTAATAGTCTTCACCATCTTCGGCACCGTCTGGAGCTTCGTCGCCAGTGTCATCAGTGACACCGACGGTTCCAACGGTGCTGCCAAAAAGGATGTCTGGCAAGCAATAAAGGACTTCCGCTTCGCCACCCAAACCGTCTACGCGGTCTTCAGAGTCTCCCGCTTTTGGATCATGTACCTCCTCCAACGAAACCTCGGTGCGGTCTTGGATTTGATCCAATTCGTAACGCTATTCATGCGCTGGTACTCCCGAAAGTTCCTCTCCCCGACACCGAGAGAAATGATCGAATGGACCGCCCCACAGCCCATGGACTTCGCAAGTTACTACAATTACTTTCTCTTCTACGCCACCATAGCTTTCACCTTTGCCTCCATCCAACCGCTCGTCATCCCCATCGCATGTCTGTACTTCACCATCGACAGTTTCTTCAGAAAGTACGCATTCATGTACATGTTTGTAACCAAAACCGAGTCGGGAGGAATGTTCTGGCGGGTCCTCGTAAACCGAGTATTGGTCGCATCCAGTTTCGGAAACATAGTAACGGCAGGTGTGGTCTGGATCAACTTTAACGGAAGAACAGCGGTGTGGGCTTTATTCCCTATTATAATCCCCATCGGTTTCAAAATCTACTGCATGAGAGTCTTTGACAACAAACTAGACTTCTACACCAAAGTCGTCGACGCAGAGAACACCAACGGCGGCGGCAGCGGAGCAGAGATGGTAATCTCCGAAGCGGCCCAGAAAAAACACCGCGAAGACCGTCTATCGGACCGTTACGGCCATCCGGCATTGACTCGGAAACTCCTAACCCCGCTTGTCCACGAAAAGGCCAAACACGTCTTAGCCCGTGTCTACTCCATCCGTAACAACGAAGAAGACCCTTACTCCGCCGTCAACGGAAGCTTCCCATTCTCCCAAGGAGGAGGAGGAGGAAACAGCATGAACATGCAACAAATGCAATCCGACAAACCAGGTCTCCAAGCCCCACCGACAGGATTGGAACACTACAGCTTCGTACAAGAACATCAATTAGACTACAACAACCTAGCAGGTCAACAACGTCAGGAATTTAACTATATATTCGACTCAGCTGCCGCCAACGCCGGCGGTGGCGTTCAGAGCAGAGGTGCAAGTCCCTCATTAAGACCTACCACCCCAGGGGCCTTGGGTATGCTGGACACCTCACGGCCGGGGACACCTAGCGCCGGTGGATTCCCAGCGAATAGAATGCAATATACAAGCCTCGGAAGCCCCGCACTGGCACCCCAGCAGTTAACGCTACCAACCGGACGATCACCATCTCCGCTAGGAAGAGATGCTTCCGGATCCCCAGATCCGACATATTACCAATCACAGCATAGATTACCGCAGGGAATGGCGAGCGACAGCGATCTAGCAGGCTTACTCGCCGCGCCAGGCGGTGTAGGTCATGCACCCCATGATGGGTACGATAGCAGAGCCGTCTCCAGAGACGGATACGACAGCAGAGGCGTATCCCGAGACGGATGGGATGATTATCAGCACCAACAAGGACCGGTATGGGGATACGATCAGTACGAACAACCTCAATACCAGCAGCAACCAAGTTTGCAATCACCGCAGTACCAGCAGCCGACCGCTCAGCAAGGTTATCAATCACCGCAATACCAACAACCACCCGCGCAACAAGGTTATCAATCACCATCGTACCAGCGGAGTTATAGCCCCCAGCAGCAGCAAGGATATGACTACCAATCCCACCAACCTTCCATATCCCCGCCGCCCCCGCAACAGCAGGGAACGGGCGCCCGGTCTCCACATTACGACACCGGATCCCCTCACCGACAGCCCCAAAGCGCCGCCCCGGGACAGCAGCAGGGGTACGGACAGGGACGACCATCGAATTACGAACCCTTCAGACGGGGTTAAAAAAAAAAATATTTAAAATAAATAGAAGAAGAAACATTAATATTTCACCTCGGTCATATCCATCCGTAACGACTAAGGAGAAGTAGCAAGGGAGGGAGCTTTTGTGTTAATTTTGCGTGCGTTCCACACCCGGTGAATTTCAACCCGGCGACTGGCGTTTTTTATTCATTGTTTTCATTCACATCCCTTCGAAGAAGCGGTTACCCATTGTAGTTCTCATCCGAACCTTTTCCTTGGAAAGAGTTCAACATTCATGTACAAAGAGTTGGTATTTTTTATACGAAATCGATCGGCAACTGGTTTTCGGATCAGGATGGTAAGAGGAGTCGAGTCGGGTTGTACGATATCTTGCAATAGAATGAAGCACATGATCACATCTACGATAACCCAAGCATATCACCAACACGAGAGAATGGTATCGTTTCTTATTCCCCAGCTACCAGCACAAAAAGCCCTAATCAATCGTACTTGAAAAAAGGGGGGCGTGTTCGGAAGAGCAAAAAAAAGGTCGTATTAAAGAAAGCCCCTAGACCAGCAACCACAGAAACAAGAACCCGACACGAAAAGAAGGGTGAGAGATGACGCATGTCCATGTTCCTCCGCTGGGAGTTTCTTCTCATGCTCCTCAAAGTCTAGCGAATTGCAATTACATTACTTTTTTTCTTCATAGACGCCTCTCTCTCGTTCCACCCTCTATCCATGAAGAGGGGAATAAAAAGATGCGGAGGAGAAATCTACAGCTGCCCAGCAGTGTTGAAATCACCCAAAGCCTCTTGGACTCTAGCAGACATTGTCTTCTCGCCCTCACGGACCCAGACGCGGGGGTCGAAATACTTCTTGTTGGGTTTGTCGTCACCTGTTTACCCCGATTAGCATCTCTATCGTAAGGAGAAAGGAAGAGATCCGTACCCTCCGGATTTCCGACTTGTGTCTTGATGTAATCCTGCTTCTTCAGGACGTAGTCTCGGATACCGGTCAAATAAGCCCACTGCAAGTCAGTGTCCAAGTTAACCTTAACGACACCGTAGCTGATAGCGTCCGAGAATTCCTTCTTGGTAGATCCGGATCCTCCGTGGAAGACCAAGAACAACGGCTTATCATCGGAGGAGCCAATCTTCTCCTGGGTGTACTTTTGGTGCTTGGAGAGGAGTTCCGGGTGGAGCTTGACGTTTCCTGGCTTGTAGACACCGTGGACGTTGCCGAAGGCAGCGGCGATGGAGAAGTAGGGGGAGATCGGGTTGAGGGCGGAGTAGACGTTGTAGATGTCTTCGGGTTGGGTGTAGAGGGAGGCGTTGTCGACATCTTCGTTGTTGACACCGTCTTCTTCACCACCGGTGATACCGATTTCCTAGTTTTTAACCATATCAATATCATGCCATCGATGATATACTGTGCACGACGTACCATCTCGAGCCACTGCTTCATGGGAGCAGCGCGTGCAAGGTACTTGGCGGTGGTGGCGATGTTCTGGTCATGTGGCTCCTCGGACAAGTCGATCATGTGCGAGGAGAAGAGGGGTTCACCGTGCTCCTTAAAGTAGGCTTCGTCGGCATCGAGCATACCGTCGAGCCACGGGAGGAGCTTCTTGGCACAGTGATCGGTGTGGAGGACGACGGGGATGCCGTAGGCTGGGGAGATGGCGCGGATGTAGTGGGCGGCAGCGATGGCACCCTGGATGGAGGCGTATTGGTTGACGGGTTCGGAGTTGGAGACGCCCTGTATTATGCATCAGTATCATCTCCGGTGCGACCACCATCGTAGAGGGAGAAAATACCTTTCCGGCAAAGTAGGCAGCACCGCCTTGCGAGGTTTGGAGGATGATCGGGGATTTCTTATCGCGGGCGGCTTCTAGAGCAGCGACGACGGTGGAGGAAGAGGTGACGTTCTATCATCACCACCATATTATTCAGCCACCACCACCAATTGACCGAGTAAAAGGGAACTTACGATGGCCGGAATGGCGTATTGGTTCTCCCTGGCATGCTTGAAGAGCTATGTCCATCGAGTCGTGTTAGTATCCGTCTGCGGCGGGGTATATGATATACATGGCGGGGTAATTTTGTGATAGCGGGGTAGAGAGGAAGGTACGCACGGCGAGGACATCGTCACCAGTGATGACACCGGCCTTGCGAGTGAGAACGTCTTGGGCACCCATTTTGATGATTTTGTGAAGTATTCAAAGGATGATTGGTCGATGCTGTTGACCGTGGTTGCGGATGTTAGTTCGAGTGGTTTCCGTGGGGTAAAATGTAGAGAGAAGAAATTCAACAGAACAGAGATATGCTGCTAACTATATATATATATATATCAAGAGCACGATGGATGCGCAAAAATAGAAAAATAAATTAAAAGAAACATCGAGAATCAGATCCGATCCCCGGGTTTTATTATGATATTCCGAGGCTATCGCGCACCGGCCGGGCAAGATGGCTCCTTTCCTTCCCAATATAACATCTCTAATTTTTCCTTGCCCCGCATGTCCGTCCGCGTTCCATTCTCTTGCCTCCAGTGACTCTCGGCCCGGATCGGGGGGGGGGTCGGAATTGCAATTGATAAAGACTCAGGCTCGATCGAGTTAACTCACCTGCGGTATTATATTATACTGGACTGGATGTCGAAAGCAATTCGAAGATCGATGAGATGCCTACTTTTGACAAGACTCTGCGAAAAACACTCGGGGCTGCCCCCCGCTTTATATAAACTCGAAAAAATAAGACCACCGGTGCACCCCGCCGTGGGCTGACCGTCGACCATTGCCATCGATCGAATTTCCAGGCTCCGGTCGGTCGATCGGTCGGTCGGTCGGCTAGCTACGTCAACTCGTTAGCTAAGTTGGCCGTAATATACCTGGCCGTAGGAGCCCCCCCCAAACTATTGCATTGCATGGCATAGGATTCCCCGACCGATATGGGTGTAAGTCTAAACGGCGATATCCTCACTGGTTGGATCGCAATCGACCCTTTCGTTTCTTTTTTCCCACCTGTTTTTTTCTTTCCAAAATTTTCCATGATACAATAGATAAGTAACCCGGACCGAAGAATTCTCGCGTTCGCTTTTCTCGGCTGGCCGGTCGATGGAAAAAAAAAGCGTGAATTAATCGAATCCCTGCCCGGCGGGGGCATCTGAAATTTTTTTCTTCTTTTGTTTGGAGGATACGGGTTCGGGAAGTGTGCGAGAGACGGTGCGCAGCTACTTTTCTCTCAACCAGCTTTCGTCACGTCACGATATCGATGGGCTGGGCGGTAAATTTTTGGCTCGTGGCATGATGTCTGCCGAATTACGTCTTAGGGACGGAAGCACCCTCGATCCGGACCATCTAGCATATACTTGATGCACGTAGGAACGATATGCTACGCACACGCTACAAAAGATCCCGTCATCGATTGGATCTAGATCCGGAGTCTCATGTGATAGTTTATGATAACATGTACTTTATTTCATATGTACAGCCGTTCGATGCGATAGATATCCTGAATGTATCGACGTATTAAAAATCTACAACTCCGCCCTTCTCTCCCCTCCCCCGAATATGCTTCCACCCCCGCCTGCAACCGTCCCGTTCACCCCCTGTTGTGTACTCTCATCCTCCCCTTCCTCCCTAACAACGGTCACGGTCCTCCTGACAACCTCATCCACCCCTCTGAACCCAATCGCAACCTCATACTCTCCCAACTCTTTAACCCTCACGGCTCCGTCTTCCGTCCCCAACGTGATATTTTCAGCCGAAACAACGACTCGGTTCGCATCTTTTAGCGCCGATGCCGAGGAGATGAGTTTTATGGCGTTGGCGACGTCGGTGGTTGTTACCGAACCATGCAGGGAGGTGGTTTGGGGGGTTATCGTTGAGCGGTAGAAACGGATCGTTGACGGGAGGATCGTGGAGAGGATTTTTATGGATTCGACCGGCTTTTTTTTATTTTTAGAAGCGTTAGTGGGTTTCCTCGTAAAAGAGTATCGGTGGAGATGAATGGGTGGTAAGGGAAAGGAGGGAAAGACAGAAATCAGTAGGAACAATTGGAGTAATATAAAAAAGAAATTTTGATAAAATCCACATGTTATCGTTCGGATAAGCGTAAAATTCAAAATCTTCATCATGCGAGTCTTCCCAATATATACCTTGGTATGTATATAAAAGAACCGAAATAAAGGAAGGGATCAAACATACCGTCAAAAGCTGATCCTTAACGACCCCATCCCAAGCATCGCCCTTCTCCTCCGCCTTCTCAACAAACGGCTTATACCCCGGATCCCTTTCCACGACCGTATGCTTCCCCAAAGCCTTCTCCTTCTCAAGGGTTAAATACTCCGCTTCGCCGCGTTGATACCAGATCGTGCGCATGCGGCCGGGGGCTACGATCATTATCGATCCTAATCATCATATACCGTTAACATCCCCCCGTAAATATCAATTGGAGATCGAAAACAACCGGGGAGGGGGTACCTTTGGGCCCATATCTAGGTATATCCTTCAGAAACCTGACTTTGATACCCGCTGCCTTTTTCACTAGTTTCTTTTTACCGCGGATGAAGGTCGTCGGACCGGGTGCGGAGAGGGAGAGGAGGCAGGAAGAGCATATCGATAGATTGCTTCTACATAGTGATGCAGCAGGTCTGAGGAAACTCGCCCGGCCGGCGGAGCCGAGGAGGGTGGTGGCGAGGGTTTGTGGGAAGGACATTTACATCTGAATGGAGGATTCGCAGATGGGGTGGGAATTTATAGGTGGTTGGAAGGCGAAATTTTCGAGAAATCTTGGGAGGTGAATTTCACACGTTTGGCAACGCATAATTTTGGGTTTTTTTTATCGATCGATGTTCGCGTGGATTATCGGCGGACTTTCTCGACGGTGTTTTACTCGGAGTGCTGTCGGGAGGAGGACGTGTACATACCGGTATCGTTCTTCGGGAGGAGGGAAAGGTTGGAACTTCATTCCGTCGAATACTTTGGCAATCGGTAGGATGGCGGAGAACACATCGACTTCGGTTCCCGGCGAGGAGCAGCAGAATATATCGGCGACGGGTTCGAGTTTCCAGAACATGAGCTTGTCTCAAAAATCCATCCATCCGTTGGTATGGATCGATTGCGAGGTACTTTGCTTTCTCTTTTTTTTCTTAAATATTCTATTATATCGGAAAAGCTAATGAAATAGATGACGGGCCTCAACCCCCCATCCGACAAACTCCTCCAAATAGCCTGCTTCGTCACCGACTCCCAACTCGACCTCCTCGACGAAACCGGCTTCGAAATCGTAATCTCCCGCCCGGAATCCCTTCTAAACCAGATGGACACCTGGTGCACGGACACCCACACCGCCACGGGCCTGATCCCCCGCGTCCTCTCTTCGGAAGTCACAGTCGCACAAGCCGCGACCCAATTGCTCTCCTACATCAAAAAATACGTCCCCGAAAAAAAGACAGCGATAATGTGCGGGAATAGTATTCATTTTGATAAATTGTTTTTGAGTTACGAAATGCCCGAGGTGGTGGATTGGTTGGGTTACAGGGTGGGGGATGTCAGCAGCATCAAGGAGTTCGCGAGGAGGTGGTGCGAGGGGAGCGTTCTGGATGGGTTGCCGGTTAAGAAGTATACGCATGAGGCGAAGCAGGATATTTTGGAGAGCATCGAGGAGGCGAGGTATTATCGGAAGGTGCTGTTCGGAGGGGCGGAAAGATCGGGGGATTCGGAGGCATGAGGGGCTTTGTATTGTAGCCTTGGGGGTTCGTACGAAGGTGAAGCTTCGGATGGTTCGTTATGGCATTAGGTTTATGTCTACAGATACCCTTTTATGCATGAGCGACAGCGGTAATGATACATCGGACGAATTGGGTGATAAATTATGTTTTGGGATCCTTCTTCTTGAAGAACGCGGTCATCTTCATCATTCCCTTGGTATCCACCTTTTCCAGCTTCTTGACACCGCTACTCTTCTTCGAATCCTCCTCCTTCTTCTTCCTCTTTTTCTCCCTCTCGATATCTTCTCTACTCCTTCCTCCGCCTGCTTCTAAATCCTCAAGCGTCCGCTTGGAATGCGACATGGAAAAGTCCATCGCAGCGTTCGCAGCCGCTCGAAGGGATTTTAATTCCTCCGTATACTTTTCTAACGGTTCTCGGGGGTGGAGTTTGTCAAGTCTTTCGGAGAGCGAAGAGTATATTTCCTGAGGGAGGTAGTTTTGGAAAAATTGGAGGGAATGGGAGAGGTGGCAGAGGTATTGGATTTCCGGAGGCGGGAGGAGGTTTTCTTGGATTATTTCCGTTCGTTCTTCTTCTTCTCCTCCTCCCCCTCCCCCTTCCGTGGGTGTATCCGTTGTGGTATCATCGAGGTTTAATTTTGAAGCTTCACGACGGAGTTGGGAGTCTACTCCGCCTTCCGGGATGGGTTCTTGGGTATCTTCGTCTTGATCTTCGAGTTCGGCGTCGTTTATTATCCCCCCACCGCTGGGTTTTATATCCGATTGCCGTTTCCAAGCTGTGGATGCCTGCGTACCTATCGGTTTCGACAATTTCCTCGAAATATGTTTCGTCAAGCTGGACGGTAAAGCTTTGGCGACCGCTTCGACGCGGGATATGAGGAGGGTGTGCAGTTTTTCCAAATTAAGTCGAAACATTTGTTCAACCCCTCCGGCTGATACGGTGTCGCAGATGGAGAGTAGACGGGATTGGAGGATCTGTGAGGAATTCGGGTGAAGGGAGAGGAGTTTGGTCCATTTCGTGGATTCGGGGTGGGATTCGAGGAGGTCGTCGAAGGAGAGGAAGTTACAGGAGGTCTTTTGGGAGGAAAGGTGGGGGAGGAGGAGGTAGAGGGGGTCCAGGGGGGTGGTGAGGTAGAGATGGGCGTCCTTGATGATCAGGGATAGTTTATCATCCCGTTCTTCCTCTTCCTTCGATGAATTTGAGTCCGGAAGTGATAGTGGAGGTACATCCGGAGTTACGAGCCATGATCTGGGAGCGTGTGGAGGATTTGAGACCTTGAGGATTTCGTAGATGAACGGTGTGGATTGATCCGAGGGTGATGAAGATGATGTCGGGTGGTGGATCAGATATCGGGTTGGGATGTTGGTGTTTGGGTGTTCGAAGGTTAGTATTGTATTATTGTCGTCAGAATTAGGGAGTATGAAGACCCTGGGATCGGAAGCCATGATACGATAACCCTCAGAGCCCGATTGGTGGTGATGATGCTGATGTCTACGGCGGAAGGGGTGTCGAGGTGAGGCTTGAAGGCCTGTTGGTTGTTCTCAGACACGCGTTGTGGCGCCGATTGGTGTTATTCCCAATCGGGATTAATGTTTGTCGCCTCGACAGGACCTCCCACTTCTTCCTCATCTTCATCAATATTAACGTCAACATCTCCTCTCCTTCTTCCTCCTCGTCGACAATTATCACGGCCGTTGCTGAATCACCGGTCCCTCGCGATTCTTCGTACGAACTTTAATCGTATCCAATCGCATCGGCTTTAAAAACGTGCTCACGCGGTCGGTTCCTTTCGCGCCGAACAATTCACACGGCTGCACAGCCTATCATATCGGAATTCACACGCTAAATTCGAGGCGCCGTTTTTGATTATTCTACAAAATTCCAGAGGTTTTTTCGGGATCGGTTGTTATCGGGGTATGGGAGTTTGCATATCGTCGGCTTGATATCGCGGTTTCGCTGTTTCGGGAAATCATTCCTTGCGACTTTTACTCGTCCGGATTGATAAATACCCAAACCGTGCCCCGCTCTACCCGAAGAGAGGAACCGCTGGGAGTTCTATCGACTGGATTATCGACGAATGATTCGAAGGTTTCAATCTGCGTTATTACCATCATGGCTAGCAACAACGGTACTTCCCTCCCCCCGATGCCAACATCGAGATATATAAACTAACAGTAAAAACCAGATGCGATCACCCAATGGCCCCCGGCATCCCCCAAAGACGTCCTCCGCCTCACCCCCAAAAAGCCCCTCACGAACCCTCACCACTCCTCCCCTCTCCGTCGCGCAACCGCCGTCTCACCTTCCCCGCGATCCCGTCGTCCCCTCCCAGCCGACGAAGATGAAGACAGCGATGCCACAACTTCAGACGAAGACGAAGAGGCGTTACAATTACAACTTAAAGCGATAGAAATGAAATTAAAACTAAAGCGTTTACAAAAGGAGAAGAAACGGAAGGCGTTAGCTGCTGCCGCTGCCGGGAACGGCGGTAATTCGAATCCAATTTCTTCACAACAGTCGGGACGGGTAACGCCTCCTCCTCCTCCGTCCCGGCCGGCGTTTGAACCAGATGTTCAAGTACCCGTTTCTCCATCACCACGGAAAAAAATGATGCCGATATCGGACACGAATCCACCGCAGTCGCCGTCGAGGGTCTTGTTGGGAATCGATAAGGGTTTAAGAGCGAGGGATATATCGCTAAAACGTGCTCCCGGGATGACGAATCTCATAGCAGAACCTCCCCGGAAACCGCAGTTTACTTCGAGTACTTCGAGCGCTCTGCACAACATCACGAAAGACAATCCGTTCGCTCCCAAATCCTCGAGATCTACGATAACCCCGGCTGCCCCCGTGGAACAGGTTAAAACTTTCTCGGAGCGAATAGCAGAACAGAGAGCAGGGATAACAGCCAAGGAGGCGAGAGCTAGGGAGAACGAAAAGTTGAGGAGCAAAGGTTGGAACGTGGACTCCAGCGACGCCGCGTCTACGGTTTCCTCGACCATGGGAACCGATTCGGCTACACTCGCACCCTCTCGAGCTCCCTCGGTGGCTTCCCACCGTCCGTCGAGCTCTCAGCAAAACATCGGCAGCCGTCTCCAACCCCCCCGTTCAACTTCCACAGCCTCGACGGTCGTAGCGGCGGAACCTCCCAAACCCTCGGGTTCCAGCTCCATCAGCGGACCTTCAGACCCTATGTCGGTAGGCCAAGAACCCTCCGACCTAGGCGCAGGTTTCGACTCCTTCTCCAGCCTTCACCTATCCCGTCGTTCGATCCCGCATACCACCCTCTCCCGCCACCTCCAGGAGAAAGAACTCTTCCAACTCCCCCGTCTTCTCAAAACCGTTCACTCGCCGGAATACGACCCACCTGACGTTCCGGGTGACTGGGTCGTCTTTGGGATCGTTTCTTCGAAATCCGAGCCCAGGGATGTAGCCCGCGAAGGAGGTGGGAAGTACATTGTCATGCAGCTGACGGATTTAAAATGGGAACTGGACCTGTTCTTCTTCGGGTCTACGTTTCAAAAGTACTATCGAATACCGGTTGGGACGGTACTGGCGATCTTGAATCCGAATATAATGAAACCACGAAATCAAGATAGCGGCAAATTCTCATTAACGCTATCGGATAGCAACGACGACGCATCCAGTATCTTGGAAATAGGCCATTCGAGGGATTTGGGGGCTTGCAAGGCCAGAAAAAGGGATGGGAAGGAATGTGGTGTTTGGGTGGATAAACGAAGGACGGAATACTGCGATTTTCATGTCGAACAGACGGTGGCGAAGAATAGAGCCGGAAGGATGGAGTTGAATACCATGGGGAAATTATATTCTCCCCCCAAGAATAAAGGAGGGATGAGGCCGAAGAGGAATTGGTTGAGAGGGGGCAAACAGGAGAGGGAAGATGGGTTGTTACCGTTGGGAGGGACGGGGGTGGTACCGGATTTACCGGTTAGAGCCGGTGGCGGTGGGGGGAATGTATACGTCTCCGCCGGGTTTTCGACGGCGAGGTTGATCGACGGGGGAGAAAAGACGGGGGATTTGAATTGGCAGAGGGAGAAGGAGGAGAGGGTGAGAAGGGTTTTGGCGAGGAGGGAGAAGGAGAGGGAGGTCACGAAGGGGCTTTTGGCGGTGGGGAACAGTAATACCGGGATGGAGTACCTCAAAGCGAATTTGGAGGATGAAGGGAAGGTCGTCATGGGGGGTCAGAGGGCTATGGAAAATGCGGGGAAGAGTATCGGAAAGGGACAGACGGTGCAGGAGGTCAGGAGCAAGGCACTCGAAGAGTTTAGGAAGGGGATGGCGGCGGTCAAGGCTTCTGACGTTTCGTTATCGCCGGTGAAGAGTAAGAGGAAAGCAGCGGATAGAAAAAGCGGATCACCGGAGGCGGGACCGGGGAAGATGGGGGGTACGGATGATGAGAGGGCCGTCAAGAGAACGAGAAAGGCTGACGAAGGACCTGTCGGGTGGGCGCAGAGGGATGTTAAGAAACATCTGGAGAGGAATGCGGCGTTGACGACCGGTGGGGGGTTGAAGCAGACAAGGCTGGAATTCGGAAGGGCGAACAGTAGGAGCAGGAGTAGGAGTAAGAGTCCGCCGAAGGGGGATGGAGCGATGGGGTATGAGAGGGAGGCGTCACCGACGAAGAGTAATATAAAGTCGGTTGCGGGTGGAGGGAGGCCCAGGAGGGATTCTAAGACGGTCACTTTTGCGCCGACGCCCGACAGGGGGGTTGTGGATGATGATAGCGATGATGATCTTGAGATTTTGGGGATGTGAAGGGGTCATTATCATTATTATTCTTTTGGAGTAAGAGTATTGGTTTACCTTTTTTTGTTCGGCGTCTTAGCTGTTTTTTTCTTCACGGGCATGGTGAAACTTTATGAACCAGCAGGGTATCGTTGGTTGTTATTTTAGATCATCTCCTTTTCGGTTACGAACGGACGAGGCAAAAGTATCGTGGCTTTTCATTGCATCGTGTCTGGTAATTACATATCCTTCAAAAACGACCTGTCTCATCAAAATAGAACTCGCAAACACGACCTGCTTCCAGCGCCTACAAACCCATCATGATGATACCTTCTATCGCCGGTGTTTCACTTGGGGACGTCTAACGAAATACCCTTCAAATGCTCTTGCACTATATCTTCGAGACCCTTCGTGAGCCGATCTTGCACCCATGCTGGTTCCCTACCTTCGTACAATAGCGGACTATCTTCGCCTGTTTCGTCGTAATACGAGTCAGCACGCCCCTCAAAATATAAACTAAAGGGAAAAAAAAAACATACCGATCCAATCCCAAAGCACGAACCCCTCATCGTTATCGATATGTTCCCTCGAAATCTCCTCCCCCGGTTTCAACCCCTTCAACTTCTGCGGTTTAACCAACTCGCAAGCCCTGATCAACCTTGTGAATTCGACCCATTCCGCATAGTCGTATGCCCTCTTCGGGTCCGTGGCGACTTGTCGACCGACGTCTCTTATCGCGGCTGTTAACGCCGCGAGGAGTCCTTGGAAGGTGTAGTCTTCCGGTAACGGTCTTGGCTTTTCGAAAAGTTCGGGCCGGAGGGGGGTTCCTTGCGGTTGGGATCCGTCTTCCGGTCTTTGTTCTTCGATCGAGGAGGGGTCGTTGAGGGAGAATGTGGGGATCGGAGCTCCGCGGTGTGCGGAATCTCGGTCTTGGGTTTTGACTTCTTTCAATGTTGGCATCCTGCCATTGTCACCCGCCGACACAGCTCCGGACCCCCTCCTCGCATTATCGATAGCCAGACTAGGATCCCTCGACCTCTCCTCCTTCCTCCTGACCTCCCGATCCCTCCACATCTCCTTCAAACTCTTCCTGATCCCTTCCTTCGGTAAAATCGTAAACTCCGCCAGCCTCAACGTCGCATTCTGAAAATTCTCAATAACCGTGGAACCCATGCTCGATATCAATATCGTAATGGTAGGTACGGACCATATGCTCCACAATAAAAAAAAGGCCTTACCGGCATTGCTCCGAGGGCTTAAATCACCGTATCCGATTGTAAGCAATGATACGTAACAGAAATATAATGCTTGGAAGTACGTAAGCCCCTGCGTATCCTTTTCCGCGATCATGAAGATCACAGCGCCGAGAAGCCAGAGGGTTAGGAATGCAACGGTGGAGGAGACGAGTGCCGTCCATCTTTTGAATTTCAGCGTATGACGTTGGATCCGTCGCATGGCTTCGAAACGGTCACGGGAGGCGCGGAGGAGGATGGGGCGGGTTCGACGTTTACCGGTGAAGGCGGTGAAGATTTGTTGCGGGATGTGACGGATGCTGCCGGAGTGCCGGAGCGGGATGGTTTCGGATTTCAGACTGTCGGTGGTACGACGGTGGACGGGGGATGTTACCGGCGGCGTAACCGGGGTTCGGAAGCGGGAGAGGGAGGGGTCGTCGCGGTTGAGTTCCGAGGAGGCGGCGACGGCACGGTTTGCGACGTCTCGGCGACGGTTGGTGATGTGCCTGGGGAAGAAGGGATTGTATATTAGTATGTGCGATCTAGTAATTAAATGGATCCGAAGGACTTACTGTTCGACTACTTGCTTTTCACCGATCTCTATGACGAATCCGTGGATGCTGTTGACCACCAGACCGAGCATGATGATACCGACAACAGAGAACGGAAAAACTACCCCCCTCGCGGCATCGGATGTCGCAGCGATATCTGAATCAAAATCAGTACTTCTATCTCCCGACTTTATATAAAATAAAAAATAAAAAAAGTAGAATCCTTACCACCGAACCCAACGGTCAAAAGCGTAACATTACAAAAATACACCGCATCCGAATAACTCCACCCTTCGACCTTCGAAAATATCAACGCCCCAATCCCCATCCACAAGAAAAAGAATATCGTCTGTAACATCAAATTCTTTTCCGCTCTTGATGACTCTATATGCGCCGGATAATGTTTCTTCAAGAACCCCGCGATGTTAACGAAGAGAATGGAAGCGGAGAAAAGGTATAAACTGGCCGATATCACACCGAACCAGAATGCCTGTGTGTATATCTGCCCCGGACTGACCGGACGGGCGTGGACGTGTAAGGCTGCCAGGATGCCGGAGAGGAGTCCGAAGGCGATGTACCAGCAGATTATTGTGAAGGGCATGGCTACGGCATAGCGGATACGTCTGGAGTAGTTGCACATGAGGAAGAAGTTTCCTACGAACCCGAATACGAGGGAGGCTGCGTTTATGCCAATCGCCCTGCAGAAATTGAATATCAGCGGTGAATATAATGCGATTCTAGCTTCCGATGTACCATTTGGGATCCGGAAACGGCACATCATATCGCTGGTCATACGGATGGGCCCCTTCGAGCATGAGGTCCGCCCGCCAGGGACTAACCAGCGCAGCTACGGATGTAAGATTCGCCTGATAAATCCGTAAGAAATGTATTTTTCTTCCAACTCGAATACGAAATTCGAAGCCTTACCAACGGTCCTACGGTAGCAGCGATCAATGGAATCCCTTTTGCCGCAAACCACCATTTTCTATTAAAAAAAAAAAATTTGTCAACAATCTTGGTCATAATATGCATTTTAGGAATTGATATCGAGAATGTCTAGAAAACAACAAATTCAAGTGTTGCACAAAATGGAGGCAAACGGACATGGGTGGCTCGTCATGGCGTTGGAACTCTTCTTCGTACGCCTCAAAGCCTTCCGTCTCGTCTATATCGCCACGATTTCCATCGTCTGCAGGCGCAGATTTGCTACTACTAGGTTCACTGGAAGAGTTTTCAGGGGTGCTGTCTGAGCCCAGGTTTGGCATGAGGCTCGGATCTATGGCGACATCGGTGTCGGATCCATCCTGGCTACGACGCGGAGTTGGAAATGGTGACGTTTGGCGATATGTACCGTTTCTTCTACCGGTGGTGAAGGCCTCGCCAAGCAGCTGTGTCCGCAGTTGATACATTGATGTTATCGACGGTCAGTCCACCGCTCGCCATAAACCGATCTATCACGGCGGCTAAAATGGCAACATGTTGTGGAAATTCCAAGTTGACGGATGACAATGCCACCCGGTGCGAGAAGAAGGTTGAAGATATTTTGGCTGAACATAAAATTCAAGAAAGACAACCCCTGGAATCCGGAAAGCTTGAATCAAAATGCTTGATTAGTATGCAGACCTGGGGGGGTTGTCGACGCCCACCGGTTCTCCCACATGGCATGCGATATAACATGGAACGAAACACCATTCCGGTCTTCCTCGGAGTATGAGGTTGGGCCCACCGGCGAAAAGATCAAAGGTACGTAGACGCCTTGATCAAAAGAATCAATCGTATCCGGAGAAAGCGACGGGCTTGGCCTTTAGAGGTATCGGCCGGGCGCCACCATGGATTCGAGGATTTGATTAATCAAGATGAGCGCACGCAGCGTATCTCCTGGCGTAATGATTAGCGAAAAAGGCAATGACCCCGGCACGCGGTGGGCGACTCTGATAGGCTGGTTTTTACCTGCTGTGCGACTACGAATGCATCGTCGATGGGATCCATAGAGGGCGTGGTATTGGTTCCGTGCCAAGAGGACCCTTTCGAGGTCCCTGCTCCCGCTCTGGTGGGCCAGCTGACCGAAACGCGTCAGTTGCCCAGACCCGACAAATGTTATCATGCGGGAAGCCGTAAGGGAATCTGCATTTCTAAGGTCCTGAGGATCCTTACATGTCGGGCATGCGAATGCGGGGTTCTTTATAACATCGGACGGCACTCAGACTTAGTTCTCTGTTTGTGCACATTCGCAGATATACCAACCTCACCGGCAACGCAGCCACCCGATACCCCCTTGCGTATAGCCACGGCGACTCACTCAAACCTTCAAAGATATCGATCTTGATATTGGTATCGTACCAACCTCACCACCCAACCTGTATCTGTCAACGGCCTACAACTCGCATTTCATGATGCCTGGCACCAGCAGGTATCCTGATACCCCTCAACCGGTCATATACACCCATGTTGTGGAGACACCCCGCTCGGAGCAGGAACCCCTGTTGCCAAATTCATACTACGATGTCAACCAAAGCTCCAGCACTCTTAATTCTCAAAGGTTCGATCCCAGCAGGAAGCGTATACACACACCTGCTGTGCTTTATCCTGTTCGGGTATGCCCTATATCCTCGATACGATCATACGCCATGGGGAGGTATTGGTGGTTCGTACTGTAAATCTAATATTATATGGCATTAGGGCATAGTATATCTCTACTACAACCCCATCCTATGGAGGGTCATCCGTGGCAGGGTCATTCCCTGCCTCATTCTCTCCCTCTGCGTCACCATCGTCCTCTTCATGCTCCTCTACATCCCTCTGGCGGCGATAATGTCCTTCCTAACCGGTCCAATCGCCCTTCTTAACGCCGCTCTCACAATTCTTACCCTCGCCGCAAATCTGAACTCCGCCCTGTGCGAGGGCTTCCTATTGGAACAAAGTCTGATAAACATGTTCGATGCCGTTTTGTTATTGGAACATCATCATGAACTGGTAGGAGAAGGACAGGAGGTTATTCCGAACGCACCGGATGTTGTGGCAGCGTTGGGGGAATACAAGGTCCCGACTAGTTTGAGGCCGCAGTGGAAGGCTATTTTTGAATTCATATTCTTTAGCCCGGTATCTTTCATTCCTATTGGTGTGTAATACGGACCCCCGTGGCGAATCGCGGGCCCGGAAGTGGCTAATCCTTCGATGATAGTCGGTCCGTTCATATTCCTTGCCATTCAGGGTAACCGTGCCGGACCTATCGCACATTATTGGTACTTCCGCCTCAAGAAGATGGATAAGAGGCAGCAAAAGGCATTCATCAAAAACTATCATTGGTCGTATCTAAAGTACGTTCCCCATCCGAAACCCTCGGTTTCCAATCTAACGCTTTCTTTTGCACAGCTTCGGGACAATGGCCATCGGTCTGCAATTTATTCCCATGCTTTCGATCCTTGTCGCCTTTACCAATGCAATTGGCGCGGCGCTCTGGGCCATCCGCCTTGAATATCGTGAAAAGAAACATCGTCAGTTTGTGGCAGCAAACCATCCACATCGACCGGAGGAAACGCATTATGCACACGGTCATCATGGACATGTTGCGTAATTCTAGTTGAATATTACTTGAGAGAAATTTATGGAGCGGGAGTCTATTACACCTATGGTTTTTATTTTTATTTTTCGATACACTTCATGTTTCCGTTCTACCTTTGTTCTCGTTTCAGCATCTGCACTGCAGCGCCAAGCAATCCCATCCTTTGAAGCACGACGTCAATATTTCAGCCCAAACTCCTTTGCTTTCTCTTTTCGACTTCTTTTTATCCTCAACCCGGCTTGCGTAAATAACAAGTAGTTTCGCAGACGAGCGCACAGGCCTCCTGTAGCATCCACCTTTGCATTTCTACAATCCGAGAGATCCAGTGTCCGAAATCCAACGTCTGCAACACAAATATCCAAGCCAACACAGCTATCGATATCACGACGATGCCACCCCTCTCCATCTTCCGCGCTCCGAACACCCCCTTCCCGTCAACCTCCCTCCCACCTCTGACACCACAAACGCTCCTGAAAACCTGGTGGGTAACGACCTCCACCCTCCCGATGTGGAAATCCGCTAAAAACATCAGAATAACCTACACCTCCATCCCATCCACCAAAGATATCGATGACATGATCCACTACAACCCGCGTGATGGTCCTCCGGCCGCAACCCAAACCCCAGAGGGATCCGCCAAGTTGGTGACAAAATCAATTCACGGAGTTGACTACCCGCTTTCCGGGGATGAACGGGATTTGACGTATAAGTGGAGAGGGAAGGGGTTGTTGTTTATTGCGACGTCGAGGTGGCAGGTTGTGGGGTACGGTGGGAGGGATGTTAGGGTTGTTACCGGCGAGGGCGGGGAGGAGGTGTTGGAGGGGGTGGAGTGGGTTGTTACGTATTTCGAGAAGAGTTTGTTTACGCCGGCCGGGGTGGATGTTATGACGGTGGCGAGGGAAGGGGTGGATGGAGAGGTATTGGGGGGGTCGGAGATGGATTGAAGGGTGTTGGAGGGGTGCTTGGGGAGCTGTGGGGGGGAATATTTGATATTCCTAGGGATTGAGGATATCGATCAAATCGTGATTATAGTTGGGGGATGGTGGCGTTATACACACGGGACTTGATATTCAAATCGACCGTCGACAGTATAATTTGAACGGAGGGCGTCTTTTAATGGTAACCTTTTGCTTTCGGGCCTAGCGGGCACCTTATTTATACAAAGCGACATGGATCTCGAAATTTTACTTTTTACATATTTTCAAATCCAGCTATCAAAACCGGGCTATAGTGCTAGAGTTCTTTATTACCCCAAAATCTATCCTCCCTCTCTCTCGGTATCTCTTTCCAAACGACCCATTGAACGTAGAACAGAAGTATGCTCGCCAAAATTGGGTATGCGAGTTGAGAAACTTCGAATGCGATATATGATATCTTTCGGTGAGTGCTCCGCCATACTGGGGAAGGTAAAGGTAAAGACCATCAAGCCGCCGAAGACGACCCGGCCCCCTCACCTTCGCCATGATCGCCAGCGTCGGCCATTACCGTGTCGTTACCGAACGAAGCAAAGCGGTCGCCAGCGCCGCTTGGCCTGAGCATATCCGCTAGATCAGAAGACTCCCGTTGGCGCTTCACACCCCGATGAGCTTCCCCTTCGGCAGCAGAGTCCTCAGCAAGGGCAGGCTCGCCTTCTGCATCTTCACCGTCGTCAGCTTCTTCACCTTCTGCATCGCTATCTTGAGGCCTTCTTCTTAGTTGCGGGCGGAATGTTGCTACCGGTTCAAACCCCGGAGAATCCTCAGGCCACTCCGTCCATTCGGTACCGTTATATTCGGCACCCTCGCGGAGATACATTACTTTTGGAGGAGGGACGGCGTTGTTGCTTTCACGGTATGAATGGTGGACTTCGTATTGGTAACTCCGGCTGCGCGTACGGTGAAAGATATTGACGGTCAGCTATGAATTTATTCAGGGGTAAGGTAAAGCCGCGAACGTACTAGATCTCTATTGGTCTTTCCATCAACCACTTTGTGAACAGATATCGGTCGCGTTCGTTGGGTATCTCCAGTGGGTTGATGTCCTCCGGAACTCTTGGTTCCACAAAGTTTCTATTTGGGTCTTCTTCTTCATAGTCACTACCGTCGGCCACTTTTTCCGCCGAGAGGCTCACTCGGGTGATTCCGAGTTGCTGGATTGAGAGCTTTGTGACTCTTCTCAGAAGGATCGTAGCAACCAGCTGGTACCAATCCCTTGCAGCATCTGCACGGGAGCCGTATCCTAGAGAATGGTCCGAGACGATATCGCTACCCAGGGAGAGGACCCACAGAACTTCAAAGATTCTAGATGTTGCAAAAAAGCTAGGTTAGGGCCGCGCCGACAGGATATCCAAGCAACGTAAAGCGGCCATACTCATCGATTCGTCTGTCCAAACCCGCCCATATTGTCGTTGAATCGATAACCCAGTATCTCAAGTTCTCCTTGTCGCTCTCAGTCATATCCGGAAGCCTACCATTACCCATGCCGGGCTTATGAACCTGGATAAGAACATCATGCTTATCAGAAGGAATACCAGCATCGTCCAGTGCCTTTGCAAATGTTTCTTTAATCCATTCTTCCAGCCGATAGTTAACCACCACCGGAAGAACGATCTGGAAACGGTCAACAAGCTCGTTGATATCCTTCGAATAAGCGATTCTTCGGATACGACGAGTGAGGTATCCTTTCACTACGGCATAATTAAGGTTAGTCCGTATATGTCATATGTAGGGGATATAATCAGAAAAGACCGAGCGACACTGACAATGCGACTTCCACCCTGATTCATACGCCCGATTGTAATTTCCTCGCCCTGGCCCACGCACGGATGATTCGATCAATGGATCGGACTCCAGAACGGAGCAAAACTTTTGGAAGAGGTTTTCGTTGTAGTTATCAATCGTCTGCATGAAGCTTTTAGGTGTGAAATTGGAATTCCAATGATACTGTGGAAGCATGTCATAGGACTCCACGTCGTAGGTAGTAGATGCGAGGGTGTTGTAATCTACCATCATCTTCTTCTCGCTTTCGAAGCGGAAGAGAGCACAGTGACGGGCGTGCATTTCCAATGACCCGAGGCCGCGTTTGCCTATATGATATTGGATTAGGACATGGTTAGCGACCATGGAGCTTAAAGGCATTGAGCTTACCGTGAGGCGCGCCGACACCGGAACGATAGGTATCTATTGCGCTAAACTGCCCCTTAGGTAGTCTCTTTTTTTCCCCAGTATCAGGATCCACCCAGTCAAACAGGTAATAATCTGCGTGGTTGTAACCGTTCTGATCCTCAGGATCACTATAAAAAGTTTCGTCATCGTCGTATTCCTCCGGTGTGCTGACTTCGGTTCTGCCAAGGTAAAATCGATGAACCATATCCTCACCAGCTGCGAATACCCTCCTTACGGCTTCAACACCGGAAACTACGTCCGGTGTTTCAGGGGCCTCGTGGCGGTACCAACCACTGCGCGATTCACTTAATTCACCTATAGCCTGTTCGATGAAAGGGTGGGTGACCCGACGTTTTGAAAAGTCAATTTCGACCATCCGACAGAATTCAGGAAGAATCCGCACGCCGAAGCCGCGCCGGGCATACTTCAACAACCTAGATTCTTGTGTTTCCCGTCGTTCGTTCAAATGGTGCCCGTGTATCATGTCCAACGTAAAGATTGCATAACCGGTTTCTAGGGCTCTGGCGCATCTGGGGAGAAGCAAGACGGAATCTCCCGTATACCCGATGGCAACTTGGTCCAGGTCAAAGTTGAGCAGAACCGCAGCGGGATTCTTGATCATTTTCATGATGATTTGAACCCGACGGTGCGGGAACGTTCCGATCAAGGTAATCGTTCGAGCATTTTTGACCATTATGAATTCATCGTCGGGCTTGAGGTTCTCTTTCCAAACATTGGCAATATGCTTAATCTTCTCGTTCGCCTCCGCAGGAGTCAAGCCGTAGATATACATGTCGATATCATTTGACTTGTACTTTTCGTCCATGCTCTCGTCCACGCAGAGGAGAGTGCTAAGAGGCATACCTCCTGCAACCAGGATGTTGCTCCAATCAAGACCATCTAGAGCTCCGCCCATGAGCCTGTCAAAGGTCTTCTTAAACGCAGCTGTAGACGGTTGGATTTTGATCGTTCGGGGGCGTTTCTGGTCGAGATATTGCAATCCGGATGTAGGAGCAATTTTTCTCGTAATCTCACGGTAGATCGGTTCCCCGGCTTCGTTCTCGACGAGCTTAGAGGAGCGTCCAAAGACAATTTCTGCATCGTCGAGATTTAAAAGACCCCAGTCTGTTCCGTCCGCACGGACAAAATACTCGTTCTAATATTATTTCATAAGTAATTGGTAAATACGGAATATATCGATAACACCGAGTATTTCCATACCTTCAAAATCCAAATATCTCGTGTGCTATCGTCGTTCAACTTATCCCAACCTTTCTGCTCCGAGAACCTCAACATCGAGGTGTAATGCAATTTCGGACTATCGATCATAGCACCCAGGAGACTCTCGGGACAATGCTTGATCACAGTTTCAAAATTCGACGGCGAAGGATCTTCCCTCAATGAATTGATCATACTGTTCATGGCAATTGTCGTAAGCGGAGGAATAGTACCGGCCTTCTGGGAGTTCGTTAGAAGCTCGGCCAGTTTGGCATGGTAAAGTTCAGCGGATTTGATATGGGTTTGGATATGTTTGATGCATAATTCCGAAAGGTCGTAGTTGGTAGAATTAAAGTCCTCTCGCGCGTACTGCGCGCTGGGGACGTAGTCCATCATGGTGGGCCGACGTCTGGTCATTTTTTCTAAGATTGAGGAATCGGTAGTCACAATGTTATGTGACTTCTGGCTAGTATTGGGGATGGTAAGCTTTGGGAAACCGCCTTGTGTTGGAAGTTGTTACGGTGAAGATAATTGAGAATTGAGAGTGGTGACGATTTGTCTACTTCGAAAGCTTCAATTGCAGAGGGGCAGACGCGCGACCATAAAGATACGTCTTTACCTTACCAGCTACTCGTGCTTAATCTGAAACTTGTCAGCATACGCGCATGTGCACGAAGTTTACGCCTAAGGCGGGGTGTGGTCGTATGCCAAGGACTGGAGAACCAAAAGCGCATGCAGAACATTTCGAGCGTTGAACTTGAAATAATAACCTGCTTGCAGTCAGAAGATGCTACGCTTTACCGTTGCCAGACTAAGTATCGGTGAAGACCGGACGCCGGATCTTCCAAGGTCTATTCAATCTGCAAGTTCGCAGGGATGTTAATTAGGGATATAGATGACACAGTCCTCAACACAAACATTGTCGCAAGCGATGTTAGGAAACGTGCAAATTGATATCACCAATAGACCTCGTTCTATGGGTATGGCAAAGTGGTTACTATTTTTTTTTTTTTTAGAAAATATATTTGAGATTTAAGGGTGTATGTACAAAGGAGCCCTTCGCAAACGAAAATGAAAAGCAGCAATTGGGAACATCAAACGAAGCCGTGGAGCTAAGTTCAAGAGAAGTCCCTCTGCACAGGGTATATCAGGATAAAAAGAAACACCAAGAAATATGCCTTTCCAACTACCATTCGAGATAATTAATCACACCGTCTAAGTTTTCTCCACATCAAGTCCATTGGTCGAAAAGAAAAAATACTCCCGTTCGTCACCTAGCCATAAATTTCCGAGATTTCGTCTTGGACGAAAAAAAGGCATTGCTAGGATTCGTCCACTACCGAATTTATTGGGGCTTTGGGTAGCACTGTTGGGAGAATACTCGTTAGCTTTATAAACATCTGAATAAGGGCTTGACATCAAACGTACCTGGGAGTAGTAATCGTTAACGTAGGTGCAAGTAGCGGTGGGAACGCATTTGTTACAGCCTCCGTATTGAAGTCCATCACTATCAAGTAATCCAAATTAGCCAAACCCTATAGATATATCATCAACCGTATACTATTTTCGTACCATTGAGCATAGACTGGCCTGAGGTTGGCGGTTCCCTGGCAGTCCGCGACATTGCCGGTGGCGGCGACAACCGAGGCCAAAGCAGCAGCAACAAAGGCAATAGTGAACTTCATTTTGATAGTTGGATATTAAATTGAGGATTGGATATTCGAGGACTTAAGCCTGATGAGTTAAAATTCGAAGAGCGAGTGTGGTGTATAGAAAAGTTGCGAACGAGTGGTTCGATGGTAGACCTGAGCTACTCTTTGGGGTTTATATCGAATATTTAAGTTGAAAGGGAAGCTTCTAATTTGATGTGCTTGCTTGATGATGATGATCGAATAATAGTGGGGAGAGATCGAATCCAAGAAGATATCATCGCCTTCTTATATATCTCAGCTCAGTCTGGGGAAACATGCTAATATGCTGCTTATTAGGACCTGTTATAGGAATTAATCTATTTTGGGGCACTCCCTGAATTTCTCCCCGTGATAAACCACAATTCCAGCGCAAAACGAAAAGACCCAGTTTTCCGTGTCGATAAAGGCCGCTGTGCTAGCCAAGCTCGTACATGGTCAACCCAGACAATGGGGGGGAGGAGCTGGGGGTTAACCTCCGCGGGTAAAATCGACAAGCAAAAAAAAGAGATTGCAGTTAGAATCCATTCATCGATACATTTTTTCTTCCTCAGCGAGCCCTTTGGTCGATCCAGGCCCTCCAATAATCTACAGGTGGTGCGTGCTGTGTTGGATTGGTGGTTTGGACCAGCTCTGAAACACAGCCGTTCGCTAGACCGACCAGCGCAATGACAGTGCTGGGACCTAGTTCCTTGCATCTGCATCTGTATTTATCCATTTGGCAAAATTATGCGGGCCAAGTCCCTCACGTATATTGGAGCGAAACACTCTGGCGGAATTTGTTTTCTTGTTTCTCATCCCGAAAAAGAATTATCACGACCGTATTTTGCGATTCCATGAACTTGGGATTCATGAAACATTAAGATAGGAGTGTTGATGCTGCAGTTTGCCACTGGCCATGGTTGGCTTGTCAGTGTTTCAAGTTCTTCTAGAAGGCGTATGCCTGTGTCTGTGCATTCTCGTCGCAATCATAATACTTCCTTGACAATATATAGAGTTTGTGGTGAGGCTGTATTTTACTGTTGGGCACGGAGATATCACTATCACAAACTCTCAATTGGCTGGCTATTATCAATGATCTTCATGTTTTGCTGCCACATTTTGAATTCTAAAATCAACAGTCCCGTGAACGACGCTCAGGCCGTGAGTTGCACTCATGTCATGTCTTTGTCAGAACAATCTAAACCCTTCAGTTACTCATATTTTTTGTTCCTGATAGTGGAACCGAGCTAATACTGCTGACATCATGGTGCTGGGCAGTTGGAATAGATTAAAAAATATGTATACTTTTACTGGAGTATAGCTGACCGTCCTTTTGAGCTCGTATCTCAGTCTGAACACGTTTTGTGCCTAGTTTCTTGTATAATGACCAGGGTGTCGGCATATAATGTACAACGGTACTGCAACGGTTCCGGGTCATAGCGAGGCGCTTCAAATTTGTACTGGATTGCTGGACATATTGCGGTAGACGCGAGTGCTAGATACCCCCTTTTCGTTCAATACGGGCCGTGCCCCATCTACGAGTATACATACACGGGTCGGAATTCGGCCACCTGGCAAAAAGTCGGGGTACGGACTGCACTGGATCTATAAACTCGTCGATATAATTGCACCATTTTCAAAAGCATGCAAACGCCACTGCGATGTGGAGGCGTAGCTTAAAAGTTAAACTGAGCACAGGGCGTCTGCCGCTACCTCGTGTGTGAAAGTGGGAGTTTTGGGGGCCTGCTGGTTATGCATACGGAATGGTTCCGGAACGACCGGGTTGTGGTTCCTGCTTCCAAGTCGTCAATGCTGGTGGCAGCTGCAGGAGACGAGGCCATAGCATGCGGGTTGGTATAGTATGACCGTACTTTTGAGCCCTTTAGCTCCTAGTATCCCAAGGCTGGCCATTAGTTCCCAAATTTTCACTCAAGAGGGTCGGCGGAATCTTACCTCATTGTAAACAGGCTGTTTAGCTTCTCAAACGACCACAAATTAAATTCCTTTGGCGAAAGCGAAATTGCCTTCCAAACTCCTTCAACTTTTTCGAATCTTACCCCACCAGTGTGCCACCAATTGCAATTGCAAGCCGAACTGCAGCTGTGCAGCTCATCTCTCAAATCATCGGCCGTGTTAAGGAAGTCCCCACTTCAATCACATCCACAATGGCAGCTCATGCGGAGAATGTTACCTTCAGACAGTCCGCCCATCTTGCGACACCGGAGCATGTCACCGCAGACTTCTGTTTGATACCTGTGCGTCCTTCCCCGCAGAGCATTTTGCTGTGCCCCCAATTTGGCGAGCGTGCACAGACCACTTCCCCTTAAGGTCTTTCCCAACGTCAACACAATTCCAGTTGACCAATTAACCCCCATGCATCCTCGGAGGAACTACCCTGTCTTTGCAGCCAAGATGACCATCTGACCTTATAATCATTGTCAATAAATACAATTTTACATTGCCGTTATCATATGCAATCACTAACATATACCTAACTAAACTTTTTGTTTTTTTGCTGTCAGCAGATAGGAACTCCAACCGCCTCCGTATCGCAGCACATCGCCAACATTCAAAAATTGCTCGCGGCAAGCGGGATCAAGTATTCTATGCACTCGGCCGGCACCACACTGGAAGGGTCATGGGAAGAAGGTACGTAACTATACCTGTTCGAAGATAGTTTGCTTCCGCTACTTCCCGTGCCTATGTATTCTGCCTCTTTTCAATCGTTCTGCCTCGCCAGCTTGTATACATCAACGATCCTATATTCATCCTGAGAAATTCTCCGAGATTCGAACAAACCCATAGTTTTAGATGTCTTGGGTTGAAACTTTTAATCTTGGCTTTATCCATTATATCAGGTTACCAGGGAAAACTGTTAAAGTATTTGCGTTTTGCGTTAACTCTTCGTCCTGGTCAATCACCCATGGCCTATCATTCTCCCATGTACCTGTATCTTATCCCAAACAGTATTCGATGGATCTACATTATCTAGTCGATCTGTTTGGGTCCAGATACCTTCTACTCTCATGCAGAAATAACCGGCTCCATGCTGTTTTTACCAGGTTTTGGCCTTTTTAACCGTGGGCCGGTGGTCTGACATCCCAAGGATACTCGGCCACCTCAAGATCTCAACCCAGGGCTTGGTGATCGCATATCCAACCTTTCCCCATTCGGCACGTCCCTCTCTTGTCGATTCATGAAACCAACAACCATTTTATTCTCCGCGATTATTTCTGCTAACTGACCCCATGTAGTCACCAAGGTTATGGGACAGGCACATACATTACTGCATAACCAGGGCGTTGTTCGAATGTGAGTGTAACATGCTCCTTCCAAATCTGTGTTACTTCAGACAAATCCCTTCCACCTGAAGCGTTTGCTTTCCAGGGATGCTCCAGGTTTATGGGCCGCCCTTGAAGTTATGTGCATATCCAGATTTGCCTTAAGCTTGATTATCAGGAACATTCGAACGTTTATCGAATCGGCGCTTGAAACAAGGTACATCCTGAGCTATTATCTCAGTTACGCTCGATTTATGGAAGTACGGATTAATTGTCTTCATGGTAGTCCCTGAAGGCTCCAGGGCTGATGTTCCATAATCAAGGAATTGAGAACCCTTCTAGAACATCCAATCCAATATATCCCTCTAGAGCTCTACAATCTCATGAACCCTAAACTTTGAAGCCTTGAGATGGACCCTGCTAACCCCTCCCCGCTTCGGCACAGACAAACCGATATTCGCATTGGATCTAGGTACGTCAGAAAATTTCTCAAAGACTTCAGCGGATCATGCCGTGTCTTGGCCCCCCAGCTTTGGTTTCCGAACAAAAATCAATATACCTTCAAATTTTTCAATTCATTTTACCTCTTCCCCATGCTCAAATTCCGAATACCCCGTTCTATGTTTGATAGAGCAGGCTTCAAACTTTCAATCAATCATTAAACCCCCGCTCCTGCAATCCGGATCCCTTCCGGCCTTCCGCGTATCCTGAAATGTCTCGAGAAGCCACTGGCATGATCAAAAAACCTGCGCCTCTGGCTTAACAGACCGGGAATGTCATATCATGATCACAAGGTCATTTGACTTTCTCAGTATATACACACATTCGCAGTTCGAGTTCGTACTTGATACGAAAAAGAATATGCATCAGATACAGCTGCAGGGCTTTCGTATCATCCTGATATGATCTAGCGGTTTTTGATTGAACCACGTTGCATTTCACATCATATCATAGTATCAGCGGCCCACTGTGCCTCATCACTACCTTCAGAACCCAGTTTACAAATTTCTATACGTATCAGTTATTCTCGGCGCCCGGAATATCTTTTGGGCCGTGGCTACACGCGATCATCATCATGTAATCTGTTTTTGATACAATCCCCAGGGAAGCTGTCTTGTCGTTTATTCTATCCTTTCGAGACTACATGTATCCTGCATGCACGACAAGCCTCTAAGACATTTACAAGACAAAGTCTCCACTTTCGACCCACTTTCCCCAAAAAACACACACAACCCCCAATGTTAACGTTTCAGAATAACAGAAGAGGGGTGTGAATGTTCCCGCGAAACGCAAAACTTGCATATCTATCGACCCGCTTTTTGTTTTTACACCCAACCACGTCGTCTACCCTAGAACTCTATAATATTATGTAGACCCACTGACTTGTTTTTATAACTTTTTAACAGAACGGATAAAGTCCAATCTATGGAGGATAAGGTACGTTTACTAAAAAACCCCCTCATAAGCTCTATTTCCGTATCCCACAGTTTAGCTGGGTTTAGCGCTATATCGATTATAGCGATCTTTTTCCCCTTTCTCGTGTGGCGTACATAGTGTATACACAGCGCTCAGTCGTATTTTTCATTTGTCAAAGCTATCGATCAAAGCTTTGACTTTCAAGTCATAAACTTTTGTACCTTAGCTGACCCATCGTGTTCCTGCTTTCCAACCCCCCACTTGGATGCACATTACATGTCTCTCTTTCTTCTCCACATTTGCCACATCTCCCCTTACATAGTAGAGTACCTCGAGGCTACTCCTCCCCATTCGCAGGCGCCCGAAGATTAACTGGGGAAAGTGGGCCTGTGGCACGGCTCTTTTCTATAACCCACCTACACAACAACCTCACTTTTTTGTTTAAACTTTTATATGCATACCGATGACTCTGAGCTCCGCTTTTCTAACCTGCCCCTTTTCTGATAGGTCTCCAAAGTGGAGCAAATCCTCCAAGCCGATGCCGCGGCAAAGTCTGCTACCGAAGAGTAACATCATTACGAGATGAGATCATATGCATGTAGATGTGTATACAAACGTTTGATTTTAAGTGGAATCGATTGATCGGTCCACTTCACTGGTCGGGTAGATAGTTTAGTGTACTGCAGTGGCGTATGCGACGGATTAGGCCGTCGTATAGCTCTGCATCAGGAGGAAAACATGACTACTTGCATCGCAAAATGGAATTGGACTATAGAAACCTCTCGACTTTTTTTTCAATCCAACTGCTTTATTCCCACCTGTAGATGTCCACGTGTGCACGGTATACTAGTGTAGCTCAAAACCCAGGCCAAGTTAACAAATCTCCTGATGTTAATAACAGCTACCTCGGTTTTCCAGACTCTCTATACTACCCTTAAAGAGAAGAGTTCCAAGATTTCCAGCTGCAGCTTACAGGGAACGGAAGCATTGAATGCTCAGGAAAAACATCGTGTTTCCCGGCAGGATATATCCTTTGGTCCACCATTCAATGACCTAATAAAACGATATCCGCCGCAGGATTCGAGAGAAGCCGAGCAAATTGTGATTATGAAGCTGCTTCTGAAGACCACGCAATTCGTTTGGATCTTCTTTGGCCACTAACTTCGCCACAGTCTCATCTAACAAGGTGCTGTCGTCGTCCGCTGTTTTCATTTTCGCGTTAACGGCGGTATCGAGGCTAGCATTTTCGACCCTGTTTTCTCAATTGCTAGCTTTGGCCTTGAGTCTTGCCAGTAAGGAAATGGTTTCCAGGTTATCCTCATTGTCAAGCAGTCGGCCGGCAATATCAAGGTCAACCTCGGGCTCGTCGAAGACTTTAGATAGATTAATTCTGTGCTGCCCGCTAAGATGATTTCACCCTTAGCTATTGATTGAGCTGTAGGAACAGGAACTCTGGAGAGGTTCTCCTAAGACGTCCTTGGTAATTCTTCCCAACGGATATTTGCGTCCAGCTTAGGATTCTTAGCCCCCTTGGTGAGTAAAGCTGAGAAACAACCTTTCGTTTGTAGTACATAGGTGATCCAGTGCTAATGTGCGTGTACAAGAAAGCACAGTGAGGACTGACGGCAAATACTGAAACATTGGTTTGCGAAGGTGGTAACTCTTGTTCGCCGAATGTGGCCACAACGGAGGCGAGACCGTGAAGCCCGTACTCTACCAGCCCTTTGGCGAATGTACGAACTTCACGGCTGAGAATATCACCGTCGGTGAATAAAAACCAAAAGGAAGAGTTTTGAAGTTCGTATCGTCATGCAGGAGGGCGTTGGGGTCCGTGTCACCGTTAGGATCTTGTTGCATTTCGCTGGATACAAAGATACGCCACTTATGAATATAAGCTGGCTCGACAGAATACTTCGATATTGCCGGGAAAGGTGTCCAGCCAAAGAGATATCGATACATAAATTACTTCGAACGCGCCCAGTGATATATATGTCTGATCTAGATTTCCAATAGAAGACTCACTTTAAGGTCCGAGAACACAGCAATTCAAGGAATGTCACAGCTGGATGCCCGGACGCAGGAATGTGTATTGGTTTATGGATATTTTATTGGGCTATCGACCAGTCCGACTTCAAGCCTACAGTTGTTCGTGAGCCTTAAAACCTGGGCCTTTCGAACTCGAAACCACAATCGTGATCTCGATACCAAGTGCAGGTATACCAGCAGGAGTGGGTACTGTAAGATTCTAGTTTCCCGCAAATTTACAACTTGAAAGTGATATATAGATCATACAAAAAGAAATAGTCTAAAGATGATATATACACACTATAGTATAGTGTCCGAAAGCTTTTAAAAAAAAAGTGTTGCAAATTTATGTTGTATATAAGTTCGTAATAAGTTCTTTATAAGTTCCTATATGAGTGCAATGGCTCGAATGGATTTCGAAAAGTACTGGATAGATCGATTTGCGAACGGAGACCCCGAGGAAACAGGTAGAGGATGTAGGGATGTAGTACCTCTTCGCATCTGGGCTGATCTTCAATTTAGCGCTGCGACGAATTGGACTGAGCTGTTTGATATATACGATTGCTTGGATTCTTCATGAATCTAGCTACGGTAGTAATGCACCTACGTCGTAAAAGACAGCCACTTTTATGGATATACATTTATTACAGTAAAAAAAAAAAAAGAAAAACTCATACGAAAATAATAGTAAAATCAACGAAACCCATAAAACGCCATCATGAATTTCTTTCCCTCACGCATATCGCTGTTTACACAATTCCATCAAATTTTGTGTTCGCAGACTCGGATTCAACAGTTTACATCCTATTACACGATCAAATTAGTATCTCATCACAAATCTCCCCTGAAAAGATAAGGGAACTAACCTCTCAACCGGTGTCAACCCCAGCAATTTCATGGCATTAGACAATACCGTCCTAGCACTTTCAAACAACGCCATCCTAGCCCTCGCAATAGCTTCCTCACTACCAACGACCTTTACAACCTCATAACTCGAACTCAAGATCTGCGTCATCTTGAAGAGATAGTTGACAATTGTTGTTGGCTCGTTAGTCTTCAAGGTATTAGTAATGACATCAGGGAACTGAGCCAAAGTCCTGAGCAGTAGGATGGCCTGAGGCTCAGTAATGAGTGTCAAGTCCGCGGTATGAATCAGTGGCATCGGGATGTTCGCCTTCCTGAGGATGGAGCACAACCTGGCGTGGGCGTATTGTAGGTATGGACCAGTATCACCTTCGAAGGATGTCATCCTCTTGATGTCAAACGGATAGTTATTGATCCTCTTGCCCGTCATGTCTTGAATCATAATAGCGGATTTTCCGATGGTATCTGCAACCTCTTCGGGGTTCTCGACTTGCTTATATTTTTCTTCGTTCTTCTTCATGACTTCGTGCATTGCCTCACCGACTTCATCGAGAATGCTGTCCAAGAAGACAACCTCACCAGACCTGGTTTTCATGCCGGCGACAAGTCCGAAGTTGATATGGACGCACTTGGAAACGAAGTCCTGGCCCATCAACTTCAAAATCGTGAACAACTGTTGCAAGTGCAAATCCTGTTGGCTGGAAACAACGTAGATCATTGTGTCGAATTTGTAGGTTTCGTATCGCTCCATAGCGGCACCGATATCCCTAGTCAAGTAGAGCGTAGTACCGTCCTTCTTTTGGATAATAGCCTTTCCGAGTTTCTTGTACCCGTGCTTTACGAAATCGACAATCTTGGCACCTTCGGAGTTCTCAGAAATTCCCTTGTCCTCCATGATCTGCGCGGCCTTGGCCATTGTGTCGGCACCGACTTGGGATTCTCCGGAGTAGATGTCGAATTTGATGTTCAACCTGGCATAGACCTTTTCGCATTTGATAATCGAGAGGTCTCTGAACCTCTTCCAAAGAGCAAGGGCGTTAGGTTCCCCATCCTCCATTTTCTTGAAGTAGGCCCTAGCTTTATCATTCATACTTTCGCCTTCAAGGGTTTCTCCGGCTTTGATCTTCTCTTCCTCGGCCTTCGCTTTAGCATTTGCCGTGACGTAAAGCTCGAATAAGTGTTGGATAGGATCCTCATTCAATTTCTCCTCGCTGCCGGATTCTTCAAATTCCACAGCCAGCAGACCGAACTGTTTGCCCCAGTCGCCGAGGTAGTTCATCTTGACCACATTCCAGTCGCAGAATTCATATAGATTCGACAAGAAAGCACCAATGATTGTGGACCTGAGATGACCGGCGTGGAATGGCTTGGCAATGTTGACGGAAGAGAATTCGATGAGAGCCTTCTTGCCGGCACCGGAGTGGTTGGCACCATACCTGGTGGCCTTGGAGAGGATGCTTGGGATGGTAAGTCGTGCGAGAGTCTTGGGGTTGAAGAAGAATTTGATGAATTGGTTGTCGGCCTCTGGAGGAAGGATGTACTGGTTCTCTGGGAACTGTACATGGACTTCACGGTTAGTTATATCCACGCTTTCTGTTTTATATTCTTTGTTGCCACCAGCTAACCTTAGAAACCCAATCAGCTGCCAAAGCTTTCGGGTCACCCTTGACCCTCAATCTAGGTACCGCCATGATAAGATCGCCCTTCTCCATTTGTTGCGTCCATTCTAATGCAGGATACACTATACCCCTGCTGACACCGGTGATCTTATGCATCTCCTCGGCAATGTAAGACCGGAAGATGTCGATTGGGTTTGTCGTGACGCTCGCCGCCTCGTAGGCAGGCAAAGGGTCTGTGATGCCCAATTCGGTGAGCATGGCTTGGACATCTTCGATCGAGCCGATTGAAGGGGCAACTGTGGCTGCCATTGTGGAATAATTGTGAGCTTCGCTGGTAATAGTGGTGGTGATGGTAGGTTTGGTGATGGAATTTGGTCGTCGTAGTGGATGTGTTGGTGGGGTGAAGTGTGGTAGTTTGTACGATAGATGGCGGGGTGTGTTGATGTCGGAGGGGGGTTGGCGCAGAGTATTATAACTTGCGGTGTGACTCAGGAAAACTTCAGATTTGAATGTCCCGAACTTCTGGCGCTGGACAGTACAGTGAGTAAGGTTAAGCACTCGATTTGAGAATGTCCTTAGTGTCATGTACTGGATTGCTTCAAAAGCACTGGATCTGGATACAGATATCGGTATTAAGCGTGGTGTTTTGGGAGTATAAAAATGCAGAGCTCTCTGCAAGAGATACTGCCAAATTTTAAAGGATTCGGAGTTAACTCGCCCCACTCTCGCCTGCTGGATCCAAGGTCCTTGTCGGTATTAGCTAGAACTAAGTATCACAACACACCCAGCTGCGAATTCACCAATATAATATGCATATATGCAACATCTCTACTTCAATCAAATCACAACCTTCTTAAGCTTGAATTTTTCCTGTAAGTAGAGATTACTCTTGGTCGGCTGGCCTGCTTTCTAAGGGAACATGAAAGCGGGTCGATTAATTTGAACTCGAAACTCATGAGACTATGCCAAGAATATCAAATTAAACGTATGCGTATACAAACGAACTCATCAGGAAATATTGAAAATTTTCAACTTTGGCAAAACAAGGGTTTGGGAAGTTCATCAAGGAACAAGGAAGCTGCCCCATCCTATCTTGTCGTTGCTTCATCGATAATGTTGGTGCTGGTGTTCCCGTGGCCATTCCGGATTAAATATTCATTAAAATTCGAGATAAACGCTCAAGAATAACCACACTTGCTTCTTGCGAATGCCAGTGAAATATCTCGGAAGCATCTTCCATTGGGGTCCGGGAGCTGCTCGGACGCACTCATGAAGTCGTTTGGAACGGCGAACGAGCGTCGCTCGGCATATATCCCATTAACTAGCCTGCCCAGGGCCTTCTTGCTTATTGAGCCTTTAGCCTTGTACACCTCGTTCAGCTGGATGACGATACTCTTGGCATCAGAGCCGTTGATCTGGAGGCGGTCGTGTGTCCCTATCTTTTGGAGACTCTCTTCGACAAGTTTACAGTAATCTCTCTCGGCACCGTTGATCTGGAGAAAGTCGAAAGCTTGCAAGATATCCTTCAGCGCCTGTGCAGATTCACTCGAAAATTCATCTTGAGTATGAGAGGCGTGGATAGAATAGTGGGATGTTGGAGGCGCCCTATACAACCAGTTCAAGACTATAAGCATAATGTTTGGCTGGATTTCGGGTAGCGTGATGCGTCTTTTCTGGGACTCTTCTAGTCCGGAACGGAGCGCAGCTTTGAAAAACTCTGACTGCGATGCTAGTACATATTCATGTACTTCGATGTCGCTATCTCCGACTGCTATTGTGAGGTCTGGCTTGGAATAGAGATAAAGAGGTGTCCTACCAATATGGCCGGCGTTAGCTTCCCGGACGTGTTATACGCAGAACTCATAATTACAATTAGGTTTCACAAAGTGTAAAGCCCTCGAGTTCTCCGCCCCAATATGTTTCGGGTTACCAAAATGGAAGAATCTCTGACTTTTTGAAAGCCATACTATTGTTCTCTGATGACATCTTCTTTGCTAAGGCCACCTATTTGCCTTGGTTGAAATAGTAAATATTTTCTAACGGTTGAGAATTAAGAAGTTCGTGTATGTAATTTAGTAAATAATGCTTGACTGGTACTTAAGCGGACTGCGCATATATATACTCAAGTATATATAAGGTACGTAGGCCTAAACAATTAACTAAACATTGGCAACCCCCGAACTACCTGACGTAATTCCATGTGACGTCCTCTGTGTCGAAACAATCAAAACGTGCCTCCTAAACTAGAGGCTACAATTCAGATTGCAGGCAGAATTTCCCAAACACAGCTGCACAAGAGCGGTGCGGCGGCTCTGGACTCAACTGTTAATGCGAGTTCAAATTACAACATTACCAACACTTTATCACTAAGAAAGTCAGGATACATGCCCAGGTACGTGCATCTATTCTAGTGTAACTATAGTTTCAAAGCGGGGAAACCCCATTTTAGACGAAGCTTCGAAGGGTATCGGTATTATATTTCGAGAGTGCGTGTAAATCTCCAGACGCAAGTTCAGAATAACAGCCGCGGTTAAGCATAGCCAGCCCTAGCTCTGGTAACGCATTGTGAACTTTAAACTTTTGACTCGATCGCCTCGTAATTTTGCAAGATCCTCAAAACGCTGATGCAAAATGTGAATTTACTGTCATATAATGCATTTCTATGTTTTATACATTGATGGCAATCCTCAAGAAAGATGTCTTAGTCTATCCTCGAGTCCGGGTCCTTGATCTCGAAATCAGTACTTCCTATAATCCCTTATGTGCATGAACCAAGCCAAGACGCAACTTAAAACTACAAAAACATATATTTCATCAATTGATCGGCCTATCAATCGGCGTCGGATTGCCTTTGCAGAAGTATAGAGGTTCCACCACGACACGAGTGGCTAGCGTTCTTGTCTCCATGGGGATTGGTGTCCCCGACACAAAAGGTTCGAGCCACTCGAATCATCAACGCTCTGGACCATGCGTATAGTATTATATCGTATACGGAGGGAAGGGATCGAGATATGAAAAAGACCCCAAAGGGAGAACATACTGTTCCTTGGATAGTCATGACCGTCGCTTGAGCGCACCCGTTCCTGACCAAGACACAATCAATAGTTCTCGATTGGGGTATCATGCTGGTGTAGGCGGCTTTTACGGTGAGGCCTCGATCCACCATAGAGATTCCGAGGATAAATGTTGACGGACAAGCGTCGGGAGGCCCAAGGGGCGCGGACCGCTTATCGAGCTCGGTTAACGGCGTAACTTCAGGATCAGGTGTAGCAAATGTAGAACTGTGTAGAGTGAGGCTAAGTCAGCGGCCTAGGTACTTTAAATCTTTAAGGATCTTTGATTAACTCCTGCAATCGGACAAGGCTGGTTTGGTGTTCCAATTGAACACCATATGAGTCGTTTAAATGGCAACTATACGAATCGAATCAAATCGGGAGAACGGTTCTCCAAATTATCGATGTATCGCGTTGTTGTCCTTTCCTTGTTCTGATTCTACGCATTACGCCTATACCTTGGTCTTGGGACTAACAAGTTTATATCTTGTTATATCTCTAACGGAATAAATCAGTCCAGATAGTCATTTATTTAGAACATGGGTCTTACTCGTGTGCTGTTATTTCAAACCCCTCCTCCTACTCGTCCTCGATATTATTTTACTCGTACAACAAGTTTTAAAATCTAAGGTTAAGGGTTCGTCGGGTGGGCCCGAGTGCATTTGATTCCGGAGGAATTTAGTTCAAGTAGATCTTGTGCTGAAAGTAGCACCAATGTCGGCTTCATAGTGACGGAAATCAGCAGTCGCAAGCGCGTTTGATAGCCCTATATTATGTTGTGATACCGATCACTCAATTTCAAAAGCACGTCAATTGGATATCATTACTACCCACTTGGGTACATTGCATACACCATATCGCGACCCGGAATTAGATGATCACTGAATCAGCTTATGAGGAATTGTAAAATTATACCATTAACTGTACTTCTTTTAGACTACTGGAGTAGGTATTAAGAGATGGACGTCAAAAGTTAGATACATTTTTTGCGAATACATGGCCGTTTTCATAAGGCCAAGTAGAATTAATAATCGAAATCTTTAGGCCTAATTCCTCTAGCATCCGAAGATATCTCGGCGGCGGGCTTTCGCCTGAAGGTGCCACGAGCGCACTCCTAGGAATTTCTTAAACCCTTCTGACTTGCTTCTTCGCGGCCTTCTTCAGTTCCTTCTCTTTCTCCTTATCCAAGAACTTCTTCTGTTCATCGGCGGACAGGCTTCTCAATTTTGCATCTCTTTCCTGCTTCTTCTTCTCGTCCTTGGCAGCCTGTCGCTCCTCGGCCTTCTTATCATCTTCAGCTCTCTCGAGTCTGCGGCGCTCCTCGTCGCGGGTAGCGCGAACTTTCCTGATGACCTCGGGACGGAAGTGGGCGTTTGTGACAAGGAAATCAGGAAGTCTCAGGAAGCACTCCATGAGTGGTGTAGTATCATCATCGGATTCGATGTTCAAGTGAAGAACAATTCTCTTCTTCGTCTTATCAAATTCAGAGGTCCTACAGCGCAGCCAAGACAGTTAGAAACGCTTTCTTTCTCATTCTCGGAACTGGCAAAATCGTCAGGTGAGGAAATATCAACTTACGAAGTTGGCTTATCAATTGGCTGATCTGTGATAGCGAGGTATTGGAATCCCTGCCCGATCTTTTCAATGGCCGCGATCAACTCTTTCGTAAGCATCGTATCCGTAATCTCGGCACTTTCGGTCATAACCGTCAACCAAGCTGGCAACTTGGGCGTATCCACAGTCTTTGTCAAGCTCAAATCGTAACGTGCGCTCCTATGAGCAGCCATGACCTTCTTGTTCACTACACCCCAAACAAATCCATCGTACTTGGAATTGTGGCCACCAGTTTTAGATGCATCGGCCCCGTCAGAGGTATAAGTTGTGATCGTAACGGTATCGGATGGCGCGGCAAAGGTATCCATGAAGAACGAAGTAACGATTTCAAAACACCAGAGAAAGGGATTGCCACGGCCCTTGAGCTTGATATCGAACACCGTGGAAAGAACGTTCATTCTTCCCGAGGTGTAATGCACGAACTCCTGGCTGCTCTCCTCACGGATCAAATCCTTCTCGTTGCCTACGAACTTTCCGGCGGCGACATCTTCCTTTGCCTCTTCCGTGGTTGTAAGTGTTCGCTGGAATCCCACACGAGCGTATTCACGCTGCAGAAGCGGGACATTCTTGAGTATCCAGTTTTTGGCAATCTTGCGGTTGACAGAGACACCGATGAAGTGCCACGAGACCATGAGAGTGAGGAATCCGATGATAAAGTACTCGGTAAGGAAGTCCTTCGGGTTCACACGAAGCCAGAAGGCGTACCAAGGGTGTTCATCGCCGAAAATACTCGGACGAACCGGGAGGGAGGTAGGAGGGGCGTCTGAGACACCGGTGGCAGCACTGGCAACAACTGAAGTGGCGGCATTGACGATTGATTCGACGGTGCTGGCAGCGAAGTCGGCAAAGTCTGAAATACATTCGATACACATCAGTAATCGAAACCAAGCCTGCGATATAGCAAATCGAACGACCACAGAGCTGCTTAAATAGCATTATTATGGATGACGTCCTTTGAGTCGCCTTTTTCGCACGGAACGGAAATGGGATAACAACATACCAGTGTCGCTGCTGATTGCAGATGCCGAAGAGGACGACGAATCCTTCCCTCCAAAAAGACCCATTGTGAAGTAAAGACACGAAGAACAGACTGGTAAACAGCGAAGATACGATCGAGGCAGGAAAGGGAGGGAAAGGAGAGACCCGGTTAGAGGCTACGTGTGTTCATGTCACCCGTGGGTGGATAAAAAGTGGCCTTGAAAAAACAAAAGCAAAGTAAAACCTAGGACGTGATAAAATACGAGAAACGGCGTCTACCAGCGTACATTTACCCGACTGGCGAAAAGACTCTGGTCTAACCCACGGTTTTGCATCGCCGTTCTCTATACAACATCTGCAGCAAAGCAGATATCAGTTGGTATCCGCCTCCCAGCTGCGGCAAGTCTAATCCCCAGGCATGGGAAGCAACCTCAACATGCGTCGCTGCTCCGATGTTACTGTGTTGTAGTCCCGTTTGTCTGTTTGTTTTATCTCAAATAAGAAACGACTGAATTAGGCAGGGAGTTCTGACCGCCAAGACAAACGCAATATCGGTACCGGAAAAACTCCTGGCAAGGTTTATAGTCGAGACCAGTATCAGGCCAGAGATAGAGGCTCAAATTATTGGGTCTACAGACTAAATAAACAATGTAGCGATTTCGACCTTTAGAGTCGGCCTCAAGATTTCATTAATATGGTGCCGAATCACTTTTCATTGTAGAAGTCCAAGTCTGCATTTTATGCGGCATTCTTAACTAACGGTAGTGATTTGAGAGTGTTGTTTTTGTGTTTTTTTTTTTCTCTCGGTTTTTGGCTTGCCAGTTCTGGGTTTTGACGTTTCCAATAGGCTGTCTCGAGGCCAGACGCAGTACTCTTTTGTGAAGTACAGGCATTCTAGTTTACGAGATAGAAGCTTAAGGGGGAAGACGTTCAGCTATATTGCTCGGCGCACCAAGATGTACATATTCACGAGTGAAGATAAACTTATGGATTCTCATAGCCCCAAATCCTCCATCATATCCAATTCGTAACTGTAACGTACACATATCAATCCTTCGAATTCCCTAAAACCCGTATAAAAGAAAGCTTTTCCATTCCCGCTTTTCTTTTCTATAAACCCCGCTTCACTTTTTAGAAGCTGGTAAATAGTGTAGGCAATCACATACCAAAAATACATTTTCCCCGTTTTTCTCACATTGAAGCTTTTTTGCACATATAATTTAGGAAAATGAAAGGAAAGAAAGGAAATAGGCCATTAAAACGCCATTACCCTCCAAAAAGAGAAATAGGTTGTACAAAAAAAGTGACATTTAAAATCCGAAAATGTATAGGGGGATTCGCTGTCCAAGTAGGAACAGACATTACGTCTACCCAATGCTAACCAAGTCCGATAAATAAAAACAAAACAAAACTATGGGTCTACCGATTAACCACGGGGCAATCCGAACAAAAAAATCCAAAGAACAAAATCGAACCGGGCGATGCTAGGTATTGTAGACACGAAACCGAAGGAAAGGGGAAACAAATAAAGAATCAAAGACTAAAGAACCACCCACCTTGGAGATGTTCATCTACAATTTCCTCGATCATTCGGTGGTATATTTGAGGGAAGCGCGCTGGGGTTTTACCCGATAAGTTACTTTTTGGCGAGCGGACCAACGGACTCGCCCGCCTCTTCCAGTGCTAATCGCGCACTGAGGCTTAAAGAACCAGGTTCTTTGCTTAGAAGGATTTCCTTAAGGCTTTCCGGACCAGTTTCTGTGAATACTAGGCTATTTCTGTTGGAAGCCTTTGTATCCGTCCGCAGGTTAGGGCGTCCAACAACACTGGCACTCGACAGGCCTTTGGCTTCAACCGTCGCTGCTGCTTCCTCAGCAACAGCGGAAGCATATCTCGGACCAGGAGCCAGGGTGATCGGGCCTTTCCGGGGTGAATTCGATGCCAGTGCAGGAGAAGTGGGAGAATAGCTCTTGACACCCGGTAGAGCCGTAATTGGATTTGTAGCAAAAGTGGACGTGCTGGCACCGGAAGCATATTTCGGTAGAGAAGATGATAATAAAGACGCCGAGCTGTAGCTGTTCCACCCAGGTGATGATACTGCTTGCGCAGCATCATGGGTGAGGCTTTTGTTGCCAATATCTGTCGGGAAGGATTGGACGATGGTTCCGTGCCAGGGCTCCGGCTTAACTTCCGCTTTCTTCGATCTGGAGCTCGGTGATTTCTTGCTGTAGCTCCCAATCTTCGGGGTAGATGATCCACTTCGACTGCCGCTCTTATGCTCCCGTCTCGGTTTCCCTCCGCTTGATGATGGTAGAGTATTTTTGCTTAGAGCTTCCGTGGTTGCCTCCAAAACTTTTTCAACAGAAGTTGGCGGAAGGACAGATTTCTTTTGAGCTTCATTTCGGGCTTTCGCCGTCGGGGCTTGGTTAGATTTCTCGGTCGTGTTAGATGATTGAGGACTAGGTCTGCCGCTTACTACCTCTTTGGGAACATCGTCCTTCGCTTGCTCCGGAGCCACTACCGTCTCTGTCACTACTGGTGGTACCGATGCGCTTCGTGGTGGAATGGTTATTGGAGCACTTGTGCCATACGGCGATGCCTTACGGACCTCTTCGGAAGAAGTCCTAGCGGCCATGGATTTCCGGGTAGGGGTTGGCATGGATATTTGGGAAGGGAGCGCCGGCTTTGGCCTGGGCTCGACTTCGGCTAGAATATCGCTCTTCGAAGTAACTGACGACGAGGCGGAGCTGTCCTTAACATCCTCGTCTGGTATATCATACTTCGTAACGCTTCTACGCCTGAAGCCGGAGCCAATAGGGAGACTACCACTTATAGTCGTGCTATTTTGTCCAACACTGCCCGAAATAGAGGATGAGAGCATTTCAAGTGTAGGTGCCATCACCAGATCTGCTCCGCCGGATGCTCGTCGTCCTATAGTAACTGGCGCGGATGGGCCAGATGATGATCCATGAGATGAAGAGGGACGAGGAGGCGCGTTTGATTCTCGCCAGGAGCTACTCCCATAACTGTTTCTGGGGAATGAAGAGGAGAGGTAGGAACCAGATACCGACGACCCCCTCGATATGCCCGCTTGTTGATAGGCTTGAATATAAGCCAACGTATCAGCGAATGAGCCGCCCGCTCTACCAAGTCCGAAAGCAGGGGGCAGGGCATGCCCGGGGCCACTCGGAGGTGGTGGGGGCGGTGGAGCCAACGGAAGACCAAGACTCATGACCGAATCTTCCAACGAACCACTTGCAAACTCTAACGCAGCCGTTGCCGGGTCATAAGGGAGCTCCTCGTCAAGATCGAATACGTCATCTTCTATGCTGTCATCAGATACCGTCGACTTTGCGCTGCTATGAACTTTAGGTCCCACAGGAGGTTTCGTTGATATCCAATCGGGATCCTCTGGTCCTTTGTTGGGCTTGGCAGCAGCAGCTGGGACCCCCTCAAGATCCTCGATTGTATCATACCCAGTACCTTGCTCTTGTGCCTTCGGTGCCGGCTTGCTTGAGGGAACCTTGAATTCGAGATAATCTGATTCAGCAGAGTCAGAGTCATAATCATCTGAATCAACAGTAAGAACTTCGGCTCTTAGGCGTTCTCTTTCTTCAGGGTCCATTGGTATTTCCTCCCCATCCGGGTGAAACCGGAAAAAGTCACCCTGGATTTCCAACTGAAAAACAACACGCTTGTTCTTCTTCGGTTTGGTATCATTGACGCTGCTCCTTCTGCTATCCTTCCCACTCCCGCTAGTCCAACTGGACGTACTTTTCAGGCTACTGGGAAGTGTCAATGGACCTTTCTCATTTGCTTCAAGAGCTCTGAGAGCAGAAGCTGATAGCTTTGCGCCTGTGGGTGCTTGAGGTGGTAGAGAATGGTGACTTGGGGAAGGGGTTACGGGAGATATAGCGGGGGAGCCCTTATGCGGCTTACTAGCAGCCTTCGTGTTAGGAGGCGACTTCATGGCTATCTCGGGTATTGTCTCGGTCTTTGATTCTGCCTGGTTTGGTCGGTCGGTTGGCACCGCTACGTTCCGGGATACCTTTTCAGCACTTTCAGTTTTGTCCGAAACATCATCGGTTTTATTCTCCACCATCTTCCGTAATCCGGACGGGCGTGCCGGGGTGGTACCACCTAGTGTAGGGGTGAGAGGCAGATATCCAGGTAGGGTGCCGATATTGCTCTTAGTGCTGAGACTGTAGTAGCTGCGGGGAGACCCAGTTGCTACGGGGTGTCCATTGGCCTGGGTGTGCTTTCTCCGCTTCCGCCTCATGTGGTCATCCCGCAGCCGCTTCTCGTACACCAAGAGTTCCATTTCCTTGGATCTCTGATAATGGGCGATGTCCCGTCGGATTTGGTCCCGTTTCTGCGTCAATAGTTCCTGGAGCTCCTCGTCCTCTGAGTCGCTATCTTCGATATATGGTGCACTGCTATTGGGATTTGGAGGTCCCGAAGGTGTGCCGTTTGGCACAGCTGGAGCAGGTGATGTTGCTAAAGGCATATTTGTCGTTGGCTGACTTTGTTGTTTCTCATTCTTTGGTGGCGTAGTTGGAGGTGCTTTAACGTTTGTGTCTATATTCGGATAGAGCTGAAGTTAGTAGAGTGTATATGAAAGGGCTTCTCTCAGAGCTTTTATCTTTATGTACCATTTTTTGGGTCAGCCTTTTTTGGATCGCTCTTGGTTATTACTGGTGCAGGTGGCTCTGTTGGCGATTTGGCAGCCATATTTATTTCGTTTGATGCCAATCTTCCCTCGTAATCTGTCGCTTCTGTGGGAGACGTAAGTTGTAGTGGAACAAAGCCACCTGTCGAGGTTCCACCATTGGCTTTATTCGATGGTAATCTTATATCTGATATATGGATCGGGGTGGCCCGTGGGGGTGGCCGTCCATTGGGAGTCTCCGACTTCTGTACCCCAGTGTCTTTGTTCTGCATCTTGCCAGCACCGTAGCTTTTGTCATCGACACAATTCCCCACAGTCTCGGCAGGCCTACTAGAGTTTTTGGATTGATGTGTGATGGCATCAATTGACGCACGCTCTGATCCAGAAGCAGCAGCCTTCCCACCGTTTAATAACACGTTATTACTGCCAGGTGAGACCGGAGGATGCATCATCGTATCACATTGGCCGTTGTCGGCCCTCAGAGAATAGATCTAGCAGTTGTGGATATTGAATGTTTCGGATGGCGAGCCGATGTGGTCAGAATCGAGATTGGAACGAATTACGACCGGAGAAAGAGATGAGCAGGTGACCAATTCGTATTGGCGTCTGGAATTGAACAGCAGATGTGTCGATGACGTTGCTATCACAGTCGTTGGTGTGATTGATGCAGTTTCTGTTGCTGCTGCGATATTGGAGCGAAGAAGTAGCGATTGACGTGGATTGCAGGTCGGTTCTCGAAGCTGTCATTCTAGGTGGGCGCAGAAGCAGCTGAATGGACAATAAAACGACGACGTAACAAAATAAAATGAGAAAAACAATAAGAATATAGTAATCAAGGCAATATCAAAATACAAGAGCCCGATTGAGAAATCTAGGAAGGTTTTCCTTGGTTCTGTGCCTCAAGCTTCCGAGAGAAAGCCAGTGGTGTTGACGAATTCGATTCCCAAAGCCCAATCAAGACTGCTCTCGACTCTCTTTCGCCCGTCCGTTGGTCCAGATATGGTCCCTCACAGCAAAATCAGGCAGGTCAATCGACGTGTCATCGGAGCAAATAGGAATGACTTCCTACGTGTACAAGGAAAGTAAAAAGGACTGAGAAGGGCTCCTTTACAGGGTGCAGCTAAACGTTCGAGGAGACTGTACTGCACCGGACAGCAAGCAAGTTAACGGCGGTACCACGGGACGTGGCGCTCGGACAAGGTCACGATGAAACGGCGTTTAATTGGCTGGCCTTCAGCAACCGGATGATGCAGGGCGAAGAGTCTGTCTGCACCGAGTACAATGTAGTACTGACAAGCCAGAGAAAATGGCAATTCGGGGATGGAAGGCAGAAGACAGAAAACCTCGGAAGGGTTTGGTCGTGTGATGAGACGTCGAGCCTTCGCTGAGGAAAAGTGGACGTTGAGGAAGAAGAAGAGGTGGCGGAGAAAGTTAGTTAGCCAGATCGAGTCGACGTTCGAGCTAATAAAAAAGCTGTGATTTTTAGCTTTAAATTTAAATTTTTTTAATTTTTAATTTTTTTTCTTTCTTTTCTTCTTGACCAGAAAAAATTAAAATTTCGGCATCGAATTCAGTTCAAAAAGAAACATTGTTCGCAGGACTGCGATTGGGCCAGCCGGACAGTTCAAAACCACAATGCGCACCGAAACGGCGAATAGAAAATCAGGCCCACTTGTTCTCACACCTTCCTTCGAGGGACAATCAGGCAGGGAGAGGTAACGACGATGGCGCGGTTTAACCATCGGCACTCAATTCTCACTCAATTCTCACTCATTCGGAACCCAGGCTGGATGGAGTGGGTGGACTCGTCCAAAACCCTCTACAGAAGATTCGCGAACGCCAATTGGCCCCGAGGACGGAACAGTCCTACATCCAGAGCATAGGACATGGTTCTCACCTGGTCTGGGTCTGGCCGTACTTCCCAGCAGTACGTAACTTTTATTGCGGAGAAGACGGGCAAACCTGCCCAGCCATCAGAAGCTAGCTCGTTGGCTTTCGATTTCGAACCTTCTAGGCTGCTACATACATGCACTTCCCAAGGACGACTGCTGCCACACACCACCTGGAGGTCTACAGCCCTGTTGGAAGTGTCGGTTGCGCAAGCAAGCTCTCGTGAGCAAGTCCCTAAAAAGATTTTCGCCATTTCACAGTTGGTGAGCTCCTATATAACGGCCGGGGTAACCAGTTCGGTTCCCCCACGAACGTTGGGCTGGGCTGAAGGTTTGTCTTGTTGTCCCAACATATATATCCTTCCATAAGATCAATTGGCCTTGGAGAAGCCAAAAATACAATTTGATCAAATGACTTCCGTGCTTCGAGAAATGATCTGAAGGATTGATGTATTTCATAGCGATAGAGGTTACATACTCTCAAATCCCCGAATTTATTTCAATATCGCTTTCAAATAATAATGCCACATCACGAGCTCAGGTGTCCAATGCAAACTGGGCGCCTCAGGATGCAAGAAATCCGTGCGGACAAACCTTGCAGATGAACCAATAACCTTATGCATGAAACGTTGTTCAAAATGCACAGGCGAGCCTGTTAGAGCTTGTCGATTTGGCCCCTAGCACCGAAAAGGCCTAACTTCCCAGTTGGTCCAGCGTTAGTCGACAGGGTAATCCGATCCCAAATTCCCGTTACCAAACTACACTAGCTATCGACTTTTTGTGCTTTAGTTATACAACCAATGTGATTACAAGGCGGGTCATATGCGCCTTCACTTCGATATTTCCTCGAGATTTACATCTGTTAATCTGGGCGTCGATAATAAAACATGCCAAACATTATTAGAAAAATGCGCCCAAGTCTTTTTATATCCCAATCCCCACATATGTAGGTCTCTCCACTGATGTGCCAAACATGCACGTCATGCAAAAATTCCCAGTCAACTGAGAAATTTAACTATGGTCACGAGGTTCTGCACCAAGGGGGGAAAAAAGTTAACCCTGGATCTCGAAGACTTGCTTGTCCTTGCAGCTGCTTACTCAGGTACAGTCACAAACAAACTACGGCAGATTCGTCGGTTGACTTTTCGGTTAGCGAGTATAGTGGATAGATCCTCAACGTCAGAGGAGGTTCCAAAACTCTACTAAAAATACGATCAACTCGATATCATTGAACTCTAAGAGTGGGTTTGATCCATTTTTAAATAATATACACAGAACGCCAGAAACAAAAATAGAAGTCTCATGCTAAATGCTCGAGCAAAAAAAAAGTTTAAGATCCAAGAAAATGTAGCAACGTGAAGCGAAGGGGATATATATCGAGAAACAGGATACTACTCCGAATGCGCCGAACCAGGCATCGCACTTATAATTACCTAGGTATTCAGCATCAAATTTAAATTTATGCATGGAGAAAGAGATTTTACATTTTGCCTAACACCTAAGCATTGCCAGCTGATCAGTTTATTATATTGCCTCTTTGATAGGTACCATTCATGTCGCCGGATTTCCACTTCGAGCTTCCCCGCACATGCACAATTGAGTAGCAACTTGGTTCGATTAGTTAGAGTCCCTTCTGCCCGCATTTTCGAGGGGCAATGTGAACTTACTCAAAACAATATTCGCTTCGAATTTTAACAAGCAGGGTTTCTTTTCATGTTCATAACGGAAATCTAAAACTGCGTATGGCCATGGCTAGAGAATTTGCTATAAACCCATCGTACCTCTGCTCAAATCCAAGTAGTTAGTCGGTGTCTCTAATATCATACAGTAAGTTAGGATTACACCAAGGGAACACTCGAACCACGAATCGCATCGATGTAGCTATATAGTTCAAATTTAAAGTGAACACTAACTGTATGGGTAGCTCATGAAACATATGAGGGCTTGAGGGCCTGAATAACTGTGACACACACCTACAACAGCAAACGATAAACTTGTCTTATTTACATATGAAAGATAACGTGCCTTGTAATTTATTTGGAGATATTGGCGCCATTAGGTTAATTGTTATTCGTCAAAATTAACATCAATATTAATATTGAGATCACCTAGTCTTAGAGCCAGAGTAGATTGGTATAAACTTTAACATTGTCACTTCTGTACATAACTGGTGGCACCCGTCAACCGAAAGTTCTTCGAGCGTGACAATGCCTGAGATTAGGAAATTCTGAATCGATCCGCTGATGTCATAGGACGCAAACATCTAAGGTTTCACATATCGAAGCTACCAAAGTTAAATCATACGACCATATGCATAACTGCATGGAATCTATACTCTGGTCGTGATAAAAGCCTCTTTCGGTGCATAAGGGTACGGGCAAAAGTCAAGATACAGAGTAATAGAATTAGTCTCGGGACTGCTCTGGCACCTAGACCATAATAGAGTATAAAATGTAGACTAGGAAAAAGCACTCGCACTTTAGGTTTTAGAAAGAAATCCCTTGTTGCCGCTGACAGATCATCTTGTCATATCGATATCGATATTCGTGTGGTATTTTGGAGGCAGAGAGGTAAAATGTGTTGGTGGTCCATAAATCGTAAAGTTAAGACGTCATTATATTAGCGTTAATTTTGGTTAATGATGACATACTTCCATAACTGCGAATCTATTATTTAGTTAATGGTTAGAGCCATTGAGCTTTGGTGCAATGTGGAAGGAACTTAGCTTAGAAAATCGATCCGATTTATACCGTGTTTGCTTTCAGCGAGTATATATAGGGTTCCGAAGTTCACTAATCCAGTGTTTTTACGGTACCATGTTCTTAGGACATCGGCGCTGTGAGTTCTTGATGAAAGGATCTTATGGCCGAGGGCCTACCTTGAACATCGTTTTTGAATACAAGATTTGCCAGATGCGAATTCTCGAACAAGTGTCCTGTAGTTTTATCATTAATAAAGTGATTACAGATCTATGAACCCCTTATTGAAGTTGGCTTATAAAACTCCTTGTTTAACGTTTCGGAATCCTAAATTATCAATATTAGAAAACTGAGTACGATGTTTGGGGTTGAGCTTCCCATTGGCTGATAGAACCGATTACACGCTTCAATAAATAGAAATACACAATTACGTAACATAACTAGCAATTAAATGAGGACTTGACGAAGTGCTCTGCATTCCTTACTCAGATGAGCATAATAGTGAGCCATATTCGAGGCGAATTTCCCTTCAAAAAGTTCGTCAAGAGAAGCCGAGATATGACTCAAAAATTCTGCTTTAAAAATACGGTAATCATGATTACTAACTAACTTCGCTTCGGTGAATCTTGTAATGCACTGTTGTCGCCCAGCTAGTTCAGTGCAGCTCGCGAAACGCCCCGGACGTTTAGACTCATGTTACAGAATTACAACGGCCTGAATCGGGGATTGAGATGGCTGAAATATAACGGAGATTGCCTGCATATGCATATGCCCGGCAAAGCTCGTTTGATCAACCGATATCGACGGCTATGCCGCTTTACATATGTAAATAGCTTTGATAGTTCGAAACCCTAATGGTTAGAAATGTTATGATATCCATCTTTATCTTCATACTTTTGTTTACGGCATTAGGATCGTGATATCGTATACAGGCGAAGTAATCTTATATGATGATACCTCTGCGTCGTAGATCTTTCACATTCGCTTCATCCGAAACTTTAGCTGTCGTTGAACCACTTCGAGATATTTTGCCAGAGACAGAAGGCGAAAGTCGCAGTATTCATGAACGGAGATCTTCTGATTACAGGCCATGCGCTATGTCTAAAGATTTTCTACCGACTCGGACGTCCCATATATATGCGCACGAACCATTTATCAGATTACTACCAACTTGCCGGAACTGGGGTAGGGGTGGGGGAAGTAGGGCATAAAACCAGCCTCGGACGACACCTGACAGGAAAAGAATCCCAGGCCAAGCCGCTGTTACCGAGATCCACCGTTCATGCAATGCACTAGCCCTCGGCTTGTGCCACCGTTCCTGAATATATTGATGATTTTTTTCCTAGGTAATAATGTATATAACAGCAATATCAGGAAGGAAAACTACCGGAAATGGGGATTAATTGTTGCAATATATGTCTCGTAATAAAATCTCGCCTATCACAAGTTTGGCCCTATGTTAAAATGGAGATAATCAAGCGATCATGCATGATTTGTCCGTGCGCCTTCTAATCGTATGTAGAAGACGCGGCGCTTTGAACGGTCTCCAACGTTCTCGACTAGTGGGATTGATTTGCTTTCTTTTCTTCTTCTGCAATCTTCCTATGTCTCAGCATCACTGTTTGCATGACCTAAGCATTATCGTCTTTCTTGGAATTGCAACACGTATCCCGATATTGCCTAGTTTTAAATTTGTATAACGTTTCATGATACGGTTCGGGGTTCGGCGGGACCCAAAAAACAAGAAAATATCTGAATAATAAGTGTCTCCTATTGCGCGAGTAAGCTTAGTGGAACCTTTCGTAAAGAATTTAATTATGCCATTATTAAACTGGTTTTTTTGATTTCTAAGAAAGAGGGGTTGAAATGACGAAGTGGAGCTGCTTCAGACACGTCTACAGACGTTGGGATGTGGAGGAAGCATGATAATATCTCCCCTGTACAGAAAATTGGATGATGACATGTCCTATTTCGGAAGGAAGCAGAAACCCAGGGCAGATGCATACGTTATTACTTAAGATTTAGCCGCGCGCGGGGTGCGAACACCCCTCGGTAAGGCAGTTGTAAGAGCCTCAACTTTGTATTGAACTCTTGGAGTCGGAAACGGTGGATATTCGGAGCAAAATTGAACCTGGGGAATTCCGGGCCGACTTTATTCCCATTTGGGAACCGCTTTGGACTTTCGTGCTCAGATTGAGACATTCTAGATTGGACGAAGACCTGTTCCGCTTCTTAATGGCAAGAACCGAAGTTGCGAATACGACCAACTTGAGTTGAAAGAAGCTAAGGCTTCAGAGTTCGGTTGCCGAAATCTTTATTGAAAGAAGGAACGGGCTGCACCCTAAAGCGACTAAGGTGAGAATTCCACCTGCAGCTTGTCAAACTTCAAGCGAGCAAGCCACAAATATCAGAAACCGTCTCTGTCATTGCACATCCGTTCACGGGCCCCGGAATGAGGGTACCCCTCCAGCAACCGGCATAAAAATCGTGCGACTTCAATTTTGCACTTCTGCACCCTTACGTCTTGGGTATCTTTTGCGGGGCGATCAAGGCATGCCAGCCCGGGATCATACCATAGCGTGAACGGTGACAAGAGATTTCGCTTACAATCTTTAGCAAGAGACCTTGTGGTTCAATTGCAAAGCGCTAGTGCTGACGCACACCGAATATGGTAATCCCAGACACTTTTAGCTTATGCAGTCAGCATTTGACAAGAAAACGAAAAAAAAGGGCAAGTTCGGCCAAAAGCAGCATTGAGGTGCAATCTGGATACTGCCTCTGATGAAAAATGCATTTGTACAGCAGTCCCTTTTGCTTTTTGTTAGCAAGCAAAGGGCTGGGGGGTTGTCATTTGGGGATAGGATTATGAAGCGGCTCGAGGCCAACTCGAGATCCCATCATGCACCTGCAGTAGAAGGTTGAGAAATTCAAAATGCAAGATCCACAGAAAAAGAAGCGGAAGGCAAGATATATTAACACAACGCCGTCCATGATAGTAATATGCAGGTGATATGGCTCGGTATGTCACAGATGCGCACCCAGGAGCGGGAGCACTAAATGAAGGATGTCCACATGCACCATGTACCATGCCCTTGGGGATGCTGTCGATTGTTGTCGACAGCTCGTGTTCCATGGCTGCTGAATTGTAAGGCCAGTCAATCAGCATATCGGGACGAAGTTAGACCACTTCCCTAAGTTCCCCTCCATGATACTCTAGTATCAGAGAGCCTAGCATGATGATCTTTAATCTTAGCTTAGTTTTGAACAATTGGCTTGGCCTTTGATCTCGACTCAGGTGAAACAGGAAAGAAATCAACTGCGACAGCAGAACAGTGCGCAGTTATTTTCAGATAAGTCGATTTCGCATATGGCGCAATTCAAGGTTGAAGGCGTCCTGCTCAGCTGCAGACGGCGTGCGGATTTGGGAATCGATTGTGGGAAGTTCCCTGTCCCAGCTCCGGGGCGTATAGTGCGAGTTTAACTCCACTAGGGCCGACCTAGCATATAGACCCTCGCCCTCGGTCAGCTCTCTCAGAAATCTCTTTCTTGTACGGCAAAGCAAAAGAGTACTCGACAGATTTTCTTTCTATTTAAACGGCCAAGCGCACTGAAAGCCGCAGGGCTAGCCCAGGGTAATGGAGCGACTAGGGTCCTAAAGGCGGGTCTTATCGACCATCCCTCCAGGGCGTATCGCCATAATTCTATTACTACACGAGTGGTAATAGACCTTTTTTTCGAGGTTGCATGGTCGATGGTATATCATATATTCAGGCTTTCGCAATTCCTTCGGTTTTTCGATCAAAATATATTGTCCCTTTCTCACTGTAAGAAAACAAAAACTTCTAAATCGCAAAGAATATAAGATTGTACTTCGACAACTACCGTGCACTATAAGCTTGGGTAGTCAACGTGAGCTTTTAGCTCCGGTACCAACAACCACGGGACATAGCAACCAGAGGCAAACTGTTGGACTAGGAAAAAAGAAAACAAAGTAACAAAAATGTCAATTTTGTTACTGCCGGATAGCGTCGTCCACCGCATAATATATTTCCTATCTGAGCCAGAATTCGTGGCTAAAGAAACAGACTTGTCATCCACAAATTCGCAACCGGCTTACACCGCTCTATCGACAGATCCACGAGACGTCTTCAATCTAATCCGATCCTGTCGTCGATTCCGTGAAGTATTCTCCCGGCAACGAAATGGTAAAGGAGAGCTCCTTCTGTCGTTTAAAACGGAATTTGAACAAGTTTTTCGGCGAAGCCGGCGGGTAGACAAGTCATCTGTTATGCCAGGTAGAATGTCCATCGTTATTGGCGTCCTTGATCAATCGGAAGGAAAAAAGTCATATAAAACCCTCCCCTCTGGATCCACACATCTCCAAGGCTTCCAGGAGATCGTTCTTAACAAAGGAGATCCATCAATGCTTGGTGATATACGCCGTCCCGGTCACGATTTTCCAATGTCGACCCAGCTGACTGAGGTGCAAAAAGATTTATTGCAAGATTTGGGACGAAATTGGATTTCGATGTTCAGATCCGGCGATTTGTCCCTGGGGGACGTTGAAGGAAGAGAACAACAAGCTATCGACATTATGGAGAACCTCCCAAGCTTCATAGTCGGAGTTTTGAGCTGTCATATGTGGAACGAAACGGGTCGGTTTACGATGCTATGTCGAACTCGATTGAACGACTTTATGCTTCTTCATGGCATAGACGGGCTGTGGCAAGAGCAACAGTGCTATCCGTTTGTTATCTTTGGAGCAACCAAACTGTGAGTCTTTCCGAGAGTCCAACCGATCTGATTTGTTGGTGGTACGGGATTGGCTAACGGAGGCCGACATGTCTCTAGTTCGATAGCAGAGTCCATATACTCGGCCCTAGTGAACTCCGACTACGGCTCGATCAGGGATACAGGCGGGCACCCGCTTTGGACGGGATTGTAAGTCCCACTACCCGAAAGAAGGGATACAAAATGCGCCCCTACCATGTGATTTGTCTTAGCTAATGAAGCCTTATGTGAACAATGCAATAGCGGCTTGGATACATGAATGAACTCACCGAAGTTTCGCTAAATCCGATCAAGTACATTGCTGCACGGTACTTCTTCAGGTCTACTTGCAGGTCGCATTTCAGGTCGCATTTATCGTATTCGCCAAACCAACATCACATGTGTTGCACAACGTCTGCCCCCCCCATTTTTGCTTGCTCTGTTGGGCCCGACAATCCCCCATTGAATGCCCAGCTTTTTATCAGCCCTCGCTGTAACGAATCTTGCATGTTTCTTGCATATAACGCATATCACGGCCTCCCTTGATTTTGCCCCGTCTGACTTTCTGCACCTCGAACCGTTTTTAGAGGTATTTCTTTGCTGCAGCCTTGATCTTTTGGTCGAATGTCTGGCTACGGATAGCCATGTTGACCTCATAGAACGGGTTCATTAACGTTTTGCAATACAAGTCATATACATCCGCGAAGAACTGTCGTATAGGTTCGTCTGATCGCGTATCATGTACGAGTAGAAATTTGATATCTGCTTATTCAATGAAATGTATAAGCCACGATTGCAATCTTCCTTTCCTGCTTCTTATTTTTGGGTAATTGAAAACTAGGGGACTGGAAACAAGGCGAACCAGTGAAGACGAGGAAATGGATTAAAAACGGGGGTATTATACATACTTCCGCCGGTTAGGAAGCAGGATACCCAGGTATTGTTGAACTTGTCAACGGTTTTGAGATACATTTCCTTGCTTGCCCATTGTTGATCTTCAATGCAGTCCAGGCTGGAATGTGCGATAAATTGGTTCATGTGCCGTTGCTCTTCGCGAAACTGCACAGGAGATTGCGGGTAGCATGCGCCTCAATGATTAGTGATCCGAGTATAATTTGTGCGTGGGCGGTTTGTTAAGCAAGCAAGCAGGCAGGCAGGAGGCAGAGCCGGGTTTTTTTGGGCCGTACCTTAGGGATGCCATCTCCACCTTGCTTGAAGGACCCAAACTCTGCTTCGTAAAGTGGATTGTCCTTGGTACCTATGATGACAAAGTAGTAGCTTGTGGAGGATCCGGCCATGATTACGATGACGAACACAACGACGATGTTGAGGCTGAGATGCGACGGCGACGGCGAAGGGAAGAAAGAAGATATGGCAAGGCCGGTCGATGAGCTAGCAGCTTCACTGCAGTATCGTAAGTACGTATGTTCCGCCCTCGTTATGTTATGTTATGTCATGTACTGTTCGCTGTGGTTAAGCTATGTAGCTGTGGGTTGGATGTAAGGAAGGTCGAGGAGGTCAAGCAAAAGTGGTCTGAGCCGAATGCTTGGTTTCGGCTGGGAGGAACGGTTACGTCTTGGCACTCCCGACTCTCCGAAATTGTCGAATCTTGGACGTCACTTCTTTCCGAACCTCAGAAAACCCTCCAACCACTACATCGACATCCCCATCCTCACCGAGAGCCAGTACTTCTCCACCATCTACCGCCTTCACAAAATAGGCTAAGCCTCCGAAACCATCACAATGGCGTACGTCTTTAGTTCTCGCTCTCTCCGTTCAATTTGCAAATATGCGAAGCTGACAACTCCCGAATCGTATCTATAAACCGCAGTGGACTCGTCTTCCGTCAAAACAACGTCATCCAATGGCAGCGTCTTCACCAGAGGCATGACGGCGTTCGCACTTGGGTAAAAGTACGATCACCCGCACGATAACATTATATGGAGCCACGTTTTGGGATCTCGTATTCTGACAGTTACTTTTTTTCTTCGGACGACAGGGCCCACGTGCTAAGGCGATGCTATACCCTTATTTCTTGGTCCTCGGTCTCGGAATCACCGGTACGCTTCTCCTTCGATGCATTATATGTTGGATAGTCAACATTCAACGTTCAGATGACCACTTGCATGGATCTACTGCGACAGGAATTGACTAGCTGACCGACTCGGGATTTGATATAGGTTCGATGTACGGGATGGGACGTGCGGTCTTTGGCAAGAAGACCTGGTGGTGATTGCTCCCACAGGAATCCAATCAACCAACCAATCAGTACATACATCAAATGAAGCAATTGTCCATAAAGAAATTAGTCACATTAAATCTGTTTTTCTGATTTTTCAACTGCTCGCCGTTTCGCGAAGGGCTGCATACCGGGGATGGGGGTGCACCCAGTGTAGTTATATCAAATGTGATTCCGAGCTCAGTTCCCCCCGAATCCTCTTACTATCAGATTTGAAGGAAATGGGTATATGTATAAAATTGTGATACTTTCAATCTTAAGACCGGGTATATGCAATGTATGCATGTGATCGCGTATTTATGCAAGAGAACGATCCATGGTTCTTCCACTTTTGGAACCACAATTGAAGGCTCGAGCCTCACTTTTACACGAACTGCAAGTACTGTGCCCTACATGAGCTTATCTTAGCTGCATATAGGCTTAGATAGCAGGCATAGTCGCCCGTCCGAGGTATAACAATTATTGCTTTCCTAAAAACCCGAAATTCAAGACGCATGCATGGTGTATAATAAGCCTTGATATGAGCCCCGGGCTAGACCGGATGGCTAACTCTGTATCACTCTAAGGAGATCCAAAGGTATCCAACCAGGTTTTATTCACCTTCACATCATCCCTTTCCCCGTATTCCACAAACCTCCCCACTATTTCCCCAACCTCATGACCTCTAACATCCCACATTCCCAACAATTTAAACCCATTGGCAACCCTCATTCCCAATACGAATATCTCCTCTGTCGCTGTAGTCCACCCCATGATCCCATCTGTCGCCTTAAGCTTCCCCTCTTCGATAGAAACCCCACCTTCACCCGTTACAACCTGGTATTCCTGTGCGATCTCCCAAAGCGTTTGCATGCCAACGGCCACATACTGCGTCAGCTTTTCCACTAATCCTGCGGCTCTGTCTTCTTCTGTAGCTTTTGAAAGGAGCTCTAAGTGGTAGTCCATGCATCTCAATTCGTCTCTGTATAGATTCTGTTTCTCGATTTTGAAGAGGAGGGTATTTGGCGTATTCGCGGTAATTAATTGTTCCTTGATATTGGATACCTTTTCTAACGGTAGATCGATAATATCCTCCAATAACCGTCGTTGGACCTCTATATTCGTGTAAACCTCGATCCTAGCCAGATGCTCAAAAAGCCTTCGTTCGGCTCGAAGGGGTGTAAACGTTTCAGCTTCTTGTTCCGCCTCCTCGAGTGCGAGAAGCTTTGCCACTGTGCATGCTGCCTGACTCCTAATATCGTCTTCGTCATCATTTAGTAGCTTTTGCAGGACAATCCAGACCGGTAGGAGAGCTTGTTGGATATCTTGGTCGCAAACTTTGAATACCCCGGAGGCTTCTTCAATGGACCGTAATGCTGCCATTCTCGATGAGTACGGTATTTCATCCTTAACATTTTTGAATAATTCCTGGACCCAAGTTTGAATTGATACACGTAGCATCGATTCGTATGAATCACTATTGGAGATTGAAGATAGGTTTCGTCCTAAGAAAGTCAGTGCGGACTCTCTTAACGGCTCTACTGGGCCATTCGACGCAAAGTGAGCTAGAACCGTGGGGTCCACCGCCTGCTTCTCAGAGGAGAGAAGTAACAAATTGACGGCAGCAACCCGGTACCATTCCCACCCGTGACTGTTTAGCACTTCCTGCACTACAGTAAACGCAGTTTTAATCCCTCCTTCATCCGAAGGAACAACATCCACATTTCCTTTCAGCTCCCTCAATGTTTTATGGAGTTGGACTTTCTTGTCTGCCTTTGAAAGTGCTTCCGAAAGCGATACCCCATAATCCGGATCATGGAAAGACAGATAACCGCATGCAAGGTCCGGCGCTGCTACGGCCATTACTTTGGCGATTTCCTTCCGAAGTAACGAATCCGCAAAACCCCGAGGTGGTGAGCCTTGGGCTTCCTCTAGAACCCTTTGACAGAACGGTACGACGTTTTCTGCCAAAGGAGTGGTATCGTTCAAAAACACAATACCACAAAGTTGAATAAAATGCGCTTGGTTGACCGGAGATACTTTATTGTTATGTTCAAAGTAATCCTTAGCCGCGCCTTTTACGATATCTTCTATTTTTGACTGAAGTTCATCTATCGGGGCCACTCTGTTAGCGTCCAAGTCAGACAGCTGGGAGGGAATCCCATTACCTTCAACGCCAAATATTCTCTGTTCGTAGATCTCACGAGCAGTGCATAAGCCACCGTGAATCACATTATTATCTCGTTTATAATCCCCGAAGTTCCATACGAGGAATTCCCTAAACGATTCAACAGCACTCTCACGAGGCGTGAATGCAAGGATAGATTTCGCAGCTGCTTCTCGCGTTTTCCAAATCTTGCATTCGAGATAGCGAATAACCAGATCTTTAAATGTCTCCGACATCCGATTTTCTTGAAACGAGAGTCGAGAAATGACATCTAGTGCCGGATAAACTGCTTCGATTAGGCGATGCTATCGATGGGAGAGTTATAATATTTCTTTAGAATAAATACACAGGGGAGTGTATTCTTACATCACTAAGGTCTCGAAATCCATCCGAAAGTGTCTCAAGGAAGACGGTATCTAACCTCGAGTATCTCTGAAAGAACCGCTCAGCCTTGAAAACTTGCGTAGAACCGTCTTTGGGGAAAATACGGTTCACTATTGCTGTGTAAAGCATGATACCGCAGTTTCGAACAGCCCATCTATTATCGTTAGTTTAATGGCTATCAACAGGATCAAAATTTTTGAACTTACATCTCAGATTTGAAACAATTAAACGCCATATGCAAAGAGCTAGCGACGTAGGGATCAACGACTGTCGAAAGTTGCGAGTCCATGAACAAAAACCTCATGCAGTTCAACGCATGGACCTGAGGTAGCTCGAGGTGATCGGTTTCGCCTTTTTTGTCCTCTGGAACGGTCCTGGGCGTTTTAACTGTATCCTCAAGGGAGCTAAAGGCATTTTGAATAAAATAATTTTGCTTCTTTTTCATCTGAATCTCGCTAATAATAATAGCACCTATGGCCATCGGAAGGCCAGCAGAGCGTCGTGTTATTAATTTTCCGGAACTTGAAACTATGCCCAATAGCTTATCCAACCATTGTCGCGGAAGATCCTGGGCCAATGTTGATTGGGAGGCTAAGCACCGATAGCAGACTGCCGTCAAAGCTGGGAATATAGATGACAGAGAGCCTCTATGTCGTATCGATGTGAGCTGCTCTATCAGAAGATCTCCACTGTCTTGGAGAAAAGTGGCGGCCTCTGATTGTTGGCTGAGGCTCTTTGGAACATATGTTGCAATCGCCCCCAGAAGGGAACTATACAGAAGTCAATATTGAGCTTCCATTACGAAAATCCAAACAAATCGAACCGACCTGGCTTCAGATACAACCCTCCAGCTATAACTCAAGAATCCCTGATTATTTAATTGATCTTCATCTTCATCATCCGAATCTTCTCCAGACGTTGCCGCTCCACGCCCTTCGGGACTTTCGTTGCATAATATATCCCGTTCACGCGCCCAAATATCTCGCGCCAACTTCAACACTCGACCGAGCATCCGCTGTCGTTTTTCTTCTTCGAGGACTAGCAGATTTGCGTCCTTCCTTTTGAAAATCAATGCCAACGCTCCAAGCACACTATTATCGATTCGTGATCTCGGATTTGCCTGGCTTTGGCATTGCAGATGTGGCTCTTTATCCAGCAACATGAACGCCAGGTCAACGATTGTTCCATCGTTTGTGGAAGAGCTATATGCCTCCCAAGCTTCCCGGGAGATGTTTGAATATTTTAGGCTCAAGTCATATAAGACCTCGAGAATCCTACTGAATCCATCTTCCTGGCCAGGCCGCCCGCTGTCCTCAATCATCTTTTGAGAGCGTTGTAGAACATGTGCCCACGGAACATCTTTGCTTTGAGGTAGTTCCTTGATGAGACCAGTAGCGAGAGATCTGATGTCGTCATACGGGTCCATGATTCGTTCAACAAGTAGTCTGAGGAGGGTCGGGTATTGAATTTCGGGGTCGAAGGGTAGAACAATGTGTTCCCGTTCGTTTTGTTTCCTTTTCGACTTCTTGATATCTGCTGCCAGATCGCTTCCGGGAAGCGAGTTTCTCCAATCCCGCTCGATTTGAGGAAGCCAGTATGAATAAACTTTGAGGGCCAATATGACTCTCTGGTAAGAGGCGTTAGGCTGTAATTGAGCAGGGAGTAATTCGTTCAGGAACCAGCTGGCGAAAGCCTTTTGTTGGAGTAACCTATTGTTGATAACTTGGACCTCATCTCTGGTCTCGGTATCAGCACCCAGACCTGCGGGTCGCCCTTCCAATGATCGTAGCTTTTTATTCAGGGCGTAGGAGCTAGCAACAAGCCTTTCCAAGAGAACCCTAAACCCTGCGTAAATTTCGTTCCTGACCTGCGGGTCTGACTCCGAGAAAAGGTAGTCGAAATGATCGGAAAATATAGAAATATAGATTGACGTGAAAGGTAAAGCGACCGAGGATGATATTATCATCAACCTCAGCGTATGGGATCGTAAGAGCCCAGACTGATCCGAAAGAAGGGAATCATAACCACCGAGGGACCCCACGTATTCATCTAAATGCAAGGCTTGTCAATATTTGGGTCAAATATGTGTTTCGCGTCTTGGAAACCTACCGACTTGGGATTCTGTAAGCCATCCATTCTCCTTCCCAGTCCTCAGGCAACCGATTATTGCTATTGAGTTTCCATTATCCCGCAAGATCCCATGAGTATGAATGAGATGCTGGATGACAAGCGCAAACCCCTCCTTCTCATCATGGAATACGCCTGGAACAACGTAGAGTTCAGTGTTCAAGGCAATCTGCTCATCCGATGAAAGTAAAGCTCTTGCGAGATCTTCTTTAAAAAAGGAGAGCCAAACTGCTTTCAGAGACCCCTCGTCCGTTTCTACAGCCAGTTCTTCCCCAAGCCTGCGAAATAAAGAGCTTAATAAACGACCAATACCAGGAGCTAGTGTCCTGTTGTTCATCGTTTTGAAGATCGATTCCAGATTTATTGCTTTTGAAGCCTTTTCGGATTCGTTTCTAATGAAGAAAGGCCTCGAAGCAAGCCATTTTTTCTTTATTAAGAATTCGACGAGGTACGAATCGCCCTTTCTCAAATCGCCTTTCCTAATACCATCAAATACCTCCTCGGCAATTGAAATTGAGAATATTTGACGTTCTTCTCGATCCCAGGTCTCCGTACCAAAGGCCACGAAAGCCGTGAGACAGTCTTTAAGACTTTTCAGCACAGGGGCCGCCGCTAGATCAAAATAATCTCGAAAGATGGAGAGATATTTGGCTTCTTTTCGAGTTTCTGGTAAAACCGGCGACCCAGGCTTTATCGAAAAGGTTTTAGACAAACCCCCAAGCCTATTGAAGACGATCGAGAGGGCGTCGACAGCACAAACTCGGTGTCCATTTTCAATTTGAGGACTTGACCCTGTGTTAAGAAGTGGCTCAACCCAGCTCTCCAGTTCTCTGTAGGTCTCGATTAACAAGTTAGCATGCATGCGCAAGAACTTTTTCGGAAGGCCTATATAGAATGATCCGAAAGATATATTCCTTACTGTTGTAGAATCTCGGGACGGATCTTTGATATTTAATTTTATCAGCTTTTCTCGGAGGGCCAGCAGCCTTTCCTCGGGAACGATGCATGATGATGTCTCATATTCAGCAGCATTGAATCCAAATACTCCTTCCGACGCCATGGTGAGGATTCGATCGAAGGCGGTAGACACTATTTTGCTGAAAAAAAAATATGCACGCACGCGGGCACTGCACACCGCAGTACACAATCAATCGATTTGAATTCTGGTGTACTAAAGATTTCGATCTTGGCGTATGTAGCAACATTCAAAAATCGATAACGGACTATGAGAAACTGGAAGAACCTTGTATTCCGTAGTCAGAAAAATTCCAGCAGCTGGTACCGGCCTGCTAACGTCCACTTACCAGATGCGATATAGCGTGGGAGTCGACTTGGGCTAGTTAAGGTGGGACAGCTCGGTCAAAAGGTCGAGACGAAAAGCTGCCGAAATTGGAAAACGCAACTAACGAAAAATTTATTTCTCGCCTGCCGACTCAACCATCCCACCTTCACCTCTATACCTAGTATCTACCACGGCGCCTTCTCCCATACGACTTCACGACGAACTTGGATTTATAATATCCTTCCGACGGATATCGTGAGTAGTATCAACGGACCCGGTTTGAACTTCTGTTACGGTTCTACCGTATAGCGCCTTCCAGCTTCCCTCCGCCCCGTTTCGCCATCCTACGTCGGTCAACAATAATCGCCATGTCGTGGTGGGATTCCATAACAGGTCGCAAGACCACTACCTCTGCTTCTCCATCTGGAGCTAGTGTAGAGCCACATGACGTCTTCGTACCGACTCCTTTCGACCCTAGCACTGCTGCCGACGTCTCTTCCTTCCTCAATACTCCGGCATTCGACCCCTCCTTATTACATCCATCGGCCGGTCTAGACGAAGGCTTGGAATACTTGAAACTCGAAGACGAAGCACTTTCGGACCTTCCAGGATCGCATTCCATCTTACCTTCGAGAGGATGGAGTGACGATCTTTGTTATGGCACCGGCACAACATATCTCGCAGCCTTATCGATAGGTGGCGCATGGGGATTCATCGAGGGTGTCAACAGGAGTCCACCAATGGCTCCCCCAAAGCTGAAGCTCAACAGTATTCTTAACGGAATGACACGGCGAGGGCCATTTATGGGCAACAGCGCTGGTGTAATCGCAATGGTTTACAACGGCATAAATAGCACGATCGGGCACGTAAGAGGGAGGCACGATACTTCTAACAGTGTTGTGGCTGGTGCACTGAGCGGGGCTATCTTCAAGAGGTGAGAAAACTTCGAATCGGAGCATGTTCGCGAAACTGGCTAACAGTTTACAATTATTTCTTCAAGTACGAGAGGTGTACGACCGATGCTTATCGCTTCCGGTATCACCGGCAGCGTCGCCGGTATCTGGGCCGTCTCAAGAAAGGCCTTCCTTTAAACGACTTTTTTTTTTAGTCGTCTATTAATACACTTGTGTCTTAACACCACGACACAAATCTATACGTCCACCTACGTTTTCTCTGTAAATATTCCTCCGACCACTGTATCATACACCACTCCCTTTCAAAGGGTGAATCGACTTTCCGTATCCAGCGGCATGGCACATCAGTCGACGGCGACCCTTCTCCTTACAATTTCTACCATATTAGACCTGATGCAACCTCTCAACTCCTTAGATTCACGGCATTTCTGTGTTATTGCATTTTGGGAACCTGCTTTTGGGAAACAATCCTGAGTAACAACGGGGATGTATATAGGCGCTAGGTGCGGTTTTACTTAGCGGGCCGAGGCGGCCGTTATAATGAAATATTATTTTTTTTTCTCCACAGACCTTCTAGCTTGCCACATCCGTCCCTGTGGCGATTCAGACTGTATTTACAATCTCACACTCGCTAACTCAGAAATAGGCTCTATAGCGCGGATTGCGATTATTCCTTGAATGCGGACCGTCCCTAAACCCATTCCCACCATGAAAAGGGCACGCTATAAACCCCGCTTTGTCTACCACGTTTCAAGGCTCCCGCGTTTTTTGAGGACTGGGCTCCCTGCCAGTATCGGGGCTCCCGTGAGGCATTAGAAAAGTATCACATTTCCAACACATTCCCACGTATTCAGCGACGATGTTGCCGGGTAGTAGTCGATTACTCGTTGTAGCCGTGAGCTCATTGCTTGTGGGTTCAGCTTTTGCTGGGGTTCTTTATCCCAGGGATTCACAAACGGGGGGGTATGGTGTAATTGTTCCTCTCTAAAAGAGCAGACCCCGCAACGGTTAATGTTGAAGAGCGG